>NC_090934.1:336971418-338221418 GCF_040938575.1 Ambystoma mexicanum | reverse complement strand
AATAGAAAATGGACTGTTAATGAAACAAAATCAATAATTTTAAATAATAATCCCCATCATACTAATCTAAGGAAGATAAACCAAGATAATCATTTTTTGTTGGCAAATGATGACAGCGTCATGCCAAAATAGTGGGTCCTGACAACGCCACCACTAGGTTATGTAGATAAGTCCCTCAACTGCTATTGATAATTAATGGTGAATTAGCCAAGTAAGATAAATGAAGATGGTTGCCTTCTGTAGAAGTGTGATGACAGTGTCACGCCAAAATAGTGGTCCCTAACAACGTCACCACAAGGTTATGTAGCTTAGTAATTTAATTACTATTTATAAACGGCAAATTAGCTCTATTACTTCCTAAATAATTTCTTATAAAAACTAAGGCATATAAGAAGCATACAAAAATAAAATCACAATTCAAATACTAAAATCGGAAAGAGGAAAATGGCCACTTCACATTGCAACATGATGACATCGACATGCCAAAACGTGTGATGTTACCACGCGACAATGTACATTAGTATAAAAAAGGGCACTACAACCTGTACAGATCCGTGTCTCGGAACGAAGGCATCAGTGACCTTAATCTAAATCTAAAATACTGATAAGATAGATTCAAATGGTCTTTGCGGAATCCTGGTCTAATTCTTTGCATTTTATTGATGATATCTGAGGATTAGAAGACTTTTAGAAGGCTTACACTGTTGATTTTCTTTTTCTTTGTCCTTTTTGGGTTTTTCAACAACTAGTCGCAAGACTAAAAGAGAAAAAAAGTGTCAGAAAGAAGTAACCAATTTGAACACATCATAAGTCAAAAGGAGGACATTTTCTTTTCTTATATATAATTTGGAATTGTTTTAGGGTGAGTAGTCAATCTTTATTTAAATAACAAAATCACAAGTATAAATCACATTCAATTTGAGTTCTAGAATCTCTCCTGATGAGCCACTATATGAAAGTGGTGAAACATGTGTAGAGAGATAAAAATTAGACAAATTAATGTGGAAGATGGAATCAAAATGAGAAATAAGTAAATGTGGAATCAAAATATCATATCATCAATTGGAAAATTGGATAAAATAAAGAAACTGAGAAATATCTGACTATCTTTTGACGTAACTGTTATCTTAGAAAGATTTTGATCTACTGCCAGTTCGCGCACAAGAAAAATACCTAATGGTAACAAAAAAGTATCATAACCCCTGTCCATAGAGTCCAACAAACGGGATAGGACCGGGAAGGCTAAATCACCAACTGCTGTCTGCTCAAAGACAGGATCACTTCCCCCAGGCTTTTCCGTGGTGGGCAGTGGCTGAGCCCGCCCCATCTCCCACCTTAGGAACTTCGGTAACATTGAAAGTTCCAGGGCCTCTTTCTTCTACATGGAATTTGTTAATACATTTGGTAAGGGAGAGGCTTGCATGAGGGCATTTGGCGAGTGACCAAGCTTAGCAGGCCGATGTAACATAACCTCAGTGATGTCACCTTCCCCATCAATAGGGCATGGAAGTACCCATTGGTTAGATTTAAAGTCGAGCAGGAGTCTCACTTGTTTCACCAGTTCATGACAAATCGCAGGACCAGGATAGAAACATCGGAGACAAGATCCTGATTATTTAAGATAAATGCCTGCTGGGCACCAGATTTGGACTGAAGTGACAAAGTCCCCACAGAGGCCACATGAGTAGAAGTAGTACAACCAATGTTGGGACAGTGCTTTGCAGGCTCTTCATCCTGTTGCAAGTTGTAGACTGTGGTACTCTCTATAGAAGTCCTCACAAGGCTTTTCACTGTAGGGTGTGATGTGGACTGAGGCCTTTCATCAAGGGCAGAAGGGTCAGCAGGCACATTTGGAATGACTTTGCATTGTGGAAGGTCCTACCCAGCTTCTGGACGAAGTGTGACAAAGTTAGGTGGACAGTGATACAGTCAGTACTGGGCAATAATAAAACCTGGGCAGCCTCCACAGCAGTGGTCTTCAAACTATTTTGGCCTGGGCCCCCCCTGAGCAAAGTTTGGGCAGGCCGGGCCCCCCCAAAAGTGCCAGATGGACATTGTGTAGAAATGCCACCCATCCTGCTCCCAACACAGTCCCATAACACAAGCATACACACACATTTAAATAAAAAACAAATCAGCATAAACGTACCTTCTGCAGGGGCCTGCACGTGGTTGCTAAAATGCCCCGCTCCAGGTTGCTCTGCCCGTATGTGCGAGGATGCGCAGGAGCACCCCCTCGCACATACATACATGCAGTGCCCCAGCCAGCATTACCAATGAGCTATGCAAGGCTGGCGAAGCAAAACACACCCAGCGTTGCATGGCTCAGTGATCATGTGCGGCTGGAGAAATGAACTGTCAAAGGCAAACAGTGTTTCCCTTTGACAGTTCAGCCAGCCCAGGAGCACTCCCTCAGCTGGAAAAAGCAGCTGAGGGAGTGCTCCGTGTTTCATGGGCTGGCTCCTCGGCTCTTCCATAATGGGTGAGGTGGCCAGTGGGTGGACGCCCCCTCACCCATTATGGATGAGCCCGCAGGCTTGGACTGGCCTATAGGGCAATAGGGCGATGACCGTACCAAAAATGCAAAATGCTAGTGTAGGCCAGTCAAAATGGGCCACTTTTCTGGCCAATGTGGGCCAGTTTGAGGAGTTACTTCACTATGCAGCTAGTAGTTTTGACCATTGTTGCTGAATAAATATTCTTTAAATATCACAATTTGTTTACATTTGAACAAAAAACAACCCCTTGCATACTATTCAAACAGTGTGTGACTAAAAGACTGAATATCCATCTGCAACTGCTGGCCATTTTTTTCATTGGTGCCTAAGACCGTTTTATAGTCCAGTCTGACCATGTGAGCTGCCCCTTCCATTTCCTCCGATCTAAAAAAAAATGTTTTTTTTTTTTACATTTCATGCTGGTCTCTGGCGCCCCCCTGGGATGCGGCCGTGCCCCCCTGGGGGGCCGCACCCCACAGTTTGAAGACCTCTGCTCAACGGGGTTTTGTAGGGCTGCCAATGTACTACAGAGAACAGCCACCATGATCGATGGGAGGTGGCAAAAAGAAGAGGAGGCTAGCACTATTATGAGGCACCCTCGGTGCAGTTGAGAGTCAAAGGACCCAGTCCCGCAGTCACCTCGCAGCAGCTGGTTAGTTGCTTAGGATAGTCCTTGTAGTGCCTGAACAGAGACCAAGCCTTTTCTTGAATGGACTATTGCTTCTTTCTTCACACTTTGCCAACCGGCAGCAGGCTATTTGGTTGCAGAAAATCAGCAGACCCACACTCCCAGACGCCCAGTCACAGTTTGCTCATAACCCAAAAGTTTAGAAGAGACAAAAGCGCTTACCCCTGAGACGGCTTTTACCGCTAGATGCAAATGCCACAGCTATGTCCGGTGCTGGCGCACCAAACAGCTTGCACCGGCAGCCTTATCAAGAACCAGGAACTGGCCAAAGTACTCAGGCAAAGGTGTATGGTGGAAAGCAGCAAGAAACACGCTGCAAACAACGCTGTGATCTGTGATCTCATCGCCTAAACACTGCAACAGCAAGAAAGTCCACTAGAGGAAAGCACCAAAGAAAGTGTCTGAATACACAACAGCATCTAGGCTTCAAGGCCGCTTATGACACTATTGTACAAAGTCAGATGGCAGTACATTGCGATCTGAGCCCAGCCCAGTTTGCAAGTGTTATCAAATGTCAGTGTTATTCATATCACATATTATGGTTGGAGGTCATTTGGGTAAGTCCTATATCTTGTTCACAGCCCTGATGTTTTTATGGTGATTGTAATTTGTGGGAGGATCATATAGATTAATCGCTAGTAGTGTTGTTCAATTCCCTCCATGTCTTTCCAATTTAGAAACCCAGCTAATACACAATCAGGGGCGAAATGTACAGGCTCGATTTTTATTGCATGACACACACTAATTGCGAGATACCCTTTTGGCCGCCCAGTTGGACCCTTGATCGCAGGGGCCGCTATTGTTTGCATGACATTGATTTCTAGCTCAAGTTTCTGGAAGAAGAAGTCCTCAGCAGTATAATGAGAAAATCTGCTAGTGTTCCAAGAGAAGACAGTGAGGGCAGTGCTAGGGACGTTTAAGTTGGAGTGCCGTAGGAAGCTAATGCCAGTCTCGGTATGAGCGTCTGAGTGTTCAGTGTTAGTTGCTGTCATTATTCGTCTGTTGCTATAGCGATCTAGCATTATCATTATCTAGTTATGACTTCCCCTATTAGGTTGAAGAGGGGCCTGTGTCAGAGTATTGTTAGTTGAAAAGCGACTAGTGATGGGGATGAATTGCGCTTTGCTTGCTTCTAGTTGCGGATTGAGTATTTCTCTCTGCCTACCGTGCAGTCATAGCCTTTTTTTACGAAGTTCTATATTATGAGTTACAATATACTCAAAGGAGGACAGAGAAATGGGGGGTAATTCATGGATTATTTGCGCCGAAAAAAACGGGATTTATGCACCATTCTGCCTGCAAATCCCTGTTTAACAAATGGGGATTTGCGGGCAGAATGGCGCACAAATTCTGTTTTTTTCAGCGCAACTAGTCCATGAATTACCCCCTTAAAGTGTACCATAGAAGTGGCATATTGTAATTGTTCAATGTGTTGAACTAAGTCAATGTCACGCTCATAGGAATAATGCTAAGGAACAATTGTAATATGGCAGTTTGATGTATCATGTATGGACTGTAGTGCTGTTACGAAAAAAAGACTACGAATTTGTAAGGCATGCTTTGTCATAACTTGTCCCACATTAACCTCGTGCAATCAAAGGGTGAACCTGTTCAAGGGTTCCATAATAACGACATTCAGGTCAGTAACTTTGTGCAGAAAGGGGCGAATATCAGTGGTGCGATTAGAATTATGTTTATTAACAATACTGGTTTCAATCACTTGGAAATAATTCAAGTCTACAACACTGTTTCCCTTGTGTTTGGAGTTTTTCTTTTTCTTTTTATTATTGAAACCATCTTTGTTTATGTTGGTGTTTCTTTTCGAGCAATTAGCGATGATGTATATTCCCCAATCGTTAGTACTCAAATTACAGAATTGCGAGGATGGCGCAATTAGGCCGTCTGCCTATTTCTTTTTTTAGTGTTATTAAAATTAGTGCATTTTCACTTGTTCTTGCCTTGCTTAAACTTGGAATTAGTAGGTTCAGGAGGGTTAACCAATTGAGGGCTATCCTTTATATAGACTGGCGGTCCTATAACACACTGCATGTATTCATAATCTCATGACAACATTTGTTACTGAGTCTGGCTGTGATTTAATAATTTCAATGTTTGAGGTGTTCATATTACAGGCCACGTTGGAGAGAGGTCTTATAATAGGCAATCGATCAATACTGGTGTTCAGTAGCCGTTTGAGAGCATGCATGGTAGAGGTAATGCTTGCTTGTTCAGAGGACTCTAATCTAGTATAATTAAAGGTGGACGGAGATCCTGAGATGAAGAGGTGTAGGCGTAATTAGTTACAGATGAATTAGAGGATGACAAAGGAGGAGATCGTAAAATACTTCTGACTTCGGTGTCATCGTAATCTCGATGTTTGTCAATTCCAGCAACCCCAAATTCGCAAGTTCTAGATACAGTATTTACAGGAGTCAAACGTTCCATCATGTTGCATGATCATTTTTCTTTTCTTCAAACATGTGGTTGTCTGAGACCTGTTTCCCCAGGGATTTAATCAGTTCTACAGTCCATTTGAGGCCCTGTGAATCTATTGGCTTCCTGGTCTTTGGTGTCAATGGGAATACTTCAAACTTCGCTCCATTCATATGTAGGCCTGAATATTTGCTGAAAGTGGTTACTGTTTCATTAACAGGTTAAATGTTTTGGTCCGGTTCTCTTAAAAACAGAAGGATATCATATGTGTATAGAGACATTGATTTGGGGATGCCACCCAACATGAGGCTCTTATTTCTAAACCTGTCACTGATAATGTCTGCCAGCAGTTTTACCACCTAAGCAAAACGCAAAGGTGAAAGGGGGAACCCCTGCCTCGTTCTTAAGTGAAGAATAACCCTACACCTTTGACAGGTGGGCGATGTCCCAGTACATATAGGCAACTCAGCACAATCTCACTTATGGGTCTGGGTATTACATCTAGCTCTGCAATTGTTGTGTTCCCTGGGTGTCAAGACAACACAGGTGAGATGTTACCCACAGTCTCAATGTTGCCCCTTTTTCTCCCAGTACATATGGTCACTCTCCCCATTTCAACCACACAGTTTAGCATTTCCTCTTTCACCTTGACAATGATGTGGACCTGGATTGTTTTTGCAGAAAACATCCTTCCCTATATTGATCTTTCTCTGTTATGTAGTGGCTGCATTCCTGAACTCCTTTAATGCTCACACCAGCAGCACAAGACAGGGACCTCTACTCTTATCTGGTCCCCATCCCCACCTGCACACTTTTGACAGGAGATCTTATTCAGTTTAGCGTTTGCACTCTCATTTTACTGGAGCCTCACACTGAGGTTAGACTCTTTATGCGTATTGTCCTTCATAATCTTCCTGTTTATTTAGATTTCTGTAATACTTTATTTGATTTAGCGCCAGTGCACATGCCTAACAAACATTTCAACTTTGCAACAAAACATATGAGATGTGCCAAGGCACTGGCATTCATTTTACCTTTTTCAAAAGCATGTAATCCCCCTCTTTCCCTCCCCCCCAATCCTCCTGAAGACAGATGGGCTGTTTCACTGTTCAGACACTAAGTCGATGGTCTACTGAACATCATCCTCTGCGTTGGTGTGGATGGACACAGTTCATGGTTTCTGCACCTGGAAAATCCCCATGTCCCGGGGAGCATTATCTCTCCAATCTGTGTTCCTCTCCGCCCTCTTCTGCTATTCATCCATGCCATCCACCACAGCCCAAATTCAACAATTATAAACAAGACTACATTCCCTTCTGGGGAGCATCCATTAGCTATATTTGCAAAGGAACGTTGCCCATTCTATTTCTCTTGAGGGACACAACTCGTGTAAGGCCCCAGTAATGTTTTCCATTTCATAAATCTCTCTGGCCTTCAGGGCCCACATCTTCTCGGTGGGGAGCTTCTCACATTTCCACCCAATGGTAAGGCAAACCCTTGCCACCAGTAGAAGGAATTGTGGCATGTGTGGCAGAAGCCCCCACCTCCCTTCAACATCCTCTAAACCAAACAGCATGCTTCTTTCTATTACATCCAGATCTTTCACCCATCCAAGGACTTACTTCCAGAAGCTCTGTACCCTCAGGCAGGACCACCACGTATGCCAGTAGTCCCCTCTCTGGCCGCACCCCCTCCAGCATGCTGGGTTGGTCCCCTGGTACATTTTGGAGAGGCGGACTGGATCGTATTGCCACCTGTACAGGAGCTTTAGCCCATGTAATTTATATTGGCAGGAGATGGATGTTCTGTGGGCATTTCTACAGAGTCGCTGCCACTGACTGTCTTGGATTTCCTTTCCCAGGTCGGTTTCCCACCTCTTCTTAAGTGCCTCCAACCCAGCCCTTCTGGCCCCAGTAAGGCCTATACATTAGTGAAATCAGCCCCTTGACGGAGGCATTACTCAATATACCCTCCATAGGTGTTAAATCCCTCTGCAGGCTGTCCCTCCATTTGTCCAACAGCAGGACCTCCTTTAGCTGCAAGTAGTAAAAAACAAACAGGGTTACTGTGTTCAGCTCCTCCTCCAGTTCTTTCAGAGAAATGTAGGCACCCCCTTTTAACATTTGTCCAACCCTCTCCAAACCCGTCTTGAACCTCCTTAGGAAGCGGAGTGGTTCCTGTATTTCATCCATGATAGGGCGGCCCAAATGTGGCGAGGGCCAAGTAGTGACACCTTTCATCTCGTGTTTGGTCCACCATAACCTTAGGAGCAGACCCATTATCCTATGGTTGAGCACCTTTCACGGGATTGCCGATTTCGGGGGCCCACAACCATTCCCCTAGGGTGACCGGCCAAAACAGGTAGTTTTCCACCTGTATCCATTGTTTATCCTTATCTCCCTCATGTGTGAGACCAGAGCCCTAAACTGCATCGCCCGGAAGTAGTTATACATGTTTTGAAGTTTAACATCACCACCCCCTATTCCGTGGAGCATATTAGTGTGGAGTAGGCCACCCTCTGCTTCTTCCACTGCCACAGGAACTGTTTGATTCTGCGCTAAAGTTCCACAAAGTGCTTGCATGGCATGGCTATAGGCAACATTCAGTAGTAGTACAGGACCTTAGGGAGTAATGTCATGTTGACGGCATTGCGGCGATCTGGCCATGACATGGTAAGTCCTGACCACTTGTCCAAGTCAGCAAAAAGGCTTCTCAGGAGTGGGGGTTAGAGGTCCTTGGTGTCTTTTGAGATTTGTATACCCATGTATCTAAACGCTACCACCTCAATCGGGATCCCCAGTTCCATCAGGCCCACTTTTAGGTCATCCTCTGGCCTACAATATGGAAAAAGGATTGATTTGTCTGCGTTGACCTTGAGACCCGCCCATGCTCCTGAATCACCTGCAGAACCCTCAGAATAGATGTGGCTGGGTTGGCCAGGAACAGGAGCATATTAGCATACATTTCTAACGTGTACTCCAGCCCTCCAATCTTGACTCCCTCTATGCTCTCCTCTTTCCAAATCATGTTCCCAAGTCGTTCTATGGAAAGTGCATAGAGGAGAGGCGAGAGCGGGCAACTAGTTCCCCTACCAAGGCTGATCTCCCTGGAGGTTTTCCAATTTACTGCTACCTTTGCTACAGGGGCTCTATACATTGCCTCTACACCTCTCAGGAAAGTCTCTCCGAATTTTTTACTTTCTAAGCACAGTGAAACTCCCACTCCACCCGATCAAATGCCTTCTCTGAGTCTAGGCTGAGCAGCATGCAATCCCCCCTCCATTCTGGAGTGTTCCATGATGTTGAGTGTTTTGCGCACTGAATCCCCTCCTTGTCTACCCATCACAAAGCCGGATTGATCCGGATGTATCAGTCGTGGCAGGATCCCCTCCAAGAGGGTGGCCAATGTCCTGGTGAACACCTTTTCATCCATGTATAGAAGCTAGATGGGCCGATATAATTTATAACTTGTGAGGTCCCTGCTGCCCTTCGGAATCAATGCTATTATTTTCTTATCTCGAGTTTCTCTGACAAATAGGCAGCTTACTTCATGGCAACTGCCTTGATGCTGATGCAGCAGAGCTTAAAGTGCATCATGTACTGCAGGAGGAGACAATGACACTGAGTAAAGATAGGCGTGATGACTTAAAATCTAAGACTCGATGAGCGGAATGAAGAACAACATTAAGGTTTAGAAGTAGAGAACGTGAGGAGAACAGCATTTGCACAGTTCAACCTAGCTAAAGCCATGGCTTGGAAGGTGGTCCAGAAATCAGAAGGCCCACCTTGTTGGGATCAGTGACACCCTGGGTAAATTCTTGGTGGTTTGGATGTTTATGTATATCCTATTCCTGTATTGTTTTGTGCAGTATGTCTGAATTCCTGGCCCTTTGAAGCAGTACTCCTGTGAGTTTGCGTCTTACAAAACACCAAAATAAAATAACACATTAAAATATAGAATATGGTGTATGTGCACCAGCAGTGGAATCCTGAAATCTGACAACCGTTGACGCCCCAAGGCTCTCTGGCAATAATTGGCAATATTGCGATCTGGGCTGCAGTGGTCGAAGTGAGCGGGGGCGGACAGGAGCGGTGCTCCTCTACTTTTTTAAATTACCTTTTACAGCTCCTATACTTTTATTTTAAAAAGAAACCGTTCCGGAATGGTTTCGTTTTAAAATAAAAGTGTAGGAAGAAGTTCAAACTTGCACTTTCAGTGCACTGCACTGAGCGTTTCCTTAAACAGCAGGTGCAAGTGTTTGGGTGTGTGTATTGTGTGTGGGAGGGGGCGTGGTGATGGGGTTTGTGGGGAGCGGGGGCAGGCCAGCAGGGAAAATAGTTCCACTACTTCTTTTCGTACACTTCGACCACTGCTGAGCTGTCGCTGTGGGTGCCTCGCGAGCCTTCGAATTCCCCAGTTCCCAGTTAAGTCTTTGCTCTGATCTGATTCTTCTTCTCTGCTTCTGTGACTTCATTCTCTCTTCATTGAAATAAAAAAGCGTCTCTACTCTTCTAGCCACTGAGACTCTGCTGCTCGGCAGACATCATTAATTGCTTTTTTCCTTTAAAATTTTAATCTCCTTCGTGCATCAAATGGTATATAAAGGAGAACATTTGAGGGTGAAATCTATTCACCCTGCCCTGGTGCTAATAGCATTGTAGTGTGTTGCTGAGGATTATAATGGTGTTTATGAGCCCAGCATCCTCCTTATGCTCCATCACCTGCGGCTTAGACCCGTACCAGGTATCCAGGCCCACAAAGGCTGGTACTAAATTTCATTCTTGGGTTGTATACCTAATATCCATGTTTTCTCATAGATAGATAGATAGATAGATAGATAGATAGATAGATAGATAGATAGATCGATCGATCGATCCACCTGTTTGGCCTAAATGCATACATGACAATACAAAGAAATACCACACCCACAAACTACTCTTACAAATACAGGACAAAAATGGGCCAGACCACATGTAGAAATCTACCTTTGAAGACCAGTGGTGGTCCGATCAGATCTGATGTTCCAGAGTTCACCACACCGATCCACAAGGACATCCCTGAAAGGGATTACTGGGACACGAATCTGTTACCATAGGGGTTGATTGGGGATTAGACAAACCCAACGAGGCAATGCTAGTGTGAAGTAGGGCCACCAGCAAGGCACTGCACTAAGAAGCAGACAAATAAGGTATTTTCTCAAAACCAAAAGGTCAACACTACTTTGCAATAACCCAAAGAAACTGCAATCCAGACGACAGATTGTTGGTGCAAAAGCAAACACTGCGCATGTTTTGAAAATAAAATGCAGCGTCAGTAACAGAGGTCACCAAGAGAAACAAAAGATCCAGGAGAACATGTTATTGATGTTGTGTTGGCCAGGAACGTACACAGCAACATCTGCTGCCTCAACCGTCCACTGAAGCACAGGATGCAATGTCCAAAGCGCTGCTACAATGCATGCCCGCAGCGAGACAGCTGTTTATCTGTATTGGGATGGGTATAATCGATCTATGTGATCACTGCGCCGGGCATAATGTCGACTTTCAAAATACCGACTTCCATTATGGGGCGGCACAGTGATCACACACACCACTGTGCCCCACATACCCTCCCCGCCTCCTCTCTAACCACTTACCTTTCCGGTGGCACACACAGAAGTGTGCCGCTGTCTGAACTGCATCCCTGCAGAGTCAGCTCTGTCCCACTAACGTGGGTCTGAACTGATGCCGCAGGGTCCTTTTTTTTACTTTTCTGATTATTGTCCCTTGCTACCATCTAATAGAAGGGGGGGGACAACCCCCGAGCCCCATTACTCCGACTAACTGATGCAGGGGACACCCCCACAACCCTTGCTCCCATTAGTCAGAGTAATGGGGTTCGGGATTTTAGAACAGGGCAGAGGCGGCGTATTCGGTGTAGGCGACATTTTGAAGTTTCAGTATTCATACAAAGCTGACATAATAGGACCCTTGGAACCCACCAGTCATGGAAGTGAGTGGATCCTGGTAGTAGCGGACTCTCCACAGGGTATCAAGAAGCCTTCTGCATGAGGCGAAGTCAGCTACATAGTTCTACCTAATTATGAATTTGCCCAAGATAATAGCTGATCAGGGAATTAACCTCATGTCCAGCATCAGAAAGCATGTACGGTACTTGTCAACATTTGAAATAAACGTCCAACATGCAATGCACCGTTTGTTGCGGCATGAGATGCTTTGTCTTAATGTGTAGCCTCCGGCAAATGTATTTCTTTTTCCCCGTCAGGTTAGTCCTACAGAGAAACGAATTCTACCTTTCCACTCTCTCCACGATGTGATGCTAGTTGTAAACTAAACTGCCCATGTGCAAATATTTGGGCAAGTGCATGGTGATGAGCCCTGATGTGCTTAAGCTTATGTAATCCTGTCCAGGGTTCATGGTCACAGCAGTAATACTGGATTATAGCGGTTTGAGTGCTTGTCTTCGAAGGGTCCGCCTCCCAAAAAAGCAGCCTGAGAGGTGAATATAAAACTCACCAATTCTTGTTTTACATTGTCTACAGTTTAATCTAAATACTTACAATTAATTGTACATTTAATTTATTTATGGAAGCCCTTGTCCTCTCGACGCGTTAGCTAAGGTGAACTGTCTGCGCATCTTCAGGTGGTCCAAATCAGGATCAAGTTCGAAACCCTGTGGTAACCAAGAGGTTTCTTTTCCCCTCTGCAAACATTAGCACGCTTTTTAATTATTAGAATAAAAAATACACTGAGTTGTTGAAATGTGCGCTATTATTTGCACTGGTTTTTAAAATATATTGTAGCATTTTATTTATTTAGGGGTAAGGTAAACTTGGCCATCGACAGAGTGTTCTGAGCTGTGATTTATTGTTTTCCCATCTTGTCCTTCTTTTCCCTTTGTCCCCAATGCTATTTCAATTCTGTATTTATCATCATCAAAGTTTATTTCGGATTCAAAAAAACATCTCGGGAGGATAGCTCAATGGCAACGTGCTCGCCTTGCAAGCAAGACGACGCGGAGTAACACAGGTTCAATCCCCGCGTCTGTGCATAGAAACCTCTGGGTATTAAGCGCGTTATAAATAGCCTATCATATCCATAAAAATGATACACTAAAACGTGATAAAAACGCAGAGAGAACACGTTCATTGCATATAATTGATTAGGTTGTAAAATATTTGCTTCAAAGCTACCCTAAAATAAGTCAGCAGTGAGGGGTGTCCACGCAGTCAGCTGTGTTTATGCAATTAACACATAATACATGGGCGGTCTACATTGAAATTAAGGTTTTTCTTCTGATTGACTTGCTGACAAGACAAAAAAAATCAAATATTTTCATAAATACTCTCTTAACAAGTTGCAGAGTACACAATTAGTGTCCAGTTGAGCATGTGGAAACTGCCCTTGGGTGGTAGTGGTGCGTGGTATAAATCAACTTAACATAACATTACAGTGCAGCTGACATGGTCTATTTTGATGTAGCCATTCTCAAGGGTAAGATATTAAATCTTGCTCGAGTGATAAGCGAGCTTTTTTGAAGGATTTTCAACCAGGTCAAATACATAGGGAGTTGAGGTGTTGCAGTAATTCAATTAGAGTGGGTTGCCTGCTTTCTAATCTCTCTATCTTCCCTCATGGAATACATTATGTCCCCAAATGTTCCCTTGTAAACCTGGCCAAATGAACGTGGAACGCAAGTTAGATTTCCAAAGACGTTCTAAAACTGGTCTTGCTTAACATCTGCATAATATAAGATAGCCATGGAATTATGTTCAGTCAATAAGATGTTAGTTAACGTAGTTTGTGTTTGCATTGCTTTCTTGTTAGCCGATATTCTGAACCAAAGTATCTGGGGTTCAAATTGAAGTTCATCTTTAAGGAATGTTCATCTCAATTCAGTGTGGACCACAATGTTGGGGGCTCAGGGTGGAAGTCCCAATCATTTATTTAAAAAAGCATCTTCTTCGATTTGCATTTTTGCCATATTCGAGTAGCCCCACATCCCTGCTCTATATTTGGCTATGGCTTTTGCCTTAGCTTTTACACCTTATGCATCAATGCAATCGGACGGCACGTGTATAGCCTAACAAAGAGAGGAATCCCCCCCCCTATTGCCTATGGCATTTATATTTGCTGTTTTTGACAGTGAATAGCCCCATTGAAGGTGGAGGTAAATGTAATAGCTAAGTAATCATTCTGAACCACAACCTTCTTAGACTCCACTTTAACAAAAAAAGTGGGGGGACTAACTATCCTTCTGTTTGAACCAGGCATACATATAATACTGGATCACTTTGATACATTTCTTTTAAGGTGTAGGGGAGGACTGGCCGCGAGGCCCTCCTCACCTGCAGCCTTCTCCCCAGGTGAGGACCATGACTCGGTGGCCGTCCCCTCATGCCACCCGGGCCCAGGTGGAGGAGGGTTCACCCGCCGACGACATTGCCCACACGTATCCGTTCCCTGCATATACCAAAATTCAGTTAGGCCTAGAAGCCATCTTGTCTAGCAAACATGGCGTGAGTTCAGCACACTGTAACGAGGCCCCCACCTTTGGAGGGCCTTTCATGCATCTCTGCCGCCGCAGTAGCCCTGGTAGATCCGCTGCGAGCGCGTTCCCATGAGAAAGTCGGGTATGAGCTAACCCGAGATGCTAACACTGTAACATTTTATCGTTCACAATGTAATATTGCACCCCGCACGACCTGGTCCGCGAGGCCAGGGTGACGGGAAAAAAGCTGAAGCATCACTATCTGAAGAAAGAAGAAAATAATTCAAGTATTGGTATTAACGAACTACCTCTGTTTAAACAGATCCTGTAAACTGTGAATAAGCCATAAGGATGTAACGTTACATGATACCACCCCAGGTCTGGACTAGTGCTGCTATAACCACAGAGAAAGATGTCGACCAAATGTATAGCCTTTATCTGTATAAGTGTTCTTTCAATTTTATGTAGAAACCTGAACTCATATATGTTTTCTTAATCACCAAAAGCAGCGAGCATCAATCTCTGTAGGCCATAACCTAGAACTACCTCGTGTAACGTCTAATGTACATAAAATAATCACACCATGTAGTAAATATAATGTTAGGTAATGAAAAGGTACTCGGACCGACTGTATTAAAGAAATGTGTAACGAAATTGAAATATATATGTGTGTTTAAATAACATCAAAATAAGGCGGAACATTATAAAAGTTCTGCATTCAAAAGTTAGCAACGCACGAGGAAAAAACCTTTGTGAATATATGCAAGGCCATTCTCCCTCCCACCCTACCAAGCCTGCCAGATAAAGAAGCTAAGGCATGTGCCGCGCTCCCTCACCTCCCCCAACCAAGCTGGAGCCACTTCAGAGAATCAGAGGCCCCGGTACCGCACCCAAGGCCACAGCCCGCCACCTGTGTTATTTACAGCACGGTAATAAACCCACGTTTGAATCTACTGATCTACCAGCACCCTCTCGTAAATCCCACAACCCCCCCTAGACCACCCCAAGAATCATGACCCCGTGCAAAGACGACCCCCATCACTGGGACAAGACACAGAGACCCATTTATATAATAACTTCTAACGCGGCAGACAGACATGTATCATTCGGCTCAGGCCCCAGAGCCCAGCCCCTCGACCTAAAATACCGGTCAATAGGACACAGGTAAATCTCACCCCAACCGACAACCACCGGACCTCTCACGAGGTGCATTCCTCATGTGTTGCGTTTATTTTATAAGACAAACTGCTGAGCGATTTATTGATGAACTTAGATGTCGTTTCTTGAATAACTGCAGTGTGCATGGCCTAGGGCAAACGAGTCAGGAAAGGTATTCATCTTTGTCACAGGCTGCCCCAGCATACCAACACCGCTCGGATGACCTCAAGCTGGCCTGCCAGGCCCAACCCAACCCACGAGGCTGACCAGTGACGTCCTCACGCCAAGACCAACCACGCTGCAGCAACACCTATAGTTAGTCGACGCCACCCAATCCCAATTAACTTGTGCCCCCTATAGTGTGTAGGTTCTGATGACGTTTTTTGTATTAGAAATAGGCCTGTCTTTGCTATTGTCAGACAGAGCGCTCTCGGAGGTTGCAGAGTTCTTTGCATGCCCTATTCTTTGGATAAACTCCCACTTACGCTCACCCGCACTCTGTCTTGGTCTTATTCCCACTACGGGAGAGTCCCTTATTGTCTCTCATTGCGGGGAGGATCGTGCTGAAATTGGGGGCGCTTCCTTTCAGTGGTGACCCCGATAGCGTGATATCTCCAAATTATTTTTCCTAACTCCTTTTTAACGACCCCCTTGAGGCACGAGAATCTCCGGTCGAGAAGGGATACGCACGGTGAGCCGGCTCCGGGAGGCTGCCCGCCAACGGCGACCGGCACAATAAGAAGTGCGCACTCAATGAGAAAGGGTACGGGATCCCGATTGGAAAAAAATCCCCTTTGAGTGCCGCTCGCCGGAGCCAGGGGCTGACCGTTGAGTTACCGGTGACACTGCCTGGACGGACCCAGTTTCGGAGACTATCGGTTCAAGACGGGCACGTGAGTACTGAGTGCGAGCGATCGTAAAGGGGAAGGGAGGGGAAATTGTGAACAGAAGAACGGGGACAGGTAGAGGAGAAGAATAACGGGGGTCTACTAAAGACGGGTCTTGAAACTTTCTTTATCTTTTCTTTGCATATGGCCATTAGGAGTAAGAAATAAGTGAAGTGGTAGAAGTGACGGAAACCTAGCTCCGAAAGGGGGTGGAAGGCGGCGCCGCATAGTGCTATCTAAACTAGTACTGGGAATATATGAAGAAGTAAGAAATAAGTTATTGGTGTCTGGCAAAGGGAGACACCGGGAATATTTTTTAGTGATTGCTACTCTCTCTATTTCTTTTTTCCATTCCACGGGGCAGGGGGAGAAAGGGAAAAGGGTATAAGGTAAATATACTTGTAGAAGAACTATAAAATAGGGAGCACATTTGTAGGAGGGGGGATTAAGTAGTGGCACGTACAGACGTGAACACAGTAACCTTAGCAGAAAAACAGGGACAGCTGGCCAGGGAGGAAAGGGAGGAAAAAAGACGAGGTGTGAGTCGAAAAGTATTGTGAAGGGTGCGCGCACCGTGTGAGTATTGGAGACGAACGGTTGACCGCGAGGTGGTGCCAGAGAGTGTTGACCATAACTAGTAATTGATCAGTTGCAAGTGAAATCACATGAGAGTGTATGGGAATGGGAAGGAGATGAGCTATGGTGAGTGAGAAAGGATTTGCGCAGTGAATAAAATTGGGTGATAATCTTTGAGACGTCCGCTCTTGTCTGTGCCATAAAGGTATACATACACATATCTACACCTAACTAAAAGTAAAGAAGGTGGACACGGCTGTGTTAGTGATTTAGAGTATGGGGGCAGAAACTCCCTTGTCACATATTTGTAAGAGCTTACCGGGATACGCTGAACGAATAAATAAATATCACGATCAATGGGTAACAGAATTGAAAGGGGAGGGTCTGCCCCAGATTTGGCCCGAGGGAGGGTCTTTTGACAAAAGCGTTCTTGATATGGTACGAGCATGCATTAGCCTCAAGTATAAGGGGAAACAATGGCAAAATAGGAAGGAGATATTAGACCTCTGGAGATTGTTTGAGGAAGTACCCCCACCCAAAGCTCCGGCACCAAATATTGATCTACCTTCCACCACAGATAATCCACTGATGATTCCAAGAGAGGAAAAGGAACAGCTAAGTACAGAACAACCTGCGGAGGTGATTAGTATGTACCCGATATTACCTAAACCAGCCCCCGCAGCAGGATATAGCGACCCTACTTATGTGCCTCCCCCCACAACTGGTACACCACAAAGACCAACAGCCCCCCCGCCATACGAAAGCACCAGAGAGCGCGCCCAGGGAAGCACACAGAGGGTGGATATAGAGAAGCTAACGAGTGACTTAGAGTCGAGGCTTACTGTGGCAAGGGATGAACTCTCAAGAATAAAAGACATATGTGAGCGCACGGCGTGCGCCCCTACACAATCAGGACGCACGTCTAGAGCGTCGAGCGAAAGTAGACAAATTGAGGAAGGATGGAAAAAGGGGGAAATACTGTTCAGGATTGAGGAAGAGCCGACACGAATAATAGAGGTAGGAGCAGTAGAAGGGAGCATTGGTGATGTATCACGAGAGAGAGGGATCAGAGAGGACTTGTTATGTGATGTCAGAGGAGGGTTGGATGAGAGTGATAGGTTGAGTATGGCAGTAGGAGGGGAAAGCGAGGAGGTGGACGGTGCATGTTCGCTAGGGACTATAGACGACGAATGGATGGGACGACTAAGAAATAGGGTGGGGAAGATGGCGTCATTGGAGTCAGCAGCGACTAAGGAAAGGGAGGGTGCAACTGCAAAAGGGAAGTTACAACTTCCATTGATACACAGAGGGGGGGGGAGACCAAACTATATACCATGGGCTCAGATGGATAAGGCTAATTTAATGAAATTATTGCCCCAGCTGTCAGGAGGGGCGAGCAAGTGGATATATGCATTTGAGAAACACACCGCCGGCATACCGTTGGCAGTAGGCGATGTGAAAAGCCTACTAGTAACCGCAGTAGGAGATCAAGCGGACAGAGTATGGGCTAAGGCTGGTTTCCCGGCCGTGACGTTAGACTGTGATCGCCATGATGGGGCTTCCTTTAATACAGTACGAGCAAGGGTGTGGGACGCACTGCGGGAGACATTCCCAGATACCCCTGATTTACAGTCAGTAATGCAATGTACAATGAATGACGGGGAGGATGCTATGGATTACATTCTCCGGGTGCAGGAGATGTGGAGAGCGGAAACGGGCACGCCCTGGCACCAATCCACATCTCTATTTTATTTTATCATTAAGAGAGGGCTCCCAAAAGAGGTGCAGAAGGCACTCGATAAAATAGCGGGCGTTGAGGCAAAGGGGTGGCCAGAGATCCAAAGTATAATAGTGCACCATTGCAAAAGGATCAAAGAGAGAGAGAGGGAAGTAGCACAGAAAAGGTTGGCAGACGAGGCAAAGTTGGTACAATCAAAACTGGTGAAGGTTGCAGCAGCGGTAGCAGGGCTCCCACTCATGAGGGAGGGAGACGAAGGAGAGGAGGGGCAAATAGCAATACAAGGAAGAATAGCGGCAAATTGGGCAGGACAAGGACAACGACAGTGGACTGAGCAGGAGCAGAACGGAGGTCCAACGTGGCAAGAGTGGGCCCCAAGAGGGGGAAGAGGTGGGTACAGGGGCCGAAGAGGAGGACAAGGGTATGGAGGAATGGGAGGAAATGGGTGGCAGGGTCCCAGAGGTCCACAGGGGAGCTGCTGGAATTGTGGGAGATGGGGGCACTACTCAAGAGAGTGCAGGAGCAGACAAAACAACGGGTTCCAGGAGACAGAGCAGTACGGTCACCCCCACCCAGGAAGCCCCTACGGCCTCCCCATGGGACAATACCAGCAACCAGAAAATGTAGGACAAAGAAGTAACGCACAACTACACGGACATCAGTACAGAACACAAAACCACCCACAGAATAATGACAATATGCAATACACGCCAGGTAACACTTTCGCCACAGTAGCTAATGGAGCGCCTGCCCCCGCACCTTACAGCGGGGTGTCAGTAGTTTCGGGGAACATTTTTGATCAAGGGGGGGCAATGAGACACCCCGCATAGGACAGCCCACAGAGAGCACTTGCGTGTCCAGTACTATCTACGACCCACAATGCATCAGAGGAACCATTGATAGGAGCGCAGATAGGAGACAAGCAGTTCATATTCATGGTGGATTTGGGAGCGGAGAAATCATGCATTAGAGAGGGCCGGTTCCCGTTATCTAATAGAACGTTAGAGACGCAGGGGTTCTCTGGGGCTGTAATTGAAGTTCCTTACACAGAGGCATTGGATGTGACAGTGGGGGGTAAAACAGTGAAAGCACCCTTACTGTACTATGAACACTCTCCCATTAATTTGCTGGGGAGAGATCTCTTAAGCAAACTAAACATGACAATATCATTCACAGGGAGCGGTATCGTATGTTCGACGCCAGGCATATGCCCCCTCCGCATATTAGCAGTAATACACGGCCACACAATCATGCAAGAGATCAGAGGGTTACCAAGAAACAAGGAGATGTTTGTTGAGGGCATGAGAACATTGGCTCTCATAGTACCAGAACTAAAAAGGATGGATTGGAGGATTCCAGCCGAATTCCTTTTCCGCCCCATAGCAAGCCCCGACACTGCTCCCGGGTCAGTGCTATCGTTGGATTTACACGCAGTACACGTGTCAGCAAACAGAATATGTGTGATTGGCGTTGACATGGAAGGATGTGAGTGGCGGACAGTACTGTGTACAAATGCAAATATCCCACTGAGGGAGCTCTCGGACGAGGAGCTATTTTCTGACACTGAGACAGATGGCGAAATAGTGATGGAACTAGCAATGCCGTGCGACATTGTAGTTACAGCCAGAAAAACTCAAGTTGAATTAATGGCAGTAGTAGGAGCACCACATGCATTTTTTGATGACGACATGAGGTTAGTACCCACTAACATATGGACAAATGGCCCCCATGATGTGGGGTTATTACATGGGGTTCAGCCTGTGGTAATAAAACTGAAACAGGGAGCAATTCTACCCCGGGTAAAACAATATCCATTGTCACGCGAAGCAGAAGAAGGGATCAGAGAGACACTAGATGCACTGCTAGCACAAGGAATAATAGTGCCCTCAAACTCCCCATGCAACACATGCATTTACCCGATTAAAAAGGCGAAGGGAGGTTCATGGAGGATGATACAAGATTTACGCCCACTCAATGATGTGATTCAGAAGGAGTTCCCTTTAGTCCCGAACCCGGCGACAATACTGTGCAACATTCCGAAAACGGCATCCCACTTCACAGTTATTGACTTGAAAAATGCATTTTTCTCGATTCCCTTAGCAGAAGAGAGCAGGTACTTAACAGCGTTTACACTAGGGGGGAGGAGGTTCGAACACTGCAGACTACCACAAGGATATTGCGAGAGCCCAAGCATATTCAACAGGGTACTACATGAAGATCTGGGGAATTTGTCTGTAGAAAGCACAGTGATTCAGTACGTTGATGATTTATTGGTTTGTGCACAAACTGAGGAGGAGTGTAGAAAGGACTCAATAACACTCCTGACATTATTGGCCAATAAAGGGTACAAGGTGGACAAGGGGAAGTTACAATACTGTCTGACAGAGGTCCTATACTTGGGACAGCTGATATCAAAGGATGGCAAGCGGATCATACCAGACAGGGCACAGGCGATTAGAACAGTTGGGGAGCCCAAAACAGTAAAAGAGATGCAGAAATTTCTGGGTATGTGCAACTATTGCCGAGCATGGATATTGGATTATGCAGCGTACACAAGGCCCTTGTTACAGGCACTAAAAGAAGCACAGCAGGAAAACAAACACATAGAATGGACAGAAGAGATGAACACAGCATTTAACTCACTAAAAGAGCTGATATCAAGCGCTCCAGTACTGGCAAATCCAGATTATGGGCGCGAATTCTTCTTATTTTCACACTGCAAAGGAACACTGATGACAGCAGTACTGACACAAAAGACATCGTTAGGGCATAAACCACTGGCTTACTATAGTGGCACCCTAGACGCAGTAATGCAAGGTCATTTCGCGTGCGAGCAATCCCTAGCTGCAGCCGCGTTCGCGATTGAGAAAAGTGCCACGATAGTGATGGGCTGTCCTGTGACACTGTTTGTGGAGCACTCACTCTTTGCAATATTAGAGCGATCAAAGAGCACATTGACGACACAACGCGCCACAGCATATGAAATAATACTGTCCAGCGCAAACATCCATATAGTAAGATGTAAAACAGTGAACCCGGCCACATTCATCACAGAGGCGTGCACCGTAGAGGACATGCAGAATCACAACTGCGCTACATACACAGGTGACGAAGGTCAGGATCAAGTGATTTTTGAGAATGCCCTGAACGAGGGAGAGGTGTATTTCGTGGACGGGTCAGCATCAATAGACATGGAGACAGGAGAGAAACATGTGGGTATGGCAGTTGTACGATTAGAGGAAGATGAATACGAGACACTAGTGCAACACCGCCTCCCATCACACTATTCAGCCCAAGCAGCAGAACTAATAGCGCTAATAGAAGCATTGCATGCCGCCAAGGGGTGCGCAGTGACAATATATACAGACTCAGCATACATGACAACAACAGTACACGGCGGGTTGGCACGGTGGGGGCGGAGAGGGTTTCGACGAGCAGATGGAACACCGGTTCAGCATGCAGAATTATTGAAAGAACTGATTGAGGCCCTGCAAGACCCCACGGCAGTGGCCATCGTAAAATGCCAAGCCCACACCACAAATACAGATTTTATATCTTTGGGGAATGCGGCAGCAGACGCCGCTGCCAAAGAAGCTTCGTATTTACAGAAAGGTGAAGTAGGAGAGTACATGTTGCACCACACAGCAAGCCAAGAGGTCCCCACAGGATACAACATGATGCCCACACAGGAAATAATAGAGCTGCAAGAGGGAGCTAGTGCAGAAGAAAAATTGCTGTGGACTAAGAGGGGATGCAGCAAATCGCCGACTGATTTATTGTGGCGACAAAAAAGTTCAGGAAAAGCGGTAATGCCAGTTACATTGTTAGAAATAGCATTTCAACAACTACACTTTCCCGCACATAACGCAAAGCAACACATAATGGCGGACATACAAGAAGATTGGTTTGCACCTTGCCTCCATGAACACATCACAAGGCTGGCTTTAGAATGCACGACATGTCAGATTTACAACTCAGGTATGACATTGCGCACACTGAGAGGAACGATACCAAAACCAAATGGCCCATTCAGAGAGCTCCACATTGATTATGTAGACATGGGAGAAAGATGTAACGGGGCTCGCTACATGATTGTGGTTGTATGTCCATTTTCGAGGTGGGTGGAGGCAGGCCCCTGTGCGCGCCCTGATGCGAAGGGCGCCGCGAAGTTCCTAGTGCGGGAAGTATTCCCGCGCTGGGGGATTTGCGAAGTTATTCGCTCAGACAACGGCACGCATTTTGTTAATGAACTATTCAAGGAAGTGACTACGCTATTGGGAATAAAGCACAAATTATGTTCGATTTATCATCCTCAAAGTAATGGCGTAGTGGAAAAGATGAACGGTCTGTTAAAAAGCAGATTGTCAAAACTGTGTTTTTCCCTTAAAAAGACCTGGATGTACTGCCTGCCTTTGGCCCTGTTTGAGTTACGAAATCAGCCAAGTAAAGACCACCATTTGTCCCCGCATGAGATCGTCACGGGAAGGAGAATGCACACAGCGCATTCGCCTCTCCGTGAACGTTCTGATGCACACAGAAGTGCAGCGATATTGGGAGAGGAGTTCACAGAGTACTTGAAAAAACTGACACGGGCAGCGCGCGTAATTGCGAAGCAACTAGCCCCCCCCTCTACAAGAGAGGAGGGGAACACAACAGAAACAGAGATACTGCCTGAAAAACCATTACAACTAATGCCTGGTGACCTTATATATGTCAGAAGTTTTGTGCGAAGGTGGAATGCGCCACGTTTCCATGGCCCTTATGAGGTAGTGTTTTGCACACCCACAGCAGTAAAGGTGAAGGGCCTACGATACTGGGTGCATTTGACAGACGTACGCAGAGCCTATAGCGCCGTGGAAGGTCAGGTACAGGACGAGGCACAGGCAACTGCGGACAATGAAGTTGTGCAGAATGAATGATGGGAATTTTGTGTGCATTAAGTGATGAACATTGAACGCGACTGGCGCACGACAAGTGTACTGAAATAAATATGTATATATATATATATAATTTTTTACAACTTTTGAAGGTTTTTGTGGTTTTTTTTTTGGTTTTGGAGAAGTTTTTTTTTCTCTCGACTTTCCTTTTTATATATGAAATAATGTACGGATAGTAATGATTGTAAAGTTACCTTGTCTGTGGACACACCCCCTCCCTCACCCACGCCCATACTTTGTCGAAACAATGTCACAACGTTAGAAATGTTTACATGCTTGTACTTAATGCACTTTTATGTTTCAAACAGGATTTACTATGGCATCGAATGGGCAGCCTGCAACTAATAGATTTGTTAGATTTAGAGAAATGTTAGTAGATAGATTGACATATTCATACGAATGTGGTTTATCAATGTGTGTTATTGTGTTCTTCATCTCAATATTTTGCCTGGTGACATATTGGTTCATAGCGTTCATCTCTATCGAGATGAACGAGGGGGGAGGGGGGAGTAACACCACCCTTGCCCCTGGCACGAAGTCAATTACAAGTATGAATATTAGAGAAGGTGATTTTTTGGTCTGGGATGGATCACACTTTGTATGGGGTTACTATACTGCACCACCCACTGCTACCCTGTCACAATCAAGAAATAAAGATATGGCAAATGACACAATGTCCCTACCTGAAATATATAACAGCCCCACTACCCTTCCCGCCCCGATACAGAACAGCGATTTGTTGTTTATTGAGGAAAATGGAAAAGTAATTACGATGACAGAACACAAGTTCCTATATGAGGAATTGGAAAAGGGGGGTGGGAATGAGAAAGGGGGGCCTATTATTTCACCTATCGAAACTAAAAGGCATAGGAGGGGGGAGAAAAGTAGGCGAAGAAGAGAGACAAGTAGGAGGGGGTATGATGAGTATTATGGGTTAGGATTAGACAAGATGGAAGACCCACGACACCCCCACCAAGCAAATAAATGGTATGCAGATATGAGTACAACAGCTAAACAGACAACCAATGAAAGCTGTTATGTCTGTTCGCTCATCCCCCATGCATCAGGCACACCCAAAGTGTTGTTGCCAAGAGAATTGCCCATTGTGGATGCCCAATGTCTCCTTCATCTCACGCTGTGTAGAATAAAGAACACCTTCCAAGCACACGATGTCTCTTTCAAAATGATACAGGACAACAAAACGTGCTATTCAAAAGCGTCTGGAGTGGTCTGTCTTAAAGAACCTTTCTTTGCAATACAAGGGACGCTGTTTTCCGAAAACAAATGGAAAGATGAAGAAGTACTGTGCAAAGCGGAAGCACTGAAAGGTGTCCAACCAGACAAGCTGCGGTGGATGGAAAAAACGTGCTTACCAATATGGAAAGAACACATCTCTAAACTAACATGGGTAACAGCGATGGAGAAACCCTTCAAGCTACAAAGTGAAATACAAAACGAACTATGTTTCAAGGGAGAAGGAAAAGTGGCAATGGGAACGAATAAAAACTGTAACAAAACTCTCACCATCCCAGACATGAAAAAAGGAACAGCAGCACTAATGGACACATACTGGGTATGCGGGAATCAGGCTTACTTGCACCTTCCCCAGGCATGGAGTGGCAGCTGCTCAATGGCCACTTTGCATTCGGCCCTAATGGTGATTCCAGAAAGTCACGTCGACGAAAATAAAAGGACGCAAGGAAACGTGAACAAGGATGCGACGTCTCCCACTGCAGAAGCGCACCTCTATGTCCTGTCCTCCGGAGGGAAAGAAGAGGAGCTATCACGGAACAAGCGAGCATCGAACTACATATGACAAGCATCATCCGATTTATTGGCACAGATCCCAGACAGGTATCGCCTGTTCAGCTCCGTGGAAACATTTTTTGCCTCACTAGTTTCAAGTGTCCAAGCAAGAGCAAATGCAAAATGGCTCCAGATCACACGGTGGGAACTGATTCAGCTGGCCAATGACACTGAAGAAGGGTTCAACATAATAAAGGTGGAACTACGAGCTCTGCGACTAATGACCATGCAGAACAGGTATGTTCTGGACCTGTTAACAGCGATCGATGGAGGTGTTTGCCGAAAAATAGGAAGTGCGTGCTGCACGTTCGTACCTTCTGAAGACGCAGAAAATGGGTCCCTGTCCCACGTCATTGAAGCAGTACATAACCTGGGAGAGAAGATGAAGATGGAAGGTGGGGCTAAAGATAGCTCATGGTTCGACAATATCTTCTCCTGGGTTCCCTCATGGCTTGGAATGGCAATGAAGTTCTTGATACCAGTTGTGGTGGTCCTCCTCGTGGTGTTCTGCCTGTGCCAGGTGGGCCTCCGATGTTGTGCTAACGCAGTTCCTAACGGTGCAATGATGATGGTGACAATGGGCAACTCTGGTGGTACAATTAAGGCGACACAAGAAGTACATGTACAGACAGGAACAGATAACGCTCCCAGGTACCAGTTAGTGCCTATGTACCGTGATAAGTACATAGTAGATAAACTATGGCACACCACTATCAAAGAACCACGAGACGTGGAACTGGAATGGTATGAGGAGGTCTGGGTAGAGCTGGAAGAAACTGGTGACTGTATATATTTAACATGTACACCAGATGAGTATGCTAGAAGAGGTGAGAGCTTGAGGGGGGTATGCAGAGCCTGGATGCCTAGAAAAGGAACACCTGCATGGGATGATGCAGTGATAGAGGAGCAAGAATGTAGAAGATTAGAAGAGCTAAAGAATTCGTTACTTTAGTAACGAAAGGGGGGAAATGTAGGGGAGGACTGGCCGCGAGGCCCTCCTCACCTGCAGCCTTCTCCCCAGGTGAGGACCATGACTCGGTGGCCGTCCCCTCATGCCACCCGGGCCCAGGTGGAGGAGGGTTCACCCGCCGACATTGCCCACACGTATCCGTTCCCTGCATATACCAAAATTCAGTTAGGCCTAGAAGCCATCTTGTCTAGCAAACATGGCGTGAGTTCAGCACACTGTAACGAGGCCCCCACCTTTGGAGGGCCTTTCATGCATCTCTGCCGCCGCAGTAGCCCTGGTAGATCCGCTGCGAGCGCGTTCCCATGAGAAAGTCGGGTATGAGCTAACCCGAGATGCTAACACTGTAACATTTTATCGTTCACAATGTAATATTGCACCCCGCACGACCTGGTCCGCGAGGCCAGGGTGACGGGAAAAAAGCTGAAGCATCACTGTCTGAAGAAAGAAGAAAATAATTCAAGTATTGGTATTAACGAACTACCTCTGTTTAAACAGATCCTGTAAACTGTGAATAAGCCATAAGGATGTAACGTTACATGATACCACCCCAGGTCTGGACTAGTGCTGCTATAACCACAGAGAAAGATGTCGACCAAATGTATAGCCTTTATCTGTATAAGTGTTCTTTCAATTTTATGTAGAAACCTGAACTCATATATGTTTTCTTAATCACCTAAAGCAGCGAGCATCAATCTCTGTAGGCCATAACCTAGAACTACCTCGTGTAACGTCTAATGTACATAAAATAATCACACCATGTAGTAAATATAATGTTAGGTAATGAAAAGGTACTCGGACCGACTGTATTAAAGAAATGTGTAACGAAATTGAAATATATATGTGTGTTTAAATAACATCAAAATAAGGCGGAACATTATAAAAGTTCTGCATTCAAAAGTTAGCAACGCACGAGGAAAAAACCTTTGTGAATATATGCAAGGCCATTCTCCCTCCCACCCTACCAAGCCTGCCAGATAAAGAAGCTAAGGCATGTGCCGCGCTCCCTCACCTCCCCCAACCAAGCTGGAGCCACTTCAGAGAATCAGAGGCCCCGGTACCGCACCCAAGGCCACAGCCCGCCACCTGTGTTATTTACAGCACGGTAATAAACCCACGTTTGAATCTACTGATCTACCAGCACCCTCTCGTAAATCCCACAACCCCCCCTAGACCACCCCAAGAATCATGACCCCGTGCAAAGACGACCCCCATCACTGGGACAAGACACAGAGACCCATTTATATAATAACTTCTAACGCGGCAGACAGACAT
Source organism: Ambystoma mexicanum (assembly GCF_040938575.1). Taxonomy (NCBI): domain Eukaryota; kingdom Metazoa; phylum Chordata; class Amphibia; order Caudata; family Ambystomatidae; genus Ambystoma; species Ambystoma mexicanum. The sequence goes on along the minus strand of NC_090934.1, from coordinate 338,193,965 downwards.
GTATCATTCGGCTCAGGCCCCAGAGCCCAGCCCCTCGACCTAAAATACCGGTCAATAGGACACAGGTAAATCTCACCCCAACCGACAACCACCGGACCTCTCACGAGGTGCATTCCTCATGTGTTGCGTTTATTTTATAAGACAAACTGCTGAGCGATTTATTGATGAACTTAGATGTCGTTTCTTGAATAACTGCAGTGTGCATGGCCTAGGGCAAACGAGTCAGGAAAGGTATTCATCTTTGTCACAGGCTGCCCCAGCATACCAACACCGCTCGGATGACCTCAAGCTGGCCTGCCAGGCCCAACCCAACCCACGAGGCTGACCAGTGACGTCCTCACGCCAAGACCAACCACGCTGCAGCAACACCTATAGTTAGTCGACGCCACCCAATCCCAATTAACTTGTGCCCCCTATAGTGTGTAGGTTCTGATGACGTTTTTTGTATTAGAAATACGCCTGTCTTTGCTATTGTCAGACAGAGCGCTCTCGGAGGTTGCAGAGTTCTTTGCATGCCCTATTCTTTGGATAAACTCCCACTTACGCTCACCCGCACTCTGTCTTGGTCTTATTCCCACTACGGGAGAGTCCCTTATTGTCTCTCATTGCGGGGAGGATCGTGCTGAAATTGGGGGCGCTTCCTTTCAAAGGTCTAAATCATACATAATATTAGTCTAGGTATCTATCAGAGTTTGTAGAGACGGGGGTATTTCCGGCAAGTAAGACTGTATCATCGGCATACACCAAGACTGGTATACTTACTTTGCATAAATGAGGTACATTCATCTCAGATTGGATTAATGTGTCCGTTTGTCCATGTTGTATATAGAAACAAGAAGTTCACCGGTTTTCCTCTGTTTGTATCAACATATTATTGAAATGTCCAGTCTTTTGCTTATATTTTTTCAGATCTTGATTGAACTCATTTTTGGGATATTGACAAAAAAGAGAAATAACAGCCTTGATAAAGGTCACCGAGCGTAAACCACATATCAGCAGAAAACATACAGGCGGAAATCCAATAAATCAAGTTGGGAATATTCATTTACAATTCATAAAATGTCTCTTGTGGATCACTTACGTCTGTTGAATTCATGGTCTCGTTTTCTATTGGTGATATTAGGCGAAGTACCATTAAATGACGTGCACTAGCAGCGAACAACCAAGCATAAATCTAGGAACTTTGTGCTGGAGATGCCATTGTCACATATCGTGCCTATTTGAATGTATTGAATATATAAAGTGCCTTTCGCCAAAAGCACTGAATAAAAGAGAATCAAAAAGGGCACAAATCTAAATGGTACAAATGCAGTATGAGTAAAGGTTACATCAGCAGAGGGAGAAAGCAAAGAACATTTAAAAAAAAAATGTTTAAGAAACAAGAGATGAAGACGGGTAGAGTTTAAGATTTGTTTGGAAAATGTGAGGAGATGAGGAAGAGCAAAGTGAAAAGGGAAGAGCATTCCAATATTTAGGAGCCAAATTTGAAAAAGAGCAAAAACGAGATGAGGCACAGGGAGGCTTAGGAACAGTTAAAAGAAATAGATTCTGAAATTGTAAAGGGTGTGGAGGGACATAGAACGAGAGTAGGGAGGAGATGTAGGGTGTGGCCATGTCACGAGTGCATTTGAACATAATTGAGAGAAGGTGACACAAAAGATGGGATTCGAAAGGAAGTAATTAAATTGAGAGCAGGGAGGATGTGATGGGGAGTGAGGAGGTAAAGAAAAGAGGAGACGAACAGAGGAGTTGTAGATAGAACGAAGAGGAAGAAGGTGGCAGGCAGGGAGAACAAGCAATAAAGATGAACAGTAGTCGATGCAGGAAAAGACAAAAGAAAAGAGAAGAAGTTCAGTAGTGTGAAAGGAAAGATAGGAGTGAGCACAGTGAATGTAAAGCAAAGCATAGTGGCAGGAGCGGGCTATAGAGGAGATATGAAGAGAGAAGGGAACGGAACATCAAAGATAATGCCCAGCTGGCGCGCTAAAAGCGAAAAGGAAATAAAGGATGGGAGAATGGATTGGGAGAAATAATAGAGAGGGGAAAGAACAGAACCTCTGTTTTTGAGGGATTAAGATGTAGAACGTGGGAAGACATCCAGTTCTGAACAGCAGAAAGGCAGTTCATAACAGTTGAGTGCAGAGCAGAATCAAATGAAGAGAAAGAGAAAGATCTGGGTGTCATCAGTGTAAAGGTGAAAGGAGCAGATGAGGGCAAAGAGAGGAGCAGTGTAGAGAGAGAAAAGAAGAGGGCCAAGTACCAGGCCTTGAGGGGCACCATAGAGAAGAGCTAGTGAGGGAGAAGAGTGTTCAGCTCAAGTAACAGAATAGGTCTGTTGTGAAAGATAAGAGTGAAACCATTTGAGAGCAGACCCAGAGATACCCAGAGTGGAAAGATAGGAGATAAGAGAGTAGTCCACAGTGTTGAACGCCGCAGGCAAGTCAAGAAGAATAAGGATAGAAGAAAGCTTGGAGTGGCAGGCTGTGAGAAGAGAATTAAAAACATGAAGAACGGCAGTTTCAGAGGAGTGAGGGGCGGAAACTGGACTGCAAGGGAGGGAGAAGAAAATTAAGACTCAGATAATGGGTTAGCTGGGTAAAGGGGGTCTGTTCAAGAATTTGAGAGAGAAAGGGTAGACGGGAAATAGGGTGGAAATTGGCTGGGGAAGACGGATCAAGAGAAGGTTTTTTTTCAAGATAGGGAGAATGAGAACATGCAATAAAGCTGCAGGAAAACAGGAATGTACAAGGGAGGCGTTAATAAGAGAAGTAAGATATGGAAGAAGATGAGAATATAGTTGGAGATGACAGAAGAAGGGAGAGGTTCAGAAGGAGAGGCAGTAGGATGAGCACAAGTTAAGAGAGCAGAAGTATCAAGTTCTGTAAGAGGAAAGAATGATGAAAAGAAGTAGAGTAATGGGGGAAGAGAAGGAGAAGGCGAGTCAGAGGGGATGAAAGTTAGGTGAAGATTAGCTACTTTAGATGTAAAGTAGTTTTCAAAATCAGTGAAAGAATGGGACTAAAAAAGCAGAAGGATCAGGGGCTTTGGGAGAGAGGATATTATGTAGAAGCTTATAGAGATGACAAAGGTGCTGAGATAGGGAAAGTGTAAGTTCAGAGAAGTAAGATTTCTTAGCAATAAGTAAGGCAGAATCAAGAGAAAAGTACAGCATTGAAAGAGTAGCAAGATGAGAAGGAAAGTGAGAGTTTTCCAAAGCCACTGAGCTTTGCGCAGGCTACGGCGAAGGGAAATAAGACTTGGAGTGAGCCAAGACTGTGGTTTTACGAGACGGAGAGAAAGGATGTAGAGGGAAAGTTGAGTCAAGTACAGATATTACAGAAGAGTGTAGGGTACCGTCAGATAAGTCTGGAGAAAGGAAAGAGAAGAGCAAAATTGGAGGAGGGGAAGAGTTCATTGACAAGAGGAATGATGAAGAATCAAAAGAAGAAAGATTACGACCCAAAGATCGACGGAGGAGGGGCTGCAGGGACAGAAGTAGAAACAGAAAAGGAGAGAAGTAGATGATCACAAGAATAAAAGGTTAAAGAGGAGATGGGAGGGAGTGGGGTAAGAGGAGAGAGGATTAAGTCTAGTCAGGAGCCAGACTGATGAGAAGGAGGTGAAGGAAGGTAGTGCAAGTGATAAGAGTCAGCATGTGAAAGCAGCAGGGAAAGTGAAGAGTTAGTGGCAGGAAGATTATAATTCTGAAGGTGGAAGAAAGGGGAGGAAAACGGAACAAAGTGGGATAAAAGAAAATCAAGATGTTTGAGAAAATCAGCAGGGGGGCGGTAAACAACAATGTGAGTATGATGCCAATTTGTTGTGGTGGCTTTAATAATTGTGTGCACTATCAGTTACCATACCTAAAACAGGTATGGCTTATTCTTAGAGATCACCCTTTCAACAGATGGATAGGGCCACCCTTATTTTTTGGATAAGAGGTGCAGGAGTTAAATGCAAACTCTGTCTTCTGTGACTTTGTGTCACAGCGGCTGTCAAATTTGGCATGTGCGACCTTTGAACCTGCCCTGCGCCACTGATGGGAACGTGCTGCAGATCAGGAGACTGATACAGCAAAGCACATGTGTGCATTGTGCTTTTGGCAGAGTTTTGAGAAAGGGGAGACTGATTAACAGGCCGCCCTTCCTGAGATGGGTTACCTGCATCATTTTATTATATATATATATATATATATATATATATATATATATATATATATATATATATATGGTAACCAGATTTTATACAACAGAATACCTGAAATACAGCACTCGCATTTCAAGCAAGTCCACCATAATTTTGCACCCCCTCTTGTGCAGTGTATGGCCACAATGATGACATCACAGATAACATCACTGGTGACATTATGAATTACATCATACATGGCATCACTGATGACATCACGTTTGGTGTCACTCATGACATCATACATGGCATCACTGGTTTGATTCATTACATTTTGAAATATAGCAACTCTATTTTGTTACATACCATATACGTACATATTTCATACTTACACAATACATTGTATTCTGCCCTTGTTTCTTTAAATGTAGTGTACAGAACACAATTATGTGTACATACAGACATTATTACAAAGACGAATAGATTATAATCATGTAGGTACTTTGGAAGGAAATCTGTTATATTTGAATACAAATGTCTAATTCATTTTCAAACGAAATGACTACAAATATTAGTAATGTCAGACTGTAACTTTATTTGGCCATAAAAGTATATACAACGCAAACAAATCAATACATAGCATACCAGTGTATCCTCCCTCCATTGAGGGCCATATTTACAATAGTCCCAGGAAACCTGCAACACTTCCCCATAGTCCGTTTCCCCAGTGGTAGTGCATTTGCCCCAAATAAGACAGCATTATCAGGCACTATTACAGCAGGGACATCAATGTTATAGCCAAAATCAGGGCCAATTAAAATTGCACTGTTGGATAATGGGGAGATTTTCATATTGAAGCCCAAGATGCAATTAACTGTGCTCTGATCACAATATTCTACCTGAATAGAATCATGAACACTCTCCCACCTGTAATGCATCCTTGTGCAATTCAATATGGTCTCCCTGGATACAAGTAAGCAGCCACTTGTGGTACAAAGCCAATATAATTGTTTATTAATCAAGGCCTCCCTAGATTCATGCTGATTTTGGGATAGTTTGGAAACCTGGTGCAAATAAACATAACAGCCCTTTTGGCCCCGCTCAGAGTGTGCTGTGCGGGCCGCGGGGCGTGAAATGTTTTTTGCTTGGTTGCATGGCATGATTAACTGTAAGTGATTTAAATCCGGCACACACCCAAGTCAACGCCTAGCATGTAGTGCAGAACTGAAATCCTTATTTATTGTTGTCTAAAAGTTCATTATTCTGAACGATATACCACTCATATCACGCCCTTCTCCTGGAACCCCCCCGGTCACACTGAACCAGCAATCTGGCTGGTTTGCAAAGGTAAATATTTATGTATGTATTTAAGATTTAATCGCAATATGTTTTAATAGGTACACAACAATCACCAATGGGGTGATGTAACACTGAATAATCTCTTTGATACACAAGTAGTGAGCAAAACAATTCAGCACAGAAAATAATACTTTTGTTTTGGTTCAGATCAGATAGCACTGTGGTTAGAGGTTCCCCCTGCACACCCCTCAACCCCCAATAGGTAATGTAAAGAGATAGGAGGAGAGAGTAGGTATTCAGGAATGGCAGAAATCAAACAGAATATCAATCCCACTTTCCCCCTTTCAAACACAAGAGAAAACGGAATTGACTGTCAAGCTGTCAAAATGGCTTTTAAAGTTATCTTTAGAATGGACTGGGCAAAAACACCAAATATGGTCAAAATTGCTGAAATTGTCATTCCAAGAAGGCCGCGTAGTGAGGACGACGTCGCGGCCGGGGCTCCCTGTCCTGCTGACAAGCTTTCACCCATTCACCTCAGCTGCAGCCCTCCCCGGCACCCTGAGCAGGCGGCGGGGGGACACCCAAGCGGGGAGCAACGTCTGGTCCTGGTGACGGCCCCTGGGGGAGATGCGGCCGGTAACGCCGAGTCTGCGGTGGCTCAGCTGCCCACGACTGAGGCCTCCCCCGGCATAGAGTTCCTGCGGCAGAGCCCTTCGACGCTCGGAGCGACATTGGCAGGCTCCAGGCGCGGGCTCGCCGGTTTGCTGCCAGCCCACCCGAGGCCCGAAAAGCAGGGGGCGTGGACAGCCCCTGCCCACCCGAAGATCACAGTGGAGAGGTGCCGGCGGTGAAGGTACAGAGGCAGCCCCGGGGGTCAGGGAGAGGAGCGCCATATTGGGCCTTGCCCCAGCACGCCGAGGCGGGGAGCAGTCTCTTGATCCCCAGGGCCCCCAGGAGCACAACGCGGGTCCGGTGAAAGAGCACGAGATCAGGGGGGGAGCGGACTGATCAGTGGGGTCAGGGCAGCTCCTGGGGGCTGAAGATTTGGGTGCCCGGACTTGGCGCGGCTTGGGTGCCTCCTGGCTCCGGAGTCGGGACCCAGGTACCGCTTGGACAGTGAGCAGAGGCAATTATTCGTGGAGCCCTGGGGGGGGCCCGCTGGGTTCCCTGGGCCCTGCAGGGATGGTGGCGCCTTGCACCTAGAGCAACAAAACAATCTGGCCCCTAGTGGATTCGGGGCCCTCGAAATACACTGTGCCCAAGGGAGGGCAGGAGCTTTATCCACCCAGTAGAAGTACCAGAGGGGAGCCGCTTGTCAGCAAGACAGGGGGAGAACTCTGAGGTGCCCAGATGGGACATTTGCGGACACCCCGGGACACAGGGGGACCCCACTTGAGGTTGTGCAGGGCCCCGACACCTCACCTCTGCTCTAGATAGCACCTCACCAATATACTAGCCCCCCGTCCCCGAGCACACCGTGCACACTCTCCCCGAGCAGCGATGTCCAGAAACAAGGGAAAAGACAACCCAGCCCAAGGGAAAGGCCCCAGAAAAGCAACAGACGGCACCCTCACGAAATTCTGGTCAAAAGAATCCGAGACGTCAGAGGCTCAAGGGATGGGCCAAGGCTCAGGGGATAATGAGGCGTCGGTCTCCGACGAGGACCAAGACAGGCCGATCTCTCAGGCTATGCAATCCCAGTTCATGGGCGAACTGGTGGAGAAGATCACAGCAGCGGGGCAGAAGCAAATGGATAAGCTGCAAGAAGATCTGGTGGAAGGCTTAAGGGAAATCAAAAGAGACATTAACAAAGTAGAAGAGAGAGTGGACATTAACGAGCGCGCCATCCAGGAACTGACGGAGGATGCAAGAAAAGTGGACAATTTGCTACAAACCCTGGCTGCGGCCACACAAAACCTGGAGTTACAAGCTGAAGACTTGGAGAACAGGTCAAGAAGGGCGAATATCAGAGTTAAATCGTTGCCAGAGGACATCCCAGATCAGGAGTTGTCTCCATCATTAAAAGAAATATTTGTGGACCTGCTAAACTCGGAATCCGACACAGACATGCAATTTGCTAAGAGTCCACAGGGTAGAACCGTGAAGACTGGAGCCTAGATCTAGACCATGCGATGTTTTGGTGGCCTTCCATAATTACGCAGTAAAGGAGAAGATTTTGGAGAAGGCGAGAAGGGCCACTCACATCACTTACAATGGCCATGAAATCTCTCTTTACCAAGACCTGGAGAGGATTACGCTAATCAAAAGGAGGCGATGGGTCCAGTCCTGTCCGGTCCTTCCTAAGATCTCAACAAATTCGTTACAGATGGGCTCACTCGTTCGGTTTGAATTTTGTCTGGCAAGGCTCCCACCGTAAAATCACGACCTGTGACCAGGGGCTGGCCTTGCTGAGTCTGGAGGAGCAGGCCTCAGCCCCCCCGGTGGGAGCAGAAGCGCAGCTGGGTGGGCGCAAACCATAGGAATGGTTTACAATTAAGCCCAAGAGAGGAAGGAAGAAAGCTCTGGGCCCAGATCCCGGAAAAACCATCAACAACAGGGATGTGGAATGTCCATCAGGGGAGGGTAGTCCTCCAACAGTCACATAGGAAACCGAAAGGTTATGTGAGGTCCCGAAAATCGAGCCCGGGGAGGGCGCTATGGAAAGCAGATCAGTAATTGGTGACGGGCAGGTCACTAGAGATGTAGTGGGCTGCAGGAGTGGGGAGGGCTGGGGTCTTGGAATGGGATTGGGAAATCCTGTGTGGGAAGTTTCTGGGTTAGATATTGAGTTCGGCTCTCGTGGAGGAATTATGAGGGGGCTTGGCGTCAGCCGGTCTCGCCTGGAAGGGGGGGTGGGTGCAGTTAGCGAAGGGGGGGTGGGGAGGAGGAGGGGGATAGATCCAAGGTTCAGGTCTGGATGTCCCAAACAGCGGCCCTCGGATGGAGCACACACTTAAAGCAGCAAACGGGGGAGGGCACAGGGGGTCCTATAGGGTTAACAAGGTTTCACTTGAATACGTCATATGGCTAACTCAAATGTACTGAAGTTGCTTTCCCTAAATGTGAATGGCCTCAATTACCAGGTTAAGGAGGAAGAAGGTGGAGCGGTACCTCAGGCGGGAACAACCCAATGTAGTAGCACTGCAGGAGACCCATGTGCGGTGATACTTGAGGGAAAGGGGGAGTACTTCACGGTAGCAACCCTGTATGCTCTCAATCAAGCTCAGGATGCCTTTATACAAAACATGGTCGCCCGCTTAGGGAATTTTGCTAAGGCGAATATCCTCCTAATGGGAGACTTTAACTTAGCTTGGGATCTCTCCAAAGACAGGAGTTCCACCTCTTCGGATGCACAGGAGGGACAATCAGGAGACCTGGTGAAGAAAATGTGCGATTTGGCCCTGGTTGATACATGGCGAGAACTCTATGGGGAGGCTGAGGGATACACCACCTATTCAAATGCACACAGGTCCCACTCACGGATAGACTATGTCTGGATATTGAAACCACTGGTGGGAAGAGCTACATCATTGGAGGTAGGGGCGATTACCCTTGGAGATCACACTCCACTCACCCCGTTAATAGCTAGACCAAAGGATCCCCCAGGTATTTGGAAATGGAGGTACCCAGCCCCACTGTTCAGGGATCCAATCCTGGTCAGGGAAATAGAGGAGGAAGTAATTGAATATACAAACCACAATAATTGGGAGGACACGACCCCTCAAATTTGGTGGGACGCCCTCAAGGCCACAATTAGAGATAAGATCATAGCAATCAAGGCCAGAAGGGAACAGGAGCTAAGACTGGAGGAACAACAACTAGAAGCCAGACTCAAGGACGTCATGGCTCATATGGGCACCAAGCTGTCAGCAGCCACCAAAAAGGAATATAGGGCAGTGAGAGGTCAGCTGAACCTAATACAGACAAGAGCGGCCGAGTGCAATCTCCTCTGGCTGCAACAAAGGTTCTATATCAAAGGCAATAAGGCGGACCGCTTGCTGGCCAGAAAGCTACAAAAGGAGGCAGGCGACAAAACAGTCCTAAAAATAAGGGGGTGGGAGGGGTCCTTCTCACAAAGAATCCCGACATGGAGGGTGAATTTGGCAAATTCTACACGGACCAGGAGGCATATCTACGCAAAGCAGGGTGTCGACAGATTTCGCAGGACGGTAGGGATGCGCTGGAAGTTGAGATCACCACGGATGAAGTTAGAAGAGTGATTAATAACTTACCGTCCAGTAAAGCCCCAGGCCCAGGTGGATTTGTGTCTGAATTTTACAAGACACAGAGTGTTAATCCCCATTCTTACCAAATTATTTAACTGCATAGGGACCACTGGAAATCTCCCCAACTCTATGAATGAAGACAAAGTAATCCTGATAAACAAGAAGGGCAAAGATCTGACTGACTGCGCATCCTACCGTCCAATAGCTTTAATAAATGTAGACGCCAAAATCCACACCAAAGTTCTGGCCAATCGCCTTGAAATCATCCTCCCCAAACTAATTCATAGTGACCAGGCAGGCTTTATTAGAGGCAGGCAAATATCGGACAATGTCAGAAGACTGGCACACTTGGTTGAAAAGAGACAGAAAAAGAATATCCCGGCCCTTCTCCTGGTGATCGATGCCGAGAAGGCTTTTGATCGGGTAGAGTGGGTGTTCCTGTTTGTGGCTATGGGGGGGAATGGGCTTTGGCCCGGGTTTCATTGCGCGAATAAGGGCAAATTACCAAAACCCAGTAATGCGGCTGGCAATAAATGGCCAAATATCAGCTCCAGTTCAGGTGGGAAGGGGCAGGGCTGCCCGATGTCACCGCTCCTCTACGCCCTGCACCTGGAACCGTCCCTGGAGACGGTGCAAGCAGCTGAAGATATAGAGGGAGTCCCATTTGGAGGTGAGGTTCACAAGATCGCAGACATGATACTGTCACTGACCCACCCGATCACCTCCTTGCAGGCAGTGGCGAGAGAATTTAACAAGTTCAGCCAAGTAGCAGGGCTAAAAATCAACGTCCACAAATCTGAAGCGCTACCTCTCACCTTGTCACCCGGCACGGTCCAAGACCTCAGGAAGGTTTATAGTTATAGATGGGTTGACACTTCGCTAAAGTATCTGGCTATCCATCTGACCAAGACTGTGGGGGATTTATACACAGAAACTATCCGCCGCGTCGTCAGAAGGTGAAATCGAAACTGGTGGACTGGGGCCCCCTCGAAATCTCATGGTTGCGTAGAATCAACGCCTTAAAGATGGCATTCTTACCCCTGCTCCTATATCATTTCTCAGCCCTACCGGTCCGAGTCCCAGCGACTTTCTTTAGGGCCCTACTACAAATAGCCAGCCCCTTTGTCTGGAACCGAAAGCGCCCGAGGGTGACAGCATCCATTATGAAAGCTCTGTCAGACCGGGGGCGAGGGGGCAGTAGGGGAGCTGGACTTTCAGGTATACCATCTAGCAGCACAGATTAGGGTCATCAGAGATTGGCAAAGAAATGACAGGGGGAAGGTGTGGAGGCCGATGGATAGGGCGGTGGTGGGTAAGGACCTGGAAGGGGTTCTGTGGATGCCGAGGCAGGATAGGCCGGCCAGAATGTATTGTAGTGATATAATGTCAAATACAGGAGATGCTTGGGATCAAGCCATCGATGGGGCGCATATTGCCTCCTTTCCATCACCATACACGCCCCTACATGGTAAACCACAATTCACTCCAGCGGCCACCAATGCGCCGAACTTTGAGCCATGGTTTCAGGAGGGCTGCCGGATGGTACGGGATATGTTGGTGGGGGGGGCGAGGAGAAAAAATGTGAGCAGTGTAAGGACTTTGGCTTGGGGGAGATGTGCAGAAGTTTTCGTATCTCCAGATTAGGCACTGGATCTCCCAGCCGTTGGTTAAGCAGGCAGGTTCTCGTTCCCTCACCCAGTTCGAAAAGTATCTAGACACGGATACGGGAGACAAGGGGGTGGTGTTGTCCATCTATGAACTTATAAAACAGGAAGAATCTTTACAGTCCAGGAAATACATGATCCAATGGGCGCAGGATGTTGGCATGGACATAGAGGAACAGGAATGGGTTAAGCTATGGTCTCAGATCCCGAAACTTGCAAGATCCATTCAAATTCAGGAGATCTGGCTGAAACTGATGTTGAGATGGCACCTAACCCCACTCAGGTTAAATAAAATATACACTACTGTATCATGGTTCTGTTGGAGGGAGTGTGGCGCAGTGGGCTCCTGGGCTCATATTTGGTGTGAGTGCCCAAAAATGGATCCCTTTTGGTCTCAAGTCAAGCAGGCGATCGCCCAGGTGTTGGGAGTCAAGCAGGGCTGTGACAGAGGGCAGGACTTATTAGGAATTGGAATGCTGACAACCCTGCCTACTAGAGCGGACCGCAAACTTTATGTGATAATGATGTTGGCGGCTGCACTGGTCCTGGCCCGGAAGTGGAAGTCGAAGGACCCGCCACAGGAACATGAGTGGTTTGCGACGCTGTGGTCATTGGTGGCCATGGAGTGGCTCACCCACTCGATCCAGGGGCTTCAAATGCGGTTCATGTCGGACTGGGCCAACCTGTTGTCATATCTAAAAGCGAGAGCCCGCCGTGCCTGGTGCCTCAAGGCCATGGAACTACTGGGCATAATTCGCCCTCAGGACGAATCGGACCTGTGAAAACTTGTGTGTTACCGCACATACCCTTTTGGGAGGCCGTTTTGAGACACTGGTTCAAAGACCTACCCGGGCAACCGGGCCGAATTAACATGCATTATGTTTCCAATTCAAATGTCAAAGTTGGGCTGTCGGAAGACCTCTTGGATCTGGGAGGGGGTTGGGAAGGATGGGAGTACGGGGGGAGTTGTTGGAGGAATGGGGCTTTTGAAAAATATATATTTTTAATGTACCGGTTTCACTGAAAACCGTTAATAAAAACGTATCGGAAAAAAGAAATTGCTGAAATTGTAATAAATTCTTATGGGAGCCGCTTTGCACAGATGCACAAAAACACAAGCAATGATGTAATCCAAAGAAAACAGTTGAAATCTTAAAATTCAAGTCGGAAGCAATTAAAAGCTGTTTTACACGTGTAAGTATTACCCAAAAAGATAATTTGTGGCAAACTTTTCACTGCGCGATAACGGGAGAATCACATTGATTTGGAGTGCTGTTTTAGGTGCTATGGATAGATATGGGTGTTAGCTACAAGCACCGGACCGGAAAACTTGTAATGAGGCCCAATGTCTTTGTCCTTAGAGGTCTGTGAGTTATTCGGGTCTCTTGACAGGGGTTTCCTCAATTGCACCTCTCCCCCGAGAACTTGTTAGAGTGAAAAATGGGTGTACAGTTCAAATCCTTTAGCACCAGCTCTGGGACAGGCGTAGGCACTGAGCTATTTGAGTCTCTATCAGTGTTGGTGAGGGAATTTGGAGAAGTGTCAATAAGAATGGTGGAGGTGCCGGTTGTACGCTGCTCATTTGGAAACAACGCTTTGGGAGTAATTTTAGCTCCTCTGCTGTCACCTTCACCCCAGGCAATTATACTTTGTAGGTTGAGAAATGCCCAGCGACTTTGAGCCCATTACGAGGATCTTATGGGTACTCAGTACCTCACAAGGAGAGGGGGTAACATTGGCTTCCACGCCGTTTCTGCCCTTGATCCCCCTAAACCACAAATATGGCCTCTCAGGTTGCATATGGGGACATGGCTTTGACCTTTGAACTTTTCTTTGGCCTCAACATCATTCTTTTCCTGCTGCTGCTCAGGATCACAGACCACCACGCTATTACAGTCTGTGTCAAGGGCCCCCCCGCCCCCGTGTCTTATTTTGTCACCATTGGCCTCATGGTTAATACCCAGGATATGATTGATTACCTGGATAAAGAAATAGGCCTTCCCCTGTAATTTTTATTGGGCCTGTGGTTTGACTCTTTTATGAGCGAGTGCCAGGATCAGGACCTTGGTTCTTGCTTCCCCTTTATGAGAGGGCAACACCAAATCATATGGGCCAACAATCATATCACATACTTCTTTAGGTCATTAGTTTGTTATTTATTTTTGTTTAGGTCATAAGAACGTTTACGAATTATGGATAGATATGGCTGTTAGCTACAAGGAGGAGTTGAAATTGTGTTTCTATCACAAAAACTGAGGGAGTTACAGATGTTTTAGTAGAGTTCGTTTTTCGAGATAGGCGCGAGAATGGAAAACAGCAATGCACTTTTAAAAATGACAAATGGGTTTCTTACACTAGAGGATGACTATGAAAAAAACAAATACCACACAGGAACACGGTCACTTGATCAGGGTGACTGCCTGCTAAGGAAACTCGCCTTCTTCAGATGAGAAAAGGATCAGTGCAAAGATAGTTTTAACAATTCTAGTTCTGGAGGAAAGATAGGATGGTTTGGAGAGATGTTTCAGACAATGCAAAGATACTCCTAACAATACAGGTTCTGAATACAAGATAAGATGGGTCTAAGATAGGGATAAGACTATGCAAAGTACATATGCTAGTGACACAATTCTTCCTATTTATACTCACTGGATACATTTTTTTTAAATGGGACTGTCAATTCTGGTCAGGGGATTGGATCTGGTTTAGGAAAGACAGCTTGGCACAGCAGACTAGGCAGGGGCAGCAAGGCGCTCTGGTCACAGCACGGCACAGGACTGGACAGGGTCAGCAAGGCGCTCTGGTCACATCATGGCACAGGACTGGATCAGATCTGCCCTTCTTGGTTCTGAGGATATTCAATTCAGCAAGCAAACAGCAACAGCACAGCCCTGCTGTATTATGATGCTTCCCCCTAGTCGTGTGGGGTTCTGTTCTAGAATTTGAGGCTTAGCTGAGAATGGTTCAGCCATGCAATAGGCCCTTGTTTTGCCAAGTTTCTGGAGTCTGGAGCAGGGAAAATGTAGATTTCAGCAGCATGGTGCTCCGCCAGCATCAGGAGAGTGAGTGAATCTCTCTGTTCTTCTGAGTGGTGAGCTGTCTCTAGTTATGCTATGAAATGACATTATAAAGGGGGTGTGTGGGCCGGTTTAGCCTAAGCTTGCCCCTTTGAAAGGTGACTGGGTCAGAGTCTACTCTCTGCCTTGATAGGAGAATAGAAAAAGAGTGTCATCTTTATGGTGCAATTTTATGAGGCTGAGAATCCACCCCTAGCCCTCGAACACAAAGTCTACTTTTGACACAATACATATTTACACATGTGCAACCTCTGCAACAACCACATATACAGATTACATATTTTACATAGCAGCTATTCCTCAAAACCCCATAGATGTGGGATCTTGTCTCCGCTTTCCACAGAATTGTTCCCTTTTCACTATGAACGCAATGTCCTTTTTTTAGCAAATTTCTACAAGTGTGCATGTTTAACATAGGAATGAGTGTATAAAGTTTAACAATTCTAGGGGAAATACATTTTGCGTAAAATCACATTTCTTGCCATTGCTGTGAAGGACATGTCACACAGTTCTGGCACCTCTTCACCCATGCAGCCAGAAGTTAAATTAACAACTCTGTTATTTTTATATTTTTCACAATTTTAAATAGTAAGTTATCAGTCTTTTTAAAATATGTTCTTTGTCCATGTTAAGCAAAAAATGGTCGCTTGGTTACACCCCTTGGTCTCTCCCTGGAAGCCCAGGAGCCATCCCCCATGTTTGTTCCTTGCAGAGGCCATTTAAGACCGCCTTCACACTTCAAATTTCCTGAGCTGCAGCTTGTCATTGTTCCTTTTCCCTTTGTAGAACAGGTTCTTTCCTACCCTGTAATTAACACCTCTCTGTGATTTCCTGCTGGGGGAAAGACCTTCCATCTGTGAGAAAAACCTGTTATTCAAGTTCTGCAGCTTCAGCCAGGTTTAAATTAATTTTTAAATTCTGCTTAGCACAAAACAAACTTGTTGTATCAAATAACAAATAGAATTCTCATTCAAGATTTTAAAACCTGTGGGATCAAAAACAATTACAATATGTGTTACTATCAATAACAGGCCTCTTAGATTGCCAACATTTGACTTTCAGTTGATACATGTTAAAGTTTAATCAGGCAGGCCCTGACAGCGGTCATCACAGCAGCCCTCTGCTGCACAGAGATTTTTTACAGATCCACAGACCGGCCACTTTTGCTGTGGAAATCTCTTTATGCTCTTAGCGTTTCAGGACCTTGTAAGTTCTCAAGGATTTCTTAAACTAAGTGAATTGTAACACTCAGAGAGAATTCTGAATATTTGAAGGTGTTCTGTACCAGATTTCATTTAGCAAAGCACTGCTTTTTCCTTCTGGACTCCACTTTCAATTGTTATGGAGTCCAGTGACACATTTCAGTAGTGAGAGCTCTGTTCCACCACTGACAACATGCGTGGCAGATTGGGCAGCCATCTTTTTGTGCGTTGAAAAGCGCGATTTTCAGGGGTTTTGACGCGCACAAGCGTTTTGTGGCCATTTTGCTATTTCTGGCACCACCATAACAGAGTGATGCAGCATAGCAGAGCAAAAGTGGGTCAATACATCGCACAAAACCCCAAGTATTAGATTTTCATTTATCATTTTAATTCCATGGACATGGTCTACTCCCCTGAATAAAACCCGCTTAAGTGGTTGGGTAGCTTGATTTGTGGACTAGAGGTCAGCTCAAGCTGGCCAGTTAGAGCTAGTTGCACCTCAGCAGTCTTTGCCTTTTCAAGCCCATTTGGATCTCCGCTTGCACAGGAATACTCAGCCACCTTTGTCCTCAATTTAGTGTTATTTAGGGTGGTATACACATTGCTTTGAGCTAGCTCTTTGGGTCTTTGTTTAGCCCCTGCAACACCAAACCATATGGGCCAACGATCCTATCACATAGTTCATTAGTTTGTTATTTATTTATTTGTGTTTAGGTCATAAGAACTTTTACAAATGACATCAAATAAATTCATCATAAAATTCAATCAAAATATTCTATAAATATCTTACACATTTATATTTTCAACTCACCTAAAAATTTTGCAATCTCATGGTACACCATTTTACATGATTTGCATTAAAATGAGTAGTCGTGAAATCCAAATACAAGACTCATAATTTTAATTCCCCTCAAACAATGAGGTACTTGGACAGTCCTTTCCACAGGCAATAAAGTGCAGAATGCATGGAGTCCGAGTCTGTGTTTAAACAGTAGTCTCAAAATTCAGGCGTTTTAATTGATTCATAACTACTCACGAATTGTCCCAACATGCACACATAGGTTGTTCCTAACACTGTGCATTTCGTAAACACACGGCGGGCAGTCTCTAGTTTATCTTATAATTTGCATATGTGACCATTTCTATTCTCAGATACTGCTTTATTATAGACACCTTGGATTATCAAGAGGGGTAGTTGGTTTATTCGCAACCAAAGTATTAGCTTACAAACAGCAAGGCTGGGACTGCGCACCAAATATTTGTGTGTTTTAAAGGTAACTATGCGTTACACTAGACACATATTTATAATGGCACAAAGAATAGAAATGTTCATAATTATTAGTCCAGTCCCAATGTTCCAGTTTATACTTAAAGATGTTTCTCATAAGCTCATAACTGGTACCCATCTTGAAATCTGGTGTCCACTCAATTCGAACAAAGCAATCCTCTTCAATTGCCCAAAGCCAGTATGGCTCCTAAGTTCAGAGTCATAATTTGCTGGCAACACATTCAACAGAGGACATTGTGGTTGGAGTCTAAACTTCATGTAAATATTCAGTCTACGTATTAACACTTGGCTGCTTAAAGGAACCAATGCCCATTCCTGGAGTGAATATAACATTGGAGTATATGGTGCCAGTTTCATTAATGTCCTCCAGACGTTGCCCTCCAGTACGTTCAGCCATTTGAGGTCCTCAATAACCAAAGCCTCCAAGCCACTGTTGGGCAAAAACATTGTTTATAAAGCTTGAGAATACCACTCATCGTAAAATGTGCAGTTTGTAATGTATATTTACTGATGAAACTGGCTTTTTGCTTTTTGCTTTTTATTCTCTATGATAGTAACATAATCCCTGTTTGCCTTCAATTCCAAACCCAGGTACGGGTAATTCCCAACATACTCAATCCTTCCCATATAGGTGTCAAGGGCAACCCGATTAATTTTGTTAATGATTTCTCACCTGGTCGGCCATCCATGCCATTGCCTCGCAAGCACCAGCACAGTCTTTGTTGGCTCAGTAGGCACCCCTCCTCATACACCCACCGAAGTCCCTGTGGAATGCCAAACACCTGCATCGCTTCCCCAGCGGGCTTCACCCTGTGCGGTGTGTCTGGGATACAAGTAAGCATGGGGGTATGGACACAGAAAGAGCTTTCCACTCTGCAAGGCTTCCTGGGGGTTGATGCAGCAGACTCCTGTGCACGTTCCCCCGTGGGCTTCACCCTGCAGGGGGAGGCCAGGATACAAGTAAACAGGGGTGCGTAGTCACAAAGAGCTTCCCGCTCTGCAACACTTCCTGGGGATGATGTGGCAAACTCCCAAGCCCTTACTCCCCTGGGCTTCACCCTGTGGGGGGAGGTCGGGATAAAAGTAAGCAGGGGGCGTGGCCACAGAAAGTACTTCCCGCTCTGCAAGGTTTCCTGGGGTTGATGCACCAAATTCTGGTTTACAATTGCTGTATCTATTATTAAATATGAACTTTTTAATCTTCATTTATTTTTTATGAATGTAATTAGGTAGTGCAAGTAACTGAATTTGTTTGTATATTAACACAATTTCGAATTCCTAGATTCTATCCTATCACAATGCACACTTTACGTATTTGCTTTTGTATGTGATCATCTTTTATAAAACTTGTCATTTAGAAAAAAAGGTGTTCATGTAACATTATTACAGTAAGAAGAACTGTAAATGTAAAGGTGAACATTGACTATTTTCATAACACTTACAATTAAACATTATTTCTAGTCTTATTTGTTTTACTACTATATATGCTTATTATATTATATTATGTTTGAAATACCTGAAATAGATTTACTTGAATCAAGTACTTTCCCTGCAATGATGTATTGTAATGGCTTACTAATACATGAAATTCAAACCATTTGTATAATGTCACATTTTTATATTTTAAATTGTATAAGTTGAGAAGTACTACAAATGAATGATCCACACGTAATCATACTGATTTATGTATATCAGTGTATTGTTCCATGTCATGTTATTATTGTTCAGTGTAATAAAATGAAATAATTATCCAAAGAAGTGAGCAAACAATATTCTAACTTAGATATTCGGTATGTCATATCTGATGTAATTAGTGATCTCATCAGTGATGTCTTGTATGATGTCATTAGTTATGTCACCAGTGATGCCTTCAGCCTTGACCACTGTACATGTTACACCAATTGTTTTCTTTGGGGACCACTAGCCATGGCCTTCAGCCTGGGCCACTGTACATATTGCACCAATACGTTTCTTTGGGGACCACTAACCATGCATGGCCAGTGGTCACTGTACATTTTGCACCAATAGGTTTTTTTGGGCCCATGCACAAATACGTTTCTTTGAGGCCCACTAAAAATGGCCTTCAGCTGTGGCCACTGTTCATGTTGCACCAATAGGTTTCTTTGGGGCCCACTAGCCATGGCATGCGGCCTTGGCCACTGTACATGTTGCACCAATATGTTTCAGTGGGACACATCTACTAGCAGTGCATGGCAAAGGCCTAATACTTGTAGGCAAGCCAACACTGTTGGCTTTGCCAATGCTTGTTTTTAACAGGACTTCAGTGAAGAACACACACAGTGTTTATAAATCGAGTGGCCAAAGGCAGACTTGGGTAAGAAATGTTTATTACATCAGTAAAATAGTTTATCACTACAATTAAGTCATGAACTCTCAGAAGACTGCCTTGAAAATACACTGGTTGGCACTTCAAGTGCATACTCTGATGGTGAGGTTTGAATAAAGCAAGCTCAAAGAGTTCCCATGAGGAGCTGTGTTGGGCAGGGAGGGGCAGGAACTGGGTTGGAATGGCCATAGGGATTATGACCATGGCCAGTCAATGGGTAGGCAAATAACTAAAGAACACCTACGCACTGTCCTCATCTGCCATTTCTCCCTATCGGTACTCTATTGCAAGCAACATCTAATAGCCCAAACTAATAACTTAGGGCTTCTATGCCCTTACCAGATGACAATCCTTTACAACAACCAAACCAAATATTGTCTGTGGTCTCACACCTTACACCTAGATGGTACAAGATGATAGGGAAATTTGGAAAATCTGCCTTAACAGGCACCATTGATTTAATCAAAGGATATTGGCAAATCCCCCCATTCAAGCAAGATCAGAAGGAACAGCTTTTTCCAAGCCTCAAAGGCTCAACCCCGTTCACTGTGCTGCCATTTGGTCGTCAAGATTTATGAAGAGATTGTTGCAGCAACTTAACAAATGGACGAACCACTTTCTAGATGACACAATAGTCTTTAATCCCAAGTGGCAGCTGTCATAAAACATCCAAAAGAAAGCCAACTGTGGAACAGTAGGTGAAGTGACGGGTTTGAGATGTTCAAGAGGCTAGCCCCTCAGACCTCCCCACCCACAATGTAGACAGGAACAGCAAATGCTCTCCAGGGAACAGACTGTAAATTGGGGTGGGGTGGAGATCTCACCAGCAAGTCCCCCACAGTCAGCAAAAATGAAATAGCAAACAGTTGAGATTAAGGTAAGAAACTATAACAGTATTTAGCACAACTAAACAAGACTCAGGACATGGGGGGCGTGTGGTACACCTATGTGAATTCAGAATACTCGCCCCCTGCGCAGTCCATAGGCTGGGAGACCGACATTACAGCAGGTGGCATGATATGAAGAATAGTATCCTGTTACGAGGGCTGATCCACTGGCCTGTGGCCTGTGGACAGAAGCTGGGGAAGGGAGTCAGGTACCAGAATGCGATATGGTTGAGGAGGTAAGGGAAAGCACAATATGTGAATTAAGAAAATTCAAAAGACAAGCCCACAGCAGCCACCAATAAGGCACAGGAGCAACAATGGATATGCAAGGAAACAAGGGCCACCAAAATTAGGCAACCAAGGCGATGACAACTTATGAATTGCTAAATCCCAGGACAGACTGTTAGGGAGAATTCTCTGTTTAGGCTGAATTTCCTAACCTAGTGAGTCCCCCAGCAGCTTTGCTGGATTTTTGGGGTTTATTTTGTTTTCTCCTGCCAAGAGTGAGACTCTTTTACCCTAACTCTTGGGCATGATTTGAGTGCGTTTCTTTGAATCTAGATGTGTTTAATGGGCTACGGGGTCTTTTACTCCATAGGGCTTCATGTGTTTTTGTGATGTGTGTTACACAGCACCCTCAGTGCAGTGACACAGGGGTGTCATAGTGACCCCCCAGTATAGACTCCATACCCTGGGACTGACTACTGTCTCCCAGGGCATGTAAAGTCACCATTGACTTTACTAGTCTTAAATTCTGAACAGAACCAGTACAAACCATCATATTGTGGACATACTGGCTGGGGCAATTCAATTGCCCCAGGGTCTGTTAGTCGAGGGGGCACGTCTCCGTCCCCCCTGATCGAGTTTTGGCTGGTAGCAGGGGATACTACTTTTTATATTCAACCGCGAATAATTTCCTATGGGATTTCCCATTGTTTTAGGCTACTATCTTTATTTAATTATTTACGGTAGTCTCGAACATACCGCCGGTTTATTTAATTAATATTAATTCTCCGGTTGGTATTTTTGCCAAAACTTGATTCTAAATGGCGTTTGTGTTCTCTTCTGTGAGAGCCGGCCGGCTCACCACTTAGCATGTTTGAGTGACAGCTAGGCTGAGTGAATGGGGGTTTTCTGCATAAAAGCAGGGCTTTGGGGACTGGAGCTTCAGAAGTCACCACAGGACCTAAGAATCCGACGAGGGAGAAGCTGAGCCGACCTGCCATGACACCATCACCGGTGGAGCTCTTCTGGACCGCCTCACCACTTTTCCCAACGACAGAGGAGATCTCCCGCCGGAGAGTCTTCTTCCTTTAACTGGTGGGGATAACCAGTTTCACCGTCTTTTCGCCTTCCCGACCTACCTCGTGGCCGCCTTGCCTGTGCCAAGCACCCCGGCAACCGGGGGATACCACGTTTTACCACGACCGTGAACGAAGGTACCACCTTTAACCGGAAAACTCTGCGGCTGGTTTCTTCCCTGGTAGTGCAACGACCTTCATCTTTCCTCCAAGTCGAGATCTTCTCTTCCCCTGGACAACAACATGACTTGCACCCACTGCCAGGAACAACTGCCACCGCTGGAGGATCCTTCCCACTTAAGGTACCGTGTCCCTCCCGGCTTCCCTTGCTACCGACTGTACGGGGTAGATTTAGCCCCCGGCTTTCGAACCTGGGACACCCTGGCTAAAATTTCCTAAGCCTCTCTAAACTCTTTTTGAACTCTCTGCAAGACTTTCTAAGCCTAGAGTAACTGTGTGATCTTGGGCGCATTTGTGCTCTGCTCTCTCTAAGAGTGGGCCCAGCCTTTGGACTTTGGTTCACCAGTGACTTTTGCTCTTCTGCCTTGCTAACAGTGTTCCTGAACCTTAGAGTGGTGTACCTTTCCATATTCTGTCTTTTTCCCTCCCTTTCTCACAAACTTATTGGAGTGCCATCTAGTTAAGCGCTCACCTCTGTATGAAAATAAGTGGTGTTTTACTGTGACTTATGTGATAAGGAAAAAGGGGTGTACATATTACAATAGTAACTGTGTTTAGAATATTTTATAACAAGAACAAGAGTGCTGGAGTGTTTCAAACCGTGTGTTTCTAAATAAATAATTATATACTTTGATACCAAAGCTCTGGTCAGTGTTTGCTTGTATTATTGTATCCGAGTGCCTATTGAGCATACTTTGCATACTGCCTAACTCTCTTGAGGGAAGTCTGACTGCTCAGCCACAGCTACCAGGTAAATCTGGGTGGTACAGACTGCTACCAAGTGGGTTTACTGCCAACACCTGTAGTCTTAAATTTTTTGCAGTGTTTCCTAAGGGAACTGCACAGGTTTCTGCCTAACACAGACCAACACAGAGAAAGAGGTGCAGGCGTTGCAGTGTTTCCTAAGGGAACTGCACAGGTTTCTGCCTAACACAGACCAACACAGAGAAAGAGGTGCAGGCGATGTCAAGTTGGCGGAGGGTCAGTTCACACTAGGGTAGGTCACACAGTAAGAAACAATGTCAGGCAGGCATATATGCTGTCATACACCAAAGCAGATCAATAGGGAGTAGTAGAAACAGTAATGTTAGGCAGGTTGAGAGTCCATTCCACACCAGGTCAGGTCAATACAGAGCAGTACACAGCGCAATGCCAGACTGCTCGGGGTCCACTGCCGCCGAAGGGAGATCAATATAGAGAAACAGGCACAGACGTCAGACTGAATATGAAAAGCAGAAACCATAAGTGCTTCAAAGCAGAACGCTCACCACAGAGGTGTTACTGAGCGCTGCTTCAATCTAGCCACACGGTTTAATGTTGCTGCAATGGGCCCTCCATGGTGTCAGAACCCGTTTGCGCAATGTGACAATAGCACGCTATACACTCGCATTGTGCAAGGCATGCTCGGATCTGCCGTCAGCAAGGTGTCATAGACTGCAAAACGAACAACAGCAGCTGCCACGTCCCTGTACCAAACAAGGTAAGTGATGAGAACCCCTGCAACTCTGACAGGAACCTTCTCAGCAGATGTTAATGTCACTGCGGTGGGCCCAAATACATTAGCTTCAGGCCCCGCTTGCTAGACAATCATGGCTATGCCTCTGCTTCTCAGCATACTGTGGGTAACAATATGATAAAACCCCCACTTCAGGAACTCAAAGCCATGAAGATTATACCATGCACCACAACATGTATGAAATTAGGGTTTACTGTGATTTATGGGTTACTGTGGGCAATGTGTGCCAAATCTCATGTTTATAGAAAGGCCATTCACTGAGAATTTTAAGGGTAATGATTGGAAATCCAGAACATCCTTTGAGGTATTAAAGTCCCGCGTGTAGGACATGCCAATTCTGGCTATTATAGATTTATCTGCTCTTTTTCACCTGCAAACAGATGCCTTGGGCAGTGGGTTGGGGGTGGTGTTTCCTCAAGGTGCCCGAATGCAGCCGCACCAGGTGTTCCCACTACTTCCGCTTGAGACCAGATATTTAGCAATTGAAAAATAATACTTGCCCATCAAATGGGGGTGAGCCCAGGAGTGGACTGGGAACCAAATAGTCCCTGAAAAGAATTCTCAAATTTCACACTTTTTTTTTCCTATGAGAAAATGGGGCAACAGGCAGGGAACATGGGAACGAGAAACATTAAAATACATAAAAATATTAAATACATTGGTAAGGAAAAAAGACTAACCTACTATGCCTTGTGAGTATTCAGCGCGTGCAAGTGCAGAAAGGAGGGGGCAGTGGCAGTAGGTGCAGGGGTGTCCGTGCTCTGGGGTGAGCAACAGATGAAGTGCAAGGTATGTTAAGTGCAAGCCTCCAGGACGGAGGGTCTGCCGAGGCAAGTGCTGAGGATAGACAGAAGCTGGGGGTGATTCGGTGTGGGCGAATGCATAAGCGCCCTGGACACCAATCAAAGCAACTGTGAGAATTAGAGGAGAGAAGGGGGAAGCGGGAGGTATTGAGGAAAGTCTTGAGTGGCTTCCAGAATTTAAGAACGTCCTGCTCAAGACGCAGCGATAGGGGGAGGCTGTTCCATAGAAGAGATCCAGCGGAGGAAAGCGATCGACCTCCTGCTCTATATTTAGCGAAACGCTTTACACACAAAGAGTTGGTGCCAGAGGAACGAAGAGGTCAAGAGGGAGAATATTTAGTGAGTGAGAGTTGCAGATAGTTTGGTCCCCGCCCCAGACAGCCTTCTGGATGATACAGAGGGATTTAAATTTAATCTGTGAAGCAACAGGGAGCCAGTGAAGAATTTTTAGGGCAGGAGAGATGCGGTTTCTTGGCTTGATGCCAAGGATAAATCTCTCTGCGCTATTCTGGATTAGCTGGAGGGGTCACAGAGTGGCAGAAGGTAGATTCAGGAGGAGGCTATTGCAATAGTCAATCCTAGGGAGAACTAGAGCTCGGGTAACATTGAGCTTCTGGGGGAAAGTGAGAAAAGATAGAAATCCTTTTCGAAGCAAGAGCTGAAAGTCGACTTCTTGGCAATGTCTTTAGTGTGAGGGAGGAAGGAGATAGAGGAGTCAAAGATGACTCCAAGCTTTCTGGCTTCAGAAGACAGAGCAGGGGAGAGCCCATGGAGGAAGGTCAGAGTGAAAGGAAGAAGGCAGGAACAGGGCTCCCAATGGGAAGGATCTCAGTTTTACTGTCATTGAGGCCGCGATCATTGGAAGTGCCCCAGGTCTTGATGGAAGATAGGCAGTCAGGGATGATGGAAGGTACAAGAGGGTCAGCAGGAAGTTTGAAAAAGAGTTGTGTGTTGTCTGCATAACACTGAAAGTTGAGGGAGAAGGAAGAGATGAGGAGTGCCAGCTGAGTAAGGTATATGTTAAAGAGCCCAGTGGAGAGGATAGAACCCTGGGGGACACCACAGGTGGAGAAGGAAGTAGGAGAGGAGAAGGTGCCAAGGATGACTTGGGAAGAGCAGTCAGTTAGGAAGGAGGTCAGTCAGTCCAGTGCCTTTTCCGAGATACCAAGGGTGTCGTGGATCCTTTGTACGAGATTGGAGTGGTTCACAGTGTGAATGAAAGAGGAATGATCAGTAGGATGAGGACAGCAGGGGAGTTGGAATCCAGGGATGCAAGCAGTTCTTCACTGGTGTTCAGAAGAGTAGTTTCTGTGCCTCTGGATGCTCGGAATCCAGATTGATGGTCGAGGAGACCACTGACAATTTCAGTGTGAGAGTTGAGTTGAGGCAAGGCCAACTTCTCCAGCAGGTTCCCCAGGAAGGGGGGTGATGGAATTAGGGCAGTAGTTGTCTAGACAGGTAGGGTCTGCTGACGGTTTGTTAAGGAGGGGGCACACAAGGATGTGCTTGAGAGAGGAGGGGAAAGATCCAGTGGCAAAAGAGTGATTGCAGAGATGAGCGATTGTGGGGGCAAGAGAGCCAATGTTATATTTGATGGTCCTGGATGAGCAAGGGGAAACCTGTTTGGAAGAGACCTTCATGGAGTGGCCAACTCTGGTGACTTCTTCAGGTGTGTCAAGGACGCAGGAGGATAAAGAGGAAGTAAGAGGGTGAGGGTCCAAGAGGAGGCATGGGGGTGTGGGATGGATTGGGAGGGTGAGTAACAAGGCTGTTCAGGATGTCCTGAGTTTTGGTGGTGAAGTGAGTGGCCACTCCATTGCAGAGGGCCTGGGAAGGAAGAGGGGAGGAGGAGACTGTAAGGGTTGGCTAGTTAACTGCAGATTTTGAAAAGTTCAGCCATGTTGTTGGATGCACCAGACGCTGCGCCTGAATGTGGGCACTTTTCTTGGCAATGTTGAGAGTCTGTATTGCCTTTGGAGCAGGTGGCATGCCAGTTTGTCAGAGGGTGAGCCTGAAGTTTGTCAATTCCATTCCCCTGCTCTGCACTTTTGTTTCAGGGCTGCAAGTTCAGAGTTGTACCAGGTCTTACACTTAGGGGTGGGTTTCAGGTGGATCCTTGTGACTAGGGCAAGAATGTCAAGAATGTTGGTCTTGGACTAGTGGAAGTTGCTGAGAGCAGTGTTGGTTGTAGAGTCTGAGTTAGAGGGGAAAAGGGGATTAAGGTGGTAGTGAAGGCAGCAGCAGATGCTCGTTTCATCAGTTGGATGTTCGTGAACGAGGTTGGCAGGGTTTTTCGGGAGTGCGGTCAGAGGGACAAAGGCACCTAAGTGGGAGGAGAGAAGAGAGTGGACTGACCAAGAGAGACGGGTGAAAAAAGGCCCCGGGTGCAGAGGCCTAACAGGACATTTCCAGAGTTCTCCATAGGCCAGTCCACCCCTGGGTGAGGCCCTCTAATAGCATTTGTTGACACGGTTTATGGTTCTTGTCCCCCTGGCATGGCTACCATGAAACAAAGACATGAATCATAGGAAATTGAGGTGGTCCCCAGGCTCGGACTGGCCTGCAGGGCAATAGGGCAATGCCTGACCCAAAAATGCTAAATGCTAGGGTGTGCCAGTTTTTTGTGCCCCAGTGGGCCAGTTTTATAAGTTACTTCACTATGCAGCTAGTAGTTTTGAGCATTGTTGCTGAATAAATATTCTTTAAACTGCACAATTTGCATTACATTTTATGAAAAAACTCCCACTTGGGTACTATTCAAACAGTCTGTCACAAAAGGAGTGAATTGCCATTTGCAACTAGGGGCCAACTTTTCATTGGTGCCCGAGACCATTGTATGCCCTAGTCCAACCCTGGTGGTTCCTCAACCTGCAGCCGTTTTCTTTTGTGGCGTCCAGGTAAACCCATGCGGGCCTCCTGCTCTGCAGGATTACCCTGAACAAACGACAGGGCTTAAGATGGGAAATGGGTCAGGCGTCCGAGGGGCCCCTACAGCTAATGGGGCTCACAATGGGGGCAACTAAGAGGTTCCCAGCCCTCAGCAACCCGCAGTGTGAAAGACAGAGAAATATTGGCCGAGAGTCATGATACTCCACATGGAGGAGAGAATGGGAGAAAGCAAAGAGTGTTGCAGCCGCGGGCATCCTGCAGTTCCGAAACTGGAGATTCAGTGACCCAAAGGTCAGCACCACGATCAGATATAGATGGATGGTCATCCGAATGCATGTGGTTTTCAGCATCCTCACAACCAAGGGTACCACTATCACGTCACTTCTTGGACGGCAGAGTGGTTAATGGGTGGGTGGGTACATTACCAAACAGCATCTACAGGCTGTGTGTCCCTCCTCACATATCATCTCTCTCCTACCTTCCTGTGACAATAGTTTTGACTTAAAGGCTTACAGTGCCACCAAAAAGGCAAACCTAATAAATCGAAAAATGAATATGAGAAATTTAGATTTTGCAAAAGACGTCAATCCAGAATAGAAAAAAAACACTCTGGTTGACCTAGAAAGGCCGCTGTTACAATTGGCCAATTCATCTGTGCAAAATGCATACCTCTGTTTATTGTGAAAACGGCACTTTCGAGCGGCAGCTCTTCAACCTTTGCAAACCAGCGGTTAAATACTGTGATGAGCCGCCATGAGAGTAATGTTTGTTCATTCACTATGCAATGCTGCCATCTGGTGGGCAAAGTTGCTCAGTAGTCAGCTTGCTGTTTTATTTTATATCTGCACATGACGATTCTAATTCAGTCAGCACTTTGAATTGTTGGGTACACGTTTTATGTGGCTTCGAAAGTAAATACAGAGCGAGGTCAACTTCCTTAGCTATCCCTGGCACAAAGATAAACACGTGGCAGCTGGTTCCCAGTGATCTAAGCAAGCATTTAATTGCAGACGAAGGATTTTCGTTAAAATAGACTATCTCGTAGACAACAAACCAGCATAGTGCAATTTGTTATACGAACATATAAATACACTACAGAAAAAAACATGCAGTCACACCAAAAGACTACAGAAGGAGCAATTCAAAAGACGAGAAAAGGCGAGCATAGCAAAACAAACCCAGGATAGCAATCAAAGACAACAAAATTGTTCCCATATGCTCTCCAAATGTACATTATATGGATATTTTAGGCACCGAGGAGTCCTCCGCCATATATAGCACTAGGTCGAAAACCTAGAACGCCCGGTGTACATTTTTGTATTTATTACCAAAATCAGTATGGTGTCAATACAACTGGTGCCCTTACGTTCGGAAAACATTGAAGGACTGTACTTTGTTTTTTGGCGAGGACAACTTTCTGCCAGTCAGTGCACCCCCGACCTTAGTCTCAGAGTGACGTATGAGACGCCAGTTGCTGCAGCCCTTGCCCATCCTATCGGCATCCCATCAGCGGGGCTCTCTGATAACACATCTGGAATACTGTGATATTATTGTAGAGTTGTGATGTCACAACTGGAGGGTTACAAGTAAAAAACATTCTATGAATAATTTGTGGGCTGAAGTACCCTTCAATGGTTCTGTGAGTATATAAGGCACGGGACCGCAGGCGGATAGCCTGATTCTGATGTTGGCATACATGTTGGTATCTGCAAGAATCACTGTGCCACTTCACCATGTCTGGTTGTGTTGTGCCTCGATTCTGATGGCGAGAGGGGCATCGGCTTATGATGGCACACGGCAAATGGTTAAACTTGTTCTTATTTAAAGAGTGTATCGGTACCATTCTCGTTATTTTATTCGACAGAGTGTCTGTAAATAATGCAAATTATGATACTTCAGCCTTTACAAAAACAGTAGAGAAATGTCAGCAGTGATGGTGCCCCTGAGCTGTCAGATAAACCAGACCCATGCATCAATTTTAGATGAGAAACAGAGACTGCTTTAATGTTGTCCTTGCAAGACAAGAACACCACATTCGAAGTCCATCAGGAACCGACCACTCTAACCTGCTTTGCCTTCCAGACCCTGCTCTTGACAGATTCAGAACGTTCGAACACTCTGGATACCCTCACTAGGTCTTTGAGCAGAAGTATCTCGCCTCCAACAAATACAACAAATACAATACATCCTTTCATTCATGTTTAGTCCTTTGATATCACCCTCCGGTTACCATATCACATGATATGAAAGGTTATTTATAAGCCGCTTAATACCCAGAGGTTTCTAAGCACAGACCCGGGTATCGAACCTGGGTTGTTCCATCTTGTTTTGCTTTCAAGGCGAGCACGTTGCCCCTGAGCTATCCTCCTGCCAGGGGCAAACGCACTCCTCCCATATTGTCGCCACTCACGCACTCTGGTATCGATAAAATGTTCGCTCAGACAAACAACTTTAGGCAGTCACGTGTCTAAAAGACTGTGGCATCATTTCCTGCAAAACAGCACGTTTTGGTCCCACCTTATGCGCATCTTCGAGAGTATGATGGAAACAGCCATTGCCCCAAGCCAATCTATTAAATCACATTATAATGCAATGGAGACAGCTGAAAGGAAAAGCAATGGAAATAGGGAGATTTGATAATACAATGGAAGGTAGGTATACAAAAGAAAAATCTGTTTTTAATCCCGCTCTCCCCCTTTTGCACTAAACTGCAGCATAGACATAGCATGAGCCTCATATACACCATTGGTTCTTTGTTTAGATCTAAAGTAGCCCACCATCCCAGCTACAAATAATAAAGGGTTCATGGAAAGCAGGTCTATGCAGACCGACTTTAATTCTCCCCTAGATTACAATCTGCATTTCAATATTCCTTTCTCCATTTCAACTCAATCAGTAAATAGGTCAGAATCAAATCTTACGATACAATAAACATGTTTCTTTCTGATATCTGAGAGGGTCTGAATGTGACTATTTTTACGGCGTTCCCACTAGGTTTGCATTTGCTGCAAAATATCAATATACCAGCTAAAAGAACAGAGACAGTATCAAATTCGTGGCGGTGGTGAGTAGAGGCTTTTCCTTGGCATTTTCTATTAACACACACAGCACATCTGTGGGGGTGCACAGAGGGGCCTACCACTGGGCTTCCTGGAACGCGTGTTCCTCCTCATCAGGTACAACCACTAAGAAATGAATTTCCCTTTTTAGCCTCTTCTATATTCTTCACCTGTGGCAGCAGTACTGAAAGGTTCTTAAATCTATGCAAAATCAATTGTGTGCAATCCTGTCCAAATAAAGTGTGTAGACTTACCACTTGGGACCTTTCAGTTGTCGAAAAGACATTATGGAGCTCATTTTGATCCAGTGTGTAAATTGCCCGGTGGGGACCACTTCCATTTACACTTATGTGGAAACGGGTGCCCTCTGGACAATTTTCGGCATTTGCACTCCAGCGGAAGTGTCTTTACACCTCTCTTTTGCACTTCGCAGTGTAAATAGAGTAAACGCTGCATGCCATGTTTGCATGACAGGCAGCATTAACAATGATTTCCAATGGAATTTCCCATAGTGCAAAAAGCAAGCCTATTCCACACAAAATAAATGATTTTACTCCAGCATGAAAATCTCTTGCTGGAGAAAAAAAACTGCCTTGTTTTTGAAGGCGAAGGGTAAAAGGAGCCAGAAACATTCTGCCATGCCTTACAAAAATGAAAATTGCGCAGAGAAGGAATTGAGGTGCAAATGGAGGCTGTCAGGGCTGTGTTTGAGAGCTGTATGAAACTGGGTATTAGGTAGGTATGTTCCTGATAAACACTTCAGCCATGGTATTGCCTGCTGCTGGGCAGATTGTAAATTGGCAGGTGCAGAGGACCCCCTCAACGCTCACACCAGAAAAAAATACAACCCACTAAGGAAAAAAGCCCAGCACACCTCTTGCAAGTAAAACAAAGTTTTATTTCCACAAAAATAGAAATGTACCAGCAAAGTGTTCTGCTGCCACGGAATGTTCTGGCAAATTCAGTACAAACAACACTTTATAAAAGGCATACAGCATCATCAGTGACATAAATTACATAATGTGCAAAACCACGTGGCTAGTTGTTTGAGAACCTATACATAGGCTAGCCGCTCCATAAGGGATGCTAGGACATTGGTCCTAGCCCCTTCTGTCCATCTTCTTCCAAGTGGGTTCATCCTTTTGCCTCATTGGCCGTGAAGCTACCACTGATTTGTCATTATGTGAAGAAAAACAATACAAGCTCCATTTCTAACCTGATGTGCACCTGGTACTGCAGTTATGGGCCAAGAGGAAACTATGAGGCCATCGCGTCTAACAAACTACAACTCGATTCCAGACACGTTGGCGCCCAACCAAAGATCCCCATCCTCATTTTAGCTATGTTGTTTTAGCCATCCCGGCACCTTGCAGAACAAATCACGCAACCTATGGTGAAGGTCACTGATCTCCATTTTCAGATCTTTTTTTGGGGGTTTAACAGTTTTATGGTTGGTGGTCTGAGACTGACTAGCACCTTGGAATGCTGGTGGTCTTGGGGCTGGGGCTTTCGGGTGCTATTACTTAGAGCTGGGACAGGAAGGGTCAGAGGTTTGTGCCCTCCTCCTCGTGGGATCGCATTTCACAGTGAACTCTCAACCCCCTCATGGCCCTGCAGGGTGCATTCCTTCCTGGATACAAAATGTTGGCAACATGAGACAATGAAGGGTCTATGAATCTCTGCAGCTCTGACCTTCCGCACCAATGCCCAAGCTACAATCTATTACCACCTGCATATACTTTATTTCTATGAGTGTGACTCAGGCCTGTGGTCTTGGCTTCAGCACAAAATTAGGCCTTGATTCCAGTATGGCTGCTACTCTTCAAAATGACAGTTGATTCTCCATGCATACTAGAGCAAGAAGTGCATCCCACTCTCTGCATGATGGCTCCTAATGACACCCCTCTTCCGACATTATGGATCCTAACGACACCCCTCTTCAACCTCCCATAGCCCCTACTGTAGCTTCCCATGCCTCGGTTTCATCTGAAAGCGCTGCGGGGTCTGGGACGGGGTGCAGGATGATCGCCCGTCCTTCCCAACATTCCCCCCTTTCATCAATACTACATCAACAAACTCCCACGTAGGCCCCCTGGCCTTTTCACCCCTTCTTGCCCTTTCAGCTTCCAAATATGGAGGAGACCCTTCCTTGGGCACCCATGCTTTACATATACCTGTAAACTTTCTCCCATCTGCGCATATTGCTCAGGGGTATGTTATATATATATATATATATATGTATATATATATATTCTCCATCTCCTGCTAAATCTACCCAGTGCTCATTGTAGTTCTCCGGGTCATTTGGGGGAACTGTGGTGGTGCCTGGGGGGGTGAAGACCTTGCTCTATCACAACCATGCGTGGCTTATTTGGATCATCATCTGAACTGTGCTATCTTTTGTCCCACAAGTTACCTTTTATACCCCAATTGAAACCATCATCAATGCACTGCTAGGTACTGCTTTGGCACAACACTGAAGTCCCAGCTGGCAGGTGCAGAATATTACCAATACGAACACAACCATGGAAACCAGCAACTTCATGATCGCCCCCATCCAGGATGGTGCCCAAGAAAAAAGTTCATCAAACCAATCAGTCTCTTGTATGCCAACTTCTGTTTTGATATGAGTGCCGAGAACGTGCAGGGCCCCTATTATGTTGGAAAGGGACCTGTTTTGCACGTCATTAGGGGGTCCATAGGTACAGCATGAATCACCAATTTTATTGCAGACCCCTCCCTCCATGGCAGTGAGGAGGTCCAGCACATATGTATTCTGCAGTCTCATCAGCTGTATTGTGCGCATTTCCATCTTGATCGCGTTAAGGTGATCTTCAATATGGAGTTTGATTCCTCATGCATTTGCGCACTTGTGGGCATTTCCATCTTGATCGCCTTAAGGTGTTGCTCTGTGTCGTTGGCCAGCTGGGTCACTTCCCACCACACGATCTGGATCTACTTGGCATTTGCAGCAGTTTGAAAGCAACAGCAATGCAAAAAAAGTTATTTGGTGTACAGCTGGTACTGATCTTGTATTTCTTTTAGTAATTATGAAATTATTACTCCTAACGACCTGCATTATGGCTCCTAATGACACGTTCATCCCCCTGTAACCTCCTCTCACACCTACTGTACCTACCCAGGCCTCTGTCTCATCCAAAAACACTGGAAGGTCTTGGACGGGGTCTGGGGTGATCACTCCTCTTTCCCAACACAGGCTATCACTGAATGGATAGCCACCACGTTGGTGAATGTTGCTGGTCCTTCCCATTGGTGAACTGATGCATACCCCCCACATGAATTCTGGATAAAGGGAGAGGGCCTGGAGCCATTCAAGGTGGTCTAGCATGTGATCCAAGCATCTGAAGCCAAAGGACTACTAGCGACCTGCAAGGTGACTGTACTGCTGAACCAGCACTGACAAAGCCAACCACTGCATACCAGACCCATATTGACTTGAAGGCAGAGAATGCATGAATCTGGTGGCTTCTTCTTGGACTGGTAGTACAAACCAGTATGAAGACCTGGTCTGCATTTGGCCTGCACTTGCCTTTGACTAGACTGTTGCACTGACACCTTAAAGCCTTGTCACTGGAGTGTTTGCTGGCATTCTCACTGCTCTGCTCAGACCTATCCCACCTGCTGCTTCAGTCTCATCATGAGGCAGGGCTTGCTGGAACCTGACCTCTGACTGTGTTGCTCTTTAGGTCCTGTTGACCCTGTCATGTCGTCACTATGTCACCTGGACCAAGCATAAGTCGGCTTCAGGCCAATGAGAGGAACTGCATCAGCTCTACTCTCCATCTGGGACGACATAAAAATGAACTCCGATGCCAGCATCACTTCCACCCTGATTCTACTAGACCTTCCATCTGCTTTTAACATGGTCAAACATACAACCCTTGTTAAAAGGATATAAGAAGCAAGGATAAGTAAGGCCGCTCTACTGTGGATGAGATCCTTCCTGACAGAAAGAATGACAATGACCTGGCTACCACCCTTCAGCTTATAATTAATTATAATTGTTCATTTATAATGCACTTAATACCAGGAGTGGTTTCTAAGCCCGGGATCATGATTCAAACCTGTGTTGCAGTGCGTTGCCTTGCTTCCAAGACAAATGGGTTGCACCTGAGCTATCTTTCCTACCCTTCCTTCCTCCTTGCTCCTTAACATAATGCACACTCACTAGTAGGGTTGCAAAAGGCTCATCCCTCTCACCACTACTTTTCAACATTCACATGGCCTGACTCTTAAAACTCATCGAGGGACACAGACTTACATGCTACAACTACGCAATTGATACTCAAACCATCTACAAAATCAATACCAAGCGAGGACACAGACCAAACCTTTGTCCACGGCCTCTCACAAATCAATGCATAGATGAGCAACAGCAGCCTTAAACTGAATCCAGGCAAAAGAGTAATCGTGATCATGGCCAGCAACCTCTCTACAACCGCATATTCCGTGGCCTACTGAAATAAGAACCAGACCAGAAGCATCTCTACATTTGGTGTACAATGACCTAACACTGGAAAGTCAAGTCAATGCAATATTAAAGAAATGCTTCTTACACCTATTGGCTATCAAGCAGATATTACCCCTTTTCACCTTTCCACATAGAACAATTGCCATCATCTCGCTCGTCATGTCAAGAATTGACTCTGCCAACAGTTGCGCCTTGAAATTCCTGACTACCACACCAAAAAAATGCAACGGATCCAGAACACAGAGCATGACTCCTCCTAAGACTCTGCAAAAGAGAACACATCACCCCAGTACTAAGATCCTACACTGGCTGCCTGTCAGGAAAAGGATCCATTTCATTACACTGTGCATTATTCACAGAGTGATTCACACACAAGGAACAGAATTCCTGCTAGAGAAAATCTCCATCGACAGACCAAAAATAACACTGAGGTCTGGCAATGATATACATCTTGAACCCAAACAATATTTGAAAATGGAATATAGTGGATCAGCTTTTTCAAATATTTCAATTAAACTCTGGAACTCCCTCCCTGAGAGAATGTGCAAAATAGAGGAACTCTTGTCTTTCATGAAAGCACAAAAAAACATGGCTCTTTGATTTGCGGACCTAACTCACCAAACCATGGTGAAAGAGAAGTGTGCAGCTTTAATGCAAAGAGGTACAGCATGAAGTACTGAGTCTTGGCTTGGGATTCCTGGGTCACGTGATCCAAACGGATTAACCTACCAGTGAAAAGGAGACACAAAACCGTAAACCACTGCACACTGGGTTTTAGTTTACTCAACAAACAACCAATCCTATACCATGGTACGAGGATCACTCCCTTCTCTGCCACTAACCTTAATAAAACTCTTCAGACTCGTGTAAACACACCACACACCAACTCAATGGACACACAAGGCCTCCCATACGTCAAGCACCGGCATGCCCACTGACCCATACCACCTAGAAGCAAACCCACACACAGCAACAGTTTTTTCAAACTCAGGCTACCAACGCAATGGCAAAAGCACTTATGGCTCTTCCTCTCCTTCCACTAACAAACCCACCCATTCCTCTTTTTTTTTCTGATCCGCCTGAGCGCCTGGAGACTATGTGATTTATACATCTCATTAACATAACATAGCGTCTCATTATGAGTATGGCGGTCTGGTAACAACGGTGCCCGTAAGCTACCAGCACCGCCATACTCCAGGTTCTGCAAGCGGATGCCTTTCCGCCCGGCAGGTCAGTCCTGGCGGGCAGAAAGGCACACGCTCGCAGACCTTGACGGATGCACCGGCACTGCTGCACACAGTGCCGGTGCATCTGTCCTCCGCATTCCCATTGAGACCTATAGGACCCAAATGGGAATGGGGAGTTATTTTTCCCACCGCCTGGCTATGGGGAATTACCGGGACCGCCAGGGCTGTAATGCCCCATTGCCAAGTGCCAGAAAGAAAATTACTCCAGTGGCAGCCGTGCCATTTTTTACCGGCACGGCTACTGCCAGGGTCATAATGAGGCCCGTAGACTGCCTGTTCTTGTTAGCATTTTGCAGATGATGGAAGAAAACCCAATGTATGTCCACTTCATAGTTCCAGGAGCTTCCCAGGTCACAGTTCTCTACTTGCCAAGTCATTAGGTACCGATGGTGGTACCAGGGGCATGTACTGTGGTTGAACCTGAAGGGGAGTCTGGACTCCGTATTGATTAAGGTAAGTCCTCTATCATAACAGACGACAGCTTCTTTCCTGCTCCCTCTCACATCACAAACTGCCTCTCTCATTCTCCTGTGATCTCATCTGGATTATCCATATTATAATGGTGCATGGTGACAGAGGACTGAAGATCAGCAATGTGAGAGGGCAGGCTGGGATGGCTGAGGGGTTAGAATAAGGTTGGAGGATGAAGGTTTACTGTTTTCCTGTTATGCTATTTGATTTAAAAGCATTTCATTAGTGCAACTAGTTGTGTTAATGGTGCTGATGTCAAATTGGACACAGTTGTGTGACTCAATGTCATGTGCTCTCCTTCTGTTGGAATTGGCAGCAAAGATGAAATGTTGAAGGAGCTTAGGAGCAACACCTCATACTTGTTCCATCGGGACACACACATCTGTTGTGTTTTAATTTTCAACATAATGCAGTCACTGATGAGGAATTGATACTTTTAAAGGGGAACCCATAACTATGAGTTCACAAAGCTGCATTGATATGGATGCAGCATTTACAAGGCAGAAACATGAAGGCATTATTTCTGCTACTGGGTCCAACTCTTTGCTATAGTATTGAATGGGTCTCTGACACTGACCATATGATCGAGTGAGAACTGCTGGTGCAAACCCATTTCTCTCATAACAATACAGGGTGAATGTATTCTTATTATCAGGAAGCCCTAAAGTAGGCTCACTTGTGGAAGTTTTCTTGATGATATTGAATGCCTTCTCTACCTCTGGTGTCCACTGAAGTGTGTCTGATGTATGGGCCTTTGTATTGGTGCACAACCTAACACCCACTATCTACAGTATCCAACTATGCCTAAACATTCTCTCATTTTTGTGATTGTCTGAAGCCTAGGAATCCTATGTACTGTTTATTTTCAGCAGTCCACTATGAATCTATGACCCAACGTAATATTGTGCTCCAGATAATATACCCTTTGCCTGCATAGCTGCAATTTCTGTTTGGATCTTTTGTGTGCTTTTCAGTCAATAACAATATCAATATCAGTACCTAATGCAGTCAATACCATCTGGTTATCTTGTTTGCATGCATCATGTTAAGGGAAGACTAACATCACTTTGGGCCTCATTACAGATCTGGCGTGATTTAATGAATTACTGATGCCTAACTTTCCGATGCTACCGGGCTATTCCAAGTCCAGTGGCCGGGAAGTTAGGTGCCAGCAATTTTGTTAGTCCCCATTCCCATGGAGTCCAGTAGGACTCCATGGGAATTTGGGCACGGGAGCACCGGCACGGTTAACAGTGCCGGTATTCCCAGCAAAGCTCTGTGAGCGGGTGCCGTCCCACCCGGCAGGTCTGACCCTGGCAGGTGGAACGGCACCCATCCGCAGAATTGTACTGTGCCGGTCTGGAAACAACAGTGCCGATAGGCTTACCAGCACCATTGTTTCCGGACCGGCACAGTTGTTATGAGACCCATTGTCTAAGTACTGCATCAAAACTGATTGTCTGGGAAACCTGATGTCATCTTTATCCTTCCTGAGCGGTTGTAAGAAGAAAGCAGATGTGTAGGAAAAATTAAGAGACATGAAACTCCCTTAATTTAAAGTGAAGAGGTGCCTGAATAATGCTTCCGTTCATTCATGATTTGTGTTTCTCGCCAGCTACCACGAAAAGGGTGCACCTATGGTATGCTGATGCTCGCCTGAGAGGCAACATCCTACAAATAGTGCAGACTTTCTCACAAATCAGGAACACTCCTATGGACTGACCATGGGACTGTATTTTAACCAACTTTAAATTGACAACAGGAATTGCTGAAAACCTCATTTCAAAATGGAACTCTCTGCATTCATGAAAAACAGTGCCCTTGCTGCACTGAAAAATGTACATGGCCAGAAACAAGAAATGTCTGTGAAGTACAGATCAGCTTTGCATTTCATAATATCCTTCCCTATAAATTATGAAACTGCATACGCAAACATGCAAAAAGGCCCCAGTGTGTCATACATATTCCAATGTAAAAAGTGTATTTCGTCTTTCAACCGCAATGGAAACCTTGGATTAGTCTTTCAAGAATATTTTATTTCATTAATTACAGGGAAAGCAATTCATGTTTGGCACAGAAATGCTTACAAAATGTTTTAACATTGATTTACAGAGTGGAAAACCAGTTTCCCTAACAAAGGATGTGGATATAAGACCAGATGATGCAGCTGAGGTAGAAACGTAAACCAGGAACAAGGACAGCAGAGCATGATATAGGAACAGGACAGTGGAGCAACTACTATGTTTTAGGATCAAGGAGTGAGGGATAAGGGCTGAGGATTTGTTGTAGATAATATATATATATGTTAAGTATACAAGTGACACCGTAACAAAAGTATGCTGAAGCCTATTGTGATTACACAATGGTTTGTACATGTGAAATTTAAAATAAGAAATGCATGACTGTTTAACTGTATGTGAAATCAATGGTTTCCAAACCTGGCCAGACAAAGGATCATTTTGGTAGCTCTCCAATGAAACTTCTGAAATGCTCATGTCTTCTGTTTTAGCCTTGGATGCAAGATCAAATGGGAAAAGGTTTGAGTGTTCCAGGAGATTTGCTTCAGCCATTTGGAGTGCATAGGTTTGTATGCCTTTTATCATGAAAGGACATTAGTTCACAGAACAAATAACCATCTGGCTCATTGCTTCTGAGTGAGGGACTATTCCCACCCACATGCGATTTGTTTAAGAAATAAATCCTTGAAAATATACCCAATTGCATTCCAGTTTTGTCTCAAATATGATAATCTCAAGAGATAAAATCTAAATTGAAGACGCATGCTGGGTGCTGAATATTCAAGACCCAAGCACCAAAAAGCTAAATGCACTTAGATGTATCACTTCTTGAAATCAGTTAAGGGAATACAACCAATCTGATGACTAGTAGTGGAAAATAGCCTCAGAGCTATCAACATGATTCATGATCCTAGTACTAGGGTTTCACAATTTTTAGCAATGAAAATTAAGGATGTAATCCTTCTTCAGAAAATTAATGGGCCATTCAAATGATTATATTATTTGTGCATTTAAAAATGGTTTATGATATAAATCCACAATCATTTGATTTATAATCCATAACAAAAATGCGTTGCGACCCTGAGATCATCCTCTAGCAAACAAGTCTAAATTCTACATTTGTAGGATGATTAAACCATAAATATTAATAAATATTCATATTATGTTGAACTTATTCATTTTGTGTATCACTGTTTTCGTCAGGACAACAGCGAATGCAGACATCCGTATTTCATCTATGTGTCATGTTGCCACAATGAAATATGGAACAAAAATGATTTTTAATTCAAAAGTATTCTGAGCAGAACAATCACCTTTTTACATGCATTAAAAAAAAAAGATCAACCTATGAAAATCGGGTGGGCGTGTTCTCAGGGAGTGTCTGACTGTTGAGCAAACTAATGAAAAGTTTTGACCAATCAAAAAGTGTAATATCATCATGACAAAGTAGGGGAAAATTACCATAATAAAAGTAGAAACACAGTGGGAATAAGAAGAAACTATAATCATTGCCCTGCCAAGATCCCGCAGAGGGAGGGAACTTGTAAATGGATAACACTAGGGGGAGCCCATTTCAAATACATTTTTTGACATGGTAGCGGTATGCTCACTTTGCTTTTGCACTGTATTCAAAGCAGAGCAAGATGTCATTGCAATAGGAACCAATAGCATTTCTCAGTGCTTTGAGCGAAATGTGAAAAAATTATCTGCCATCTAAAGTTGAATTCTTTATGAATGAAATCAAATTGCACCCAGAGTTTTCTCATGTTAGGGTTCCTTTTCTGTATTTCTGTTCTCCAGCTCGCATTCTCCTCCGGTCTCCAGGTTTTGCAATCGGTCTTTCTTTTCTGGGTCTTACACTCAGCCGCTCTACTCCAGGAGTTAAAATTCATGACTCCTCTCGAGATCTTATAATCTGCCCAGCAATCTCCCTCTTCTCTCTGGATCTTGCAATCTGCTCTTCCACTCTGGGTTTTAGAGACAGCCCAGCAGTTTTCCTTTCCTCTCTGGGTCTTATGATCTACCCTTCCAATAGTGATCATGAGAACTCCTTTAAGAGAATGGCTTCTCTCCTATCATGTTTCACTAATTGTTTAATTATTTGGGGGAGGATGGTGACTTTCATTTCATCCTTGACCCTAATCTAGAAAGCTTTAGGTCTTCTAGCCACCCCTTGTCTTAAGCTTCCAGACAGCTGTGTAGGGTACTTTCTCAATATAGCATGGTCGACGTGTGGAGAGAACAGCATCAAGAAATGAAGTTGTACTCATATCTGTATCATGGCACCTTTTCTAGATTTGATATGCTGTTTCTCAGTAGCTCCTACATTATGGTAAGTGATTCAGAATATCTTGATCATTCACTATTGGATCATGCTCTTTTGTGCATGGATTTGAAATTACATGGCATAACTTCTCCTATTCCAACATGGAAATTAAAGGTATCACTATTGTCAGATAATGCTTTTGTCCATTTGATGAGGTCCCAGATTCAAGATTTCAGCTCAATTAGGATGTGAAAGCTCCAAAGGGTGTGATCTGGGAAGCTTTTAAAGTGTTCATTAGAGGTTGGCTGCTATCCTCTCAACTGGGGCAGAGGGAGGATTCAGGGGCACATTACATGCCAAGGTGGTTAAGCCCAATTCCAAGGTGGTTAAGCCATGAGGATTATATCAAAGAGATTGAGAGAATGTGAGCATTGGATCCAGCTGTCAAACCGCGATTAGTGACTGCTAAAGTCTCTTAATGCAGCCTTAGACAAACCAGACATGTTTGAGGCTAATGAAGATGCTCAATTTGTGCATGAATTTAATTTGTGCATGAATTTGGTAATACATCTGGTAAATAATTGGCATGGCTATTAGCTCAAGATAAAAAGAGAAGTCTTTTCACCTGTCTTGAAAGAGCAGATGGGGACTTTTCACATAGCCCAGTAGTAAGCAACAAAACCTTTTGGGACTTTCATAAATAATTGTATGCTTCTTCAGTTGAGGGGAGACATGAGTAGATAGGTGACTTCTTGGAGGGGGTTCACTTGCTGCAGCTAACTGAGTGGGAGGCTATTGTGGTGCCTATATCGCAGAAAGACATTGCATGAGCTATACAGAATTTCAGTAGGGATACATCTCTGGGTCTGGATGGGATACCTGCAGAGTTGTATTCTCTCTTCTAGAATGTGTTAACTCCTCAGCTGCCTGGGGGTGTTTGAAGAGGCCTTTGATAAAAGGTTGCTTCCCTCATCTCGGAGGGAAGTCATTATCACATTCATATTTAAGAAAGAAAAACCTATAGAGAAAGGCTCTTCACATAGACCATTTTCAATGATTAACAATAGCAAGGGTCATCCATGCTTTGGCAGCTAGGATGAGGCAGTTTTTGTGCCAGGTAAGAGCATGACGCTCAATTTACAGAGGCTCATACTCTTTCTTGCTTGTTCTAGATATCACCCGGGTGTCGCTGCGGTTACTAGTTTGGATGCAGAGAAGTTATTCGATTCAGTTTATTGCATGTTTACATTCAAAGTCTCACAGAGGCTTGGCTTTGGAACAAGTTTCCTGCAGTGGCTAAAGCTACTATATAATAAACCTGTTGGTAGAGTGAGAACTATGGATTCGAGATGCAGCATTTTATTTCAATGTATGTTGAAGACATTTTATTGTATGTATATTGGCCAGCAGAAACATTATATCGATTGCTTAAGACCTTTGAGCCATTTGTTTAATTATCCGGGCTCAATATTAATTGGTCTATAACAATTCTCTGCCCCCTGCTGGTCTCTTCTATGGTCAGTCTATGTATTCTCTAGTTCGTATTTCTAAATTCTCCTTTAAATATTTGGTCCTGTGGATAAATCAGGACTTTGATGTGATGTATCAGGAGAACATGGCAAAATCTTTATCAAGAAGAAGTCCATGGATTGGCGATCTTCCCTCCCATTATCGTGTGTGGGAAAAGCGACTGTCAGTAAGATGGTCATGTTATCACATCTGTTATATGTTTTCAACTTATTTTATAGATGGTTCACCAGGAGGGTTCAAATGAAAATATCAATTTGTTATGACCTAAAACAAAATAAAATACAAGATTTCAAGTATCTGGTTTGTTACTGGACCTGTTCTTCCAATTGGTGTTTATGATTTCAGGTTTAACAATATAGTTAAATAGTTGTAATCACTATTTCCAGTGAGTGTGGTCCCAATATTCACTCCATATTAGCCTTGGGACATTTAGTGACACTACACTTTTCTTGTGGTGCAATCTTGATTCTGCAATATAAAGTAAAGTAACCGGTTATCACGCCGCAAGGAAACCTAGTCTAATACTGTAAATTTGAATTCGAATTGAACCGCTTAAGGTAAGCACAGAGAGATTATCAATCTTTTACTTATTTTCATTTCCATGCTATACAGTGGACATATCAGCAGTCTAAGTCCAACGGGATAAATTTACTTTGTATTGCAGAATCAAGATACCACCAAAAGTAAAGTGTAGTGTCACTAAGTGTCCCAAATAAGAGACCAAGGCCAATATGAAGTGAATATTGAGACCCCACTCACAGGACATTGTGAGTACAACTATTTAACAATAACTCTTATATTGTTGATCCTGAAATCATAAACACCAATTGGAATAACAATTAAAGTAACAAACCAAATACTAATAATTGGCGCGGTCTAGTGTTCTGATACCAAAATTCTTCAAACAATGGTTTAGATTGCTTATGCGAATCTTGGAGTGCACCGGGCAAATGAACAAAAAATGTTGGATGGATTCAAAGATACCTTCAAAGAAGTGACAAAAAACATTCTTGGTTCTGTACCACAGACTCGTTAGAGGTGACATTCAGAGAATATTTAATCTTAGTTTCATGAGGAGTGCGCGCGCAGATGGCGATTTAATATACATCACATAACTCTCGCACCCCCAAGATACTTTGCCAGATAAAACCAACCAGAGGCTAGAGATAAACAATCACCAAACTTGCAGCTAAAGGCCCATTTTCTATAGGTATCTTTGAGGACAGTGCTGCCATTCTGCTGGATTGACCTTGGGTCAAGCCAAAAGCGTTCCAGCTTCAGCATATACTGTGTTCACTTGATGTAGGCATAGCATGGGAGATTAATTTCTCCATCACCATTCATCAGATCCATGAATGCCTCACAATAGCTGCCCAATCTTTGAATGGACCACAGTTGTGCCCAATACAACAATGTTTCAGCACAACTAGATCACTAATTGGGCTCGGGAGAATGAGCAATTTCTATGGTATTTAAACCTAAGGTTCTCCCATTGACCCAGCAGTTCCGCTCCATATATAGCTGCCCTTACTGCCTGTGATCTGTACATTTCCAGTGCTGGGGGAACAATATTATTACCAAACTTTTTGGCACAGTTCAGGGTGTCTGTGCATCTTCAGGATTTGGTTTGCTGTATCAATGTGTTGGCCCAATTTGCAATTGTTGGAAAATCTAAAACCTAGGTAATCAAAAGCCTTGACTTCATCAATCTTGATACCACCTAAATGGATGATTAGACTAGTGTATTTGCTGCATACTTTTGCTACACCTCATCAGTTTAGTTTTGCTTGGGTTAACAGTTAGACCCTTTGCATCACAAAACTTAACTAATTGGCCTGCTAGTCTGGCAATACCACTTGGCGTTCGGGAGATCAATACTGTGTAAATACTAGGTAAATCAGCAAGATCTGAACATAGGTGGTTTACAGTATCATTGAAGTAGATGGAAAAGAGTGTGGCGGCCAGGATGCATCCCTTCCTTCCTCACACCCTTCTCCACTAGTGGTATTACTGGTGTACAGCTGCTGGATTACTCCAAGTAGCAAACTGGGAATATTCTTATTTTGGAGTGCCTGCCACAGTTTGGGCAGGGGATGTCATTAAAGGGCGTCTTCTGATCTATAAAGAGCAAGTACAACATACCAGAGGCCAAGACGAAATATTTCTCGATTAAGACGCCGAGTCTGAAAGCTTGGTCAGTGTTGCTAACACATTTCGTAAATCCTGCTTGCAAATCACTGATGCAGTTGGAATCTTCTGCCCATTCTTGCAGTCTAGTGAGGACAAGCTTGCCAAAAATCATTCCAGTGGCAGTGGCATAAAGCAGGCATATGGGACGTTAGTTGCTTGAATCGTTTCTTCCCCCATGTTGTATATGGAACAATCTCAGCTTGTGTCCAAGTGGATGGAACTCTATTGATCCTAGAGTATAGGGTAAATACATGCAGAAGATAGGCAACACAGACCTTAGGTTCTAATTTTTAAGTATCCACCAGAATTGTATCCTACCCAGCTCCTTTGCCCCCACATTGTGATTTTAAAGCATCAGCCACTTCATTAAG
The DNA here is from genome assembly GCF_040938575.1 of Ambystoma mexicanum. Classification (NCBI taxonomy): domain Eukaryota; kingdom Metazoa; phylum Chordata; class Amphibia; order Caudata; family Ambystomatidae; genus Ambystoma; species Ambystoma mexicanum. The sequence continues at coordinate 338,149,514 of NC_090934.1, read as the reverse complement.
GTAGAAGACCAGGCAATCTGCCGCAGTTACCCCAAACGCTATTGTCAATTTCTTGATTCCTTCCCTAAAATCCAGGAATTACATCCTCTTTATGAAGACTGGACAAAAGGGCACACCAAGTGTTCTCAGTCATCACATATTTGAACGCGTTGCCCTTCTCATAGTTGCCTAAATGGGTGAAATGCCAGAAGGTTTTTTGGTCCTTGTTCCGGGTGGCTTGGATTAGGCTCTCCCATTTGGCTATTGCCTTGGCTTCCTTTTTTTTTAACAGATCTTTATATTCTTTCCAGATCTTTATATTATTTCCTTAGACTTGGTAGGGATCTCTGGTCGCTGGGATAAGCTGATTGTAATGCAGTCAGCAATCCCTGCTTTTTATTCCTACATTCTTGATCGTATCAACCCATCTTGCTATTGTTTTTACCCTTCACTTGTGTAACTTTGCCGGGTGCGGGCATGTGATGGCTAAATTGCTCTGATACCTTCTTGTTTATTGTCCATAGTATCTTAATCGCTGAGATTCTCTTGATCAAAGACTGTCTCAAATAGAGACAGCATATCTAAAAAATGTGCAGGACCGCAACTTCCAGCTCCATCATTTTCCATTTCAATCTTCTCCTGTTCGTAGAGCAAGTCAATTCAGCATTAACTAGAGGAAAGACTATTTTCCCTCTGTTCAAGTATTTTTAGAACCATTGATATTGGGTAATGGTTGCTTTTTGCTCTAGGGTACACATTTTCAGTTCTGTCACAGCATCACAGTGTAGTATGTCTAGGAGAATATATTGTATATGGTTGCAAATGAGGTGGCAGAGGGCAGAAAGTCGCAGGTCACATGACCATTGCACACCGCCATGCCCACTCGAAATAAAATGTGTGCAGTTCCCAAAGCATGCTTATATTGATGAGTTGGTTTTGCCAGCTGTAAGGTGGGGATGTCCCACGTCTGAATCTCTTCTTTGGGGGAATTCAATTCTGGGGCTCAAACTGAAGGTTAAAAGCAGCCAGAATCAGAACATTTTTCCTACTCATGTTTAAATGTGGCCATTGCTCCAGTGCGGATTCTAGGTCCTGTAATTTCTGCAGAGGGTTCCTATTGTAGGGGTGATTATAAACATTGACTAGAAAGTAACATTGCTGACTTGGTAGATCTATTGAGAGTGTGAGAAACCTGACGGTGTCTCACTAGCTAGTCCCCGGAGATCTGTCATTCAGGTGGCCAGGACACTGCCATTGCTATTGGATCCAGATCCTGTGGGTGGACCACTGGGGGTGGATCACCTGGATGAGGGGTCTTCGGGGAGCGGAAGTGAGACACCGAAAGTTGAGACGCAGTACCCCTTTCCTCACAACACCTTTTCCCCATCCTAACCCGTAGGATATCTAGAAACTATACCACTCCCTTTTCCAACACAAACACTTTCTTACACTGTGACAAACAACATACTAACACCAGAGCCGTTCACCTGATATGTCCCAACACAAGGGTCAGGCAGAGTCAGGCAATTGTCGATGATTACCCACACCCAACTGCCCTTTCCCTTCCCAACAGGGATAAAAGGCGAGCACGGGAGCACACTTTCAGCAAGGCAGAACGCACGAGAAAGTAGCCATTCTACAATGGCAGTACAAACATAGGAGAAAGGTGGCGAGACCTGAAAGGACAAAAAGAAGGGACGTGCCCATGCCCTTTTCAACCCAGACCCGCAAAGCCTCAGAGAAAGAAAGTGTAAGACCGGGAATCGCAGCTGGCATACGGTAGGACAGATGTCAACAGTAGATGGAGCCCTCCCGCACTGATAGCCAGGGTGGGGAGACGAGCTTGCCGCTGTGGTACCATCCTTGACTCCAATGGCAAGAGAACAACCCATGAGTTCAGCACAGCTGCTGAGTCGGAGAGCGCTGATAGGAGACCGGACTGTGTGAAGCTCAGGGGTAAGGCTGCAACATTAATCGAAGAAGGAAGATAATATAAAGAGGTCTTTTGTGAGTAACATTGGCATCAATAACAGAGTGGTCTGGCACCACGTGGGTGCTCATTCGAAGGACTCTCATTGGAGCCCCTCTCCTGAATTGTGTGATACCAAACTGCAAGAACCAAGAGGCCTTAGCGGAGGCCGACGTAAAGTGTGAAGGTAGTCATAAGAGGGTACAAGCAAAACCCCTCGTACAGTCGAAAGTCTTTGACACGTTGAGGAAGCAAAGTGAACTGTGATATTGAAAAATGTGAACCCGACAGAGGGATGCCTGTGAATTGGGGTGAACAGTCATACACTGGTGAATATTGTGATAACAAGTGTGAAAGTGGCCGAGAGATGTCCACAGTGAATGGTTGTTTAAAAAATACATTGAGACTCTTTAATGGTACAAATTGATAATACTTTGAATGAAAGGCTGTAGTGAACCCGACTGAGGGAGGCTAACACAGAGAAGGATCGAAGCCCGACTGAGGGGGAATACCAGGGTGAAGAGCAATCACCCAATCTGAAACAAAAGGAACTTTCATTTTGTTGTTTATGGTACATCAGGCCCTCTGAAGCAAGAGACTTTGTATAAAAGAGACCTGGCCACAGAAGGCCCTGATATTGTTGAAAGGAACTATAAGCTTGTGCCAGAGAAGCCCAGGAGTGCACTGTGCTCCAGAGTCCCACCTTGTCCTGTGGCTAAAAACGTGGGTAAGGGAGAACCCATGCATAACATCCTGACTTATTTTGTGAACACTGCTTTCTTTTCTTGTGAATATTATGGCACAATCTTTTATAATAGAGCGGTAAGGATTGGTGATAGCTTCCTTTAGTATAGGTCCTTTTTATTTGACTGGACTCTATTTGGACTGTATTATTATTATTTGATGGTCGTAGCTCGCTCCCATTTTAGATTTAGATTAGGCGTTTATCTCCCCCATTTTTACAGTTTAATAAGCACCCATGAACTGTGATCACGTGTGTCTGTCTTACCTTGATGTCATTCCTTCCTTACAAGAGGCAGAGCAAATCCATATTGTTAATGGCTAAAATGCCAACCTGCGCGTTAAGAGTTGATTTGACCTATACACTCAGTCACCCACTCGGTCGTCCTTACGCACTCCTTTGCTGTATTGCCAGGATATCATCATTTGTATACCCCTCGATGGACACTGGTACACAAACCCAGGTATTATGGAAACAGATCATATCATGGGCAGCGATAAGGTTAACCCAATCTGGATCATCTAAATCTTTCTGAAGGCCTGCAATATTCCAGCACACTGCTTTAATTTTGCTGTGCAACATATTTGCAGGTGCTGTTACATACGGGCTTGGGGTATCTGGCGCCGATCGTGGGTATGGATGTCAGGCTGTTTTGCCAATATATTGATTGTGGCCTATTGGGGTTTCCCTCTGGTTTCAATTTTCAGACCCAAATGGGGTAGTGTCCTGTAGTCAATGGCAAGAATCTGGTTAGCCATATCTGTTTCATAGAAACTGATCTGAATAGAATCATACTCCATACGTGTTGGGTCTTAGAGATGGTTAACCTCCTTGGTGTCGTCTCTAATAACTAAGTAACCGCCCTTTTTGGATCTAATCCAATGTATGCACTTGTTTTATAATGAATCTCACCCATCGGGTCGTCCACTAACTAATTTAGGCACATTGGTCATGTTCTTTTTATAGGTTCTATTGTTAGATGACACAATATGTCTCTGGGTGATTTGTGGGTTTCTAGCTTTGGCACCCCTGCACCCCCTGTTCATCATGGGACAATGTAGGCTAGTAGCTAGGTTGGTGTAAGGTGTAGTCAGTGCACTGGCATTGCCTGCTGGGGGTGTAGGTTCCTGACAAAGTCCCCAATCACTCCCTTTATGTTGGGAACATGCTCCCCCTTTCTTTACCTCATGATTAGAGTTTCTTATCACCTGTATATATGTGAGTCAGCGGTGTAGTGTATAGTAGCATTCGGGGATCTCTCCTTCAAGCGGCTAATTTTACCAGTGAACTTACTTACGGCTATAGTTAGATTTTCCATTAGCTCTCAGAGTTTTGACCTCAAGGGTGAGTACAGTGCAATTTGTGCATGGTGATTCATTGGTTTTACATTAATGTCTGAGAGCTCGGGGTAGAAGGGCAAGAGTCCTGAGATGTATCCATGACCATATCTACAATGGCCGATACTGGACTTGCAGGTGCCTTTGCTTTGACTCCATCAGTAGTAATAGCGTTGTCACTGTCCATTAGCGGGGCAAACCTATTTCATAGCCAATGGACAAACTGCCAATGCCAATTCATTGCCCTTGCAGCTCCCTGGGTCATCCCTTTCCCTTATGTGTATTGCTCTTGGAACGGGGTTAGTGATGATTGGTCAATAGTTCCCTTGTGCATTTCAGTGGGAATAGACACTCGTTGGCCTTCCTCGTGGCCTAGATTTCTCGGTGGGGCTTGTGGGTTACAGTTGTAAAATGTCCCCTTGGTGTTGGCCCCTTTGTTTGTAGGTTCAAAGGTTTGTTTAGATTGATTTTCCAGTATATTCGGGTTCTGCAGCTATAGAAACTGTGGGAATGGTAACAGCAGTGGAATTATGTTTAGGGCCTATATCATCAGTACTACAATCGTCTAACGGTACCTCAATTTGATGGATGAGGATGTTCACTTCTTTTAAGGGGGCCAAGATACGTGTAGTTTTCTTGTTTGGGTCCTGGTCAGGGCATGCAAAACTTAAGGTTTTGCGCTTTGACATAACGTGGCTACAAGCTATCCACAAGCATCAGTCATAGATGGGACCCATGCAGAGCATGGAACAAGGGAAGTGCAAGCTTTACATATCAGCAGTTGCATGAAAGCAAAAAAAGTCACACAATCATCGATTAGAAATATGGAGCAGGCATTCAAAAAAAAACTATCATTAAAGCCCTAAACAGAGTAGAAAAAGAAAGCCCCTGGGCACGTAGTTTGTGAAATTACTTATTACAATTGATATGAGGGGGAACGCCCGACTGGTTCGTGGGGCTGCCTTAGTCCATCTCACCCTCCAGTAAATCACAAATAGGATACTTAAAATGAGCGAGCTGATTTACTTTATAAAGTGCAGAGTATAGATATGTAGGCACCACAATAGGAAAAGAAAAGCAGTACAGGTGCAAAATGCCAGTCTCAACTAGGTCAATTTATAAAGTTATGCAGCTCCACTTTGCAAGAATTTGTAAGAATCTGACAGGTTTCTCAGAATGGCATGTACTATGCTTTAGAAAATGTGAATTCTTTAGGCAGTGGGAGAAAAAGAATGACCTCTATCTATAGGGTCTTCTGCCGACCTCAGATGGGGAAGTGCAGTTGAAGGTGATGAATAGATGGGAGGATGATATCAGAGTGCTTCTCAAGGATGCAGAATGGAAATCTGCCTGTTTACACACAAAACATACATCAATGATTGCTAGGCTGAGGCTCATTCATTATAAGTGACTGCATACGGTATATCTAACACCAATGATTTTACGCAAATGTGTGACAGATGCCATTGGTTGTTGCCATGATGTTCTTGTGCTATGGCTACTTTTTGACCCTTGATGTGACAGTTTCCACTAGTTCCCATTGGTGTGCCTGTTGGGCAAAATCTCAGTAGGAGAAAAAGGCAAGAAGCCATTTCCAAACGTATTGTCCTAGGTTTGATATTGGTTAAGAGGAGATAGCCTCTGCATTAAAAAGACTCATTCGGCCACATACTATGAATTATGGGTTAAATATTGACTTAGAGTCAGAGATGGATAAGATGAATATGAATTCATTGTATGGCACACTTTATCGTCTTTCAAATACCCCTCTGACCTCCTGCCTCATTGAGCAGGTAATGTTTTTTGCCTTTCATGTGTACTGATGTTTCATGATGTATGAATATTCCTTGAGAGCTTCATTGATGGCAGGCTGGTTGCATGTATTTATTACTCCCTAGATTATTGTATTTGTTTCAAACCCTCCCCATACGGATCTATGGACAGAGTGTTGAATAAAATACAGAGCAGGGTCATGGAATGTATGTGGTGGAGATTTAAACCTAGGATCTCAAGGAAGATTCTTTCTCTGCCTCGTAAACAAGGGGGTGTTGCCTCCCAAATATAATCAAGTGAAACTAGGCTACAGAGCTGGGAATTCCTAGGCAATGGGTGGACCCAAATCCTCTAGGACATGGAAACTCTTGGAATATGATGCACTGGGAGATCCCCTTACTGATAGGTGACTATCTCCATGGGATAGGATACTGGCAGTCTACAGTTTCCTACTACCATGGTTAATATGTTTATGTGGGATAGACTATCACTAAAGGTAAATCTGACTTCTTTGCCTTGCCCAGACACTCCAATAGAATAGAAGCAGCAATTCACCCCAATTTACAACGCACTTGTTTTCCAATAGGTGACTTCAAGGTGAGGGGAATAAAGTGATTCTTTTTTATTTTATGTTATTTTGTTTGGCTTTCATACTGTTCATAGTGATCTTAAAGCACTGGGTCCTTGCCTGTGGGTGAGCGAATTGTGACACTGCCGATGCTGTTGAACCAAACCATAGTCTGTGAGAGGAGAAGAAAAAGGGAAAGCGGAGGAAGGAAAGGGTACTTTGGGGGGAAATGGGTGAACAAAATGGAACAAACTTGGGTAACAAACATTAGGGTAAAATAACACAGTAGAATGACCGTGTATGCAGGGATGTATACAAGACATATGTAGCTGTTTCTCTGGAAAGAAAGGGCACATCAGGCGAAAGAAAGACCGTAAGGGCAACCTCATCTTTAGGTGGTTCATGATATCTTAAGTAGGCTGAGGAGGTTTATTGAGACTTGTTATGGGTATGTGATGGCCTTGAGATGGTATACACGCATTTCGCCGAATGGATTTTCATAGTGGGACATTTCATTGCCGAATTTTTCATCGCAGAAAACCCTTTTTTTAAAAATATTTTTTGGGGGGTTTTTTCTAGGGGTTGGGGTATGATTATTAAAGTAGGGGGGTCTGGGGTGGGAAACCCCTCCCCCCAGAAATAACATTTTAAAAAAACAGGGTTTTTAGCGATGAAAAATCGGCGATGAAATGTCCCACGATGAAAATGCATTCGGCGAAATAACGTAGAACCCTTGAGATGTGCCCAAGAGTTTCAGATAGTGTTAGGGAGGTATTTAAACCAAATGTTAATGTCAAATCTCTCCCCTGATAAGAGATCCTGCAGGCTGGAAAAAGCAATCCCAATTGACAGAATTGTCCCTGAGCCAAGAGTTGGCTCTGTATTTAAGGTATGCAGGTGATACAATGGGAAAGGGAGATACAAAGGCATTCCCATTCAGGACCAAATTCAAAAGTTCTCAGGTCTGAGAAAGACAACATAAGCTCTATTCTTAAAGGGCAGGGTCCTTCATTTTGTTAATTATCCTTCAGAGACAGGGGGTCCAAGCGCCAGTTGTACTTGAGGCAAGCTTGGATATGAAGCACACCTTTTTAAGGGTGGGATCATAACATTATTTAACACATGTAAACTTGACTTGACATTGGAGGAGTGTGTGAATGAAGGAAAGGATGAATGAATGAATGAATGAATGAATGAATGAATGAATGAATGAATGAACGAACGATTTATATTGCGTGTAACTTAAGGTACACAGCGGAAGTAACTGCATCTGGGAGCAGCTGGAGCAATAACATTTATGATAAATTTATAACTGAAAGATAAAAATGAAATTAATTCAAGGAGGTAGGCTTTCAATTTAGTATGAACATATTTTCAGAGACTTCTAGAAATTCTAGAGGGAGGGATTATTCCAAACCGGAGAGCCAAGCACTGAGAAACGTCTGTTTCCTCTGGTGGTGCAACCGTAGATGGGGACATTCAGTAAGTGCGAGCATGAATAGCGAAGATCCTGCACTGTTTGATAAAGTTGCATTTTCTGAGCAAGATAATGCAGTGCCAGGCCATGACTGCACTTGAAATGCAGGCACAGTATCATGAATATAATTAAAATTAGTACCCGGCGAGAGTCAAGCAGAATGCAACACGCATTCCGATTGGCTCTCGCCGGGTCCTTACCCGGCCGAGAATCCTTTGATTCTCGGCCGGGATTCCAGCCGCCTTGTCCTCGGCAGGGGGCGTGGCAGCCCCTCAGCCAATGAGAAGGCTGGAAGTGGGGCCATCCCCGCTCCGAGCCTCCCCGCGGCTGAGAGGCTGCCTTCACCCCCCGCTGGGGACTCTGGTAAGGCTTTTTTTTTTTAAACTCCCTTTCCTCCCTCCTCCCCCTACTCCCACTTACCTGCTTGTTCCTGCTTCCCCAGCGAGGGACGAGGGAAGCCTCCAGCCGTGTGGAGACTTCCCTCGTCCCTCGCCGGGGACGCAGGAATGTTTTTTTTTTAGCATTTTTTTTTTCCTTCCCTCCCAACCCCACTTACCTTCTGTTTCTTTTTTTTCTTTTGGGAGCGGACACGCTGGGAACACTAGTGTTCCCAGCGTGTCCGCTCCTGATGGCCGCCATGGAAAGGGAAGATGGACTCCGTTTTCCCTTTCCATGGCGGCGGCCATTTTCTTGGTCGTTTTTTTTTCTTTTTTTTTTTCTGTCCCGAAATGCGGCAGCGTTTTGGGACAGAAAAAAATGCTTTTAGTGCCCCGGTCATGCACATAATGCGGCCGGGGTGCTAATAGCAATATAACCCTTGTGGCGGGGGCATTACCGATGCAGGTAATGCACCGGGGCCTTCGTTAAGGCCCTCGCTTCGCTCGGGCCTATAACTATGGGCCCTAGGGCATTACTTGAGTCGGTAATGCCCCCGCCGCTCGGGTTATATTGCTTATTTAAGTCTGGCAGTAGAACTTTCTGAATCCCTGAGAAATGTGCAAATAAACTGGATAGCTGCAGTTTGAGTGGTTTTAAGGTGGTACACCCGGTAATTTGGCAATCATAAATACAAAAAAGGTAGCAGGCGCCCCTCTCTCGAAAGAACAAGGCATGATAACCTGTTCAGTGGTTATTAACCACATTGAGAGTTCGCAGCCATTGCTTTTTGCTCACTGTACCTTCACAGATCGGAAATATGCATTTGCATATCAGTCTTTGTCCCGTCCACAAGGGCAGTCCAGCACCGAAATGCTATGGCAATTCCTCTCTGAACAAGAGTACCATCAGCAACCCCATACACGTGTTTCAGCCTTGTTGGGCATCATCAGTGAGGTGAAGCTGAGCCTCTCTAAGCACAGTGAGCAGGGAGTCCGTCTGGTTGCCCCCAGGTAACCTAGGGTGACCAACCCCAAGTTCCTTTCAAAAATACAAAAAAGGTAGCAGGCGCCCCTCTCTCGAAAGAAAAAGGCATGATAACCTGTTCAGTGGTTATTAACCACATTGAGAGTTCGCAGCCATTGCATTTTGCTCACTGTACCTTCACAGATGGGAAATATCCATTTGCATATCCGTCTTTGTCCCGCCCACAAGGGCAGTCCAGCACCAAAATGCTATGGCAATTCCTCTCTGAACAAGAGTACCATCAGCAACCCCATACACGTGTTTCAGCCTCGTTGGGCAAACCAAATTTGGCACTCATGCATACAAGGCATTAACATGGTCAATGTGTGAATTAATCAATGTACTAGCCACCCGTGCATAATCAGAATGTGGGCAACAATGTGTTTCGGCAGCCGAATGGAGAAAAATAACATTTTTCAGCTTTGTTCATTTGTTTAGTTAATGTCATTTTGGAATCTCAGATAACACCAATATTTCTAACCGTATTTGAAAAGGTTAGTGGGAGGAAAACCAGCAAAAGAGGTGGAGGCTGTATCAGAAGGTCCTGTAAAAAATGTTTAGGGTCCAGGAGCATATCCTCGGTGTTGGAAGAATTTAATTGGAGATTGTTGTTATCCAGAAGAGATTTCATTTGTTCAAAGCAGAACTGAAGTTGGCTAAAGTTCTCCTTTGGACCAGAAACCTTTAAAAATTATTGCATATCAAATGCACAAAAATGAGAATAAAATGGATATTACAATTGTTGGTAATGCTGATCAGAGGTAGGATGTAAAAGTTGAACGAAAGGGACAAGAGAGAGGAGCCCTGGTACACCCCACAGGTAATAGGACCAAACTTTACTGCTCACAATCTTATAGAAAGAAAACTCCTAAACTACTCCAGTGCGATGCCATGAAACCCAACCATATCATAAAGGTATGTAAGTGTAAGAAGAGGGGAATGATCTACTGTGTCAAATCCAGCAGACAAATCTGACATGACCAGCAAGGACATATGCCCCAGGTCAGAGTAATGTAGAAGGTCACCCCAAGCAGAGACCAAAGCGTTTTTTCTGTACCATTTCTGCGATGGAACCCAGACTGAAAGGTGTCCAAGATTTCATTATTCTCAATGAAATGTGTTAATTTCTGTGTTACAAACTCTCAAGGCTCTTAGCCTTGATATGATAGGTTATTTACAACGTGCTTAATAACCAGAGGTTTCCAAGGGAGGGTGGCTATTGGTTGATAATTACCCAGCACAGCTGGATCATGCATAGGTTTGTTTAGTAGAGGAGTAATAAGGACAGTTTTTAGGGCATCGAGAATGGTACCTGGTTTAAGGGATGCAACGACAAACCTCCACACAAGAATATGTGGGTTCATCCATGTTAAGCAAGGGGTACATTTCTTCTTCAGAGTTCCATGAAGGCCTAAGTTGTTGTGCAGCCTGTGGCACCCGGCGTGGCTTGGGTATTTTTACATCGTTTAAGCTTTCATGAATCTCATGGCCCCTAGTAATAAATAATTAATAAAAATGATTAGATAGGTGGTCTGAGGGTTCCAGCTTCTGATAAATACATGGGGGATTCCTAAATGTTTTAATAAATGAAATTTATTGTCAGGACGTTTAATTGCTGAGTTCATTTGATTATGAAAGAAGGTGGTTTTTGCCTTCATTATCGCTTTTTTTAATGTGAGAAGTGCTTCTCGTACTTAAATAAAATTGATTTCCTCAATTTCTTCCACAGCCTTTCTTTTTTTTCTATAAATATGTATGAGAAATTTAAATTCAGGGGTATTTTTCCAAGACAGTGAGAGGGAAACAAATGCGTTATTTTTAACTATATCATTGGCTTGTGAAAAAAAAGAATACATTAAGGTCACTTATGGCTTTTGAAAGATTACCATCTTCAGACGACAATACAAATTAATTATGGACAAAGTGGAAAAAAGGAACGTTTCTCAATTAATGTGTGCCTTTGCAGGATATGAATAGATGCGTCAGCATTTCCATTGTCTAATCCTCATTACAAAAGTGACACTTCCTAAGAGATTTGCGAGTAACCATACAGGCACCTAGAATCTGATTATAGGTAAGCAGGTTAGAACTAGCTCAACAGATTCTACATGGGAACCTTTTCTAGTTAAGAGTGTGTTTTAAAAGGTTCAGGAAAGCAAAGCATAAATAATTTCAGCAAGGGCTTATCTACCAGGTAATTAAAGTTTGTCATCGAATCGTACTGTAACATTCTTTTTTAAGTCACTATAACTAACAACTTTCAGATAATACAATTTCAGATCTAGATAATTCAGCCAAGATTCACTATCCCTTTTTAGATGAGAAAGAATCTTGTGGCTGGAATTCAGAATAAAATACCTAAACTGTGATAGCAAGATATATCAGCTAGTTAACATCTTCAACCTCTCTATACAGCCAGAGACCACGAAGATGGATACCAAGAATAGGTCTAATAGCTTGGATAGGTTTACAATGGGGCAAGGAAAGAAATGTGTGCCAAATAAGGCAATCTTAGATGTCACAATGCAGAGTTGGGAGCAACTCAATCCCATAAAGCATGATTGATTATTTTGAAAGTAAAGATGAAACTAAGGGAGGACTGAAAAGCCACCATGTTCCAAGCAACACTTTTTCAATGTCAGAACTAAAAGGGAATAGTTTAAGTTGTTTTGATTTGTAAGCAAATTTGAGATCTAAGGATGTATTCATATAGAATCGTAAACATATGGGCTCCTTCAAAATTGGCAATACAGGTCCCCTTATATACCATCTGAAGAGCTGGATTTTGATATATTTCCTATTAAATTGCAAAATGCAAGATTTAGATTGATTAAACTTCAAAGATTTATTTTCCGAACATTCCATTGCCTCATCCAGACTTCATTGGAAGCCTATTTTGGTGCAATCCATTAAAATAGGGTAATCCAAGTAGGCCGCAGAAGAATAGCGAAAATGAACAAGCTTAACAGGATTGTTAACCCTATTCATTACAAGGTTAGAATCGGCCATGTAAAGTTTAAAAAGGCAGGGGGCCAGGCCACAACCCAATTTAAGTACCTTAGACATGGTTGGCAAAAGTGCTTCGTGTGAATTCAATTTCACCTGTACCATTGTGTTCAAATACAGAAGTTGCATCATACATAGGAGGCCACTAGGGAAGCCAATAGAACCCACAAAGATAGGGTTATTTTCCAACTCCTGAGCAACATGCTTAAGTATATGAAGTAGTAAGAGATTTATAGTGTATTCATTCCCTTACGAGCGCCTGTTTCATTTAGGATAGAATAATACCATTTTGAATCCGGGCCTCTAGATCTTTAATAAGGGAGCAAATGACTTTTGCTGATAGTATCCAGCAGGGTGAACATGTAATTACTGCTAGGTTGTGACATGAGCCCATTTTATTTAAGTTGGTATAATGTAAGAAATTGCCCATGTACTTGGTAATTGTAAAGACTGTATAGTATTTGAAAATAAAATGTTACGGGCCAAAGCCCAACTATCCATCAAGAACTACAACACCAAGTTAGGCAGGCCATCTGGGCACAGGTCCCTCCTTTATTTTGCCTTTTAACAACCACCTCTATCTACTCTGCAGGGCAGTTTCCATTCCGAAGGAATAAAGATGTGCCAAGTGTAATTTTAATATTTATATGGATTCTCAAGAAAAGCCTCCAAGATACAAGTTCCTTGAAGGGAGCTCTGATAGGTTCAGTTGCCTGTGAAAACCCCCCACATATTTCCTAAGTCTTTGGTATCCAGAATGTGTGGCCTCATTTGACACTTACCAGTCTAAGTGTATTTCTTATGGGCCTGAAACCAGTGTTTATATTGTTTTATTTTCTTTTTAAACATTCGATATTCTAACCAGGACAGGTTAGATGGAATATTGAGCAAGAATAGATACTGTCTCAGTGCACTCTTATTCTTGTGTATTACACAATCATAATCCTTCCTCTTCCCTGAAATAGGGGCTAAAGGAGCTTTTTTTGTCCAAGAGTCACTAGGTATGCTTGCAAGGTTTTACGAAAATAATATTGGCGAGAGCTATAATAATGAACTGGTAATTTGCAAGTGTAAAATGCAAAAAATGCCTTCCTCCCTATACTCAGACTCCCTCCAATTTGATTTAGTCCTACAGATCTTATGTTTGACTTGATTAGTATAAAAAGCCCCAAGCTGGATAACAGACAAGGAGTCCACCCCAATCAGGGCTATAACCAGTGTTAAGAAGGCATGACCACCAGCTAACGTATGGACAGCAGAAACAATAGTAAACAATTTAATAAGTAAGGTGCAGAGTTACAGCTGGTTTGTGCTGGTATTCCTGGTAGATCACCCACAGTCCGGTCATTAAGCACCACTAAGTCCCATGTGAAAGACAAATCTAACCAGGCAAGGGCCTGAGAAGTACACCTGTGCAGGGCCCTCAATTAAGGATCCAAATGCAAAGTTTCAAATATGCTCACCTGAAAATCATTCTGATCCAGACAGACTCCATTCAGATCTCCATGTACAATAATATGAAAATTCCCACCTTTCTCTACCCAAGAATGCAACATTTCCATAACCAATTTCCTGTTAAAAAAAATAATTGCATTTTCAAAGGTGGAGAATAGACAGGCAAAACCAGCCATTTCTGAGAGTAAGAAGGGAGAGCCCAATGAATCGCAACATCCCTTTGGTCAGGAGACAAAATAGGTATTAAGATGAGGGATAGATGAATACTATTTATTACTAACACCAAACGACCATCAGAAGCATGACCCCTAAGCCCTTTCATTGATTTAAAAAAAAAAATGTAAAAAAACGAATACATCCACCAACCAACATGAGGGATTTTCAGGAGCTATGTTTCCTGTGTGAATCCAATCGTGTTCCAGAATAAAAAACAGGGCCACACGATTATTCAAAAAACTATTAGCCCTAATAGTTTTATTGAAAAATCAGGAATGATTTTTGTCATAGGTTGAAGGACATTTGGTAGCCATGAATAGTCATTCAAGTGGTGGCAATTAGATGGCAGGATTTCCGTCTGCACCAACCTCAGATAAATTAGTGCCCATTCCTTGAATGTCTAGACTATCCTGCATATTACTTGAGGATCTGCATTTTACTTTAGTCAGACACTAAATCAAAAACTAAGACATTTGTTTCAGAACATACTTTAACATAGGAGTTAAAGTCCCATGATTCTCAGTGAATCTCTCTCCAATGACAATAGTTTAACAATAACTGGTATATAAAAATACAATTTAACGTTAACGACATCCATGTGAATCTTATCAAAGATTCCACCTGTTTTATGTTTTTGTTGAAATCCATCCAATAGTAGGACTAGAAAGAAGATCTTAAGTATAGCATGTCAATTCAATGTCAAATACAAATCATCAAAAAGGTTTCGATTGCAATCCAAATAAAGGCAGCCTGGGATTAACAGTTTTCTGTGGATAAGAATTAAGATTAACAAGGGTTCGGTCTATACAATCTTTAGATCTAATCATATGAGCATCACGAGAGAACGTAGGAGCACTAGGCATTCTCAGAGTAACTAGAGTACATCAGTTGAGTAGTGGTATTTAAAGACACATCATTTGTGCCCTCAACATCTGTATGAAGTGGTTTAAGATTTTTTTTTTTATATGTCCAAGCAAGTAGTAGTTAGAGTTTTCAAAACCAACGTGTTGTTTTGAACATCCTCTAACAAAACATTGAATAACCTAACCAATGATTGTAACAAGGTAAGAAGTGCTCCGAATGACGGGGGAGCCGGGGCAACATACTTTGAGGGTGAACTGACTAGTAATGAAGGAGTATTGTGAAGTCAGAGGGATTCTCAGAGCTCTTGTGGCCTGCAGACTAATTTTCAGCTTTCCTGTTCTAAATTCATGCACGTCTGAAATGCAGAGGGATGAGGATTCGCCATCTGTAATACCATGCATGGAGATTGGGATAGTGAGGTGCTTCAGCATAATTAATGCTCTGTTCACCAGATGCTGCTGAAAAATAAACCATTATTTTGATTTCATTTTAGGCTTAGTTGGACAGTGAAGTCTCTCCAGGCCATTGATATCATTATCAGGCAGACGCTCAAAATTGGCACCAGTAGTGTCCATAATTGATGCAAAAACATCCTTCAGTGGCTGTAAATTGCCCCCTTAAAACGCTCACACCAAAATAAATACATCCCGCAAGGGAAATAAGGCCAAAGGCGATCTTGCAATGATAACAAGTTTAATCTTACAAATGAGGATGCTAGCAAAGGACTCTGCTGCCTGAAAGTCGTTCTCCTGATCCTTTTCCCGTTCCTTCCTCCAAAGTGGGTTCAAGCAGGAGTTTATATAGGTCCAGCTTGTCACAGTGATGCCACTTTTACAACACACTCCCGCACGACTGATTGGATAGGCCCGAAATAATTCTGCTGCTGCCCATAAGGGAAGTCGGATTATGGCTTCAGCCCAATCCATCCTTCTTCCATAATAGGGATACTTCAAGGCCTTCATTCTTCGTTATCACCGGTTTTGTCAGTATATGATGTTATACTTTTTGCTAGCTATGTAAAAACACATTGCCGCTTGTGCTGTTCTCCGATTTGCTAACTATGCAAAACACATTGCCGCTCATGCTGTTCTCCATTTTGCTAACTATGCAAAAACATATTGCAGCTCTACAGACCTTTACCAACCTTGAGACCTAGCCCAGGTAACACCCCTAAACATTGTTATCCATGTACAAACTTATTTCATCCATCTAACCACATTCCACTTGTCCTGCTCACGTTATTTGGGTCTGCAGTTTCCTCCCCAATTTAGATAATTTGTCCCATTCTGCACTTTGCCACACAACACAGGCAAACCCTATTTAGATATGTGTTTTACCCACTCCCTGTGATTAACCCCATGGACCCTGGACGGACAGTAGACTCATGGAGAGTAAGTTCGTGCTTTGGCCATATTGAGGTACACTGCATGCTAAGCTCCTGTTGTCTATTTATGATCCCACAGGTTGCATTCCTTCTGGGGAGGATGGGGAGTTTGGATCCTCACTAACTAAGCCTTTTGCAAGGCCTGGGCATCCATTCTCCTGTGACTTTGAGCATGTCCATTCTTTCTGTATACTCAGCAGATGCAGGCTATTGCCTCAACTACCACTACCTCCATGCCTCTCATGTCCTATCTATATCTGACATTACAAATCTATACCACCCTCCTCCCCATAGCCTGAAGATGCCTCCCCTGACTCTAAAGCGCTTGGGGGTTCGGGAGGACCCTGGTTCCTTCCCAACATTCCCCTCTTTCATTACTTCTACAGTTTATTGTATTGGAAGGTGCATTAGAACCCCCAATTCATACCATAATCTTTGCACTATTAGGTACAACATTGGCACAACATCAGAGACCCAATTGGCACGTGCAAAAGAGAACCAAGGGCCTCATGAGTTGGGCGCTAACCCTGGAGGTATTATCGCCGGGGCCATTAGCCCTACCGCCAAACCCCCTGGTGATATTAGCACCGGAACACGGATTTGGTGCAACGGTAAGTCCCCATTCCCCATTGGGCCCATTCAGGAATTCTCCATTGGACCAAATGGGGAAGGTTGTGTGCTATTACCACAAGCGGTGTTACTGCCGGCGGCAATAGTGCCGAAAATCTGCAAAATTGCCACGGATTTGCCCCAGCTCAGAACTGGGGGTAAATCCGCCACGCCTGTTATTTGGCAGACCCTCAAATGCGGCTGTAATAGCATTACCGCTGCATTTAAGTGTTACCACCAAACTCATGATGAGGCAGCAATAAGAACACGATAACAGGCACCAGTAGTTTTACTGCTGCCTCCAGCCATGGCAGGACCCAATCAAAGGCAAGCGATAGCCAATCTGTGTTCTGAACTCCACCTTCTTTCTTCATTTGAACACCTAGACTGTGCACCGCCTCGATGATGTGGGATAATGTCCCACTCTCAGCATCCTCTGGGGGTACAAAAGTGCAGCAGCTGCTTCCCAATTTTTTTTATATTTTTTATTTTTATTTTATTTGTTTACACAAAACAATATAATCATTGGTCTACCAAGAAAGTATAATTCAGAATTCCTAGAATGAATTACATTCAGTTTATCATTATCCCTACATAACAGGGAGGTTTGAGCACGTCAGTCAGGCATTCTTGCTTATCCCTGGAGAGGTGAAAAAAATTATTACTAGGAAAGAAAGAGTAAGAGAGGGAGAGAGGGAAAGAAGAAAAAGAGGGAGAGAAATATTATTTTCCCCAACAGGGCCAACCAGGTTCTAGACCTTCAAAAATTGAAAAAAAGATCAAAAATAAAAGAATAAAAAATGAAAAAATAAAAAAATGAAAAAGAAAAGAAAAAAAGAAAGTCAGGGGTGTGCCACTAAACACCACCCTGGCATGGATCCCTTACTAAACGTCTTCATCAGTTATGTCCTTGATCCGTCAATTTACCTTTGCAATGCACTTGTCTCAGGTGCTCTTCGGACATCCGAGAGATACCCCCAATATCGTAACTCCTTCACGCTGATGGCGAGAGGCGTACAGAACACCACCTCATATGGACCTTGAAACCTGTGACTATTCCATCGACGAACAAAGTTTTTCACGTAGATCAGCTCACCAGGTAATAATGGTCCAGTTGTGCCAGTTATGTTTGCAGTTGCTGTCTCCTTCCTTTCCAGTGTGACCTGTCCTTCACTCCTGGGTGGCGCAATCTGTCGGTAGAAATATTTGATAGCACATATTAGTGCCATTAAATATTCCCCAAATTCTTCTCCTAGTACTGTCGCGGCTGGATGTGCATGTGACACTTTCCTCACAGGGGATATGGGGGTTTGCATGCACCTGCTTGTGACAAATCTTTGTGTTGTCAAACAGTGGTCCTTACTAGGTTGTGTGCATGGACTGAATAAGGCCAAGGGCAAACAGTGTACCCAGTTTTTCCTTCAACGTGGAACACAATTTTGATAGTTTACTTTTCAAAAGCCCATTGATCCTCTACCACCCTCAGGCTAATGGTGTTGTGGAAATTCAGCACATTCGATGTTTTATTGCCAATAGCGCTGCGACATGCTGAAATAGCACATTATAGAAATGTGTGCCATAATCTGATCTCAATACTTCGCACTGTCCCCATTGTGGAAACACCTCTCTGACCAGGAACCATGCTGCACACTTCGCATCTGGGTGTGCACATGGTCCCGCTTCCACCCACCTTGAAAAAGGGGCAAACCACCACAATAAGGTACCTATATCCATTGCACCTTTCCCCCATATCTGCATAATCTATAAGCACTTCACAGAGCATCCCCAGCAGGGCTTAATGTCCATAATGTCATCCCTCTGCTGAAACTGTGGCATGTCAGGCAGTGTATTGCTTTTTCTGAAATGCTCTCCTGGAGGTTTGGCACAAACCAGTCCTCCAGGATATCTGTCACGATATGTTATTTGGAGCTGTGCGAGGGGAAATGTAGTTCCTCAAATGCCACAGAGTAATTCTTGGGGCATCACCACCTACCCAGAACACTCCTACCGCCACAATAAATCAGTGAGAGACGGTTTGCATCCCCACTGCAACCATAGCTCCTTTTCCTCCTAAGGCGCTTTCCCTTGCAACTCTATGATCTGAAATATGGGCAATGCTGTGTACAGAACTGTGATCTCACTTTCTACAGGGGTGGTTACTATACACTCAGTTAACATTGTATCTGCTAGATAGGCTGCCATCCTGGCCGCCCGGTTGCCCTTAGAGATTTCATCTGTGTTATTAAAATGGGGGGCCCACGAAGACTGCCAGAGTGGAGGGCCATGATACGGCTTCAATCAGTTCTTCCAACAGCCTTGCATGCTGCATTGGAGAGCCATCTGTCCTATGAAACCCTCTCCTCTTCCACCGAGACAGACCGGATACACCATTATCGTGACATATACTGATTGAGTAGATGGTGACATGCTGCGCTTGAGAGGCTCTCAATGCCTAGGTAATCTTTTCATGATCAGAACTTCATGCTCCCTCCCTTACAGTGCACCACTGTCACCCACGTGTGCCTCTGTTCCATCTCCTGGTCAATTGTTGATGACCCATCAACATATAGTGTATCTCCTTCCATCAATGCACTGTCTCTAGCTTTAGATTTACCCTCATATGTAGCACAGTAATGCGTTTTCAGGTCACCAGTGGATGCCTGTGTCAAAAATGTGGTGGGATTCACCATCCTACACCTTACTATATGAATATAAGGTTTGGATATTATAATCTAATATGCAGAAGATCTGAGTCGTCAACATCGATTTAGACCTTTCCAAAATGGCAAATAGCGGATGCTCCACAAACAAGGTAACGGAGCACTCCATGACAATCGTGGACATTTTCTCTATCGCAAATGCAGCCGCTGCAAGTGCTTATTCGCCGGTGAACTGTCCCTGCATGACTGAGTCAAGCATCCCATTATAATAAGCCAATGGCTTGAGGCCCATTGTACTCTTTTGAGTCAATACTGCAGTCATGAGCCGTCCATCAGAGTGGCAAAATAAATAATACTCCTGTGCATAATCCGGAGTTGCTAAAACAGAGGCAGTGCGAATAGCTTCTTTCAAGTCTTCAAATTGTCTATTAATTTCTTCAGTCCATTCCAATTTACCTTTTTTTGTCTCCTGTCCCTCTGAGACTTTGTAACAGTTGCCTTGCGAAGGCTGCGTTGACTAGGACCCTTGCCCTACAATAATTACATAAGCCCAAAAACTGCTGCATTTCCTTGATAGCAGTACGCGCCACCCCGAGGCCCAGTACTGTCGCCCTATCTGGTAGTATTTTTTTCCTGTTTGTGCCCCAAGTCTAGTAGCTCCTGTTGCCAGTATTATAGCTTCTATTCTATCAGCCTTGTACCCTTTATGAGCCTGCAATTGCAATAATGCAATAGAATCTCTCCTGCACTCTGTTCATTTTCACTACATACCAGCAAATCATCCACATACAGGATGATCGTGCTGGGCACCTGATTATTTCCCACGTCGATATCGGGCAGCACTCTATTGAAAATACTTTGACTTTCACATTACCCTTGAGGCAATGTCATGTGCTTGAAGTGCCATTAACCATGCGTAAATGCAGTCAGATACCATGAATCAGGGTGGAGGGGGATTGAGAAGAACGCATTCTTCAGATCCACCACTGAAGTACGTTGCTGTCTTGGGCATGCTGCATAGGATCATCACAGGATTTTGAACTACCGGGAACTTCTTCTGCACCACATCATTAAGAGGATGTAGATCCTGATCATCCTCCAAATACTCACTGTTGCTTTCTTGAAGGCATATATGGCCGTATTGCACAGTGATGTAGCTGGCACGATGATCCCTTGCTCTAATAGAGCCTGAATAGTGCCTTTTATCCCTTCCTCTGCTTCCCTTGAGAACGGGTACTGCCACACCCTTGGGAGTACTGCTCCTGACTTCAATGTAATCTGTACTGGGGTCACATCCCTCAGTAACCCAACATCATGTGGATTAAAAGTCCATAATTGTGCTGGCACATAGCAAATGTCCTCAAAAAAGAGACAGGGTCACCACTGCCATCAGGGGGCCCTGTACCTTCCTATACTGCCCCATGATATCAAAGGGGATGTAGATTTCCAAAGGTACCGCCCCATTTTGCTCACTGTCCTCAAATAACGCCTCATCAGTCATTTCCTTCAATTGTACTGTCGAATCTACAAATAGTACAATGTGCCACTCACACCCGTCCTGATCTGTCCAATCAGGACTACTATTTTGTCTTCCACTACTAGCCCTTGCAAATCTAATGACAATATTGTCCCCGCCACCACCTCGGGTGGCACCATGGGTCAGAAAATAAAATCTGTGGGCACTCGCCAACATTTTGTTGCAATTTGTGGCCCTCCTTTTGCTAGTACCTTGAGGCCATCGATAAATATATTCAGGACCACAGAAACTCCACGGACTACTGACTCCCTTGCCATTGCATTGATTTTTACCATTGCTCGAGCTACAAACATTGTCAGAGTGGAACACACTACCCCTTGATCTATAAATTATATAGTTCGATTTAGTTTACTGAGCAGATCCCTACCCAACAAGTTAACAGGGGGAATATAACAAGGGGTTCATACTACCTTTCCTCCCACTTTTATATCTAGCTCCTCAGTGTATGGATCCATAGAAATAGCCCCAGAGAATCCCTGCGTGTCAAGAGTTTTACCTGATAATGGAAAGTTCCCCTCCAGAATGCATGATTTAGTTGCACCTGAATCTACCGCAAATAGAAATTGCTTGTTTCCTATTTCAGCCTCCACCAAGGTTTCCTCTTCAGGGTGTGCGGTTGTCAATAGGATTAGACACACAAGTGCTATCTGTGGGCTGTCCTAATCTGAATATGTGTTTGTCCAGGGGAACGGAAAAGGGCCGCCCCCGCCATCATAACTCTTTGGAACAGGGGTGCCACACCATTCCCCCTGCCATCATGTCAAACTGTGTTCCCTCACCCTGCTGCGGTTGTTGCCCACGTTTCCCTTGGCTGTTAGCCCCAAAAGAGAACCGATTTTGACCCCTCGCCCAAATAGCGGGTGTCCCATTCCTTGAGGCCCTTGGAATCCCTCCCCTGGAGGTGATGGTCCATAGTTAAATCTCAACCCGGGCCTGTTCCCGCATTCCCTTGCAAAATAGCCCTACCTTAAGCAAAACCAACATTGTGATGTTCCCAATCCTCCTCTCCGGGACGGTATTTAAGTTGGCAACGTTGAAGGTAAGTAGGTCCCAGGCCCCAGAAAGCCTTGTGGACAATGCATTGGGTCTTGAATTTGAGCCTTGCAGCCACAGGGAGCCTATGAAGTGATTTCAGTGCCGGAAAGATGTGGTCTCTGGACTTGAGGCAAAGAATAACTCATGCAGTTCTGTTCTGGATGAGTTGCAGAGGGCGGTGGGCAGAAGCAGGGAGGTTGAGGAAGAGGCTGTTGCAGTAGTCCAGCCTAGAGAAAAGCAGGGTTCTAGATACGGTGAGTGGCAGTATGGAGGCGCACCAAGCGGGAAGATGGGGATTTCAAGGAGCAAGGGTAGGAGGCTTTGGGGGATAGGGCCCCGGAGAGGAGGATTGGGAACATCACAATGCTGGTTTTGCTTAAGGTAGGGGCATTTTGCAAGGGAATGCGGGAACAGGCCCGGGATGAGATTTAATTATGGACCATCACCTCCAGGGCAGGGATTCCAAGGGCCTCAAGGAATGGGACACCCGCTATTTGGTGCAATTCGCCCGGCACCCATCATCAAGGATGCAGCAAGCACCTGGCATCCTTTATCACACCCCTCATCAACGCCTCTTTCCAAACAAGCATCGTTCCAAGAAATCTGAAAGATGCTTGGGTTAATCCCCTATTAAAAAAAAGAAAAACACGCTTGCCCCAAACATCCCTACTATTTACAGGCCTATTACAACAATGGCATTTCTATTAAAAATACTGGACAGAGCAGCCTACCTGCAGATCCAGAACCATCTACAAAGCCAGAAACTCCTGGGCCTTACACAATCAGGTTTCCGACCTAAACATGGCACGAAACAGCCTTGATTGACCTCAAGACCCAAATGGACAACTTAAAAGACAGTGGCAAACTTTACTGCTTACTCCTACTAGACCCCTCGGCCACATTTGACTTGGTTAACCATAAAGTCTTATGTAACCACCCATCATCAGCAGCCCATTTCTCCGACAAGGCAAACGTCTGGATTCAATCCTTTCTAAATAACAGATCCATGAGGGTGTTTGGACACTCAGCTGACGCTGATCCAGCCCCAGTCACATGCATAGACCCTCAGGGCTCCTGTGTATCACCAACATTATATATATATATATATATGACATTGACCACTTAAGTGTCATCTACACTAACTATGCAGATGACACCCAAATACTCATCCCTATCACCAGGGATTATATCCCAGACACCAAAGTCCTAACTGAGATTTACTACATCAAAGAAGCCTGGATGGCGAAGCATGGATTATGCTTCAATATTAGGCTCCCAATTGAGACACAACAAACTTGACGGACTATATTCAACCTTCAACATTGATGGCATAACGGTATCCATGGATGTCAAAACGTTAGGCATTTACATAGACTTCACTTAACATGACCAGGCAAATCAACATAAATGCCTCCTCCACTGCCTACACTTGCAAGCTACTTAATGCAAGTAGACCATTTCTCTCTACACCCAATTGCACCACATTAGCCAGAGCTTAAGTCCTCTCGAAAATTGACTACTGTAACACACTATCTAGGCATGAGTCAACACAACCTTAACAAGTTGCTAGTAAAACAAAATAATGTTCTCAGATCAGCATTACACCTCCCAAGGTCTCAATATATCTTGAATGTCAAACGTAACACCCAGTGGCTCTCTGTCAACCAAAGGATTGAGTACAAAACATTATCACTTACACATAAGTGCCTAGCTAACCTGGCTCTCAGCTACTTGGCTGACAACTTCTCCCTGAAACATAAACACGACCCACAAGATCTACTCAAGCTCATTGCTTAAAAGGTCCCCAGGTTTAAGCTCCAGAAAGCTGGAGGCAGGAGCTTCCCTGCGTTAGCTGCCAAATTGTGGAACACCATACCACCTACCTTAAGAACCGAACCCTCCTCCCATCTATATAGAAAAAGTTAAAAAATGTGGCTTCTCTCACAAGAAGCCCAAACCACATGTTCAATTCTACCTATTCTGCATGACTGCAACAATGTGAATGTAACTATTTCCTATGCTACTGTAAATATTCTAAGTACTACTTTATTAACTTTGTATACATCATAGGACACTTTAGTGACATTGTATCCCTTGCTGAGTTATTTAAGTACTCGAAGTACCTATGCAACTGCCTTATCCAAACTGTAAATCATCCTCACTTGTATCTGTAATTAAAAGCATCTTGTATTTTATGTACTTGTAAGAAATGCGTCAAGATGCACGAGGGCTCGGTGCGCTATATAAATAAACAAATAAATAATCTGTTGAGTATCTCCTGTCCTCTCCCCCTGAGCCGGTATCGTCACCGGTGCCAGGACGACAACCTTATTTAGTTTCTTTTCCACTAGTTTTGCCTAGTCCGTTTGCCGCTTCTGGACGGTCTCCCTGTCCTGCTCCATGATTCTCTTACAATGGTGGACTATTATACTTTGTATCTCCACCCACCCTTTGGCTTCAACTCCCACAATTTTATCTAGTGCCTTCTGGACCTCTTTTGGTAATTCTCTCTTTACAATAAAGTAGAAAAATAGTACCAAATGGTCCCATTGCCCTCCTGTCTCCACTCTCCACATTTCCTGCAACTTAAGAATAAACCTAACTGGGTCCTCATCACCCACTGTGCACTGCATTAAAGAATGCAAGTCAGGGGTATCTGGGTACATCTTTCGTAGTGCATCCCACGCCCTTGCCCTTGCTTCATTAACGGCTGCTCCATCATGTTCGTTATTTGCAAGAGTTATCCCAGGGTATACCGCCTTTACCCCTATGTCCCCAGCCTGGTCTCCAACTAATGCGACCAGTAAACCTTTAAGGTCTCCTGGTGCTACAGTCTCCTGCTGTTTGTTTCTCATTCATAGTTCCATTTACTGGCTCCGCTTGTAAACTGGGGAAGAGCGTTAATAAAATTATTTTTGTCCATTTGAGGCCATGGCACATAATGCATTAACCCTACTCCTTTATGTATAAGAGGCATCTGCATGTCCATTTTGTTTCCAACTCCTTTTTTTGTATTTTTCTGATATTGTACTACCACCATTAAATCTGGCTGATTTCTCGGTCTATCCCATCCCCATGCCTCTTGTGGCAGGGAGGAGTTACTCGCCACCTCCTCTCCTCGATCTCTTTCTTCGCCTGCCTCTTCATTATTTTCACCTTCTTGATCTTCCCATTCATATTCCCTCGCTGGTTCGCCTCCTTGTCTCAGAACCGTCCATACCCACTCCCCATCATCTTTTGCGACACAATCATTTCTTATTGCCCCATGGCTGAATCCAACCAAAAAATCTCCCGACTTCCAATCCCCTATTTTCTGCACCAGTACCTTTATTTCTGATGTTACTTCTCCAGGTTCCTTTAACCTGACCAACCTTTCCCACCACGCTCTTAACTCGTTGTCCATATCTGCTTGATAACCCCCTGGGTGCACTGATGCTACGGACATGTCAGCACTTGTGGGTGGGCTATATGGAGATTGAAGTGCAGAAGCTCTTGACTTAATCCCCTAGTTGCTGATCCTGACATTCTCTACCACTGGAGACTTATAGACTGGATTTGTATACCCTACTGCAGGTTTAGACGTTATGGGGTATATCCCCTTACATTGGATCTCGTTTGCATCTTCCTGTTCTTCCACATCCTTGAATAACCACCAGAGATCTAAAATCTTTTCTTTTTTGTAATTTTATATTTTGCTGCTAAAAAGATGGACATTCCTTCTAGCGTATTTCTGTTATGGGAACCCTGCTCACCTGCTCTGCCCAGCAGTAGGACAGCGCCCCTTCTTTTGTTTCCAACACTCATTGTTTATGATATTTTTCTATCCTGTCACAGTACAGTGGCAGGGCCCTATACATGGGTCCTTTTGGCGTTTCTTCCCCCATACGAATATTGTGTGCGCCCTTATGCTTCACTTAGACCTTACTGCTACGCTGCGCATGCTGCTGCTTGTTACACAAATACAGATCAATCCACTTCTTTCCCCCACCTCTTTTGTTTCCCACTTTATTTTCACAAATGCCATTTGTTTTCTTCACACCTTTTTCTTACACACCGCGCCTCATCCACATTTCTTCCTTTTTTTATTTTTTTTCCCCCCAAACGACAGCAAGAGAAAATAAAACTGAAATAATTAACTAGTACAGGCCCATTCCTTATACCGAGCCACTCCTTGTTTTTTGCTTATATCCCCGTAGTACCACCTTCTCCACTTTTTTTACATGCTGAAGATCCCATTGCTTTTGTCGTCATAAAAGAATTCTGTATGGCACTACCTTCTCAACCCATTATGTGTGAGGATCCCTTACCTCCCAGTTTTTATACGCTGAGGCTCAATATTTCCATTATAAAGAGTAAAAAAACAGAAATACACGACAATTTCAATACATAACCCAACTCCAAACCTATCTATACCTTAACACATCAGCAAAATCCTATCCAATCTATATCTCACCAATAGTCCTAGCCACTCAATGTCATTGACCTCGTACTGCATCCATTCACACCTCGCATACTGTCATACACACTTGTCCCCTTCTTGTTATCTCTTACAAGAGTCTACTTACATGTGCATGTTCACCAGAGTTCCTCCTTTATGTGGTCCAAAACCGGCATGTCCTCTCTGGAGCCACGCCCGCTTCAGAGAGCAGAGAGGATTTCCATTAAAATGGCTCATTCTAAAACCGCTCAGGATACACATGTTTATTGA
The DNA here is from genome assembly GCF_040938575.1 of Ambystoma mexicanum. Classification (NCBI taxonomy): domain Eukaryota; kingdom Metazoa; phylum Chordata; class Amphibia; order Caudata; family Ambystomatidae; genus Ambystoma; species Ambystoma mexicanum. The sequence goes on along the minus strand of NC_090934.1, from coordinate 338,122,794 downwards.
TTTGGGGGTTGGGTCGCTGTAGGTAGGCATGGCTCTTGTCTGGAGAAGCGGCCTGGAGCCTTTACAAGGTACAGGGAAAGCTGGGATCATGTCGGGGTCACCACTTGTAAGGATGTCCCTAAAAACGCTCACACCAGAATAAATACACCCTGCTAGGGAAATAAGGCCAAAGGCGATCTTGTAAGCATAACAAGTTTTACAAATGAGGATGGTTGCAAAGGACTCTGCTGCCTGAACGTTCTTCTCCTGTCCCTTTTCCAGTTCCTTCCTCCAAAGTGGTTTCAAGCAGGAGTTTATATAGGTACAGTTCGAATAGTGATGTCACTTTTACAACACACTCCAGCACGACTAATTGGATAGGCCCGAAATAATTCTACTGTTGCCCATGAGGGAAGTCGGATTATGGCTTCAGCCCAATCCTTCCTTCTTCCATAATAGGGATACTTCAAGGCCTTCATTCTTCGTTGTCGCCGGTTTTGTCAGGGCATGATGTTCTACTTTTTTGCTAGCTATGTAAAAACACATTGCCGCTCGTGCTGTTCTCCATTTTGCTAGCAATGCAAAAGGAGGTGGAGAAGGTCATACTTGGACTGTAAGGGTGACCAATGCCCTGCACAATTTATTAAGGACGCTGCTAGAGAACTCGCGCCCTTCATATCTAAATTTATTAATTCCTCATTCACATCTGGTACTGTCCCGAATAATCTGAAAGAATCGTGGGTACTACCACTCCTCAAAAAGCAAACCCTTGACCCAACCATACCCACTAATTACAGACCTATTACGACTTTGCCATTTCTCTTAAAAATCCTAGATAAAGTGGCTTGCATCCAAATCCAGAACTTCCTGGAATCCAACCTCTTACTAGGATCTCACCAATCTGGTTTCCGACCCCAACATGGTACGTAAACAGCTCTAATTGATCTTAAGGCCCAAATAGATTAACTCAGACAAGGGCCAATCAGCCCTACTCCTCCTCCTAGATCCCTTGGCTGCATTTGACTTGGTCAACCAAAACGTCATATGCAGCCATCTAGACTCTGCAGCACACTTATCTAGGGTAGCCATAATAAGGATCGAGTCATTCCTGAGCAATAGGACTATGAGAGTTTTCTCTCTTTCTGCATCAGCAGACCCTATCCCTTTAACCTGTGCTGTACCCCAGGGATCCTGTGTGTCACCAACGCTCTATAATGTATTCACCGAGCCCCTCTTTGATTAAATGGACCATTTTGGTATCGCCTACACGAACTATGCAGTGATACCCAAATCCTCCCACCTCTTACTGGAGAGTACTCCCCGGACCTGGCTTTGGTGAATAGAATTTATGGCATTGTTCAGGCATGGATGGCCACCCATGGACTATGCCTGAACCATGATAAAACCAAGCTTATCATCCTAGGCACTACGGCTCACCTAGCTAAACTAAGCCCGGACTATGCCCACTTCACCATTGATGGTAATAACATTAAAGTAGCTAAGGAGGTGAAGACCCTAGGTTTCTACCTAGATACCACCCTTAACTTTACCAAACAAGTCAACTCCCTGGCATCAGCTACTGCATATACGTGTAAATTAATCAGAGCAAGCAAACAATGTCTTTACACTACCAGTTGTCTAATCCTCTCTAGAGCCCTCATACTCTCTAAATTGGATTATTGTAATGCCCTTTACATTGGTGCAAGTAAACATATCATCCAAAAAATTCAGGTACGCCAGAATAACGCCTGAGAGCAGCACTTAAGATTAATAAAAAGGAACACATTTCCTCCACCAGGAGAAAATACAAATGGTTATCTACCTTCGACAAAATTTGACTTAAAATCGCAACTCTCACCTATAAATGCCTAAATAATAAAGCACCGCCATATCTTACTGATAGGATTATCAGAAAAGCATCCCGCAGACCAACCAGATCAGCCAACTCCAAATGCCTTCTTGTACATCCACCATTGGGAGACACAGTTTCCCAGTTAAGGCAGCTCAACTGTGGAACTCCCTGCCTCCTTGCCTAAGAGAACACCAATCCCTCACCAAACTTAGACAGAACATGATTGACTGGCTGAAAGAAAATGACTAGTAAAGTGCCATGATATAGCCATACCACAGCCACACCCACTACTTGGATGCCTGCTTTAGTTCTTCTGCTAACCATTTATTTGAATGTCAATACTCTTCCACTGTACATTCCTCTGTGTATTGATTTGTTTACTGTGATTTAGTCCACATTGGACACTTACTCTGCATATTACCCTACTACTTTGTATTTAGTCTCTCTTGTATGCCCTGATATATCCCTGATTTATTTCATGTACCTATGTAACAAAGCTGAACGTATTCTTATGTCTTGCGCCCTGATGCCCCAGGGTCTGATGCGCACTATAAAAAAATAAGCAAACAAACAAAACACATTGCAACTCTACAGACTTTTACCAACCTTGAGACCTAGCCCAAGGGAAACTCCTAAAACATTGTAATCCATGTACAAACATTTTTCATCCATTCTATCCACATTCCACTTGTCCTGCTCACGTAAGCTGGGCCCGCAGTTTCCTCCCCAATTTAGATTAGAATTTGTCCCATTCTGCACTTTGCCACACAACACAGGCAAGCCCTATTTAGACACGTGTTTTACCCACTCCCCATTGCCCTGTGATTAACCCCATGGATCCTTGACGGACAGTGGACATGTCACGACCCTCGCCCAAAACCCCCTCTGGCAAACTCATTGGCCAGGTGGAGTCAGGACTCGGGCCTCTAAAGCCTGGCATACTCCTCAAAAGCGCTCATGGAGCCAGTGCTGGCGCCTATGGCGCCAGGCTCATACACCATGAAAAACAATGTGCTTGGGAACTACTTTATTGTATTGTCAGCCAACATGGAGGCATCCACATAGCTTGGTTCCTAAGAACCAAGCTATGCGGTCTAGTGTTTTGGGTGTGGTAGCCTAGGGACTACTTTACCTGGACTATTTTGTTGGGGCTATTTAAAACACACCAGAGCAAGACAACACGCTTCGCGTTATTTTGCAGCTTGCAACGTGGCGCTCACCGTGTCCAGCTATTCCCTCGAACCTCGGAGAAGCAGAACCTGCAAGGAGACAAAAGGAACATTAGCAGCAGCATCATTTTACCTGCAGTCTTCATCTTTAAACACTCGCAGCTACTGAGAACAGCTTCCTCGAATCTGCACGCCTCCCGGACAGAATGACCTGAAAGAGGAAGATAGAGGCAACATTAAAGAAAGCAGTAGAAACATTTACAAATTACTAACTGCTCAAAAGGCTTACCTGGCTGGTCGCCTCTCGGCTGGCACCACTCCGGACATTCCACTCGCGCTGAAGAACACCGCGACCTACAAGGAAGGAAAACACAGGTTAGCAAAGGCAAGACTTTGCAGCGCTGCGCATAGTGCTTACTTACCGCAACATAGCGCTCTTAATGCGCCATCATTTACCAGCGGGGCTCAACTAAGCCAGTTCGCCACGCTGAAGCTCTGCATACCTAAGGGAGAAAAAGAGACATTTTAAACAAAGAAAGGCATGCAGGATAGCAACAAAACTAAAGAACAGCAATAAGACCTACCTGAACAATATCAAACGGGCCGGCGCTCGCCCATGAAAGACAACACGCCCCTGCAAAGAAGGCAGGATGGAGAGCACGCCTAATTCTATCACAAGGTGAGGAGAGGGTGCCAGAGGGACTGAAATCATACGGGGGCGGAGGGAGGATACTTACCCCAGTCGGTCAGTCTTGAAAACAGTCCTCCTGTATTTTCAGGCAGAACCTTCCCCGCAGACCACATCAGGGCAAAGCTGAGAAGCATACCAGCAAGTAACTCGGATGGGTGGCATCCCCGTGGATACCAGGTGAGCGTAACAGGACACATGAAGAGTCCGTTTGTGCGTCGGCCATGGTGAGAAAAAAGAAAATCACACGCTAAACTCCTGTTGTCTATTTATGATCCCACAGGTCGGATTCCCACTGGGGAGGATGGGGTGTTTGGATCCCGACTAACTAAGCCTTTTGCAAGGCCTGGGCATCCACTCTCCTGTGACTTTGAGCAAGTCCATTCTTTCTGCATACTCAGCCGCTGCAACCTATTACCTCAACTACCACTACCAATGAGCCTCTCATGTCCCATCTATATCTGACCTTACAAATCTATCCAACTAATAGTTAATTACCCTACATATCCTACTTTAGACCATAACTACCTTCCTCCGTACTCGCCTATGTGTATGTGATTATGCTTGCATAAGAGCGCCCTCCTAGTGCCCCTCCTCACCCCTAGTCTGTTATAGTGCCTTGAAGATGTCTCGCCTAACTCTAAAGTGCATTGGGGTTCGTGAGGACCCTGGTTCATTCCCAACATGGGCCATTGATTTCATTTTTTTATCTGGTTCCAGTATAGATTCTCTAACTGAACTGCTGCGTCCGTAACCATACCAGAATAGTCCTTTCAATGGGAAAGAGTAAAACCCCCTACTATAGGGCAGCAGTAGTAAAGGTGATAGCCTTGAGTCACAGGAAATCTGAAAATTCTATTGCCAATATTGGACTCGCATGACTGATTTGGATGACATTTTACAACAACAAAGTTTGTCATGCCACCCGGCACTCCCCTGCCTGCCCCAGACCCCCTCGGCCCAAACACACACACACACACTAATGTGCCAGCCTCATCGAGGACAATGAAGGCTCATGTGCCAGAATAACCCCGGGAAGGTAGGCTTTTAGGGATTGGGAGAGGGGGGGGGGGTCAGAGTACAGCCTCACCTCCCAACAGCTGCTGCATGGAATAGAGTGCATCGGAAACAAACTGACAAATTCCCACTGTTTTTCTTGAAAAGAAAGGGGAAGAAAAGAAGGACTGAAAAGAGTGTTAGGGGCTTTCTCCAGCAGCTCTCTGAGCGACAATATATGAGTACAGTCTAGTGCCACAGTGACATTTAGACGCTGTGCTGCACATGCTGTTGACAAATATAAGTACTTTATTATTATTTAATCATTTGGTTCGATGTGACCAGCAATCTTTCGGCAGAGTTTAAAACTAAATCAGATACTCTTTTACACCACGTACAGATTATTTTATCAGTTTGTGTGTGTAATAGTTCACTGAAACCAATAATCCTGTCCACTACTGTCTCCCCATGGAAGAGTCTTGCAGATTAGTGGAGAGGAATTTCCTGGGTCAGATTTTAGCATCGGTGTCTTGGTGTTGGTTTGACCATTGTGCAGATTTTTTGCCTTTGTTTTATTGCTTGAGACTGACTATTTGAGTCATTATACTTCGTGATTTATGAATCTCGCTGTCCCACATTCCTGTGTAAGAGCAGATAGGGCACATTGACTTCTTACTGTATTTTAATTGGTGCTGTGGGGGACACTGCAGCACAGAGTGACTGAACTGCAGCCAAATTCGGACCTGGGTAATGATGGGGAATATTTCCTAGAAATATTGGTTGTAGAGGTCCGGCTGGGGTATCTGCGCCCTGCAGAAAGGCTCTGCACAGCATAAGTATGGACTGCACACCAGGTTGTAGACACCGCCCGTGGGAGATGCTAGTACCCTGCTGTGTGGCATGGGGGCTCGCCGTAGGCTGTGCTTCATGAAGTGTAAAATGCTCACTGACAGCACAAGCATTCATTTAAAGTTACTGGGTACACAAGACAACTTTTGTCTTAACGGTGGATCCATATGCAGGCAGAAAATATACATTATGCTGGGGTGTCTGGAGATGCTTTCAAAGTACACCCCCTCGCCCCACCCTTCCCCAAGTATCACACAACACATTGTTCTGGTGTTGGCAAATAAAAGGAAGTGGAATTGTATTTGTACAGATATGGTCATAAACAATGTAATAATCACATATAGTACATTGTACTTTAGGGCACCAGATCCTGAAGGTACCCCTCTGGCCCGTGCCGCCTTCCTTGTCCCACGACATGTGTTGTCACCGTACAGTGTCCTGTCTTTTCGTCTCCTTGTAGTCTCCCTTTTTCTACGGTGAGAGGGTTTTTGTGGAAAAGAAAATGTACAAGACTCTGCGTTCGCAGTGTACTCTTTGTTTGGGTCCTCATGCAGGGTCCCAAACTGCTTTGTGTCTTGCTGCAGAAATGCAGCTCCTTATATTGGACCCACGGGCAGGCCCTGAGTCCTTGTGTATGTGTGGGGGGCTGTGGTGCCAGACCCCAGGCCGGCATGGCGCTGACTGTCTAAGAACCCGTGGGTGCATCTCTTTGTTGTGAGCCTGCCTCTCTACTTCCTGCGCATCCTGTGTGCTTAGCACCTATTTTTGGAAGGAAGGGCGAGGTGTTTTACACGTCGCCCATCCTTCTTGTGATCCTAGCCAGCGACTGCATGTCGCCTGTGCGGTGGTGGAGGAGAGGGGGAGCACAGCCCTGTTTGTTGACCTGCTGCTCGCCCCTCTCCCCGGCATGGCTGCCATGGGGCACCGGTTACAAGGCCTTGCTTTGTGCCTGGCAGTGTTGCCCAAAACCAAAAATTAATATATTTCTTAAAAGCAGAGACAATGTTGCTCACCTATTGGCTTGCATTAAACAGATGAATATTTTTCATGGAGAGACATCTAGAAAATAATCTAGCAAATATCATTAGGTTTACTCGAAATGTCCCCTTCTAAATAAAGATAATTTTTCACAATTACTAGGTAGCATAAATCGGAGATAAGTGTCGTTCTTCTCATAGGTTTCAAGCCTTGCCTTGGTCTCAGGTCAGAAAGGGGTTCTGTATATCCCCATAATTTACACGGACGTGTCTGGTTTCCTCGCCTACTTTTTCACAGATTTTGTCCCATGCCAATCCTTTCTTCCGCCGATCCGTGAACTGAGGCCAGAAAGGCAGGATCACAGCACCCGCGTGTGCTGCCATGGGCACGGCGCACAACAGATGGTCCATTTGTGAAGCCCGATCACCCAGCACCCTGCTCTTTAATACGTACTTATAACCCCCCATTCCCTCTACCCCTGCTGAAAGCCTCATCTGCTGTCGCCGCACCCACTCCGAGAGCAAAGAGCACAACATTTTGGGTGAAGCTGGAATGCAGGCATGTGGCGAGGCGTACAATACAAATTTATCTCGCTGTTTTTGATCAATCTTTTCCTGCCTCCACCCCCATGCTGCCACCCTCCAGCCCGGTATTCTGGCTGGAGCGTCCCGAGAAGGGAGGCCTGCGTCGTGAAAGATCACTCAATGGCTCGTGTTCGGCGCACTCGTTAAAGCAGTAATCGTCAAGGACTTTGATTAAAAACAAATCCAGCAAATGGAGGAAAAAAAAAACAAAAAAAAAAAAAAACAAGGTCCAGCTGGTGTTTCGGCCATTTCATCAGCAATTGTTTGCAAGTTGTCATGCCAATGCCATAGATTGCTCCCAAACTCCCCTTCTCCTACAGTAGCAATGTTTCTGTCGATATTTGTGGGCAGACGCATATATGAACGGACAAACCAAACACTAATAAAGACCTTATTTAAATCATCTGCCCATAACAAAGAGTGTTAAGTGTTTTTTGATTACACTACCTGCAGAGCCAGATCTGCTGGGCCGTGTGGAGGTGGGGCAAAAGGAGTGTATGCAAGTGTGGAGTGTAGAGGGAGAGGTGTAGGGTCTCACAGAGCACGTTGAAAGGAAGAGGAGCCTTGCTTCAGGAAGCATCACCTTCAAACTACACTAGCAAGCCCAGTTTGCAGACGGCAGCTGCTGCATGCGGACCCCCATTCTGCAGCACAATAGACTATACTGTACATTAGTTTTAGCATGAGAGGAAACAATCTTGGCTTCTGCGGCCTGAGCTGTATTATTTATTTGCACCCAGCTACTGCAGCGTTGTACAAATGTTCTCTGCTTGTTAAGCGCTTGACCTATGTGAGGGAATTCTGTACTACTGGTTTTGCTCTAGTTTTATTTATTTTTTAATAACTATTATGCAGGAAGCCACAAATTTGCCAAAAGCATTGTTACAAAAGAGATGTTTACGAGGTCTGAACCAGCAATGCCACAGAATAAAATGGCCAACTCACAAAAATGCCGTTTTTATTTATTTATATTTAATATACATACAGCTATCAAGCTTTGTATATACAACATTGATAGATGTAAAAACAATACAACACATTAAAAAAACATCACAAATTTTACAAATGTAATCAATGCATACCTAAAACTCCTATATTACACAAATATAAATGTTTCATAATTACGCTAAACATTTTAAAATCTCAACAATTCTCAGATAAAATGTTACCATAAAATACATAAGATTAAGATCATCACCTTGCATGAATGCATTCGATATTTCGTCTAACATAAATATTGATCTGATTATTATATGATTTAAAACACTTAATTCTCAACTTTTCTAGGCTTCCACAGCACATCAGCAGGTGATATAGGGATTCAATGGTTGAACATCCACACAGAGTCGTCTACTTCTCTCAATACCTGTCCATGACCCTTTTGTCTCGAGTGCCTCAGAGAGGTTGAACTTCATTAAAAGATACAGTCTAAAAATTAAAGGACCAGGAAACGCTTTCATGTATTTAGGTAATAGCTTTCGAATCGCATAGTATTGACATAAATGTCCACTATGAGCTTTAGATGCTCTGGAAACTAAATGGCACTCATTGGAATATGATGCAATTTTTCTCTTAATCCACCACCTAAAGTAACTTTCAGGTACATTATTAGATGTTGAAACAAAGCCTATTTTGGGGGGGGCTGTTGAGCAGCCCTAAAATGGCTGCCTAGCATTTGTGCTCCGTGTGGATCAGACACAAATCTGTCCACATTAGCGGTCTGCCTTTATGCCATCGACTACCACTGCCTCAGTTTACAGCCAACACCTTTCTGGATGCTTGACTGCCATTTCAAGCGAAATTGGACCCCGAAGGACCCGCTACAACTGACAGCGGTTTGATGCCTGGCCGCGTGGGTGACTCTTGGGCTCACGGCACATCCGTCTTTGGGCGACTAGCCCACCGCGGCGGCAAACTATGCCTGCCTCCCTGGGCCCCACACCACGTCTGGGGGGGCCGCTGTGGCCGTCACCGGGGCCGTGGCGACTCGGCCCACATGCCGTGCTGCATCCTGGAGGTGTGGCTTTGCCTCAGGCCAGCGCTGGCGACCTCAACATCGGCACCCTCCATGGGACTGTGACCTGGCCCTGCTGCATTGGAAGCCTCTGCACCGCTCCGGCCCTGACATGTAGCGGGGGCCTGCACGAGGACCACCCCCACTGGCCGCACGCCCCATAATCCCAGCGGACCGCCATCAGGCACCGCGCCTCCTGGGGGCATCCAGAGGCGGCCCCTGCAGAGCCATGAGGTTGTTTCCCGCGAGCTGGGGATTGTACGCTCGCAGGGCAGGTGAGGAGTTTGGGGGCCCACGTCTAAATACTACTGCTGTGTCTGCTGCTGGCCCCCCTCTAGACCCTCGCTCTGCATGGCGCCTTCTTTGTTGTGGCACCAAAGCTGCACCCACCCATATTTCCAGACTGAAATCCGGCTACGTGTGCCCTCACTGGCCCATCCGACAGCACACGGCCCCCTCTGTTTAAACTAGCCCATGGATGGGGCTTCCCAGTCTGGACCTCCTGTGTCCACATAAACACTGACAAGCTGATGCCCAGGCAGGGTCTGCGTACCTACTCTGTATTGGCACTCAACTGACAGAGCCCCCAACCCTGCTCTTCAACGACCAGGAGCTGCTGTACATGAGCGCATTCCACCTCAGCCATTTCTACATCCATTATTTTTATGTGGGGTGATGCATCACATTGTTACCCTTATATATTCAACTCTGGATGCTCGAGTCGGCTGCCTACCCCACTAGAGCCCCTGTGCACCCCCCCCCCCATGAGCACCCTGATCTGAGACCCTGTCACTGCCAAACCCTGGACCCTCACTCTGTGCCCTATTGCCTCTTACTGCACTTGCTAGCCACCATTACGCCGATCTGTACTTCTGCTCTCCATATCATGCCAAGCATCACCCACTTGGGCACCCCGGCGCCCCGAACTGCACCGGAAATGTCTAACCGATCCCGAGGGGCTAACAAGGTGGGGGCTATGGATAAGTTTGCGAAGGCAACGCCAAGGTCCGAGTCAGGAAACATCCATCCAGGAGGAATCCAAATCACACTCCAGCGCACCAACCTCTGATCTCACCACGATGATGGAATCCATGGCTAAGAACTTTGCCTCTTTCCATGAGAAGCTAGACGATATCAACGCCAATGTCGCTTCACTTAAATCCCGGGTTGACCAAGCTGGGACCAGGATCACCAAGGCAGAAAACATAATTGGCGTGAACGAGAACGGGCTACACACCCTGCAGGACACAGTTGCGAGACATGAAGATCGTAAAGGCGAAGAGGAGTCCCGCTCGCATAGGAACAACCTACATATTATTGGGGTCCCAGAGAATGCCCTTAAGGGGCGCATGGAGGTGGCAGTCGAGAACCTACTTAATGAGCTGTTGGGCAACCCTGCCTTGTCCCCCTACTTCACGGTGGAGCTGGCTCACCGGGCTTTAGTACCATGCCCCAAGCCGGGTGACTTCCCCAGGCCTATCATTGCTAGAATCCTCAATTATAAGGACAGTGAGCTTATCCTCCGTCTGTCACGTGGGACAGGTTACTTGCGTCTGGACTCTCGCACCATCAGGATCTTCACTGACTTCTCTGTTGGCGTGCGACAGGAGAGGCATCAATTCCTCGGCGTCATCAAAAAACTGCTTAGAGAACGTAACGTCCTCTATGCAATACTGTTCCCGGCACGGCTCAAGATCACCAATGAGGGGGAAAAAAAAAATCTACTTTTTCACCGTCCCGGAGGAAGCTGTGAAGTTCATAGAGTTGCAGATATCACTTCCCAACCCGGCAGGGGACTCTATGGACAACGATTGAGCACAAACTGGTCTGATTTTACATTGCCCTTGCTTGGCCATTAATGCTCGTTTCCTAATGTGATGATGGTAATAACGCCTCATTAATCTAACTTCGTATATATACACCTGATGTATGCAACAGTTGTGCCTAGTCGGCTCCCTCCTAGTTGCCACTATCTGTTCCTCATCCTAGTCTGCCCAATTTGGCACAGGGGTGGACCCGCCTCTGGGCTTTAACCAATTGGTCTCATGTTGCCGGGAGCCGACCGACTATGTTGCTTAATTCTTCAAATAAGCCCTGGTTTGCAACGCTTACCAGTGTTATATACTATGCAATTGTTATGTGTACCGCTGACGCACGTACGGTTTTTGGTACTTGCCATCCCTTTCTTTGTTTAAGTGTCAACCACACTGCAACAGCGTGCCCCGCTGCGGCTGCAATTGTAACTTTTATTGGGTTATTGGTGGTTATGGGCCCCTGTTGGGCCAGTTGCGTGGTGGATCCATGTTGGGATTTTCCACCGTGGGATTTACCCACTAATTTCTGTTTTGTGGGAAGTTTTGGAATAATGGGGTGGGGGGAGGGAACACTGCCCACTTGGAAAGGGTGGTGAGGGAGGGGGGAGGAGTTGGTTGGGGGAGTTACATTAGAAATGGCATAGTCAGACAGCACATCACATCACCAGGGTCGGACTGGGCCAAGAAATAGGCGCGGTCACCCAAAACAAAAAGTGGCCCACCCCTCGCCTCACGACCCTCGACCTCTGATGACATCACCAGAAGTGATGTCATTTGACCACACCTCAAATTGACATCCCGGGAAGCGATGAAATGCAACATTTCACCCCTTGACAAAACAGCAAGTTGCATCAAATAGCATTGTTCCTAAGTACACTAAATTACTGTGAATCCAAGCAGACGGCCAAATGATAATGTTATAGCACTTACTTACGCTTAAACTCTTTTTTTTTTTTAGAACAAATATGCATACAATATCACCCAACCTGTGTTGGTACTCATTTATCGACCCAACAAAAAAAGGACAAAAAATGATTATTTTTTCATAAAAAATTTTTTCTTCCAAACCGGCCCAGACATGGCCAGAAACCGGTCCCCAACCCCCAGGGACGATTTCGGCCCAGCCACGGGCCGAGGGGCAAATCCAACCCTGCACATCATGCTACACCAGGGTGCCCTCAGAATGATAATACTGACTGCAAACAAGCCACGACAACAGAGCCGGGACGTGCCCTAGACTTTTAAGACACCCACTACCATAACGTTCTGGAATGTTCGGGGTCTGAGCAATCACACCAAAGCCCGTAAAATCATGGCCTATGCTCAAAGACATGGTTGCAAGATACTACTTCTACAAGAAACACACTCTGAGGGTCCCCTGGCAATCAATATGGCGCCATCATGGGGATCTAACAGATACTCCACCTGGGCCAGAGGTGTGCTGACAATGATTCATAAATCCATCAAATTCGTATTACACAAGAGTTATATCGACCCTGATGGTAGATATATTGTATTGTACTGCACAATCGCAAACAGAGAATATCTCCTGGTAAACACATATGGGCCCAATGTGGATACCCCTGACTTTGTAGACACAGTGGTGTCTATCAGGGGAAGGGACATGAACTTTATACTGGATACGAATCTGGACAAAACTGGGACTGCTTCCAGGTCCTTGTCCGGCACGGTGCGCAGACTACAGGCACATCGTGCAGCGCTCAACATTCAAGACGCCTGGAGAATATTACACCCACAATTACGCAAATATACTCATTACTCCTCTCTACACGATAGCTCCTCCAGAATCGACCTATTCCTGGTGTCAAGCGAAGTAATGGGGAGGGTTAGTGGAGCGCAAATACTGACTCGTATCCTCTCTGATCACGCCCCTATCAGTGAAATTGGCAATACCAGCTCCGACATTTAACACATGGCGATTCAAATCGGCTGCGCTCCGGGACATTGGGGGTCATTACGACCCAGGCGCTAAGTACGCCATCTTTACCACCATGGTGTAAACTATGTTTACACCATGGTGGATGGCGGATTTACTGCCCCATTCCAAGGTGAGTGGGGCCGTAAATCCCCATTTCCCATTTTCCCTTCCCCATTCCCGTTTTTGCCCCATAGGGCATAATGGGAGTGGGGAAGGCGCTAATTACGCCACTGTAAATTACGGTGGCGTAATTAGCATCATGGCGGGTTAGCGCCATGGATTTTAACGGCTGCTAAAAGCAGCCGTTAAAATCAGAATCAGACGTTAAGGGTTAACGACGGCGTGAACCCTTAACGCCTGGGTCGTAATGAGGCCCATTGTGTTTAAGGCTGATATCCTCGCAGACATCGAGTCCTATTTTGAGCACAACACCCCTCAGGCCACTACCATCGGGGTCCGATGGGACGCCTTCAAAGCCTATATCAGAGGAATGTCCATATCCAAAAAAGGTGGGGGTACTGAAGACAATAAGGGCAGACCTCAGTCTCTCCGAGTCCAAACTGCGTGAACTGGAGCAGGAGTGCGCAACGTCAGCCAATCCTGCCACGGTCGCCCTAATTAGCGAGGAACTCCAGTTATTCAACGCACACGCCACCAGGGAAGTCCAATACTTTAGCCACCCATGAGCTGCACGTAAGTATGGGGAGGGTGATAGACCCGGCAGAACACTGGCAACCTTAAAAAAGGGGGGAGTGGGGTCAGGCCCAGATCACCTGTGTCAAAGATGGACGAGGCGCTACGCAATGGTCAGACCAACAGATACTGGACATCTTTACCGAATTTTACATGAGTCTCTATTCCCAACCCCCCGAACACAGCGAACAGCACATGAGGGATCTCCTTGATCAAATACCCACAACATGCATCTCCCTCACAACTAGGGACCAACTGGACGCCCCGATCCTACTTGTCGAGATAGTCACTGCTATCTCAGATCTACGTAAGGTTAAAGCACCTGGTCCTGATGGGCTCACTGCCAAATTCTATCAGGAACACATAGCTATACTGGCCCCCAAGCTATTGGAAGTGTGGAAAGAGTCGCTACGCGTATCAGACCCTCCCCCCCACCCTACGCGAAGCCATCATAACGGTGTTACTTAAACCCGGCAAGCCCAGCGATGAATGCGGTTCATATAGGCGCCTTTCACTTATGAACCTAGACAACAAGATCTTTGCCAAAGTAATAGCGAACCATTTCCTCCCAGTAATGAGGATAATGAGGATCAAGCAGGCTTCGTACCTGGGAGATCCACTTCTCATAACATCAGGCGGATGCTCAACGTCATGGCACAAATCGATCAGGGCTCAAATGTGATTGCGGTCACACTAGACGCTCAGAAAGCGTTTGACATGGTATCTTGGAAATACATGTGGTTGGTGCTGGAGGAGATGGCCATTGGCCCTAATAGGATTAGATACATCAAACTACTATACACCTCCCCAGTGGCTAGGGTACGAGTCAACTTCTTGACGTCCACTCTGATCCCGCTATTCAGAGGCACCCGCCAGGGCTGCCCATTCTCTCCAATTCTTTTCGCTCTGGCAATAGAGCCGATGGCAGACCACATTAGAGCACGCCACTCCCACAGGGGGATTCGACTGAAAGACACTCCCGAGAATATATCCCTCTATGCTGATGATGTATTATATATTAGGGATCCCTCTGTCCACCTAGACCCAATACTGCGGGATATCACTCGCATAGGCACCCACTCGGGATTCACAATTAACTACACCGAATCTGAGGTCCTCCCACTCACTAGCTCCACCCAACAACCAGCCACTGAATACCCACTCCGCTGGTCACCCACTGGGATCAGGTACCTGGGGGTTCAGGTGTCCCTCGCTAAAGACAACCTGCTAGTGGATAACTACCTGGCTGTGGCGCAGCTTGCAGAATCCAAAATGGCGCGCTGGCGCTCTCTCCCATTGTCATTCGCTGGGAAGCTCTCACTCATCAAGAAGGTACTTCTTCCCAAATGTTTTGACACATTTTGTAACATACCCATCTGGCCACAGGGGAAGTACTTTGCGAGACTACATAAAATGCGCAGGCAGTTCCTGTGGCACTCCGGCAGGGCCTTCCGTGCCACATATGCCAGCCATCCTATTGATGATTCACTGCACTTTACAGGACATGTTGAAACTAAACGATTAAATTCCATTGCCATATCCTCCAGGTATAAGTTAAACAGGTAATACAACCGACAGCTTCCCCCTCGCATCTAGGCATATCCGCACATACGTATTGCTATATAAGAGCATCAACATCTTTCATAATCCCCTAGGAATATTCCAAATTTGTAATTTCAGCCACAAACGATTTCTCAGCACAGAATCGAAAGCAGCTGAGAAATCTATCAGGGCACAATATACATTAAGATTTCTGCTTTTAAATGCATATTCAATGCTAGACGTTAACACCATGAGATTGTGGTTGGTGCTGGATTTTTCCCTAAATCCAATTTGATTGGGGGGCAATATGTTATTAGTTTTTATCCACTCATTAAGTTCGAGTAATAAAACTCTTGCCATGATTTTTGACGTAATATCTTGCATGGCTAGCATTCTGTAGTTTTTTGGCTCGGCCCAAGAGCCGTTTTCATATAAGGTTAGGATGTGATTTATGTGCCCACAGAGCAGGATTGAGCTTAAATAGGAGATTACAAGACCCATCCGGTCCCGTAGCAAGTGAATTTTTAAAATGTGCAATAATTAGTGCTATGTCTGGGACTGAGGATTTGCATATACATACTTCATTCGGAATTTGGCATCTCTCACTTATACTTTCCTTACAACCGAATGTTACACGGATGTGATTTCCCCATGCCTCCTCAGAAATGCAATTTATCATTACATCTCTTTTCTCGTTTTTACTAATAACATCCCATATCTTAGAAGAATTATTGGAATGGGCCAATAATGCAATCTCTTGCCACCTCTCAATTTCTAAACTTTTCTTATGGCACCTAAGCCATTGACGATATTGCTACTTAATACATTTTACTTTACTAGAAATTAGTGTTACATGTGTACCAGGCATTGCTTTACATACCACAGTAGCTATTTCACTTCGTATTATTTTTTTCACCTTACTAATGGCTTTATCGTAGACTTTATATTGACCTTTATTGGGTTGTTCCAATGCTGACTTATATGTACGTTTCACAGTCACTTCCTCTTGTATTGTTTCCATCATCTCCGAAAAGTGGTTGATTAACCTATGCCCATCATTATTAATGAACACCTTTCAGATATACATTTTGCAAGCTCACTTTCTGCAACTATATTAGCATGTGACAAATTGTTGGTATGCCAGTGAATTCTATCATTACCATCATTAACAAACAATTGTCCATTTAGGTCATACTCTACTGATGTTTTATCTTTGTTAGGCCAGCATAGTCGTATACACAATGGGACACGTTCACTCTCCTCACGATAGACCAAACCCATGTCTTCAATAAAGTCAATGCCCTTATTATTAACAAACGCAAAGTCTAAGACTGAGGCAGCTTTCCTAACAACCCTCATAGCTGCCATGACTTTGTCACTAGGCGTGTTACCATTTAGCATTGTTAACCCATGGGTGACTAACATACAATGCCATAATTTCCTCTGCCTGTTATTTTCCGTTTTGTTAGGGGAAGATTTATTAAATACGGTTGTCAAGCCATTACGTGTGTAATTTGCTATCTTGGCATTAAAATCGTGCACTAGTATTATCAGTAATTTAGAACTATATTTCATAAGAATTGTGTTAACTACTTTTATATTTACCTTTGTTGGCGACATATTTGGAGCATTGCAGATGTTAATTACAATAACTTAATACTTTAAATGGACTAGTTTAGTCGCCAGAATATTCGCTGTAGATTCACCTAGCATTTCTACAACCCATGGCAGTTTTACAGTGGTCAATAGTCTACCTCTAGGCCGCCCTAATTTCCCTTGAGTTGCCACTTGATGGGCTGTACTACGTCCATCGAACAGTACTTTGTTTTTAAGCCAGGTTTCTTGCAGTGTTACTATAGTATAACTGTCAAGCACAGATACTAACCTTTCTTCGAAAAGGTGGCTATAAGCCCTACTATTCCATGACATAAATAAGTCAGATCAACTAGATTTCTCTTGAAAGTGCTGTTTAAATGCTATTGGAAGCCATTGATAATAACCAGTTTCACAGATGGCTAATGGATCCGATACCATGTTAGTGTTAGCTTGTCCTACATGAGACACCTTCATAACAGAGGACAGTATTTCACTGCTTAACACTGGTAGCACTGTGTATGCTTCTTTATTCAATATAGATACACAATTGGGAATAACATTTATATTGTTAGCCATAACCCTATTTAGAGGTTTTGCAGAAATGCGTTTTAGATATTAGTGATATTGTAACAATACTATTACAGCCCATGCACAAAAGCTCCTCCTCAAAGCGCATAACATAGTTTAAGATGGAATCGCTGTTGAAACATACGTTTGATATGTAAACACCTAGCTCTTCAATTTTATCCACCAATTTTATGTCACAGGCCCTAATAGACCTCAAATGGTATTATGCAATGGAATAGATTTAATATGGCTGCTCTATTCAACGGCATTTGATATTTTTCCTGCAAGATCAACTGTAATTGTAGTGCCTTCGCCATAGTGTTTCCATCTTGTGACTTACTAACACCTGGATTCGCACCCATGTGAAGGTCATTGGTCATCATTATATCAGTGTGAGATTTTAGTTTCCAGATGCCTGTAAGGGTACTTTGTTTGTGATTGTGAGCCTCTAAGTGAACCAATTTCGGCACAATAGCTCCAATTACTGGTTGTGACAATGGTATTGCATTTACTCCTTGGGGGTAGATAACATCTTGTGCCACATGATCAATGGCTGTGATATCTAAAGCTACCGCCTCACATAGTGGTGCCTCCAACTGAGTATCAAATATAAAGGCTCTAATATTATGATTTGAGCTTTTAGTTATATTTTCCTTTTTTTATTTTTTCTTAATATAATTGTATTGCCATACATAAACGCATGATTACGTTTAGATTTCATTTTGGGCCTACCATTCCTCACATATGTAGGTTTTTTTATTATGCATTGTGCATGTCATTAAGTTGCAATGTTTCTAAACCAGATGTACTTGTTCCACGTTCACATAATACTTTCCCACGGGTATTCATGCTTTTATATATAATAAGTGCCTGTCCATTTTCGCCACAAATCTTGCACATTTTGCCACAAGGTCAGTCAATAAATTCTCAAAAGCATTAAACATCATGTCAGAAGGCATACTAATATCCCCATGCTTACATTTTTACACTTACTCTGATCATAAATAGCCTTTGTCGGGGGAAATACAATAGCTTCTGGCTGGTATGAAGCTACTGGTTGCTTTAGGGCACCAAAGAAATACCCATCTTTCAAGCCACTAGAGACCCCAGGAACGGTTATGGGTGAAAGGATCAAATACAAAGGGTCGAAATGCAATACATTAGAGTCAAAAAGACCAGAAAAAAAAAAAGACCGAATGGCTTTTTTTTGGGGGGGGGTCCCCAAACCCTTCTTTTTGGCCAAAAACCATTAATTTTAGCTATACCAACCCCCCCCCCCCAAAAAAAAAGACATGAAAAAAAAAATAGATATTCAGTCTTTTTTTTTCCTCGGTCCTTTTGCCTCGAATGTATTGCATTCGATCCTTTCGTTTTCAAATTAATGACTGGACACCCCGAGGAACAAAGCCTGCCCCAGATAACTCTACGGGAGGCATGACTTCAATTGCCAGAGGTGACTTTCATGCATCCTAGTGGGGTTGAATACTCACAAAATGACGCTGCCATGTTCTGACCTAAAAATACAGCTCCATCGTCGTCTAGTTCACTTACCGGAAGATCTTACAATTTAAACGCTGCCCATCCACAGTATTAGAACATATTTGAGCTTTTGTACATATAACGTTCCGTGTATGGGTTTGCAGAGCATGTAGCGCAGCATGTGCAGATATACCATCTATTGCATTCGCTCGCTCAACTGGACAGATGGTTGCACTCGGTAGAACCTCTGCTTTGGTTCTAACATTACCAGCGGGAGTCACCCGAGTACTTATTAATATACTTATGCCATCATGCAACTCATTCACAAAAAGGCGCATCGCCACAGATTATGTCGTCCAGGGATTTCGCACTTAAACAGCCCAAATTACTGGTGAATTCAATAGCAAGTTCTTTTGCCGCCTCCACGTTATTGCTAGTTGATATATCTAATTTCGGATACAAATCTGTCATTTGTTTACTTGTTGGCTTCTTAGGATGTGAAATTATCTTGGGTAAGCAAATACGTCGCCCCCGTAATGTCTTTAATGTGTCAAACCCTGTGTCTGTCCCCATGGAACCCATCATATGTGACAAAAATAACAGGGCCTAATACTCGCCTAATACTCGGTTAAAATCAATATAATACCACTAAGACCACTAGTGCACCACGGCGGACAATCAACTTTGCCCGCTGTGCTACTCAAACAAAACGTGCTTGCACAGACACTAGACGAATTGCAGATAAAATGCAGATAAAACGTGGATAACACATTCACTTTCACTTGCAACTTACTTCACTAGCACTATCTGTGCTTTTAAACGTGTATTCCAAGTTACTTTCTACGAGGCTCAGCTATAGCCCAGAGAGACAATATACAAGCTGTGGTCAATAAAAACATATTTATAAAAACATTAAACAAAACCTTAGCGTTCTATAGACAGATTTTGCTGCCCACTACACAGCTAACAGTTACTTAAAAAAGATACTTGCCAAAGCGTGCGCCAATGGCGCGTGCCCTCTGGGTAATGTAGTTTTCAGACGTGCCCTCTGGGTAATGTAGTTTTCGGAGGCAGAAAGTGTGCAGCTTGAACCACTGCAATGTATGCAAGAATGGTTCCCCCCTCAACACTTGTTTTTCCCCGCAGCAGCAGCAGTGTGTCCCAGCCTTCACAGCCAACAGCTACTTAAAAAAGCTACTTGCCAAAGCGCACCTAATGTCTTTTTCCAAACTCCTCTGCTGTATTACCAAATGAGGAGCTCCCTAACAAGATGTGCTCCAATCAGCAGCGTCGTAAGGGGCTACTTTCGGCGGCAATCCTTTTTCATTTTTGGCACTTTGTGGCTATTTTTTAAAACCTAGCTGCATGCTAGCAAGATCATACTTACGGGACACAACAGACACTATTCATTGTTTTGAGGGGCCGCCTTTTAACTCCACTAGGGAATTACTAGTAACAATGGACATAACATTCCTTTATTCGAGTATCCCTCAAGAAGAGGTACTGGTGGGCGCCCAATACCATGATTTACAAAGAAGGGTACCTATCGAATTTATCATCGAACTTCTCCAAATAGCATTAAAAAAAACTGTCTTTAAGTTCAATGACAGGTTTTACCAACAGGCAAACGGCACCGGAAAGGTGGGGCTACATTTCCCCCAGCCTGGCATGTTTTGAGGAGAAGTAGATCTATTCAGCCGTGAACACCTTTATGTTGAAGATCCACCACTGGTGGCGTTTTATCGAGGACATAATCTTTATATGGAAGGGGAATGAGACGGATTTAGATCAGTTTTGGAAATGGGAGAATGAGCAAGATTCAAATATCAAATTCACAATCAATTGGAGTATGGAAGCAATCCATTTGCTGTATCTGAATATTACACATCAAAAGGGGAGTCTACAATGTAATCACTTCAGAAAACAAACAAACACCTTACTGCAATACAATAGCTTTCATCTTCTTCCATTAAAACAAAATGTGCCCTATGGACAATATTTAAGGCTACGGATAAATTGCTCGGCTCTCAATGATTTTCAGACACATGCAGCCTCACTCACTCTGAGACTAAAGGCTAGGGGATACCCAAAGAAACTACTGAGCAACTCACAGAAAAGTGCAAGGTTCACCCCTGTGAAGCTTTGCTAGTCCCTAAGCAGAGGGGCAGGGCAGAAGACCTGAAAATGACCTGCGTTGCGACCTACAGCCAAAGCACATCCACGCGAAGGGCAGTGGGGAAGAAATACTGGCCCTTGGAGAAGCTAGCTCTCCCAGATTAGCCGCTCCACAGAATGGCCATTACGAGATCTACAAATTTGAAGGAGTATTTGATGCATGCCCAATTCCAGAACTGCTCCGAGTTCACTGTAGAACCTGAGACAGATAACAGGACACCATCCATGCAGCAACGGCACAGTTTGTAGGTTTACGGGGAAAATGAAATCCTTCACTGTGCAAGGCCGCCAATGGGAATTGAAACAGTTCACTAATTGCAAGACACTGAACACCATCTATTGCATACAGTGCCCTTGTGTTATAAAGTATGTAGGGCAAATCAGCAGACCAAAACATACAAGAATTGTTGAACACAGTTCACGCATTCGATGCAGAACACCTATAGCACCCTTGGTGGAACATTGTATCTTTCACTACCACTCAGCTGATGACATAATGTGGTTGATTTTGGATACAGTGAAGAACTCATCTAACACTAACAAGGCTCTTTTACACAAGGAAATGTGGTGGATCCACAAATGAGGTTCCCACATCAATGGGCTCAATGAGGAACTACTCTTCTCATAACTGTTGGGAAATTGGAAAAATTGGAACTTCGCGCGCCATATCACTGACTGGAGGGTGGACACGTCATCGTCATTTCTATCACTTTTGCAAAAATTGCAACAAATATTACAATATTCATGGTAAACGGGATAAGTATTATATTTAGGTTACTTTTTGTAGAGGTGATACATTTGTAGATTTGCATGCACCCAGAAATAGAACGATGAAACATTGTCACATGGATGGCCCCTCCACACTCAGGTAAAGCAGACGATCAATATGTGTGTGTGGAGTTAAACTCTAGGAATGGCGGTCATCAGAGGAGATCATAATAGGTATAAAATACACACATAATGGTACACGTGTATTTTGTTTTTCGAATATAGTCAAAGACATGTAATATAGGAGGTGGGATTGGTCTGTGTATTATGGGTCTCCACATTGTGGATCAACCAGAAGGGTGTTTTTGCCATCATAGCAAAGGTTTGCAAAGGCCTGTCAGCAGTCGGGGAACAGGTTTTGTAAGGTGGTCAATGGTGTGGTTGCGGTCAGTTTGCAGATGGTTCAAGTGCTGGAGGGCAATAGAAGATAGGATCTCTGGTGAACTGGAGAGCTCATTGAAGTAAGATAGGCATCTTGTGAATTCACGGGGTTGTTTGAAGCAGGTGGCTCTCCTGGGTCACTTGTGGAGAACAGTAGTAATAAGTTTTAGGAGAACGATTGTGTTGTCAGAGAGTGGGTGGAACTCATGTGAATAGGAAAAGGTCAGCCATGTAGAAATCATAAAAATCAGACACCAGACAGGTCTAGGCAATGTGATTCGGTCAAAAGGGAATCTCTGGGTCTCTCTCTCTCTTGTGTTCATGTGCTTAGGTATTTCTTGGGTAGGTCTGTGAGCGTCATTAAGAGGAATACTGTTATTCTGTAACTAAGAGGCAACACTGCCACCAAATATGGAGAGGCTTTTCGGTAGGGGTGTGTTGAAAATGTAAACCTTGTAATTATAGGTTGGAGGGAATTCTGTTACAATGTCTGTGTCCAATGAACTGCATGGGTTTTAGATTTCTCTGTACAGGGCAACCAATAATGTTTGGGGGATGACTTTGTAACGTTATCTGGGGGAGTGTATTAACTGTTGTAAACTGTGTATAATAGGTGTTCTTTGGGTGGTTCAGGGGGGGACCAGGGTTAGTTTGACTCTTGGATGTCAACTAAGGCCCCCATCCCGGCCGTTGTACAATAAACCTGCTTTATGGACAAAAGGCGCACTTACTAATTTTACAGGGGGCCTAATTTGGGTAAAGGGGAGGCGCTAAATGGCCACACATACAATTTGGTAAGCCAGATAGGAGCGTTAGGCTCTCAGAAAATATTGGGGGTCTCCTGTTCGTCCAGCTTGACTGTGGTCCTTCACTGCATGGACCGGCTTGTGCATGAAAAATAAGTGGTTTTTAGACACCTAGAGGCCGATCTGGACCCGAGCGAAAGTTACACAGCTCGGCTGTGAAGCAGAACCGATTGGGGGAGCACCAGTACGGAGCGTTTCTAGGTTTCGACGTCCATGTAAGTGCATCTTTGTCAGGTAAACCAAGTGGGGTGTAATAGGAAGGAAAAAAAAGAACCTGGGTTTTTAGGTAGGGCAAGAAATGTATTTGTGGCATTAGAAGGGATTAAGCAGGTTGAAGAGTGAATGTGTTTAGGAAGTGTATGAATAGTTTTATGTTAAAACATTTTTTTATATCTAGTTTGTTATTTTAGAGGTGTCGTTTTTTAGTGCAGTGTGTTACTCGTGGGGATAGGCTCGATACCCTTCAGGTTGCTTGTCTGGAGCCCTCATTTTAGAGTGAGGAGGCATCTTATGGTAAAACCACCCATAGGTACCTTTCTGAGGCATATCTTGGTAAGGACTTACATGTACTAATTGCGCGTGCGGACCCAACACCTCGAGTTTCTTGGTTAGTTTAACGTAGTGTGAGTAGTTTTGGGGAAGATGGCTCGGTAGCAGAAAGGGCCATACTAGTGAGAAGAGGAAGACATAAAGCGGTGCTGTAGCGGAATACATTGCGCTCCTATGCTTGAGTGAAGGTGAAATCTCAAAAGAATGGAAAAAATGTGGGCCAGCGTGTTTTAATAAGATGTCTTTTGTGCGCGGTTGAGGAATGACATGCATTACCTACCATAATAGCATTTCTGATGATTGTATCTGCTTAGATTCACATACTGTTCATATAGTCCAACATCTAGTGGTAATCGCAGAGTATTGCAACTTTCTTTCAAAGATCGAAAGGGGACGTCGACATGGGCGTGAATAACACTATTCCTAATGTGACAAGCAGTGTACCCAAAATCCCTCATGCATCGAAGTCCCTCCATTTGTGTTTTTTCTGCCGTGAGGGAGCCTTCTGGAAGAGAGAGAGAGAAGAGAGAGAGAAGAGAGAGGTTCCTTCTACTCCATGAGGGGACGAAGGGTGGACGCATGTAAATCTAAGCAGATACAATCATCAGAAATGCTATTCCGGTAAGTAATGCATGTCTTCTAATGTTTGTTAATCTGCTTAGAATCACATGCTGTGCATAGACTAACGGCCTAAAGTAAAGTACCCAGAGATGGTGGTGGGATGTGTGCAGGAAAAGTAGCAAAGAGATGTCTTAGCACCGTTTGTCCCACCTAGAATCAGACCTAGAGTGTGTATAGGTGTGTACAGAACTCCAGGTTGCTCCTTTACAAATGGACTCAAGGGGAACATTTGCAATGAATGCTATGGAAGCCCCCCGTGTCCTGAGTAGAGTGTAATCTAGGTTTGAAGGGCAGATCTCTCTTGGCAAAAGTGTAGCACAGGGTGATCCAGTTAACAATCCACTTTGAAATAGCTGATTTAGAGACAGGGCCCCCTTCTCTGCCAGCTGCCACTGAAATAAATGGTTTTCCTTAGTGGTTTTGTCTTTTCCAGATAATAGATCACCACTCTGCGGTTTTGGAAAAAGGTGGGTAGTTCCATTGATTAGTTCACATGGAACTTTTAAATAGAGGCAGGCGCAAAACGTGGGCGAGTACGCAGGACCACCTTTTCCGTGTGAATCATGACAAATAGGTCTTGTACTGAAAGGGTCTGCAGTTCACCAACTCTCCTTATTGATGCGATTGCCACCAAGAAGGCGGTCTTGTAGGGGAGTGCCTTAAGGCTAGCCTTATGCATAGGTTCAAAGGGAGGCCCCATCAGTCTCGTAAGTACTGTTTAGGTCCCATCTGGTAGCTGGGTTGGAAATAGGGGGGGGGGGATGAAGTCTTTTTACCCCCCCCTCCATAAATGCCTTGATTACTGGAACTTTCCACCATGAAACCATCTTTTGGGACATAGTGTATGCTGAAAGCGCAGCTAAGTGGACTTAAGGAATTGAAAATCAGGTTTGAATCTACTAGGCAAGTTAGGTACAGGACAATACGAGTTGGTCTGCATTGAATAGGATTGATGTCCTTACCATTGCACCAGATGACAAAGCATTTCCATTTGCTGGAGTAGCAATGTCTGGTGTTAGGTTTTCGTGCTTCCCGAAGTATGCCCATGCATCTTTGAGGAAAGTTGGAGTTTCCCCAACTCCATGACCTCAGGAGCCAGGCTGTGTCACGCCACTGCCACTTACCTGGGTGAGAGGACGGGTCGCCAGGTCCGGTGGATCCAAATCATGAAGGGTTTATCCCCATTACCGGCCGCATTTTCTCGCGGCCTCCGTTCCCCTGAAGGCATCCATAGTTGCAGGTCTGCGCATGCGTGGGCAGCCATGTCCGGCCTTCCACGCATGTGCAGTTCACTGGGCAATGGAGCAATCTGGGCTTGCGTTGCAAGCCTTGTTTTGGTCCCGGTCCCTTATCAGGGTCCTGCATACGGAAACAAACCTTGTCCCAATGTGGTTTGTTTCCCCGATTGCTACACTATGCTCCTTAGAACAGTTACTGCTTGCTCCTACAGTTCCTGATTCCGTGTCCATTGCCTTCCTGGTCTCTAGTCAGGTTAGGCTCTCTTGGTTCCTGGTTTTGCACCCTGGGGTAGGGATTCAACCCTTCATTGGCTTCTTTGGCTTCCTTTGCTTCCCTGGTGCCCTTCTGTTCTGTATCCTATTGTCTTGATCTCTGTTCCTTGATTCTCCCTGGCTTGCCACTGCCCTTTCTCTTATCTTCGCTCAGGTACCTTGCCATCAAAGATAGTCACCTACAATCCGAGTACCACACCACGCTTCCTGAGACCTGCATCAGACTCCAGATTCCAGCGTACCACATCTATGGGACATCAGTTGGCCTTCCCTGCCAGTGCTTGCACTGTCCTGACGTCACGCAAATCAGAGAAGTGCCCATCTGTGACGATGGGAGCCAGTCCACTCCCGGCCTAGTGTTTTTCATTGGGTGGGTGTTGGCCTGGTTCCTCACGTTACCCTTTCCTCACCTCAACATTCAAGACAGACTAGCTACCTCTCTGCGTCCTTCACCAGAAAGCTCAGGCACGCAGAGCTCATGGGACGCTTTCCTTAACAGGCTGCTAAGGTCAGAGTTTACGTGCATGGATGAAGTGTTGCCCCCCCTGTCATGTGGCAGTATGTTGCACCAGCATGGAAGCTTCCTGGGAGGGTTGACTGATATTGTCATGAGATAAGAAAACCAGGGCTGGCGGGCCCTCATCAGGGCCACCGGAATCATCGTGACTGTTTCCTGGTGCATCTTGTGCACCATCTTGTTGAGCAGGGGAGGTGGGGGGGGGGGGGTGCATAAACAAATTTCCCTGACCATGTTATTCAGAGACCGTTCCCCTTGGAGCAGTTCTGGTGGTACCTGGAGGCGTAATCTGGGCATTGTGCATTCTCCAGAGTTGCGAACAGGTCGATCTCTGGGATGTCCCAATCTGCGAAGATGTTGAGGATAATGGGCCTCATTACAACCCTGCCGGTCCGGAAAGAACGGTGGCGGACCAGCTGATTCAGAGTCCTGCAGGCAGGAGGTATCACTCCCGCCAGATCTGACCTGGCGGGATTAACACCACCCGCTGCAGGCGGACATGGAAACAGCAGCTCTGTCAGACGGAACCAGTGTTTCCATGGTCCGCATCCCCATGGACTCCATGGGAATGGGGATTTACAGAATTCCGCCTCCAGAATTACTGGGTCACCGGGGTTGTAATGCCCCAGTGATTCTGGCAATCACGGAGGCGGAATGGTATTATGGGCTCAACGGCAGCCTACCTGTTTTTCCAGCACAGCTACCACCAGATTCATAATGAGGCCCAATGTCTTAGTGTGATCACCACTCTACGGGTAGTGGGAAGTCTCTGCAGAGTACGTCCGCCAGAAGATGGAGTTCCCTTGGAATGTGTTATGACAGGAGGAACATCTTGTGTTTGAGAGCCCATTTCCATATGTTCTATGACAGTTTGGATAGCCTCGGAGAAGGAGTGCCCCCCTGTTTGTTCAGGTATTACATGGCCGTGGTAGTGTGTGAGGACTAGGACAGTCTTCCCCTGGAAGTCTGTGTGGAATGCCTGCACAGCCTTGAACACAGCTTGCAGTTGCAACAGGTTTATGTGGTTGGTTGCTACCACTGGGGTCCACACATGTGCCGTCTGATGAAGGAGGGGAGGCCCCAGTTGGTTATCAGACAAGGTTCCAGTGATGATATCACTTACATTAGCCGTTTTCGACAACTGACTCACAATGGCCAGAAGTTACCCAGAAGACCTTGTTTCATCGGGGTTTGAGAGAGGAGTATAAAGATGAGCTGTTGCATATCCCAGAACCCGATACTCACTCTTGTGGACCAGGTGCTTTGTATAGACCATAGGTTGGCTGAACGAAGAGGTGAAAGGTGCCGGGTCGAGAGAACGTTTTCCAGACCATCAGCCACCCCATTAGGGGTAGTGGGCCCTGCTGAATCAGGTCCAGAACCTATGCGGTTAGATGCTATAAGGCACCCCTTTGCGGAGGCCGAGAAGAAGCGCAGAAGAGATCTTAGTTCCTGTCTATATTGAGTGGCTGCCGGCTATTACCTGGGTACCTGTCCTCTGCGCACTCCGATGAAGTCAGAAAACGAACGGTCCTGTCTTGTATGGGGAAGGCCACGACATGCCCTTCATCCCTTGCAGTCCTTTCAAATGCTGTTTTGGGCCTTCAGCAAATGCAGCCGTTAGTCCTGTTGGTATTGATGATACGGATAGCTTGGCATGACAAGTATGTCGACGTTCCGGGCCTTCGACTGAGTTGCCTCTGGCAACTACATGGATTCAGTGTTTGCAGTCAACAGCGGAATACCACTACATCAAGGATTGTGCCATTATGGTGGAGGTCATCAATGGGACTCCGTTAT
Source organism: Ambystoma mexicanum (assembly GCF_040938575.1). Lineage (NCBI taxonomy): Eukaryota > Metazoa > Chordata > Amphibia > Caudata > Ambystomatidae > Ambystoma > Ambystoma mexicanum. The sequence continues at coordinate 338,094,927 of NC_090934.1, read as the reverse complement.
CCTCTGGTCCCATTCGTCAACACAGTGGGGCATTGCTCCAACGGATTAATGATCAGAAGAACATTTCTTTGGATGTGATCAAGTCGCTTTCTTACCCAATAGTAGTGGGTCTTCCTGGCTGTTGTACCACAATCCCTGCATCAATTGGGAGACACAGACCTTGGAATTTGCATCAACGCGCTGGATCCAGGAATGTTGTTCCTCCAGAACCACCCAGACTGCCACTACAGCCGCTCTGCTTTCCTTTTTGGAAATAGGTTGACTTAGTTTTGTTCTTTGTTTTCTGTGCCTCAGGACTATTCAGAATTCCACAGAGTGTTCGCTGAACCAGGGGATATCCCTTTGCCTCCTCACAGACATTTCGACTGTGCTATTGATCTGTTGCCCGATGCTGTGATTCCTCATGGAAAGGTGTACAGACTATCCCCATCTGAGAAGGATAGATTGCACGAGTACATCGAGGACTGCCTTAAGAAATTATACATTACAACCTCAAAGTCTCCGGCAGGATTTCCTCTGTTTTTTTGTGCAAAAGAAAGAAGGGACTTTGCGTCCTGGTGTCGATTATCAACAATTAAATGACATTACCTGGAAGGACAGATATCCCTTGCCTCCGATCTGCAACATCGTGGAATATTTTCATACAGCTTGTGTCTTTACCAAGCTAGACCTCCGGGGTGCCTATCACTTGGTCCGGATTAAGTCAGGAGACGAGTGAAAGTCGGCCTTCAAGAGACCATCTGGGCATTATGAATACTGGGTAATGCCATTCGGTCTATGTAAGGCCCCGGCCGTCATCAAGCATTTTATGGACGACATCTTTGCTGATCTGATTGGAGTGTCCATTCCTTATCGTCTCTACGAACCAAGAGGAACACATACTCCAAGAGGAACACATACTACATGTCAAAGAGGTGCTAAAATGGTTGTCCCTTAATCAGCTGTTTGCCAAGGCATAAAAATGTCTTTTTCACCAGGAAAGCATGAAGTTCTTGAGGTACGTGGTCAGCAGTACAGGCATTCACATGGATCCAGCTAAGTTACAGGCCATTCAGAACTGGAATCAGCCATACGATTTGTAGTCACTCTAGGGGTTTGCCAATTTTTATCAGCGTGGTTACACCCCATTTTCTGCACTTGGCAGTGCATTTGTCTCGTTTGACCAGCATCAAGGTTCCCTTCCTTTGGGATTCCAGGGCTACGGCGGCCTTCAGGGAACTGAAGTAAGCCTTCAGCGCAGCTCCTATCCTACGGTATCCCAATGATGAGATTCTGTTTGTCGTTGAGGCAGATGGATCCAACTTCGCCATTGGAGCGGTTCTGCTAAAGAAGGATCCATGTCCGGGGATTGAACATCATGTGGTGTATTATTCCTGCAAGCCATCTTCAAGTGAACGGAACTAAGCCATTATCGAGAAGGAACTCCTGACCAGAAAAGTGGCATTCGAAGAGTGGAGACACCATCTGCTGGGAGGGAGGCTTCCTGTGGAAATATGCACCGATCATCGGAATTTGCAATACCTGCGCTCTCTTCAGTGCCACACCTATCGACAAGCTTGTTAGGCCTTCTTCTCTTATTACGATTTTGTGATCACCTACATTCCCAGCACTCTGAATCTAAAAGCCGTCAACATTGTCTCACTCTCTGCAGAATGATGTCGAAAGAAGCCACCTGGATATGCAGCCGATTTCACCCGAAAAACTACCAACTCTCTCTCCCCATCTACGAGCAATCATGCAAGACACCTTGTCTGATCCAGTCAGAACAGGACTGTTGGGCCAGCCTCATGTGAGTGAACACAACAGATTGTTATTCTTTCAGAACAGGTTGTGCATGCTTTCTGCCACCCTTCAGACTGCGATTCTGCATGGATTTCATAACTCCAATGTTAGTGGACATCGCAGAGTTAATGCCACACAGGAACGAATGCAAGGCAATTCTGGTGGCCAGGGTGGGCCAGTCAGGTGAAGCAATATGTGGAAGGTTGTCCCATTTGTGCTCAAACTAAGATCTTGAGGAGAAGACCCCCTAGGACTGCTTCATCCCACAGAGGTGCCACCTTACCCATGGCATACCATTGCCACCGATTTTATCATCAATCTCCCTCTGTCTGAAGGACATACTTGCATCATGGTGGTTGTGGATTGTTTCACGAAGCTGGGTCACTTGGTCCCATTTCCTAAAATCCCTTTCGCTATCCAGATGGCCCATGGATATCTTCACGAGGTATACTGGCTTCATCGATTGCCCGAGAAGATATTGTAGGATTGCGGATCCCAGTTCATTTCATCTTTCTGGAACCAGTTGTGTAACCATCTAGGCATTCACAGAGCTTAAGTTCGGGTTATCAACGCCAGATCAACAGCCAGACCAAATGGACCAACCAAATTTCGGAGCAATACTTACGCTGCTACGCTAATGCCACACAGAACATATGGATGCTGCAGAAGTAGCATACAACAACTTGGTACAACAACATCCGAAGCTACTTCTTTTTCGCCCAGTATTGCCAAGCACCGTTCCATCTGCCAACCAACCGATTACTGCTATTCAGAATCAACACACTGGCAATTGGTACCCCTGCGGAGGCATGCGAGCGCATGAAGGCACAGGCTGACAAGAGGTGCACCCCCAAGCCCATGCTTCAGGTTGGGGATTTGGTATGGTTGTCCTGAAAGAACCTACCCGTCCGTAATCTGCCTACTAAACTCGCACCTCACTACTTAAGGCCTTTTGAGATTACCAAGTGTTTGTCTCCTTTGACATTCCACTTACAATTGCCCTTGTTCTGGCAGATTCACCCCGTGTTGCATGTCTCCCTGCTGAAACTGTATGTGTCAGGCACTTAAGGTCATTCCTGTCCTCGTCCTACCTCTATTGATGTGCAGGGTACTCCTGAATTAGAGGCACAAGAGATTTGTGATTCGTGCATTTGATGTGGGGTGCTCCAGTTTCTGATAGACTGGAAGGGCTATCCTGCATGTGATCGCACCTGGGAGCCACTCAGCTTTGTGAATGCCCCTCGTTTGGTTCGTGAATTCTATCTCAAGCATCCCTGGAAGCCTGGGGCTCCTGGCCATTCTGGAAGGGGGCATAGTGTCACGCCACTGCCACTTACCTGGGTGAGGGGACGGGATCGCCAGGTCCGGCGGATCCCGTCATGGAGAGTTTATCCCAATTGCCCCATATGGCGGACGCATTTTCTTGGGGCCTCCGTTCCCCTGAGGGCATCTATAGATGCGGGTCTGGGCATGCACGGGCTGCCGTGTTCTGCCTCCTGCACATGCGCAGTTCACTTGGCATTGGAGCAACGCGGGCTTACGTTGCAAGCCTTGTTGTAGTCCCAGCCCCTTATCAGGGTCCTGCCTACTGAAACAAACCATGTCTCAATGCAGTTTGTTTTCCTGATTACAACTCTACACTCCTTGGATCTGTTTCTGCTTGCACCAACAGTTCCTGATCCTTTGTCCCTTGCCTTCCTGGTATCTGGTCTGGTTGGGCTCTCTTGTTTCCTGGTTTTGCCCCCTGGGGTAGGGGTTCCTTGGCTTATTTGGCTCCCTTTGCTTCCCCGGCTCCCGTAGCTACCCTGGCTCCCCTGGTGCACTTCTATTCTGTATCCCCTGGTCTTGGATCTATGTTCCTTGATTTTCCGTGGCTTGCTATTGCCCTGTCTCTGGTCTCCGCTTGGGTACCCTGCAACCGAAGATCATTTCCTACCATCCGAGTACCACACCACGCTTCCTGAGATCTGAAGACGACTTGGGATTCCAGCGTACCCCATTTATTGGACATCAGTTGGCCTTCCCTGCCCGTGCTTGCACTGTCCCGATGTCACGCTAATCACGAAAGCACCCATTCGTGACATTGGGAGCCGGTCCACTCCCGACCTAGTGTTTTCATTGGGTGGGTGTTGGACTGGTTCCTCGCGTTACCCTCTCCTCACCTCAACATTCAAGACATACGGGCTACCTCTCCACGTCCTTCACCTGGAAGCTCAGGTACACAGCGCCCATGGGACGCTTTACTTAACAGGCTGCTAAATTGAGAGTTTTCGGGCATGGATGAAGTGTTTCCCCCCAGTCTTGTGACAGCATGTTGTACAGGCATGTCAGCTTGCTGGGAGGGTAGACTGACATTGCCATGAGATGAGAGAACCAGGGCTGGTGGGCCTACACCGTGGCTACCAGAATCATCTTGACTGGTTCCTGGGGCATCCTATGCACTATCTTGTTGAGCAAGGGATTCGGAGGGAAAAGCGTAAACAAATTTCCCTGACCACATTATCCAGAGACCGTTCCCCTTGGAGCAGTTCTGAGGGTACCTGGAGGCGTAATCTGGGCATTGTGCGTTCTCCAGAGTTGCAAACAGGTCGATCTCTGGGAAGCCCCAGTCTGCGTAGACGTTGAGAACAATGTGTTTGTGTAATCGCCATTCGTACTCTATGGGTAGTGTGAAGTCTCTGCGGAGTACGTCCACCAGAAGATTGAGTTCCCTTGCAATGTGTTGTGACAGGAGGAACATCTTGTATTGAGCCCATTTCCATATGGTCTGTGACAGTTTGGATAGCCCTGGAGTGTAAGTGCCCCCCTTTTTTGTTCAGGTAATACATGGCTGTGGTACTGTCTGTGAGGACTAGGACTGTCTTCCCCTGGAGGTCAGTTTGGAATGTCTTCAGGGCTTTGAACAACTCTAGCAGTTGCAACAGGTTTATGTGGTTGGTTGCTACCGCTGGGGGCCACATGCCGTGCGCCATCTGATGAAGGAGGTGAGCCCCTACCCCATCAGAGATGCATCTGTGGTGAATGTCTTCCCTTGCAAGAGGTTTTCCCTTGACCACCACTGCAGAGACTGAACGAGGGCTGCTGAGACCATCCCATGGTCCGCTGGCCTGACACCATTGGCTCGAGAGCCACTCTTGCATGGGGCTCATGCGCAGATGTGCGTGAGTAACTAGGTAGATGCAGGATGCTGTCATCCCTAACAGTCGTAAGGCTTTGCGTACGGTCACCTCGCAATTGGCTACATAGTGAGGGATCTGGAACAGCAGGATTTGAACCCTCTCAGAGGGAAAGACGAGACAGTCCTTGGTCTGAATTAGAGCCTGCAGAAACTGCTCGACTTGGCTGGGGTCCAGGCTGGACTTTTTCCTCATTGATTGAGAACCCTAGACTGAAGAGGAGACCTACCGTCTTTTGGGGGCGTTTGTTGTTAGGCAGGTTTCATATGAATATCCTTTTATTAGCCAGTCGGCGAGGTAAGGGCAGACAGGGATGGACTGCCTGCGCAAGTGAGAAGGTACTACTGCCAGTACCTTTGTGAACACCCGTGGGACTGAGGCGATGCCGAAGGGAAGGACCTTCAACTGATAGAGGACAAGCACTATCATGAACCTTAGGTACTTTCTGTGCGCTGGCAACATTGAACTATGAAAGTATGCATCTTTCACATCCAATGTTGCCATGTAATCCCCCTGCACAAGCAGAGGGTTTACTTCCTGCAATGTTGTCATTCTGAACTTCTGTAGTTTGACAAATTTGTTCGCTGGGCGCAAGTCTAACACAGAACGCATGGTGAGAACCTTTTGGGTACAAGGAAGTACACTGAATAAATACCCTTGTTTACCTGATGAATGGGGACAACTTCTATGGTGCCCTTTTCCTGAAGGATCTCAACCTCTAGCAGGATTTGCAGGTGTGCTGCTGATAGGCGTCTGCTCTTTGGTGGATGGTATCGAGGTGGCCGGTGGAACTCTATACAATAACCATGGGTGACGGTCTTGAGCACCCACTGGTCTGATGTGACCTGCTCCCATGCATGCTGGAATGATGTTAACCATCCACTGACCCGTTAGGCATGCAAGGGGACCTGGACTGGCGAGTAATTTTGATGCGGAGGCCGGGGAGGTTCTTGGAGTAGAGTTTCTGCTCCTACCCTTGCTTCTGAGTTATCCACTCTGCTGGTATTGGGCATTGCCAGTCGAACCTTTTCTGGAGGACCATGGGGTACCTCCTGTGCCATACTGTCCATGTGGAGATTGTGAAAAGGACTGGCCCCGAAAGGAACAGCAAGAGTTTGCACCTCCCGCTGTTGAAAGGATTTGGCTGTGATTTGGTGGAGAGACTGGAGTGTCTCATGCTTTTTTTGCCGTTTCCAAGGCGGCATCCACAGCTTTACAGAACAAGTTCAAATCTTACACAGGCTTGTTTATCAAAGAGGCCTGAGTCTCCGGCTTAAAACCTGAATTCTTTAGCTAGACATGCCTCTTGAGAAGAGTACCCTGTGCCAGGGTGTGTCCCGCAGTCACTGCAGGATCTAGTATGTTCTTAAGGATGTTGTGTCTCCTGCCTTTCCTAAGAGACGACCGCCAGCAGGCGCGTTCGTACAGGTTCAGGGACTTCTTGGAGCCCCTCCCGAAGCAGGTTCCACTGCACATCGCTATAACTCACAAGAAGAGAAGTATTGTTAGCAATTCTCGTAGAATATGCTGCTGATGTGGTGATGCGCTTGCCAGAGCATAGAGATTCTTGCCGTCTTTGTCGGGTAGAGACTCTGCAGTAGACAGTGGCACCCCAGCACTTTTCCCGGTGGTGGTAACAACCAGGGAGTCTGGTGTGGCATGCTCCCAAATGTACATTGGGTCAGATGGAGAGGGTAGAAGCAGTTTCTCGACCTGAGGGTTGACAGCCCTGGTAAGGGAAGGGGACAGTAAGGAAGGTGCAAGGTGCTTCTTAATGGAATTCAGCAGGGGAATGGTTTGACTTGTGGAAGGTTTTTCCTTTAGTATGTCCTCCACAAAATTAGTCCTGAACAGTTTCCTGTGTGGCGATCTGGAAGTGGTCTGTGGCTCTCTTTAGGATGGCATTGAAAGCCATTTGGTTGTCAATGGGCGATGGCTGCCTCTGTTAAGCAAGGAGGGCGGGTCCAGGCAAATAACGTCTGGGTCAGGAGTTGCAGTGGGTGAGAGCCAAGGCACCCCACCTGCTGACTGATATTGCTCCCAATTTGGACACTGGTCAGTCTCATCCTGCCCAAAAGGGTTGTCCTCATGACTATAGGGATCTTCATATGTCTCCTAAGGTTCTGAAAACTCAAAAACATATTCTTGGTGAGTTTGAGTTTGGATTAGAAGCCTCTGCAGCTTTGGTAAAGAATCTTCCTACCTGGGTCTCTTGGGAGTAATAAAACTCTCGGAAAGGGTCTATAAATTGTGACATTTTGTCCATGTAATTTAAAACCTCTCTGGTCCACAGGAATGAAGCAGAGGTGTCTGGAGGAGGGAAATGATCACTAGAGGGAGTGGATTTATAATAAAGCCTTAGAGAGAAGCTGGCCCCTTCAGTCTACTCCTCTCGATGAGAGGGGGTGCTTTTTGGTTGTATCGCAGCCGAAACAATAGCCGCAAGACTCTTGCATAGCTCCAGCAGCAGTGTGTGGGATTTCGACATGCCTGTAGGCATTGTCGCGTTAACAACTCTGCCGAAACCTTCGAAGCTGACGCGCTCTTAGATGGCGTGTTGGCACTTGTATGCTTTTAGAGGAGACAGCCTTATGAGTGGCATGCTCGGATGCATGCCGAGAAGACAGATACGGGGAGGGTGCCGGACCATGAGGTTCGGTAGGCACTGTCGAGGGTTTCGGCAGGCCTGTTGGAGTCTGATGCTTCTTTGATGTATCTGTCGAGGAAGCTAGGAGGGTTGTAGGTTTTATCCTTGGGTGGTGTGTGCCCATGTCGCTGGGCGGTGATCTCCCCATAACAGTAACGGTGGCCTGCCTGTTGGGGCCAGGGACGGGCACCGGACGGTTCCGCCAAAATGTCTATGGCCTTCACATCAGAGCCATTGCTGCCACCAGAGTCCTCGTCACTCGAGGCGACGGTGCCAACTGGGGAATGACTTTCAGCCAGCATCACAAAGGTCGCCCACCGCTTTGTCGGCCTATCTTTTAATGCCTTAGGACGAAAGAGTTTGCAGGATTTATAGGATCGCATATCGTGGTCACGAGGTAAGCACCTATTGTTTTTCGATGGGTGTCCTTCCAGGGGTATTTTCTGCTGCAAGGCGGACAAAACTTAAATGGAATACTCTCCATAGCAGAGGTAAAAGGTGGCATCCAGACCAGAAAAGGAAAGAGGGGAAGAGGAAATGCATTCTCAGAAAAGAATCAACCCAGAGCCCCACTCTCCCTACTGTAAGGGCCTGGCCGGAGAGCCATGTGGTTGACAGACGTTGATCGATGCACCAGTCGCAGAGACAGCAGCTGGATGGCATCGGTGTAGAGATCCACGAAGTGGTCGAAGAGAAGATAAAGACTAAATGACCATCGGTTGTGGGACAATAAACAATTTGCGATAATAACTCTGATGAACTCCACATAAGGCGACGAACTAGTTGAGACCGCGATGCACGAGGGATTTTGGGTACACTACACGTCACATTAGGGATAGTGTTACAGTCACGCTGATGTCAACGTGCCGTTCCGATTCTCGAAAGAAAGATGCAATACTGTGCGATTACCACTAAATGTCAAACTATATGCACAGCATGTGATTCTAAGCAGATTAACAAGCATCAGAAACAGTCATTGAGGCGGTTATGATATATCAGTGAGTGCTGAGAGTGGGTGAGGGGAAAATCTTCTAAGGGACAGAAAAAGGAATTTTTGGGTAGTTATTTTTTTATTGACGGGTTGGGGTTTTCTTTAATATCATGATTTTGGGGATTTTTGTTGAAACATGGAAACGCCATTGAAACATTTATGCCAAGTGCTTACCTGACATAAAATAAAAATGTTTAAGTATCATTGGGAATTGTTAAGGGAAACAAAGGGCAAGATGATTAAACCGTGGCCTAGTGAGGGGTCCTATGATAAGCATATATTGGAAAATCTGCATAATTTCCTAGGGACCAAATTGGACAATAGACTGAATATCTTGGAGCTATGGAGGTTATATGAGAAGGGCGGGAAGGCCCAGGAGGTTATTGCTATGAAAGAAGGGACAAGGAAGGAAGGCGTAGGAATTTTTTCTGCACCACCCCCATATGGGCGCTATCCTTTGTTGCCCACAGAAGGGTATACCAATCCAGAGTTTGAACCTCCATAGTCTCCAGTGACTGCTCCGGTGGTTACGAGACAGTCAGGGGTAACGCCTCTGTATGCACCAACATTTGAGAGACAGGAATATGAGGGAAGCCTTCTTTAGTAAAGGTTGTTGGTGGGCTTTGAAGGGAAGAGGAAAGGAGGAACGTCTATCGTAAGGATAAATCAGCATTAACCTTGGGACCAGAAGATCCAGAGTGAGAGGATTGTAAGAAGCGGGCATGAAGAGTCAACGAGGGGAGAATTGCCCCCGGTTCCAGGAAAGAGGACATATTACGGAGAGTAGTGGAAAGGCAGAATAGGGAGGAAGCAGCAAGGTTAGTAGAGAGCGATGCGGCAGGGTTACAACAGGATAGGAGTAAAAAGCAGGAAGACAAGAACAAGGAAACATAGGAAGGGGAGGGATAAAGATGGAGGCATGGTCAGATTCTCGTGCGGCTGCATAAATCTGTTATAAAGAGAGTATGTGTGGACATGGAAAAAGAAAGCACTGCTTTAGATGCATAGTTAGAACAAAGGAGAAGAGAGTCTGCCTGCTACAGCAGACCTAAGGGGGTGATTGTCCCCACAAAAGGATCAGGGGATGTGATAGAAGGGACAGAGGAGGAAGAGGAGTATGACTGGGAGAGAGAATGAGCAGGGAGGACAGGAAGCAGAGGCTACGCCTCCCGCTCTAGTTAGGACTTTGCAAAATACGCTGTGGAGCCCGCATGGCCATAGGAAGAGGGTGAGGACAGCTAGGGGAAGCCCTAGTAAAAGCAAAAGTGACTCAATACCCACTTACTCCAGAGGGGTCAGGGGAGGGCGTATTTTGTCCCATGGTCACACATGGACCGGAATAACGTAATGAAGATGCTTCCTTCGCTCATTGCAGGGGAGCGGGGGGATTGGATTTATGCTCGAGAAAAAACAAACCGCTCGTGTCATGTTGGCAATAAGGGACATGGAAAAACCTTCACGGCCTTAATGGGGGAACGGTCAGACGAGTTGTGGAAGAAAGCTAGGTATCTGGGAAGTCAATTAGACACCAATACCCACGATGGAGCAGCTTTCAATAATTATAGGGCACAAGTTTGGGGAGCACTGAGGATAATGTATCCTGATACGCTAGACAAATTCCGTTTTGGCAAAAACAATGAAGTTGAACGAGGATCCCACTGACCACATTCAGTTGATTCAGGAGATGTGGAGAGCAGAGACAGGAGAAGGATGGGACAGAAATGTGGCTATTTTTGATCACATGTTGAAAAAGAGACTTCCTAAAGAAGTACAGCATGACTGAGACAAGGTCGTAGGGATGGAGCGGAAGAGTTGGCAGGAGATATAGGTGCACATTTGGCATTTTGTAAGAGGCCACAGGAAAAAGAAAAGGAGAGTACGGACAAAAGACTGAGGCCAAGTTGGTCCAGAAAAAAATAGCGAAGATTTGTTTAGAGGGTGCAATGATAACCAGCCCCATAGAGGGACAGTTGGGACAACAAGGACAAATAGACTCTGGAATGGGACAAGCATGGATGGACGGACGGTATGTACCTGAACCAAGAACGATGAGAAGATTTCCACTCGGGTCATTCAGCGGATTTGGAGAAATGGAGCCCTGGTTCAATGGGCCCATAGGAGGGGGGTATGAAGGAATGTATGGAGTGCTGTGTTAGGTGTGTGGAGGAATGGAGCCTGCGTCACGGGATTGTCAAATTCGACCACAGTATTTTAACACAGGTCCTCTCCAGTATCACCCTATTCCCCAAACTCTGCGCCATTGCAACAAGTACAGATTGATCAGAACCGGGGAACTGGAATGACAGACTCATGCCCGATAATTTCAACCCAGGCATCAGTATAGGATTGGGAGAAGAATCCTCCACCGAATGGGACAGTCACCCATTACACTGGAGCAAGTGTACTTGGAGGAAACCCTTTTTCGCATCATAGTGCTCAAATATATCAGGAATAGGCAAGGTCTCAGGTATCTCTGACGTGTACAATTCTATCAGTTAATACAGATCCGGAAGAGGAACCCCGGATAGGTGTAAAGGTAGGTAAACAGACATTTTCTTTCAGGATCGACACAGGGTCCACAAAATCTTGTATTAAAGAAGGTGGATTTCCCCTATCAGGCAAAGAAATGGACATGCAGGGATTTTCTGGGGCTGTCCAATCAGTTCCATACACTGTAGATGTGTGTAACAAGGTAGGTAATCAAACTTTATCTGCTCCCTTGTTTTACTGCAAAGAAACTCCTGCAAACCTTTTGAGAAGGGACCTCCTGCGCAAGCTTAATATGTCGATCACATTTTCAAAGGACAGCATAATATGCTCAATTCCATGAGTGTACCCATTAAGAGAAGCAGCACTTTTCCCCACTTATTGCAGCGATAGCACAATTAGGGGGTGCCAGTACATTCTGCATTATTCTTGTGTGGGGTAATGATAGTGTTGAGTTGAGTGCCTGGAATAACAGATTGGACATGGCAGATTCCCCTCGAATTTCTGTTCCTGTCTGCTGAGACACAGGAGAAAACGTCAGGGACTATCCTTACCATTCTTCTAGAAGCCATGATTGTGAAGGACAGGGTGGTTCTTTCAGGCACCGATGAGGAAGGAGGAGAATGGCACACAGTGTTTATTGATCCGACCTCACCGTTAAGAGGCGTGTCTGATGAGCAATTGTTGGAGGACGTGAAAGATGCAGGTGAAATGCTTTTTGAGATTGGGGTGTCTTGTCAGGTAGTGGTGAGCAAAGGGAGGTACTACAGACTATATTAATTGTGTGAAAAACATTGCCATACTGGAAGGAGAATTTGGAGAAAGTGCTGAGTCACTTATGGACCAGCAATCCCCATGATGTGGGACTTTTGAAAAGGGTAGGCGCAGTGCAAATAAAATTAAAACAAGGAGAACCCAATGTGTAGGGAGGCAGATGAAGGGATTTTTAGACCATTATGGTGTTGTTGAAGCAAGGCATTATACAACCTTCTGTATTCCCCATTTAACACGGCCATTTACCCTGTGAAGAAGGCAGAGTTTGAACACATGAAGTTATCCCAGTGGTACTGTGAATCTCCAAGTGTTTTTAACAGTGTTATTCAGATGGATTTAGGGAATTTACAAATGTACAGTACTGTAATTCAGTAGATGGACAATGTACTGGTTTGTAATGCCTCAGAGGAACAGTCTAGTGGAGACTCAGGCAGACTTCTCACCCTGCCGGAAAAGAGGTAAAAAAAGTGTACAAAGAAAAACTGCAATATTGTCAAACAGAAGTAGTGTATTTGGGACAGGTACCATCATCCGCAGGGAGAAGGGTAATGCCTGAGAGAACCACCAGAGTTCAGAACATGCCTCAACCAACTATGGTAAAACAGATGCAGCAGTTTTTGGGGCTCTGTAACTATTGGAGGTCTTAGATGTTTGACTACCCTAGTTACACGAGGCCCCTGCTGCAAGCTCTCAAGGAAGCACATAAAGAAGATTCCGATCAAGTGGTCAGGTGAAATGAGAACTTGTTTTCAGGAGCTCAAGACTGATCGGTAATGCTCCAGTTTTGGCAACCCCAGATTACCAAAAGCCATTATTTTTTTTTCACATACAGATAGGAAGGTAATGACAGCGGTCCTAACACACAACATCATTAGGTCATAAACCCAAGGCCTATTGTAATGGGTTGTTAGACTCAATTATACAGTGTCAGTTTTCGTGTTAGCAATCATTTGCGGCAGAAGCCTTTGCAATACAAAAGTCCTCAGCCATTACTATGGGCTGCCCGGTGACACTGTATGTGGAGCATGCAGTTTTTGCAATTTTGGAGAAGTCAAAATCAACTTTGAATACTCAGAGTTTCTTGGCACAAGGTTATTTTGTCAAATGTTTCCGTACGACCAGTGAGGTGTCAGGTAGAAAACCCAGTGACTTTTTTGGCTGACCCAGTGCAGCCTGGTGATGATGTTCATAATTGTGTGACCTATGAGGGAAAAAGTACAAGTACTAAAGAAGATGCTTTGGAGACTGGAGGAACCCTTTTTGTGGATGGATCATCAATGATTGATCAGGGCACTGGTGAGACATATATAGGAGCAGCAGTTGTAAGTCGTGTGGGTGGTGAGAACCGGGTGGTGGTGGTGGAGTAGCAATTGCTGTCACATTACTCTGTGCAAGCAGCCAAGTTGGTGGCGCTAATTGAGGCACTGGACAGGAGTATGGGGCAGTCACTATCTACACCGACTCTGCGTATGTTACCACAACAATACATTCTGTGTTCTCGATGGCAAAGAAGAGGATTTAGAAGATTTGATGGGACCCCTGTCCAGCATGCTGCGCTGCTTTCACAGTTAATTGGCGCGTTAACATTGCCTATGGATGTAGGGGTTGTTAAATGTGCTGTGAATACTAGTAAAACTGATTTTGTGGCATGTGGTAATGATGCCATGGACCGATCAGCAAAAGCTGCAGCTTATTTGCCCCTCCCAGATATCCCAAAAATGTAAATGATGTCCCAACAGGTATAATTGCTGGTAATGTATACTGCAGTCCCCTTGTTACAAATTGTTGAACTGCAGTGAAAAGCACAGCAGGGGGGAAAAGGAGGTTTGGGCGAAGAGGGGGTGTACGCTCTCATCAGATTTATTGTGGAAGCAGGACCCGAAGGGGAAGGTAGTGATGCTGTAGAGTTGCTTCTTGTGGCTTTGGTGCAACTGCATTTCCTGGCACCTACTCCTCTGTGACAAATTGCAGCAGAACTTCAGGAGGATTGGTTTGTGCCCAACCTCTCTGAGCAGGCGAGTTGGTTTATTGGTAATTGCACACTCTGTAAGGAATTAAATCCAGGAAATACTAGGAGGGCGGTAAAAGGGGTTATACCCCAACCTTCATGTCCTTTTAAGGAATTACATGTTGATTTCATTGATATGGTACAAAGGTGTGGCACATATTGTTATTTAATTGTGGTTGTGTGTCCATCTTCCCAATGGCTTAAGGCTGGACGCTGCGTGCACCCTGATGCCAATTCAGCGGCTAGATTCATGGTAAGGGAGGTATTTCCACAGTGGGATATTTGTGAAGTGTTAAGGTCTGATAATGGGACTCACTTCTTTAACGCTTTGCTCACTGAAATTACTTCACTTTTAAATATACGGCACAGGTTGTGCTTGGTGTACCACCCTCAGGCCAATGAAATTGTATAGCGTCTCAATGGCTTATTCAAAACTCAGTTGTCAAAAATGTGTTCGGATTTGCTTAAGTCATGGCTTTACTTCCTTCCCCTGGTACAGTTTGGTTTGCGCATAAGCCTGGAAAGCTTCACCACCTCAACCCCCATGAGGTGGTGACGGGTCGTAGAATGTTTACACCTCTCTCACCCGTACTCATTGGTACTGATGCACATGAGTAGTCAGAAATTCTGGGAAATAAATTTGGGGACCATCTTAAGGCTTTAACCAAGAGTGTCAGAATTGTGTCCTAAGAGGTTACTTCATCTCATCAGCAAAACAAGGTCAAAGGTGGCATGGCACCAAACAAGCATCAGCATCCTTTGTTACTCCCCGGGGATAGGGTCTTTGTTCAGTCTTTTGTCCGTCGCTGGAACGACCGTCGATAACACTGACCCTATAAGGTCATCTTCTCCACTCGTACGGCTGTAAAAGTGGAAGGAATTAAAAACTTCTTTGCTCCTCCATGATGTTCGGAGGGACACTGGTACGCCACCACTGACGCCTGAGGAACACGAGGCGACTAATAATTAAGTTAAGTAAAATATAAGGAATTAAGGTTCATTCCAGCTGACAGGGGTGGGGGGGGGGGGGTGGAGAGTGTACAAAAACCTAAGAATTGTTTTAATAAATCGTCTTTTTAATGAAATGGTCTTAAAACTTATACCCGTTTTAGTAGGAATTGGTTGTAAAAGGACAATGTGTTCAGCACATTTGGGTCATATGTGTTGGATAAAAAATGTGTACAGGGGAGGAAACATTGGGACATTTGGGTACAATGGACACACTATCGGAAACGCAACAAAGTTTTGATATTGATTTTGCATCTAATGATTCTGATGGGACTTTAGAAATTGTAAATGATGCACACAGTTTTGCAGCCGATAATATATTATACCAGAGTGGGAAGGGAGGGAGTAACTGAGTCATGTTACATTTGCTCCCTCATTCTCCGCCTTTCTGGTGTTCTTAGATCATGTATTCCTGATGAGGTAAAAGTGGCAGATGTACGTGGTCTTGTGCACCTAGCCCTCTGCAGGTTTCAAGGGCAGTTTCAGGGGCGATCTGTAGCAGCTTCTGTCCTTCCGATCAATGAAGAATATTCAAACAACTGGGGAAGACCAAAGCTGTTAGTTGTACGCAAAGAGTGCAGCTTAACCTTGAGGGTTTGATACTTGTGAAAAACAGATGGGAGCAGGGGTCAATGAGTTGCAAGGCTAGAGGGATGGTGTGACTCTCCGAAGAGGGGGTGGCACAAACTAATTTGGCACGTGGAAAAGTTTAGAGAAAATAAGTGAATTTCTTGACTTGGCTCAAGAAGCCTGAGAAACCCATTAAGATCTGGTTACTTACATGTTTTTTTTGTATTTTAAAGGCGATGGCACGGTGCCTGTGGGCATGAATCAAAACTGCAGCACCAATCTGCATATTCCCGATTTGGCTGGAGGTACGGCCGCAATTTTCGATTTATTCTGGTCATTTGTGCCCTTTTCGTAGTAGCAATTACCTCCAGCCTAGAGAGGTGTATGCAGCATCATCACTTTGCACGTGCCCATCCTCGTGGTTCTGCAGAGCCACCTGACACTGTCTGAATCCACATTTCTACCCCTTTTGTCCCCTGTGCCCACTGTATCCCTTGTGTCATCAGACATGCACACTCTGCAAAATTTGCAGGACTCTGAGGATAGATCGAAAAAATCTGTGTCCGCAGCATCTTCTGAGGCTCTAAGGAGCATTCCTGATCGTTTTTGACTGTTAAGCCGTATTGAGACTTTCTCCTCTCTATTGGCCCCAGGCGTGCAATCCTCCGTCAATGCAAAATGGATTCAAATAACTCATTACAAGTTGCTATTATTCATCAATTCCTCTGTGTTATCATTCAGTGTGATCAAAGAAGAACTTAGGGCTTTGTGTCTTGTAGCCCTGCAGAATAGTTACATCCTGGATCTCCTAACAGCTATGGAGGGTAGGATGTGCCATAAAACAAGCAAAACTTGCTGCACATGTGCCTCCTAATGACTCGGATAACGGAACTTTGGCTCGAAAAAATATTACTGAACTGAAAACTCTCAAGAGGGACATGGAGAGGGAGGCGGGAATAACAAAATACTTTTTTGGCCTCACTTTTCTCTTGGATGGCATCATGGATGAACATAATCTTCAAAGTACTTTCACCTGTTTTGATTTTTTCTCTAGCACTTTTCTGCTCTTGTCAGTTACGTCTTTGATGCTGCTCGACTCAGATGCCTAGTAGTACTACAATGTTTCTTGTAACTCCATCTAAAGCTAGGTATAGGACCAATTCTCTTCACATGGGCACTCAAAACTGATTTTGGATTGAAGGGGGTGGGTTTCCATCCTGCACAGGTCGGAGTGAATGTGTACAACAATGGGTAGATTGCAGAACTAATGATGAGTCAAATTGAGGTCGTCTAGCGGAGGATTATGGGAAAAACGGTTGTGAAGATTTGCTCCATAAAAATAGTGAGATTGACGATTTGGAAATTGGTTTGTTAGTTAATGGGTTAACTAAAGGGGGAAAGTTGGGAAATTGGAAAAATTCGAACTTTGTGCACCATACCAGTGATTGGGCGGTGGACACATCACAGTAATTTCTGTCACTTTTGCAAATCGCTACAAATATTACAATATTTATGGTAAATGGGATAAGTGTTACATTTAGGTAACTTATTTTGAGTAGAGGCAATACATTTGTAGATTTGCATGCATGCAGAAACATAATTATGAAACATTGTCACACGTGGGGCTCGCCACACTGGGTAAAGCAGGCGATCAATAAGTACATGTGGAGTACAACTGTACGAATGGCGGTCATGAGAGGAGATCATAAAAAGGTATAAAATGCACACATAATGGTACACATCTATGGGAAGTGTTTTTTGAATGTAGTAAAAGACATGAAATATATGAGGTGGGATTAGTCTATGTATCATGGGTCTTCGCATTATGGGTCAATCAGAGGGGTGTTTCCACCATCATGGAAAAGTTTTGCAAAGGCCCGTCAGCAGTCAAGGAACAAGTTTCGTAAGCTAGTCAACAGAGTGGTTGCGGTCAGTTAGCAGATGGCTCAAGTGCTGGAGGACAATTGAAGATGTGATCTCTGGTGAACTGGAGAGTTCATTGTTGTAAGAAATAGGCATCTTGTGAATTCATGGGGTTCTTTGAAGCAGGTGGCTCTACTGTGGCACTGTGAGACCAGTACTAATACATTTTAGGAGAGCGATTGTGTTATCAGAGAGTCGGCGGAACTCATGTGAATAGGAAAAGGTCAGCCACGTAGAAATCAAATATTGGACACCGGACAAATCTGGGCAATGCGATTAGCAAACATGAATAGGTAAAAAGGGAATCTATGTGTCTTTCCCTCTTCTTCATGTACTTAGGTATTTTTGGGTAGGTCTGTGTGCGTCATTATCAGGAATTCTGTTATTTTGTAACTAAGAGACAAGGCTATCACCAAATATGGAGAGGCTTCAGGGAGGTGTGTGTTGAAAACGTAAACCTTGTAATTACAAGTTTTAGGGGATTGTGTTATAATGTCTGTATCCAATGACCTGCATGGGTTTTAGATTTCTCTGTACAGGGCAACCAATCATGTTTAGGGGATGACTTTATAACACTATCTGGGGGAGTGTATTAACTGTTAAACTGTATATAATATGTGTTCTTTGTGTGGTTCAGGGAGACCAGGGTTAGTTTGACTCTTCGATGTCATCTAAGTCCCCCTCACAGCCGTTGTACAATAAACTTGCTTTATGGACAAAAGGTGCACTAACTAATTTTAGAGGTGGGCCTAATTTGGGTAAAGGGTTGGAGCTAAAGGTCCACGCCAACATAATGATTGACCTAGGTCCATACTGACACCAACAAAACCAGAGAGGAAATCAAGAAAATAAGAGGATACCAAAGATATCATGATGCAGGGTCAGCCCCACAAGGTTGGTGCGTTTCTGCATCATGACCCCAATGCTGCACCAGGAATAAATGGCTTCCAAGCAATAGACTTGAGGAACTACAACATGGCCTGGTCCGCACAAGATGCAGTAATTGTCATGGCTAAATATCATACCCACTACATAGATCACTGGATTACCTTAAGGACGTGGATACCCACGATATGCACATGACTTGCAAGGACCTGAGCAAGTTTAGATCTAGGGGGCTGATAGGGGTATGGCTCCAGCACCACGGAAACGGAGGTGGAGCACTGGATGCCCCAGCTGCGCACAAACAAGGCGAGTTGCCAATAGCAATGCTTTGAAAGCCACAGCAGTAACTCAGTGCTGAATATTGAATACTGTGATCAGGTGGAGTCATAGGCACCGCGATGAACAAATAAATATATATATACAACAGCTTAATATCATCTGAGTGAGGGTCAAGGGCGCATTGAAATATAAGCCCAGCATTACGGAAACAGAGCTGTAGTACTGGATGCCCCACCCCTTAGAAGGCTGTTTTGCAACAGCAATGGCTTGGAAGCCACAAGATCAACCTCGTGCTGAATACTGAGCTCTGCCAGCAAGTAGAGTCCAAAGCGCAGCGTTGAATAACCAAATGCATACAATAGCTCAACATCATCTGAGCGAAGGGGCAAGGGCACGCTGAAATATAAGCCCAATACATGCAGGTACATACATATTCAAACGGATTACACCGTAGCATACATAGACGTCTGTAGGATCCACGTTCCATTACTATGGCAACAGAGCATGCATCCTCAATGTAAAAATGAGCTAGGAGACACGGTTTCTCCTAGCAATGCATCAGCATTCGTTACAGAAGCGAGAGACACGAAGCACTGCAGAAATACACATATACAAAAAGTTAGGCTACAGCTTAGAACAACCCTTATTTAATTATACCTTCACTGCCTTTTCCCACAGTAGCCCGAAGTATAAACAGACACAGCAATGATCTATAGGAGCTTGTCTGAACTAAGGGAGGGGTGGGGGGGAACACGAGCACGGCATAAGGTAAGACCCTGCATCTTGTGACAGGGAGATGAACATTGCTGAGGTAACATTCATTTTTTTAGATACATGACTAAGGCTCCTTTTTAGTAGACGTGCTTCGACCGCCCACTTACCACCCTGGACATGCCACACAAGGGGCCATCGAGACGACATGGGCCACACTGTGTGTATAAACCCACATTTTCCACCAGGACCCCCAGGCAGGGCAGGAGCCCTTAGTCGTCTGCATGATCATCCTCCTGCATCAGGACTGCGCCCGCGACACGACTGAAACAGACCAGCCACGCCGGTTCTCCATTATTTTCACTGTGAAGATGCTATTTTCGCTACCAGAGGTACACGATATCTACCCCCATGATCGAGATTGCTGATTTTGAACAAATTATGGCATATAAATTGAATGTGCAGCCCCGTCTTAAGGTGGCCGCCGCTCCGATTGCACAGATCAGCTGATTGGCCTTGCGTCAACATTTAGCACAGACCACCTGATCGGCCGTTCCGATCAAGGGATGTGAGCTTAAGGGCCTGTCTGGGGCTGTCCGCAGCATGACCGTGACCTCCTCCCCACAAAACAAAAATATATTCACCTCTCGTGCCGCCACCATAACGCTGAACTTTACATATGATCTTCAAGTAAATTATGTTGTGCAGTACGATTTACGAATTATTATTACCCAGTAGTATCATGTTCACTCACCTTGTATTGTCAGTGTGTAAATATCGAGTGTCCCACTCAGGACACACCACGAATGCTATTGATATCTAGACTTGAGTCACAAATACGACAAAACGATTACGATGGATTTATGATAGCTATGTCTCCATGCCAGTGCTCAACTACCAAGTTATCTCTGAAACGCCCAAAATATGTTGCTCAATCTATGGCTAATTTATCTATGCAAACAACCCAGATTAGATGTATGTAACCAGACGATTGTATGGTAGATGTTATCCTCAAAGTAATTTATAGTGCTGTCCTATTACTAAGAGTTGTATGTGGATACCCTGTGATCATAAAACTATGTAGTGATTGTGTAGCATAACCTGAGGCAATTACCATTTTACCAAAGTACTACAGGCCATCTCTGTGCTACCCCAGACTACTTACATCACTACCTAGGACGCTTGTACCAGTAGATTACCGCCAATATATTGTTAGTCCCCTACCAACAAGAAGTTATGCCAGGCTGGTTAACATTCATTATTTTACAAAAGCTGGAGACCGAGTAACAATACTACGTCACACAGCCGCTCTCATTGGGCCCAACCTGGGCAAGGAATTGTTCAGAGTTCAAAGCGGTTAAATCAGGTATCAAAGGTAATGTGCTTGTTCAAAATAAGAGAGTGATAGTTGTTTTAATCAAAGTGATGATTTATCCAAAGAAATTCAAAACAAGGCTATCACTAATGAATTCTTAGTGAGGAAGCAGTTGCCACAACTCATACGTGGTTCAGACTAAATATGCCAATGCATTTCGGAAATCATTTCCTTCTTCAGGGCAAGTCTGTTGAATTACAGGTAAGTAACATTTTGCATCAATATCATAAAACAGAGCACACATAATTGTAGTAAAAGTAAAAATAAAACATACCAATCAGTCGTGATTTCAAAGGTGATAAATCAAAGGAAGAAATAGAAAATAAAAGACAATGAGTGAATTGTCAATGTAAATGATGTGAACAAGGAAAATGTGTAAAGCTAAGTTTACCTTGATAGTGGGGCAAATGGTACAGGAGAGAACAATGTTCGTAGTTCATGCCCAAAATGAAATGGGCCAACAGAATTCTGTGGATACAGCGGCTGAAATGCAAAACACGAATGTGTTCACAAGAGGTAGATCGTGTCTAATTACAGAAATAGATTCCAGTTACATGCCGTGACAAGAAAAGCGCGGATGTGTATAAAAAGGTAGTAAAGTGTGCTGAGATCGAATCTCATACCTTGGAGCACACACAGTGCTCGGATCCTCCTGTGTGCAGCTGAGGGCAGTGTCTCCGACTGCCGTGTTAGGCCGTTGCTAGGACAATGGTTCTTTTGTAATACACGTGACCACCTGGCGTCTGAGAGAGGCCAGTGGTCACGACAGAAGTGTATTGCAGGTGATAGCCTGCACGGATTGGTAAAATAAGCATTTATGGGGCATAACAGGACAATGTCCACAATTATGGTGACATAATAATATCCAAAAAAGAAAAAATAATGGAAATGAAAAAAATACTAACGAGCGCCCGATGGGAACCGGGGGCAAACAGAAACTTGGGCACACGTGCATGTACTGCCAGAGGTAAACAAGCTACAAAGGCATATCACTCAATTACATAATAAACAAAAGATAAAAATAAAATAAACATAAAAGTAAACATAAAAAAGAAATATGAACCACTCAATTCTGAACACTAAACATAGAAAATACGTAAGATAATACCCTTAATGATGCACATAGGGTGTTAAACTGTCATCCCCCGTCACGGCCATAGCTGAAATTGGCGGATACTTCTGCGTTGGAGCTGGAGACACAGAGGTAGGGTGTTTTAGCCCCTTCTGTGTTCATGCTTCCAGCTCCAGTTACGTAACGCAGCGCCACAGAGTATTTAACCCCCCCACCTCCTGGCATGACGCTCCGTTGCAACCCTATTGGATGCTTTCTGTAACGCTCACCTGACTCCCACGGAGACGCTGACCAGGTCTGAACTGCTGCGGCCTCTTCTAAGGTGATGCGCAGAACTCGGAAGACCGACTGGACAGGACCCCCAAATCTCGCTCATCTGACTCGCAGGAGAATCCTTCTGCAGATGGAGAAAGGGGATTAACTACCTGCGGATTAGCGCGTCGGCCTCCCACTTCCCTCTTTCGCTCTCCTCAGACCACCTTCGAAATTGCACGTTAAATCTCACCTTAAGGTTTGAAAGGACGAGCTCTCCATCCTGCTTCTGGTGCAGGGGTGCGGTTATATCCAGTTACTTCACTGGTGTTCGGATTGGTGAGGATCCAAGCTTACTTGACTTTCCTGGCAAGGTGCCGTAAGTATACTGGTGTAAAGGTTCAAGAGTTGGCCTCCTTTTCTATTTGCCTTTATATTCAGTAGTCAGTCTATTATCCCTTTTATCACAGGTGCTGAGTGAAGATTTCGCGTAGAGGAAACAATTCGCCAAAGGTAAACTCAGGTGAGTTATGATGGGTGGTTCCTTTAATGTCCTTATTTTCACCCACTAATGCTTGTGTCTTTTTTCCCCATAGGGGCCGGGGTACGGTACTGCCGAAGAAGAGGCGCCGACCCGAGATGAGGGAAGATTCTCACAACAATAATCAGGTAAGTCTTATGGCGAAAATCTGGCTTTCCTCAATATGTTCCTTTTGCTCACCATTTGTTCTTCTCTTCCCCCTTAGGCACAGGTATGCGGCGGATCGTGCAGATGGTCGCTAAGGAGCACGGAGATGCCTCGTGAACAGGTGAGTGGAACGCGGCGCTGCAGCGAGCAACGCGATGAGTCTTTAAAATGAATGTCTTCCCTTAGGATCGCCGGTGTGATGACTCCGGACTCCGGGTAGAAGCAGGTAATGTTCTTCTGTTCACCTTTTCCCTTCTCTTCTTTCCTTTCAGGTGCTCCAGGATGGAGGGGGGCGTGGCTGGAGTCAGGATGCAGGAGCAGACACGGTGAGCGTCCAGCTGGTAGGTGCAGAACAACGCAAAGCGTGAGCTGCTGTCTGGCCGTGGCTTAAATAGCCCCCAAAGTAGTTCCAGGTATGTATTCTCCCCCGGCCACGCCCGAGCGGCAAAAAAGTCCCACGGGTAAAATAGTCCCTTTTAGGCTTCAAAGAGGTCTGGATCTGGCAGCACGGTCTGCATCAGGTAAGTTCACATAAACACTCCCTTTATGAGCCTGGCGCCTATGGCGCCAGGACTGAGGTCCAAAATGAGCCTGGCGCCAAAGACGCTAGGACAGTGTTCAAAGGGCCCCTACTTGGGGTTGCTGGCCTTTTTCCCAGGAACATGATGTCTGCTTCCGGGGACGCTGCTCCTGGACTGGTTCTCCGGGAGTAGGCATCATGACACTTTCCTGTTTCTGGGTTTCCTCACTCCGATCCTCTGTCTTTCTCCTGCGGATCTGCCAGAGGGTTTTCCCTGTTCTCTGGTGTTTCCTGCTTCCCTCACCATTTCTACTGTTCGCTTTATTTTTTTTTCCCTGCCGCTGCTCCGAGCGGCGCTCTGTTGTGCTCTCTCCTGGCGGGTTCCGTCCCGGACTCCGTCTTCCTGTTCCTCTATCTCTCTCTCCATTGCAGTTTTCTCCCTGTTCCCTTTTTTCCTCTGTGGTTCCTCGGAGCCATGCTTTTTACTCACCTTCTTCCTCTTCCTGGTGGTGCCTTCCTGGATCCAGTGCCATATCTACGAATAGCCACATGGTGCTTCCGGCTTCTCCTGACATTGCGACTCTGTCGCATCGGCAAACTTGGACATTCTACGGGCTACGAACTCCCTCTCATCATAACTCCTGTCAGCGGTCCATCTTGTCATCAGGATTGGTGGGTGTCAACGCTCCACTACAGGGTTTTTTCACCTTTTGGGTTTTTCCTTGATTTCTGGCTCGATTCCGGAAAGGGAGTCACGGGGCAGCTGTTCATACAGCCGTCACATTGGCTTCCCTCCGTGACAAGCATATCCATCTGAAGAAGGGGAGAGACTACCTTGCACGTCGGCGCCTACAAGAGACGACAACTCCAGCAGCTCAGGTGAGGAGAGTGTGTTTACAGGGGAGGAAGAGATCGGGGTGCACACTATGTCACAGATTGCAATGCCAAAGAGTGCAAAGATGTCTGCTGAGGAACAGGTCCAAGAGTTGTAGAAGGCTTTCCAAGCAATGTCTCAGGAGTTACAAGGAGTAAATACTGAGAATGCTCTGCTCAAACAGATGCTATCTGCCAGAGAACCTGCCCCCCCCCCCCCCGGAATTGCCACCCATGGCGCGGTCCTCTGGAAAATTCGATGGCTCTCCCAAGAAAGTTAAGGAGTTTCTGGAAGCATGCATGGTTTTTCACTTTTAGGCCTCGTACCTTCGCTACAGATCAAGCCCGGGTGGGTTTCCTAATATCGGATATGACAGGAAACGCACTATGCTGGGCTACACCATTGGTGACCAGTGGAAACGCCATTCTGCAAGATTTTTCCAGGTTTCAGAATCTACTGAAGCAGACATTTGAACGGCCGGAGTTATCCTTTACCGCCTGTGAAGATTTGCTAGACGTCAGACAAGGCCCTCTGGATGTATTGTCATACATCTCCTCCTTCAAAACATTGGCAGCAGAAGCAGGGTGGCCCTAAACAGCACAATATGCCATTTTCAGGAGGGGATTGAAGGAAGAAATCAAAGATGAGCTGACCAGATCCCCTCGTTCACCCACTTTTTCAGATCTGCTCGCTGCTGCTCTTCACATAGAATATTGTCTCCAAGAGGGAAGGGCAGAGCGTCGCAAACAAAGAAGCCCTGGCTATACTCCGGACCCCTTTGCACACTCTCCCCCTGGTCGCTCCACTGCTACTTCTTCCGATGAACCAATGCACATCGGCGCCACCAGAGCACCTCTGTCCGCTGCTGAAAGACGTTGCAGACGAGAAAATGGAATATGTGCCTACTGCGGTTCAGACCAAAACCTTCTCAAGGACTGCACAGAACTGGGAAACAAGAGATCGGGAAACGGACACCATCGGCGTCAGTAGGGACTAGCGACCGGGGGTCCCCAAGCATTTCTCATCGTCCCTATTTCTCTCTTTCAGTTTCCTCTCCCAAGTCTAAAGACGACTCCAGACTCCTGGTGATTCCAGTAAATCTTGACCTTGAAAGCAGACAGGTGAAAATCCTAGCTCTACTGGATTGTGGTGCAGGTGGCAACTTCGTTGACACCCTGTGGGCAGACAGGGTGGCTCTCCGCCGGATACCGCGAAAAGAAGGTCAGAAGGTTGAAGGAGTGGATGGGTCGCCATTGTCTTCTGGTCCCATTACCCATACCACGGAGGAACTCTCCCTGACGATAAATCAACACAAGGAGGTCTTATGTTTTGACATCATCAGGGCCGCCCATTTTCCCATCATTTTGGGCATCACATGGCTCCGCAGACATAATTCACGGATAAACTGGACCGAGAATCAGCTGAGTTTCAGTTCCCCGTGTTTTCTGTTGGAGAGTCGGGGAGATCTACAGCCAGTTAAGATTTTTTCTAACATCCACGTGGGAGTTCATGCATTACCCAGCTTTTGTTCAGGGTTTTCCGAGGTGTTTCAGGAGTGCCTTCATGCGAATTGCCGCCTCATCGGCCAGAGGACTGTACCATCAACCTGGAAGCCAATGCCCTGGTTCCGTTCGGACTGATGTTCTCCCTCACGCAAACAGAGAAACAGGTTCTTCGGAAATACCTAGATACCAATTTGGAGAATGGTCTAATTCAACCTTCAAAGTCACCTGCAGGAGCTCCTCTATTTTTCATCAAGAAAAGAGACTCTACCGACCTTAGACCCTGTATAGATTACCGTGGCCTAAACAAGGTTACCATTCGCGACAGGTATCCGATGCCCCTTATCACGGACTGAGGCTGTAAAAGGAGCTAGAGTGTTTACTAAGCTTGATCATCGGAACGCTTACCATCTGCTTCGGATTGCCAATGGAGACGAGTGGAAGACAGCATTTCGTACCCCTCTTGGTTTATTTGAATACAAGGTAATGCTGTTCGGACTGGTGAGTGCCCCTGCGGCATTCCAGAGATTTATGGACAGAATGTTTTCCGACATGCTTTCGAAATCAGTCATCATTTATCTGGATGATATCTTGGTTTTTTCCCCGAACATGAAGGAACACATCGAACAAGTCAAGCAGGTATTGGATCGCCTTCAGAAGGACAATCTACTGGTTAAGGCAGAAAATTGCAGATTCGCCGTACCTTTTGTGCAATACCTGGGATATGTTCTGTCAGAAGAAGGGATCGCCATGGACCAAGACAAGGTCCACGCCATTCTCGACTGGCCGGCCCCTCCTTCCGTCCGGAAGGTGCAGCAGTTCTTGGGGCTTTCGAATTATTATAGGAGGTTCATTCCGAACTTTTCAGAAGTAGCGTTTCCCATTACCTGATTGCTCAAGCAGGAAGCCTACCCGTTTTTTTGGTCCACTGGAGCGGAGAAGAGCTTCTGTCATCTTAAGAGCCTTTTCTGCTCGGCCCCAATTTTGCAGCATCCGGATCAGACGCTACCGTTTATTCTGGAAACGGACGCATCCGCCATCGCCATTAGGGCCGTGTTACTCCAGACCATTCAGGAAGTGGAACAGCCGGTCGCCTACCTGTCTAAAACTCTCTCTCCCAGCCAACTCAACTATTCAGTTCTTGAAAAAGAGTTACTTGCCATGAAATTGGCCTGTGAAGAATGGCGGCACCTCCTCATGGGTGCCCGACACCAGTTCCTCATCCGCACGGATCACAAGAATCTGAAAGCCTTACAGGAAATGGAATGTTCCAACTCCAGACAGGCGAGATGGGCCTTTTTTCACAGTACGATTTCCGGATCAGATACATTCCTGGGTCGCTCAATCGGCTGGCTGACGCTTTGTCCCGCAAGGACTCCCACACTGAAAAAGCATCAATCAAGGCCGACTCCATGTTCCACAGAAATCAGATCCTGGCGATAGTGGGTTCCTTTCTTCAAGAGGTAAAGGCCGCTGTCATGCAAGAGTTACCTCATCTCTCCTTTCTTTCCGATTCTCCCTTTCAAGTAAAGGACGGCTGGGTGTTCTATAAGAAAAAGTGGTATATACCAAAAGGCCCGCTACGCAGAAGGATCCTAAGATGGTGTCATGACTCACGCATGGTGGGGCACAGAAGCGGAGACGGGACCCTAGAACTCATCTCGAGGTCGTTTCTCTGGCCCAATATAAGGAAGGAGGTGTTTGAGTATGTAAGGACTTGTCCAATTTGTGCCAGAGCAAAGTATGCCTCAGGCAAACCCCTAGGACTCCTCACTCAGGTGGAGATGCCGACTCGCCCATGGGGACTTATCTCCACTGACTTTATAGTGGATCTTCCGGCATGCGAATCATGTACTTGCATCATGGTGACGGTGGACGCTTTTTCTAAGTTGGCCCATTTCTCCCCTCTTACAGGACTCCCTACCTCAACCAAGATGGCAGAGACTTTTGCCCGAGACATTTTCAAACTACATGGTCTCCCCGACAAGATAATTTCCGATCGAAGGAGTCAGTATATCTCTAAAATCTGGACAGCCTTGTGTACACGATTGGGGATGGAAAGAGCCCTTTCTTCCGGTTTCCATCTGCAATCCAACGGCTAGACTGAGCGACTCAACGCTACTCTAGAGCAATACCCAAGATGTTTCATTTCCCAGCATCAAGACAATTGGGTCTGTCTACTCCCCACGGCAGAGTTTTCTTATAATAACTCCAAGCACTCCACCACAGGTCTTTCTCCATTTTTCTGTACCTACGGGGACCACACATGATTTCTAATACCAGAGGTACCCAGATTTCCCAAATCTCCAGCAGCAGAAGACGTCTTGAGAAATATCCAAGAGGCTCAGACCACTGCATTGCAAAGCTTGGAAGACAGCAGACGACAGAATAAGGTTAGAGCTGACAGGCACCGCAGAGATGCCTTTCCTGGAGGCCGGGAGACACGGCCTTCCAAACTGTCTCCATGCTTCCTGGGTCCTTTCCCCATTCTCTCTAAAGTCAATCCTGTGGCCTATCGTCTCCAACTCACCCCATCTCTTAAACACATTCACCCTGTTTTTCATTCCTCTCTTCTCAAACCCTACTATCCAGATCCACAACACCGGTCTCTCGCACGGCAAATTCCTGCTCCTACATCCAGCCTGGAGGAGTACGAAGTCTCCGCTATTAGGGATTCTAGGTTTTACCGTGGTCGGCTGGAATACCTCCTGTCGTGGATGGGTTACCCGGAGTCGGAGGACTCCTGGGAGCCGGCTTCCCAGGTACATCCCCCTCGGTTACTTGCCAAATTCCACCGCCTGCAGCCTGGGAAGTCTGGGTGGTTGCGGTCTAGGGAGGGGCATACTGTCATCTGCCGTCATGGCCATAGCCGAAATTGGCAGATACTTCCATGTTGGAGCTGGAGACACAGAGGTAGGGTGTTTTAGTCCCTTCTCTGTGTTCATGCTTCCAGCTCCAGTTACGCAATGCAGCGCCACTGGAGTATTTAATCCCCCACCTCCCGGCATGACGCTGCGTTGCAACCCTATTGGATGCTTTCCTGTTTCCGGGTTTCCTCGCTCCGATCCTCTGTCTTTCTTCTGCAGATCTGCCCGAGGGTTTTCCCTGTTCTCCAGTGTTCCCTGCTTCCCTCAGCATTTCTACTGTTCGCTTTATTTTTTTCCTGCCGCTGCTCCGAGCGGCGCTCTGTTGTGCTCTCTCTCCTGGCGGGTTCCATCCCGTCGGACTCTGCCTTCCTGTTTCTCCCTCTCTCTCTCTCTCCCCATTCCAGTTTTCTTCCCGTTCCCTTTTTTCCTCTGTGGTTCCTCGGAGCCGTGCTTTTTACTCACCTTCTTCCTCTTCCTGGTGGTGCCTTCCTGGATCCAGTGCCATGTCTACGAACTGCCACAAGGTGCATCCGGCTTCTCCTGACACTGGGACTCCTTCGCATCTGCAAACTTGGACATTCTACGGGCTACGAACTCCCTCTCATCATAACTCCTTTCAGCGGTACATCTTGTCATCAGGATTGGAGGGTGGCAATTCTCCACTACGGGGTTTTTTCCCTTTTGGGGTTTTCCCCCCCGATTTCTGGCTCGATTCCGCAAAGGGAGTCACGGGGCAGCTGTTCATACAGCAGTCACTGTGGCTTCCCTCTGTGACAAGCATATCCATCTGAATAAGGGGAGAGACTACCTTGCACGACGGCGCCTACAAGAGACCGACTACTCCAGCAGCTCAGGTGAGGAGAGTATTTACAGGGGAGGAAGAGATCGGGGTGCACACTACGTCACATAAACAGACACTGCAATCATAACACATGTAATGGGACTACTTCAGATCAATGAAATATGTAGACTCAACCTCGTCGCAGAAGGTGTCGCCAACAGACGGCACCTTGGGTCCCAGACATGGTCCGGGATTTGCGGCAAGGTTGCTGCTAGGCAATATAAAGAAACAATAAAATATCCAACCAGAAATGGTACGAAATTAGGAAACATGCGGCCAATTACAATAAAAGAAAAGTAATGAGATCAGCAAGCACCAGACATGAAGTGCGCCAGGACACCAGAATGATGTGTCGTTGATGAGCAAATATACACTAGCGTAGCAGTAAGTTTCAAACATAACAGTGGTAATCAATTTCCTCATTCAGATCATTCGGGACCAGCCTACAGAGTTTGTCAATCCAAAATGTCTCCCTGCGATTGAGACGCAGGCCTAAATCTTCATGGGGGTTGTTTCTGGTCACAACCTCCAGGATCAAAAACTTTATTTGTGAAAGGTTATGGTTATTTGCGGCCCAATGGAGGGACACAGCTGAATTCGGGTTGGAATTTCAGATGCAGGACCGGTGTTCATTCCACCATATTTTGGCTGCTTTGGTTGACTGACCCACATAGTATTTCCCACATAGGCATTTGATGCCATATGTGGTGTTGACACTGTCACAAGTTCCAAATGTCTTAAGGAGAATCTTCTTACCTGTTCGTGGATGGAAAATAACATTGCCTTTAATCACAGGGTTGCAATTGATGCAGTGTAGACAGGGGAATGCACCGGTGCGTTGTGTGATCAATTTTTTAGAAGGTTGTCTCATGTGTACCAGTTCATCCCTGAGGTTCCTGCTTCTCTGATAGGCAAACACCAGTAGTTCATTGAATAGATTCTGTACTCTCGTGTCGTTCTTGAAAATGCCCCATTGTTTCTTAATTGTTTTCTTGATTTTGTTGCTTTGGGTGGAGAATTTTGACACATACTGGTGATTTAAGCTCCCTAACTGGTTTCTTCGGAGCGGATAGTAGAGTTTTGCGGTCAAGAATATTGACCCTTTGAACTGCCGAATCCAATTCTTCTTGGTGGTAGCCTCGTTTGAGAAATTTCTCTTTCATTTCAAGTTGTTGTGAGATACAGTCTTCAGGGTCACTAACAATCTTCTTCACTCGAAGAAGTTAGCTAAATGGAAGGCTCCTCAGTAAACTTGGTTGATGAAAGCTCAAGCTGTGCAACAGGTTATTACGATCAGCGGGCTTCCGGAAAAGAGTAGTACTGTAACCAGTGTCCTTCATTATCTGTACATCGAGAAAGGTGATCCTGTCGCGTGATGCCTTCTTGGTAAATTGAACTCGTTGATCAATGTTATTGAGGTACTCAAAAAAGTCAAATGCTGTCTCTGTGCCTGTCCAAATGCCAAAAATGTCATCTATATATATCGAGTCCACAGATGAATATCTTTTTTCCATTCTTGCTTACTCAGTATGTGATCCAGCTCAAATTTATACATAACACAGTTGGCATATGTAGGCGCCATGGTGGCACCCATTGATGTACCCAAGACTTACCTCTGGCGGTACATGCACGTGTGCCCAAGTTTCTGTTTGCCCCCGGTTCCCATCGGGCTCTCGTTAGTATTTTTTTCATTTCCATTATTTTTTTCTTTTTTGGATATTATGTCATCATAACTGTGGACATTATCCTGTTATGCCCCATAAATGCTTATTTTACCAATCCATGCAGGCTATCACCTGCAATACACTTCTGTTTGTGACCACCAGCATCTCTCAGATGCGAGGTGGTCACGTGTATTACAAAAGAGCCATTGTCCTAGCAACGGCCTAACACGCCAGTCGGAGACACTGCCCTGCAGCTGCACACAGGAGGATCCGAGCGCTCCGTGTGCTCCAAGGTATGAGATTCGATCTCAGCACACTTTACTTACCTTTTTATACACATCCGTGCTTTTCATGTCACGACATGTACCTGGAATCTATTTCTATAATTAGACACGATTTACCTCTTGTGAACACATTCGTGTTTTGCATTTCAGCCGCTGTATCCACGGCATTCTGTTGGCCCATTTCATTTTGGGTATGAACTACAAACGTTGTTCTCTCCTGTACCATTTGCCACACCATCAAGGTAAATTTAGCTTTACACATTTTCCTTGTTCAAGTCATTTATATTGACAATTCACTCATTGGGCCTCATTACGAGTCCGGCGTTAACCGAGGCGGTAAAACCGCCTGGTTAACGCCGGACTCGTATTACCATTCCGCCTCCGTGATTCCCGGATTTACCGGGGCATCACAACCCCGGTTTTCCGGGAATCACGGAGGCGGAATGGTGTAAATCCCCATTCCCATTGAGTCCTATGGGACTCAATGGGAATCGGGATCATGGAAACACCGGCAGCATCTTGTAATGCTGCCGGTGTTTCCTCGTCCGCCTGCAGGCGGGCGGTGTTAAACCCGCCAGGTCAGACCTGGCGGGAACATCACCTCCCGCCTGCAGGGGTCGGGATCAGGCCGTCCGGAAACAACGGTGGCAGCGGGTTTACCGCCACCGTTATTTCCGGACCGCCACGGTCGTAATGAGGCCCATTGTCTTTTATTTTCTATTTCTTCATTTGATTTATCACCTTTGAAATCACGACTGATAGGTATGTTTTATTTTTACTTTTACTACAATTATGTGTGTTCCGTTTTATGATTATTGATGCAAAATGTTACTTACCTGTAATTCAACAGACTTGCCCTGAAGAAGGAAATGATTTCCTAAATGCATTGGCATATTTGGTCTGAACCACGTATGAGTTGTGGCAACTGCTTCCTCACTAAGAATTAATTAGTGATAGCCTTGTTTTGAATTCCTTTGGATAAATCATCACTTTGATTAAAACAACTATCAGACTCTCTTATTTTGAACAAGCACATTACCTTTGATACCTGATTTAACTGTGAACAATTCCTTGCCCAGGTTGGGCCCCAATGAGAGCAGCTGTGTGACCTAGTATTGTTACTCGGTCTCCAGCTTTTGTTGCCATTTTGAGTCAGGGTGTCTCCAGACTTGTCACAGCCAGCTCCTTCTAAACCGTACTTTGAAGATTTTGCCCTTGCTTTTACATGGATTTTGAAAGATTTTTTAACCTCGTGGTGCCCACTCATTTCTCTGTTTAACATTCAGTATGTTTCCTTTCTGTATTGTACCTTGGCTTGCCATGTACAGGATCACAATCACACTTCCTGTCCCACCTTAATGGTCTTAGTAGACTATCAATCTATCAATCCCCCGACACCACCCCATCCCCTGTCCTACTCCATTCCTTCACACAAATACAATTTTATGCCCCACAAGATCCTTTGGGACATGACCCTGGTCACTCTACTCGAGATTAAACTCTTCGTATTTTTAATGTTAAGTAAACAGTGTTTATCTTTTCAATCAAAAGATAAATTTTTCAAAAAACACACACAATATATTATTTTGGTGAAAGCAAATTAATTGTATTAATAATTCATACAATTCACTTCATGAAGACATTTTTTAACTCTTTCTTCATATAGAATTTGAAGTACAACATTCATTTAAAGAGACACATATGTCGTATTTGACAGACATCGGTCCCAGTACACAAATAATAATTCACACAAATGTATAATTATTGCATACAAATTTCTGTAATTTATAAAACACAATCACATTCTTAATTCACTACGCATTTCGGGGTTATCCTGACCCCTTCTTCAGGTGATGATCTGAATTGTGTTCTTATTTTAATTTCCTACAACAAAGAATTCAAACAATGTATTAACTAAAAATCAATTCTGTTTGTCTCTACGTAAAGGTGAACACTAATGTGTCAAAATCACAAAATAGAGAAATATCTCTAAAATAAATGAATTGACCTTGGAAGTATCAAGGGTCATTGGAGTCTCCAAAACCCTCTTTTGCGGGTCCTAGTCATTGCCCATGGTTAAAGTCCTCTTGTGTTGGTGTTTCAAATGTTAACTGATGTCATCAGTAGGACCACTAGAGCTATACCAGTGGCTAAGCAGATTGTTATAGCCTCTCTGCAAAAAACAAGCAGAGAAACAAATTCAAAAAAATAAGTCAATTCAATACTGTTTATCCCGTGTCACCCTAAAGAATTAAACAAATCCCATTGAACCACAGTGTTACCTCTAGTTTAACTTCTCCTAACGCGATGCGGGAACAAGGCTGCATACAGAGCCTCCCGTCCTGCAGCGCGCTTAAATTCATAATCTCCTTAGTCACGTGATCACGATCAGATCACGTGACTCTGTTATTATAATATGAAAATGATTCATATTTTCACACTGTCAGCTAACGCCTCACGGGCTCACAACTAAAGTGATGCAGACACGGTGGAACGGTTATAAAAACAGCCCCCGTTCCGCGATCTATTCGTTTGATATGCATTGTGTATCATGTGATCACGATCCGATCACGTGACACGCTCAGCGTATTCTCCGGGACTTCCTGCTCCTTACAATTACAGAGACACACGTTTGTGCATTCTATTCAATTCACCCTGCTGTGTTTATCCGAACTGTCCCGCTCCTATTATTCTCCCACCGCCTCCAATCCCAACGCGATTGTGTACTTGGGCTTCACTTCGGGCACCTCTCCAAGTAATATCATGCGTCTCCATATACCCTCACGAGGCCACACCTCCCCCTCAATATAACTAAGTGTACCTTCTGCCATCATGCTACGTGGATCCACTTATCAATGAAGATTTTGATGTGCTAAATCAACACATCTAGATCCTGCTTATTTAGCCAATTTCTAAACTATACTCAGTTACATAAAACACTCTAGGTGATATATCTCTATAATTGATTTGTGTGTTATTGTGATTATGAACCACTATAGGTAATATATCTGTGTTTATTTCCAATGTTATTGTAATAACGATACTTATACTAATAAAAGTAAAATACAAGACCCTTATGTACCCTCTTTGTCAAAAGAACGCAATGATACTGAAAAAAATATATAAAATAAGTAAATAAAGAAACTTCAATTCTGCACCATACTAAAGAAATATACAAAATACCTACTCCCAATGGTCACTACTCCTCCTTCCAACTCAAAACTCAGCCTACTCACAATCCCAATGTCGTGAGACAACTTGAGTGTTCACCCCAAGGTAAGAGACAATATCAAAATTATAGTCATCATTGTATTAGGTAACATCATAAAAAATAGCCAAACAATCCTCCATTTCCAATGTCCTCATCTGAGCAAGAAAAGAGTTCTCAGTCATTCCAGTTCTCTCCATCATGCAGGAGAATCAAAGCAACCTTCTTCTAAACAGATATTTCACTAAAACAATCTCATTTAAATAAAACAAGACAAATCAAAATCATTATTCATCCCTTTTGGTTCTAGGGCATCCAGACGTTCAATCCACTCTACTTCTTTCTGCCTTAATAATTTCTGCACATCTCCCCCTCTTTCTTGGACATTTCACCTGCTCAAGTATAGTAAATTTCATTTGAGCCAGTGTGATTCATTATTTTGAAATGTTGTGCCACTGGTGAGTGGACTGAGCACAATCGGATGTTAGATTTGTGCTCAGTCCACCTCAATTTAACCTTTCTTGTAGTCAAGCCTACATAGAATAACCCACATGGGCACATTATGCCATAAATCACATTACTGGTGTCACATGTACTCGTATGTTTCAAATAGATTTTTTTACCCGTATAAGGGTGACTGATGTAGGGACCTTTCATGATGTTATGGCAATGCTGACAATTGTTGCAGGGCAAAGTGCCCTTATAGGTACTCACTTTAACACCAGGTATTTGATAGTCAGCTCGGACTACAGAATCTCTAATGGATTTACTTTTTCTTTAAGCAAACAAAGGTTCCCTTTCAAATAAATGTGTCAATAAAGGATCCATTTTTAACATTTGCCAATTTCTTTTGATAATTTTCTTTATTTTGTAGCTCTGCTGCGAGTATGTTGTAACATACACCATGCATCTGATTCAGTTTTGGGTGATCTCTCCAGCTCTCATAACCGTTGAGGCCTTGGTTAGGGCAGTCTCTAATATGTCGGCCGAATAGCCTCTTTTAGTAAACTTGTGTTTCAATTTATTGGATTGAATCTCAAATTCTGGTGGTTCCGAAATAATTCTGCAATACCTTAAAAATTGGCTGTAAGGTAAGCTTTGAATCGTGGTGGATGGATGAAAACTGGATGCCAACAGCGTACTGTTTCTGTCCGTGGGTTTGTTATAGATCGTTGTGTGGAGGCGATTCTCTTTAGTATAGATTTCCATGTCAAGAAATTGAATTCGTGTTTTACTGGTCAAAGTCGTAAACTCAATCCTGGGTGCCAACTGATTCATGTAGCCAAAGAATTCAAGGAGGCTTTGTTGAGAACCTCTCCAAATACCAAAAATGTCGTCTATAAATCTCAAGAAACTTATCAGATGCGTCTGATATTCACCTTTGTTAGGAACCATGGTTTGTTCCAGATAGGCCATATAAGTATTGGCATACCCTGGAGCCATAGCTGCCCCCATGGATGTGACAGCAATTTGGACAAAATATCTATTTTCAAAACGAAAAAAGTTATTGTTAAGAACCAATTTCAATAAATTTAGTATGCACAATCTGTTTGCCGTACATTCATTTGATGACAATAGTAAACACTCCATAGCCTCCATTCCTGCTTCATGTGTAATATTAGTATACAGACTACAGACATCCATGGTGAAAAGAATATCAGTAGTCTCATCAAATTCCAAATCTTCAACAAAAAAAAATCAGTTGAATCTTTAATGTAGGTTGTAGTTTTTTGAGCTAGTGGTTGTATCGCTCGGTCAATATATTGTGCTAATGGTTCTAAAAGACTGTCTGTTGCTGCTATTATTGGTCGACCTGGGGGATCCAGCATATTTTTATGCACTTTCGGTAGAATATAAAGTACCAGCATTATCAGACAATCCTTGGTTAGAAATGTTCTTGTTTTCTCTGTAATCCACTCTTGTGTTTCAGCCTCATCTAAGAATTTGTTGATAAGGTCTCTTACTCGATTTGTTGGATCAAAAGTAACTTCTAAATATGTCTCATGGTCTTTCAATTGACGTTCCACTTCAGATTTGTATTTTGTTCGATCCATTATTACTAAGGCACCGCCTTTGTCAGCAGGCTTCAAGATGATTTCCTCATTCTGCCATAATTTTTCAAATGCCAATCTTTCCTCTTTCGAGAAATGTTTTGACATATTTTTACTTTTGAAGGAG
This sequence comes from Ambystoma mexicanum, assembly GCF_040938575.1. Classification (NCBI taxonomy): domain Eukaryota; kingdom Metazoa; phylum Chordata; class Amphibia; order Caudata; family Ambystomatidae; genus Ambystoma; species Ambystoma mexicanum. The sequence goes on along the minus strand of NC_090934.1, from coordinate 338,058,361 downwards.
ATGGTTTTGAAAACTAAGAGTTTGTTTATAGAAAACCTCCAAAATATGATTAAATGTATGTGGTGTAAACATACTTTTTGGTGAAATTTCAAAATATTTCGAAGTTTCCATTGGTAGAGCACCTTCCGTGGTAGCAAAAAATACCTAAATTTTCATTTTTCTAATCAACCTAAATAGGTCGATTTTTTCTTTCAAAAGATTGCTTGAATAGGTTGGCACGAAGGATAAGCCTTTTTGAAGAGTCTTTAATTCAAAAGCACTCAATTGGTATGTTGATATATTAATTACTAAGTTTTCTTTTGAGGTAAGTTCACCTGCCGAGCTGGATTTTTTCTTTTGGGATCTTCTGGTTTTCTTTGGTCTAAAAAAGACAAACTAGGGCGTGTTCCTTGTAAGTCCCTTGAGTGTTCCCCTACCTCTGTCAAACTGGTTTGTTGATGTCTCAAACGGGCTTCATCCTCAGTTCCCAGGCCCGAGGCTTCAGAAGATGTTTGTGAAGCCGAAGGTCTTCTTGGTCTTCCTGAAAATTGTTGAGGATTTCTTTTACTGTAATATTCTTTCCACGTATATGCAATATCTAATTTATAGTCTATTGTGTCTCTCCGGAACTTTCTAATTTTTTTAGTTTCAATCTCCACTCTGAATTGATCCAGTCTAGTATTAATATCCTCCAAAGTCAAGGTAAGTTGTTCCTTTGTCATTAAGAGTGAAACTCAATTTCAAAGAATCTATTTCCTCATTCAGCAACGTTAATGATTTAGATAACTCTTCTATAGTTAGAAGTATCAGATCTAATGAACATCTATTAAGTATTTGTCTCCACTTCTTAACAAATCCCGGACACTCTCTACACAGTGTAGGTTCTAGATCTACTTGTAAGCCTCTGGGTATTCTTTGAGACTTAAAGTATTGTGCTAAAGTACTCTGCATGTAATTTCTGATTGATCTCTCGTTTGATCACTCGTTCAAGTTGCTTTATTAATTGCTCTGGGTTTTTAGTTGACTGAACTCTCCCTCTCAGTAGCCGAAATTAGACTAAGGATACGTTTGGCTTCTTCCTCAGAGAAGCCCAAAGTTTCTGTTCTATTTTGAGTCAAAGATTCTATTTTCGAAAATGACATCCTCTGATGATGTCGGTGGTAGCAAGCAAATAATTCAATTCAAAAACTTTAAGACAATTTCTCAAGGTTTTGTGCATCCGTGAAAGTGAGTAGCACTATGGTGAACTCATCACAAACAACACCTACCAGTGCACTACTGTACTCCATTCCTTCCACATATAAACCCTTTCCATCCCCATTATGACCAGAACAACTTCCCTGCTGACCCGAGCAGCGGCCCAAAAACCTAAAACTACCTCCATGCCATGCATTCTCACCGCTAACATGCCCAAACGGAGCGCCCACCTGATTCAAGGCATAGTGATATGCGACAGACTCAGGTCATGGACTCACACCACCCTACCCCATTCAGACGTAGATTATATCAAAAGTAAACAATTGAAACTGAGCCCTCTGCAGGTTAGCACCAGAACCCAACACATCAGGTCACGGACTACCAACTGCCCTGCCTACCTCAACTAATACTACACTTACCATATCTACATCGGATCACCTACCCAATTTTCCCAAAACGACCACCACAACTACTACTAAGCAACAAGTCACCCCACACAATGTCGGCAACTCTCCCCTAACACCAACACAACTCAAATGAGTGCTTATCAATGCACGATCCATAGCTGCCCACGCCCCGGAAATACATGATTACATTATTGACCAGGAACTAGATATGCTCATAGTGACAAACCTGGCTCCACCAAGCTTCTGGACCAATTCTTACCATTGCTTTTCCGCCAAACTCCACCATCCTTAGGATGGATAGAACTAAGTCAGTAGGTGGGGGAGAAGCCATTATTGCTAAAACCCATCTCAAACTAAGAGCTTGACCCATTGATAATCTATATGGATACGAAATTCTACTAGCAAAACTTGCTACTAACCATAAAACTACTATTAATATAGTAACTATATACGGAGCACCCAATAACAATTCTCAGCCTGAGTTCGATATACCACTACTACTAACTCCGCTCATCAAACCAAAAGACAAAATGTATCATCCTTGGTGACCTGAATCTCAGCTTCAATGATGGCCAAGATCACAAAGCAGAAATCTTACACAATGCTCTTAAAGACATGCTGTTTACACAACTTGTGAACGTGCTTACCCATAATAAAGGAAGAACGTTGGACTGGGTATTATCCCTCAATACTATAGTATCCATAGAATGATCATTCCACTACCCTGGACAGATCACCATAGCATTAACTTTTCTATCATGTGCAATGAACCTGACTTAACCAAGCCCACCACGTTGGACTCCTATGTAACTAGGAATATTCGCAAACTCACAGATGAAAACCTTAACCCAATTCTAAAAAATACCCTAACAGATAAGATGATTACTAACGATAACCCGTGTTCCCTTGCAGATACTTACCATAACTGCCTCAAACACAATAGATACCTTAGCACCTTGTGTCACTAAAACTAAATGATCCAATTAAAAATAAATCCTCCTTTTGGTTTAATGAGGAATTAGTATCACTTAGCCGTATCAAACGCTTGTTTGAACATCTCTACAATAAATCCCACACTCCCGAGGCAGCTGACACCTTCAACTCGGCAAACAAAGCTTACAAAGCAGCCATCATTGCACATAAAGCAAATGTGCTCAATACAAGGATTAGCAATGCATCCTCAGACTCCAAATAATTGCTCTCCATCCTTAAAGAGCTGGAAAATCCCATCCCTATCGTCAACCCTGTTCAACAGAGCAAAGAATGGTGCACTACCATTCAAGATGCTCTCGCCGCTAAAATCAAACTGCTACAAAATAAAATCACTTGAAAAGGGGATAATTTCCCAGCGCATCTAGTCAAACTATGCGCTCCCACCCTTAGCGCTATTATCATGAACTTTGTTAACCCGTCCTTCAACTCCAATTTGGTCCCAGCCAGCAAAGAAGCCTGGGATACGCCATTATTAAAAAAGCCCACGCTGGACCCTCCAATTCTGACTAATTACCGGTCCATAACTACGGTCCCATGCCTTCTTAAAATTATTGACAAAATAACATACAATTAAATACAAACCCACCTCGAACAGAACTCACTCCTAGGAGCTAGACAATCCAGGTTCAGGCCCAACCACAGTACCGAAACTGCTCTTACTGACCTGAAAATCCAAATAGACACTATCAGAGACTCAGGAAAAATGGGTATACTGCTGCTGCTAGATCTTTCAGCAGCGTTTGACCTTGTAGACCATGACAAACTTTGTGACACACTAGCTAAAGACTTCAGCTTCCCCAACAATGCCACACTTTGGATTAAATCATTTTTAGCAGAGCGTACATTCAGAATCGCCAAGATGAGGCTGATCCCATAGCTGTCCCAATTAGAGTCCCAAGGATCATGCCTCTACTCCACCATCTACAATGCATGTACAAAACTCCTATTCTCAGCACTAGATGATATGGGTGTCATCTACACAAATTTTGCAGATCACACCCAGATACTTATCCCCATCACCGGGGACTACGCCCAAGATACCCAGACCATTAACAAAGTCTACGCCATCATTCAAAACTGGATGGCAATGAACAGTCTGTCTTAATGATGAGAAGACTGAGGTTCTCATTGTAGGCTCCCAATCTAGAATAGGCACACTCCACCCAGACTACACACACACAATATATGTGGCAGTACGACCTGTAAACTCAAACTGAGAATCCTTCAACATCTCAGAGCCATTAAAAACTCTGATCCAGCATACCCGATGGCCAAACATTTTAAACAGGAACATGAGAACAATTTTAATCTGTTAACATTCTTTGCAGTGGCACATGTGCTGACTCACCCCAGAGGCGGTGATCGTGTTCTGAAACTAAGACAACTGGAAACAAGATTTATCTTGGACTTTGATACCAAGCATCCAAAGGGACACAATGTGGATGAGGAATTGTATACATTTCTGGGCACTTAGTGTATCCTCCCTCATGCCTCTCTAAAACTATGGATTATGATTTTCTCCTTTCTCCTTTTTATCTTATTTTGTTTCTGTATAATTATGTCTATTTATGACTTTACTCTGTTCTTCTATGGGGGGTTTTCTTTGGTCTTTGTTATGATTGTTTTTTCTTTATTGATTAGGCTGCTCATCTTTGTAAACTGTAAGGGAGTGCTATCCATCTTGGTCCTTATTTATGGGTTTTCTTATTGCTGGCTTTCCTACCTCTGGGGCATCCGCCTTCTGTCTTTTCTTATTTGCTTTTGGAGGTCTACCTTATCTGCTGCCTCCTATGGATTTTACAATCATTGAATATGTTTTATCTTGACATTTGTACTGTGATGTTTTTACATAATTTTAAGGTTATGATAACTGCCAGTGGCGCATTTTATCTCTAGGATTATTCCTGTTTCGCACTTGCACTTTACTTTGGCTTGTATTATTTCAGGCTTTGATTATATATATCATCTGTGTAATACTACTTGTACCTATATTATGTATAACATAACATTAGCCCTAAAGTGGCTTTAAAGCAGCAACCACCTTTTGAAATGAGTTACATTGGCTGGCCTGTATAGCTAATTGAATCCTTGTATCATCTTATATTTTATATATTATATATATTGTGTTGCTGTACTATGATCTGTGCGTGTCTGTATATTTTTCTCACAACTGTTTCTACTCTTGAATATACAGACTGAATAACTTGCCTATTCAGGTTTCAGTATATTCAGTATGTGGCTGCCTTGGAACTTCATGTGTTGGGTTTTCATTGCATTACCCCGAATGGCGGTGATTTCACTTCCATGTCTGCACATGCATCCTTATTGCATTGCCCCCTAATGGTGGTTTTTGCATTTTCTATTTTTTCGCACCAGCACTTTAGTCCTGTGTACTTTTTAAACACCTGATATGTCTTTTTCATCGTTACACATAGTCAAAACAATGCCAATTTTAGAATTTAATCTCTTGTCTTTCTATGTGCATTTACATCTGACATTTGCCACACTCGCATATGAATATGTATATTTAGCATCATTACATGTATATTGGCTTCAATGCTATTTTTATTTATTTGATGCCATTTGTTCATATATTCTCAGTAATATATACGCACTATGCGTTTAGTCTATGGTATTGTCCCATGATCGATTTCTACATAGGCTTCACTGTATCCCTATATGTATATTGATGACTAACACCCAGGACATCAAAGATGACATCACAAATATCATTGATGACACCACATGTGAAAATAATATCCCTAAAAAGTCCCTGCCTACAAGGGGTTTTTTCTATTATGTTGGTAGCAAGATGTCAGGGGTGATTGTATAATGTTACACATGTAATAACTAGCTCACAAATGTACACTTAATACACAAACAATACATATGCCGACCCAATGCATCTAACTGAGCGGCACATAAAGGGAAACTGAAGTAGGGTAGAAAACAAGCAGCATCCCAGTTTATCTTCCTGTATACAAATTAATTGTGTGTTTGAGGCCTGCAATTGCCCCATGCATGTGCATCATGAGCTGACACCAGACCCTAAGGAAAGTACTTTAAGAACATGCGACAAGCGTAACGTTTTGGTATACAGCACCTTTTCAATTTTCATATTGTGCTGGTCAGTGAAAAAAACCACCTAGCCTACAATTTTCAATGCACCAAAATAAGTGAGGCACACATGTGATGTCATCAGTGATGTCATCAATGAAATTTGTGATGTCATCTTTGATGTCCTGGGTGTTAGTCTTAGCAATGCACGTAGATGGTGCGAGTTATGGTTGCTTAGCTTACTATAATGGGGGAATGTGCAGTGCTGTTTGGTTGCACTGTGAAGTATAATATTCCTTTAGTGAAATTTGTTTACTGAATGCACATATATATGTATGGCAGGGAAGGAAAAGAAAGGGGCTAAACAAGTGATGTCGTCATTGATGTCAGCATTCACATTTGAGATGACATCTTTCATGGTCTGGGTGTTATTAGCAGTGCACAGGGGTGGTGGCAGGGTTGGGGGCTTACTTTACCATAACTGGCGAATTTCAGGGGTTTTTCGGTTTTAATTTGAAGCATAAAGGGGAGGAGGAAAGTTTTTTTTAGTGAAGTGTACAGGTTTTTGTTAGAGCTATATATATATATATATATATATATATATATATATATATGCCACATATTTTTCAAGACATTTGTTTCAACAAGTTGTTTCCTAATCGTATCCCTTCTTTAAATAAGATACAGCACTTTCATCCGCTCCATGTCTCTTCTTTCCTTTATATCAGCACTTTAAATGGGATGTCCCTACTACTAATTTTTGCCAATATTGAGCATCAGGTCTTCTCCAAGCTGAAGGAGATACTATTACTAAAATATGTGGCAAAAGCAACATGAATACATTTCCCAAAACTGTCCTCCGATGAAGGACTAAGCTCCCACATCCTTTGGTGGGGAAAGCTGTGCCCCCTCCCTCCTCCTCCTTGTTGTAGCCAATGTATTGAGTCTGACCATGCCGAGTACAAGAGCTAACAATGTGATAACGTAGATGGAACATTGGTGTGCTCTGGGTTCCAGGAATGGTGTTGGGGACTTGGGGTGAGAGATGGGAATCAGAAGGATGCTTAAACCCTGCTTTCCTGTATTCCTACTGATACTGTAACTAAGAAAAATAAATTATTCATTTTATTCTTTCCTGGGTCCTCTTAGAACTTGGTAACATGCAACTGACCTGTAGCTGATAGAACCTTGATATGCCGTCTGGAGTGATGCTAGAGAACAAGCCCAACAAGTGTCCACCTTACCCTAATAAACAGAGCAAGAGTGTGCACCCAATGGGCTGAGCCCAAGGGGAAAACCACAAAGGCAAAACACCCCAGCAAAACTTGTGAAGAAGTCAGTGTTTTGAAGTGCAGAGGCCCCATCAGCAGAGAGAATGAAACCCAGATAGTTAACTGAGGATCTATGAAATTGACACTTTTCAAGTTTGGCGTAAAGTCTGTTACTTAGAAGGCATTCCAGAACTACTTCCACATGTCACTGATGTTCTTGTAGATTTACGGAAACAACTAATATGTCATCCAGGTAAATGACTACAGAATGCAATATTAGGTCTGAAAAAAGATGGTCCGTGAACCGTTGAAATATGGCTGGAGCGTTTGCCAGTCCAAAACGCAGGACACAGTGTTAATAATGGCCAAAGGGAGTGCAAAATGCAGTTTACCACTCATCGCGACTAAGAATCCAGGAGATGGGATGAGCCTCTGAGGTCCAACTTGGTGAAAATTGTTGCCCCTCGGACAGCCTCCAAGATGTGCGTCCGGAATCAGAGGAAGGGGATATTGGTCCTTCACAGTGATCTTGTTTAAGCCCCTGTAATCAATACAGGGCTGCAGTTCAGAAGTATTTTTCTTTCAAAGGCGCCAGCGGTGTATTAAGATTCAGAAATCATACCATTCTGTAGATTAGTCTGCAGGTAGGAGCGCAAGGCATCCTTTTCTGGTTCGGACAAAGTATACATCCTGCTGAAGGGAACTTGAGAGTCTGGAAGGAGTTCAATAGAGCAGTCTTCCGGTCTACGGGGAGGTAATCCCTTAAACTGCTCTTCTGTGAAAACCTGCTGATAAGTAGGATACTCCCTGGGTAGCTTTTGCAGATGTAACACAGATATGGGTTCCTTAGACTCTAGATGGGTAGGACATCCTATGGCTCCACTGTGGAAACAATGGGAAATGTAAAACTCCAAGCCCAAGCACATTGTTCCTGCAGTCCAGTTCACATATGGGTTATTCTGGTGAAGCTATGGAAGGCCCAATAGTATTGGGTAATGAGCTGCCTTCATTAGATCAAATATGATAGTTTCCGAATGGGAAGAGTGTTGCATCAAGAGATCAGAGGTCTGTTCCAGGCTAGGGCACGAAGACGTAGGTGACCCGTCGACCCCTTCCACTGGAATGGGAACAGACATGGGTTCTCAGGTTACATAATTCTTCTTAGCCCAATGGTCACCGAGGAAATTTCTGGCAGCACCACAGTCGACAAGGACAGGAACATCTCGTAAAGTGATGTCCGGTAAGTGCAAGTAATCTTAAGGAACCAGTATCAGAACGTTCTGAGGTTGTTGTGCATGGGAACCAATCACCTCCCCACAGTCAATTGTGCCAAACCCTGTCCGTAGTGGACATTTCCCACCTGCCGTCGTGGGGCAATGAGACACTCCTTCTCCAAGTGTTGGTTTGAGCCAGAGTTCATACAGATGCCAAGTGTCCTACGATGATTCCTCTCCTCTGGGGATAAGGGCCCTCTTGCTATGCCAATTTGTATAGGTTCTTCTTCCAGGATTTGATGTGTTGGAATACGTACATTTCCAGAGACTCTAGGAGGGTGAAGCCTACGTTTCTCTGCATGTCGTTCCTGCAAACTAAAATCTAGCTGAAGGACAAGAGCAACTATTTCTTGCAGATAGGGAGGTCTTGGAACACTGCAGACTTCATCCTTCAGGTCTTCAGAAAGTCCCTGCCGGAAGAGTGTCAATAGGGCTTCATCGGACCAGCCATTTGCTTGAAGGTGTTAATATACGTCAAGACATTCATAGAGCCCTGCTTGATATCCTGAAGATTCTCTTGAGCAGTAACCGTGAGCTCATGATGGCCAAACATGGCCTGCAGACTGTTGGCAAAGGCAGGGAAGGAATCCAGGATCTGATTATTAGTTACAACCAGAGCTGTTGCTCAAGCCAATGGTCACAGCCAAGTTGGAGACCATGTAACTAACTATCCTTTGAATGGTCAGATGGAAAAAAATAGAGTAGTGTTTTAGTGTAAAATGAACCACACATGCTTCCTGAAACTCCTTGAGCTTCTTTGGATTGCCGTCCAATTTGCCAGACATAGGAGGTGCTGGGGCTAATTCATTCATTGCAGGAGCAGCTGCGACCATTTGTCAAAGGGTAGTATTTTCTCATGTTTAGATGTTTTACCTCCTGCGTTAGATCCCGCAGAGCAGCAAGTACTTTGCATTTGACCCATAGCGAAAAGGATTTGCATTTTTTATTTTGGGCATTGCTTACTGTAAGGACTTGGTAGCATGCGACTGACCTGTATCTGATAGAACCTTGATATGCTGTCGGGAGCGATGCTAGAGACCAAGCCAAACAGGCATCTACCTTGCCCTAATAAACAGAGCAAGAGTGTGCACCTGATGGGCTGAGCCCAAGGGGAAAACCCTGAAGAGGAAAAAACCACAGCGAAGCTTGTGAAGAAGTCTGTGTTTTGAAGTGCAGAAAGGCAGCCTCAATAAGCAGGAATGCAGATGGCATATCACAGTATTCAGGCCACGAAGACAGAATAGCATCGGAGCCAAGCAGGGTCTAAGGAGCTCAGGTAGTTAGAAGATCGAACAAGGGAGGCAAGAAGGCAGCCGAAGTAAGGAAAAGCAGGGATCAAGGAAGCCAGAGGTAGAGCAGAGAGCAAGTGCTTGTAGAAGCGACGCAGAGAAGGCAAGGAACAAGACAGGAAACACAGCATCAGTTCCAGGATAGGGATTGAAGCGACGCAAAGCGCTCACCTTCTGCCAGTGTTTCAACTAGACCATTTGCCAAATGTACTGCTACTAATACAGTTCCACTGTAACCTTGGAACACCTTCAACACTGTCATGTTTTACCTGTACCACTGCCTACGAATTATCTGTACTGTGTCATTAAGTGAATATCTCTCATGATTCCTGCCCCTCATGTCCCCAGCCCTCCAAGATGTCAGGCTGGAGCCAGGCCACAATCACCTACATGGCTGTCAAAGGCCTCTACATCCCTCCAAAGACCCACTTGGAGTCAGACTTGGCGCTTGTGGCACCAGACTCACTCACTCCCATAGGATAACATTGGGGATTCGACTTTTAGTGCATTGATCGGGACAAGATGGATGCCCTGTAAGCGGTATTCAATCAACACTACAGCTAAGTCAATGCCTAGTCTGGGATGCTGAGGAAAACCCTTATTGATGTATTTTTATGTCCAGTTCAGTACTCTGGATGACAACCCTTGTATAACACCCCCCTCTTAGAATCCCCCTGACCCCACTGAGCCAGGAAGTAGGTTCGTTTTGCAAATTTAAAAGGTTTATTTGGACAATTCAACAATATATATCTATCACACTTTTATAACAAATTAATATCTGATAGTACACTTAGACATATGATGTGGATCCACAATGGGTAATGTTACAGTGGTACGCTTGATTACTTAGGAGTAGTATAGAGGATGAGGTAGCTGAAATGCTTCATGGTTTCAAGGAAATGCAAGGTGGAATAAAATGCAGTACAGAAGTACAGAAATAACTTGTTATGATTTTAGCAAAAGGTAATATGATCACTTTTTCTGGACAATTCATTCCCCCCCCCCCCCATGCAATGTAAGAAATGGAAGGAGAGCACACAGTCTTCAAGAATCCCAACAAATCACACTTTATAATGCAATACACAGTTCCAGTTCCCCCAGCAAGCTTAGAGAAAACAGGGATGAGTTTTAAACACAGGCGAATTACTTTAATGTGGTTTGTAAGGAAGTGAAAAGGTGCTAAAATTGCTTTTAATTCCCTCTAGAGGTTCAGGGTGAGTGAGAGATGCTTGTTGGTATTAGTTCAGGCTCACTTTAGCAATGCTCTATGAGTTATTACGAGGTTGCAAACAAATTTTAACAAAGGAAAGAATGGAGCTGCTATTTTGACAAGTGGAGAAATTGAGCCTAATCGCAAATCGCGGTAAATTTTGCGAGTGCGTGTCTCGCGATTACGGAAAGAGTATAGGGAGTAGGAAGTCGGTTCTAGGTTCGTCAGAAAGCCTAGAATCACAGCTTTAAAATGAATTTCGTTCCTAGCCCAAACGGTTCAAGAGATACGGACGATTTAATAAAGGTAGATTTTCGGATTTACAGTAAAACTCAAAATGACAGGTGACAGCTTGCAGCTTCAGAATTGACAGGTGACAGTTGTGCAGCTTTAAAAATGACAGATGACACGATGTCTAGGAGGCTGTTCTACTTAGGTTAAAATAGTTTGGATTAGATTATTTTAACTAAGAGATTGGTTCTGCACAGTTCTGCTAGGTACTCACAATATCAATTTGAAATAGGCTTCATCACGGTCTGGTCAGGTTGGACAGGACTTCCGGCAGTGGTTCTGAAGTACCGGCTATCTGGGTCAGCTCTGCCCTCTGAGTCTGTCAAGCACCGGATCTGCTCACAACGGTCTGGTTTGTGGTTCTCTCGGGTTCCGGATACAGCACTACTTTCTGGATACTGCTACAGGTTCTTGCAAAAATTCTTGGCAAAAATTCAAACAGCTCGCCCGGCTGTTGAATAGTTTGGTTGGTTTTGAGGCCTGCTGAAGAGGATTCAGCTGGTGGATTCAGGCCTCTCTACTACAAATTCTGGAGTTAATTTCTGCTACAGGTTCTGGAGATTGATGGATTTGAAGTCTGGATCTCTGGATGTGAAGTCGTCGGTCAGCATGCAACGCAGCAAACAGAATTGAATCTCTCTACCTGTCCCAGCAGTCTCTTTTTATGTGTTTTGAAAATGGGTGTGTGCCTGGGCCTAGCTAAACCTGCCCCTCTCTACTGGTCATTGGCCCAATTCTCCCCTCTCCCATGATTGGGGGAAGGAAATGGATTGTCATCATGATGAGGTCTGTTAATGGGTCAGAGGATCCTCCCCTGGTCGATTTGCCCACAGATCTATATTTGATTCAAATACATATTTCCCATGTACACAAGTGATCTATATTTGATTCAAATACATATTTCCCATGTACACAAGTGGTTGACATTACATGTACATATAATATATAATCATTATTGTCCATGCTTGTCCGCCTATGATATTCCTGGGGGCTTGCATTCAAAAATGACATTTTGCGCTCTTTGACTGGTTTACCAATATCAGACATTTACCAAAATTTACACACATGTGCAAGGAGTATAGACATTAATTGATGAAGTGTCAGATTTTTAACATGCAGACATTTGGAGTAAGACCCTATTTTCCCCTAGCAACCCCCCAGAATACAACACAGGGTCCTAACCTCTTAAAACGTGCACAGAAAAATCACAAGAATAATGGTATTAATTATATAATTTTGACCAGTGCGCACTATGTGTTATCTATCTTTTTAAAATTATGCTCTGGTCAAAAAGGGGTGTGGCTTCCCACATAACATGGTGGAAGAACTGGTTTATCCACTTCCCCCAAGCTCAGCTGTTCACAGAGGCACAGCTGCCCCTCAGTTTCTCCCAAGAGGAAGCTATTTTACGACGCCCCCAATATAACATTGCCTGAGTCAAGGAAGTTGCATTGTTCTGTCCCTTCCAGTTCCCAGGTGCTCCACCCCTAATCTAATCAGAGAGGTGTTAACTCCTTTTGGCAAGGGGCAGCAGGATGCAGCTTGGCCTGGGAAGAGGGGCTGAGCAGGTTTCAACTCCTGTCGGGGGTAGTTGTCAGGCAGAATCCAGTTTCATTAAGCCAGGTTTCAGCTAAATGTCACTTTTTGTTCCCAGTTTAAATTAAATTTACAATTTTTACATATACATTAAATAATTACTTCCTTCAAGTCATTTCAAAATATAGTTTTACATTGTATCCACCTCTAAGCAAGTGTTTCCTTGGCCTGGTTTTGTTTCATTTGTTCAGGTTTACACAAAAGACTGGTGGTTTTAAAACGCCGGCTTTCTGATAGTGGTGAGTACCGGTATTGCAACCATTTTTGGGATTAAGAAAATGAATTCCCCACAGTTCTGAGTTGCTTTTTGGCAATCAGCATTGCCATTCCCAATGGTTTCAGGCTACTGTGTGTGTAGCCCAATGGTGGTTTTAGGCAGTGCCCTCCTGTGCTCACGACATAGGCAAAAACGGGTGGCAGCCTATTCTTCATGTTTTCCCTGTGCACTCTCTGGGGAGTTCTGGCCATCATGATGTTTTCCATGCCAGTACTGCACATTCTTATGGTAGGGCTTGGATGCACGGGTAAAAACATCCCACAAGCCCCCCTCTTGCGATGGCCATTCCGTCCTTTCACTGATGGAACTCGCAAGATCTGGGATGTTCGCCTCCTCTTCTTCCAATTCCATAGATGGCACAGTTCAGCATCTTTTCCTCCCTCCAGTCGATCAATCAGTTCTCCTTGCTGGTCCTGATGGGAGGATTGGGCGGTCCCCGGTCGTCCTCCTTGGTCAGTCTCCATGGTTTCATCTCTCCTAGGATAAAGCAAAGCGGCAATACACATTCCTAGACATTTCTTCCCCACCATTGATATGGTGGGGTGGCATATACATTTTATAGTCAAAACATTTGCGTTCTTATTTTAACCAAAACAAGATACAAATAAAAGACATTTTTTTTCCAAATCATAATATTTTAGAGACTATATGTGGGATATTTTAGGGTTGGAATTGAATTACTCTGGAGCGGTCCCCTCTGGTATTGCAGAGGACTCCTCCAGTTGTTGCAGAGTGTGTCTTCGATGGCAACACTTTAGCTGATTTATATGGACCCACTTGTCTTCCCCCTCTGCCAAACCGCCTTTGGAGATGCAGATCTTGTAGGCCACAGGGGAGATTTTGTCTATAATTTCAAACGGTCCCTTCCATGTAGGCAGAAATTTTCGCTGTTTGGCCTGGTTTCTTTGGAAATTGTATGGATAGACACGTTCCCCCACAGTATATTCCTTCCTGATGGTCTTCAGGTCGTAGTGGGGTTTCATGCTATCAGCTGATCTTTCTAGATTCCGCTGAGCATAGGCAAAAGCATGCTGAAGGTGTTTCCTTAAATTCTCCACATACTCATGAGTTGTGGAGGCATTTATCAGTGTCTGCTCTTGAGTCCTGTAGAGCAAATGCTGGGGAAGCACCATCTTGTGTCCAGTCATCAACTCAAAAGGTGACATTTTAGTTGCAGATGAAGGGGTAGATCTGATGGCCATTAGGACCAGAGGTAATCGGATATCCCAACTTGGCCCAGAATCTGCCACAAACTTTTTTAATATACTCACAATGGTTCGGCTGTATCTCTCTACTGCTCCAGAAGAAGCTGGCCTGTAAGCAATGTGTAGCTTCCTTTTGACCCCCAGTATCTCCCACATCTTTGTCATTACTTGACTAGTGAAGTGGCTACCCCTGTCTGACTGAATCCTTTGAGGTAGACCAAAACGGGAAAAGATGTGGTTAATCATCAGGACAGCTGCTGTTTCTGCCTTGCAATTTGGGGTTGGGAGACATTCCACCCACTTGGTAAACAAGCATGTAACGGTCAACTTGTACTTGTTTCCTCTAGACAAGCGGATTACAGGGCCTGCAAAGTCGATTTGAAAATCTGACCATGGCAGTGTCATCCCCCTCTTTCGGAGAGGCGCACGGTGTGTGAGGGATGTTGGTTGAAATTGTGCACACACAAGACACCCCTTCAAGTATTGGTCGAGGTCCTGCCCCATGTGTGGCCAGTATGCAACCTCTCTTAAGATTTCCAGTGTTGTGTGAAACCCCCTATGACCGGCGGTGGCCGCATCATGGGCGTGACTTAACATCAGGCTTCGGAATGAGGTAGGAACCACCCACTGATCGTGGACAGCTTTGGGTTTCCTTACCAGCAAACCGTCTTAGATTCGGAACATTTTTGGACATTTCATCAAAACTCTTAGGTCCTCTTTCCCAATGTAATCGGTATCCTCTTTTGCAATGTAATCGGTATCCGTCAGGGGAAAGTTCTCAGGGTCCTCAATGTGTTGGTAAAACTTACCAATTATTGGATCCCCCTTCTGAGCTGTAATCAAATCAGCATCAGGGGTCTCCTTACTCCATTGTGCAGTTGAAAGATCATTGTGAGCATTTGTTTGGAACCTAGTGATGGCAGTGACCTGGATTTCCCCCAACAGGGACTCCATTTCTATTAGATCCCCTTGGATGGCCCCGGTTTTGGCCAGCTGATCAGCCAAGTCATTTCCAGTTTTGTCTGGTCCCTCTACTTTGGAATGACCCTTGATCTTTTTCCAGTAGATGGTCATCCCATTCGATGTGACCAGATCATCTATGTTTTGAATTAACTTCCCATGTTTCAGGGGTTTGTTATTAGCACATAACATGCCTCTGGTTTTCCAATTAACCAGGTGCTCCACGAACCCGTTCCGTACATAATCCGAATCTGTGATTATGACCAGTTTGTGGAGTTGATGGTGGACAGCAGTGAGGATGGCCTGATGCACATCCATCAATTCTGCCACCCGACTACTTCGGGGACCAATTTGTATCCAGCGGAGGGTTCTGGTGACTCATTCACCCATGCATTCCCTACGCCGGCCACCAGTTCTTTCCCCCCCTTGTCGTCAACATGGTACGAGAATCCATCCACATAGACAGTGGGCATTCCCTCACACTTGTCTTCTTCAAAGACTGTGTGGGGAATTAAGGTATGCCTCCATGTTGTCCTTGATTTTTAGACTTTCGTCCTCGAGACCATTTTCTCTGGCACAATCATGCAAGTCAGCCAGACCTTGTGCGAGGGGACTCTTCTTGTTTTGGCCATATCTGACCTCCACAGGAAAGCCTTGCATTGACAGAATCCAGGAAGTAATTTGGGAATTACTCACATTTCCGGCCCGGATTCTGTCACTCTGGAGATATTGCAGAGGCTGGTTTGGAGTCTCCACTATGATGTGTTCCCCCTGGATAAACGGGCGGTAATTCTTCAATGCCCACATCGTTGCCAAGAGTGCCTTCTCACAATCGTTGAATTTTTCCTCCACAGAGGATAAAGCTTTGCTCGCATAGGAGATTACTTTATTGACCTTGTCATGCTTTTGGTATAATACTGCCGTCAAGCACGTATTAGAGAACCCTGTCTCCAGGAAGAACTCCTTGTTTCTGACAGGGTAAGCTAGGCAAGGCGCTTGTGAGAGGCTTATTTTGAGTTGTCTTACTGCCTCGGATTGTTCTGGTCCCCATTACCACTTGACCCCCCCTTCAAGAGATAAATCAGGGGTCTGGTGATCTCTGCGTAGCCCTCAATTAACTTTCTGCTGTAATTAGTCAGCCCAAGGAGGCTCCTTAGTTCCCGCAGAGTTGTGGGGTCTTTCAGTTTCTGAAGTGCTTCCACTTTCTTTTCCTGGGGACAGAGACCCTGGGGAGTAATCTCATGCCCTAAGAAATTAACACGGGTTCTACACCACTATGCTTTCTGAAAGGAAAGTTTTGCTCCGGCGGCCCTCAACTGTGTCAGAACTTAACGGATCTCTGCTATGTGTTCCTCCACAGATGAACTTTTGATGAGGACATCATCTACATAAGCCAGGTTACCCCTCGCACCCAGGTCGGGCATGGCCTTATGTAAGAAAATGTTGAATTCATTGCCGGAGTTGAGGTATCCAAAGGGAGTCCGGGTCCATGTGTACTGCTGGCCCCCAAAGGTAAAAGCCAGTTTGTATTGGTCCTCCCTACTGACAGGCACGGTCCAGTATCCAATGGTCAGGTCTATTGCAGTGAATACCTGTGACCCCTGGATCTGGGCCAGCCCTTGGTCAATGTAGGGCAGAGGCCATCGGGAAGTATGGACCCGTTTGTTGAGCTCCCTAAGGTCGGCACAGAGTCTCCACTGGCCGTTTGGCTTCAATATTCCCAGCACCGTATTATTGAAGGTGCTGTGTACTGGACGGATTATTCCCCGGGACTCAAGGTCCTTAATTATTTCAGTAAGGGACTCCATGGATGCGAGAGGCAAACAATATTGCTTCACAAACACTGGATTCATTCCAGGGTCCATGGGAATAATTGTGGTGTGGATGTTGGTGCGACCACAGTCATATGCGTCTACCGCAAAGAGATCTTGGAAATCCAAGAAAACTTGTTTCTACTTTTGCTTCCGTTCCAGAGTCACACAGGCATCAGCTAGGTTGACTCTCTCTTCCACCATCTGCCTGAAGCCTGGAAAGACTTCTGGTTTGGCTATCTCAGCGGCCTCCTCCAGCTGAGTGGAAAAGTCCCTGGTCAGAGTGCTAATTTGGACTGGAGGCTTCAGGTGGGAAAGGCAGCCCTCATGGACCTGGACAATCACCTCATCCCTCCTGAAGTCACAAGTCACATCTTCCTTACCATAAGGGCAAGAAGTGTACACCAGGAAGTTCCCCCCCATGCCGGGTGAAAATCCTGTCTGGTGTTGTATTGTCCTCACTGTCACTGTCAAAACAGTCCTTGGGGATCGGTCCTAACAGTTCATTTCCTAAATCAATGGAGAAATGTCGGTCATCAACCGCCATTCCAATAATGGTGCCTGCGGCTAGAGTAATACTCTTTAAGTCGCTGTTATCCACCTCTATTGGATGTTGACTAATGGAGTTGTGTTTACCCCTAACCCTTACTGTTGGAGAGAAGCATTTAGATGAATATAAGCATCAGGGTTTTTCACTTTGTGTCCTCCTTTAACTTTCACTTCCAGGGAGAACATTGTTGGGTCCTTTCTGGGATGGTGACTTCCTCTTTAATCTGAATTTCAACTGCATAAGGTAGCAATTGAGCTGACCTAAATGCTTTTTTCTGGATCATCAAAGCCCATGGGATTATCCGCTAATCGGGACCAAGCTTTGAAGTTTATTAGGTCCAAACTAATGGCAAAGCCATTGAGAATGTCACTGCCTAAGTAAAAGGCGGCAGTGACGTCTCGCACGACCCAACAATTATGGACTATGCTCTTGTTGCCAATGGAGATTTTGAGCATACACCTGCTTGGCAGGAGAGGTTTGGAATTAGGTGCTTCCAGGTCCATTTCCCATTTGTCTATCAGTTTGAATGTGGGAATGGCTGGATCTTTTGGGAGTTGGCGGAACATGGCTTCGCTAATGAAGCTCTTACCGTTGTTCACACACACTCGGGCGAGAACAGAGTCCTTACCATCATTTAACTGAACAGGGATGAACAACTGCTCTCCAATTTGCTGAATATCAGCCAGGCTCTGAGCTGATTTCACCTCTTTCTGGACTATAGGAGTGGGAGTGTCTGATTGTGGATTGGTAAAGAATTTCAGAGTGTTTCCTTCCAGTGTGGAATACCACCTTAAACTGGAAGGAAGGTTGATTTTCAGAAATAGAGAGGACCCCCCATCAGCAGTCTGTTGTCCTACTGCTATTACTGTCACGTCTGGAATTTGGTTGTTCTGGAAGTGAAATTCTACTTGGTCAGATTTTTGTTCAACCATGTGGCAGGTGCCATTTAAACTAACATGGTTGACACTCTGTTTTAATTTTATTGGTCGACTAGTCTGGGTCCAGAGGACCTTGTTTACGCAATCTATTAGGGCTGACAACCTTCTCAGGAGGTCATTCCCTAGTAAACAAGGGGTGCCCTCTGGAGTCACTACTATGACCGGGTGTTTCACCTTGTGTCGCCCAATTTTGATGTCCAAATCTGCAGTCCCCTCAACAGGAATTTCCTTCCCGTCAAAGTTCTGCAGTTGTCCAGGAAGAGAGGCGAGAGGAATACGGTAATTCTCCCCCCTTCCTGCATTTAGTTCATCAAAGGCCCTTTTGGACAGAAGGGTAGCTTGGGATCCAGTGTCCACCAGTGCCAAAATTGTACCCTGCCCCTGTACTTGTACCGGGGCATAATATCTTCCCTCCTTCTCCTCAAGCGGGCACAGATAATGCACATTTTTGGACAACTGGTGGGCTAACTTTCTGGTTTTGGACATTGCTAGCGAAGAGTTTTGGGCAGAATTCTGTGGAGAGCCTGGGGAATCTGAAAGAAAAAGTTGGCAACTGGAAATCAGAGCCATTGGGGGTTCCCCTGGTTCCGGTTCAGGGCCATCCCCCCCTTTTTGGAGGCAGTCACCAGGATGGGTTTGAACCAGGGGATTTCGGTATTGTGGGTTCTGGGATGAGATGATGGGCGGCGGTAGCTCAGTCTCCATATCTCCCCAGTCTGAATTGGCATCCCATGGGACCCATTTTTCCTTGGGAGGAGTTCCCCCATCTCTAAAGGAGAAGATCATTTCCCCAGGATCCTCTGAGGATCCCTCTCCCTCAAATTGGAAGACCTGTACCTCCTCCACAAAGTGGGTCTGTTTGGGTCCTTTATTTCTCCTACCCACCCTCTGCTCTTTGGGAGGCAGGCTTTCAGTGGCAGGAGATTTTGTTTCCAGTTCCTGGTTTTCCAGGGTCTGTTTACAAGTTGGGAAGGATGCTTCCTCCAAGCCTTTACACCCCCCTTCCCGTTGTGTCTCCTCCCTGGGAACCGGTGGGTTATCGGGGTGCTGCCCCCGTCATTGTTCTGGAGCACCAGGTCCAGAGTTTGGGGCATTCTGCGGTGGCATGCTCATCTGAGGGTTCTGTTGAGCCCTCAGTATGTGACCCAGATCCCGTGCCATATTTTGGACCTGGCGCTCAAGTTGTGAAACCCGCTCAGGCTGATACAGGGCTCCATTTTCTCCCCTGGGCTGATCCCGGGAAGGGTAGCTATCCCTTCTCTGGTAGTACCCCTGGTTGGGAAGATTTTGGTATCCCTCCACCCTTGGCCTCCCCTCTCCCGGATTAGGTTGACTGGGCTCAGGGAATTGGGGAAAGAAGGATGGATGATTTTGGGGCTGGAAATTGGGTGGATACCTGGGGAAAAAGTTCTGCCCAGGATTTGGAGAATTTCTGCCCTCCTTTGGGAAGTTGGGAGGGAAGTTCCCTGGGTTAGGTGCTTGGCTGGATCCCCCCCCTTGGGCTGGAGGAGTCCACACATAACCCAGGATTGGTCAGTTTCCCTTGTAGCGGGGACTTACATAGTCAGGGGAGAGGGGGACCCCATTTGTGGGACTACCTCCTCGACTCCCTGTCTGTGACTGGCCCGAGGGCCTTCTGAGCTGTGAATTATTTGGTGCAGGCAGGTTTTTAGGCCCCCCCATCTCCAAATCTAAAACGGGGGCAACCTTTACCTCTGCCAACTTGGCAGCAGCAGGGATGCTGTTGGTTTTGGGGTTTTTCGGCGCATTATTTTTATTTTCGATGGGCTTCTGCACCTCATAGATCCGGGTAGCCTGTTCAATGACCCAGTCTAAAGATCTTTTCTCATGAAAATCTCTCACAAGCTGGGTCATTATGTATTTGGGTAAGGCATGGAAAAACGTATTGATAAATTCTCCGCTATCCGTGCGCACCCTTCTAGTGGTCTGCACAAAAGCACGCTTTAATTCTTGCACAAACTCTTGTGGGGCCTGATCCTCCCCACATTGCAAATTGTAGGCTGCTTTGCGAGCCTCTTGAGGATTTCTGTCCACAGAAAAATGTTTCAAGATGGCCACCCTGTATGTGGACCACCTTGAATGGTTTTGATCCTCCAGCCCCGCAAAGAAACTGGAGTATTCTGGTGAGAAGGTCCACTTTACATATTGAATACAGCTTTGGCTGTCCTTCAAATGGAAAGTCTCCATCATTTGCTCATAGAGCTCCAAGTGTTCCCAAACAGAATACTTGGCGTTCTTATGAAAAGGCGTGATGACACTCCTTATTGCCTTTATTTGTTTCAATGGGTCCTTAAGCAAGGCCCTTTTTGCCTTATTGGCCTTTTTGGTTCGGATAACCCTGGTCCATTCATCCTCCGACTCAGAAGCGCTGCTCCCAGAGGTGCCCGTCTGATCTTGCAGGTTTTCCCGGATTCTGCGAGCCTGGGAATGGCTGGCAGATTGTGGGGACCTGGTCTCCTGTGTCCTCTGACGCTCAGAGGAGTCTTCAGATCCCTCCTTACTACCAGGATTTGCTGGGTATCCCCCCACTGACCTAACTGGGCAGTGGTTTTCAGGATGCCCTTAATGGGCCTCCTCTCCTGGGGTTCCCCACTAAATTGCACTGTGCTTGGGTGCCCATACCCGGATGCCCGCCCATCCATTCCTGGGAGGTACTGGCCTATGAGCCCCATACTTCTAGCTGGATAGTAATCTGCCATCCCCGTGGCCCTGGGCTCATGTGTGCCAGGGGACATGGGGGTGGCAGAGTCCAGGGACTGGGAGAGATGAAGGCCTCTGGTACTAGGGCTCCTGAGGTTATGATCAGGAGTTTCTCTTTCCCAGCGAACCCCATCTCTATCCGCCCCTGCTTCCTGTTGCAATGCAAGAGCCTGCGCTTTCAGTTCCTCATTTAAGGCCTTACTAGACTCTATCAGTCTCTCCTGCATGGCTACCTGTTGCTGGAGCCTATAATTGTGCTGACAGAGAGCCTCATTTTCTCTCTGTGCCTCCTGATTGGTCCTAGAGTACTGGCCAGTCTCTGCTGCAGGAGGGTTACCTCATCAGTCCCATCCCTACTGGCCTGCTCCTTTCTTGCCAGGGTCTCCTCCTCCCTCCTGGTGTGATCTAGCAAGCCCTGATGCTCTTTTTGGAGGTCACCCAGCCCCTGGAGGGCCAAGTGATTTTCTTCAATTTTTCTTTTTAAATGGCAGACTTCCTGGCCTAAGGTATCCCTTTCATGACCAAGAGCCTTCATTTGTGACGCCAGGTTGTCCCTCTGCCTTTGAAAGGCGCCAGCTTTCTAGCGTTCTTCATCAAACTCTGTCTGGGTATCCAGGTCTTTCAAAATCAATTTATTGCTTTCCTCTTTCTCTCTGTCTAATTGGATTTGCAGGGTGGCTACCTGCTCTGTGCATGCCATGTTGAAATTGATCTGTTGCTCCAGATTTTTCTGGCTCTGCAGTAAGGAGTCCAAACTGTCTTGGTGCTCCTTCTGCAAAGCCAGAATCCTGGTATCCTGGTCTGTCTTTTCCTGTTGCAGTATATCCATGTCCTCTTTTATTTTAAGGATATACTGCCTACTATCATTTTCTGACTCCTGGCTCCTCTGCAGCCTCTGCTCAGAAGAGACCAGGTCAGATTGGGCCTTTTCTAACGCCATCTGTTGCCTATTTGCCAGATTTTGGCCTTCAGCACATTTGTCCTGCATGGCTCCCATATATAGATACAAATATGCCGCTATCCTGGCAATCTTATTATGTTCATCTTTGGCTTTAAGGGCCATATATAGTTCACTCAGGGCCACATTTAATGGACCCTGATCTCTCCATATATCTGACCCTGTTTCAGTGACCTGTTGCGTGATTGCCTGCAACCAGACCGTTTGGTCCTGAGTCCACTCACCCCTCACAAATAGCTTATGTAAGAAGTGCTCTCTGGCTATTTTCATATCTAACAAGGTCGTCATTCTGGAATTTGAGTTCCTTCCTGACTTACAGAAGTTTGTATTTTATTTTGCAAAACAGACCGTTTCCTTAGAGCGTTCTTTTGAGGGATGCTTTCACAGTGTAAAACAGCCTGGTGATCTAACCCGATATGTGTATCTGGTCAGTTGGCACACTGTATTAATCTGCACAAGTGGTAAATCTAACCCAGAATATCCCGGCTCGAGCCCCCACTTTTGTAAGCGATATTCAATCAACACTACAGCTAAGTCAATGCCTATTCTGGGATGCTGAGGAAAACCCTTATTGATGTATTGTTATGTCCAGTTCAGTACTCTGGATGACAACCCTTGTATAACACCCCCCTCTTAGAATCCCCCTGACCCCACTGAGCCAAGAAGTAGGTTTGTTTTGCAAATTTAAAAGGTTTATTTGGACAATTCAACAATATATATCTATCACACTATTATAACAAATTAATATCTGATAGTACACTTAGACATATGATGTGGATCCACAATGGGTAATGTTACAGTGGTACACTTGATTACTTAGGAGTAGTATAGAGGATGAGGTAGCTGAAATGCTTTATGGTTTCAAGGAAATGCAAGGTGGAATAAAATGCAGTACAGAAATAACTTGTTATGATTTTAGCAAAAGGTAATATGATCACTTTTTCTTGACAATTCACTCCCCCCCTATGTAATGTAAGAAATGGAAGGAGAGCACACAGTCTTCAAGAATCCCAACAAATCACACTTTATAATGCAATACACAGTTCCAGTTCCCCCAGCAAGCTTAGAGAAAACAGGGATGAGTTCTAAACACAGGCGAATTACTTTAATATGGTTTGTAAGGAAGTGAAAAGGTGCTAAAATTGCTTTTAATTTCCTCTAGAGGTTCAGGGTGAGTGAGAGATGCTTGTTGGTATTAGTTCAGGCTCACTTTAGCAATGCTCTATGAGTTATTACCAGGTTGCAAACAGATTTTAACAAAGGAAAGAATGGAGCTGATATTTTGACAAGTGGAGAAATTGAGCCAAATCGCAAATCGCGGTAAATTTCACGAGTGCGTGTCTCGCGATTACGGAAAAAGTATAGGGAGTAGGAAGTCGGTTCTAGGTTCGTTAAATTTCGTTCCTAGCCCAAACGGTTCAAGAGATACGGACGTTTTAATAAAGGTAGATTTTCGGATTTAAAGTAAAACTCAAAATGACAGGTGACAGCTTGCAGCTTCAGAATTGACAGGTGACAGTTGTGCAGCTTTAAAAATGACAGATGACACGATTTCTAGGAGGCTGTTCTACTTAGGTTAAAATGGTTTGGATTAGATTATTTTAACTAAGATTGGTTCTGCACAGTTCTGCTAGGTACTCACAATATCAATTTGAAATAGGCCTCATCACGGTCTGGTCAGGTTGGACGGGACTTCCGGCGGGTGGTTCTGAAGTCCCGGCTATCTGGGTCAGCTCTGCTCTCTGGGTCTGTCAAGCACCGGATCTGCTCACAATGGTCTGGTTTGTGGTTCTTTCGGGTTCCGGATACAGCACTGCTTTCTGGATACTGCTACAGGTTCTTGCAAAAATTATTGGCAAACATTCAAACAGCTCGCCTGGCTGTTGAATAGTTTGGTTGGTTTTGAGGCCTGCTGAAGAGGATTCAGCTGGTGGATTCAGGCCTCTCTGCTACACATTCTGGAGTTAATTTCTGCTACAGGTTTCTGGAGATTGATGGATTTGAAGTCTGGATCTCTGGATGTGAAGTCGTCGGTCAGCATGCTCTGCAGCAAATGGAATTGAATCTCTCTACCTGTCCCAGCAGTCTCTTTTTATGTGTTTTGAAAATGGGTCATGCCTGGGCCTAGCTAAACCTGCCCCTCTCTACTGGTCATTGGCCCAATTCACCCCTCTCCCATGATTGGGGGAAGGAAATGGATTGTCATCATGATGAGGTCTGTTTATGGGTCAGAGGATCCTCCCCTGGTCAATTTGCCCACAAATCTATATTTGATTGAAATACATATTTCCCATGTACACAAGTGGTTGACATTACATGTACATATTATATATTCCTTATGGTCCATGCTTGTCCGCCTCTGATCTTCCTGGGGGCTTGCATTCAAAAATGACATTTTGCGCTCTTTGACTGGTTTACCAATATCGGACATTTACCAAAATGTACACACATGTGCGCAAGGAGTATGGACATTAATTGATGAAGTGTCAGATTTTTAACATGCAGACATTTGGAGTAAGACCCTATTTTCCCCTAGCGACCCCCCAGAATACACCACAGGGTCCTAACGCCTCTTAAAACGTGCACAGAAAAATCACAAGAATAATGGTATTAATTATATAATTTTGACCAGTCCGCACTATGCGTTATCTATCTTTTTTAAATTATGCTCTGGTCAAAAAGGGGTGTGGCTTCCCACATCACATGGTGAAAGAACTGGTTTATCCACTTACCCCAAGCTCAGCTGTTCACAGAGGCACAGCTGCCCCCCAGTTTCTCCCAAGAGGAATCTATTTTACGACGTCCCCAATATAACATTGCCTGAGTCAAGGAAGTGGCATTGTTCTGTCCCTTCCAGTTCCCAGGTGCTCCACCCCTAATCTAATCAGAGAGGTGTCAACTCCTTTTGGCAAGGGGCAGCAGGATGCAGCTAGGCCTGGGAAGAGTGGCTGAGCAGGTTTCAACTGTTGTCGGGGGTAGTTGTCAGGCAGAATCCAGTTTCATTAAGCCAGGTTTCAGCTAAATGTCACTTTTTGTTCCCAGTTTAAATCAAACTTACAATTTTTACATATACATTAAATAATTACTTCCTTCAAGTCATTTCAGAATATAGTTTTACATTGTATCCACCTCTTAGCAAGTCTTTCCTTGGCCTGGTTTTGTTTCATTTGTTCAGGTTTACACAAAAGTCTGGTGGTTTTAAAACGCCGGCTTTCTGATAGTGGTGAGTACCGGTATTGCAACCATTTTTGGGATTAAGAAAATGAATTCCCCACAGTTCTGAGTTGCTTTTTGGCAATCAGCATTGCCATTCCCAATGGTTTCAGGCTACTGGGTGTGTAGCCCAATGGTGGTTTTAGGTAGTGCCCTCCTGTGCTCACGACATAGGCAAAAATGGGTGACAGCCTATTCTTCATGTTTTCCCTGTGCACTCTCTGGGGAGTTCTGGCCATCATGATGTTTCCATGCCAGTACTACACAGTTTTATGGTAGGGCTTGGATGCATGGGTAAAAACATCCCACAGCCCCCACATATTTCGGTTCCCAGAGCTGCATGTGCGGTCTAGTCTTTTGGGTGTGGTTCAGCCCAGAGGCACCCGGGATACCCAAAGACTATTTAAGCCACACCCAGACTGAGAAACATGCTTTGCGTTTTCTGCACCTGCAGCGTGACACTCACTGTGTTCGGATCGGTCTCCAGAAGGCCTACATCTTTCTTCTGCGCTCAGCTCCTGCAAGAACAAGAACACCGTTAGGAACAGCCTTACCTTGCGGCGCTTCTGCCCATCAGTCATCGCTCCTTCTGTTCTGCGGGCATCTTCAGCGGTGTCATTCCCATCCCGGCACTCCGCTTCCTAAGGAAAAGGGAAAAGAACTGAAAAAGGCATTAGTAAGCATTCTGCAAATCTTCTTTTATTTTTAAATACTGTACGAGCTTCAAACGCTTACCTGAATCCCAGCCGCTCTGGGGGAACTCTGTCTCCGGAACTTCTCATCCATCTGCAAGAGGGAAAAGACACTCCAGGTTAGCGTGGAAACATCTAGAGGCGCTGCATACCGCGCTTACCCACCGCATTTGTTCTTCATAACCGGCATCCACGCTGAAAACATTGCGGCACCTAAAAGGCACAGAAAAAGAACTTGGTTCAATGCAAATACAAAAGGGGTGCATTGTGCATCGCGCTCTCACTCACCTTCAGCGCTACTCATCTCAGCAGCACGCCACCACCCCCGGACGCCGCCCATCATCTAAGGAAGGAAAGGAACGAAGTTAGAGAACTGTTCAAAAGACTCATACTTACCTGTCGGACTCTTGCCAGTGAAGTAACTAGGCAGCAACGAGCCTGCATCAATCAACGCACCCCTGCACTGAAGGCAGGACGGAGAGCACACCATCCAAGAAAACAAGGCCCAGTCTCCAGTCAAATAGTCTCCATGGAAGGGTTTGAGGTCGAAAGAGGTCAGAACAGGCTGAGTGACGCCCCCGTGGATAACAGGTGAGCGTTACAATATCCTGTAACAGCGCCACGATGTTTCCGGGCCGATGGGCGCTTTATAAATCCAAGTAAATAAAAAGAGTAGCTTGACTGAGTTCAGAGTGCAGGCTCCGTGATGACAGGGACTCCAGGGGCCATCTTGGAAAACAGCAGAAACGCCTCTCGAGCTGTGGAACATAGAGCTGAGCAGCAGCCATCTTGAAGGGATATAAACTCCATGAGGATGCCATCTCCGCCACTGCTGCCAGAGAGACCATAAATTCCCTGGTTTCCTGACAGGTTCAGTCTGGTTACTGCTTCAAGGCAATGTCTTACCTGGGCCCAGGTACTTCATTTTGGCTATGAGTGATGCTTGAAAATGAGCCCAAGTTCTTGGAGAGATGTTGCTGTTTATGAAGCTGGGCCAGGAACGGCACTGTGATGGGCAAGAAGACACAGAAGGTTCAGGAGAGACACGGCAAAATGATGGGGGTGTGGGGATGAGAATAAGCCAGGAGATGTCCAGATGCCTGAAGTGCTGTGCACCCAGTAGAGAAGCATTGTGCCAAGTAGGGACTACGGAGAAGCACATTGAAGGGCTAGATGGGAAGATGGGGTCCGTGATGATGTAGAAATGGGGCTGAAGGAGAAGCAAACAGAGCAACTTGCATCCAGGTGAGCCGAGCAGGCCTCCTTCACTTGGGAAGCAAAGACAAACCAGTGAAGCCATGGTATCCGAAATGGTAGCAGCAACGCTGGAGCACCGTCGCATATGTGCCAATATCCCGAGGAACCTGCGAGGGAGATTTCGTCCGCAAAACTGGGAGACAAAGTTTCCCATTGGAATGAATTGGGGATGGGATTATTTTAGGAGGGAGAATGTGAAAAATAGCAACATTTTTCACAGAAAAATCGGGCGTCTCCCACCTAAATCGGAAGGGTTGGCATGTATGCCATCATGCTCAAAGTGCAAGAAAAACCTTGGGACACGTAATCCCCATGAGCTCACAACCATGCAGTTGTCTGGAGACTGCACAGGCCGTTTGGGAGCCTTTACCCAGCTTGAGAATCGGCAGTAGCAAATCGGAGAATGGGAAAAAAAACTATTGGGGCTTTAAGGGCCTGTGCTGGGGAGGTCAATGCGTTCCAGCAAGACCATTAGCTGGGACGCACATGAGCGGGCGTCGTTTTGGTTTTCCTCGACATTCGAGGGATGGACAGAGTAGAACATGTGGACGTGGCACGCCATGTCTACGTTTTGTTCTTGTGTCCAATGGATTGTGCCAACACTGCAAGCGACGCAGCTTTAGATTGGAATGCAAAACGGAAGTTTGGGACACGGCATCTGAGTGAAGAACTCAAAGTATAGTCTCTTTGTTAATATGCTTCTGAAAATCCCGCAGCAGCATGGAAAGAGAATTTGCAAGTAAAAAGTGAAACGGTACAGTCATTAAATTCGTTTGCGAGCCACCGGAGAGGAGGAACACAGTCAATGCTAGATTCATTTGACTTCAGGTTTACCGATCAGTTGAGTCGTGTATATTTGACAAAATGTTTATGCTCCCTGCATTACTTAATGTCGCAGTAGTGCATGCAATGTTTACATTCTTGCTGACATGATTAGAATTACAAAAGAGTTTAGTTGTAGTGAAGGTTACGAGCAAATTAAAGGAGTAATGTTTAAAACAGTGTTTAGAAAAAACAAAGGGTCAATTATAGTGATGATTTAATAATCAATTTATAGCGTAGAGTGCAGTATTTAACGTGAGCTCTGAAAACATGAAGAATGGAGACATAGGGCTTCATTACAAGGTTGGCGGTAAACCGCCGGTGTTACCTGGTAAAACTGTTTCCGGAACCTAGCTTCCCGGTGCCACCAGGACTAGGAAGCTAGGTGCTGGAAAATGTTAGTCCCCATTCCCTGTTATTAACAGTGCCAGTGCTTCCGTGATGAGTCAGCCAACCGGAGTTGCTGTGCCCGGCAGGGTCAGACCTGTCTGGCACAGTGGCCCCGTCAGGCAGACTCGTAGTGTGGTGGTCCAGAAGAAAAGGGTGCCTTTAAGCTTACCGGCACCCTTGTTTCCGGACCACCACACTTATAATGAGGCCCGCAGTGTTGATTCAGAACAAAGTGCAATGATGATGTTGCAGTTGGAGAATAGATGTAATTAATGATGTTTAAAGTGTTGAAAATATTGTAAATGTGGATTTTACAGTAGTAATGGTAGTGCACATAAAAGGTATAGATGATCATTTTCTCATCCTTCAGATGCTGACAATGCAGTGCCTGATCACCACTTCCTTTCCAAGTATCCTCTCCATCCTCTAAAAATAGTTTTAATGACGTTTAAAATTGACATGTGTCTGCATTATGGTGGTGTGTGTACTTTTGCACATAATGTAGAGAATTATATATATAGATTGAGAGATTATAGGTTGAAGACGCACGTTCTGGGCAAGTGTGATGCATGCAAACAAATAAATGAGAATGATGGATTGTTAAAAAAGTATTGAGATGTCGAGTATGGAAATAGTGATATGAGACACAAATATAGTAAGTGTCCATGGAAATAGTGATATGACCATAACTGGTAAGATGTTGAAATTTGAGTGAGTGTCCATAATTGATTGGATGATTAGTATTGTAAATTGAGACCATTTTATTGGGTGTCCATAATTGATGCTATGTTAAGAGGGGAAATATGTGATTTTAAGTATGGAAATATGAGACAATTGGAGTGAGTGTCCATAGTGAGGCAATGTTAAGCATAGCATTGACACAGTAGTAGTGTCCACAGAAGAGTTTAATCTCAGTGATACAAGTGAAACGGTAAGTGGTGTCAGGTAGACACACACAGGACGAAAGGTTATCCGTGTTATACGGTCATAGAGTTGAAGCACAAGTGTAATGGTTAGTGATGTTTTATTGTCACACAGGAGTAGTTTGGTCATATGGTGGAACCTGGAAGTATACTGCACAGTTTTATAATTTTTAAATATTCATGGTTTCGCACAAGCATGTGGATTTGCTAATACTTGTGTGTGGCTCTTCGCACTATTCCCTTGTAGATGCGTTTTTGTTTTGTGTGCACTTTGTTTTGTAGGTCTCTTTCATGTCCATTTCATTTACGAGTGTAATGTACGAGTTTCTTTCCAGAGAAGGGGTGTGGTGCATAG
Organism: Ambystoma mexicanum; assembly: GCF_040938575.1. Taxonomy (NCBI): domain Eukaryota; kingdom Metazoa; phylum Chordata; class Amphibia; order Caudata; family Ambystomatidae; genus Ambystoma; species Ambystoma mexicanum. Next base: position 338,028,725 of record NC_090934.1, on the reverse strand, counting down.
GTTTGGCGTAATGCTTGGCACTTATTTTTAAGCTAATGTGTTTGTTTGGCGAGTTGTTCTCCGAGTGGCTCTACGAATACACGGGCACTAGTGTGTTGCGCCTAGGCGTGGCACGCCTAAATTCTGGGTGTGGCAGGCCCAAAAATAGGGAGCAAGGTTTTAGGTTTATTGGTTGAGAATATTAGTATAGTTATTTTGATCATGGGGAGCAGGTTTGTGCTCAGGGTTGGCAGAACTGAGGTCCTTCGGTGCAGACCAGGACAAAAGAAGGACGCTATGTTTTGACATGTCAATACCTTTTTGTGCATTGTTCAGAAGTTATGGTGAGCCCGATTGATAGTTGAATTTTCCTTGTCTTTGTTTTTAAGAAGGGACATGTGTTGTAGCTAATGTGTTCAGTCTGACCATGCGGATTGCAAGAGCTAACAGAATGTGATGATGTATGTGGCACCTGGGTGTGCTCTGGGTTCCAGGGATGGCCCTTTTTCTTTTAATTTTATTCATTTGTATTCTGCGTCGAAAGCCCACAGGCATTGGGCGCAACCATCACACATTGGAACAAACAAAAGGACAGGACAGTCAGATCGGGAGAAAGGAGTTCAGAGCCAGTTCTCTGCCTCAAGTCTAAGCGCAGAGGGTAGCGAGTTCCACAGATTTTCCGCTGTTACTGGGAAGGATCTTCCTAGGACATTTACTTGTTTGAAAGCCAGGCAGGAAACCTGCATCTGATTTGAAGAGCGCAATATCCTGACCGGGTTGTACCCAGGAGTCCATGCTTGGAGGTATAATGGAGCTTTTCCGAAGATGCATCAGTGTATCAGAGTGCATGCTTAAAGTTTATGCGTTCCTTTATTGGAAGCCAAGGAAGGACCCTCCTGTGCTGGGAGATATTAAGCCTTGGAATTTTTTTAACACCGTGTACAGCGTCATTCTGAAGAACTTCATATTTTTTCAGGTTGGACAGGGAGGCTCCAATCAGTAACGAGTTACACTAATCGAGCCTCGATAGTGCAGTTGCTCGGGCAATGATGGGCAAGTTATTTTCTGTAATATATGGCCGAATATTTTTAAGCAGGCAAAGGTAGTAATTATAGTTTTGGGTTATCTGGTTGATATATGCATCTGCAGTAAGTGATGCCTCAACCTGAACGCCTAAGGTTTTCACTTTGTTTTGTACTTGGATTATACCATTTCCAATAAGGAAACATTTATACTCCGTGTGTTAAGGATTTCAATCAGGCGAGACACACACCCTGGTCTTGGCCTAGTATGCAGCGCACGACTGAAGTGCTTATCTATTTATATTGATTCAATATTGAGATGGTACACCACTCATATCACACCCCCTTTTCAAATACCCGCGTCACAATGGACCATGAACCAGGCTGGTTTGTAAAATACAATATTTATTTATTTTAAAATTCAAAAGAAAACACTTTTTAATATGAGGCAACAATCACCAATGGGGTGATAATTACAATGAGAACGTGAGCAATGCACTGGGTTTAACCTTCTAGTGAAACATGTACACAGCACAGCGGAATAGGAACACTTTTTGATTTAGGAAAGATAGCACCCAAGTTAGAATTTCCCCTTGCAATGTTCCCTCAACCCACAAATAATCAAATCTGAGTGGATAAACAGACACAACAGGTAATCAGGAATAATAGGCAAGAATCTGAATCCATATCTGACCTTCCCTCCCCAAATAAGAGATGAAATGATACTCGGAAATTGACAAATAATGAATGTGTATTAAAAGCAAATATAATTCCTCACTAAAGCAACAACACACAGATGCTAACAAGCACAAAGAATGGATTACCAAAAGCATACAGTTCGAAAATTAGTGGAAAGTTTTAAACATGCAGCAAAATGTTGAAAGTTGCATTTTCTTTATTAACCAAACGGTTTTTAATAAAAACAGGTGAGATACACTGATTCAGAGTGCAGTTTTTTGGTTTGGGGTTAACTATATATCCCAGGTACAATATGGAAGGGAAAGTAAGTCTCTAGCTGGTAAATCGAAGGAGTTACGCAAGATATAAAAAGGGTGTGCTTTGATAAAAATGACGTCGCAAAATAGGAAAGGAAATCAGTTGTGACAAGAGCAGTTTTACTTTACATTAGAGTATTCAGGCTAGGCCACCAAAGGAGGGACACAGTAAGCCCAGGGTTGATTCGCAATTTCAACCCTCTCACCCCAGCGCCCAACTTTGGCAGAACCAGTCCGATCCCTCGAAATAGGACTAATGGTTTAAGGTTACACAAGGCAAAATTACTAATTTGCTGGCAGAAACTGTCGCGCTTTGGCACCTTAGAGATGGCGCTAGCACTAGAAATCAAGGTCAGGGTTGCAAGAATGATTCTGAAAGTTTGAACATGTTATCAGGATAAGGATACGATGACTTAGGGAGTGGGATAAGGACAAGATAGGCTATGGGTTTCTACTGGGGAGGGATGAGAATTACAGTCCACTTTTAGTTTGGGATTTTGGCCCGTCAAGGGTTCTGGTCACTACATGGCAGCAGGCCTGGCAAACAGCTGGGCAGTTCTGGTCACCGGATGGCACTTCTGTACTGGCAATTCTGGTCACTGGATACTAAAGGTCAAGTGATGGCAGGATAGCAGGATGGCAGGATGTATGCAGTTAGTGGTATCAGGATGCTTCCCAAAAACACTGCAGCTTTCTCCTTTGGTTATTTGGGAATTTTAGTGGGATTTCAGGATTTGAGGCCTTGCTGGAACAGGATCAGCAATGGTTGGGTTTTGCAGTGACCCTAGAGTAGGGTCAGCATTGCTTAGGCCTTGTAGTTGGGATCTGGATGGATAGAACAAGAACGCCGGCGCTGGAAAATCTGGAAGAGTTTGTGTCTAGAGTCTTGTCAGGGACTCTTATTTATAATGCCTAGTGACATCAAAGTGTATGACTGGGGCAGGCTTAACTAAACACGCCTCTCACAACGGGATTGGATAAGGGCGATAGTCTCTGCCTCTCTCTCAGCTAGTTGGATTTCAGGAAAATGTCAGATTTATGATGTGAGTTTTACAGTGTCCAAAATCCTCCCATAGTTGCTTTAACTAAAATCTGATTTTGCCACAAACATACATTTATACAATTGCAATCTCTTAGCAAATTATATACACAGGTTACATAGCTTGTGCACCACATTGCAGACCAATCCTCCAGTCCGTGAGACCTTGTTTCGCCCTTCTACCAGTTTTTCGCACATTTCAATGGGATTTATATTACTCAAAATTCTATAACTTTATACACGGGTGTGGATTATCATAAGGGATGTATGTACAAAAATGTGCATTTGCAACATGAATGCTTTTCTTGTAATCCGCCATACTTGGCCATTTCTGTCCCCAAGGTGTCAGTGAATTCTACCAAGACTCAAAAGAAAGCCCAAACGCAAAAAAACAAAAAACACTTTTACACTGAGAAAATTCTACATTTTTACAAAGTCTTGCTGCAGAGATAAAAGTCTTTACAGTTTATTCATGAAGTAGTCTTTGGAAACAAATGGCAGTCCTTTGTCACTGGATAACTTTTTTTTCCTTCCTTCAACTGCCACCAACTGTCATTTCCCTCAAAGCAAGGTGGGGGTTTCTCAGCTGGATTGAAGGTTTTATTGCCCCCCTTCACACTTCAAACTTCCTTGCCCTGGGAGTCCCATTGTCAGTGGGTTAGCCCCGCCTAGATTCTTTCCAACCTAGCAATTATTTAGGTGTTGGTATCTGCTGAGAGTTTATGGTGCGTCTCCCTTCCTTAGGGGGAAGCTTTTAGCTCTGCCATCTGGAATGACTGTTTTTATGTGAGCTTGTAAATTCAGCCCGTGTTTTAAAATCTTTATTTTCGTAATTTTGGGTCCTGAATTAAAACAAACCTATGGAATAAAATACCCCCATGCGTGTATTATTACCAACAACATAACTGCTTTACCTTGCTAAATAAGGCTAGCTTTCATTCAACAATTTACTTTTTAAATGGGCATTTTTCTCCTTTAGTTTTGCAAAAGCCCATTTTTACACGTGTTGAAAACTGCTAGCATTTCCTTTCAAATTCGATTCTGCATCTTCAGATTCCCACACTGTCTTGCAGCTTATTTTCTTGAACGTAGGAGTTTGAAGCACAGATACCTTGAAACTGACCTGGCTCAGATAGCTGGAGTGTCTTTTGAACTACTGAGCTTTGATAGTTTTCCTGTGTGAGTAAAAGTGTAAGTTCCTTGTTGATTTCTCTCAAAGTTGGTTTGCCAAGGCCTGTCATTCAGAAATCATGTCTGGTGTTGGTGAAGCACAATGAAATATCCTGGGCATAGAATAGCCTTTTTACTCACAGTAGTTTAAGAACTGATGGAATTAGCATCAAAGCAGCATTTTTAAAAGGGTGAAAAACTTTCATTTAGAAGGGGAATTTTGGGTTTTCAGCAAAGCAGTGCAGCCTTTTCACTTTATATGTTTCAGAACACACTGGCACGCTCCTTCAGTGTGTCCCCCTGTTGCATCCTGCCTTAAGTGTGTTTGGCAGGATGATGCAGCCATCTTTTTGTTGCTGCAGAAACGCAGTTTTGAAGCCATGGTGCGCACAGGAGCCAGCACAGCCATTTGCTGTTCTTGCCCAAATGCAGCTTGGTGATGTTGGGAAATACTGTTGGTGTGGGTCAATATATCCCACAAGTACTCAGTTTGGCCAGGGCCTGCCGTACCCAAAAGGTAAGAAGCTCAGTTGTACTGCCGTTTAGGCATAAACAGTTTTTAGACATCCATAGTTCAATCTGCTCATATACATTGGCTAAGACAGCAGAATCTGAGGCAAAATTACCACCAATTTCCAGGATCAACTGTGTCGTCGGCATAATTTGTGAATAGCAGCACCCATAGTTCCTCCAGGAGCAAGCATAATGGCCTGATGCAAAGTTTGAACGGAACGGGCATCAGGCACCCTCCCTGAGGGACACATATGATAAGAGCTGGTTGTGAAGAAGCAGGATCACACTGAATTCTCGACTCTCGATTTGCAATAAAGGAGTGGAACCAATCGACAGCCTCTTTCGAACAATGTCCAAGATGGGATAAAGAATGTAGTAGGAGTTTGTGGTCCAACAAATCGAAAGCCGCTGATAAATCCAGCAAGACCAGCAACCCAACTTTCCCCTCATCCATGATTTTCAGGATGTGAGACAGTCTGCGAGAGCTGTCTCTGTACTATAAGATGGTCAAAATCCTGATTGTCTGATAAGGATACCATTAAGTTCAACCAACGTTTGGCGCTGAGAGGATGCTAATTTATCTAGGATTTTGAGGAGAAAGTTGCAAGTTTTTATTGTTCTAAAGTTGCACAGTTCTTTTGGGTCAAGGTTAGGCTTCTTAAGGAGAGGACTGACTGTCACTGCTTTGATGGAGTCTCGCACCAAATTGTCTCTAAAAGAGTTGTTCACAAATCTGGTCAAGAATGGGGCAAATAAATGACCATGTTCAAGTATTAGCTTTGTTGGGAGGAGGTTTCCTGGGCAAGAGGTTGGGCGCATAGAAGATTCGGGTTTATGCTTCTGTCTTTTAAAGTCCCCTAGTTCTGGAGTAAACCATTTTTGGGGTCAGATATTGTCTCTTACTAGTTTAGATTTGAGAGGGGCAAGTTTATGTCGAGTCTTTTTAAGATTGCTGGAAAAGTAAGACACCAGATGGTCGGCAGAGTCAGAACTTTGGATGCCGGCCATGAATGACGTCAGATATCCTTGAAGTCTTGGGTTCACACATTTTTAAAGTTACAACTTATGACAGTTTTCGAATAATTAGGTGGTTTAGGAGGTGGTTCTGTAAAAAGTACACGGAACTCAAGGATATAGTGATCCAACCATTTACATGGTCTGGTTTGATCCATGATAGTGTTGAGGTTGTTAGTTGCCACCCAATCCAGAATATATTTTTTTTCCCTGTAGTGTGTTCATTGTTTTGAACATGGAAGTGGATGTTTGATAGTGCACTTTCCAGCTTAATTCCTTCTTTGTCTAGTTCCTTGTCAGCGATTGAAATCACCCAGAAACAGTGTTGCCCGATTTGGCTTAACAAGGTTGTTGAGGATATTAATTATTTCTTCATATAAATCAGGCATAGATGATGGTGGCCGTTAGATTAAAACAAAGTTGATACAGCTATGGCGTGTTGGATTCATTTTAAATAAAAGGATCTCGCAACCATGGCAGGAGAAGGATGTGGAGAAGAGGCCTAATTTGGTTTTTAGCAAAAATTGCCACTTCGCCTCCCTGGCTGTGATCCCAGTTTTTGCCAAAGATTGTAAACCCCACAGGGACGGCAATATCAATCATTGGGCCACCAGTGTCAGAAATCCAGGTCTCTGTGAGGCATAGTAGGTCCAAGTCATTATCAGTAATCAAATCATGAATATCTTGGGCATGGTTATTGAGATCTGGTGTTGAGGAGTGCCCTTTTCATGCTGGTCTTGTTTCCAGAAGGGGGTGGGGGAGGTCTGGCATCTCCAATGCTTATCTTAGACTGGGGGGATGGGAGTAATTGTCGTTCCCCTTTTAATGAATTGGCTGCAGTCAGTCCCTGTTGGACCCAAGAGAGCAGCAGTGGGTCAACTGAAAGCCTGGTAGGTAATGGGACATCAATGAGGGTGCAAGGGTTGTCATTGGGGGTTTGGAATGAGAGATGGGAACCAGAAGGAGGATTAAAACTACTCTTTTCTCCTGTATTCCTACTGATAGCGTAACTAAGAAGAATAAAAAAGTATCCCTTTTATAGTTACCTTGGTCAAGTCTGGTTCCTGCTTTAAGTCAGTGTCTTACCTGGGCCCAGGTACTTCACTCCTCTCTCCCACAACCACAATGTCCCATCATATCTCCTTCACATCTCCTTCATACCCCATCATGTAGAACAAAAGAAGAGTCTAGCGTGCAGCACCAGAGTGCCCACCAGGTGAGCATCACCATTTGGTAATTGGGCTTTTAGCCATTGCTCGCATGACCTCTCTTCCTTCAGAGAGGAGGAAGACAGATTTCTCTTGCTAAAGCGTCACCGTCACCCCTGCACAGCCAGCACCTTAAGTAGTGCCGGGTCATTGGTTTGTTAACACGTTTGTTATTAGCAGTACCTTTTCTACTGTGTGAATATACAGGTGATTGGAACTGTGGTCCCACATTTCGAACTGAAAGAATACACATGGCTCTAATTAACTATCACATCTGTGACTGCTTCTAAGACAATTAATGAACACACACTAAAACTCCCTTTTAATGCGTTGTTGGTATCCATGAGGTCTGCAAGTAATAAAGCACAAACAGAAAGAGGCTACTATTTTCTTAACACCATGCACTACAAGAAGATGCAAGTTTGTGTCAGACAATTACTTTAGGTGGGGGCCCTTATTACAAAATGTCATGTTTGGGTGTCTTAAGTGTTGAAACTGTAATGGTGTAAAAATTTAGATTTTTCAGGTTTGCATTACTTTGCATTTTGTAACTTGTATTCAGGATGTGGAAAATAAAGCTACATAGATGCTCCTTTGCATAACATGTTTCCATAAGGATGTATATACTGGCTGGTGACTTTACTATGTGATTTGTGTACTTTGCATGTAAACTCTACAAGAATGTAGTTTTCGAAAGCCAAAACTTACATATGTGCCAAGTAGAGCTCACACAGTATGGGGCCAAGTGCCTAAATTGCACAGTGGGTTAAAATCCCAGCTTTGCTGTTTAACCAAAGTGTAAAATCCTGGGAAATAATGAAACTGCGTTATTTGCAAACACTTTTCAAAGCCTGCCAACTTCTGTAGATCACAATGGGGATGCCAAAAAAGCGCTCAATCAATCTGATGTATTAACCTCTTTGAGAGAAGGCTGCATTATGCTGACTGAATCACATTTAAAGAGAATGACTTAAGAGTACATCATTATACTGAGCATCTGGGATCTATTAGATGGGAGGATAACTCTGTGGCAACGCACGGTTCTTGGATTCAGGACCACGCTGAGCAAACGTGTTCGAATCCCGGATCTGCACTTGAAAAAGAAATGAGAAAAAAAAAACAACAAAAAAACCCAGCCGGTAGAAACAACATGCCTTTCCACAATGAAACTAGCCCAGTTAAGGCCGCCTGCACCACGCAAGGTCACCCTTTCACTCTTCCCCCTCCCATTCCCCTCTCCACTGCATTACCCTGGCCGTCCCCACTTACCTCCTCGCCACCCAACAAACTTGTTTCTGGCCTGGAGGCCGCCATGCTGAAGCATAGCATTCTTTTATACATCGGCCCCACACATGAGCCTCTTTTGTGCATCAGGCTATACCCTGGCAGCCTTGGACCACAAACGATATTCTGTATATAGAGGCAACTGAATTATTCAAATGAAATACTGTGCACTTTAACCTCACTTATTTACACTGTCATAAGGGGATTATGCAAACAGTACTTATGGAGTGGAATACTGGCCAGGTCAGTCTTTGTGGCTAGTTCAGCCAGGGTTCAACTTAGAAAGTGTATGGCAGGTGGAACAGCTCTACATATATGTGCCAGGTAGAGCTCAGACAGTATGGGGGCAAGTGCTTAAATTGCACAGTGCGTTCTTTTCATTCCTTGGGTCTTTTCCAGCTGTCGGTTCTTCGTCCACCTTGTGCTCAGTCTCGCTTTTGCTCTTTCCAGCTTCTTGCTCCTTTTCATTGGAACACTCTTCCTCTCCCTATCCATTCTATTACCGTTTTCTCTTTTTAAGGTCTCTTTGAAAAAGCATCTCCTTCTCCATCCTTGACCGTCTGTTCTGAGAATTGATATTTGAATTCCTTAACCTATTCATATTTTTTGTACTGTTGTGTTAATTCTCTGTACAGCGCTTTGGATAAAAGCGGTTTATAAAATGCCAATAAAATACAGAGCAGGGAAGGAACTTACACGGCCCCTCAGCAATTGGGCAACACGTTTTTTCTCAGGTTTTGAACATTGCAGCAAGCAAAATGCAGTGAAGGGCAGCAGCTGCAGAACTGTCATGGATCTTCTCTCAGGTACTGAGGCTTTGCAGCTTACTGAAAATCAGAAGTGGGCTGCAGATCAGAGGATACAGCTATCTCAGGCGAGGCCCCACAACAGCAAAAGTATGGGTGCAGAACAGGCCATGGCTGTGAGAAACCAGATGGTGTCTCACCACCAGTCCCCTGGGATCTGTCATCCAGGTGGCCAGGACATGGCCATGCCTTTTGGATCCAGTTCCTGGGGTGGACCAGTGCGGGAGGATCACCTGGATGAGTGGTCCTCGGGGAGAGGAGGTGGGACACTGAAGGCGAGACACGGTATCCCCTTCCCAATAACTGGGTAATGATGTGGGAAGGGCTATCCCGTTCCCAGCTGATCCTTCTTGTCCAGCTAACCATTGCCCAATTTCCATTGCTCCCTTTCTGGGCAAACTCCTGGAAAAGTTGGCCATCTCTCAGCTTAACCTTCATTCCAACTCTGTTGGCTGTCTCCATGACCACCAGTCTGGCTTCAGAGCTGCCAGAAGCACGGAAACTGCTCTCCTGAACATCCATGAAGAACTGCTCTCCAACCTTGACTCTAACATTCCCTCTGTCCTCATCGATCTCTCTTCTGCCTTCAACACGGTCAAACATTCCATCCTGCTCAACCGTCTCTGTGAAAACCTGGGTATCACTGATCAGGCTCTGGCCTGGCTGACCTCTTTCCTCTCAGATCGACCTTCCCAGGTCCATCTTGGGTCCTTCCTTTCATCTATCTTCCTCTCTACCTGTGGTGTTCCCCAGGGGTCTAACCTCTCGCCCTGGCTTTTCAACCAATACCTGGCAACTCTCGCCCACTGCATTGCCACTTTCTGCTCAAATTTTCAGTGCTACGCTGATGACACTAAACTCATTTTCAGGCTGCCCTCTTCTCTCCCTCTCTCATCTCTGATTGCCTAACTGCCATTCAAGATTGGTGTGCCGCCAATGATCTTTGAATGCCAGCAAGACAGAGATCCTCCTAATCGGCACACCTCCACCATCCTTTCCCCTCACTCTCTGGCCAGCCTCCCTTGGCAGTCCTCCTACCCCCGACCGCGAGGCTAAGAACCTCAGGGTCATCTTTGACTCCACCCTTTCCTTCTCTGCCCACATCTCTGAGGTCTCTAAAAAGTCAAATTTCCTACTGCACCTCCTCAGAGGTACTCTGCCTTTCCTCGCTTTCCCCCAGAAGCTCATGGTATCCCAAGCTCTGGTTCTCTCTAGCTTGGACTATTGCAACAGCCTCTTTCTAAACCTACCTGACTCTACTCTCCACCCTCTGCAACTAATCCAGAAGAGGACTGCGAGACTTGTCCTTGGCCTCAAGCCCTGGGATCGTATCTCTCCAGCTCTGAAATCCCATTGGCTCCCAGTGGATGCAAGGATTAAATTCAAAACCCTCTGCATTGTCCACAAGGCTGTCTGGGGCCTAGGTCCAAAATACCTTCAGCTATCCCTCCGCAAATACCTCCCCTCTCGAGCTTTTCACTCCTCTACCGCCAACTCCCTCAGGGTCAGTCGTTTTTCAAAGAAACAAGCTGGGGGTAGATCTCTGTCTTCGGCTGGGGCCTCCCTCTGGAACAGCCTCCCAGCCACTCTAAAACTTGGAGAACCATCTCCGGAAGCACCTCAAGACCTTCTTTGCTTCTGCCTTCGCTCCCCCTCTCCCCTGCTGATCTGTTCTCTCTTGGTACCGTGCAGCTGGCCACCCTCTGTCCTCTGGGCCCAGGTACCTGCTCACCCTGCCACCCTCCTGCACTGCCTCCGGGCCACCCCTTGCACTGGGGTATGTATCTGTACCCATACAGCCCCCGCCCCCTTTTTCTTCCTGCACTCATCATACCTACCCTGTCTGCTGCCTTAAACCTAGCACTTGCAAATTGCTGGCTGCACTACCACGGTTTGTTGCCTTTATTATTTATTTATTGTTATTTATCCGTTTCGCCTCTGCTTTGCGCTTTCCACTTCTCCCCCTTCCATGCACTTTTCCCCTCCCCCTCTCCCATGCACTTGCACGTTCTCAATGTCACTGGGCCTAGTAAGATCACTGTTTTGTTCTCCCCTGTGCCCCTCCCCTGCCTTGTCATGCTCTGAAACACTTGTGTATGAGCACGATACAAATAAAATATCAATAACATCTTTTCCCCATCCTACCAAGTAGGATACCTCGGAACTCAGCCCCCACAACCTCTTTCCCGACAAGAACACTTTCACAGACAGTGAGAGAAAATGGACTAACACCCGAGCCATATTCCTGACATGTCACAACACAAGGGTCAGGCAATTCATGATAATTACACACACCTGACCTCCGTCACACTTCCACCTTTTATCCGTGTGGGGAGCATGAAAACACACTCATAGCAAGGTAAAGCACGCGAGAAGACAACAATTCCCATGGCAGTTTAATACAAGCAGAAAGATGGCAAGTACAGACAGGGTTACAAGGAGGGAATTGCCCTTGGCCTTTTCAGAGGAAGGAAACCGTGACTTTCACGAATCCTCGAGGATAAGAAACATATTACTGGGAATTGAAGCCAAAGAAAGGTGCAGTGTATGCTGAAGGTGCCAGGGGCTCTCCGGCATCAATAGCCGGGGTGGGGAGGAGTAACTGCCGTTGTCTTACTGCGCTTGGCTCCTACAACAAAGCTGCTCCAGTAAAGTCATCACAGCCGGTGAGCCGGGGAGACGGATAGCAAACCAGTCTGTGCTAGACCCAAGGTTGCAAGCGGCATCATTGTAAAATGAAATCTGCAAAGAACAGAACATAAAAGGTGTATGTGATGAGCGATGCGAATATAATTGAATATCACAGTGAGCGAACTTTGAAAGGACAAGATATTGTGTACAGAGTGGACTGGCAACATGTGGGTGCCTATTCGAAGGTCTTCGTTACGTATCCAACTGAGAGTGCAAAATTGTGAACTATAAAATCGAAGTGGTTCTGCAACAGGTCAAGCCAAACCCTGTGCACATTCAAAAGTATTCAATAGTTTGATGTGAACGGACATTGGTCCGAGCATGGCTGAGGGAGACTAATGGTGTAAAAGGGATCTTAGCCTCGCTGAGGCGGATACAGGGTGAACCGCGAGTCACCAGAGAAAATAAATCAGATTGGTCCAAGCCCGGCTAAGGAAGACTCATTTGGAAAAGGGGATGAGCATGACTAAGGAGGGCAAGGGGGGGATGGGGGCAGGGTGAAGAGTGAATAGCCCTACTTGAATACTTGGGAAGGAACTTCTTTCATTTGTTTGATACATCAGGCTCTCTGGATCAAGAGACTTTTGATAACTTGAGAGACTTGGGCATAGAAGGCCCTAATGCTTGTAATAGAACTGTGTCCTCATGCCGAAGAAGCCAAAGAGTGTGCTATTCTCAAGTGACACGCCTTGTCCCATGCTGAAAATGTGGGGAAGGGAGGCCAACGGCCTGAACACTGAACATCTTGACTTAGTTCATGAACATTACCACACACTAGTTGTAACTTGGCAGTAAGGATTGGCAATAGTTTTCTTTTAGTATAGGACCTTTTATTTTGACGAGACTCCACTAGGACTGCATTATTGTTATTGGATGGTCGTAGCTTGCTCCCATCTTAGATTTAGATAGGCGTTTATCACACCCTTGATAAGGTTTGATAAACACCCTTGAACTGTGGTCACTTGTGTCCGTCTTACTTTGATACCATGCCTTCCTTACATATGGTGTCAACATGGTATCAGCAGGGGGATATGATTCAACTGATAAAAGTTGAAATCCATGCTGATAATTGTCGTACCACCGGAAGGGGAAAATAGAATTGTTGAACTCAACTCTGACCGTGTAGACACTAAAAGAGGCTTTGCTCTCTCAAGAACATATCCCGACTGGTCAACAAGATCTGTTTTATAAAACTCCTATTATCAGACACCCTTCCTCTCTTCCATTATAATATACAACAGTGGGATCGAAAAATACTGAAAGTTCAACCAGCCTTTACCTTTATTAGACTGAGTGTCTTAAACCCCTGCCCATCACCTCCTGAACCTTTTTTTTTGGTACCCAATTGCCATCCGTTGAGGGCCATCAGAGTTAGTTAGACACCAACCTACCAAAGGCAATCCCTTTGGCAGAATCAGAAGAATCAGGCGACTTTGAAACTATCTGAGGGAGTCGAGACCATTTTTTTTTCTGAGTCAGAAACACAGAAGGAACCCTAGCCCCACTGGAAGAAATGGCGACCTGGCTAATGTCATAGCCCAGTTGGCGGCCCATCGAATGCAGGCTGAAGCTAGAATCCAAGATAGGCTAACAAAAAGACCCCTACTACCACAGGGGGTACTTAAGCCATACCTAGAAGGCGAAGACCTAGGGATTTTATTTTTTTAAATTGCAAATGCCTGGCCGAACAACTGGGCTGGAAAGAGAACCTTAAAATGTGCCATTTGGCTCCTCTCTTAAAAGGTGAGCTGCAAACCACCTATCAACTGCTTAATCTTGCCCAGGGAGCCACCTGTGTATCCATAAAGGAAGGATTGTTGAAGAGTGGGCAAACTTGCAATTTATACCAGTAGAAATTGAGGGCCATTAGATTAAACCCAGGAGAAACCCCCTTAGAAATGGATTAACGTGTCAAAAGCTCCATAGCCCTTTGGATAAATAGCAAATCCCTGGAAGAGCTGGTAGAGATAATCACCTTAGAACAGTTCACCAATTCCTTGCCCCCTTTTTTTGCAAAAAAGCTGTCTTACAGTTAAGTCGACCTACCCTAGCCATGGCCATTGAAACTGCACAAAACCACTCGGATGCAGCAAAACACTTCCACTTGGCACATCGAGGGTAGGAACGGAAAGATTATAAACCTATCCACCGACCTCAACCTCAGGAAGTAGACAAGGAGGAGGCGGGGGTGGGGGTTGGGCGCGGTCATCCAGAATCTAGTAAGGGATACCAAAATCAATCAAGAGATCTGACCCTAAAACCAAAGACAAAAGCAGAAGGGAGGAAACTAAAAGGGAGCAAACCACCCACTCTTATCTGCTTTTCCTGTAGAGAATCGGGGCATTTAGCTAGACAATGCCCGAAGAATTTGAGGGACGAACCAATGGAAATAGGCTGTTTAAGATTAGGAAACCCCAAAGAGGATTTAGCGACCTTTAGAGTCTTCTTCTGACTTCACGTATGCCCAGGCTTGGGTGAATGGGAAGCAAGTAAAGCCATTAATTGACTGGGGTAGCAAGCAAACCGCTATACGAGCTGACTTGGTCACAGCAAAAGGACCTCGAGAACGTCACCCTAGTTAGATTTACCTGTGTATAGAGGGACAATAAAGTATACCCCAAAATACCCATACACATTTATATCCGGGGCGAGTCCTGTTTAATATCTTCCACCATTATTCCGGGACTTCCTCAGAAGTTATTCTGGGTCGGGATATCCTTTTCTACTCTTGTAGGAAACCCCACCTCCTTTTGGAGATTTTGTCCACCGAATTGCTGGCAGTCAAATTACTAACCCTAAAATTCTCCATTATGGGACTGGGAAAAAATTTGAACCCCACGAAACACCGCCAACGTATGAAATTTGAGTCAACCCCTACAGACCAGAGGGGGGCATGGCTAGCAGCACGATGAGGACGACGTAGCTCTCCGTCGCTCCCGCGATCGCCGCATGAATCCTGATAAATCGCCTGATATCGCTAATTATAAAACTTGAAAACTACCTCTATGGTTAGCGGGAACCGTGGTGCTCACTCAGTCCAGGCGGTGGAAATATTCGGAAGCAGGACACGAAGATACATCGAGGCGAAGGAGGACGAAGAACCGCCTGGCACTCTCCTAAAATGGCCGCCTGAGTGAAGAGACTTAACGAACGGCACGCCCTGGGTGACGAGGTGCTACGACGGTCTCGGCCGAGGAAGAGACAGCGGAAGGAGCTGGGCGCCCCTATGCGAACCTTAAGGGGCGGCCTCACGACGAACCGGACCTGGGGCTGAGTGGAACGGCGGGGGAGGTGGAGGTGGACGACTCTCCCCGGCCCTGAGGATCCGGGCCCCAACTCATATCAAGGCGGCCGAGGCAGGACCCTGCAAACTAGTGCCTCGGGCACCCCTCCTGCCCTCCTCCCGGGACGCAAACTGGTTTCCCCAACCGCCATATCTGCGAAGAAGAGCCAGGCCTCGTCAAGAGCGGCTCCCAGGTCTTCCCCATTAATCCTGTCCAGTGCGCAGTGGATTTGGCGAATTGGCCACTGGAGGAACGGGGTGGCCTTGACGAGCGGGAAGGTCCGGAGTACAGATCCTGAAAAAACTCGCTGTACCGAGGCACCAACTCATACTACTTGCACGTTTGGCCTTGCACTGCAGAACCAAAGCTTGCAGAGGGGGCCCCCCCGAGAAGGAGAAGAACCGGAAACACCAGCCTAGACGTCAGACCACAGCCCTGGGACACGGAGCACACAGAGTGGGGGTGGAACACCACCGAAGGCCCTTGGTAATAACACTGTTATTGAGCTACTGCCCCAGGACTGGGGTGCGACCATGGGGAAAGAAAAGACGAGGAAACCCAACATGCAGAACAGAATTGAACAATATACCGTGCCCTCATCACAACAGACGGATTCCCAATCGCTACATCCCGACGGGATGGAGACTGATCACGCGCTCTCGCTTAAAGACGTCATGGCGGGCCATTGCAGATTCCCGCTCATTTATGGAGCAGAAGATAAGACTGCATAAGCCTCGACGTCTCCCTCCTTAGACACGACCTCCAAAAGCTGTCCGTGCGCACTGGAGAGGCAGAACAACGGATCGCAACAACGGTAGACGGGCTACACAATGTGCAGCAATAGATCCATGGAATCTCGCCCCCACTCAAGACGCTGGGGGCCAGGGTGGAGGAGAGCGAGGGAAGGTCCAGACGCAAGAAAGTTTGCATCCTTGGTATCTCCGAGAAAAAGGAAGGGCCCTGCATGGAACTCTTTTCGGAACAATTGTTAACAGTCCTGTTCGACTTGCAATCCTTTTCAAAGTTCTTTTCCATCGAGAGAGCGCACCGAATGCCCGCAGGTAGACCACTGCCCGGCGCTCCCCCACACACCGTGATCGCGAGGTTCTTAAACTAAACTATCGAGACTGGGATGCGCTCTTGCAACTCGCAAGATCCAAGGGCACAATTACATTCAACGGATCTAGACTGGCCTTCTTCCCCGACTATACCAGGGAAGTACAGAAAGCGAGACAGTCCTTTGGGAAGCTTAAGAAGCAACTGCAGACATTGGGAGTCAAGTACGGTCTCCTGTTTCCCGCACAATTAAAAATGTATCACAGGCACGACGGTCCACTTCGATGATCCTGGAGAGGCATGGCGCTGGGCAGAGCAGCACATTGAAGGAGACTGGTCCGCACCCCGAGGTAACAATAACAGAAACAGGAACCCCAGACCATCACCGAAGCAACATCCCAGGCCGGACTGGCCACCACTACCAGACCCGCTAGAAGATGGGGGTGATGGGCCACCGTCCTGAACCCGCCGAGGTCCTTGCCCACGGGGGTACCCACTCTGTGGTCACTGACAAAACGAAGCCATGGGACTACTGAAGGCGATTTCACACTTGTAATGCGGTAAGCAGGGGATCACTGCCCTCCCACTTGGGTGTTTAAGAGGGGGTACAACACCATCACAGCCCCCCCCCCCTGACTTTCTAGTTGAACTTTAATATGGGTAGTTAAAGCTGACAATCTACTCTTTTTGATTGCCAGCATTGTTGGGTCGACAGGTACTTCAAGTTGGTGTGGAGTATAGGGAGGGGAGAGGGAGGAGTTAGTTGGGGAACTTTTTTTGTTATTTCATGACCGACCCTCCCGGGTAGTTCTCCAGGGATGGTGGAGCTCCTGGCCAGTTGGGACCACACCACACAGGAACAGCGCTTCAGACCTCAATCTTTATCTCTCTTGCACCGCATGTTCACACACTGGGGCTGCACCCTCGAGGGCAGCCTGCTTATCCCTCTTATACCTCTACTAGATGCCACTTGACCAATCTCACCCATCCATGCCCACGCGCCCCAGCTCTCTCAAGGTTCTCACCTGGAACGTGAATGGGATGGGCTCCACGATCAAAAGACGTCTGGTCAAGCAGCTACTTTCCAGATACTCCCCTGACATGGCTTTGCTCACTGAAACACACCTTGCGGGGGCACACTACATTTTTTCTACGTACCAATTACAAGACCGCCTTCCATGCGGGATATACCATGGGATCCAGGGGCACCCTCATACTTAAACATAAACGGGTCCCATTTGTCTTGCATGCACTAGAGCAGGACCCTCGTGGACGCTACGTGATGGCGCTTGGGACTCTCCGGAAGAATAACTGGGACTTGTTTCCATTTATTCCCCACCTGGGATGGGCAGGAACTCCTTGATGACCTGCCCTCCTTGATGGGCACCAATCAGGCAAGTGGTTCCTGGGAGGTGATTTCAATGACGTCATGTGCAACACCTTAGATCGCTCGCATCTTAGACAACGCAACTCGAACCTCCCCACGAAGCTGTTTAATTTTGTGTCTCCCCTGGGTCTTGGTGATGTATGGCGGGAACTGCTCCCGGGAACCAGAGGCTATTCCTTCCACTTTGGGGCCCATGGATCCCTTTCCAGGCTTGATTACCTATTTGTTCCACACACAGACCCTTCTAATATGCTCTCAGCAAACTTGCTCCCCCGGGGGGGGTTTTGGACCCCTCGCCTCTCCTGGTGGAAAGGCGACTGCAAGGAACGGCCCCCCCTAGAACGTGGCGATTGAACACTTACTATTTAGGCAGCTCGGATTTGGTGGACCGCCTTACGGAGGTCTCAACTGAGTACTTCAAGATTAACAGTTCTGATGAAACCGACCCGATGGTGCTGTGGGAGGCCTACAAGTACGTGCTGCGGGGAGAGATAATCTCTTGGACAGCGAACAAAAGTAAGGAGAGGCTCCGGAAGATAGCTGAGGCAGTGAAGGAGGTAACCCACAGAGAGAACGAGCATACCCTAGACACTACCCCACAAACTCGCATGTCCCTTTAACGCGCCAGTGAATGCCTCCGAAACCTTACTCTAGACAACGCCAAAGAGGCCCACTGGGAATCCAGAGCCCGGATATACGAGCTTGGGGATAAAGCCGGTAAGCTGCTGGCTTGGCTTGAGAGGAGGGATGAGGGTCGGCGCTCGGTCCGTGAGATCATCACCCCGCAGGGCGAGGTCTGTCAGTCAGACGCCGAAATAGCAGAAGCCTTTGCCCAATTTTATGCAGAATTATACCATGTCTCGGAGCTACCGCCGGACCGGGCCAGCCTTGATGGGGTGGTGCTCCCCACCCTATCGGCACAGCAACGCAAGATGCTGGACTCTGATCTTTCTGAGGCCGAGCTGGTAGAAGCCCTGGGGCAGCTGCAACCGGGGAAGACCCCGGGTCCAAACGGATTCCCCATAGAAATATGGCAGAAACTGGGAGGTAATAATGTAGCACCTCCCCTACATCAGATGCTGCTGGCCGCGCTAGAGCGGGGCTCCCTCCCGGACAACCTATGTAAAGGCACCATAGTGGTCATCCCCAAGCTGGACAAACCCCAAGAGCAATGTGCGTCTTATAGGCCGATCTCGCTAATCAATGGCGAAGCGAAGGTCCTGGCCAAGCTCTTGGCTAACCGATTGCAACGGGTAGTGGACACACATACATCCAGACCAGTGTGGCTTTATGCCTCATAAATCAACCAGGGTGAATCTGCGCCGACTCCACCTGGCGCTAGAACGGGCCCCCCATCCTTGATACCCCATTGGCACTGCTGGCAATAGATTTTGAGAAGGCATTTGATTCTGTCCGTTGGGATTGCCTTTGGGAAATCATGGCCTGTATGGGATTTGGAGACAGCTTCCTAGGTTGGGTAAAATTGTTTTATACAAACATCCGGGCAGAAGTTAAAGTGAATGGATGGACCTCACGAGCCTTTCCCTTAGGTAGAGGCACGCGGCAGGGCTGTCCCATTTCCCCCCCTCGCCATTGAACCACTGGCACTGTGGCTTCGTCAAAGCGGGGCATCGAAGGGATTCATGTGGCCCGAAGGGCATGAAGACCGCCTATCTCTTTATGCAGATCTCCCATTATACCTGGCTGACCCAGTTCGGAGCTGCCCCATAGTAACTCAAATGCTAGTCACTTACGGGGAATTCAGTGGGTTGAAAATTAATTGGAACATTACGGATTTCTTCCCGATGAAGGGGGGGGGGGGGGCAGGCCGAGTTACCGAATTGTCCATACCGGCTTGAACGACAGGGCTTTAAATATTTGGGGATCTGGGGAACACCTGACCTCACTAGATATGCAAGACAACCTCCAGCCGATCATGGATAGGTTGGTCAACGACGTCCACCACTGGAAGCTCCTCCCTCTGACCCTCATGGGGAGAGCCGCACTCTTTAAAATGATGTCATTGCCAAGAGTCCTTTATGTTTTGCAGAATGCCCCGCTTGCGATCCCTGCCCCTGAATTCAATCGTATAGAAACTCTTCTAAGGGAACTCATCTAGGGAGGGGGGGGTGGTGGCCGTTCACACATTGCATTAAGTACCTTGCAGAGGCCAGTCTGGGATGGTGGGATAGGCGTACCCAGTCTCCAGACTTACTATTGGGCTTCTCAACTCTCGGTGGTCAATGACCTGCTCCACGGGGATCGGGTGCTACCTCACATTAGGGCAGAAGTGGGACCCATGCAGGGTACGGAACTGCTGCAGGAGCTGTACCAATCTCCGGGTAGGCCCTCACCCGCTCACAATGAAGGCTCACATCACTACGATTTGGAGGCAGGCACACGTGTTTGTTGGGTGGGAAGACAAAATAACAGCAGCACAACCCCTATGGTACAACAACAATCTGAAGGAAATCGAGAAAATTGAACCGTGGCCGCGCTGGGTAAGAGCGGGAATCCTTAGAACTAAAGATGTCCTAAAAGATTGGAAACTAACCTCATTTGAAGACATCCAGGGTAGATTCCAACTGCCCAACACCGAGCGATACCACTTCACGCAATTGATCCATGCCCTCCGAACCCATATACCCCCAGGTGATTCAATCCCTGACTATACTCCGATCGAACGCAATATGCTACCCAAGTATATCCCCAGCAAATGTACATCCACTCTCTATAACGCTATCACCTCCTTCGCAACTCCCAAGCTATTGGGATTAAAGGCCAAATGGGAAAGGGAGGTGGGGGAAATAGACCCCGAGGACTGGATCCAGGTCCTAATGCACCCACGGGAGGTAGCCATCTCCTCCAGACTTAGACTGGTGCAACTTAAAATCCTGCATAGAGTGTACTACCCTCAAACTCTTTTATATGGCTGGAAGAGAGTACTGAGTCCGAACTGTCTCCGTTGTGGAGAGGAAGAAGGCAACTTCTATCATATCCTCTGGACATGCCCTCAGATCCGTGACTATTGGACTGCATGCTGTACGGAATTGTCCAGAGCCCTCACTTGTCCTATCGAACTAGATCCGAAGGTCTTAATATTGCGTGTACCGGACATGTCCGTATCTAATAAATGGGAAAAACTGCTATTGAACACTGCGATGGCCGTAGTGAAACGCAACTTGCACAAAAATGGGGAGCGTCTGACCCTCCAACACTGGAACAATGGATGCTCGACATGGACTCATGTGCCATGACGGAGCATCGAGTCTATGGCGCAAGAGGATGCCCGAATAAAGCATCCAAGATATGGGGCAAATGGGAAGAAACTGGGCCTGGACGTCCTGATGCAGTGGTGACCTCCACATGAACAGAAGGTGGGTGGGACGGGGAGCCTGCGACCCATGGCGATGATAGATACTATAATACTATGTAAACATGTGACTGAAGATGCTGTACCGAAGTGCTTTTAATTTGTTGTCCCCTCTTTTTGTTGTTCTTTGCCCCCGATTCGGTGGCTGTTTTGGTTATGTCAAAATACAATAAAAATGTTTTATCAAAAAAAAAACCCTACAGACCAGTTCATGGGTCACTTTATGGAGAGCAATAAAACCACTCCACCTCTATCTACATCAGCGAAAGAAAATCAATGGAATATGTGAGAGTTCTTAGACATCTCATCCCTGTTCTTTCTCAGGTCTTAAAAACGAAGAACCTCGAAGTGAACAGGCATATCCACCTCTCATAGGGTAATGGTATGTAAGAAACCTGAAGGTGTTTCACCCGCCAGTCCCCAGGGATATGTCATCCAGGTGGCCAGGATACATCCCTTTTGGATCCAGTTCCTGGGGATGACCAGTGCAGGAGGATCACTTGGATGTGGGGGTCCTCAAGGAGTGGAGGTGGGACAACGGAAGGCGAGATGCTGTATACCCTTCCCAATAACATCTTTTCCCCATGCTACCAAGTAGGATACCTAGGAACTCA
Organism: Ambystoma mexicanum; assembly: GCF_040938575.1. Taxonomy (NCBI): domain Eukaryota; kingdom Metazoa; phylum Chordata; class Amphibia; order Caudata; family Ambystomatidae; genus Ambystoma; species Ambystoma mexicanum. The sequence goes on along the minus strand of NC_090934.1, from coordinate 338,007,290 downwards.
ACCCCTACCCCCCCCCCTTTCCCAACATTAACACTTTTTCACAGACAGCTCACTGTGAGAAAATGGACTAACACCCGTGATTTATACCCGATATATCCTAACACAAGGGTCAGGCAGAGTCTGGCAATTACTGATAATTACACACACCTGGCCGCCATCACACTTCCGTACATGGATAAAAGGCAGAGCATGAAAACACACCCTGAGCAAGGCAAAGCAGCCGAGGAGGCAACAGGTCAGAGATGGCAGTTTAATACGAGGAGAAAGACGTCAAGACCAGAAGGGGTTACAAGGAGGGAGTTGCCCTTGGCCTCTTCAGAGGAAGGAAACCGCGACTTTCACGAATCCTCAAGGATAAGAAACATAAGACTGAGAATTGAAGCCGAAGAAAGGTGCAGTGTATGCTGAAAGTACCAAGGGCTCTCCCGCATTGATAGCCGAGGTGGGGAGAAGTGACTGCCGCTGTGGTAATGTCCTTGGCTCCTACAACAAAGCTGCTCCAGTAACGTCAGCACAGCTGGTGAGTCGGGGAGACGGATAGCAAACCAGTCTGTGCTAGACCCAAGGTTGTATGCGGCAACATTGTAAAATGAAATCTGCAAAGAACAGAACATAAAAGGTGTATGCGATGAGCGATGCGGATCCAATTGAATATCAATGGAGTGAGTGAACTTTGAAAGGTAAAGTAAGATAGTGTACAGAGTGGTCCAGCACCACGTGGGTGCCTATTCGAAGGCCTCCGTCACTTATTCAACTAAGAGTGCACAATTGTGAACTGTATAATCGGAGTGGTCCTGCAACAAGTCAACCCAAACTGTGCACATTCAAAAGTCTTCAATAGTTTGATGTGAACTGACATTGGTCCAAGCCCGGCTGACAGACACTAATTGTGAAAAGGGAATCTGAATTCTGAGGGGGGGGACTACAGGGAGGACCTGCAAGTCATCCGAAAGAAGATTGTGGTACAAAAGTGGATCTGAGCCCAGCTGAGAGGGGGATCTAGGGTGAAGAATTAATTGCCCTACTTAAATACTCGGAAAGGAACTTTTTATCAGGCCCCCTGGATCAAGAGACTTTTGATAACTTGAGACTTGGGCATAGACGCCCCTGATGCTTACAATAGAACTGTGTCCTCGTGCCGAAGAAGCCCAAGAGTGTGCTATGCTCGAGTGAACCGCATTGTCCCGTGCTGAAAACGTGGGGAAGGGAGGCCAATGGCCTTAACATTCCAACTTATTTTGTGAACACTTGTTTTCATGACCATTACCCCACATTATTTGTAACTTAGCAGTAAGGACTGGCAATATTTTTTAATAGTATAGGCCCTTATTTTGACAAGACTCCACTAGGACTGCATCATTATTTGATGGTTGTAGCTTGCTCTCATCTTAGATTTAGATATGCGTTTATCACACCGTTGATATGGTTCAATAAACGCCCTTGAACTGTGGTCACTTGTTTATATCCTACTTTGATAGCATGCTTTCCTTACAGTGCAAAAGACACCACAACAAGGCCTTAGAGCAAAGCACAACTGGAGGCACTGAAGGGCTCAATGGAAGAGGGTTTTGGAAGCACAGAGCGACATAGCAAAAGACTCCTATAGAAGGGGAAAGATAGGCACTCCAAGTCAGGGTCTGGCTAACCTTTCAAGGGTTTGGGAACATATCAAGGAAGGTCCTGGGGTTTCAGGAAGGGGTACTAAGCCCCAAAAACAGGGTATACGTACAGTAACTATAAATGGTTAGCATACAGTATGACTGAAAAGCAGTCAGACCAGAACTAAAATGATGAAATCCGAACATGCGTCAAAGAGTTAAACTATGCTTTATGAAGAAATAAAGTGAGTGAATTAATTAATGTATCCACGCATGCCAGGTGCACCTTCAGGGTGGAATGAGGTCAGAGCAGGGGGCATCCTCATCTTCTTCAATGTGCCAGGAAGTATGAAAAACAGCCCAATGTTAAAGTATATGAGAACAAGTGGCAGAAAGAATGTTTTGCAGCATGGGGGCTCAATGTAAACTGACAAACGCAGATACTTGCCAAAGGGGAGGGCTGAGGAGACATGCTGCCTCTGTGGAGTTTGAGGTCTGACCTGAGGAAAGCTCCAGCTTTGATGAGTCATTGTCCAATGAAACACAATGCTGTCCATTCACAGACATGACTGTCCATATAGTTAAATTCACATTTAAAGCACAGTACTTCCCATCATTCTTCTAATGTGGAAACACAGGTATATTACCGTCCGTATGAACGGTTTGTCGCCTGCACTTAGGGCAAGTCTTGCCTCATTGCAGTTTCAGACTGACTGTACCAACAAACTGCAGTAGGACCAGCCTCTCAGGTTCTACGGCAGCTGACCACTGCTTCTGTATCACAGAGGTGCTATTCATACCACCTGTATTTTGCAGGGGGCTACACAGGTATGAGCCCCAGCCCACTGAAAGCCTAAATTGGCGAGTGTTTGGACTTTTTTTTATTTGAAGCATTTAGAATTTATACAGAGCAAGTTACGACACATTGTTCTCCTTGACGACTTCTGTACTGCAGTCCAGCCCTAGTTCTCTATAATTAGAAGTACGGAAAGGCAATCCTCATTGGACTCCCCACCAACACCATGGCCCCCTACAAGCCATACAGAAGGCAGCAGCCAGACATTCTACACCTACCCAAACACTCACAGAGGACACCAGCTCTCTGTACGTTTCACTGGCTTTCGCTATCCCAGAGAATTGCTTTCATAGGACTCTGCATTGAATACATGGTCATCCATATCAAAACCACAACCTACTTTCACAACAAACTGAATCACACTACCAACAGACAAAAAACAGACATGCCAACCAAAAACTCCTACCCATTCCGCTCTGCAGGCTAACCTGCACCCAAAAACAATATCCTTCCCACAGTGGACACCCAGAACCTAGAAATCCCTTGCATCCCACATCTGTACTACCGGGTACATCATTACTTTCTACAAAAGCCTCTAAATCTACCTTTTTCCACACACATAACCAAGCTGGACCACTGCTGCAATCCTTTCTCTAGCCTCATCTTCCTGTCCTCTCGTGAAAACATTGTGGAGCTTATTTTCAAAGTCCTTGGATTGTAAAACAGTGGTATAAATCCATGGTAAAAAACGCGTACACCTCGAATTTACGCACCGTTGCATATTGGTCATATATTCCTGTGCCCACCGTACTGCATGGGTAATGCATACAAACCGTGCAGATTTTAGACAAAGTATTTTACGACATATGTTTATGCATCAAATTTACATTGCAAAAGCACGCCTCTGGGCATGTTCATGGAACTTTGCACTGGTCTTTGACCCAGACTTTACTCCAAAAAAGCAAGTGCAATTTGTCAGAGAACAATGTGGCCTTTGTGATGAATCGCAGGAATCTGTCCCTTCTGCCCAGGGGAGATCCTTTCCCCGTGAGGCTAGGGAGGTGAGCCTGCTGCACAATACCCTCCATAGGGGTAGAGCCCAGCAGGGCCTCACCAAGAGAGACTAACCCCTTGGGGACAAGGACTCATGTTCAGATTAGGAACTCCCTAACCCGCCTACCTGTAGCCCATCACTAATAAAACCTTTTAGAAGAAAACATGAAAAACAAGCCAATATTTTCTATTGTCACATAGAACCTTTGAGAAAACCTGAAAAGAAATACTTATGTGAGACTGAGACGAAGAAAACCACTGGAGCAGTACAGAGTACAAATAGAGCAAAGAAGAAGGACTTTGACATTGCGCTGGCGAAGTCCCACGGCAGCGTCATATAACTGAGAGGAGGAGACCTAAGAGTGAGAAGCCGGGAGTTCCAAATCAGCTGTGTGAGTGAAGCTGAAGGAAACGGGAAGCACAGCTTGCAATGTTGGGAGGAAGCTGGCTTGCAAGTCCTACTGTGTTGCACTCCAAGAAACCTGAAGCAAGAGAAGCCAAAGCACTGGTGTCGAGACCGAATCCTGGTCGACATGGGAGTCCCTAAATGAAGCCAACACCACTTACCTGAAAGCACAGTTGAGCGTGCTGAACGAAGAGGAAGTGAGGAGCTGAGAAGCCAAACTGACAATCACTGAAGAGAGTCCCGTCCAGACTGAAGGCCCGGTGATGCAAACTCTGAGACATAAGTGTAATGGGGAGAATGGGAGATTCAGGAATGGGACCTAAAATAATGAATGGAACATTCATACCTGTCCTAGTAGTTAACTGTGAAAAACCTGAGGGTATCCTCCCAAGTAGACCTCAGGAATACCTTATTCAGGTGGTCAGGGAAGGGCTGGGGCTCTCAGATCCCCCACCTTCGGGGGTGGACGAGCGAGGGAGGATCATCTGGATGGGGGAGCCCGGGGTTATGCTATACCCCAGGCGAGACGCAGTATTACACCGGGGAAGAGACGAAGTCCCCGAGTCTATTATAGGCTGTTCCAACATGACCTCCCTTCCACCCAATAAATCTCCCTTACCAGAATCCAACAACCCCTCCGCATATGGTAAACATTTTTTTGTAATGTTTTTAGTACTTTTTTTTCAAGTCAACAACAAATTACATGTAATCACAACAGAACATATTTTATTTAAAAGCTAGGCTTATAAGTACAGCTGGTCTGGTCGGCGACTCTTAATTCCACACTTATAGCTAGGATGGTTAAGTTGCTGTTAGCAGTTGAAATTTTACTTGTGAAAATGCGTATGGTCATATGGTCGCTGGTCACTGGATTGACGGTAAGCCAAGGAAAACCTGTCATATACAGTACTGACAAAATAAAAAGAAAATCCAGGACATTTGCACCCAATTTAGTAAAAACGTGTTTATTATCAGGTTGGCCCTTTGCTGATAACACGTGTTTCGGCCCTTCGTGGCCTTTTTCAAATCAGGGCTAGTAAATAACATGTACATCCATCTAATTCCTACAATTTGTAATAAGTCACAAAATCAAAAAGTTAAGATTTGAAGTTCATCACAAGCAATGCCAAACATGCATGAATCACAATCCACCAAAAAATGTATTATATTGTACATCGCACATAAATAATAATCCATATTTGCACGTAAACCAATAAGCAAATTGTGCACAAGTGACAAAGATAAGGGTTGGCATTGGGGAGGAGAATACAGGGTAAGTGAAAAAGCATACCGATATATTAAATAAAACAAAGTCAATAAGTGAAAACGGGCAGGGGAAGCAGGGACAGACAAACAAGCAAAAAACAGGGGAAGGAGATTTTCCATTAGTCTAGGTCATTTGAATCGTAGATTTAGGTTTAGTGTTATGTCACCATAGTTTATTAACTTACCCTCGCCGGGAGTCATAGGTTTTTCTTTGTATAGTTGAGGTGGACTGGGTAAAATCCCCATCTACGTGAAATCTGGTGCTGTGATAATTAGGAAAGCACCAGTTAGTCCTAGTACTGCTGTTAGCCCAGTATGTCATGTCATTACAGTTTGTACATAAATCGTACCCATTTAGTCCTGAGTTTACGGACAACCTATTCTAATTTATATATAAGAAGGTGAAATCTGCTGCCGTAATAATTAGGAAAGCACCAGTTAGTCCTAATGCCAAAGTTAGTCCATCATTACAGTTTGTAGCAAAGTATCGATCGTACCCGTTTAGTGCTTCGTTTAAGATGAACCTTTCTAATTCAAATATTAGAACCCAATATAACATCTTGTGAATACTCGAAGCAAAAAACCCCATGCTTCTGAACTTACGTTGCCATCTGTCAGTCATACGCGTTGGCTTATTCCGGTTTCAAAAGCGGTCTGCGCCATCTTGGGCCTATTTGTTTAGCAGTTCCCAAGGTGACGTGTATCCACATCCGCTGCTGTTACCTAGTGACTCGTAAGCAAAATACTAAACTCGCTACTTGATTATCGTTGCTTTTTTTGCAAGTGTGCGTCTACGTGTATATACACATCAATGTGTACCACATAAACTAAATATTATATATTAACAATACAGGCTCCAATATTCATTTATGTGCTGATTGCCATGGCAGCTTTAGTTTATGTCTAATTCTTAAAGGTGTACTGTCCTCTCATTAAACTTTAAAGTCTACCTAATGACATGTATAGTCTTAAGACATCATTAGTTCCAAGAAGTCAATACCAAGAAATTAGGGAATCGAGTGGTGGACAGTGTTAGAAGACCCCACTACGGACAATTGGTTGAGCTCAGTTACGCTCAAAAATAAAATATGAACATATTTCATTCATACCCTTCACTGGAAACGGGTACTCTGCACCAGTTCAACATGACAGTAATACCCCATGTTGAACTGGTTATAGATTCCAGCAGTCAGCTCAGTTACGCTCAAAAATAATAAGAACATTTTTCATTCATACTCTTCATTTGCGGCAGATACTCTGTACCAGTTCAACATGACAATACCACCTCATGTTTACCTGGTTACAGATTTCGTATAATGTAATGTTACATCTACCTATACAATATAGTACACCAACAGGTTTTCCAAAAGCAGAGAAAAGTTTTGTGCAGTGCAACATGCATAATTGTTCTACAGAAACAACGCCATTTCAGAATCTAAATTCAAACCGAACACAGTTGTGTTAAAGAGGCAAATCAGTCTAGCCTCTGCCTGTCGTAAAGCTTTAACTCGGTCTCCACCTCTTTTGTTCAATGTGATGTGTTGTAGACCAATAAATCTAATTAAAGACTCATTGTTCATCTGGTGATTCTTTTGCCAATGTGCGGATAATGGTAGGGTTAGATCTTGACCTCCAATTTTTGTCAAATGTTCACGGATCCTCATCCTTGATTCTCTTTTAGTGCTGCCTATATATAACTTTTCACATGTACAGAAAATAACAAACATACTTTGTCGCTTTAATTTTGATTAATTTCCCGTTTGGACCCTCAAGTTACTTTAGCTTATCACCTGCAAATTTGCACATCGTGCAAAAACTACATTTTCTGAAACCTGGCTCATTTTTGGTAAGCCAGGTGATTTGCTCCTCTTTTTCGATGTCTGGTAACAATGAGGGACAAATGATAGTACTTGCTTTTTGAAAATAATAGTAGGTCTGTCTTCAATGTATTTATATACATGTTCATCCAAATGGAGTAAGTGCTAATGTTTTTGTAAAGTTTTCCTGATTAGTTGATGATCCTTATTAAATTGGGTTATAAACATGAATTGCATCCGTTTATCCTCCGAAGTAGTTTTAGGGGTTAGGGTGCTTTCCTGTTGAAGGTTCTTGGATTTCTCAAAGGCTTTTTGTAGGCATTTGTTTGGATAGCCTCTCTTCTTGAAGCGATTCCTTAGGAGTTTACACTCTTGCTAAAATTTCTGGTCATCTTTACACAGTTTCGTCTCGCTCGGATATATTCACCAAGGGGAATGTTATGAATTGTTGAGCGCTGATGGCAACTATGTGCATGCAGAATTGAATTCACTTCGGTTGGTTTCCGAAAAGTCCAGCAGGCCGATTCATGTAATTCCTCTCAAAAGTGTCGCCCGTGCGAATGTCTGCGCCAGCCGCGTGCGATAAAATCAATTCCCGCGCACAGCGTATTCATGGATTCTCGCCTCCAAAAGCAGACGTGGCGCAGCGACCCTGCAGCAGCGCCAGTTACACCCCCAAGAAGGCCTCGCGCAAGGAAAAGCCATCAAGATTGCAAAACCATCGCAAAGGGCTGCGCCAACACTGTACCAGTTTACCGGACTGGCAAAAGCGGGGAACGCGTATTACGGGCGTCGGGAACACATGTGCGCGAGAAGATTCACACGTGATCGGGCAAGGGGGAGCGTGTGTGTGTATATATCAGGGGTGCGCGGGAAGTTCCACACGCGATTGCCCTGGGCGCGTGTATTTCAGGGGTGCGTGGGAAGTTCCACACGCGATTGGCCTGGGTGCGTGTATTTCAGGGGTGCGCGGGAACTCCCACACGCGACTTCCCTGGGCGCGTGTATTTCAGGGGTGCGCGGGAAGTCTCACACAGGATTGCCCTGGGCGCGTGTATTTCAGGGGTGCGCGGGAAGTCTCACACGGGATTGCCCTGGGCGCGTGTATTTCAGGGGTGCGCGGGGAGCACCACACGTGAATTGCACATGTGGGTCCTCCCAGGTGTTCCTCCACGGCCCCTGCAGGTGGCTCACACCACAGGGGCCTACCCCGCACATGTCCTGCAGGCACCCCATCCACCATGGCCATGCCCCGCAGCCAACCCACATGTCAACTTGCACTACTGCCCACCAACGCATGTCCCCCTGCACCCCCAGCCACCGGGGGCACCCTCCACCAGGCCCCCACCCATGTCTCCCACCCCCCAGCACTGCGGGACACCTGCCAGCAGACCCCCACCCATGTCCAACTCATGTTCCCCACCCCCCAGCACTGTGGGGCACCTGCCAGCAGGCCCCCACCCATGTCCAACTCATGTTCCCCACCACCCCCACCCCCCAGCACTGTGGGGCACCTGCCAGCAGGCCCTCACCCATGTCCAACTCATGTCTCCCACCCCCCCCACCCCCCAGCAGTGCAGGGGCACCTTCCACCAGGCCCTCGCCCATGTCCCATCCATGCCCCCCTGCACCTGGATCCCAACAATCCCCAATCATGTCCGTAATGGCCATCCTCCCCTGCCAAAAGGCCCAACCAACTATCACATCCACCCACATATCAAAGGCAATTACATGTTACACACCCAATGTAAATAATGCAAATGAACACATGTCTGTCACACACAATGGCTGAAAGTGAATGTTAAAACACCCAACATGACATGCATGAAAGCAATGAGATGATGTGACACATTGAAGGATGAAAATAAAAATGTATTGAAAATCAACTTAAATGGAAATGAAATGAGAAAAACCACAAAGCAAAACAACCAAAAGAAGATGAATGTCCATGAAAAAAATCAAAAGCACACAGCACAATCAAAATGAATGGTGTCCAAAGTCACAGTCAGAAAAGTAATCCAAGTGTAAATGATAAACAAAAACCATTGCTCCATGGCAATGAAAAAAAATCCAAAAAATAAAAGAATCCATTGAAGAACTATTTACAAGATAATCCCGGGTCCATGAGCCCACCCAAATGAAACCTAACTATGACAACTAACAAAAAACTGAACAATATACAAAAATGTGGCGCATTGTCCAATTGCAACCAAATAAAAAAAAAAATTAAAAGGAAACCTAACACTAACTATATAACTATATACAAAGGCGGCGGGCAAGTCCAGCGGCTCACTCCGTGGTGTTCCGGGCCAGGGCATCATTGAACTCCTGTTCGATGTCCCGGAGGTGGTCCTGTTCCATGGCCCCGAGGGTCCGCAGGGACGACGCCGTCTCCTCCTCCAACCCCCTGCGGATTGCCTCGAGGCACTCGGCCCGCCTCAGGGCTCTCCGCATGGAGTTCTCCGCCCTGACCATTGTGAGCCACGCCTCTTCCACCCGCCGCCTCTCCGCACCTATATGCTGGCCCAACCGCTGCCACACGGAAGACACTTCACGTCCTGGGTCCTCCTGCCCTCCGGCCGATGCCTGCCCCTCCGATGTTGATGGCCCGGAGCCATGATGCCTCCCACGTTGACTCCGCTGCTGCCTCCGACGCTACTGCCTCTGCAAGCACGACGGCATCCAGGCTGATGGAATCCACCGACGCCGTCGTGCACGTGCCCTGCCTGATGATGCCGGCACATCCTCCATCTGCTGGGGTACAGTTGCTGTGGTGTCCACCCATGCTGGACCTCTGACTTCCGACTGTGGCAGGGATGGGATCCCCACCGAGCTGGCTGCATTGGTCAGGGCAGGTCCACAGGGGGCCCTGGTGGCATTTGGGCCGGAAGACGGCAAGGAGAACGACTGGCGTATAGTCTCCACAGAGGAGGAGAGGGCCGCCAGATTGGCCGACACATGCAGGAAACCCCCGAACATGGACGATCCCAATTGGGCCACGTCGGCACGGTGCTCTTCGTGATGACGTGCATGCTCCTCCTGGGAAGCACGCACGTCATCATGAATCACAGCTGTGCGCATCGCGACCCCAATCAGGACCTTCTCCATACGGCCAGGGGACCCTCGTCCGCAGGTGGAGGGGAGTCAGATGACATGGACATCCCCTCTACCTGCGAACGGGCCTGGGACGGGGCATTCCTGCTGGTGCACCCACAGGGTCAGGGACAGCGACATGCACAGGCCCCTCCACGGTGACCTGTGCTGCCTCCTGCCCCTGCCCCTGCCCCTGGACTGCACCACTTGCACCAGCAGGGATGCCCCCACCAGGCCCCATGTGCGCCTCAGTGGCGGCCTCCTCCTCCTCTCTGGAAACCACCAACCTGGATGGCTCCTCACCGTCTTCCGCAGTAGCAGGCCCCTGTGGGGGCTCACCCACCCCTTCCGCTACAGCCGTGGGGGCATCCCCGCCGCCTTGCTCCACAGCGCTGTCTCCGCCCTCTTCTTCACTAGCCGCTGCGTAGAGGGAGACATAGAACACAAGCATCAGGGTACTGTACAATGGTCCCCTAGACAAGAAGCAATAGCAGATGAGTGCCACTGTCAAAGTACACTTCCATCATGTCCCTCCACAACACGTGTCAGTCCAGGCAAAACACACACAGTGACAGTCATGGTGCATGCCATGGACATTTCCATACATGTCCAATGGACTCTTGAAACATACAATGTAAAGGAACTCACATGCATCATGGGTCATGCCTATCACATGCACACACTTCACCTCAGTCAAATCCATCTGGCCCCGTACACCCCAATCACAGTGGATACAAGGATGACTAGGCTGCATCAGTAAATCTGTAAATTGCTACAGACATGCGTCATGCATCCATGGCATTCACAAGTCACAGACACGCAGGTCAGGCACACAGACATGGATACCATATATGTACCTGGCATCAGCACCCATCCCTCACCCCCACCCATGTCCAGGAACAGAGACTGCCATGCTCTCATGTGTACAATATGCATAGGGCTCCCCATGTCGCATTTAAACACATGCAACAACCGTGCGTTTCACACATTACTGGTCGCACATGCATTACCATGATGTCCCTGCACACATACATGGCCTATGTCACACATACAGGCAAGTATCAGACAACCAGCACACTGCAACATGCCCTGTCTCATACAGCAATGCTTGGCCACTTACCGCTCAACTCCAGACGGGTCTCCCTCTCAAGGACCTGGGCGTGGAGCACTGGGTGTACGCGTTCCAGGACCCTCATCTGGATGGAACTCATGCGGCCCCAGCCCCTCTCCACGAGGCACCGGGCCTTTATGAGGGTCCTGGACCTCAAGTCCTCCCAGCGCTTCTTGACCTTCTGGATGGTGCGGGTTGCCACCCCCTCCGCGTTGATGGCAACCACACAGTCGGCCCAGATCCTCTCCCGTCCTTCCTTGTTGGCGCGGGACGATCCTAAGAGGGCATCATACTGCCCCAGGACTTGCTCCACCAGGACACCAACTTCGGTGGCAGTGAAGCTGGTGCCCCTCTGCCCCTCTGGCCGGGGGTTGCCACTGGTGCCAGATGTTGATGTGCCCGACAGGGCAACCCCAGGGGCAGGAGTGGGTGGGCAACTGGGTCCTGGGGCTGGGCTGTGGAGCGATGTTATCCGAGTCGGGAGTCTTCTGTTCCAGCAGGGGTGGACACAGCAACTGGACCCCTGCAGATGGCTGATGTGCAGGCACCAAATGGCAGGGCACGTGGCAGCAGGCAGCAGCAGATGGCACGTGGGAGGCTGCTCGGGGCACTGGGGGGCAGTAATTCGGCCTTCTGGGCAGGAGCATGGTCTTCCATGTGTTTTCGCGTGGCCAGCTTGATACGGAGTGATTTGGCACGTGAAAATCCTGCACGTCAGCGTGAAATTCCAGGAAAGGGGCTTATCGCGTAAGCGCGTCAGCACGCGTACGCAATTTCATTGGACCAAAGGCCCTTACAGCGTAAGCGCGTCTGACGTTTCGCGCACGGACGTTGCTCTGGCAGGGCTTGGAGATCCCGCATGCCTTTACACTGCTCTGTACGTGCTTTTTGTGCGGTGCGTGTGTTTTCCATCCTTTGGGGTTCACACGCTATTACTTCACAGTGGGTGTTGGCTACGCGTTCTACACGCAAGGCAGACGGTGAGTGGTACCCCACTCCCCCCCCATGCCCGATCGCATGAAAAACTTCACGCGCACCCCTGAAATGCCTGCACGCAGCCCAATCGCGTGTGGAACTTCTCGCGCACCTCTGAAATACACGCACACGCTCCCCCAGGCCCAATCGCGTGTGAAAACACCCGCGAGCCCCTGGAATACACGTACCCCGCTCCCCAAGCCCAATCACGTGTGAAAACACCCGCGAGCCCCTGAAATACACGCGCCCAGGCCAATCGTGTGTGGAACTTCACGCGCACCCCTGAAATACACGCACATGCTCCCCCAGGCCTGATCGCGCATGTAGGACTTTGGCGCACATTTTTTTCCTGCGCAGGGATGCTACCGCCTGCTTTCGTGTGGCGGACATGTATGGGCCTGTGCGCGTCTTTGGCCGTGCGCTGTTTTTCACTATTCAATTCCATGAATACGTGTTGTAGGCGAGCGTGTGGGCGTTCTGCGCACTTGCCTCCTGTACTTCCCCTGTGACGCCCACATTTTCACGAGTTGTTCCCCATTCTGCGTGTGACGCCCCGCGTTACGCCTACTTTTGTTATGTGCGCCACGCTATGTGCGAATTCGCTGTGGCCATATCGCACAGCGTTCGATGACCTGTGCGCCAGCGTGCGCCGTGCACTTTTTCAGCACACATCCCACATTTCACGCGTGTACGGACTTTCATGAATTGATGTGCGATATTTTCTGTGCGATAATCGCACTTGCACTGCGATTTTCGCTATTTCTCTGCGAATCGCACGTTTTCGCACGCGTGCGCCGTTTTTTCGGCGCACATTAATTCCATGAATCGGCCTGCAGGTCTCTAGGTGATCTTTCTGTACATGGATAGTCAGATCCAAAAAATGAATTTGGTTATTATGTTCTCCAGTGAATTATATTCCGAATTGGTTCTGGTTCAGTCTGTTGGTAAATTCACGATATAGAGTATCAGATCCTTCCCAAATTAGAAAGATATCATCTATGTATCTTGTCCATAGTTTGACTTTATCTTTAAATGCTGGGTCCTGATACACTGAATATTCTTCCAACATCCCCATAGAAATGTTGGCTAATGCAGGGGCATACTTGGTCCCCATTGCCACTCCTTTAAATTGTTGATATAGGCAGTTGTTAAAAAAGTGAACAAGTTGGAATCCAAAGTTATTTGCAACATTTCAATTTGTAAGTAATACAAAGCAGAGTCATTCTTGAAAGCATAATCAATAGAAGCCAATGCCCATTTGTGTTGTATTGACGTATATAACGCCTTGACGTCCAAGGTAGCCACTATAAAGGAATCTTGCCATACAAACGTTTGAAGAATTCGAATAAGACTAGATGAGTCCTGTAAATAAGATTTTACTAAGCTAGCTCTTGGTTTAAGTATGCCATCCAGATATTCTGATAAATGTTCCGAAATCCAACCAATACCACTTAAGATTGGGCGACCCTCCGGTATGGTATTATAATACTTATGGATCTCTGGTAAAAAGTACATAGTTGGAGTTATTGGATTTTTCGTAACAAAATGTGATCTTTCTTCATCCGTAATGAGCCCCTTTCTATGCCAAGTAAGTATTGCTTCTTCAATTTGGTTGAGGATTGTTTGACGTTCTGACAAAATGAGATATCTATAGCATCCTGGTGTTGGTAGGTGATTGGAGGCCATAAGTAGATAGTCTTCTCTGTCCATTATTACAATATTACCTCCTTTATCGCCTCCTTGAGAACTATTGAGGTATCCTTCGATAAAGTCTTGAGGGCTTTTCTTTCCCCTTTTGTCAGATTATCTTGTTCTCTGGGGAGTTGACTTAGGTTGCGTTTGTTGTGTTGAGAAAGGTTGTATAGGTCTTTTGTGACCGCTCTATAAAAAGTATCAATGATGTTATCAGACGATAATTGCAGATTAAATTTAGATTTTGTTTTCAACTCTTTGGTGGACAAGAGATCCGGTTTGATCCGTAATTCATAAAGTTAGTTACGCATGTCAAAGTTCTCATCTTCACTCAGGGATCTTAGTACAAAGGTGTCCTCTATATCCTGTATTGTTAAGTCACTAATAGGTGGCGGTGCTTCTTTGACCTGGTAATCACCAGGTGCTTTAGTTGCAAAAAAAATGTTAAGCCTCTGTTTCCGTATGAATTTAAACAGATCAATATGTAGGTCAATACCATTTAGCTTTTTAGATGGTGCAAATGATAATCCTTTATTCAGTAACGTTCTTCCATCCTCAGCAATTGCTCTTTTAGAAAGATTCAATACCAAGTCCTTACTTATTTGTTTTTGTTGATCGCCTTCGAATTGGCCCTTGCCTGCCTTCTGTTTCCTGATGGATCATCTTGTCCTCCGCTGCTTGCATCCCCCCCCTCCCTCCTCTCCTCCTTGGGGTGGAGTTGGTGTATTCACTATTGCTGGTAACTGAAAACGGACTGTTTTCTGAGTTAGGTTTCTATTTCCCCTCTTGCACCGTTTGATCTGGTTCATGCATCCTTTATCTTGTTTGCCTGTGTAATTACACCATCCACAATGTCTGGTTCTGAATCTGCTTCTGAACTTGCAGATGAGGTATTTGGTGTTGACCTTCTTGATGTTGGTTTAGTGTAACTGTCATATTTTGTTTGAAAAGTATACACTCTGTCTTCTTTGTAGTCCCGATCATCCCAATAGCTTTCTTAATTTTCTGATTTAACTTCATCCCGATTGCAAAATATCATACACTTTCTCATAGTTTGAGTTTCGTCTCTTCACCGGATTTCTTTTCACTTATTTCCCAATTATCACGGCACCAGCTTTCACGTAGATGGGATGTTACCCAGTCCAGCTCAACTATACAAAGAAAAACGTAGGACTCCCGGCGAGGGTAAGTTAATAAACTATGGTGACATAACACTAAACAGAAATATATGATTCAAATGACCTAGACTAACAGAAAATCTCCTTCTCCTGTATTTTGCTTGTTTGTTTGTCTGACCCTTCTTCCCCTGCCCGTTTTCACTTATTGACTTTGTTTTATTTAATATATTGGTATGCTTTTTCACTTACCCTGTATTCTCCTCCCCAATGCCAACCCTTACCTCTGTCACTTGTGCACAATTTGCTTATTGGTTTGCGCGCAAATATGGATTATTTATGTACAGTATAATACATTTTTTGGTAGATTGTGATTCATGCATGTTTGGCATTGGTTGTGAACTGCAAATCATTACTTTTTGATTTTGTGACTTATTACAAATTGTAGGAATAAGATGGATGTACATGTGATTTACTAGCCCTGATTTGAGAAAGGACAGGAAGGGCCAAAACACGTGTTATAAGTTTTTACTAAATTGGGCGCAAATGTCCTGGATTTTTGTTTTGTCACAACAGAACATACTCCTAATATTTACACTCTACTACTAATCCTAATCCCACTCCAACACCCCCAAACTCGGCCTATGTTGTGCATCAGGAAATCTCTTAATTGCACTGCAGTTTCTCCATCGTCAAAGCCATGTGTACCACCTTTTTCCAGAACCCCTGCCCTACTGGGCACCCCTAGAACATGTATAAGCCCTGCATGCTCATCTCTACCTCTAGGACAATTCTGTGCGCCCGCCCACTTAAATGTAGCAATGACCGCTGGTGTAAGGTAGGCCCTTTCAATCGTGAACCCTTGTGTGAGTGCACCCGCTCAATTTCCAGTATCAACAGATGTCCTATATAAGTGGTTGGATTCGACCCTTCCATTCCCTCTCGCAGGCCCACTATCCATATATTGTTCCTTCGAGCCCCGCCTTCCGCTTCCTCTGCTCGAACTTCCAATAGCTTCACCTTCTGTTGGAGGATATCAAGGTTTCTTGTGTTTTGCCCTCAGACCTCAGTGTTCTCCTTGACCTGCTCTTCCAGTGGCCCTGTGCGTTCCGCTATGGCTCAGACGTCCTGTCGTAGCAATCCGACTTCTATTCCCATGGGGTCAATCTTGGCCTCTAGCGTAGTGGAGTGCCATTATGGCCTACAGGAGCTGCTGGTTACTTGGGTCTGGCATGCTTGCCAGGGGTACCGGCGACGTCTGCTCTTTATTGCCACTTTCTTGCTCTTGTCTATTAACTTGCCCTTTAGGGAAGCTCTCCAGAGTAGTCTGTTTATTCTTGTGATTATTATTCTTGGAAGCCAGGTCGTTCTCCTTATCCTGTGGCATCTATCCAAGTTATTAGAACTGGGGGGTGGGGGCGGGGGTGAGGGGGGAATCCACTTTGTGGCACCCCACGATAAAGGGCCAGTTATTGCAGCGAGAGTGGGTACTCTCCTTGTCCTGTCCCCAACCTACTCTCCAGCTGGGGCTTATCTTATTTGCCCAAGTAGGGCCCTAGCGGACAGCTCGCAGTACAGCAGCAGCACTCACGCTGTATGGTGCCGCCAGGGGCGTCCCTGATCATTAAGGCTTGACTCATCGTAGATGCTTGCACTTGGTTTACTGCTTTATTGCTCGTAAGTCACTGTCGGTAGCTGTGGCCGACTAGCATGTTTCAAAGCTTGGCCTTCCAGGGCTTCTAAGGGAAAGATCTCTACACTGTGACCCTCCGCGGTCTAGGCATCTACTTTACTCAGAGTTTGCCAAGGTCAACAGTGTCACCACAAAGTGCACTTCTCATATGTTGTGCCTGGGATAATATTCATGCTCAGTCCACCCATCCACACGAGGCAGAGGCTGCGTCAAGATATTCCTGTTTGCTGTCCTCTTGTGTGTGGTCTCACAGATTTGCAAAAGTATGTGGTTCCTTTGTGCTCCAGTGTCCGGTGTGAAGTGTATTACCCTTCATGTCCTCTGTCTATTACTGCCGTAATGCCTTAAATTCCCTTTATCTGGGCTTAAGCGCCCAGGTGAAACCTTTCCCTAACAGCCCCAGCGGTCCAGACGTCAGTTTTAAGTTAGTGGGACCCGCTTCTGTGGCAGATGTTGCCTCTGCAGGCTCCAAACACTGCAGCCGGGGGGGGGGCAGCATCACCAACCCAGTGTACCCTCATTCTCCAGCACTCAGCTGCTTGCTACTCCTGGTTGTCCGGGACCTACCCTGGATCTCCTCTCGCTGTTCCGCAGTGCTATGAGGAGGGGGCATGGTTATATTACGCTGGTGTCAGCCCACAGTTTGTCCCTGAAGTTTAGCCTAGCTCCCTCCTCAGGGCTGGAGTGCGGAGTTGCCGGGGGAGGTCCGGGGGTTGAGGGCCTGCAGCCATATCCATTACGCAACCCCTGTCCGAGAACTGGGTGATCCCCAACACTTTACCGTTTGTATCTGCGCTTGCAGGTCCCCCTCTCACTGCTTTCTCCGCTCCACCTCTTAGGCTGCTCACGGTGTGCTTGCTCGATAGGGGAGGGCGGGGGGAGGGGAACTACTTCCCGGCCCGCCTGCTCACCAGCGTGTGCGTGGAGCACCGGCGCTCCACGTCCCTCTACACAACAGGTGTGGGCTCTCGCCACCTGCTCCCAAGCGACTTCTCAGTTTGGCCTCAAAGTCCCACGGGGTATGTTGCAGCGTCACCTACGATGCCCGGCTCCTCCTCGTCTTGGGGTGTCTCGCCACCTTTGTTCTGTCCCAGCACACTTTGAGGTTGCTGGTCTAGACCCACAGCTACCCGGTGCCACTCACAACTGCAGGGCACCCCCCGTAGCGGTCTGCTCTCTTTGAATCGGCTGGGCATAGCTTTTCCGTGACTGCAGCATGTCCTCAGCCACCATCTTGCTACTCTAAGCCGCTGCCGCACTCTACTTCGTGTAGCTCAGCACCTGGTGCTCCCCCTCACTCCACTTGAGTGGTTTATGCAACAGATTCCGTCATTTCTGGCTTTCTAGTCCAGATTTAGAGTGAGCATGCAGCATTCGCATCACTAGGCGCTTCCAGGAAGGGAGTCCGTCTTCAGCCACACAACCTCCCCCCCACCCCCCTCCCCCGCATCTGATAAACTTATTAAGAACCCAAATCCTGTTGCAGTGGGAAACTACATCTCCCAGAGTCCCTGCCTTCCTGTTGCCTACCAATGTACTCCGTTATTTTTCTCCTGGTCCCTCTGGTTATTATTTCCCAAACTCCCAGACTGTTTTGACAAACCACTAGTTCCCACAATCCCCCCATTCATTTCACAACAAGGATACTGGTCATTCCCGACAGATCCTCAAACTATTGTTTTACAGATTTTTCGCACTAATTTCACAAACCCTACAAATCTCACCCTTCTGAGTTTACCAACCCCCTTCCTTATGACACCATTTCCCCATCCTACCCAGTAGGATATTTATAAAGTCTACCCACCACCCCCTTTTACTGCACAAACACTTTCTCACACACTGAACAACAACGGACTAACACCAGAGCCGTTCATCCGACTTGTCCCCACACAAGAGTCAGGCAATTGACGATAACACAAACCTGACTGCCCTTTCTCTTCATCATAGGGATAAAAGGCAGAGCACAAAAGCACACTGAGCAAGGCCAAACGCAGAAGGAAGCAGTTATTCCCAGATAGTAGTTCAAATGGAGAAGGGCAGCAAGTCCTGAAAGGACGACAAGGAGGGAATTGCCCTTGCCCTTTTCAACCCAGACCTGCGAAGCATCCGAAAAAGAAATCATAAGACCAGGAAGTACAGCTATCATGTGGTGCGACAGGTGTCAATGGTACACAGAGCTCTCCCGCACTGATAGCCAGGGCGGGGAGAAGCGCTTGCCACTTTGGTGCCAATCCCGACTCCAGAGACAAGAAACACCATAGAGTTCAGCACAGCTGGTGAGTCGGAGAGAACTATAGTAGACGGGAGTGTTGTGAGCCCAAGGTTGCAAGCAGCAACATTATATGGACAAGGAACGAGTGTATAATTGAACTTTAAGAACAAAGAACTGGTATGCATTGAACTGTAAGAAAACCCAGAAAGGACCTGATACAGAGTGGTCCGGTGCCACGTGGGCACTCATTGGAAGGACTCTTGCTGGTGCCTTTTGTTGAAACTACAAATACCAAGAGGCCTTAAGGGAGACCGGCATGAGATGTGGTCATACGAGGGTCAAGCAAAACCCCTTGTACAGTCAAAGGTCTGAAGCCAAGTGAACTGGGTAACTGGGGCAAATGTAAACCCAAGGGAGGGCTACCTACGAATTTGGATAACCAGTAATACGCCAGAGAACATTGTGATAATATAATTGTGTAAAGCTTGACTGGGGGCTTAAAGAGAAAGCTAGGGGAAGGGAACGCCCACTTTCTGATGAGATGATAAACTCACCAACTGTGTTAGAATGGCTATGTGAACCCGTCGTAGGGATGCCAAGAGAAAGACTAAGAAATACATCCAGCATTGTGATAAAACTGAGGGATGCCTGCAAATCAGGGTGAACAGTAATACAACCGTGAACATTATGTTGACAAGCGTGAACCTGACTGAGGGATGTCCACACCACAGTGAGTTGTCGGTCTGAGCCCGATTGAGGGAGGCCAAGGCTGAGAGAAGGATCGGAGCCCGGGGCAGGGGTATCCTGGGGTGAAGAGTCACCGCCCGACATAAATCTTAGCAGAAGGATTTTTTAAAAATAAAAATAAAAAATGTAAAAAAAAAAAAGAAAAAGAAAAAAAGAGACTTGGGCACAGAAGGACCCGATATTGCTGAAAAGAACTGAAAGCTTGTGCTGGAGAAGCCCAGGAGTGTGCTGTGCTCCAGAGTCCCGCCGTATCCTGTGGTTAAAACGTAGGGAAGGGAGACCCCGGCCAGAACATCCTGACTTCTCATTTTGTGAAAGCTTTTCTTGTGAACATTATCCTGCACTATTTTGTAGCATAGCAGTAAGGATTGGCCATCGTTTCCTTTAGTGTAGGCCCCTTTTATTTGACTGGACTCCACTCGGACCGTATTCTTATTATATGGTCGTAGCTTGCTCCCATCTTAGATTTAGGTTTAGATTAGGCGTTTATCTCACCCATTTTTAGAGTTTAATAAACACCCTTGAACTGCGATAACTTTTGTGTCTTACTATTGTCACCATGAGTTCCTTACACAACGTACAAGTATAAGAAGAAAGGGACAGCCAACACCATTTCACCTGTCATCCGACTTCTGTGGTGCCCTTTACAGTCCCATCAGAGGATCAGTACTACTAGATGACAAACGACTATACTTTCTAATCTTCTGCCACATATGTGCCCACTGACACAGTGGAAGGAGGGGCTCATTCTATGTCACTGAATAACTACACTGTTCAACAACCTCTATGCCCTACAATCCACCCATTTCCTGATAAGACATGTTTCTGGTACTCTCACTGCAAATGGAAAGCTGTACCCTCAAATTGACCTTTACCCCTGCCATGCCAGTTAAGTCAATCATACTAATCCATCATGCCACTTGTGACTATGTCCCCATCTGTTATAATGGCATGTGTGACTAGGTCATTAAGTCCAGCTACCAGGTCTAGCATCCAGATACCAACATCATCACTCTTACAGGCTTATAACACCCAGACTTCAGGTCAGAGCACGTCATCGGGAGAATGCAGATTCATGCATTGGGATATATTGAGCCCCTGAAGCCAGTTGTGCCACATTGAAATCACCAACTGATCCCAAAGGGACACCATGCACGCATCAGGGATATCCACATGAACAACTTGCACTGGTTCCCGATAGTTGCATGGGTGTCACCAAACTACCATGAAGCAACAAGTAATGAATGAGCCCACACATGTACATCTAAATCCTGTACCATCAAGCATACTCCTGAAGGCAAAAGAGTAATACAACATTTGTACTCCCCAGGTGATGCCATCCACTCTTGGCTGGGGATACCATTATACAATCCTGGAAATCTGCGACAGCAGCGCTACAATACCCATACCATCATTGGGTGGGCCTTTGGCATCCTGACAAATCGCTTCTGGTGTCTACACAGAATAGATGGTGCTTTCATGTACTGGCCAGAGAAGGTCGGTAGCCATATGCTCCATGTGCACAATATAGGCATCAATCACAACATTCCCAGGACTGATGATGGAATTGAAGATGGAGACTCCGATGATGACAGCAATTGACATGACACACAACCAACAGGACAACATTGATTGGCTTGAGCTGCGTAAGAACTGGTCAACAACTTCTTCAGATAGATGTTAGATGCCTGCTCCCCTTGGAGGCTCCCTGGAGGAGGTGCAGCATACTCCCTAGATACCGTTGACAAGGTTATCTCCACAGTAGTGATGCTGATATCCTCCACCACCACCACCACCTGAGTGTCCGCCCCTGGCCCGCAGTTGCGGGATGTCAAATGCGGCAACAATGACAATGTCCATGAAGGTAACAGTCTCCTAACCTTTATTCGACAAAATGTCATCAGGTTCAAACACATAATAAAATACATATTACATTAATAAAACCTACACAAAAAAAATTCAAATGAGTCCTTCCAGATCTTACATTACTACATCAGAAACATTAACACACATTTAAAATCATATAAAAACTAATACTAGAAGAGCTATGCTGGCAGCCTAAGACACATCATCACTTCTTCCTCCTCAGCAGCCAGGCTCTATGCAAATAACAAGAAACAGCACACATTACTGAAGGAATAAAACGGACTTAAAAATAGTAGTGCCGGTCCAAGTGAGTAAATACCAGCCTCCAACAGGATAGGTCTCGGATAGCTCACTCTTGACCGCAGAGTCGACAAGCAGAGGAAAAGAAAATGTGAAACCGTTTCCTTGGCAGCACCACACATTGGGCATTTATCAGAGTCGGAACCCTTCTATGAGTGCGTAAAAGCGGCAATGGGCAAAATACCAGTCTGAACCTCGGATACAGCGATCTTTCGTAAGCTGGTGTAATTACATCCAAGTATGACTTAAAGCCAACCTCCTGCTCATGTTCCAAGTACTCCAAGCCCAGATTTAGTCTCGAGGCATCAAGCAACAGAGGATCCCATTCTCTTTGCTTACAAAGTTGTTTGAGCCAAGTCAGGCTTGAAACACGGAGGCTCTGAATTTTCCCAAAACACGCTCGCTTTCAGGTTGTCGGTAGGTTTTTCACATGGGATATCCATTTCAAGCGTTTGCCTATATCAAGAGACATGTGTAGCAGCTGTAAGGGATTTCAAATTAGGCACACACCCAAGTCTCGCCCAGCATGTAGTGCGCAAATGGAACACTTATTTATTTTTATCTACAAGTTCAATATTATGAAAGATAACACTCAATCCTAATACTACTACTGCCCCCTTTGCTGATCAAATACCCAGAAACAAGAAGGGCCGATCCTGTGCAGTTCCAGTGACCGGCCTAGCTGATCCAGTCCCACGCCTGATGTGCTGACTTTTCAGAGCCGTGACTGTCCAAGAATCTTAAATCCCAGTGGATTGTGAGTATTAATAGGACGCTAGAGAACTATTGTATACCTTGCTTATCTTTTTCCATTCTGATCTCTGAACTATCCCTACTTTCCTAACGAGTAAATGTCAAAATCTTTAGTGCTATCTTATTCTGTCTAGTTGCTAAAGCGCCATTTTCATAGTCATCTTTATTTGGGTAACTCTGATCCATAAATCCCACTTCGAGTGTTTGGACTGGTGCGGCCGGGGAAGGTGATGGGGATCTGTTACAGAATTCATGAATCAGTCTCCAAGCTTACTTCATCCCGACTTGGTTGCCCAGCCTGAACGCTCTATCCTGGAGTAAAAGCATAATCCATATTTTCTGATTCTAAACTGAAGCCCTTGTCCAAATTTGTGTATTTATTTTCAAATAACAACTCTCACTAAAACCTCCATAACTCCCTCAGTTTTAGATGGAAACGAAATTTCAACTCCCACTTGTACCCAACATCCTCGGCTACATTCACAACTCAAAATCGCATTAACATTGCGGTTGACCCGTTCTTATTAAAAATCGCATAAGTAAAAGTTGACATTAAGTTTTATACGTGTGAATTGCCTGTAAATTATTTCCCACTTTGCCTTTGAGATTCCAATTGTTTTCTTTTGATTAAATCATTGCTTTTGCTTGCTTGCATCTGTTCAAAGCGGCTCCCGTATACATTTATAATAGTTTCAGCATTTTTTAACATTGATGTTTCTAGCGAGATTTCTTCTGGGCAGCGGGATTTGTACAGATTGGAGAAATGTGAAATCCATTGTTGTTTCGAGACCATCAATTGTTGTCTGGCGTTGTGGTTTAGCAGATTCCACAAATTCCTCAAGTTCTTATTTTTGAGTGTTGAAAGCATAGTTTCGGCATCTGTTTGTTGCAGTCATCAATCTCAAATCAATGGACCATTTGGGACAAACATCTTTCTTTGGAGATGATCAAAAAACTAAATGCTTCTAGAGCTCCTGGTCCTGACGGCCTGTCCAACGCCATCCTGAAACAGGCTCCGGAGACCTGGGCGAACCTAATGGAACTTATTCTGACTCTAATCAACAAATTAAAATGGATTCCTGCTACTTGGACTAGAGCAGTGCTGATCCCAATTCATAAGCAAGGAGATAGAGATGATCCATCCAATTTCAGACCTATTGCTCTCCTGGATCTCCTGGGCAAATTGTTTGTGACATACCTTCTTCCAAAACGTACTGCTTGGGCCAAACAAACAAACCACTTCGATGCCCGACAAACAGGCTTCACGCCAAATGTGGGCACAAATGTGAATCTCCTGATAACCTAATAAAGCACGAAGCAACTCCCAAGTATATGCCGCTTTCATAGATCTCCTTATGGCGTTCGATGCCATAAATAGAAACAAACTTTGGGAAAAACTTGCAAAATGGAAGAGTCCCTTGGAGATCAGCGAACCCATCAAGCTGCTCTACTCCAACACCTGTCACTATCAGATTAACAAAAGAAGGAATCACCACAGACAAAATAAGAACATACAACAGCATAAAACAGGGTTGACCCCTGGCTGCAACCCTGTATAATCTCTACACTGCCGACTACCTCACCTACATCAAACATGATGCACTTAATCCACCAAAAATAAATTTCACCTCATGTATGCAGACATTGCTTTACTGGATGAAACTCCATCAGGCCTTCAAGAAAACTTGCGTATGACAAACGTACATGAATGTCAACAAACTCCAGATCAATGTCAAAAAAACTAAAATTATGACGCTACCCAAGCATCAAAGTACAAATATCAGACTCAGACTCATGAACTTGATCCTTGAGGATAAACCACTTGAGGTAGTCACAACCTTCAAATACCTGGGTGTACGAAATCAGCAGAAAGCTGAAACAGCTTGGGTGATTTCGCTGGAAGGCAAGATTCTAAGACTAGCCAGACAAGGAGTGATGCTACATAGACGCTATGGCAAATTCTCCTTAAATCCTATCCTGGCGTTCTATCGTCAAAAGGTTATCCCCATCATCACGTACGGGAGCGATGCGATGATTACAGCAACTCAGATAAACTGGCAAATCATTGAAGCTGCCTTCTGGTGGAAGATTCTGAATCTCCCAAAAAGTTGTCCCATGGCCAGAATACGGTTTGAAGTGGCACTACAATCCCTTTCCTCAATTGTATTGTGGAAGGATATGGACTTCCTGCACATGCTGATAAATGAAGAACTAATACCGGCAATTCAAATTTTATGAGAGCCCCCGCACGCCATGAATAACACTCTGCTGAAAACGTGGAAAGTCGCCATATTCCAACAAATGGCAAATAAAGACATCACCATAGAAATGCTCACCAACCACCCCCAAGGCGCCAATGTAAAAAAAACAGCTAAACGATTGGCCTAAAACATTGGAAGAAAAACAAAGATAATACCATGAACCTACAATGCTCACTTGATATCCGTGCAAATCATGAACTCACGCAATATTTGGCACTTTTCCCAGACCCAATCATTCGCTTTACCTTCATGAAAATTTTACACTTTTCCAACTAGACAAAGATGAGCAAGTATTCAAATACCCAAGACGGAACAATTCTGCCGATTTTGCATAGATAAAAACACCTGAAACATCTCATCATGATCTGCCCCGCCCTCACTGACAAGAGACTCCTATTTGGAGATCTATTCAAGATTTCTGACCAACAAGGAGACTCGATGGCTGAAGATCTTAAGAGGCCAGGGCAAGAAATTGATATATACAGTTGTCTAATTTCTTGTGGACATTCTGGACCATTCAAAAGATCAAACCCCATACATGTTGGATTGTAGGAAATAGCCCTTTTTCATGTCACCATTTTTGCGACACTGTCAAGAATTAGATATGGGTCTTCTGAAACCAAATGAAAAGTTTAACCTAAATCATTTTAAATAAAAAAAATATTTCAGTGAGTATCTGCTGAGAGGAATGCCCTCCCCTTGGGTGGAAAAACCGGTTTTTTAACTTCTGGCAGGCCCAGCAAGCCTAATTTATTCTTAATTTCTTGACTTAAAATACCTGTTGCATCAGATGACAGGTAAATTACATTCTTAGATTTAAACCTGTGGGATTAAAAACTACTGAGATGCGTTTCTTACAGCAACAATCATTTTATATTTGCTAATCCGGCAGATCTTAGTTATAGACAACTTTAAAGTTTCATCAGGAGAGCCCATTTGACAGGGGCTCAGTGTGGCTGCACACAGATTTTTGACAGGAACTGTCATTCACAGGCAATCCAGTTTTGCTGGAAAAATGCTTTGCTCTTAACCTTTCAGGACTTTCGACATTCACAGTGCTTCCTTAGGTTAAATGAATTTTAGCGCCAAGCAAGATTTTGAGTGTTGAGAAGTTTTGTGTACAGGCATTTGGAGTTTTAGCCGCAAAGTAAATGTCATTTACAGGCGAATTTGAGTTTCACTTACAAAGCGCTGCTTTTCCCTCTGCACTCTATGTTTCTTGTCATGGAGCCCACTGGAACCTTTTCTGCAGCATGTGCACTCACCACACATGTGCCATGGGTGGCAGGTTGTGCAGCCATCTTTTTGTGTGTTGAAAAGTGCGGTTTTGGAGGTTTAGGCACGCACAAGAGTTTTGCTGCCATTTTAATGTTTCTTGCACCATAGATAGCAGAGCGAGGCCGCATAGCATAGCGGGTCAATAAATAACCCTATACTGCCTTAAACCAGGTTGAGTCCATACTCTTACCCAAAAGGATACTGGTCTTAACATAATTTCTGTACCCAAGGGAGTGGTGCCATATTCTAAATGGACAAGGGCAGTCGGTGCACTAACAGAAAGGGTAATTTCTTCATAAAATAGTTTTCCCAGACAAGTATCTTCACAACGCTCGAGAACTCCCATAATTTGGACCCATAAAATCCTACTGACAAAGCTTGCTTCTGGTATAATTCCTGTGCCACTGATCTGGCACGGCTCCCATGACAGGTGAAAAAAGATAAAACAGTAGTAGCTAAATGTTTCTAGAGTGAGGGCTGCACGCTAATCACATCATTGCTATTGGTTCAGAGTTAGATGGTTCAATTAACTGTCCAGAACAACTTCTCAACCGCAAACTTAACAGTGGCAGCTATGTCCTGATCACCATGACCATGCAGCTATTGACTACTTCTGGAGGAGGGCTGCAGCTTAGTGGTGTCATCTGGTGGTGGAAACGTATATGTGGAGCTTCACTCCCTTCGGCATCTCCATGGCCAGGTTGACTTGCCCACTCCATGGTGTCATCACCATCACTCATCTTCCCCAAAATCCTCTTTCTCAGCTGTCACCTGGGTCCCCTATGGACAGGGGCACAATGTTAGCATAGAAGGTGCGTGGAACAATGTGAGCAATGATCAACATGTACAACACACACGTGCCTCACAGTGAAGTGCACTGTACAATGTCCTCTTGATTCATTGCAGGAGTAAAATGTGAATCACAGGAATGGGCATGTGAATCAGTGGAATTTGAGCATGACAGACTACAATGTACAAGGTCACTGCAGTGTATTACTACAAGACATGGTGGGTAACATTACTCTAGCACATGCATTCACACAGTAGCTATGGAAAGGTATGCCTTAGCAACCCCCAACGATACTACATTGTCCTAAACAATTTTTTAATTTCACAGTGTAGTTGCTTGCACCCTGCACACCATGTTACTATATAGGATGCTGTTGTGGAATGTGGAGTACATGGCATAACGGTGTCCATTTATATCTTTACTTATATGCAAACAGGACCTCTCCAGGACTTTGTAATTTGCAGTGCACAATGCACAAAGGCAGCTTTCACAACCCATGCATACACTTTATTGTACAAATATTGTAGCAGTCACCTGCCATGTGTTCATTCCAGGATTCACAAAGGGCCCAGGACCCCCCCTTGTTAATTTGCATATTTAAGTAACTTTGGGTCTCACCCTAAGTTACTAGGGGAATCCAGACGTGGACCCCTTGCTCACTATTCTTAGAGAGGCACAGATCCACCCTACTGATGAGGTCCAACCAGACCGAAACACGTGTCTGGGGTTTCTGTTGGTACTCTTGTTCAGAGGAGAATTGCCTTGCATTTCGGTGCTGGACTGCCCCAGGGCAGGACAAAGACTGATATGTTTGGGATATTTCTTCTCTGTGAAAGATAGTGAGCTAAAGACTCTGGCTAAGTCTCTCGTAACCAATGTCTGGCAGAGGAACTCCCAGGACCCCCTTGTTAATTTGATTTTATCGCAAGCCATAGGTTTGGTCCTCTATGGAAATAGCATGCTCACAGTAAACCTATGGCTTTCAAAGGGTGGCGGAAAGGGAGTTTAAACCAGCACACCCGTTCCATGCCTGCAACCCCGATCCCCCCTCCCCCAAATGGCCTGCAATGCAATCATTGGTTAACAACCAGCTGTAGACCAGTCTTGCAACATTTACAGCGGTCACTGGCACCTTTTGTTACAATTTCATACAAAGCTGCAGTGATTGGACATGCCATGAATATTTCCCTTTTCTCCCTCGTTTGTACACATGAATGGATGCTGCCATTTGATGGGCCACTTTTTCATTGGTCCCCTCCTCCTACTGGTTGTCTCATCTACAAGAAAGTTCAATTGGCTGAGGGTATATTGTGTGGGTAGGAGTGAGGGCTGAGGGCCTGTACATAATAGTCATACAAGCCGATGTATGTATGTATTGGATACTCAGCCCGGCAGAATAGAAATGTAAGTGTTTATTATTTGTCCACCCATTAACTGCCCATGGCCATTCCACCACTTTTTGCCTTTACCCGCTATAAGCACATTCTCTTGGGATCTCACAGCTAGCTCTACCAAGAAGTATCATTAGCTCTTGGTTGAAATGCCTGTCAGTTATTTCAATGAAGACTTCTGCGAATGAATGGCTTTCTTGGATCTTTACATGCACTACTTGTGTAATAAAAATATGTCTTATCTAAGTGTGCTTTCAGTCACTTGATTTATATGCGGTGTGCATGCCCTTCACTGAGGTTCTGTTAAAAGCAAGTCTTACCAAAGCCAACATGTTCGGCCTGCTTATAGATACTAAGTATTCATTTGTCAGGCACTACTGTTATATGCCCAGGTACTCGCATCATTTGACAGCAGCTGCCAATAATTGCCTGCCATTTACTACCATTATAGCAGTACCTGGTAAATACATATCCCTATCCTACACAAGTGTCAAAACTTTTGGCATTGCCAATGCTTGTTCAGCAGTTGTGGTGGCTTTTTTGGAAAAGTAGACACTTTCCATCTAGCAAATGCACTACTGACAAACTAATTTCGGAATTGGTACCAAACAAATCACCAGGTGATTGAGGACTTGTCATCAGTGCCCACTCTGTATATCACCACCAAATCACTGATCGTTGCAGTACCAGACGCTGCATTTATGGAAGGCTCTGCTGCCGAAAGTTATTTATGTCTAAGTTTATTTCGACTTGTGATACTCAATAGGCAAGTACACAACAATTCAAGGCCACAAATGCAAACAATCTCAAATGACAGCCCTTAGAGGTGCTGTTGGTCAGCTGTGGCTGTCCCCCAATACAGAATGAGGGGAATGGAAAAGTAAGAGCTATATGACTTTAGCCAGGCTTGCAGTGATTTTCTTCACCGGCGGGTGGTCTTGCCAGTTCCTGTGTTCGGTGTATACTTACTCACTGTGGGCAAGTCAAAGCGGATACTTCTTAATGGCCCGGAGACAAGCATCCCTGAACAGCCCACCAACAAACCTTGTGAATAGGCATTTATTTTTCAATGTAAAAAAGCCATACTCATCTCCATTCTCAGCTATACTCTCACCTTCTCATTTATGTAAAACGTGTGATGTTCGATGGCCGGACTAACAACGCTGCCCTTGGCGTTTCGCCTTTGGTCACAGATATGATGGACTTTGAGCCCTGCTCTGCAGCGTACCTGGACTGTATCTGGTTTGGATCAGCGCTGGCGTGTCTAAGCACAGTTTTAATGTGCTTCATGAACCCATGGGTCTCGGACTCCATGGGGGCGCTGGTCCGCTCACACAAAAGGCCTAAAATGCGGTAATATCGGAGGACCCAGCCCAAGTACAGGGGTCAAGTCAACCACTAAGCGGGGACTGGGGCACCATCTAAAAGGGGGTAAACATGTACAAACTGATGGGAGGGACTGATGAGGGCGGGGAGATTCGTTTTGATGGTTGGATAGAGGCACTTTTACAAGTAATAGGTATGCATGGAAAGTGCACGCACCGTAGAAGGGGCCATCAACAGTAACAGGGACATGGGTATGACAGAGCTGGGGGGGAGAGGGGCGGGTTGTCTCACATAGTTAATTTGCTCCTTCTGCCAAGACACTGGCTGGAAACTCTTCTTGTTCAGCAGCTGCATGTACAGCTTTCTTCACAACGTCCATTTGAATAGCATGGGATGCCTGGTACTTACTTCTAATGATGCACACAAGACAGAGCAGAGGGGCATGTGGGGTGCTCCGTTCGTAATGCTCAGGTGCCAGCCAGCACGAGCACACCCATGATGCCACTAGTGACCCAGGCCCCGACCCCAACCTTCATGGCGCCGCCTGGTCTTGACTGTACAGAGGACAGGGCCGGTGCCATTACAGGCAAGGCAGCACAAACGTAGAGAGAGTTAAAGCAGCATTTGCCGCTGTAACATTGCACATATAGGCAAGCGCCTAACCTTGTCTAGTGATAGTACCAGCCCTGGAACTTAATAATTTGCTCCAAGACTGCTGTATAAAGTTTATATAGGAAAATTAAAAAAATAGCAAGTAGATTCAACAATACCATCCGACTTCAGTACAATACAGCTAACCTTAAATTATTGTGTGCAACCAGCTTTTTCATGGTCCAGTCATTCCTACAACATTCCTACACGGGCAGTGTGTGGGACACCAATGTGCCAGATCGAGGGGCCCCAGCCTAGCCCTCATCCTGACTGCCAACCTCAGTCGGCTCCAACTCTGCCCTCATCTTGAGACTGAATGCCGGGCTGGGGCCAGATTGCAGATGTGGGCACAGAAAGAGGCGGTTTGTCTCCTGCCCGCTGACCCATAAGCAAATGGGGGTCTTGCCTCAGCCCTCACCTCAGAGTGGGGGCTGGACTGGTGCCCAACTGTGGCTGGCGAAACAGGTGTGAAGTGTTCTGCATCAAACTCCTCTGCCACATCATACAGGAAGCTCTCCCTGCTTTCTAGATCCCACCTGCATTTAGCAGAACAGCTGGAGTCCTGGAGTGTGCAGCTGACCGAAGCTGCAACTGGAAATGGACAAGGAAGCTTCTTTGTGGGTGTGTAATGTATGGTTTATGCATGCTGTGTATGATTGTGTGTGTGAATGTTCTGGGTGTGTACCTTTGTGGAGAATGCAGTGACAGAATGTGAGAAAAGGTATATGGGTGGGACTGGATGTTGTGAAGGGGTTAAACCTGAGGGTGAGCCAGAATGAGGTATACAGCATCACAGCAAGAAAAGGGTGCAGGGATAATATCAGGAGGAGGGATTGATAGACAAGTAACAAGATGACTAACCAGTGATCTGGCAGAGTTGTAGGGGCTTTCCTCATGTGTGTTCGTTCACAGGGTGCCAGAGTTTAAGAGGGGGAGGTTTTTGAATGGCCTTACTGAGGCCGCAGAGAAGTGAAATATTATTAAGAAGACTTTGTTGTGAATTTCTGCCACGTTGGGCTGAAGTGTGGGAAGCAGCATAGTTGCGCTGTAACGCTGACAGCGGGAAAAAGCTGGGTGTATGGTTAAAAAGAAAAGCCTGTTACAGGTGACCGGAGAGAAACTGACAAGCCCGCGTTCGAAGCAGTCTGATGAGAGGAAGAAGCCAATCCATCAACGTTATTGTTATATCAGGTTATTCTTTGTGGTGACGTCGCCCTGACTTGAGCGTATAGAATGTTGATGTTTGTGTGGGATTCGGCAGGAGAGCGGTTGAAGGGGCGGATGAGAGAGTGAGAAGGGAGCAGGGCGCCGGGATTATAATATATGTAAATAAACTCATCCTGGTTCGTACACTGTGTCGGATTGAGATACATCACTTGGCGACGAGGATCCCGGCGCCACATGAACCCACGGAGCGAGGAGGAAAAGGATCGAGAGCAGCTTCTCCGAACTAACGCCTACTCTGCGTTGTTCGTGCTTTCTTGTGGAAGTTGAGCACGATTCCACACAGGATGTTAGTACAGGAAGCTTTTTTATTTTCACATGTTGCTGAAGCCGATTGGACATCCATCGAAGGGCGTTAAGAGTAAAGCACCCTCTCACAGGATCATGGTCATGTGACACTGCCAGGAAGTCAGGCAAATTTGTATGGGACAGCCTAATCTTCCTCATTTTCGTCCCAGTAGTAGGGAAAAAAAAATCCCTTTCTTTGTTTCCTGTCTCACACAAAAGACTGAACTTTAATGGAAACAAGGCACCAGACTACACAATTTCTTTCAAATTGTATTTGGACAGACATTTTAAAGCATAAATTAGTTATGCAGCCACCCGCCAGCTTTCTTCCAACACCAGGTTAATCTGTTGTAGTATGGCCAGAGTGGAAGGAATTTTGGTTGAATTATATACAAACAGTTGAACAAGAAGGATGTACCTCCCACAAGAAGAAATTATTGCTACTTCATGTGTTAGGATTAGAAGGCCAGAGAAAATTCAGAGAGCTACCGGAGCTACCAGGAGACGAAGCAGGCGATGCTGATGAACATGAAAAGGCCATTAGCAGTTGGACAAATACTACACTCCGGAGACAAATGTGGCCATAAACGGATATAATTTCTATACTAGGATACAAAAGGAGCATGACTCGATAGAAGAATATGTGTCAGCATTGAGAACTCTCTCCCGCACCTGTCAATTTGGGAACGGTATCACTCTGGACGAATTGATCAGTGATCAAATCATTATCCATTCGTAGGACAGTTGGTCCAAGACAGATTGTGGATGGTGGGTAATCTGTCCCTCCCGGAGACTATCGCTATAGCCAAACGAATTGAACACAGTCAACTATGCTCTAAAGAAATGAAGAGCAAGAAGCTACAAGCTGCGCATAACATGCAACAACTAAGCGTCAAGATTGCGCCAGAGATGGAAGAACAGAACATGATCAATGGTTTAAGGAACAAATGGACAACACCTCTGTTACGAGTAACAGGCCTAAAGGCTTTGAGAGTAGAGGAAACTCATATAGATGCAAAGGTTGGGTGAGCAATGAACCCAGATCAAACGTCCAGCCTAGAGAAGGAGACAGGTGTTACAATTGTGGCAGGTATGGCCATTATGCGTACCCTAAACAGTGCCCAGCTCTAGGGAAAAATGTGGAATCAGAGGACATGTTGCTGTCACTTGCAGACAGAAAAAGGTTTCCACCATTCAACATGAAGAAGAAGAATCAGATGAAGAAAGAGTATTCCTAATTCGTGTGCCACCAGAAGGAGAATTTAAATGCTCAAGTTGTGCAGTAATATTCGAGAATTGGAAGGTCAAAGTAAAGGTGGATAGTTGTCCGTCATGGACAATTATTACTGAGAGAACTTGGAGAAACTTGGTGACATGTGGTCTTAAGAGTGAATTGAAAGTTTCTGACATTAAAGATTCAGGAGGTTTTGAAGGGTCAAGGATCGAAATGGTTGGTTGGTTTTCATGTTATCATCCAATTCAAGGCCAGATGAGCACAAGTGAAGGTATGTGGCCAAGAAGGGAGTGAATGTTATCGGATGGAGAGATCAGGCTGGGTTAAGAATCAGGTTATATCCCAGTGAAGAGGAGCAGATCTTGATTGTTAATAGTAGTCAAGGTCAACCGAAGAAAACTGTAGCCAAAGCAAAGTTAGGTTTGTTGAAAGATTTCGTACATAGGATTCGTCTTAAGGAAGAAGCACTGCCAATTAAACACTTAAAATCTAGGCCCATACCGTTCGCTATAGCTGACAAAGTTGAACAGGAGTTGGTAAGATTGGGATCAGAAGACATCATAGAAAAAATTGAATCCTCAGAGTGGGTAAGCCCGATTGTAGTTGCACTTAAGAAGAACGGGAAACCAAGGATTTGTGTGGACCTAAGAGATGTCAATAAGAACATTATAATTGACATTTTCCCTCTTCTGATAATTTCTGAAATGTTGAATCGTATTGGAAGTGCAGACTTATTTTCAACGATTGATCTTTCTAATGCTCATCATCAGATTTCTCTTACGGAAGATGTAGAGACATCACAGCATTCATTACGCCATATGAGTTATACAGATACAAGCGCATGCCTTTTGGTTTGGCGTCCGTGGCAGCGGTATTTCAGAGGGTTATGATGCATGTACTTAAGGGTCTGCAAGGAACACTGGTATGTCAGGATGACATTGTCTATGGCAAAGGTTCGGTTGAGCACGATGAAAGGCTTAAGGAGGTTTTGAGAAGGTTGGAGAGTGTGGGGTTGAAGATTGAACATAGTAAATCTAAATTCGGTGTGGAAGAGGTGGAGTATTTAGGGCACACAGTGAATGGGAGACGTTACAAGCCAAAAGGGAATGCTATGAAGGCGATGAGACTCGCCTAATCTTAGTAACAAAGATGAGCTTATATATTCACATAATCTTAGGAATGATCTAACAGATTTGTCAAAAAATGTTGCTAGTGTGACAGAACCTTTGAGAAGGCTGTTAAAAAAGGATGCCAAATTTGAATGTAGTGAAGAGCGTGATGCAGCAGTGACGTGCATAAAAGTGGAGATTTGCAATTCTACGGAGTTCGGGGGGGGTTGTATTTGGGAATTTGACTAAGGTGACTGTGGATGCAAGTGGTAGTGGATTGGGTGCAGTATTGTCTCAAATTGATGGGGATGGTAGTGTATGGTAGTGAGAAAATTATCAGTTATGCCTCCAGAGCTATATCTGACACGGAGAGCAGATACTTGGTAATTGAGAAGGAGCTACTGGCCTGCACTTGGGCGGTAAATTACTTCAAAACATATTTGTGGAGAAGCAGGTTTGTAATACAAACCGATTACAAGCCTTTGATAGAGGTTCTTACAGTGAAAGGGATGTGCAAGGCTTCACCTAGGTTAGCCAGGTTAAGCATCAAACTGCAAGATTGAGATATGTGCCAGGGAAAAGAAACGTCATTGCTGATTTTTTGTCACGTTTGCCGTTGAAGAGCAATGAGATGGAGGTAGAAGGTAATTAAGAGATGGTGGCAATGGTCTTCGAGGTTACTTCGAAGGAAACTTGGTTAGATGAGATCAGCAAAGATGATGTTCTACAAGAGGTCACAAGGTACACTGAGTCGGAATGGCCGGAGAAGAGATTGGTTAGTGAGGAGTGACTGAAGTTCTGGGAGGTGAGGGATGAGTTGTCAGTGGAAGATGGATTTCTACTTGGAGGCGACAGGTTAATCCCTCCACTAGCGTTGTGTTGAAATTGTGGAAAAGGCACATATGGGACATCCTGGCATCACTGGTACCAAAAGCAATGTGAGGTCCAAGGACTGGTGGCCAGGAATGGATTTAGCGATCGAAAGGTTCATTAGAAATTGTTGGCCGTGTCAGAACAGCGACAAGAGTTGTAAAATCTTAAAATCAGAACCTATGAGTGTGGATAAAGGGAAAGAACCATGGGAGAAATTGGGCATTGATATTGTTGGGCCTTATGCTAAATTGATAGGTGAAAAGAGATTCTTGATAGAATTGGTTGATTATTATTCAGGCTGGTTAGAGGTAAAAGCTGTTAGTAAGGTAGACTCTTTTGAGATAATCAAATTTCTTAAGAAAATCTTCAGGAGAGAAGGGTTTCCAAAAATTATCATCAGTGATATTGGTGTACAGTTTAAAAGTAGAGATGTCAGAGTTTGCCAGGAAGTCGGGAATTGAATGGAAGTTTTCTTCATTATATCATCCCCAGACTAATGGGTTAGTTGACAGGTGTAACAGAATAGTGGTTGAGACTGTGGAGTTGGCCTTAAGGAACAACATTCCTATGGATGAAGCTCTTTTGGAGAAACTTCGGAGTGTGAGGATGTCAGTTAAAAGAGGG
The DNA here is from genome assembly GCF_040938575.1 of Ambystoma mexicanum. Taxonomy (NCBI): domain Eukaryota; kingdom Metazoa; phylum Chordata; class Amphibia; order Caudata; family Ambystomatidae; genus Ambystoma; species Ambystoma mexicanum. Next base: position 337,971,748 of record NC_090934.1, on the reverse strand, counting down.
TTGGATGTGTCTGTTTGAATTGATACGAGGGAAAACCCCTAACACGTTACTGAACCGGAATGGGTTAATAAAAGGGGGAGATTGGATGAGAGAACCTGTGAGAGCCAAGAGAAGAGGTCTGAGGTGTGTCTGAGAAATTCTAAGTCCAGTTTGAGGATTTTGCCAGGTGACTTTGTGAGGGTGAAATTAGAGAGCAGAGCGAGGAAGGGTGAATCTAAATATAGCAGTCCTGTTGAGGTGGTACAAGTATTTAAAAGGGCGGTGAGAGTCAGTGGTGGTTCTGTATGGAATTTGGACAGAGTGAGTAAGTGGCGTTGGAAAGGAGAGTGTGCCAAAGATGAACAGTTTAAATTTAACAAGAGAGCAACTGATTTGTTCGGAGAGGATATTCATATCCGCAATGACGTAGGGGATGTTAATGTAGATGCTAGGTTACAGGATGATGTTGTTGATTTACAACAGAGAAGTGATGATAGAACGAATGTTGAGATTAGAGATGAGGACAATGTGCAACAGGGAAACATTATTGGATCCAATTATATTAATAGGATGATACGCGACTCAAGAGAGAAAAGATTACCAATTTGAGGAGTCGACCAACCGCAGTCGGCCCCAACATGGCACTCATCTTGAGACAGAGTGCCAGGCTGTAGCCTGATTGCGGATGGGGGCACAGGAAGGAGGCGGTTGCCCGCTGCCCCATCAGCAATTGGGGGTGTTGCCTCAGCCCTCGCTATAACATCAGAGTAAAGGCTGGACTGGGACCCAACTGTGGCTGGCGACACAGGTGTGAAGTGTTCCTCATCATACAAGAACCAGGACGCTCTCCCTGCTTACTAGATCCTACCTGCATGTAGCACAGCAGCTGAAGTCCTGGAGTATCCAGTGGACCGAAACTGCAACCGGAAATAGTTAAGGAAGCTTTTTTGTGGGTTTTATGCATGCTGTGTATGATTGTGTATACAAATGCTCTGGGTGTGTATCTATGTGGAGAATGCAGTGTGACAGAATGTGAGGGAAGGTATATGGGTGGGACTGGTGGGTAAATGGGTACGAACGAGATTATGTGTGGTGTGAATGTTCTGGCTGGTTGGGTGCCCGTGTAGCGAATCCAGTGTGATTGAATGGGAGAGGTGTATGGTTGTGACTGGTAGGTGAAGGAGTATGAATGCGATTATGCGTGGGCATGAATATTCTGGGTGGGTATCCATGTGAAGAATGCAGTGCGAGTGAATGAGGTGTATGGGTGAGGGTGAATGGGTATGAATGTTCTGAGTGGGTGCACATGTGGAAATACAGTGTGAACGGTCTGTGTGCACATGAGTGAATGTTTATGGGTGAATGACTGGTGGGTGAATGCGTTTGGATGCGAGTGGGGCATGTGAGGCTATGAGAAGCATAGTTTATATCTCCACCCTGCTTTGTAGCACATTATCCACCAGTGGTAGAGGATAGGTTCAGAGATCACCGTTACCCAATTGACAGTTACAGTGACAGCCAAGTCTCTGCAGCATAGTGGCATTTAAGATACCCCTGCACCAAAACTATGATGATCATAAATAGCCCCTGATGGTGGCATAATAAACTCTAATAAATAATTTAAGTCTGAGTAAGACGTGATGCATGGTACTACTTATGAGCATTTCAGCCATATATCCAATTTTATATCACAGGTGTCTGCTCCTGTGAGCCAAGCTCCACAGCTGTGAAAGGTGAGGTGTATTCTGACCAGACAGGTTGAGCCCGACATGGCAGTCCAGGAACCTGAATAGGCCTGCTGCCTCCTCTTTGATCTCCGAGAGGAAGGTAACATCTGCCAGGGACAGCAGGCAGCTGCCTATGTCCCAGGCATCAAAGGGGAGCACACCCATTCAAGGACAGCAGCTGCACACCAGGGTGCTGCATTTCTAAAGGCTGTTGATTCTATTGAGAAGGGGTGGGGTGTGTAGTCAGAGAGAGAGATCTGCACAGTGCTTGGAGGATTCTGCCATCTGGATTGTTCCTGCCTCTCTTTCTCTTTCTTGTCCCCTCACTTCCTGTAGCACAAAGCACTTTGGGTGTGATGTCAGAAGGACAAAGTCCACACCTTTGAAGAGCAGGAGTTGGACCCCTAAAGCAGGCTAGGTTTAGTCCCATCGCTTCTGGGCTTTCATCTTTAAAAAGGAGGACGCATAAAACTACTCTTTTGAATAATATTTTGGACTCCAACTCTTAAGAAGATTTTGTTTGGATCCTGCTGGCAACCCCACCAAAGGCGAAATGAACAAAGAGGTCAAACCTGGTTTGGCGCGCAGAGGAAAACTCGAGAAGGACCTTTCTGCAAAGAAATGGCAAAAAAAGAAGACCGGGGACCATTTTAACAAAGAAGGCTCAGCGCCATTTTGAAAAACATGGCTCCTGCGATTTAACGTTAGCTAGACATATGCTTTACATTTGTGTAAAAATCAGAGATAGGAGTTATTAGAATATTAATAATAATACTTATGTTGGTGTGATGCACATATGAAGTGTGAATGGCATTCTGTGAAGGATGTCCGACAGGAAGATGTCTGAGTTTTATTATTGAAAGGATTGGTATACTGACAATATGCCATCAAGCAATATGCGATTATAGGATCTTCACATGGAAGAGGAGTGTACTGCATCCCTCCAGATGGGGTCACCACTTCTCCCCAACAGCCATCTCCTCCCTCATAATACCACCCTTAGGGTCAGGACCAGGCAGCGGCTACTGTCCCTGGACCACATGGGAGATTTTAGGCTGGGGATTGTTGATGACTTCATAGGATTCATCACACGTGTCGTGGCATTTTTAAATGGCAAAGCCAACATGAGTATGTTCTTACGTGGGGGTACTGGCATTTAATGGTAGAGAACTTGGACAGGTTTTCTTAAAGTATAACTACTGTCATTTTCTACAAACATTTTCCGTATTTTCTTATATAAGAGCACTGGCATATATTGGCGCAGCCAGCATTGAAATGTATGGGCATGGCTAGTGTGAAAAAAGTTTCTATACTGGCATATATTGTGGGGAAAGGGATGAAAATATATTTTTTTAATTGTCTTTATGGTTATGGCTGAAAAGTGTCATCCTTTCAATACCATCATAAAATTCAACACTATAAATGTTAAATACAATAGAATGCAATTCATTTTAATAAATATCCATTGATAACATGAAGTATTACCTATTAAATCGTAAAATGCTTATATATTAATTGCTAACAGAATTCTCACAGTTGCTAACATTTATGAAATGTGCTGCCCGCTAAAAATCAATAGCCATAATTTATCTACCGTTAAAAGTCTGTAGTTCGCAAAATACTCCTTGTCTGTTCATTTCAGAAGAACCACCACCAAATGCTTCAGCGTTTCCAAACTGTCCTGGTTATTACAGAAACAAACATCTCTGCGTTAAAGGCCACATTAATCTTGTACCTACAACCTTGTTTGTAGTCCATGAATTAAACCAGAACCTTAAAAACCAAGATCAGTATTTACAACATGGACATTTCTGCAGATACAACGGCAAATAATTTGGTTTTGCTTCATGCTGAACATAAAAGCTTTATATCCGGTACATTGCTCCCTTGTTGGCCACCAATCATACCACGAGAATAAAGACGTAGCCTATAGTTGAGCTTTTCATAAAAAATTAAATGTACTGTTTGGTTATTTCAAAGATATTTATTTCATATCCAGGAAGGAAGTTGCTTTAAAATACAGTTGTAATTTGCTGGTTTAAATTTGTTGAGTTAGATGAATCAGTTGGGATTAACCGATTGTCTCTATCCAGTTAAATTGCACTGTTCGGGCTTCTGACCTCTCCTCAAAGTCAATTAGAGATCTTTGTATTTGTTGAGTAGGTCTTGTATCCAGTTAAATTGCACTGAATTTTTGGAGTCCGTGTACTGGACCTCTAAATATCTGTAGTTCTTTTGTGTGACCTCAACAAGTGTTTCCCCGCTTTTGGTTGGAAGCGGTTCCTCAGGAGGTATGGCGTTAACAATGCTCGAGTTAATGTAACGATGGAACAACTCATTGGTATTTGTCATAAATCTTGATGACTGTTGGTGCGAGTCCTTCGTTATATTGAGATTCCAAAAGTTGCATAACTGTTTAAATATCCTCTTGGGTTAGTAGGTGTGAAATACACCCTACAGAAACAGGCATAGTATAGGTTTGGATACCATATGTATGTGTGGATATTTGAGATTAACTAATAAGAAATATACTTACTATTGATATTTTAATTCAGTCACTGCTGTTTGGCGTTAGGCAAGTGGAGTCATTTACCTCTCTGCTTGATCATACCACCAGAGAATTTCCTTTACTTTATCAGGGGATCTTAAAGTGTCTGAAATGTCTGCTTACCTCAATGTTTCTATGCAGTCAGCCTTCCACGTTTGTAATGATAAATCAAATTTTATCTCCAAAAGATTAGCAATAATTGATAACTACATTTGGCTCGACCCATCTTGCATTTCCTGTAAAGGGTTAAGGCTCTCCACTTAACCATTATTTCTAATGACAATAGCCCCAACTCCTAACAGCTTACTGGGAGGGACAAAGCCCTTTTCCAAAAGATACCCTCTATTCCATTCCACTCTGGAGTATTATCCAACGGCCCCATAGATCAGAGTGGGGACAACCTTTTGTTTGTAGTAAATAACCAGTGGTGCACAGTAGAATTTTACAGATTTCTTATGAATGATAAGGCCGTGAGAGCCAGCTGTTTTCACCTTCTGACACATTTCAGCTCTGTATGGGACCTCTCAAATGTTGTTGTTCATGCAGATTCTTAAGTACCTGTATTCCGTCAACAGTGTTAAAGGGGCTTCTTACAGATAGCAGTTGAGATGTTTTCCTTTTAATTGTTTTAGAAGCCATAATCAACACGTTCGATTTATCTATGTTGATTTTTTAGTGCATTCTCATTTGCACAATCTTGCTATCTCATTGTCTCTGTAGCGCCACTGGTGTATGTTCCAAAAGGACCAGGTTGTCCGCATACAGTAACCAAGATATTGGACGTTTACCCAGCTTTGGTGGAAAAACGAAGAGACCTTAGATAAATCCCCCAAATCCACTATAAAAAGGTTAAACAAGGTAGGGGCCAAAATGCACCCCTGCTTTAACCCTCTATATGTGGTTATTGTCATCTCTTGTTAGTAAGCGGTTGATTGAGTTTTACTTGAAATTAAGTTTCAGTATACAGATGAGTTATAACCCTAATGTGTTGGGGACAACAGCAGTCCTTTAATTTCTGGAACAGCCTCCCTCGATTTACACAATTTAAAGAGAGTTTCAAATCTATAAATGCCATGTAAACTACTTGGCCTGTCTGCACAACTTTTTTCTGGACTAGGTTCAGCACCAATGAGTTCAACGCCATACCTAGCCCCGTCACGAACACGGGCTGGTAAATGTCCAAAGATTCCGATTCCTTCCCATATTAAGGCCCCTCAGAATTAAGCACCCAAATATTTTACATGGGGCATCTAAAAGAGCTATTGGACGGTAATTCTGAAGTACTTCCCTGTCCCCCTTCTTAAACCCTACAATTGCCATAGATAGCTTACAGTAGTCTGGGGTCGATTTAGTTCCCAAGATTCATTTAAATAGGGTCACCTGAATCTTGGCCCAGGCCTCCTGATGGGAATTAAACATCTGGTTTGTCAAACCACTTGGCCCTGGAGCACGGGACGAACTCAACTTTGAAATAGAGCTCAGAATATCATCCTGGTCAAAGGACAAGTTACAATTGCATTTGATTTCCTCATTAACCGCGTTCACTGGATTCAGTGGGGGAGCAAATATATGGAGAAATAGGCCCCCCAGGCTTCCTTCGAAATCAGATTGGGCTGGAGGGACAACCGCTGGTCACTGTTGTGAATTTTTAATAACCAAATAGCAGCACTATTATTAGTGGATAACACCCCCAACATCTTTTTAGCAGCCTGCTGTACCAACAGGGACCGATTACCTCCTGAATAGGAATCTTAGGGATTTTGTCTATGTGGTTCTTAATGTTCCATCCAAGGAACCCAGTGCCTGTATTTCCTTTCTTAGTTGCACCCCCGTACCCCTTCGCACCATTTCATCCTACGCATGCGTATGCCTAAATGGCCCCTGGGAGTTGGAACAAATTTAACACAGCAACTGTTGCATCTATTTTTTCACTAGTTACCCTACAAAACGGATTGCAAACTTTCTGGCTTTTTAATATCACCCCCACTCCCTGAACCTTCCTTCATTGGTTCGGCTTCCTCACCAGGCTTAGTCACTCTCGCTTACTTGTGGCAAATATGTACACTTCTCCAATAACAAAATTCACCAAACAGCCAATGGGGCTGGTACCTTTAGGTGCCAGGCGCCCCCCCCCCCCGGGTTTCTACGCTAGGTGAAAGCACAATGCACACATGCCCCTGCAAAGGCATGATCATCATGGACATTGCGCACACATGTAGTCCAGGCTGGCCCAGAGTGTGGCATATCCCATGTTTTGTTGAAGAGCTTGGGGAGGACCCCTCAGCATGGCTCGCAAGGGGACACACAAATGTTTTGTTGCCACTGTCCCAGCACTTACAGAAACATCACAGTAAAATAAAGAGGAACGAGTGACCGCATTACACACCCACACTAATGATGTTCACAGATTTGCAAAATCCTTATCACCATCCTGTTTTACTATGTAATCTGCCAATTAAGTAGTTTCAATCTTCATGAGGCATAGAGGACACAGTCCAACTGGAGGCATGGACAGCCCTTTGAAAATATCAGTTTTTCGGTAACATGGCCTCAGGCCCGGTTGAAGATGTGTCGTGCCCATCTCAACATGATGGTTGGGGGGGGGGGGGGGTGAAGCCTGCTTAAAGCGAAAACAGTCTGAGGGCCCCATGGGCACACATTACAATGGTGATAAAGATACACTTAATAGCCACAAATTATCACAAGGCGGCCAGCCAGCAGGGAGCTTAAACACTGAATGCCCACTGAAGAGCTATAAACCCTTCTTTGTTAGCAAGTGGCTGATGGAGGAACCATTGCCTTCTAACAATGAGGTGATAACACTTTTATATATGATATGACATTTATAACGCACCTATACAAACATGTTCAAAGTGCGACGAGGCAAAGGAGGAGGAACAGAGGAATGACGGACAACGATCCTACTAGGCCAGGCGTCATTCAGATTGCACAAGTGCAAGGGAAGGGGGGGGGGGAGAAAGTGCAATACATGGGATAATAAATAATAGCAAAAGAAATAAAGAACGGCCAGTTGGTGACAAGTGCAGGGTGAGTGCAGACATAAGTGCTGGTTTGGGGACTGTAGGGATACAGAAAGTTCCAAGTGCAGGGGTTGCCAGGGAGGCAGCGCAAGCGTGCAACTGGCAGGGCTTGGGCCCGAGATCAGATGGGTGGCCAGGTAACCTGTGCAGTCACATTATCAGCCAGGTCTTCAGGAGGGGAGAGAAAGCAGAAGCAAAAAGGAAGGTTTTTAGGTGCTTCCGGAACCGAAGATGGTTCTCTTCAAGTTTCAGGGAGGCTGTTCCAGAGGGATGCCTCAGCCGCAAAGAGAGCTCTTCCACCAACTCGTTGCTTGGAGAGGCGACTGACTCTGAGGGAGCCCCAGAAGGTCTTGTGGACGATGCAGAGGGTTTCAAACTTAATCCTTGCAGCCATTGGGAGCCAGTGCAGAGATTTCAGTCCTAGAGAGATACGATCCCTGGGCTTGAGGCCAAGGACAAGTCTCGCAGTCCTGTTGCGGATGAGTTGCACAGGGCAGAGAGTAGAAGTATGCAGATTAGATTTAGAAAGAGGCTGTTGCAATAGTCCAGCCTAGAGTGAACCTGGGCTCTGGAGACAGTGAGCCTCTGGGGGGGGTGAGAGATGTTGGGGGGGGTGCGGCTGGTAGTGCGACTTCTTAGAGAAGTCTGAGATGTGAGGAGAGAATGAGAGTGTGGAGTCGAAGATGAACCCCAGGTTTTTACCCTTGCAGGTGGGAGCAGGAAGAGGGCAGAGAGAGGCCGGCCACAGCTATGGGAAAGGAGGGAGTGGGTGTGCCGATGAGGCGAATCCCAGTTTTACTGGCATTAAGGCAGAGGTCATTGACAGCACACCACTCCTGGATAGCAGACAGAGTCAGAGATAAGGGACGGGGAAGAGGTGGCCAAAGGATAGCCTGAAAATGAGCCGAGTGTCATCCGCATAGCACTGAAAGTTGGGGCAGGGAGTGGCAATGCGGTGGGCAAGGAGTGCCAGGTATTGGTTGAACAGCCAGGAGAGAGGTTAGACCCCTGGGGGACACCACAGGTAGAGAAAAAGATAGCAGAGAGGAAGGACCCAAGTTGGAACTGGGAGTGTTGGTCAGAGAGGAAGGAAGTCAGCCACGACAAGGGCGGTAATACCTAGGTTATCACAGACTCTTTAGCAGGATGGTATGGTTGAGGTTGACGGTGTCAAAGGCAGAAGAGAGATCAAGCAAAATGAGGACACAGGGTGTTAAGTCAAGGTTTGAGAGCAGGTCTTCACGGATGTTCAGGAGAGCAGTTTCCGCGCTTCTGGCAGCTCTGAAGCCAGACTGATGGTCATGAAGACAACCAACAGATTCAGTGTGGAGATTAAGCTGGGAGATGGCCAGTTTCTCCAGGAGCTTGCCTAGGAAGGGAGTGATGGAGATTGTCGATTCCTCCTGCCCGGCCAACTATTGCCCAGAGTGTTCTTAAGAAGAGGGTGCACAAGGGAGTGCTTCAGGGGGGATGGGAAGACTCCAGTGATGAAGGAGGGTTTGCAAAAGTCAGCCAAAGCAGGAGCCAGGGTGTCAATGTGGTCATTGATGGTTTTGGAGGAACAGGGGTGAACCTGTTTTGGTGAGACTTCATAGATCGGACTCTTCTAGAAACCTTGTCTGCGGAGAACAGGGGAAAGGCAGAGAAGGAGAGAGGAGGGGTGGCTGCAGAAGGGCCATGGGAAGTCAATTATGGTATAACAAAAGCACTCCTGAATTTCAAATGTTCTTGTTTCGTCTCCATCATATCTCCCGGTAAGGGATAACAACTTTGCTGAAAGAAGCAGCCCAACCTGCTGCGCGATGACACTACATTTTCTGAGTGTGTATTACACTTCTTCTGCACTGGTTTGCTATTCCAAACATTTTTTATGTTTTATTTGTTATGTGCTATTCTTTCACTTTTTAAATCTAGATCCTCATTTTTAAATTCACACAAGCATTACAGAAATGCAGTGAAGAAAGAATGAATGAGGTTTTAGTGACCTGATTGAGCCACCTGATGACGATCGGTTTTGATCGAAAAATGTACATGTCGTGGCAGTTATTAAAACAAATGTCGCCTCAACATTGATGCGCATGGAGTGAATTTAAAAATGAGGATTTAAAAAGTGCAAATATAGCACATATAAATGATAGAGAAAGGAATATATTGCTGTGTTATTAGACTGACTGGCAACACCATTCCTTCGTGACCTTGTGAGCCCGTTCCCTTACTGTGTGGCCATCCAGCTGACAGCCGCTGTTGATCAGCTGCCACATTTAAAACCTGCAACAATTTACCCATCGTTGTTAATTCAATATTATTTTGCATTTTATACACCGAGCCATCAGTGATCAGCCCTTCTTGTTGCAGGTGCAGAGTGCGCCCAAGCGCCAGGCCATGACTGGGATGCTTGGTCTGACTAACACCGCCAGAGCATGCGCAGCTCGGTGATTTGGAAGGACAACAAAATGTGCCTCTCAGGTTCGAGATAGCTGAACTGCACATGCACAGCTTGCCAGGGGACGGGAACACTGCGAACTGAATTACTTGTGACACATTCCCACGTGTGCTGCAGCACCACACAGCCGACACTCTGCTTCCTCTCCTGCCCCCCTGCAACTGCAGACAGCTTATCAAAACACCTCCACCCCAACAATTGGTGTGCGTAGCGGAGAACTAGACCGTGGGAATCCTTTTTAGATGGGGAAGGAGCAGGTACAGGAGTGTCTGTGCTTTTTGTATTGAATCCTAGGCAGTTTTTGACTTAATTGAAAATCCACCAAATGCTTTACGAATCTTCCAGTTCGATGCGGGGCGTTGATACTGTACTTGTAAACGGGCACCTTTTAGGAAATGCACGGACAATGTATGCAAAAAGTTAGGATCTTGTTGTATGGACCTTATTTTGGCAGCCATACTTTAGGCTACAGGGAGTTGGCCTTTATTGACCAATTTCCAAGAAGCACTTTAAACAAATATCTCTAGGTCACTGTGTAGAATACAGCAGTCCGGGTGCTTGCTTTCAACTGGGTGGAGGAATGGGGTGTTGCGAGCAGTACGCCCGCTGGAAACGCCCAGAATACTTGCCTTCAACTTAATGCCTACTCCAAGTTTTATTCGTTCATAGAAGCTGCTTTGTATACATGTTTAACGAGCCGGCTGATTTCCCACCAGTGTCATTTAAATTGAGTGTTCAACAACCAATTCAGTAAAAGGTTGCCAGAAAAGGAAATACACATACAGCCCAAAAGGGCCCGAAAACGCACCCAAATAGAGCCGAAGTGCATTCTGGCTAATCGGCTTCAATGTTGCCAGAGTCAAATATCAAATGTATTTGTTGAGGGATCGCAAGTATTGAAAGTTCATTTGCTAAACGCAGAAGGGCATATTTTAGACGCCCATTGTTGATCTTTGTGGTACTACTCCTGCAGTTTAACTTGCTTGCTTAAGGTTTTTTGATAATGGTCAGGTGGCTTTGTTATGACGTCCATACTTTCTGCATCCTTTAGGCCAGATCTCTCAAATTTCCTGTTGCCATGCGCGAGAAGGCCACCCAATTTTATTTTTTCCCCCCCTTTTTATTTTGGGACTTGCTTTGTCTTTCCCATTTGAAATTTAGAAAAGCTATAAATTTCAGAAATCTGAGCAAAAACGGGATTGGGTGACCTCCTGTATTGCCATGGGAAACTTGATTGCTCTGTACTCTATGCCTAACCTTCCCAAGTCAAAAAGGAAGATCTTCCTGGAATCATTCTGGAATCTTCCGGCGACTGTCCTAGAGTCATTCATGGCTAGTTCAGGGAGATCATCAGAAACCATCCTGAAGTATGTGTATAGGCCAAAATATTTATGAGAGTTAGAGAGTCATCACAGAAACTACTCCAGGATGGGATCTGATTACTTCCAGTAATAGTTCACCGATTTAGTATACTAAACCACAAATCCACCCTGCAATGTCCCGAACCAACCTGTAAATTCCCTCATTTGAGTTCTCACCTCTTGCTAACATGGATCACAACCAATAAACTAACACAATTACAAATCACTGCACTAAAATACACTTTTCAGTGACCTAAAACAGAATCTGTTAAAGGTGTACCTGCACGAGATTGCCGACAGTCACTTCACCCAATATCACTATGAGCAGCTAACAATTAGTTCGACCATTCACCACACCTGAGAAAACACTGACCACACCAGAAATCATACCCAATAGCATAAAAACATTTTACAAGTTGGTACCAACATACAAATTCACCAGATCAACTATATAGTTCTACACACAAGAGCACTTGCATTTTCAGTTTCACACAGCAGCATGTGGGCTACACTTACGTTGTCGATTAGTAGCAGGGGCTAACATAGCAACCAAACTCGGTTGTGTCCCATCCCCCCTCCCCCAATTCCTTTGTTTTTAAAGACTTTAATCTGAATGATTGAGCAGGTGTAGGTGTCACTTCACTGTCTAAACAGGCATGGCCGTCATACTGTAACAAGGACACACTGTTGAGAAGACATGGTGATAGAGTTGAGCTTGTCAAATTAGATATGTCCAACAAAACGTTTGCAGCAGACAATTGACTGTTACTTGATAGTCCAATATTTTGTAGTTGTGCCGATACATCTTTGGGAACTGCAACATCACACAGAGACATCTGCCCATTTACTGCATTGTCTTAATTGTCCAGGTGAAGTAACAGAGGTGGGTTCAGAGACCAGAATGTAGGAGCAATGGAGACTAGCCACCCCTGCCAAAAGACTTAGGTTTGCCAGCTTTAACTGTGAACAGCCATTACTACGTTTTGGGAAATAGTCGGTTTCCACCCATCAGCTTGTAAAATTCTCTTGGTTTTCACTGCATCTTCTTGTAGTTTCCAGCGCTTCCTAGATTCCACCAGTAGATGCTTTCCCTCCTCTGCCTTTCTTTTTAAAGCCTGAATTAGTCCCTTTGCATCACAATAGGTTTGAATTATTTCATCAAATGTTTTCTGTGTCTTAATACACAGTTTCTTGGCTGCGGATATTAAAGAGGCAAGTTAAAACTTCAAAATGTGACGATCAATTCAACAGACTTTTTGCTTGGGCTGTACACTAGGGTAAGCAACTCCCTTCAAGCCCAATCCCATCCATCCCCTTGGTTTCATTTTTGCTTATTCTTACACTCCTTGGCACTTTCCCTTCCTCCCGATGCAGCTACCCACAACTCAGTCTAGCTGCACACATTCTATGACCTGGTCTACGGTTCCCGAGGGTGTGCAACCCATAGCGCTTCGTAATCATACCAATGGTAAAAGGCACTATACAAATGCCCAATAACATGAGAAATCATTTAGACCATCTATACATTAGAGAGGTACTCTAAAGTTAAGAGATGCTGTAAAAGCAGTGGGCATTGTGCAGCACTCATCTGTATCTGTGGAAAAAAAAGGAATTCCTCTGCGTAGGGATGCCAGATGTACCCTCCACCACCAAACATCATAGATTAAGAAGAAAAGAAAAAAAAACATTGCTTACCTGCTGACTGGAAAAGCACTACTGCTTTGAAATCCTTTTCCTCTCATATTTCTCTTCTACTTTCATCAAGACCCTCTATCATCCATTTACAATTAACTCCAAATTGCCAAAGGCTCAAATACCCCATCCTTTCAAATAAACAGGGAATTGTGGGAATCAAAGAAAGGCACATTAAAGAGTGCCATGATTTGAATGATTGCTTAAAAGAAGGAGAAAAAAAAAGAAAAAAAAAAAGTACATTTAGTATTCCCCAAGTATTTGTGAAACTTGTCTGTACCCAAAACCATTAATTTATAGTGGGCTTCTTATGGATGTTCCCGTCTGATGTGTCCCTATTTATGAGTAAAGTGTCTCTTGGTGCGTGGTAACTTCCTCCAAGACTTCACCCTTTGTGTCTTAAACTAGTTCCATCTGCTCGCTAATATTTGTGGTGGGTGTTCTGGAGAGGCAATACGTTCTTGCCGAGCTCTTGTACCTAAAATGCTTCAGTCATTTTGTGTGTCCTTTAAAAGACAAGCACCCGTTTCAGTTTCTTAACTGCAAATATCAACCTAAGAGAGTCCCAGCTTGCGGACGGCAACATGGACAGGAAATTATAGGGACCAGAAATAGGAGGGTATGCAAGGACAGAACCCATGACCAAAGTGATATTTACTGGGGGAACAAAAAGTAAATATTACACCTTAGCAGGCAGCCCTTTGCTAACATGAGCCAGGCAATATCCTCCAAAAGGGTCAGAACCCACCCCCACCACCATAAGCATCGCTACTGTGCCATAAACATATGCACTATAGCTGAAATAGTGCACCACTCGTGAGCAGCGGAATAATCCTGCAAAAAAGTAAACAAAGCCATGGGTAAATTTTTCAGAGGCATGGTTTCTCACACATGCGCCACGGCATGATACATGTAGATAGCTTATTACTTAGAAGATCAGGTGCAGCTATCTGAGGAAGGCACTATGTGGTACTATTATGTGGAACATTGTGGGGGAATTGGAGCAGCAACAGCGGTTAAAGCCAGAGAGGGGCAGCCAGTAGGAGCATTTATCCCCAACTTGGCGACAGTTTGAAAGCGATCAGACTGATCAGTAGAAAAGTCATTGTGTGGAATTAAAAGAGGAAGGGAAGGAATCGGGCAACCGACAAAAAGGGGCCCTCTGTATGCTGAACAGCTAGGATGCCTTAAGGCAGAGCTTTTCAAACTGGGGGGACCAAAGGATAGCCAGGTGGGCACAAACTGGATTATGGCGACTGTTTTTAATAGAAAATTTAAGCATTTGTGGCTTGTTGGGGGTGGCAGAAACTATTTTTACTCAGGGGGAAGGGAGCTCAGTATAAAAAGGTTTAATGACCACTGCCTTAAGGGAATAAAGTGATCTTCTACTTTCAAATAGCAAAGCACGGGATCACGTTTACGCCCAGGTTAGAAAACTCCTACTACTGCGCCAGTCCTGTGTTACACAAGGCTGCTGAAAAATCCGGAAAAGCAAGTAAATGGCTCCAAGCTCCACAACATCGAATGAGCTGGTCCCAACATTGAAGTTTTATTGTTTGCTGAAAATGATCAGTCTGTGCGCTCTATCCATTGTTGATCTGTTATTTTGTGTTCTAGTATTCACTTAATAACTGACTGATCCAAGTTAGTTTGAGGTCAGTGGCTGCATGGCTCCATAGAGAGATATTCACCCGTCGGCCCGTTATGTAGGTTACGTGAGAAAAACAGGGTATCCTATGTGAGCCTCTGCGCATTTAGCTTAGTATTCCTCATAGGTTCCCGATCCTATAATGATTGTGAGGTAAACTCGTGTTGGCGTTTATACAGTGTCATACTTTAATTCCAATAGATTACATTTATCATAGGAAAAAAAAAAAAAAGAGCGCTAATCTTCACTTAGTGTCATTCATTATTGAACTTGTGCCCGTAGTGACTTAGGGTGAATTTGTGTCATTCTTAAATAAACTTGTGCCAACATTTCTCTGCACGTGCTATTGTTTCGCACTTGGGCTTCATCAAGGCACTTACTACATCGTTTGTGTGATTTCCCACTCCATGCATACATTGCTTTGATATAATATACATATTTATTTATTTGCATTTGTATAGCACACCTGCAGCCCAGAGGCATTGTAGGTTACATGAGGTGTATAAGCATTTTCAATTGGCAGTTCACATGTGACCGAGAGGTCTCTTAGTTACAGGTACAAAATTCAGCAGCAATACATACACAAGATTACAGCAGTAATACATGCAGGCAGTTTAGTCAGACCTAAGATGCAGTTGAGAGGAATTAGCAGAAGAGTTGTGTTTTGATTGCTTTGCAGAAGGCTAGGTGGGAATCAATCATTCTTAGGTTGGGCGGAAGGGCATACCATTGCGTGGCGGCTATCGTGGGAAAGCTGGATCCGCCTGCACGGACCTTTTTAGTTTTAGGCGCAAGGATGAGGCTGTAGTACCCCTCTCTAAGAGGTCTTGTAGTGGTGTGTTTAACAATCCTCTGAACAAGGTATGGGGGGGGGGCTGCATCATGGAGGCATTTGTGTGCCAGGGAGAGTGTTTTTAAAATGATTCTCTGACAGGGTGCCAGTGGACCTGTCTCCCAATTTCAGAGATGTGTTCTCCCTTGAGGTCCCAGTGGCTGCCCTGAGGGCATTGTGTTGAGCGAGTTGCAGTTTAGCAAGGTTTTTGCATGACGTCCCGGATAGCAGGGCGTTACAGTAGTCTAGTCTGGAGCCAATAATGGCTCTGGGGATGGTAAGACAGTTCTGTCATGATATGGTCTGGCTGCGTTAATGGTTTTTGCATAGTAGGCTGAGGAGGTGGAGATAGAATTCACTTGTCTGTCCATAGTGAGGTTTGAGTCTAGGTAGATGCCAAGTGTTTTGACATTTTCAGACACCTTGATGGGCGTATTGTCGATAGTGAAAGAGGAGTATTCCTGACTGAGGTTACCCAGGGTGGTGGGTGAGCCGACAAGTAGGAGTTCCGTTTTTTCACTATTAAGGCAAAGCCAATTGTCCGCCATCCAGGATTGGATGGTTGAGTAGATAGCCGTGAGATTGGACAGGTCAGTTTTGTAGTCACCAGTGGGCGGGATTAGCACCTGTGTGTCATCCGCATGATTGGTGTATTGGTGTATAAGATACCCAAGGAGTCTAGGATGCTAAACAGAGGCCTGGTGAAAAGGTTATACAGCGTTGGTGCGATGCAAGACCCTTGTGGGACTCCACATTTAAGGAGGCTGGGGTTGGTGGTAGCCGAGTCAGAGAAAACTTTCCTAGCCCTGTCTTGGAGAAAGGAAGTAATCCAATCTCAGGATTTGGGGGAGAAGTTAGCCGCAGATGCGAGATGTCGGCAGAGAGTATTGTGATCAACAAGGTTGAACGCAGCTGATAAGTTAAGGAGCAGGAGGAGTGCTGGTTTGCCTATGCCTAGGTCGTCCATTTGGTTCTTTAGGTCAAGGAGGGCAGATTCCGTACCATGTCGTGGGCAGAAACCTGATTACTGCAGGCCTAGGAGATGGTTCTCCTCTAGGTATTTTTGTACTTGCAGATATGCAGCTTTGTCGAGAATTTTTAGCAGAAGGGGACCGCAGTGATAGGCCTGTAGTTCCCGGGATGGTGGGGTCGAGTGAAGGCTTTTTTAATAATGGGCGTACCCACACTTCTTTGAGTTCTTTTGGTACAAGACCTAACCTGAAGGAATAGTTAATGAAGGCAGTGAGGAAGGGTGCCAAGGTGGGAGCAGAGTCTTTGATGAGTTGGGCTGCGCAGGCATCACCTTTGCAATTGGATGGTTTAATAGATTTGAGCAGAGTAATGACCTCTGTTTGCGTGATGTCTTTGAAGTCGAAGGGGGGAGAGGGGTTCAATTCCAGTGAGGTGGGCGCTTGGCTATGCTGGCTAGCTATTAGTGTTTCAAGCGCTTTTTGGTGGCCAATGATTTTGGACTGAAGGGTGTTGAGCTTGCCTACAATAGCGGACTGAATGCTGTTGCACCAGTTTGCATCCTTGAGGAGCTGGGACGGAGGCGTGGAGGGTTTTTCCAATTCCCTAAAGATGGAAAATATTTTTGGGGAGTTGGATTTGGCGTCATTGATCCCGAGTTAAATGAGAGGGCTTTGGCGACATTGTTTTTGTAGGACTTGGAGATGGATTTGAATGCCTCCCTATTAGATTCTGAGGGGTTGGCTTTCCAGGTAGAGAGGGCAGAACGTTTTTCTGAGCGTTGTTTGAGCAGCTCACTGGAGAACCAAGTATTAGAGTATTTAATTTTCTTGGCTTTCTTAGGGGCCAAGAGGGCGATGGAGTTTATTGCTTCGGTGATTATATATTTGAACGTGCTGGCCAGAGTATCTGGGTTATAGGAGGATGGCTCCTGAAGGGCGGGCACCATTAGAAAAGGCGCCACATTTTCCACAGTAAGTTTCCGTGAGCTCCTAGCGAGTGCTGCTGGACATGTGGTGATGGGAGGGAAGTGCTTTTGCCTAGCGGTGAGATTGAACTGGATATAGTGGTGGTCGGATCACGGAATAGGGGTATTGGCAATGACTAGGATGGGGCAGTTGTGCTGGTTGATCCAGTCCAGGGTGCGCCCTTTAATGTGAGTGGGTTCAAAGATGGTTGGTGCAAAGCGTAGTGAGGCAAGGGCTTTGTTGAGGGCTTTAGCATGATGATCTTTGGGGGTCATTGAAACCCATGTTGAGGTCGCCCAAGAGCATGATTTGGGAAGTCTTTTTGATATTATCTGACAGGGCATGGATAAGAGTTGTGTGAGTCGGTGCAGGGGCCGGGAGGTCGGTATACAATATGCATGCTGATGGTGCATGTGTGGGATAGGTTGATTTTGAGTGGGAGGTAGTCACAGTTGAGAGCGAGCTGACACGGTGCTTCTCTGATGCTGAGGGAATCCCTGGCTATGAGGGCAACACCCCCACCTCTCTGATTGGTGCGGTCTTTCCTGGAGATGGCATAGTCCGCAGGGATGGCTAGTGAGAGTGCAGGTGCAGAGCTATCATTCAACCAGGTTTCGGTAACTACAAGTATGTCGAGGTTGTCTTTGATGATAAGGTCGTGAATGTCGAGGGGATGCGCAGGAATATAGATTTTGTTAGTTACAGAAATGTTTTCTTGTGGTTCCTGATTGAACAGACTTCAGTGGTTCTTTTGATATGTCACTCTTCTGTGGGCCTGGTTAATGATCAGATGGCTGCACCCAATTGCAAGCCATCTTCTGGCGTTTGCCACTCTTGATTGCAACGGATTACATCAATTCCTTGTGGGAATTGTCAGAATGGATTGTTTTATGGCGAACTACTCAATTGTAGTCTTGCTGTCAGTACTACGTAGGAGTTAACATTTTCACTGTATGCTAGCATGAACATGCAGGCATCTAGGTCAGTGAGACAACACAGGGAAATTAAGGAACTCTGTCCTAGACAGACATACAGCGGGAAGAAAATCAAGACAGACATCTTGTGGCTGAACGGTAAAGATTTGCACATCTCACTGCAATGTTCAAGTCAGAACTCCCTCACCTCAAAAGGTAGTAAAATCATGGCAAGAGAACTTCATGTTGCTGCTGCCGCCGACCCCCCCAACCGGCTCTTCACCCAGAGCCAATGACTTCCGCTGAAATAGTCCCCCGCGCTCCGGTGGCGGCATATATATCACCACCGGCACAGGTGGGCACGGGAGCCCTAGAGGCATCCAAGCTGACTTGAGCATGTGCAGCAGTGCAGAAAAAGAAGCAAACATGCAGCTGTGGTAGGGTGACCAGACATCCCGGTTTTGCCAGAACAGTCCAGGAAATTGGAGCTCTGGCCCCCTTTGTCAACATTATGTCACCAGTGGAAACTGCAGTAGGTCTTCATAGCTGGCAGGCACAGCTCACACATTAGAGATGCTGCATTTTACAACTTACGATGGTGTTAGTTGGGATAACTTGAGACACTTAGACCCTCTTCTCCAACCGCTACTGAAGTGTAGTGCCTTGACAGCCATTTTTCACGAGTCAGTGCTACTTTTATGTTAGTTGCCCTGTCCCGATTTTTTACTTTTTAAATCTGGTCCCCCTAGGCAGTGGTAAAAATGGCATCACCATGGGGCTTAATTTCATACCGGGTGAGTCAATTGCTGTTAAAACAGTGAAAGCCGTGTTGTGCAGATAAAAGGTGAAGAAAGATGGCATATACACACTACAGTTTTGTTGCAAGCCCATGAATACAGCAAAACGCCACTGCCATTTGGAGGTGGAAAACATGCAAGTATGCTTACCCAGCGCTGGTCATTGACCAGGCTCTTGGCAGATCCGGCACCAGATGTCTAGCCAGATCACCGGATCCAGGCAGAGTCAGCTGCCCAAAACCCCTGCTCTGCACTGGGGGGAGGAAGAAAAAAAAACCTGAAAACAAGCTAACTTCCTCTGGTGACCCCATGCAAGAGGTCACAAGAGGAAGTTAGTCCTCAGCCACGACCCAGTTCATTTATGCAATGTTTGTCGGATACCTGTATCTGACAAACATTGCATAAATATACAGGTATTCAACAAACATTGCATGAATAAACACCCCTATTAACATCACACATGATGCAGCCACCGAACTGCTTTCAGAGGGGAGCTGTGCTTCAAGTATAAAAAAACGTTGCTTATTGCAAACAGAAATCATCCTGTTTGAATAGTACCCAAGGGTTTTTTTTATTAAATGGTATGCAAATTGTGCATTTTAAAGACTATTTACTCAGCAAGACTGGTCAAAACTATTATCCGCATAGTGAAGTAACTCATCACCAGTGCCATGGAAGTGGTTTAAAGCGGAATTGATATATCGTTTGGAAAAGCAGCAGCATGAAAGAAATAGCACCGTTTTAAACTATTATTTTGGACATTTCCTTTGATGGGGGGGGGCGCAAATACCAACTCCACTCCCCTTAACCCCACCTTCTCGGGCAGCGCCCCCGCCAAAATCCTCCACCACCTCGGCCCATGTGGGATCCCCACCCCCAATCCCCCCCCCCATCCCCATTTCCACCACTGCGCTTACCAAACAATAAATCCGACTTGCCGACAGCCGAATTTGCAATCAACATTTGCCCTGAAATTCCATCGGCGTTTGCAGCACTTCTGTTTGGGGTCTGTTTGGGGTGGGGAGGAAGAGAAGGTAGCCAGGGATGGGGATACTACTGCGGGTCTATAGACTAGACTCGTATTCCTCATGGGGATAATACTTACCAGCAAAGACGACACAACAAGACCCGCTGTTGCTGCAACCAATATCAAAATAGTAAAAACAAACTGACCGGCACCTAAATATATCTGGCGCTTCGAAACACTTCCGAAATGTATAAGCGCCTTATAAACGATACTGAGTCGTCCTTTACCCATGATTCTTTTCCTAAGCACGCAGACGTCCTACGTGAGACGTCAAGGCGACTTAACGGCATTTAAGAAATACGTAAAAACGTCAACACTTCTTAAAGGCATTCCAGAAAATGTCGGCAAACTTTTAAACAAATACAATTCTATCCGGTTTCGTATGCACTTTAATTGTGGGTTTCAAGTGATGATGAAGGCACCATAAGGCTTCCCTTTAGGCTCCTTTTTCGTTTCCAGGCAGCATCAGGTCAGTGTATGCCATGCAGCTCTTGTAGTGAATTTTATATGCATTTATTTTAGCATTCATTAACTTGGATCGTTCTTACTCCTTTGTTATATTGGCGAGAGAGGCCTTTTTGCATCCTCTGGAAATGCACGTTGGTCATAGCTCTCAACGTTTTGTAACCACATGGCGAGTGAAAACACCCATTTGTTTTTGGCGGGTAAAAGCCCATTCATTTACATGAAAGTATAGGGAGCTTGACTGGTGAGGAAGATGCTTTCTGGGCGGGTGACACCGCCCAAAAGCATGTCACTTGAGACGTATACTTGAAGGGGCTGCGGCTGTAGTTCGTTGTATTGTACTTATCACATGTTGACATTAAAAATTGTAAGTACGTGACTTTTTAAACATCTGGTTTGAAACTACACGGGGCAGCCTGGTGATGTTATCGGAGACACCGTAGCTTCTCCGAAGCTCATTTACGGTACAGTTCAAGCTCTGGAATGCTCGCAGACGCAGTAACTGCTTTGCAGCTACTACACTTTGAGCCAGTCGCACATTCCACATAACTTTTTTGGTTATATATAATCTAACCTGCGGCGGCTAAAGATTGCAGACGTGTACTGTCTCCAGTTCCAGTGCCCATTCTGAAAGTAATGCTTCTCAAGGGGTAATGTCTGCATATCCGGAACTTTCTCTGGGTCTAATGACCCTTCTGTCGATAATGACTGCAGGCAAAGTGTCTGTTTTATGTGTAATGGCTACAGACACAGAAACAGCACCCCGGTGTATATCGGCAGCATTACCAGCTCCAGTGCTGGTCATTGGGCCGGCTCTCGGCGGATCCGAAATCCGGCACCAGACATGGAGCCGGATCTCGGGATCCGTCCAGAGTCAGCCGCCCAAGATCGTGAACCATGCTGGAGTACTTTATAAAAAAAAAAAAAAAAAAACACCCGCGACGGCAGAATTGTCTTTTACTGCGGCTTTGACACTATAAAAGGCAATTTTTTTAACGTATTCCAGCATTGCTGGATGCACACTACGAGCACCGCCCCCACTTAACTCCTCCCCCACCCGGCCCTTGTGTTGTGGGATCCCCCACCACGTTTTTTCCATTTCCACCACTGACCAGCTCCGGAACTAATGACTTCAGACGCAGTACGCTCATCAGCTAAATCTGACAATACCTACCCTTGGGCAAATAATTACAGACATGGTACCGGATCTGCGATACCGATTCCAGACACAGTACCTGTCCTGGAACTAATGACCTTTGATACAATATCCTCTAATCCGTTACATATGACTGAATACCTGAATGATAGCATGCACAGTACGTATTCTGGGGCTAACTATTCCAGTCGCAGTATCTGCGCTGGAGCTAATGATATTTAACACAGTACCTGCTCATGAGCAAATCTGGGGTCAATGACTGATGAAACAGTAAAAACCCATGCACCCTTTCCTTTTCGTGTGCCCTTTCCCATTCCTAATTCCCCTCAGACATCTTCAGCTACACTCTCTGAAATGAATGAATAGCTTAAAGAAGTGATCCGTAGGGGCAAACCCTGGCACCACGATTTTCAAAACGTGTTTGGCGCAACTGATGGGATGCTCATTTACTTCCCTTGCGCCAAAACCGGTGGAGGGGGATATAAAATGTATGGGTAAGTCACTACTGATCCTCTTGTGTAATATGAGTGCTGTGTGTGAATAGGCGAGTGACTGTTGTCAACAAATGTGTGTTTGTGCTGGGCCAGGGAGCTGATTTTGGCTGATGAGGGCAGCACAGTAACGATGCACTTAAAACATTTTTTATTGGCGCTGTAACTCGCCTTCTCGACCCCCACATTCTAACCTCCCACCCGCGATCCCAACACATGTAACCAACAATGTACCCAGTCCTGTTCCCCTCCCCCCCCCACCCCGAGCCAATCTGTAAATGGCTCCGGGTGATGATGTTTCTGTGAGTGGTCGGCTCTCTTACAAGCCGTTGTATGGCCCTTGCACCGTTTGAGAATCCCCTCACCCTCTCCCATAGTCCTCGCCTCCCCTAGAATCTTCAGCCATATCTCCTCCCAGCTGCCTGTGAAGGTGCCCTCCCCAAGTGGAGTGGGTACCAGCCCCAGCAATATCACTTTCATCGGGCACCATGCGGCCTGCAAGTCCCGCTGCAGGTGATGCAGGACAATGTCCCAGTCTCAGAGAAACCTTTGGTGATCCCCCTTGAATCGTCTAGGTCACCCACTCCTGTGCCACAAAGTTCCAGATTTTACTAACCCTTTTTGTGTTCTGTGGGGCAGCTTTTTGTTTCCATTTGTGTGCCACCACAAGCATTGCTGCCGCTATCGGGATAATGTATGTCTTGGAGTTTTTGAGGGTAGATTTTCCAGAACCCTGCCCATTCCCGGGATGGCCGTCCCTACGTTGTCCGGCATCCGACTTCCAAAAATGCTATTAATTGCTGCACAGATCATGTCCTAATAAGGCTGTTGACTGGGCATCCCCACCAGATAATGCTTCCACAATCACAATTCCCCACATCCCCTCCAGCAGAGCGCTGAGGCCGTTGGGTAGAATTTATGTAGTTTTTCTGGGGTGAGATGCGATTTTACCATTATCATCACCCACATCTCCTGAATCTGGATGGCCTGCGTGAGCTTGGGGATATCTGCCCATAAACAAGTCCTAATTTCCCCTTCCAACGGCTGCCCCACCGCAGTTTGCCACTGCTCCATACAGTTCCATGCCTGGCTCCTGGCCCCTCCTGCTATAATCCCATCTAATGCTCCTACCAAAGGCCTGTCCCTGTCTCCATTTTTACGAACCGTTCAAAGGGAGTTAGATCCCTGGTGGCTGCTGACCTGACCATTGGGTTCCTAAGCCAGTGCCTCAGTTGAGAGTACCAATACCTATCCCCCCTCATCTAGCCCAAAGCCCTGCTTGCACTGTGCAAAGGAAATGTCCTGACCCAAGAACATGTCACGTAGTTTGCAGCACCCTGCCACTGCCCACCCATTGAAGGCACCCTTTTCCATGCCCGGTGTGAACTGGGGATTCCTAAACTGCGACGTCTGAGGGGAAGGTGGTCAAGCTCATCCCATCAGTCCCCCACTAGGGCCCCTATCCTGCTAAGGTACATGTTTACAGGTCCATCCCTCTTGGGTCGCCACAAAACCTCGTCCAACGGCGAGCCCACCGCTGCTTTTTCCATTCGACACCAGACCTTCCTGCGCTCACTCCTGAACCAATCCCAGATCGCTCTGATTTGAGCCACAAAGAAATGAAGGCAGAAGTTTGGCGCTCATAGCCCTCCCTTGCTTCTGGGAGACATTAGCATCTGCATAGCTACCCTGTGCCTCTTGCGTTTCCAAATAAATGATCCCACATGTTTTTGAAGGGTCCTGAAGAAAACTTGGGGCACCCCCACTGGCTGGGCCGTGAAATTGTTGGGGACAAACTCACAGGTTGGTCCGAGGGCAACTAGGAGTTCAGACTCAGAACTCGTGTAAGGCCCAACACCTTCCTTTCCCAAAAAGGAACACAAGCCCAGACAGACAGCAAGTTCAAACTGCAGTTTATTACAGCCAAAACCAACAGGGATCAGTGCAAGGTTAGATGAGAATCCTGGAAAATCTCGACACACCCTGGCTCTGTGCAGTTTTGTCCCTTCCTGACGTCAGTGACGCTACAACTTGGGGCCCTTCTCCAGAAAACCTAGCATTGCGTGCGATTGGGCGTGGTAGTCCACCTCTAGTGGACCCTATGTATATTCGTTCACTGGCTCTCTCATGTCAGGTGGCTGGCCTTGCCCGTTGCTACCCACCCCTAGGGTCCTGAACTGTGATTGGCTTTAGCTGATTTCTCCAGGCCTGGGATCTGAAATGGTTCTCAGCTCGAGGTGTACCTTTTCAAGGTAACTATAACTGTGTCTACATTGTAACTCGGGTGCACCACCAAAGTCTATGCGAGTGCTCGTTCATATCATGCCCTCGTCTCTTGCTATAATGACTCTGTTGCAAGCTGCTGTCTGGCGGCATGAGACCGATCCTCTTCCCAGCGCCGGTTTCGATTCATCATCCAAGCTGTCGAGTCGTGTGTTCAGAGACTGTGTTTTGGGGTTCTGGAGCTCCGAATTACTCCGATTTTATGTGGATGTATTCATATTTATTGCAGCTGGTTAACTGCTGTTCGGGGAATGGAATGTTACTCGTATCGGTGGCCTTGGCAACAGGCCCTTGTCCCACACGGTTGCTCTCTTGTTCAGCCTGAATTCAGCTCAGCTTTTGCTGAGACAGTTGTGGCCTACTGTAATTTTCCTAAGCCATGACAGTGCTTCTACATGTTTGTTTTATTCTATAGTTCTCCACATGTTAGTAATACATTGGTTCTGTCAGGTCCCATAGGTGCTCCTGTAGTTCCATTAGGTTAGTTGCATGCAAGTATCTGCACGCTCGCTCAGGATCCCTTGCTTCTTGCGGTTTCTGCGTTGTTGCGGTTAAGCTAATGACAAAATAACAAAGCAAAGGCAGTATGTATGTATGTATCTGTCCTCTATCTTATATAACTGTTCCATATGTGGTTTTCATGTATTGGGGTGCGTGTTTTGTGTCCCGATGTGCGGTTGGCATGTACACTTCGTGTCTAATGCTGCTATGTCATGGTGTTTCTAACGACGTTGGGTGCTGTAGCTTCTTGAAGCTTTAGTAGATACTGTCAATTGCAGTCTCCTTAGTTGTATACTGAGGCTCCTCCTCCACCCTGGGTAGCGTTTGTACTGCTCCTGGGTGGTATGGTTGGCTGAGGGGGTACCTCTTGACATGCTTATCTGTCATAGGATCACTAGGAATATGTCTGAAATGGTATGGGCGATCGTGGTATCTGCAGTTCTTCTTCCGGGTTGTGCATCTTGTGGGAGGGGGGGTAGGATTCGACCATCCCACTTCAGTCCCCCCCGCCCCCCTCCTCTGGTCGACTTGTCAACCAAATCTCGATAGTTCCACCCCTTTTCTCTGGGCCACCATATCTTTGTTACTCCTCCAAGGTGTCCATAATTGTTTGCATGGTCATCAGAAGACAAATGCATGTAACAGCACGTTCTTTGGGGTTGCACCAAACCCACTTCCCTTCATAGATTCTTGGATCACAGGGATTGTCCACCTTTATTGTTCCTGCCGGGAATAAGTCACACTGTGCAATCTTTTCTCTCAGCCTATATCTTTAACAATGTCATCCTTTGTTCCCCCTAGGTTCACATCCATCAGGATCTTCATTCCAATAGCCTCTTCTCCTGTTTTGTTGCACCTTCCGATGTGTTGTATCTTGCATAAGTATGAATGAGGTCTGAGTCAGTGTGATAGCTGTGTTGGAATGCTAGGGGAGCTTGGAGTGTTGGGGCACCTGGGGATTCCATAGGTGACGGTTAGGGACTTGGAGCTGGGCAGGGGACCAGGGAAGAAGCTACTGATGATCTCTCTCGCCTATATTCTATACTGAACCTGTAACCAAGAGAATAAAGCATGTTTCCTTTCCTACATACCTGGGTCAGCCTGGTTCCTGCTCCTTGTTGTTTCTGGCCCAGGGTAGATCCTGCAGGAGGCAGGATACATCACAATGCATATCTTTATCCCACATACTGATGATGCTCCCAGTTAGAGCACTGCAGCTATCACCTTCAGTCCATCAGACAGCCATGACGGCATCCATGACCATAGATATGCTAGCCAGCTCTTGTCCTTTCCTGTCCCAAGTGCTTCATCTTTCAACACATTTGTGCCAATTGTGCAACTGCGTCTGCAAGAGTTCCATTATCTTCGTTGGCTGGTATAAATGTGCAACAGAAACTCGCTATTTTTGCACAAACTCCTCCTTCCATCATTATGAGGCGATCCAGAATGTATCTATTCTGGAGCGCCACCAACCTTATTGTTCTGAGCTCTTCCTGTATGGCGTTGAACCCATTCACTGTTGAGTTAATTGTTACCATCATCTCCCAATGAGTGATCTGTAACTATTTGGCATTTGTGTACGTCTGTATTCCTGGTAGCAGTGATGCAAAGAACATTTGTGAGCTGCTGAACAGCCTGTGTTCTGCTGGACCCTCATCCAGTGCCGCTTCGATTTATCTGAGAAATAATTCCCCACTCTTTTCACTCTGGCCGGTTTCTCTGCTTCCCTTGTCTCGGTTGATGGTTCTGTCTCCACTGACCTCTTCCTTTGTCTGTTATTCTCCATGTTTGGGAAGTCACCAAGCTTCATATCCTTCTCGGGTACCACCAATGATGGCATTTTGATGTGCCCCAAGGAGCATACTCCCTGGCCTCACATTCAGGTGGCAATTTATCATAGGCTTTTGATCCACACGCCCAATACTGGTCCATCAGCACTGCGGTTCCTGCTCTCGTTTCTGGAAGTTGTTCCACTGTCTTGCATCCTTTGTTCTCCCCAACCTCTACGTCCCCATTGTTCTGGTAGCACGGGGCTGGTGTCTTCAGGGGAATTATTGTTATCAGTTCAGCGTCGTTGTCCACCCATGTCAGCAAATGTGCATTTGTACTCCACTTCTTTAGGCACTTGTCATTTTCTTCCTGCACCTTGTTCACTGCTGACTGTGCTAAGGTCAGTGCTTTACTTACCACCACTCAGTCGTCATTAGTGTATACTCGTCCGTAGATCAGAATCTGTGGTCTTTCCCAGCAGTCAGGCTCCATCTCCTTCACACTTGTCCAGGGACATGGTAATTCCTTCAGTGTGATAGTCTATTTCTACTTTCTCTGGTCCGTCAGTGATGCACTGCAATCCTTCATGTAGCTGCCAATAATTGTTCATCATATCTAGTGTATTTATGTAATTATCTTCATAGGGGGAAGTTCCTGTGGACATCATCTCAATGTTGCAGTCTTCCCTTGGAATCTTCCTCGCGTCTGCACCATTGCGAGATACATCAGGCACTGTGCTCTTGCTGCAGGTATTTCTGTTGCAATGAACGTTTGAATAGCACTCATGGTGAGGATTAAAGAGCAGGCATAACGACTGTCTCAGGTGGTGTCCCTGCCCACTTTGAACATGTGCTTGTACCAAATGTTTGTGACCCGTGCTGTGTCTGTGAGATACATGTAACTCCCTTCATGTCTGCATCAACACTGCGCTTACCTCTCCTTACCTTGGCAGCATCTTCTCTTCCACCTGAGATGGTTGTCCTCCCTGGTAGGGTCGGATTAATGTTAGTAGAGGGTAGAGTGGCAGC
The DNA here is from genome assembly GCF_040938575.1 of Ambystoma mexicanum. NCBI lineage: Eukaryota > Metazoa > Chordata > Amphibia > Caudata > Ambystomatidae > Ambystoma > Ambystoma mexicanum. The sequence continues at coordinate 337,944,108 of NC_090934.1, read as the reverse complement.
ATTCATAGCAATGTAAAGTAACAAGAACACAATCGCCAGTATACCATAGGGAATCAATAAACACACCATGATAATAATCTTTATTGATTATCATACCCACTAGCGCTGCTGCATCCTGGCTGCTTATGATATGATAAAGTTGCCCGCCTGAAAATCACGAAGAAAGGCATTATTTTGTTAATACTTCCAACTAAATAGTCACTGATGGCGATCCAAAGACTTCCTTCAAAAACTTTTCTTACTAAGGGATCTCTTAGTGTGGGCAGAACGTGGTATGATGTGATATGGCATTTGTAATGTGCCTACACACAAGTGTTTCAAGGCACGATGAGGCAAGGAAGGGGTAATATAGGGAGGACAGAGACAACTGTCTTACTATGCCAAGTGACTTTGAGATTGCGCAAGTGCAGGGGAGGGGTGAGGGGTCAGGAGGGAGGGGAAAAGTGCCACAGTAAAGGGGAGGGGGCAGTGCTGTACATGGGATCAAAACAATAACAAGAAGTGCGGCCAGCAGGTGGTGGCAGGTGCAAGGGTAAGTGCAGATAGCAGGTGTCCAAAAGTGCAGGTAGGGGGACTGTAGGGTTACAGATACAGACCCAAGTGGAAGGATTGCCGAGAGGCAGTGCGGGTGTGCAACTGGGCGGGCAGGGACCCAGGCCCGAATTGGAGGGTAGCTAGGTGACCTGTGCAGTATTAGACAGGAAATCAGCAGGGGAGAGGAAGAAAGAACGCAGAAGCAAAGATGAACGTCTAGAGGTGCTTCCGGAACCAGAGTTTCAGAGAGGCAGGAAGGCTGTTCCATAGGGATGTCCTACTACCAACTCGCTGCATGGAGAAGCGACTGACCCTGAGGGAGTTGGAGGTGGAGGAGTGAAGAGCTTGAGTAGGAAGGAATTTGTGAAGAGAGTGTGGTAGGTATTGAGGACCTGGGCCCCAGAAGGCCTTGTGGACAATGCAGAGGGTCTTGAACTTAATCCTTGCAGCCACTGGGAGCCAATGCAGAGATTTCAGTGCTGGAGAGATTTGATCCCTGAGCTTCAGGGCAAGGACAAGTTTTACAGTCATGTTCTGGATGAGGGGCAGAGAGTAGAAGCAGGCAGATTTAGAAAGATGCTTTTGCAGCAGTCCAGCCTAGAGAGAACCAGAACTCTAGAGACAGTGAGCTTCTGGGGGAAGGAGAGGAAAGGAAGAATACCTCTGAGGAGGTGCAGTTGGTAGTTTGATGTCAGAGCTGTGAGGAGAAAAGGAGATTGTGGAGTCGAAGATGACCCCGAGGTTCTTAGACTCACAGGTGGGAGGAGGAAGAGGGCCAAGGGAGGCTGACCAGAGAGTGACCGGAAAGGAGGGTGCAGGTGTGCCGATGAGGAGCATCTGTCTTACTGGCATTGAGGCAGAGATCATTGGAGGCACACCACTCCTGAATAGCTGACAGAAATGAGAGAAGGCGAATAGCTGGCAGAGGGTAGGCTGAAAACGAGCTGAGTGTCATCCGCATAGCACTGAAAGTTGGAGCAAAGGGCGGCAATGCGGTGGGCGAGAGGTGCCAGGTATTGGTTGAACAGCCAGGGAGAGAGGTTAGACCACTGGTGAACACCACAGGTGGAGAGTGAGATAGAGGAAAGGAATGACCCAAGTTGGACCTGGGAGGGTCGATCGGAGAGGAACGAGATCAGCCAGGCCAGGGCCTGATCGGTGATACCCACGTTATCACTGAGACTATTGAGCTACATGGCATGGTTGACTGTGTCAAAGGCAGAAGAGAGATCGAGTAAGATGAGGACAGAGGGGAGATTGAAATCACTTGGAGCTCTAACCTTGATTCTAATCTGGCACACACCCAAGTCTCGCCCAGCATGTAGTGCGCAAATGAAATCCTTATTTATTTGATCTAGAAGTTCAATATTCTGAATGATATACCACTCATATCACACTCTTCTCCTGACACCCTACCCCTCACCCCTGCCCCCTTTGGTTACACTGAACCAGGAATCAAGCTAGTTTGCAAAGGTAATTATTTATTTATGTATTTAGAATTTAAATCACAATATATTTTAATAGGCCACAACAATCACCAATGGGGTGACAGAACACTGAATAATATCTTTAATGCACTAGGAATCCAGTAATGAGCACGAAAACAAATTCAGCCCAGAAAAGAATACTTTTGGATTGCTTTAGAACAGATAGCACTATGGTTGGGGGTTCTCCCTGCAACACCCCTCAACCCACCAATAGGCAATTTAAATATATGTGAGAAGAGAGCAGGTACTCTCGAATAACACAGATCAAACAGAACATCACTACCACCTTCCCCCTTTAAACGCAAGAGAAAAACGGAATTGACTTTTCAACTGTCAGAATGCTGTGAAATTGGCTGAGCAAAGACACCAAATGTGGTCAAAATGCTTAAATTATTATACATTTCTACGGGAGCCGCTTTGAACAGATGCAAGCAAACAAAAGCAATGATTTAATCGAAAGAAAACAGTTGGGATCTCAAAGTGGGAAATAATTTTAAGCTAATTCACACGTGTAAAACTTTTCAAAATGTCAATTCACAGCAAACCTTTCTTTATTTTTTTATTTTTTGCTGTAACTGGTCAATGGCACTGTTTTGGGTTATGGAGATGGCTAAGGATGTCGGGCACAGGTGGGAGTTGTAATTCCGCTTCTATCTTTAAAACCGAAGGAGTTGTAGTGTTTTTCGAGGCGTTTTTGCCAAATAGGCGCGAAAATGGAAAACTGAAATTCGGGTTTAAAAATGACAGATAGGTTTTCTTATACTACATTAAGGACTACGAAAAAGAATGCCATTCAGGAATCAGTTATTCATGGCCGATCAAAACTCTTCATGCGTGATACTCTAGTTTCCGTTTGGTTTGGGAATTACTTTTCTTAAATCAATAAGGAGTTATGGTTTCGTAACACAGATGAGAGAAAAGTCAGCGCAAGGATAGTTCTAACAATACTATGGTTCTGAATTAAAGATGGGATGGGTTTGACATTGGGATCATACAATGCAGATATATTATGGGTCACTGTTCTTCCTATTCATACTTAGTCCTTTGTAATTAAATTAGACCATCAGTTCTGGTCATTGGATTGGGCAGGTCCAGCAGCAAACAGGCACTTCTAGAGGGATTTGTATCAGCAGCGCGGTTCTGGTCAATTTTGGACTGCACCTCAGACTGGATTTGGAAGGGCCCCTTCTGGTTACTGGACACGGTAGATAGCCAGATGCAAGTTTTCAGCGGGCAAGCCTAATGGTAGCCTGCCAAGCTGAATTAAAATTAAGTCCCTTCAAGTTTGGGATTTTTGCAATTGGGTCAGGCTAGCGATTCATTTTTCAATGCTAGAGTCTGGATTCTGCAAAGAAATGTGGATCTCTCAAAGAATTCTGGAGTCAGCTACAAAATCAACAGTTCTGGAATAAGGTGCTGCACGGACATCTGGATCGTTTCTGGAAGCAGGGTGTTCTGGAAACAGTCCCTTATGTGTAGTGCCCTTCCTATATTTATCCATTAGAAATTTTATGGCATGGGCAGAACTTCAAAACACAACCCCATGTCTGTGAGTTGCTACAGGCATGCACTTTGTTTTGGTTGGCAGCTTAAACAGAGCTGTCATTTTATGGCAGGATTTAGGAACTCCCGCCTGGATTTTTACCCAAAACCTACTTTTGCACAAATGTACATTTATACCATTATGTACCCTCATAAAATTGGACACATATACCTTATTTTCGATTGTCTACAATTACATTCACTTCCCATCTTTGTGAGAGCTGTATTGGGCATTCTATGGGTTTTTATCAGTTTTACCCATAACACTTTGGATTAATCATTTCTAATTTGACACATCTCTGGGTATCAGTGTATTGTGTACATGCAATTGTAAGTGCAACATTAATAGTTTTGCCACAATCATCTTTGGTTCCTTATGTAGTAAGGACTCCTACCACATCTTCAACTGTCTAGCATGAGTTCAGATTTATAAGTTTGCATTTTTCACTTGTCTACTTATTTTGGCTGTCATGTTAAATGTCATAAAGTTCTGAGGCCAAAACAAGTAATTTCCATTCAAACTCCAGTCCAGGTTTTTTTTTTTCTTACTTCCAAAGTGAGCAGATGGCCAGTCCTTTGACGTTCACTGGGAAACCTCCCCCACATCCTGCTCCACCTTGCAAAGGCCAATTCTCAGCATGTCCTTTGTTCTTTGGTCAGCCAGCAGACGAATGTCTAATACAGGCCCATTGAGTGGCTTGCTGGGATTATGCATGAACCATTAACGGCCATTAGCCTTACTGTTCTCAAGGGATTGTCAAACCGAGATGTCAGTTTTCCCAGGCCAGGCACTGTCCGATCAGGATTCACATGTGTATTGGCTTCAGACTGGATTTCTATACACTAAAATCGTTTCAGTTCACATGTAAAATATAAGTAAAGTGTATAAAGGATTGAAACATTTTAAAAGAATTAGCCCTTCACCAACATGCTTGAAATGGTGGATTTTGCAATTTTTCAGGACAAAGAAAATGCATTTAAGCTAGGTTTTACAGCCAATTTCTTTAGGCAGCTGTCAGGTTGTGATACCTGGATTCCTCTCACTTCCTGGAGGATCCATGATTCCAACACACTTTCCTTTGAATAATTCACTGGGGAAAATAACTGAATTTAGCGCCAAAACAGCACTTTGAAGATTGCCATTGATTAAGAAACTGTATTTAGGGGCATTTTCGGATTTTAGCCATTCTGTGGGCTTGTTTCCACTGACAGATGACAGCAGTGATTTCTGCTTTTACACCACTTTGCCGGTGTACTTGGCAGGGTTTGCAGCTCTTTTGGTTGGTTATGAACTCTGCACAATTTGGCACAGTGGTTATTGCCTCCTTTCTTGGCAATTTCCTTTCCTCATTGGCAAAGGGGTGCAGTGGCGTGGATAAAAATACTCCAGAGAGCAGGTCTTCATGGATGTTCAGGAGAGCAGTTTCCATGCTTCGCTTGTTCTGAAGCCAAACTGATGGTCATGGCGACAACCAACAGATTCAGTGTGAAGATTAAGCTGGTAGAACTGTTCCAGGAGTTTGCGCAGGAAAGGAGTAATGGAGATCGGGAGATATTTAGCCGGGCAGGAGGGGTTGGCTGAGGGTTTGTGGAGAAGAAGGTGCACAAGAGTGCTTCAGGGGGGAAGGGAGGGCTCCAGTGGCAAAGGAGTGGTTGCAGAAGTCAGCCAGGGCAGAAGCAAGGGTGTCAATGTGTTCCTTGCTGGTTTTGGCAGACCAGGGAAGAACCTGTTTTGATGAGACTTTCATAGATCAGACTTGTCTAGAAACCTCATCATGGGAGAACAGAGGAAAGGAAGAGCAAGTGGCAGCAGGTAGAGGAGAGAGTAGAGGGAGGAGGAGGAGGAGGAGAGGACAAGAGGACGAGAAGGTGGACAGGATGGCCTGGGTTTTAGAGCTGAAATGAGAAGCCAGGGCCGTGCATAGGGCCTAGAAGGGGACAGGAGAGGTAGAGACTGCAGCAGGATTGGCCAGCTCCTTGCAGATTTTAAATAGTTCGGCCGAGTTTGATAGATGCCGCAGAGACGCAGGCTTGGATGTGGGCTCTCTTCTTAGTGCAGACAGAGCTGGTATTGCCTCTTTGTTCAAGTTGTGGGTATGCTTGGCCCAAATATTCTCCAAATATAAGGAAATATACTGCAGGGGATCGGGATCTGAATTGTCTGGGTCTTATATAGTGTACAAATTGGTTAGAGAATGCTTCAGGGTGATCAATGGAGGGGTAACATCAGGGCAGTTCCCTATACAAATCTAACAGTCGCATCAACCTGTATGTGTGAAGGAAAAAGGACAGTGTTTCAGGCGTCAATGTGCACAAGAATTTCAATTGCTGCTTCAACTGCTTGAGATAGTCGGATCATAGGATGGCCTTGCTTCCCTAACTCATAGATTTCTGCACGCACTTGTAGTTTGTCGAGGTCTTGAACATTGGCACTAAAGGTTACTGTTGCTTCGTTGCCAGGTGCGGCCACTGCTTTGTAGGGTTTGATTTCCTGGATGTGGTTCCAGACACTTTCCTTCGAGCCTTACTGCTCGATCTGTCACGGGCTCAACAACATGAGGGCCTGTGAAGCGGGGCACGTTCCAGCACCTGAGGAAATTACGGAGGAGCACAAGGTCTCCCACCTTTACTGAGTGTTCGAGTTTATCAGTCACTCTCTTCGTTGTCTTCAGGCCTGCCCTGGATCTGCTGTATCTGGCGAGAGATAAAAGAAGCGCTAGAAACCAAGAAAGTAAAATATTCAAAAATGTCTTGCCCTAACACATCTGCAATGCTCTCACAATCGTCCTTCAATGCCCTAGTGGGAGGAGTCGGGGAGATTCATGCGCTGTCCTGTCACCACCTTGTGGGGGTGTTGAACGGTGGTCGGACCCTGGATTGTTGCGCAATTCAAAGCGTGTGAAGCCAGTTTTTCTTGGTGTTCTAAGTAGGGATGTCACGGTATTGGTGTAATGGCGGTATGATGACCTTTTTGCCAAATGTCAGTATATCATGGTTATCGCGGTATAGCAGGTGGAGTTAACTAATCTTAAAAAAAAAAAAAAAAATCTTATGAATTGTCATTTTGAAACTTGTCTGTGCATATTTTTAGCTGATGCTCCAGGAAGCTAAGGCAGCGGCAGATTTGGTCTTTCATGGCGCTCACTCGTTGATACTCTTGAATGAAAGAGTGACTAGTGGAAGTGTTAAAATGCACATTTTGAGCAACGAGCTTGCTGCTCAGTCACAGGTCATCGCTTTGAAAATCGGCCCAAGCTGAATTATTTTGGAACCATATGGCATGGGCATCATGCCCCTTGCTGCGATCAGTCAAAAGTTTGTTTTGATAACGCTTTATCCCATTAAAGGGAGAACAGTCACTCATGTGAGCTCTGAAGCCCATGCCATTTTGTTTCTTTTGTCAATGTCATAGCCAACACATACTCGCCGAAAGATTGCATATTGATCAAATCACTATAGCCTGTTTACCATCTGCCTGGTGTGTTATAAGGGTCTGATGTTGGAGTCACCACTGACCATGTAATCCTAACAGGACCGCTTTCTGTGGGCGCAGTTGATTGCTTTCTTGATTCTTGCAATACATGTTCATTTACAGATAGTGGCACAAAAACATTTTGAAAACCACAAAGTTAAAATACATTGGTACAAATATGGCCTAGACCACCACAGCCCCATCATTACCATTTACCCCAGGTCTGAGCGCGTTGGGACACTTGTCATGTTAGTGAGATGGAGGAATGCTTTCATGGGTGGTGTCACAAATCGAGGATAGACATGAAAAATATCTCACCCCATTGCTCTGGATACTTCAAATTGAATGTAGAACTTGTCCTGTATGATTGAGTCCAGTGCCATATGCAGAAGGTGAAGGATCAGACGAAGTAACAACTCTAGTGCCAATGTGTATATCTACATGGAGGACAGTGATGGGGAGCAGTTTGTATACTAGCACTGATAGGCCCAGTGTTCATACAGTCTACAGAGCTAACGTTTTTTGTGGACATGCATCAGAAGGGCATCCAGTTCATTTCCCCCCCCCCCCTTTGAATTCTGGGATGTGTAGTTCCCCATCTTTCAAATTGGTGGGAAAACTACAAATTGGCTGATCTTTAACCCGACTCTACTGATCAGAGAAAGAGCGGTCACAGCATCAAAGCTGCATTTACCTGTGGCCTCGCTCTCCCTATGCTCTTGTCTGCCAAACGTCACATCCCACAGTGTAAGATCCAGAATGTGCAGCACTTGCTTACTGCAGCCTTTCCAAATCAGATTGAAAAGGTCACTTAATAGCTGCAGGCCCTAAAACTGTATAAACAATGTGACGGTTATTATAGTTAATTTAAGCTGTTCACAGCATCTATAACGGTATACCGTTTCACCTCTAGTTCTGAGTTTTGGCAATGCACTCCTTTTCAGGCGTTCACACGCCTCATTTTCTTGCGGGTGGTACACACAGGAGAATTTGTGCTTGATGCCTAGCAGGGTTGTGATGTGCTGAAGCAGTTCATTGGCGAAGTGCGGCCCATTGTCCGACTGCAGGACCTCACATACGCCCCATCTTGGGAAAACCTCAGTGACCAGAAATGTCGCTGCTATGAGTGCATCGGCATGGGATCATGGCCCATCCTCTCTCCATCTGGAGAATGGGCAAACCACCACTATCATGTAGGGATATCCTTGACAGACTTGGATCATGTCCACGTGAAGATGCAGAAATGGTCCTACAGGTCTTGGTATGGCTCCTCTCACAACTCTGAAGGTATGCCGTGCGGTGAGCTCCTGTCAGGTCAAGCAGTTACTTATGAAATCAGCTACATGTTCGTTCAAATTTGGGCAAAGCCACGTTTCTTCAATGCGTGGAGCAATTACTTCCTTCCCTGTGTGTGATGGATGATGCAATTGTGCTAATACTGTTGAGTAATGCCAGTGGCATGACCACCTTTCCTGTGTTCTGCTGCCATAAGGCATCTGTTGGAGACATGGAACATCCTCTTTTTATCCATAGCTCTTTTCCTCCTGTGGTGCAGCTCCCTGCAATTCCATAATCTGTGTCTGTGGTAGAGCATTATACCCTTCCCTCAGTACCATGTTGGCCTCTCTACCAATTCCCACAGTTTCCCAAAATATGCTGTGCATTTGACTTCATAGTCTGTTGCTTCGTTCCCTCTTGAGATAGGGTCTTTACCCCGTAGTATGGCTTGGCATTTCACTAGCGCCACCTCCCTTGGGTATACAATTACTTCAGTCAATTTCTCTAATAAGAGTGTATGCTGCACTGGGGTCCCATCTTCCCTTCTGAACCCCCCCCCCCCCCCTCCTGTGCCATCGTGCCAGTCCTGAATGTACTGTTGATGTGACATAAGCACTGTCAGAATAAATTGTCACACACCTCTCTATGTTGTGTTCTATTGCTAAAATGAGAGCTATTAGTTCTGCCGCCTGTGCTGAATAATGGGATGGTAATTGTGTACTCACAACTACCTCACTTGTTCCGTCCTCTTTCAGTCTTACTACTGCAGTTCCAGATTTCCTGATCCCATCAGTCTGGTCAATTGTTGATGAACCATCAATAAATATACAGTATGCCCTCCCCCGCCCGACCCCTCAAGTGTGTCCTCCACCTTGCATGTGTCACTGGACATCTTTGTTCTTTGTACAGTCATGTGCATAGTCTCCTGGTTGGTGGATAGTGCTGGGTTGACTGTCCGGCATCTTACTGTCTTCATTCCTGGTTTTGATAGCATCACCTCGTACCCTGATGCTCTCTGTGTAGTCGGTGTGCTCTGGATTATGCAGGATTGCAAAAAAAGCCTGCTCCACATACAGAGTGGTGGTGCACCCCATTGTCACTGTTGACGACTTTTCCACTGAGAAGGCTGCTGCAGCCAATGACTGTTTGCATGGCTAATGTCCTCTCATCACTGGGTCAAGCTGCCCACTGTAATAACAGGAAGAACTCCTTTTTGTAGTCTGGGGTCCCTAACACCAGAGCCGTACATATTGCTTATTTCAGTTCATCAAAGGCCTCAATCATTTCTGTAGTCCATGTCAGTGTCGTTGTTCCCTTCTGGGTCTCCTTGAGTACGGTCAACAGGTGGCCTTGTGTATTTGCTGTAGTAAAAAAAAAAACATGCTCTGCAGTAATTGCACAACTCCAGGAAACGTTGCATTTCCCTCACTGTATTGGGCTGGGGTGTGTTCTGTATTGTCTCTGCTCTCTTTGGGTCAATGTGCCTGCCGTCCTTAGATATCATCTGTCCAATGTGAAGCACCTCCTTCTGACAGTACTGTAGTTTGGTTTTGTCTACTTTGTACCCTTTGTCTGCTATCACTGTCACCATGTGCACTGAGTATCTTCTGCACTCATCCTCTGTCTCGCTGCAAATCAAGATGTCAACATACTGTCTGTCTCTGTTGCCTAGATCCATCTGTATCACTCTGTTAAAGATAGATGGTGACTCGCAATACCCCTGTGGCAAACCCGTGTGTATCCACTTCTGGTTGCGGTACATGAAGCTGGTCAAATCTGGGTGTAGAAATACTGAAAAGAATGCATCCTTTAGATCGATAACCGTGAAACAGGTGGCTTCCGCTGGAATGCCACATAAAATTGTCACTGGATTTGTTGCTACTGGATACTCTGCTTCTACAATGTGGTTCAAAGGTCTCATCTGCCTCTTTGGTTAGGGGATACACTTTTACTCTTGGCAAAATTGCTCCTGGTTTCAAATTGATCTTTACTCTCCTCCCCCACCCCCACCCCCATGCTCTTTATGCACCCCACGTCATAAGGATTTGTGGTCCATAAACTGTCAGGTACCTTGGCCATGTCGTCCTCCCAGAATGTGGGTGGCGCCATTCTCTGTGGCACCTCTCTGTAATGAATCTGTAACCAGAATGTTACTCATTTCAAACACCATCTCCAATTCTAGTCTTCTCTGAATAACTCCTCACCTGCCACTGTTGTCAGCCTGCACCCCTCTGCACCTGCTTATATTCCTCTCCATGCCCTCCCAGTATCATCCGTTGCCTGCACTGCAATCCAATCCTCTCTGGCCAACACTGCTTTGGTCTAGATGGACACTATCGTTCTGTCTCTGGCCTGAACAGATATTTGTTTGGTACTCTCCATATGTTTCCTGTGATGCCTGTCATCCATGCAATGGCAATGTCTGTCCCATACTAAAACATCTCGGGGGTCAACTGGCAACCCCTCTGTACTGTGTGTCCACAATGTACCTGAACGATCTGTCTTGCACATGTGTATGCCTGGTGTTGAGCATATTATGCCATTGTCTGTGAATGAAATGGTCCTGTTTAGTCTGCTCATGATGTATTGTCCCAATATGTTAACAGGTGTCTGTCGAGAGTAAAGTAAAGGTAGTGATAAGTCGTGATCTCCTATAGATCAGGAGATGTTATCAGTGAAAGGAACTACTTCCCGAGCCCCAGTGAATCCTTGATTGTTTATGGCATCGCATGACAACTTAAATGTTCCTTCGCTAATGCATGACCTAGTCACCCCATGTCAACAAGAAAGGAAAATGTTTTGTCATCCATCGCCACCCCTATGCGTGATTCCTCCACATTGAGGGTACATAGATGGTCTATTTTCTGTGAAGGGGTTGTTCCCCCACCATGGTAAACCCTCACACTTGTCCAACTGGCACCGTCGCCACTGTCTCCATGGGCTCTTGTGTGTTGTCATCCTGTAGTTGTGAAAACTGCTGTGTGGTTCCACTTATCTGTGGTGATTGCAAGTGCCTTGGTAGTGGTGCTGCCATCTGTGGTTCCTGTGTCTGCATGTGTTTGTTCTGGTGGCATCTGCTAATATACACCCTGTGCCTGACCCTAGGGTTGTGTGTTTGGTGCGTAATAATCTTGTCCCCCTTGATATGGCTGCTGTTCTTGTCCCCAGTTTTGCTGTGTCCCCCCTGAATCGGCATGCTCGTGAAATATGTCCTAGCTGTCCAACACTGTGGTGGTTACCTCCCCTATACTGGGAAACCTCCTGGGAAGCCCCGTGTCCCCTGCTGTGTTTGTTGTTCAAATCCCTGAAACCCTCCTTGATTATGATGCATTTGTGGCACAAAGCCACGCCCCCTTTGAAATCCTCCTCTTCCTCGGAATCCCTGCTGTGGGCCGCCCCGCCCCATGTATCCTCCTCCCATGGGCGGTGCAAATTGCTATGGTGGTTGGTACTGCTGCTGAGGTGCAGGTGCTTATGGGGTGGGGCCAGTTATGACAGCATACTTTGATAACTTCTTTTGCACTAGCTTGGCCTCATCTGCATTTCTCTCTCCCACTTTTTGCTTAATCTTTTCCTGCGATAGTCTACAGTGGTGCAATATTGTGAGCTGTATTTCTGGCCATCCCGTTGCTTCAATGCCCACCAATTTTTCAAACTTTTTTGTTCTGGCTCTGGTAATCCCTGCACTAGATGTGATAAAATATGACTTTCATTTTGTCCCACACCTCTCGAGTTTCGAGGCACCAAAGCTCTTGAATCTCCTGAATGTATCAAACGGGATCTTCGTGGTCCCGCATTTTTTCATGACATAATCGCCCCAATGTCTAACTTGTCTGGGTGTTGTGTGTGTTCGTAGTGCTTGCCACACTGCTGCTATACAATTGGCGAATAGTGACCTGTCATGTGCCGTGTTCTGTGTTGTTACCCCTGGGAACCCCGCCCTCTTCAACATGTCATCAACTGCGTTACCAGGTATCAAAACTAATAATCCCTTTACGTCACCCACTGCCAACCTATGGCCCATAGCTTAATCTCATGAATCCATTTCTCCACTCCCACTCTTAAAGACGGTAGCCTGCATTCCATGTTCGTTGTGTGTGTGTTTTCAAGGTACATACTGAGGTCTCGCCCCTCCCCTCTCTAGTAATGGCATCTGTAAGTATGCTGCCCTCTCTTCCGGTACGCTTAATTTGTATGGGCCCTCTCTAGTCTTCAATGTCTGTGCATATGTCTGCTGGTTCTAGTCTAGGTACTAGTTCTCTCTCTTCATAAGCTCTAGACAATTGTCCCCTTGAACATGCTATCGCTGTTTCTTCCCTCCTGCGTCCTGGGAGACCCTAAGTCTGTTGAATGTTGCTACAAAAGTCATCGGAAAAAGTTAATCTCCTTGATGTCAAATATGAGTTTGATTTCATATTAAGATCAATGTCCACTAAATTGTACTTGCTGCCTCCTGCCCGGCCCCTAGGCTTCCTCCACTGTCTGCTGTCACGCTCCTGCCTCGTGAATTGGTGCTATCTGGCGCTACTCGTCTCTCTCTAACTCACACTTATTCCTTTCCCAGTCGATTACTATTTGTGTCTTTACCACTCTTCTTGCATGCTCAGTTTCCTCCTTTGGCGCTCGCTCTCTCGCTAGTCCATCCAACTGCAACTTCCTCTGTTCCCTCTCTGCTAACTTGCGTTTTTCCTGCTCGGCTATCTCTCTTCGCCTCTCAGCCTTTTCCAGTTCTCCTCTCCCTTTTTTCTCCCTTTCAGCTCTCTTCCTCTCCTTCGGATTCCATCCCTCTCTATTCTTTCTTCGCGCTCCCTTTCCAAATGGTCTTTCCTCCTGCCTCGTTCGCTGCCTGTCTTCCCGCTTCAATTTCTCCTCTGTCCTCTCGCTCTAACCTTACTTCCCGATCCTTCTCCCTGCTATCCACCTCGTCTGCCCAATCTGCCGTGTCAGCATCCCTCTTTAGGCTTTATAGGGCCTCAGTCGCCCCTTTTGCCTTCCCAATTGTCTTCTCTTTGAGTTTTAGGAGCACCTGTGCTGCTATCCATTCATTTGCGCTTATGCCCTCAATCTCTTGCTTCCCGCGCTGTAGCCCCTGCTCGCTCCTCCAGCACTAGCTGGCTGCCCTGCGCCTTTCGGCTTGTCTTCTTTAGTATGTGGAGGTGGCTTATGTCAGATTTGAGTACCCCTCTGCTGCCCTCAGTTCCTTAATTGAGCACATCCTCTGTTCATCGTCTGTATAGTCAGATACTACATTGGCGGGGCAGGGGGAGGTGCGCAAGGGTGAGACCCCTCTTCCTTCACCTCATGCTGGCTTTGCATCCACTGATGCCGGCCGTTTCCCCCTCTCCCTCCTGAAACATGTCCTGTATGTGTGTTAATAGCGATTGCTGCACGTCCTTGGAGAAACTGCCACAAGGCGGCCATGGTTTGGTTAATTTGCCTGAAGTATTTTTGGACCATTCTATGCTATACTTGCATATTTTTCCCTAGTAAGGCGGGAGATATTTTTCCCTTGTAAGGCGGGAGTGTCTTACACAAATGCTGAAGCGGAGTGGCCCCGAACCCTCCCCCCAGCTCCTCACCGTCAAAACTCGCCATACTATGCGCAAATCTAAGGGTGACGTCACCAAGCTAAAATCACAATTCCAAAGAACAACCGTGCACACACAACAGTGACCCATTACGCCAACCCCAGAGCTGCCTTCCTGTTTCTCCAGAGCAGAGTATACCAATATTCTCTTGTGAACGAGTAGAAACGAGATTGGTCCCTGGGTTTGGAACTGTCCTTTGCTGAGCTCTGTTTATTTTTTGTGGTAGTGGTGCAAGGCCAGGTTGTTTTTGAGGTGAAGCCCACACCTCTTTGTTTAGTTTGATAGGGGGGATTTTCCTGGCTACCTCGCAGTTTTTAGATGTTTGAAAAAGGTGATATTCCACAATTTTTGCATTTTTGTGATAAGTGCAGATTTTATTCTTAAATTAGGGTGTGGGCTTTTAGCCCAATTGTGGTCAGCCTACATGTGTTTCAACCTTGTGTGTCTTTATCAAGACTATTGGTGGTTGTCAAAGCCCCTGTTGGGGTCCAGTGTGATTGTATATATGTCCTGTGTGTTCACAGCAGGGCTTTTCGTGGGCCCTGGAATCTATACTGCGTGGAGCTGTTGCGTCCTCGGTCCGATGGCTCTTGTGATCGAACAGCGCTGTTGCGTCTGATAATGTGTGAAACGCCTTTCTCCAGGAGACTTGACCAGTCAATTTACATTCCCCAATCTAGGATGGCTCCAGCTAGCCCTCACTGGAATACCATCATCTATGACCCGAGCTAAAACGCCCAACCCACAGGAATACCTTCTTCATAAACTCTCATCTTAGACCGAATGGGACCGAAATATATAAAAGGGTACTTTCTACAACAGTACTAAACAATACTATGACACAACCAAACAATACTTCACCAGTACTTAACAATGCCCAATGTTACCCCACAATACTCAGTACCCTCACTCACAATTGCTGTTACTCTGGACCAGTACTTAAGTTCTGTGCTGCACTGATGCTGCTCGGCTGCCGGCTCCCCCGTCAAGGCAATCGCCTCTCCGTATGGGTCTGCCTGGACAACTCGCTGATCTCGAGCAGAATGTTTTCCAAAATGGCTCCCGACGACCTTTAAAACGGGTAAGTGTTTCCCGTTCTTCTCGAAATACACGCGAGGGGGGGGGGGGGGGCCCACAGCCTCTCGGGTTCAGCAACGAAGGGGTCGGCTTAGTGCTGGGTTGGCGCAGGCAACCATCATCCGGCTACCACCTTGTTGGGGACGAACTCCCGGGTTGGTCTGAGGGCAACTAGGAGTTTGTGGACTTTTCTTTTGTATAGCCAAAACAGTGATCAGTACACGGCTAGATGAGAATCCTGGAACCTCTCAATGCGCCCTGGCTCACAGGCCAGTTTTGTCCCTTCCTGACGTCAGAGTGACGTTACAACTTGTGCCCTTCACCAGAAAACCTAGCATCGCCAGGGATTGGGCTTGAGTGGTAGTCCACCAATAGTGGACCGTATACATGTTAGTTCACTGGCTCCCGCATGTCAGGTGGCTGGCCTGGCCCATCCCCAATTATCTAATACTATACAATGTTGCAGTGTGAGGGTCTTGCCCATTTCTACCCACCCCTAGGGTCCTGAACTACGATTGGCTAGAGATAATCTCCCCAGGCCCGGACTCTGAAATGGTTCGCATCTTGAGGTGTACCTTTTAAAGGTAATAATAACTGTATCGTGGGTGTGGACGAGGAGAGTGACAATATTAGGGTATTGTCAGAGGGAAATTGTAATGGTTTCATATGGTCAATTTTTCTCCATAGATTGTGGGCCTTACCAAATGAAATGTGTCAAGAGATTTAGGTTGGGTGCCCACCTGGCACCTTGGTGTTTTCACAACCTGTATAAACTGAGTGCCTCATTACCGGGTCTACCGGTAACCCGCTGATGCTACCGGTGGGCTACCAACAGGCTCGCCTTAGCGTTACTGCTGCTCGTTATCCCGGTGCTACCGGGATATTACGGGTGCCGGCAATGGCGATCCCATTCCGCGGCGCACCATCCATGGGATGGGAACTACTTAAGCACTGTTAATGGTGACAGTGCTTCTGTAATTGGCTGGTACGGGCCTGAACTCCTGGCAGATCGGGCCTGCCGGTCGTCCACTGCCCCTACTGGGAAAAATACTGGTGCCGATGGTACGTCCGTTTTACTGGCATTTTTCCCAGACCGGCTTACTCATTACGACTGCCCATTTAGCGTGGACCTCTTATGGGGTGCACCCGTTTTTATATGGTGGACACAAGTGACCATGATATGTTGGTGGCTTTGTTCCGACTATAAAGGTAAAAAACCGACTCATTAGGAGTAAAGGACCTTACTACTAATCCATCCTGGTAATCGTATCCCGTGGAATCCTATTAACTTAATTAAATGTAATAACCAAGTGAATCTGTCTGTAGGCAGCCTTAAATTTTATGAAAGAAGTGTTGTTCTCTCCTCCTTTTGATGAATGAATTTTTTTTTTTTTTAAAAGAGAATCTATCTGTAGTTCAGGGCAAATATGTGTGCAATCCATCCGTGCATGTCCAAACCTTTTTGATGAGAAGGTTCCTAATGGGGAAAAGAGAGCATTGAAGAAAACCTATGCTCTTAGGTGTAGTGATGTTAATGAAAGAGCTAATCTGAAAAATTCAAACGCCTCGAAGCAGAAAGATAAAAACGTGACGTTGCAACATATGCATCTGATGTTGCAGAGAGATTCTGAGCATATGTTGGAAGTAATTTCATCCAAAGAAGATCGTAACTTTTAGTGGATCATTAAGAATATGCAGCAATCGCAGATAGGAATACAATATGATGCATTGAAGAGATTTGTGGTACACTACTTTATGCACTAGGTCTTGTTCCCCCAGATGTCGTTGCCGCTTACTAAGTGATGCCTAAATTAAGGGCCTTCTTTTAGCTACTGCTCGTCGAGTCTTTATTTCGACCCTTGATGGTAGAGAAGCAAGCGAGGGACTTCTGTGCAGAATTGTTGTTTGAACTTATTTAAATTTGAGGCTTGTTCTTAAAGGAATGGTTCGGTACAATTTTTTTATGGGTCGGCGATGTGTTTTTATGCCTGTCGCTCGATTTTAGAAAAATTTTCTATGGACCTTACCCGAGTTTTCGTCCATTAAACGCACGCGAAAACAGGCAGTAGGGTGCCGCCATTTTTTGATAATCTTATCACTTGCCGTATCGCCCTGGCTTTCCTGCTTTTGCAGCACTAAATCATATCCCCCCGCCCCTGAGCCTGACATTATCAAAACATTCATATTCCCCGCCTCACTCCGTGACGTTTCTGTGCTGCATAGGCAAACGCACCCAGTCGTCTTCTACGCGACTTCACACAGAACCCGGAAAACAACAAAGATCAACTCGCAACACAGCGTGCCACAATTCGGAATATGAAACTGTACTTTAAAATCAAACAGCAACACGGTACATTTGGTAAAGTACATTTATTTGACATGAAATGTTTATAGAATATTCAGCAATTGCCATATGAACTCGGAATGCCATTTATTTTCTTTTATCTCTATCCACAAATCCGTTAGTTTATCGTGAGTAACGCGCTGTTCCTTTATGGTACACAGGGTGTTGGTTTTCGTTAAAAGAAGCACTTTGGTCGCACGGTGAACCGCAAGGCTGTTCCATCAAGTAGGCACTAGGCCAGTGTAAAGGTTGATTATGTTGCTTCTAGCCACTAGTACCGCGTAAGGGCATATGGGCCCTTGGCGATCGTCCCATAAAATCGTCAAAGTGGTGCAGTTGTTTACAAGAAGCTGCAGCCGGCAGTTGAAAAAAACATCTGCCGGGGTCTGAAACTGGTGGCAGTAGCAGTAGGGAAGGATATACCTGTTTTGAAAACATAAAATGTATAATTAGTCTCACCAGCCAATCTTTATTAATATTATTCATTTTATTTATTACGGCCGCGCGGAAACTATTTGCTTTCAAGGATAGTGCAATGGAGTATGTTCGGCTCTAAAATCAGTGCGAAAAGTAATGAAATAAATCGAGGTTAGCACCCAATGAGAAACAACTGTTTGTCTACATGCGTGTGGAATGTGGATCTGCATGCCCATGTGCCCGCTACAAGGACGATCCCACAAGTTTTCCAAGCTCTTCATTCATTCATGCATCCATTCATTCATTCATTCATTCATTCATGCATCCATTCATTCATTCTTCATTCTGGTATAAAAGCGTCTAAAGAGTTACTTACATTATATTTGCAATTTCCATTGTGTCTCTGTGTAATGCAGTCCGTAAATCCCACTGTGCGCTTGACAACGATTTTGCATATACTGAACTAACATGAAACTCTGTCTAGTTTCAGAATTTTCTGCCTTATCGTCTCTTACGTTATTGCACCCCCCCCCTTCAAATGAAGTTCTTTCTGCATGGTCCCCGTCTCTCAAGGTAAAAAAACAAATAGAAACTAATACTTCCAGTGCGAGTTGTGGGCCTCTTCAGGGCGCGAGTTGAAAATCAAAGCCGCTGACCTTCACTAGAAATGAGCATACATTCTTTCTTTGCAACATCCCGTAGTAAAGCCATCTGTGAGAACTTGAAGTTTCAAATCCATCTATGTACTGCGCCTCAATGTGCAAATGCGAACCGGCGTCTCTCCCATCTGCAACGGCTCGCTTGGCGCGTTCTAAGGCCCCCAATTTTGTCCTCGTTGTCTGCGAGCTTTGAAGCCCCAAAGAACCATAACTTGAGTCTTTTTTAATTATTTGGGGAAGGTCAGGGAAAGTATAAAGTACCCGAGGAGTTGAGTTGAAAGTGAGATTTATTGTTTTATTATTTGCAATACGCAAGCCTCCACCGGTTAACAGTGCGCAGCATTTACATGAGATTGCGAAAATTAGTTATATCAACAAAAATATATACATACACATATAGACAAGATCAGCAATTTGAGGTGAATGGAATTCAAAGATGACACCCAGGTTGTTCGCCACCCAGGGATGGTGAAGGTAGGGGTTAGGGTTAGCGTACTTTGTATGTACACTGTACAATAACATTTATTTACAAAAAGGCAATCGTATTACAATTATTTAAACCGGGATTTGTACTTCACAACCAGCTCTCCTTTGGGTGGACATGGCACAGTGGCAATGGATCAGTGCTCTGCACAGAAACTTTCAAAATTCCATATCTGTGCTTCTCTAATACAGCAACAATAAGGCTTTTGACAAAGTCGAACTCCGTTTTCTCATAGACTGGTTTGATCACCCATTGCTTCTTTTTGAAAAGGCCTTAGTGTAGCGAGGCATCCTTACATTACCCGTAGTCCTAGATTGTTCACGGCCGAGATTCTCGTTATGATATGATCGTTTATTT
Source organism: Ambystoma mexicanum (assembly GCF_040938575.1). NCBI lineage: Eukaryota > Metazoa > Chordata > Amphibia > Caudata > Ambystomatidae > Ambystoma > Ambystoma mexicanum. The sequence continues at coordinate 337,924,869 of NC_090934.1, read as the reverse complement.
ATATAGCGCCTATACACAATGTGTTTCAAAGCGCTTCAAGGGAGGGAAGAAGGGAAAATACAACCACATTCTTACAGGCCATGAACAGTAAGGATGTGAAATTAACTATCGTACTCAGCCTGACGAGATTTCAGATAGTGCAAGAGCTAAGACATAGATAAGGAAGGAAGGGAGGGGGAGAGTGGGAAGGAAATGGAAACAGACAGGCGACTACCGTACTAGGCCTGATGACATTTCTGGTAGAGCTGGAGAAAAAGAAAAGGTGAGGGAGAGAGGTGCAGAAAGGGAGAGGAGGAACAAAACAAGCAACTATCATACTAGGCCTGACGACATTTCAGATAGTGCTGGAGGCATTGTGGGGAGGAAAAAAAAAAACGGTAATGGGAGGGTGGAGGAAACGGACGAGGTTGCTATCATATTAGGTCCAGGGACAATTCTGATAGAGTAAGTGCATAGAATAAAGTAAGGGGAGGAGATAGAAAAGTGAGAAGGGAAAGGAGGAGAGAAAAGAGAGTAGGCAGTCAAAAAGAGCAGAGAAGCAAGAGTGAAGTCGAATACAATTGCAGAAGTCATTAGTAACACATAATGTTGCAAGCCAAGATGAAAATAGGAAGTCCAGCATGAGAGTTGAGAAAGAGTGACGCACCATGAATGAATGAAGTCCATAAAGGTCAAATCCAGCATTGGCCACAAGATGGTGAAGGAAGGCACCAGGTGGGCGGGGCTTAGGCCAGGTGACCTAGAGCCACTTGCACCTGCTCCCCATCTGAAAGGAAAAGAACCTGGAGGGCTCCTTGAGTAGGGAAACAGAGCGGCAAGCAGGAAGGCACCAGGTGGGCGGGGCTTGCTAAGTGGTGAAAGAGCAGAAAGCAGGAAGGCACCAGGTGGGCGAGGCTAAGGCCAGGGGACCTAGATCCACTTGCACCTGCTCCCCTTCTGCGGTCAAGACGGCAAGTAGAGTCCTATGTCTCATGCCCTGTATGCTGAAATGCAAGCGCTTTGGCCTGTACTTTAGGCACATATTGTGGAACACCTCCAAACCTCCTGTGTGACAGAATTCTGTCATTCCCCTCAAATCTCTTGATAGTTTTATCGAAAACAATCTTCTCAATGGCTTTGTGTGTCGTTGAAGATGGATTCAACCACTTCTTCTTCCGTGCCTCCACTGGGGACAAAGGGCCATGTTCACATTGGTGGAAATGTAGGTTTTCTGACCAGCGGTGCACGTTGGTACAGTGTTGCATCAGTGACCGCCATTTTTCAAGTAGTATTTCCACTGACCCTTCACAAGTTTTGGAGCTCCACCAAAGATGGTTGCTGATAGACTGGGACCACTCTGAAATACTTTCCAAACCTTTTTTTTTTTTCCCTGCACCCGAGATTTTCTTATTGATTGATTTTAGCAAGATGCCATACGTCAAATTGATGTTTAATATGTGGGAACTGCTCTCTTTGTCTTGGCAATTGAAACGTGTCTGTCCGTGGCTAAGAAGTCGATGTGCATTCCCCTCGATTGTAGATATTCCACTGATTTTATAAATCCTAGTTTCTCCATGGCCACTGAGGATGTACATTGTGTTTCCTGCACGACCACCAAACTCACAATTTTCTTACTATCCATGTCCTGAAAGTGGTAGGTGCAGTACTTGGCAGAAAATCCAGGGCTGTCGCACTGTCCATCGCCGGCTAGCCTGAATCGTTTGCCTTTGAATGTACTTGCTAGAGACAATTGTTCAATTTTCCAAGCATCACTAATGGCCTGAAACAGATAATCATGTTGGTATTTGTAGTACTGCGTTTTTTAAATGAAATGGAGTCCCACAAACTGAAAGAAAGACTCCACTTTCTAAAACTGGAGCTACTAAAAAGTGATGCAGCTGCACACAGTAGATTGCCTGCTGGCATTCTCCCCAGCATCGGTTGTGCAGACCATGAGAACGTATGATTTAATCTACAGGCGGCATGTATTGTGACGTTACTGCCTTGTTTTTGACAAGTCACATGAATCAATGGCTTCCCACATACTTTCCCTCTGACGGAATGCTCACATTTCAGCATAATTATAATATCCATCAAACAACTGTCGAATACTATGTATTTGCCCTCTTTCATTAGACTGTCATCCTGCGTCAAAGTTGCTTTGCCCTGTGACGTTGATGACATATGACCACATTTGAAAGAAATATCGGTGCTATCAAGTTCTGATGCGTCAGTGAATGCTGCTGCTGGTTCATTCTGTCATTTCAACATCTGCTACTTCAACATTGATTGGAGAACACAACAATGTCGACAGCTTTTTTGGTGGCAATCTTTTGGCGGGTGTAGATTGCGTGAATCGATCTGCGACTACTTCAGAGCTATCTTCAATACATCCAGTATCATGTTGTGGTGGTGCGGTCGCACTGTAGCAATGGTCCTTTACAATTTTACTGGATTCTCCGGACACATTCAATCTGGCCATTGGACATGAGCATCTCTAGTCTCAACATGCGGCGTCTGAATTAATAGTTCCTCCATAGTGTAAATGGTCTGGCAAGCAACATCTCTCATTCGCTTCACTGTCTGTGTATGTATAGTTCGGACACCCACGGGTAACTAGAGGATAGATTGGAAAAGGGATGTTCAGTTTAAACGCACGATAAGTATAGTACAATTGTCTGGAAAAAAACAAAAAATAGTCCCCAGCACAAAAAAATTTCTAAAGTCATGAACTGTTTGGAACCTTATTTTTGTTTCTTTTCTTTGCAACTTTTTTGACTCGACCTTCAACATCTGCACGCTGTTGCTCCGATCCGTATCCGCATGTCTCCCCTTCCTCTTGCGCTGCGACGACTATATTTTCTGTATCCGCATAGACAGCACGGAATGAGGCTCCATCGACTCTGAAACATAGTATTTTCATTACTGTGTATCAAAATATTGTTAGCATAAAACACACGTGAGGACGAACACACATGTACATCTCAATAGCCAAACACGATTTAAATATTTTGTGGAACAAAAGTATTCGAGCTCTGATGACCTAGTTCGATGGAGCTGTCCGTATCCATACCTCTGGCTCTGCATGGACTGCCACAAATGATTGTATTGAAGAGGAGGCATCAGCAACTCCCTGAAACACAGTACTTGCGTTAGTATGGTTTTCAATATGAAACATGGTGTAGAACAATCAAACGACAAGTGTCCCAGTCCTGATGATCACGGTCAATGGAGCTGTCGGTATCCATACCTCGTGCTGCTGAAGAACATCTAGGGCTGTTGTCAATGTGGTGGACGCTTCAGCATCTCCCTGAAAGACAGTACTTGCATTAGTATGGATAACACTAATTATAACTGAAAACAAACACCAGGGGACGACAACTAAGGTGTATATCAATTGGAAAGCACTAACCAAACAATTGGTAAAATAATCACACGATACATAAAAACTATTACTTGACATGCATAAAACAAGTCTGTAGCGGAATAGCCAAGTATGATTACCTGATACGCGCTAGAAGTGGTTGATAACTGCGGGCACGTCACGGATGTAGAATGTTCTTGCGTCCGATTCAGTGGATAGTCAAGCAGTTGTAAAGGTAAATTATTGTTTGATGATGAAATGCAAATATTAAAAAATTGCCATGTAAACCAACAGAATACTTGAGAATAATGCTATTGAAAATTTGCAATATAGCACAGTTCCCTGTGCCCATAAATAGATTTCCTTTGGGGGTTATAAAATCGAAAAATAATTTATTGATAAATGTCATTATTCAAAAAGCTGTACACTCATATCAATATTGAAAGTATTACAAGGGAGTATTAAAAGGGACACAACACCTAAAATATCAATTAATCCATTCGGCTACCTACACACTACCTAAAGCTAAATCCGGACACTTGACTCACCAGTGGCGGAATGTGGAACGATTAGAGTTGGAATAGCCTTTGCGAGCAATTTTCGTGTCGTTCGCCGTTTATTCTTCTTTGTTACCCAAGATGTGGCGTACATGTTCGAGGAAAAGTGCCGGCTGCAGATGCGGTATCGATCACCCCTCTTGTCCTCTAAGACTTGTTGGACTCTACTTTCCAGCTCATCCAGTGGATATCCGCGATGTCTGACTCATTCTCTCAACTGTTTTCGGGAATACATGCATTGGTAGTGCCTTCAGATTTAGCATGGGTCTTCGAAGGACAACCGCTAATCTAACAGGCGGGCATTGTTGAAAATTCTGAAAAGTAAATATCAAGATTATTATAAAACGTTGATGAATAAAAATGTCATAAAGTAAATGAACCATACCATGCTCAATGCAAGGTTTGTTTTGGTCGCCGGAACTATACCAGTTCATCATGTGCGGCTTCGTATTTGCATAAATTACAGGAATTTTTTAAATTATGTGACTAAACTCTGAACATGTGACTCGTCCCTTGGATGTTCTGTCTTGCACGAAAAGGAAACATGCTTGCATTATAGACTGGACCCCCGAAGGATGCAATTCGATGACAATTGACACAGATGAAAATAAATAGATCTATTGATAGCATAACAATTGAAACTCAAGTCAATAGCAATGAGACCAATGACCATAGCTCTATTGGGTACTGTAATTGCAAATAGATTTGTAAAAATGACCGAAATATGACTAGGATACATGGCCTTACCTTGACCAACAAACAGTTGGATTCAGCAGGCCGAGCAGTATGTTGCAGGAGAACAGGTAGATGGCAACAGGTAGCACACTGATGAGTTTGCTCAAAGCGGTCACAGATAGCACGACGACGAGCAGATTAGCATAGATCATGTGAACGATAGCCCCTGGGCGTGGGATGCCTTTTGAAGTGTACATGCTGTTTGGCACCTTGGCAGTTTGCGCCTGTGACATCCCCCCCATGCCAGCGCTCATCCCCGGGTGCGAACCGCCTTTGATAGAGGGGGGTGGGATGGATGGGCCAGTGGGCATGCAGGCAAGTGTGTGGGAGCGAGGGGCCATCGGCCATAGTCTTCTCAGTAGAAACTCTGACCAAGTGCCTCCAGTAGTGGGTTCACCCCTTGCCCTTATGTAATAACTTTGGTTGACATTCGCGTAGATGGGACCACTGAGCAGGACACGGGGCATCCATTTTTGTACCCCCTTTCCAATCCATCTTGGTGACCAGGCCTCACTGCGCACAGCACATGGCCCCCACCCTCGTTCCCACTCTGACTGGAAAACTCCAGAGGTATTTGCAACAGCTAATAAATGTAAACACATTGCTCTTCCTCTGCATGTGAACCAACCTGAACTAAGCACATAGCTCGTTCATCTCCACAAACGTGTCCTCAATACCTGCATGCATTATTGGGAATATATTATGTTAGCTAGATAGTGACCACCCTGCTTCACAGCGACCTGACCTTCACCCATTCGGATCACAGATGTCTGTCGTCCATCCTTGAATGGGGACCCACTTGGTTCATTTAAAAAATCGAAACAACCGTTGTTAAAATATATTTTATATGTTTTATTTTGTATCTTATTTTGATGACACAAAAATACAAAACTTTACACATTGTACAGGTCAGGTTGCAGCACAGTGAGAGAAAATCCCCTGTACTGACCGCTGTCACTCGGGAACGTTTCTCTTATGGCACGAACGGCACAGGCGGGTATTACTCTTCGAACGCGGTGTCCAAGCCTCCCGTGAAGCCACCATGTAAAGGAACGATAGGCCACCAGCCTGTACCACCTGTGAAAAGGAATGAAACAAACTGTTTTTAAATTACCAAGATAAGTTTAATAAAGGTTTGTTGTCAATGACAATTCTTGTAACTAATGGCATTCTGCTCGGACAAATGCTCTCTAGACACTGCACACTATCGAACGACTTTCATGCATTGCAATGATATGTATATGTAATTTTTGATGTAGTAGAAGACCATGAAATAGGAGTGGGATGACAAACGGAGTATACTTACTCGTTACTCGGATTACGAGGACGAACAGTTGCGCGAAGTTCGTGCATAAGCACTATCATTATCCTCAACACGGACCGTGTGAGGCAGGATGCCCTGAAGTCTAGCAGCTCGGTGATGCATTGCGGTCGTGGCTCGCCTTCTGAAATGAAGAGTTTTCACAGCAGCAGCAGTTCTCGTCCTCGGTTGGCATTAGCTCGCACCGATTGCATGTGCACCAGGTGGAAACACCGTCCATGCGACTAGGTCCACCCTCTTCAGCTGTTGAATCGTCCTCCCAACTGCTGTCCGAAGACCCATTGTTTTCGCGTGTTTGCCTTTCCAGTAGTTCCTCCTCGGTATACTCGGGCTCGTACATGTAGGGCATTATTGTAGCCATTGTGTGTTCAGAGCACAGAAACAAGTCACAGAATACTCAAAGTAACACAGAGAGGAATGAAATCGAAAATCTGCTGCTGTGTTGTGAAACGGTCTGTTTATACTTATTGAGGAAAGAGGCGTCTTGCCATTTCCATGGTGACACGTCATTAGCTGAAGCGCAGTGGATGTTGACGCGAGACGTGCTTTGGCGTTGTGAAATGGGCGTTACGCGTCGTCTGATGACAGGCTCCGGGGCGGGCGATATGATATAGTGCCGCCAAAGCAGATCAGCCAGGGCGATGGGGGAAATGATAGGATTATCACAAAATGGCAGCTCCCTGATGCCTGTTTTCGCGTGCGTTTAATGGACAAAAACTCGGGTAAGGACCATAGGAAATTTTTCTAAAATCGAGCGACTTAGGCTTAAAAACACATGGCCGACCCGTAGGGGCAATAAAAATGTTTTAACGAACCATTTCTTAAAAGCAATGATTTTGGAACAATGTAGTTTGTATAAGTGGCTTTTGTGAAGCATGAATAGAGAATCCTATGGAATCTGACTTGGAAGTTCACGCATTTCACTGCTCTGTTAACTTCGAAAATGAAGACATCCTTGTTTTCCTAGCCTCTTATGGTGCTGATCCCGGTGGGCATCCAGTGGACAGGTAGCATGTTTTTGTTGTTCGCAATGAATGTCTACGTTTTTTCAGTTTCGAAAAGGTGCATAGTTTGGACATAGTTGGAGTGATGTGGACGGTTGTCTTTATGTGTTGCCGGTGAATTGTTTCAAAAGTAATTTGATATGAATATGATATAGGAGTGTTTGGCCTATTTGGTTGTAGACCTGTTGTTGTTCTGGTATGGAACATGGTTGAAAAGCAGGCAAATGTATGGTCACCCTTGTGGGTGCTAGCAGACACTTTGTGGTGAAGTCGATAAGTTAAATTGAACACATCATTTTTGTGTTGAGCCTGTGGTTTTATTTTGGGCTATCTTTAGCTAAAATAGATTTTGAGTGCTGAAAGCTGGAGATCTTGAAGTTCACGATTTTCACCAGGAAGTGTCATGGCATATATGGTAATCGAGGTAATGAAAAATGAGCAATAAGTACATTTTCACCCACCGGGTGCAGGGCTAGAAAATATCACTAGTCCAGGAGCTGGGAACCATTACTGCCAGCCTGGCTCCATGTAGTGCACACACGTAGCATGGCAGACCTCCTGTTGACCAATCTCAGCACTGTTAAGATTTGTTTTTCAACATGGAGATTTTATAAAATGGGTCTTGGGAATCCATGTGTCTAATAAACCCACAGGTATTCTACTGTATTTAAACTGCCGAGTGATTTAGAAAAGGTAGGAACTTTGACAGTCTACATTGCTATACATTCTGGAGGTACAATCCCCAAGAACTCTGATTGGTATGACCACCATACATTTCTGGTATTTACTAATACGTAGAAAAATGATTTGTACGATAAGTAACTTGGATTATCTCAACAGTTTGTAAATACATACATGCTTATTGCCGTCCTCAAGTCTAATAATTTTATAGTCCATCTTACTTACTTTGTACGTCTGTTTCTTTCTTTGTATCAAATCACTTTTTTGTTCTAGGACAAAAGTCAACAAATGAAGTACATTCTGGTCACCGGGGGTGTTATTTCTGGCATCGGCAAAGGCATCATTGCTAGCAGTGTTGGCACAATTCTGAAATCCTATGGACTGCATGTTACCTCCATTAAAATTGACCCATACATTAACATTGACGCAGGGACGTTTTCTCCATATGAACACGGTAAGGCTGATATCAATGAATTTCTAGTTCTGTTCTGGATTCACAAAGGGAACGGCTGTGTGTTTGTGTTTTTGTCTTTTTCTTTATTTGAAACATTTGTAAAATGCAAAATTCAGTCCATTAGTGAGTGGTGCTTACACAGTTGGAGGCACATTTATTTATTCTGTGTTTTTAAAAATGAGAACTGTTCCACTAATCCGCCATTTTCAGACATCAAATCATTTTTTTTTTTACTTGCATTATTTGGGCACAATTCATCTAGATACGTCTACTGCATTAACACAATGCAAACAAGTGAATTAATCTAATTGTTAAGCTTTCTTTGAAACCTCTAGCCTTTCATCTGGAAAGCTATGATTATGCTAAGAACAAAGTGGATTAAAAACCAAAAAATGTATTGGAATCCAACGTGTTGGTACATTGTTTATTTGAGAGCGCAGGTAACATTGACTGGTTTGATGCCTTACTTAGATCAGTCAAACGGAAATGGCTTGTATTTCAGGATGCAGGATCATTGAATGGGTGGGCATCCTATATAGTTGGTTAAATTCGAACATCAACTCTACGTTGTATGGGACGTTGCTCTGCTTTTTCTAATGGGCACAGACTACAAGGAGTGGGGTCGAAACCTGCATGGAGTGCCAAAGACCAATTGCTGGTAATAGTGAAGTTAAACCAATTTAGCAAGCAATGAAACACAAAATGTTAAAAGTAGAGAAAATGGTTTCTCGTTTAGGTTTCCCTTGTAAAGATTGTGGCTTGTTTGTAGGAAAGTCACGTGATGCTTCTTGTCTTTTGATGGTGTTGCAGGTGAGGTGTTTGTACTCGATGATGGCGGAGAGGTTGACTTGGATCTGGGCAATTATGAGCGCTTCCTGGACATCCGTCTGACCAAAGACAATAACCTTACAACTGGCAAAATCTACCAGTATGTCATCAACAAGGAGCGCAAAGGGGACTACTTGGGAAAGACCGTTCAAGGTACTGATTTTTACACTGCACAAAGGAGCTCTGTTTTAATTGTCAGGCAAAAAGCGGGCTCAACCTAGTTTTGGTTTTTGGACCTGCAATATGGATGAACGGGCTGGGTGTAGGCAGACCTGAAACTTGGACTAATTTTAGACCAAAGCTATTATTTGATGGTTTATTTCCATGCTTAACTCACTGCCATAGGTTATTACAAATACAATACTGATAGAACTGTTTGGTTAAACGCACGTTTTCTTTTCATCCTGTGATAGTTGCTCGTCTGCCCATGAAACATATCAGTGTGGAGAGTAAGCGAAAGCAAACGGTAATGAACATTTTTGTTTGAAGGTTTCTGTATGCGATTGTCTCCAGTTAGGCACTGTGATGCTGGAATGCATCGGAGGGACAGGGCCTCCGTATCCTTGTCCTTTATTGCTTTTTATCGTGTGTTCTATCGTGTTTTCCACGCAGGAGTTTTTGTGGGACTCCTGGCTGTGCAGCACTCTTTGGGTTTGGTGAACAGACACATGGGATACCCTTATGGCACCCATTGGTAGGGGTGCAACCCTGTGCCCCTAGTGTATGTTTTTGTGCACCTGAGTGTGACCCACAGAGCAGGGTACGGGCTGGTGGCACCTCCGTGCTGAAATGACTGGTGCTGTGAGCGTCCTCCATTTTGGGATGCCCAGGCCCTGTCATTGACAAAATGGGCCCCATTGCCTCTTGCCTTCCATCACCTGTTTCCCGAAGTCCCGGGAAGCCCTGCCTCTCTCCCTTCCCCTGACTGGCTGTTGGTTGGACAATCCGTATATGGTAGTGTGGGGAAGTGCCCACCAGACTGGCTGGAGCCTTCTCAACGACCGTATGTTGTGGGTACGCCTGTGGGTGGGACATGGGTGAATGGAGTGTGACGAATATACATTCTATGTTGTGACTGTCTAGTATCTGGTGTTTGACACAATGATTGAGACAGCCCTGCACGAAACCGGTATGAATGTAGCTTGGAGTGTTGAATGGCTCGGTACTTGTCCCAATAAACATAACTTGTTGTGAGTGTCTGGAGAGAAGTAAATGGCCTGAATACCTCGTGTACCTGTCATGATGCCTACCCCCGGAGCACCAGGCCAGGCCCAGCACGCCCGGGAGCAGGCATCACACCCCCGGGTTAAAGCCCAGCGGTCCTTTATAGGGGCTTTTTGGACTCTGTCCTGTCGCCGTTGGTGCCAGGCTCATGTTGGACATCAGTCCTGGCGCCATAAGCGCCAGGCTCATAAGGGGAAGTGTTTGGTGCACTTACCTGAAGCAGACCATGCTGCATGAAGAACCAAGCCAAATGATGCTTAGGAGGAACCATTTTTCTGATGGAACTATTTTGTTACTTGGGTGGGGCTGTGGAAGAATACTCACCTGGAACTTCTTCCAAAGCTATTAAAGCCACGCCCGGACAGCCACACGTGCTTCGCGTTGTTCTGCATCCCAGCAGTTGAACGCTCACCGTGTCTGCTCCTGCACCTGGACTCCAGCCACGTCCGCCTCGAACCTGGAACACCTGTAAGGGAATAAGAGAAGAGAAAGGTGAAAACCAAGAACTTGTTCAACCTTCTTACCTGCATCCGGAATCTTCACACCAGCATTCCTGAAGGAAGACTTCCATTTAAAAGCACTGCGTTGCTCGCTGCAGCGCCGCGCTTCACTCACCTGTTCCCGAGACGCCGCCCGGCTCCATCGCGGCTCTCAGCACCGGTCGCCACATCTCTGCACCTAGGGGAGAGAAGAAGAGACAAAAGGTGAGTAAGGGAATACAAGAGGAAAGCCGAATTTTCAGCCATATTACTTACCGTTTTTTCTTGGTGAACCCATTCCACATCTCGGGTCGGTGCCGCATCTTTGGCAGGTACCGCACCCCGGCCCCATTGGGGAAAGGACATTTTTAGCCATATTACTTACCGCTTTTCTTGGTGAATCATTCCACATCTCGGGTCGGCGCCGCATCAAGACATTACTGGGGAATTATAAAGACATTTAGAGGGGTCGCCCTCATCACTAACTCACCTGATTTTACCACCGGCAATTTAACCCCTCAACGCATCGCCTTTGTTTTGCACCTGAAATAAAGGATAGAAAAGGCAACATAAAAGGAGGCTCACACTTGAACTTTTGCATCTTCATACTTACGGCGTATTGCTCAGAAAAGTCAAGTGGATGTGCCAGCGCCATTCTGAAAACCAGTGAAGTAACTGGACGAACGCGCGCCCCTGCACCAGAAGCAGGATGGAGAGTTCATCCTTCCAAACCATAAGGTGAGCTTAAATCGGAGAGGAACGAAGGGGGAAGGGAGGAGCAAGCACACTATTCGGCAGACAGTTGATCCCCTTTCTCATCTGCAGAAGGATAATCCTACGGGCCCGACAAGCAAGATTTGGGGGTCCTGTTCAATCGGTGGTCCGAATTCTGCGCATCACGCTTGAAGAGGCCACAGCAACCCAGACCAGCGCCTCCGTGGGAGCCAGGTGAGCGTTGGAGTACCTGATTGGTTGACTGCCTGACTGAATGCCCGTAGTCATGATTAGATGCTTGTGCGACCAATGGAATGAATGGGAGATCAACAGTATATCTGGGGACCTCTCACTGCAAGGAATCGTGTTCAGAAGCTGAAGTCCACTACGACGAGTAACGGGAGTGAAGCTTAACCTTGAGCCCTGCTGGACGAGACGAATTGCTGTTGCGCTCCTTCGCAATCTGAAAGCTGCTGTGCTTCAAGAACTGACCCAGGGAGGACCTGGTAAGGTGCCCTCTTCCCGAGCTACGAGGGAACATCGTGCACAGCTGATATTTGCCTAAGCTCCCTGGTAGTCAGGCCTTCGACAGGCTGCTGACCCGATACGAGGACTGCTGCGGAACTCCAAGGAGAAGCACCCAGATTGTTGTCCGCCACTGTCGCCGACCGTGGCCGCTGTGCTCCTATTGCCTAAGAACTTCATTGATCCAAGGACGCTCTCGTCTGCATCGTCGCCGCTGTATCCTGCTGGAGAAGGCCTGACAGTTGACGTGCCGAGGAGCATCCACCGGTGGGTTTCTCGCCACCCAAAGACCACAGACGCCGACGACTCGATGCCCTTGCTGGGCCACAGTTCTTCAACTCTTTGCGGTCCAAACTATCGACACGAGGTGCCCCGCACTCCTCTTTCTCGCAGGACGTGTACGCTTCCCCGTCAACAAGCACCGCTAGGAACGGTGCGGCCACCTCAACGTCGTAGCTCGACCTGTTCTCCGTCGGACGTTCGACGACCCGTGACTCTTGCCTGAAAGGGAGGACACTCAAGAAGGGTTGTCGATTTCCCCGATGCGGAACGCTACAACACCAAGGTACTTTGGGGTTGCAGAACTATTGGGAAGTCTAAGGGTGAACAATGTATGGGCTGGGCTTGTATCTTTCTTCTACAGGTTGCCCAGGTAGGGGGGAATCTCCACACAGAGCTGTGTTTAACGGTAGTTACCAGTATTCTGCCTATTGCTCAACCATCCTGCTTTCCTTCCTCTCTACTGCTGGTTTCCTCTTTATTTTGATCTGTGTGTCATTCTGACCGTATGCACTTTAATAAGATCGAGTAACGTTGGTGGTACCACTTAAGAACTGTACATATTTACCATTGTTGATTTTTCGGAGTACAAAGTGAGTGATCGTGTATGTGACTTAAGACTGTGTTTTAACCGATACAGTGTGTGGACATTCCTGCGTGGGGACTACACTGTACTTAAGAACCAGCTTGCATCACCTCCAGAGAAGCTAGGCCTTGATTGCTCGACTACGTTACCATAATAGAGAATCTTGGCAGCGGTCTCTGTGCCTCCCCTCTACCATATAGAGAGCGGAAGTGCAGAACCCCCCCCCTCCGGTCTTTACAGGCACGTCTTCAAAGAAGCCGATTTTTTTTTTTTTTTTTTTTTTTATTTATTTTTTCATTTTTTTTTTTTTTTTTTTTTTTTTTTTTTAGCGAGTACAATCATTCTGGAATGCTTTTCAATTGTTGGAACAGTCATTAGATAAATGTTCAGTTTTCCTCCAAGAGTTTTCAATAAAACTCGCAATGCTTTTCCATGCTTGGATGATACCCTTTCCTTTTTGTAAGCCAATACTCAATGTAAATTCTGCAATGCAGCTGCTCTGCCGTCCGATACATAATCTGGTTAGCCTGCTGTAGAATTTGGTCCTAGTTTGATGTGGAATCCAGGAACCCTTATGTGGGTCTCTTTTGTAGTTCAATGTGCATTAATTGTTACTCTCCTAATGGTTCTACTTCAATCTTGTTTGCCTTTTTAGTTGTGCCTCATATTACTGATGCTATCCAGGAGTGGGTTATCAGGCAAGCCTTGATCCCGGTAGACGATGATGGCATTGAGCCCCAAGTGTGTGTTATTGAGGTTTGTACTGGTTCCTCCATTTATTATTATTTTTTCAAATTTGTGGCAGTGCTTACTCGCGAATGTGTTTTTGATATTGCAAGGCAGGCATGTTATTGACAGTAAGACCAACACAAATGACCACAGTTCAGGGTGTTTATTGAATTCTACAGATGGGCGCAAGCTACGACCATCAAATAATAACAGTCCTAGTTGTCTTGTCCAAATAAAAGGGCATATACTAATAAACCTACTGCCAATCATTACTTCTAAATACAAATCGTGTGGGAAACGGTGTTCTGAAAAAGAAACGTGTTCACAAAATGATATTGCAGGATGTTCAGGCCATTGGCCTCCCTTCCTCACGTTTTCAGCACGGGATAAGGCAGTACACAAGAGCTTAGCCCAGTCTCTGGCTTCTCTAGCACAAGGATACAGTTCAATCATTAGCATCAGGGCCTTCCATGCCGTCTCGTTGCCTTTCAAAGTCTCTTCATTCAGATGGCCTGATGTGACAAACAATATGTTCCTTTCCTCTTTCAGATTCTCACACATACTCAATTTCTCAGGCGACTCGGATCCCCCTGAGCTGGGCTCAGATCCTCTAAACACAATGTTTGTAGATATTTATGCATCCAATTTCTCATCAGATATTCTTTCTCTGACGCATGGTTCACCCCGAACCACCCTCACCCGGGCTCAGATCCTTTTAACACAATGCTCAATTAGTATCCCTCCGCCAGTCTCAGACAAATTCCAATTTCTAATATAACTTTTAACTCAAACTTACTTTAATCAAAAGCTTTTAGTTGATTTTAGCTCCGCTAGGCTTGGACCAACTTCACCTGTCATCCACTTTCTTTATGCTATTACTATCAAAGACTTTCGAATGTCCACATGGTTTTGCTTGACCTGTTGCAGAACCACTTCGAGTTCACAATTCTTTATCACTCTTCACTCTTCTTTGCCACCGTTCAGCTGGATACCTAACATACTTTCGAATGAGCAACCACGTGGTGCCTGACCACTCTAAGGTATCATATATTGGCTTCAAAGTTCAATCGCTCATCTGTTTAATTTTGTTCCCGTCACTTGCCACACACGCTTCATACACTGTTCTCTTCAGCTTTCACTATACAAAATTGCAGCTTGCAACCTTGGCTTCAACACAGACCGGTCTGGTATCAGTCGCTCCAACTCACCGGCTTTGTTGACTTCACTGGCGCTGCTTTGTTGTAGGAGCCAAAGACAATACCACAGCGGCAAACTATTCTCCCGCCCCCCCCTCCCCGCCTTGACTATCGACGCAAGAGAGCCCCTGGTACCTCCAACACACAATGCAGGTTTCTTCATCCTTGGTTCCTGGTCTTACGTTTCCTATTCTCGAAGGTTCATGAAAGTAATGGTCTTTCGTTGAAAAGGTCCAAGGCACTTCCTCCCTGCAATCCTCTTCTGTTTTGCCGTATTTTGTCTTGTATTAAACTGCCATCTTGGAACTGCTGCTTCCTCATGTGCTTTGCCTTGCTCTGACTGTGCTCTCGTGCTCCACCTTTTATCCCTGTGGGGAAGTGTCCGGTTTGGTGTTCACTGCTCTCGTTGAAAAGCGCTCCAAGTCAATATCCTGTAGAGATCACTGCTTGAGATTCTTAGACATCTGTACTTTTATAATGGCTGAAGTGTAATGGCTGACAGCAGGTCTGAGAGGCCATTAGAGCACCAATCTTTGCAGTGGTTGATATTGTTGAAGTATTTATGTAGTTTCTCTTAGACAGTTTGCCTTCATTCAAAGTAAGGGTCAGGAAAACCCACCGTACTCCGGTTGGATGGCTTCTGTGTATGTTAGCTCACTCACAGAGCGGTAAACATTGCAAAGCAAGGGAAGCGAGCAACATTGTTGCTTCCTCAGAGTGTGGTCTAGAGAGTGCAGAATCCAGCAGTAGTTTGACGTATGATGGCAGATTGCAGGAGCAAAGCCTTTTGTCTTCTTTGAGTAAACCTTTCTTCCAGTTGCTTGAGTGCGAGTGCCAGCTTTTGACAAGCTATGGTGCAGAGGCCCTTAATCCTATACATATCTTGTGATCTTAATACACATCCACCCTCCATGTCGGAACACCGCATCATCTGAATAGTTGGCAGCCACCCAGTCAGGGATGGTTGCTTCATTGAAATATTTCTGACTTCTTTCAGGGCATAGGTATGTGGAGTGACCAACCACTCATTCATATAACCGACCAGAAATGTTCATGGCTGCCGGGGATCCCAACCTGTAATCTCAGGAAGACTGAGACAAAATGGACCGCGCACGCTTGTTCCCATGCTTGCCACGTAAACGGAGCATAGTTGTGCAGTCTCACTACACCCCGGTTGCCATTTTAACCGGGACTTGCAGGGAAGATCACAAAATTGCAGAGGTATGTAGGGTAATAATGCTGCAGCTGGCGAGTCCTGCAACGAGAATGGCAGGGACACCTATTCCTAGAAAAAGAATACAGGGTATCTTTAGGACACCACGACCTCTGAGTTTTAGGGACTCGCAATAACACATGCACTGGGTAACATTTCTAAGGAGGTCCTGGCACTGACAGACTGAGAAGAGGTCAGGTGAAACATGAAGGAAAATGTAGAGCTGTGCAAGTCACTATTTGGAGGTTTCATCCTAACGGCCCTTTTAAGCAGGGCTTGACCTTTTCTCCTCACTGTTTATAGAAACCCATCAGCCAGCTACTGTCAGGAATTGAACCAATCTAAGGTTTAGTGACCTCTGAATAACTTGTGGTGCACAGTTTAATTTAGCCTCCATCTATTATGGAGTGTGTATATATATATATATAATATATATATATATATATATATATATATATATATATATATATATATATATATATATATATATATATATATATATATATTATATTCTTTACCACGTTTGAAATGTTATGCATCGGATATGTTCATGCTGTACTGTTATCCCTTTGTAGCTCGGAGGAACAGTGGGGGATATAGAAAGCATGCCCTTCGTTGAAGCCTTCCGTCAGTTCCAGTTCAAGGCCAAACGTGAGAACTTTTGTAATATCCACGTCAGTCTGGTTCCTCAGGTAAAATCTGTAATCTTTTGCATGCTTACATTTTAATTTTGTCCTGATTGTTACAAATGTTTTTAATTTCCTTGAAGTAAAAAGGCAGTGTGGGGGGGCGTGGCCTGACACCAATGAAAATGGCTGCTTAGGCGCGCAGCTCTGACCCACCGCATCTTAAAAATAATATGCAACTTGTTCTCTCTCTCGTCAAACCCTCCCCCGTCTCCTCACCTTTATAGCAGCAACGGCTGCGACTAGCTCTCCTGTTCTGGTGTGTTCCGGCGCTCATTTTTTCCGTCCTGCAAGCTCTGCAGCGGTGAGCACAGCCGCCATCAGTCACCCGTGAGGAGATCCCAGTCTGGCCTAGTACATGCAACGTAGCGCCACCTAATGGACAGTTAACAATCGTGCCCACAATAAGGACAGAGTGCACTGAAAGGATAGCACAAAAGAAGAACATTAGGTGAAATGTATTCTACTTTACCCCACAACGTTGTCTCCCATGTTCTGAGGTAACATTTTCTTTCCCCTAATTCACTTCAGTGGGGATATTTTTAGTGCCTCCTTCTGTGACGGTGGGATACTTTGAGCACATTGTAACAACATTATATGATTGAAGGCTTAATCAGTCAATATGGCCTCCAGCAAAAAAAAAAATACAGAAATTGCCAAATGCTTCTAAAGATGCGCAATCCAGGTCTGTTAGTCTTAAAAGACCCAAAAGTGATTCGCCGCCACCATCACTCTCACAAGTCCCTGCCATTGAGGCCATTCTTCAAGAAATAAGGTCGCTCAAACCATTTATTGAAACTGCCAACCAAAAACAGCTGCAGCTTGATGAAAGGTGGAACGTATTCAAAAATAGTATAGTTCTTGTGGAAGACATTTCACCCAGGATGTCCCAGCTAGAAAAAAACAGTGCGCAACTGGGCGTGCACCGGGAGTGTGCTGTCTGCTGTCCACTGTGCCGCTAGCCGCACAAACTGTGTTCTCTGTATTCCTAGCGTTCTCATCTTCGACCTTACAAATACCCTGCGCAACATACCATTTTCAAATCCACTTCTTTTCAATAGACTCTAAACGATGACTACATATCGACTAACAAGCGGAATGCCAATTCCTGCCTCCCGGGCGATTGGCTCCCCAGCAATCTCTGCATTTCAGCCTTCTCTTAAAGGTGTTATATCTCGTCAACCTCTGCACAAACAAGCACGTCAGCTTAAACCTAACATTTACAAGTTTTATGCAGAAGCCAAACTGTACACTGCCTCTTTATACTCCATCATAGACCTGACCATTGCTAACACTGCTCCCAATGGCAACGGCCAAGTTCCCATTGAAGCATTTAGCGCACCCACAAAGTCCTCTCCGACTCTACAATGGAAGAAGATTCCACTCCTCCACCTATTGTTACTGAGTCAGAAATGCATCAATACACCTGGGCAGCAGCCTTCCATCTGGCATTTTGTACAGTCGTGGCCTCCATACGTGTGGCAGACTCTCCCTCTCTGCCCATGTTCTACTCTCAGGCTGTTATGAAGTCCGTAATACCTACAACTGATCTTGATCAACAAACATTTACCAAAGCAACCTCTGTTTGCTTAACTCCACAAAACCATTCGACCTAACAATCCCAAAACCACTTTCTACCAACTCGGACTGCTATTCTATCCCAATTGCCACTAGGTCAACCCCATATACTCTCTAAATCTCCAGTTATTCTCCTCTAATGCACCTCCCGAAAATAATTCTTCCTCCTTCTCGTAATGCTCATTGGTAGCATCCTTTTCTAAACGTACATCTAGACCTGCTTTCTATGACTCTTGACACCACTCTCAATGCAATAAATACAAGCCTCTTTGTAACAAAACTGTATGAAATTCTTGATGCAAAGACCCAGCTATGCTCTTGAAATCCCTGTATATGATGTATTGCAAACAAATATTCAAGGGAAGAAAAAAAATCTAATAAACTGAAAATGCTGGAAACCTCCCAACTTTACAAGAAGTCCAAAACCCTTCCTCGACTAAGCAAAATAAAATTCCTCACCAATCTAACGCTGCCATTAAATACTTCGAGCACAACACTGATTGATCTAGACAAAGATGAGACGCAAGTGCCCCCACGACCACCAGCATCTCAACCCACTGCTCTTCCTCCTGTGGTCTCTTGGAGGCAGATCAAGGTATACATGAATGTATTATTGTTCCAGATACAACTGCTGAAAGTAAGTCGATGAACTGTAAACCACAAAACTAATTTGCAATGGATAGTATTAATGTCAATCCAAAGACAAGTATGACAAATGATTTTATACACTGAAATGTACCTAGTATTGACCCAGAGCTTCTGAATCTTTGTCTACTCACTGACAGTATTCATCACAGTCTACATCATTCTATGGCTATATCCAAAGAGTATAAGCAGACCTTTTGTGTCAACATTGATCTGGATTATCCAAGCTTTAAAACCTTGGAGCAAAAGCGTACTGTTTCAATGATGGGGAAATCGCCTACACCACAAACAACTGCAAGAAACGACGATTGCCCAACCCAGAACTCTATAATCATAATTGATCAATATCGAAATATATATCGAAATATACCCAATCTACTACAAAACCGCTCTCTGCCGAGGATCTCGCACTTGATTTTGATAAAATAATTGTTACCATGCTAGACACTCACTAAGAACCCTTATCTATATTCAATTCCCCCGCCCCTGAGCCTGACATTATCAAAACATTCATATTCCCCGCCTCTCTCCATGATGTTTCTGTGCTGCGTAGGCAAACGCGCCCAGTGGTCTTCTACGCGACTTCACACAGAACCCGAAAACCAACACAGATCAACTCACAACACAGCGCGCCACAATTCAGAATATGAAACTATACTTTACCAAATGTACCGTGTTGCTGTTTGATTTTAAAGTACATTTATTTGACATTAAATGTTTATAAAATATTCAGCAATTGCCATATGAACTCCGAATGCCATTTATTTTCTTTTATCTCTATCCGCAAAGTTTATCGTGAGTCACGCGCTGTTCCTTTATGGTACACAGGGTGTTGGTTTTCGTTAAAAGAAGCACTTTGGTCGCACGTTGAACCGCAAGGCTGTTCCATCAAGTAGGCACTAGGCCAGCCTAAAGGTTGATATGTTGCTTCTAGCCGCTAGTACCGCGTAAGGGCATATGGGCCCTTGGCGATCGTCCCATAAAATCATCAAAATTGTGCAGTTGTTTACATTAAGCTGCAGCTTGCGGTTGAAAAAACCATCTGCCGGTGTCTGAAACTGGTGGCAGTAGCAATAGGGAAGTATATACCTGTTTTGAAAACATAAAATTTATAATTGGTCTTGCCAGCCGATCTTTATTGATATTATTCATTTTATTTATTACGGCCGAGCTGACTCTATTTGCTTTCAAGGATAGTGCAATGGAGTATGTTCGGCTCTAAAATCAATGCGAAAAGTAACAAAATAAATCGAGGTTAGAACACAATGAGAAACTACTTTTTGTCTACATGCGTGTGGAATGTGGACCTGCATGCCCATGTGCCCGCTACAAGGACGATCCCACAAGTTTTCCAAGCTCTTCATTTATTCATGCATCCATCCATTCATTAATTCTTCATTCCGGTATAAAAGCGTCTAAAGAGTTACTTACATTATATTTGCAATTTCCATTGTGTCTCTGTGTAATGCAGTCCGTAAATTCCACTGTGCTCTTGACAACGATTTTTCGTATACTGAACTAACATGAAACTCTGTCTAGTTTCAGAATTTTCTGCCTTATCGTCTCTTACATTATTGCACTCCCCCTGCCCCCTCCCCCCTCTTCAAATGAAGTTCTTTCAGCATGGTACCTGTCTCTCAAGGTCAAAAAACAATAGAACCTTATACTGCCAGTGCGAGTTGTGGGCCTCTTTAGGGAGCGAACTGAAAATCAAAGCCGCTGACCTTCACTAGAAATGAGCATACATTCTTTCTTTGCAACATCCCGTAGTAAAGCCATTTGTGAGAACTTGAAGTTTCGAATCCATCTTTGCACAGTGCCTCAATGTGCAAATGCAAACTGGCTTCTCTCCCATCTGCAACGGCTCGCTTGGCGCGTTCTAAGGCCCCCAATTTTGTCCTTGTTGTCTGCGAGCTTTGAAGCCCCAAAGAACCATAACTACTGAGACTTTTAATTATTTGGGGAAGGTCAGGGAAAGTATAAAGTACCCGAGGAGTTGAGTTGAAAGTGAGATTTATTGTTTGTTTTATTATTTGCAATACACAAGCCTCCCCTCGGTTAACAGTGCGCAGCATTTACAAGAGATTGCGAAAATTAGTTACAAAAATATATACATAGACATATAGACAAGGTCAGCAATATGAGGTGAATAGAGAGAGAAGTCAAAGATGACACCCAGGTTGTTCGCCACCCAGGATGGTGAAGGTAGGGGTTAGGGTTAGCGTACTTTGTATGCACACTGTACAATAACATTTATTTACAAAAAGACAATCGTATTACAATTATTTAAACCGGGATTTGGACTTCACAACCAGCTCTCCTTTGGGTGGACATGGCACAGTGGCAATGTTGGGTGGCAATGGATCAGTGCTCTGCACAGAAACGTTCAAAATTCCATATCTGTGCTTCTCTAATACAGCAACAATAAGGCTTTTGACAAAGTCGAACTCCATTTCCTCATAGACTGGTTTGATCACCCAATGCTTACTTCTTTTTGAAAAGGCCTTAGTGTAGCGAGGCATCCTTACATTACCCGTAGTCCTAGATTGTTCACTGCCAAGATTCTCGTTATGGGCCAAGACGGCAAGTAGAGTCCTATGCCTCATGTCCTGTATGCTGAAATGCAAGCGCTTTGGCCTGTACTTTAGGCACATATTGTGGAACACCGCCAAACCTCCTGTGTGACAGAATTCTGTCAGTCCCCTCAAATCTCTTGATAGTTTTATCGAAAACAATCTTCTCAATGGCTTTGTGTGTTGGTGAAGATGGATTCAACCACTTCTTTCGTGCCTCCACTGGGGACAAAGGGCCATGTTCACATTGGTGGAAATGTAGGTTTTCTGACCAGCGGTGCACGTTGGTACAGTGGTGCATCAGTGACCGCCATTTTCAAGTAGTATTTCCACTGACCCTTCACAAGTTTTGGAGCTCCACCAAAGATGGTTGCTGATAGACTGGGACCACTCTGAAATACTTTCCAAACCTTTTTTTTTTCCCTGCACCCGAGATTTTCTTATTGATTGATTTTAGCAAGATGCCATACGTCAAATTGATGTTTAATATGTGGGAACTGCTCTCCCATTGTCTTGGCAATTGAAACGTGTCTGTCCGTGGCTATGAGGTCGATGTGCATTCCCCTCGATTGTAGATATTCCACTGATTTTATAAATCCTAGTTTCTCCATGGCCACTGAGGATGTACATTTTGTTACCTGCACGACCACTGAACTCACAATTTTCTTACTATCCATGTCCTGAAAGTGGTAGGTGCAGTACTTGGCAGAAAATCCAGGGCTGTCGCACTGTCCATCGCCGGCTAGCCTGGATCGTTTGCCTTTGAATGTACTTGCTAGAGACAATTGTTCAATTTTCCAAGCATCACTAATGGCCGGAAACAGATAATCATGTTGGTATTTGTAGTACTGCGTTTTTTAAATGAAATGGAGTCCCACAAACTGAAAGAAAGACTCCACTTTCTAAAACTGGAGCCACTAAAAAGTGATGCAGCTGCACACAGTAGATTGCCTGCTGGCATTTTCCCCAGTATCGGTTGTGCAGACCATGAGAACGTATAATTTAATATACAGGCGGCATGTATTGTGACGTTACTGTCTTGTTTTTGACGAGTCACATGAATCAATGGCTTCCCACATACTTTCCCTCCGACAGAATGCCCACATTTCAGCATTCTTATAATATCCATCAAACAACTGTCGAATACTATGTATTTGCCCTCTTTCATTAGACTGTCATCCTGCGTCAAAGTTGTTTCGGCCTGTGACGTTGAGGACATATCACCACATTTGAAAGAAAGATTGCTGCTATCAAGTTCTGATGCGTCGGTGAATGCTGCTGGTTCATTCTGTCATTTCAACATCTGCTACCTCAACATTGGTGGGAGAACACAACAATGTCGACAGCTTTTTTGGTGGCAATTTTTTGGCGGGTGTAGATTGTGTGAATTGATCTGCGACTACTTCAGAGCTATCTTCAATACATCCAGTATCATGTTGCAGTGGTGCGGTCGTACTGTAGCAATGGTCCAATACAACTTTGCTGGATTCTCCGGACACATTCATTTCATGTTCTGGCCATTGGACATGAGCATCCCGAGTCTCAACACGCAGCGTCTGAATTAATAGTTCCTCCATAGCCTCCATAGTGTAAATGGTCTGGCAAGCAACATCTCTCATTCGCTTCACTGTCTGTGTAGTTCGTAGACCCACGGGTAACTAGAGGACAGATTGGAAAAGGGATGTTCAGTTTAAACACAAGATAAAGTATAGTAAAATTGACTGGAAAAAAACATAAAATAGTCCCCAGCACAAAACAATTTCTAAAGTTATGAACTGTTTGTAACTAACCTTATTTTTGTTTCTTTTCTTTGCAACTTTTTTTGACTTGACCTTCAACATCTGCACGCTGTTGCTCCGATTCGTATCCGCATGTCTCCCCTTCCTCTTGCGCTGCAACGACTATATTTTCTGTATCCGCAAAGACAGCACGGAATGAGGCTCCATCGACTCCCTGAAACATAGTATTTTCATTACTGTGTATCAAAATATCGTTAGCATAAAACACACGTGAGGACGAACACACATGTACATCTCAATAGCCAAACACGATTTAAACATTGTGTGGAGCAATAAACAAGTATTCGAGCTCTGACCTAGTTCGATGGAGCTGTCCGTATCCATACCTCTGGCTCTGCATGGACTGCCACGAATGATTGTATTGAAGAGGAGGCATCAGCAACTCCCTGAAACACAGTACTTGCATTAGTATGGTTTTCAATATTGTAAACAGAACACATACTTGGGGTCGACGGCACAGGTACATATAAAGAGATAACTACAAATGTTGCATTGTCTAAAAGAATCAAGGAATATTTAAATATGATCAGATTTAATCGACTTATTTCTCCAATTTCTTTACATCTGCATCATCTAAATGGGATCTTGTGATTGTAGTGGTAGCTCCATCGTCTCCCTGAAATACAGTACTTGCGTTAATAGGGAAGAAAGTCTAGCAAATGGAATCGCGTTATATGATCACGCTCGATGGAGCTGTCAGTATCCATATCTCGTGCTGCTGAAGACTATCTATGGATGTTGTAAATGTGGTGTGCACTTCCGAAAGCTGTTGCGCCGATTTGTATCCGCATGATCCCGCTTCACCTGGAATTACTTGAATGTCAGGCTCCGCATCAAGTGCGTGGGTTGACGCTTCAACAACTGCCTGAAACATAGTATTTGCATTAGTAAGGATTACAATGTTGAAAACACAACACACACTTGGGGTCGACCGCACAGGTACATATCAATGGCTAACCACAAATGAAACATGGTGTAGAACAATCAAACGACAAGTGTTCCAGTCCTGATGATCACGGTCGATGGAGCTGTCAGTATCCATACCTCGTGCTGCTGAAGAACATCTAGGGCTGTTGTCAATGTGGTGGACGCTTCAGCATCTCCCTGAAAGACAGTACTTGCATTAGTATGGATAACACTAATTATAACTGAAAACAAACACCAGGGGACGACAACTAAGGTGTATATCAATTGGAAAACACTAACCAAACAATTGGTAAAAAAATCACACGATACATTACTTGACATGCATAAAACAAGTCTGTAGCGGAATAGCCAAGTATGATTACCTGATACGCTAGAAGTGGTTGATGACTGCGAGCACGTCATGGAAGTAGAATGTTCTTGCGTCAGATTCAAGGGATAGTCAAGAAGTTGTAAAGGTAAATTATTGTTTGATAATCAAATGCCAATATTTAAAATTGCCATTTAAGGAGACAGAATACTTGAGTAATGCGCAATATAGCACAGTTCCCTGTGCCCATATATAGATTTTGTTTGGGTTATGAAATCTAAAAATAATATATTGATAAATGTCATTATTCAAAAAGCTATACTATTACAAATTGGAAATAACACCTAAAATATCAATGAATCAATTTGGCTGCCTACACACACTACCGCAAGGCCTAAAGCTAAAAACGGACACTTGACTCGCAAATGGTGGAATGTGGACGAATAGACTGGGAATAGCGCTTGCCAGGAATTTTTGTGTCTTTCGCCGTTTATTTTTCTTTGTTACCCAAGATGTGGTGTGCATGGTCTAGGGAAAGTGCCGACTGCAGATGCGGTATCGATCACCCCTCTTGTCCTCTAAGACTTGTTGGACTCTACTTTCCAGCTCATCCAGTGGATATCCGCAATGTCTGACCCATTCTCTTATTCGATCAACAGTTTTCGGGAATACATGCATTGTAGTGCCTTCAGATTTAGCATGGGTCTTCGAAGGGCAACCGCTAATCGAACAGGCAGGCATTGTTGAAAATTCTGAAAAGTAAATATCAAGGTTATTATAAAACCTTAATGAATAAAAATGTCAAAGTAAATGAACCATACCATTCTCAATGCAAGGTTTGATTTGGTCGCCGGAACTATACCAGTTCATCATGTGCGGCTTAGTATTTGCATAAATTACAGAAATGTTTTAAATTATGTGACTAAACTCTGAACATGTGACTCGTCCCTTGGATGTTCTGTCTTGCACGAAAAGGAAACATGCTTACATTATAGACTGGACCCCGAAGGATGCAATTCGATGACAATTGACACAGATGAAAATAAATAGATCTATTGATAGCATAACAATTGAAACTCAAGTCAATAGCAATGAGACCAATGACCATACCTCTATTGGGTACTGTAATCGCAAATAGATAGAAATGTAAAAATGACCGAAATATGACTAGGATACATGGCCTTACCTTGACCAACAAACAGTTGTATTCAGCAGGCCGAGCAGTATGTTGCAGGAGAACAGGTAGATGGCCACAAGTAGCACACTGACGAGTTTGCTCGAAGCGGTCACAGAAAGCACGACGACGAGCAGATTAGCATAGATCTCAGTGCTTCTCAGGTAGAAGGTTCAGGAGTTGACTTGCAAAGCACAAAGATGTTCTCATGAGACATATCGTGGTTTATAAAGTATTAGAAACAGGGGTGTGTTTGTGAATGAATGACGTGTGTATGTCGTGGTATTATGTGGTTTGCAGGGGGGCGGCCTGCCTCAGGGGGGGGCCTGCCTGGAGACACGGGGTCTGAGGAGGCCATGTGAGCGATGGCCCCTGGGTGTGGGATACCTTTTGAAGTGTACATGCTGTTTGGCACCTTGGCGGTTTGCGCCCGTGACAGCCCCCCATGGATGGCCCTTGGGCGTGCAGGCAAGTGTGTGGGAGCGAGGGGCCATCAGGCCCCTCTCATCCTTTACTTCTCAGTAGAAACTCGGATAAAGTGCCTCCAGTAGTGGGTTCGCCCCTTGCCCTTATGTAATGTTAACTTGGGTTGACATTCGCGTAGATGGGACCACTGAGCAGGACACGGGGCATCCATTTTTGTACCCCCTTTCCACTACATCTTGGTGACCAGGCCTCGTTCCCACTCTGACTGGAAAACTCCAGAGGTATTTGCAACAGCTAATAAATGTAACGCATCACTCTTCCTCTGTGATCACTGTCCTGCATGTGAACCAGCCTGAACTAAGCACATAGCTCGTTCATCTCCACAAACGTGTCCTTGCCCACGCACCCTCGCCAGTGGAAACTTACTGCCATTCTGACCCTGTGTCCCTGCAAGGTATTCTCTTCATGTGCCAGACCACTGACCACGCCATGATGCCCACCTAGCAGATCCCCCAACTAACATTAGACCCCTACTGCAGTATATCGTTGCCTATCAATAACATGCCACATACCAGAGATTCTTGTGAGCACAGACCCACACTTCAAACAGTGTATTATAGTGGTCAAGACCCTTAACCTAAGGCCTGTATAATCCAATGTTAATTGATAGTATAGATATGTGTGACTTTTATAGAGACATAACCGACTGAAAGACTTTGAACAAGTGTTATATTCTCAATAATGCATGCACTAAATATTATATTAACTTAGATAGTGACCACCCTCCTTCACAGCGACCTGACCTTCACCCTTTCGGAGCACAGATGTCTGACGTCCATCCTTGAATGGAGACGCACTTGATTCATTTAAAAAATCGAAACGACCGTTGTTAAAATATATGTGGTGTTTTATTTTGTATCTTATTTTGATGACACAAAATACTGTACTGACCGCTGCCACTCGGGAACCTTTCTCTTATGGCAGTGTCCAAGCCTCCCGTGAAGCCACCATGTAAAGGAACGATAGGCCACCAGCCTGTACCACCTGTGAAAAGGAATGAAACAAACTGTTTTTAAATGACCAAGATAAGTTTAATAAAAGTTTGTTGTCCATGACAATTCTTATAACTAATGGCATTCTGATCGGACAAATGCTATCTAGACACTGCACACTATTGAATGACTTTCATGCGTTACAATGATATGTACATGTAATTTTGGATATAGTAGAAGACCATGAAATAGGAGTGGCATGACAAACGGAGTATACTTCCTCGGATTACGAGGACGAACAGTTGCGCAAAGTTCGTGCATAAGCACCATCATTATCCTCAACACGGACCGTGTGAGGCAGGCTGCCCTGAAGTCTGGCAGCTCGGTGAAGCATTGCGTTCGTGGCTCGCCTTCCAAATTGTAGGCCACGCATCCCGAGTTTTCACAGCAGCAGCAGTTCTCGTCCTCGGTTGGCATTAACTCGCACCGATTGCATGTGCACCAGGTGGAAACACCGTCCATGCGACTAGGTCCAGGCTCTTCAGCTGTTGAATCGTACTCCCAACTGCCGTCCGAAGACCCATCGTTTTTATGTGTTTCCCTTTCCAGTAGTTCCTCCTCGGTAGGGCTCGTACATGTAGGGCATTATTGTAGCCATCGTGTGTTAAACAAACTAAAATAATTTTATAGCGGTGGTACTGGTATCTGTTCACACGGGCTACAAGCAACGAAGGTAGCTGACCAGAGCACAGAAACAAGTCACGGAATACTCAAAGTAACACAGAGAGAGGAATGGAATCGAAAATCTGCTGCTTGTGTTGTGAAACGGTCTGTTTATACTTATTGAGGAAAGAGGCGTCCTGCCATTTCCATGGCGACAAGTCATTAGCTGGAGCTCAGCGAATGTTGACACGAGACGTGCTTCGGCGTTGTGAAATGGGCGGTACGCGTCTGCTGATTACAGGCTCAGGGGCGGGGGATATGATTTAGTGCCGCAAAAGCAGTTCAGCCGGGGCAATGTGGGGGGGGGAGAATGATAGGATTATCACAAAATGGCAGCTCCCTGATGCCTGTTTTCGCGTGCATTTAATGAACGGAAACTCGGGTAAGGTCCATAGGAAATTTTTCTAAAATCGAACGACTTGGGCTTAAAAACACATGGCCGACCCGTAGGGGCAATACAAAATTTTGACCGAACCATTCCTTTAATTTCGCGGAACACTCAGGGTTTCATGCATTTTTTTCACTGAACGCCAATTTCCTAAACTATATTATTCTTCTCCAGGAAACGAGGCTCACTGATTTTTTTTTTTTTTTTTTTCCCCCACACCCCCTAATTTAGCCAGACCATTCCATCGCTCACGTTCCTGCTAATAAATCATTCAAAGGTCGACCGTCTGCTGGCCTCCTGATTACAATCAAAATCCATTCTGACCTTCATCTTGAAAGTATTGCGTCTCCCTACTCGAGCATCAAGCCAATAAAAATCTCCACAGAGAATCGTGCACACCCATTATATCCAAGTGCTGCAATTGTCCACGTCTACTGGAATCCAGTCGTCATCTTTGAGGATTTTTTTCTCTCCCACTTAGAAACAGTGTTCAATACAATACTCCTGAAAACAAACATCAGCACTACCATCATTGTTGGAGACCTTAATATCTATTGTATTCCAAAAAAAAAACTCTACGTCCAGATTCAAGAGCGTCTTAGTGGCTAGCTCTCATGGAAACTCGTAATTTCCTTATGCTGAATGGATGCACAGATGAAGACTCCCCACCAGTTGCAACTTGGTTGAGAGGTTCTGCCTCATCAATACTTGACTATATATTCATCTCCAGTCCAGCAAATAAAAAGAGCTATCTTTTTTAAAATTATTTCAAAGGAATCAAGTGCATCAAATACTAGAGCTTAAATGGACAACCTCATCCCTAGATTAAAAACATCTACTATCTACCATTGCAGAACTACAAAATCCATTCAAATAATCATACAATCACATCCACCAATTGTTCCTTCTATATTCAAGCATAAATCTGTACCTTGAGCTACATAACCGTAAACAAAAATTTAGGCATTCTATGAGAAATCATCACTAACCTGTTTGTAACCAAGAGCAAAACTAAAATCTAGATTCAAAAACAAAATCAAGCAAATCATAGCAGCACAAAAATAGAATAATGCTGACACTATGCTAGCAGCAATCATGAAAAAGTCAACCTCCCAAATCTGGACCTTTTAAATGATGTTACAGCACCTGCAGTTTCTTCTATCGAACTCGATGTGATCGGTGAACAGACCTGGAAGGAGCACTGAAGTCCCTTCTTAATGAGCCAATCCAAGAAAATTCTCACATATCTTTATCTTGCCCCGACTTGACTAATCTTTTATTTGATAAACTTTATCGCCCTAATTATCAAAAACCTAAGCTCATCAAGAGCACAGGGCCCTGACAAACCGTTGAATGTGGCTTGAAGGCTTATCCGAATGAATGGGCTGAAATTCTTGAATTAATCTTTTCTAACATTATTAAAACAAGCCAGATCACGGTTACCTGGCAAGAATCAATAATTGTGTCCATTTTTAAAAAAGGCAATAGAACTATACCCTCAAACTACAGACCGATGGCGCTGCTCGATGTGCCTGGCAAGATTTTTGGGCGCCTAATTCTTCGTGATTTTACTATATGGCTAAATGAAAACAGATTAGATATACATCAATCAGGTTTTGTATCTATCCTGTCGGCTTTGAAAAAGCAAGCCATTAATAACAAACAGCTGGTCTTCTTAGCACTAGTGGATTTTAAGCAGGCCTTTGATTCAGTGTCGCAGGACATGTTATGGTCCAAACTTTTTAATGACCACTGTCCTTTTTATTAAGACAATTTTATACAAATACTACCATAAAACTTAACCACCAATGGGCTCCTATATAAAGCCATCCCCACTTCTACAGGCCTAAAACAAGGATGCATTTTCGCCCTTATGCTCTTTAACTTTTATATAAATTAAGCTCAGAATGATAATTTCCACCAAACTTGGATCTTGTGAAATTGGATACCTTTTTATATGCTGACTATTTGGTGATTTTAGATAGAACGCCTGGACTCGTATGCCCATGAGAATCAACTCGTAATTAATGTGGACAAATCAAATCTCTTAGTATTCCACCATAGCCTACCAAAATCGGGATATAAATTTAACTGGATATTAGCAGTATCCACGCTTACCCAATTGTCACAATATAAGTATCTAGGCGTGAGTTTGAACAACAACGTCTCTGACAGATTGTACAAACAAGAATACAACTTTTAACAACACAAGCTAAAGCGATCCAACATAAATATGGGAAATTTATTTTCAAACCATCAGTAGTAATCTACCTACAAAAAGTAATACCAATTGTTATGGTGCACACACTAAGCTACCTGGAAACACCCTGAGTTGGGATTTTTTTTAGAAGGCCTATATTGGAAACAGATCTTATCTCTACCCCGTAGTGTACCCATTTCTGTTCAGATACAAACTTGGTCTTCCATCTCTAACTGCCTTTGTGTCATGGCAATGTCTGGCTGCGTACAGAAAGTGTCTCATTACTCCCACCACTGCCCATTCACTAATACCTGTTCTAAAAAGTTCTCTGGATGCTATAACGAAAGGTCCATTGTATCTCTGGAAATCAGAATGCATTTGCATGTTACTGGAAGCAGACATTACAATCAGCCTACTAATTCCTAATATCCTGAGAAAGATAAAATAAAATTCTGGTTAAGAGACTGGATAGTAACATGGGAAACGTGCAATAAATACACTGTATTTCGTGGTGGTGGTATTTCTTCTCTCAAATCATTACACGAATTGCCAAATCTAAGACATTTCACAGATTCAAAATATGCTCTGGCAATCCTCCGTTTGAGGCTAAACCTATGGCCAACTAAAACTAGACTTGCTCTGTATAAATCTCTATCTCTGATACATTATGTACATTCTGCAAGATGGCTGCCAAGAAACTCTGAAACATCTAATCCTAGATTGCACTGCATTATCAATCCGAAGAGAACAAACCTATTGCGAGTTTATCAGTATAGAATGCTCACAAATGATGACATCTGGACCTTTTATTTTTAATTCGACACTAGTATCTCTGAACCTGCCGACAGTCAAATACTTGACCTCTCTGGATCCTGCAAATTTATAATGTCATCAGTAAAATTGTACAAAGTCAAATACGATCGGCTCATAGATGAATAGCTTGACGAGGTTATTCGGACTAAGAAATGTATAGTTTCCAGAGTCTTTTCAATGAGATAATATGCTTTTAGTAAGCAAGTATATTATTCTTAATTTTTGTTGGCTCCATGAAGTAAACATTTTAGATGCAATATATTTTAAACTTTCATCATTTTAGGATAATGAGTAAACATTTGATTTGTTAATGAATAGATTAAAGAAACCCGTATAGATAGATTAAAATAAACTTTGATAGTTTTAAGCTAACAAGTACATTTGGATATAGTAAAGTGAAATAAGAAGCCTGTAAAGTACATGTGAACTGTTCATATAATTTTTCTCTGGACTCTGCATGTATGACATTTCTACAAATAATTTAATCAATCGTTTAAAAAAATAACAATGGTGGCTGTCCATCTGATAGGCATGGTATTATATCTGATGATTGTGAATAGATAAATAATATTGTATCCCAGACATTATTAGAAAAGTTTGATTCAGAAATATATTAAAGAATGTTCAGGATTATGTATGAGAGAAAAATGAAATGTTCATGTCTTGTAATCAACGTTGGTTGAAAAAGTTGTAATCTGAAATAAAACAACAATAAAATTAAAATGTTTAAAAAATAAATTTAAAAACGTTGGACCTTCAAAAACATAACGAAGAATTGGAAAACGGGAGCATGCGCAACAACCCGCGCATTACTGGCCTCCCAGAGGGATGCCAGGGGAAACAATGCAATACTTTTCAGAATCTGTTGCCAGCCCTGCTTCACATCTCAGTAGAAAAATCCCTCAATATTCAACGCACACATCACATTGGCTCATCTAGAAGCCCACAAGCTGCACACTGATTTTTCTATCTACTTGGATACACCCAATTGCTGCTCATTCTTTCAAAGAACAAAGAGTTAAATACCCCTATGCAGCATGTGAAAAGGATCTATATCTCTCAAGATGTGGCGAAAAAAACTGCCCAACGCAGAAAGCAATTCCTCGCTAAAACAGCTGAACGTCAGATACGGCCTTTACCACCCCTGTTCTTTCAAGATTACGTATGAGGGTCGCTCTTCAATATTTGATGACCCAGCTGACCTCAAGACTTTCCTTTTCCTCAAGACCTACCGCATGGATATGTTGCTTCCTATCAACCCATCTTCTTCTGGGTCTTTTACGTTACTGAAGTGTTGCAGTCTGTAATTTGGCCCCAATGATGGCCCGGGCACTGCTTGGTACCCCTCTTATCCAGGGCTTTTTTTTTTTTGTTCCTGCCCTCTTGGTGTCACCGACTCCTTTACTTTTCTTGATGTACTTGATCCCGTCTGCTCTTTCTATATACTTCCTTTATTTGTCATCTCATTCAGAGTTATGCTGTTTTGTGTTATCTTACCTCACTTGATCAAGTTTCCCCTTCCTTTCACGCTTACCTTTTATGTCCTCCTTCTATGTTCACTTTCACAGTTTCGGATGCACCGCTCATTCATGTATTTATTTACTAATGCTACTCCTACTATTTTGCGTACAGTATTTGATGAAACCTTCATCGTTGGGTATTTTTATGTACCTGTTTTAACCATGCTGTTTCTGTTCGATTGGATTTTAGATGCGTCACCTGGAACATTATGGGCTGTAATAGTAACAGGTACAAAGTTATCTCTCGTCTCAAAAAGTTGAAGCAATCTATGGCTTGTATACAGGAAACGCATCTCTCTCACAGAAGCCATGAAACTCAAAACCGTATGGGTCAATGATATTCTCGCCAATCCAGCAGTTGGGAAGAAAAT
Source organism: Ambystoma mexicanum (assembly GCF_040938575.1). Classification (NCBI taxonomy): domain Eukaryota; kingdom Metazoa; phylum Chordata; class Amphibia; order Caudata; family Ambystomatidae; genus Ambystoma; species Ambystoma mexicanum. The sequence continues at coordinate 337,891,879 of NC_090934.1, read as the reverse complement.
GGTGTGACCAGACTAATTAATAAGAAGCTATCACATAAGATACTTGGTCAAGATGTGGATAACAAGGGGAGGTGGGCATGGGTCAAACTACTGGTTGGATCTGATATCATTACTGTTGTGTATTTATGGTATTACCCTAATCTATCAAATTCATTCAAATGTCTCCAATCTAATGTTATGTGGTGATGTCAACCAAGTTCTCGACCCATTCTTGGATGGAATTATTGACGGAGCATTTGGATTTTCTAAGTCCCATAACGCTTTTAGACACTGCTTAGTTGAAACTGGTCTTATTGACACTTGGAGACTGGCCCATACACATTTCATTCACAACCCCACGATACGCTATCGCGCCTTTATTACATTGTCATTACTAAATACCTCACAGATACCATTGACTCCCTCATCTCTAACATAACATTATATCTGATCATGTCCCAGTCATAACTACCTTTTTGATTTCTGACATTAAAAAAAAGGTCTCCAGTATGAAAAAGACATATAAAAAAACACCTTGATTCTCTATACCTTCAGCTAACCACTGCAGAGAAGCAACACTATCGCCCATCCTTGAACACAGACCTTCATACCGTCCTGTCCCTACGCTTTCAAATTATCAAAATACTTACTGAACAAGCTGCTGGTGCCATCTTAAAATGCACATCCAAAATCTACCGAACCTGCAACAAAGCTGGTAAAGCTCTGGCCTCCTATCTCAGCCAGGAAAGAGAAAACCACATTAAAAATCCCTCTGGTTCCATCGTTACCAATCCTCTGATATTATTAAGGTATTTAAGGATTTCTACACCAACCTATTTTCTTCCGTCCCAGAGGACAATCTTAAATCCTTCCTTGATAACATTAACAGACAATCTTACCCATTAACAGATCAGAGGATGGTGACCTCACTACGCGGGAAATCATACAGGCCATCAAGGGGTTGGAAAAATGTAAGGCTCCAGGACCTGAATTTAATTTAATAAATTTTTAATTTAATTCCTTAAAGGAATAGTTGGGTCAGAAATATTATTGGCCAAAAAGATGGCCAATAATAAAACAAATACCTAAAATATATATATTATTTTTAAGTCCCTAGGCAAAGGCAAAGTTTCGAGCAAATGAAGCTCAAACTTTAAAATTGCAAGCACTAGGGGGCATCCGTTTTGTGAAATGGATGCCACCTGTGCTTGCGATTGCGGCACTAATAAAGCAAAAGCCAGCCAGCTGTAGTAAACAAAAGCTACCACTGGGTGGCTTTTGCTTCATTGGTGCTGGACTCGGAGGACGGGGACCAGAGACTACAGGCAGGAAAGCTGCAGCTGCATCTCGGTAAGTGCTATTTTATTTTTTTAAATAAGCACTAGCTGCGTTTTCTTTTCTAAGTTTTCCGGGCTGGAGGAGCCTGGAAAACTTAGAAATAAAACCACAGCTTTTAAAACTTTGTATTTGTTTGTGGTAGCTTCAGCTTGGAGGAGCCTGAGAAACTTAGAAAGAAAAACTGCAGCATTTTTTAAACACAACCGCATTGTGTTTCTGCCTGCCGTGGCTATCGCTTTGGGTCTCTGGTGCTCCCCCCTCTGTGTTTCCATGCTGCAGTGTTTCTGTCTACAGCAGCTTTCACTTTGGAGATCTCGTGCTCCCCACGGGCCCTCATCCTATTTCCTAAAGCCGAAGAGGATCCTGATCTTCCCAAAAGGTATAGACCCATATCCCTCATAAATGTAGATCATAAGATCTTTGCCAAACAAATTGCCAACAGAATTGAATCCTACCTTCCCAATGTCATTAAATCAGATCAAGTAGGTTACGTCGTATATTTCGGCCAATGCTAGACTCCTACTTCCCTGCATATTAGTTCACAGGACAAAAAAGACAAATTGGGTTATGCCACCATCGCCTTTGATGTGGGAAAAAGCTTTTGATTGTGTCAACTGGGACTGTATGTTCCAAGCTCTATGATGGCATGGCTGTGGTGAAATCTTCATATCACTTGTTAAACTTCAGTACTCGGATCCCAAATCCTCTATGTATCAATGGTCAGTCCTCTGCCTTTTTCTCCTTAAAAAGAGGAACTAGGCAGGGATGCCCTCCGCCCCCCGCCCCCTCATTCTATATGTACTATCCCTCAAACCCCATTTAGAACTAATTTGATCCGATAAGAATATTCCCTGGATTGCATCCGACATCCGTGAAACCAAGATAGCCGCGTATGCGGATAATGTTCTCATTATGAATAATCCTAAACGCCTCCCTTATATGCTGGCCAGACTACAAGATTTATCATCTGTATCCAGGTATAAGGTTAATAGAGTTAAAATCGGCGCTATTACCTCTCAATTCGTACTGCCTTAAACATGAATTGGACGTCTTTGGCTTTAAATGGTGCAACGTCTCCTTCAACTATTTAGGCTTAGGATATTCTTGCTCAGTTAGCAGCGCTATCAAAATAAGTGTAGACCCCTTACTCTACAGACTTAAAGATCTATCCACCAGCTGGTCCCTTCTCGATTTATCCTGGTGGGATCGCTGGGACACTATTAAGATGTTTTACTGTATTGTACTATACTATTTACAAATTCTCCCTATACCTCTCCCTACTACATTTTTCAAATCCATCTACTCTATTTTGTTCAATTTCCTAGGGGGGGAAATGCAAAAGTAAAAGAATTGCACTCAACCAACTCAAAACCCCTTATGAAACAGGTGGTGTCAGATTTCCAGACTTCAAACTATATCCCTACGCTTTCATACTTAAACAACCCGATGTTGGTATTCCACTTCTGATTTACATGACCCGCTTCTGGTATATAATTGAAAAACAATTTGTTTTCCCTCATAATATCGCTGACATACTTTATCTATCTAATCGCTCTTCCACTATTCTTTCCGACCTGATCGGAGCTTCCAAATCTGCCCTAAGAGCACTCCGCTTCTCATCTGTCAAATCCCTGTCTCTTTAACTATCCCATTATTTGTTGCATAACAAGTCTATGATTTTAAAAGTCATGGCTCTCCAAGGGTATCAGGTTTATCTTGCAGATCACACCATAACATCATTCCTAGATCTCAAGAATTAATTTCTACAACGATTGGACTTTACCTATTAAACTGGTCAATGCCTGTCTGGATGATCTTCAAGCTCATGGCAACGAAGTTCTTTCACCAGACACCACGAAACTACATTTCACGACCACGGTCCCTGACGTTCGAGCTGACCTAATTTACAAACTGTTGACCACGTCCGACTTTCCTACAATCCCAATGGGAAACGGACTGTGGGCTGGTCTTCGATTTTACATGGTCTCAGCTATGGTCTAAGATCAGATATGTTTCCACCTCTCAACATCACTCAAAACATCTTTTTTTTTTTTTTTTTTTCTTCACACAGAGCATTTATCACCCCTTTTAAAATAGACAAAATCAGATGGCAACTGTTGATCATGCGGGAATACCTCGGGTTCTTACAAGCATATGTTCTATGATTGCCCGTTTTGTGTTCAGGATGTGGCAAGAAAACTGGAAATGCTGAACTGCAATCTCCAATATACATGCATGGTCCTCTATCCTTTACTATGTGTTTCTGGGAAGCATTGCTGTCAACTTGAACAAATCTCTCCGCTCGCCTATCCTATATGACCTCTTTATTGCTATTGCCATCAAGCTCATCACTGCCAATTGGAAAAACGTTCAAAGAATTTCTGCTAAGAGCTGGTGGAACAATATCTGGCACACACAGATTTGAACACTATGGCTTGTCCCCAAGCACAACTCGAAATGGGCTCCCTTTTATGAAATACTTGGACCATCATAATATGTCTGCACATGGTTCATGAAATAGCTTCTGTCTGCAACACATGAATTTCTTACCATTGACTGTATGTACGGCAAGATTCTTTAATGTATATGAGCAAACTTGTAAACTCTATCCCTTCCTCCCTGTCCCTCTTTCCTAATGTACTGTCTGTCTCTTGTTCGTTCCCCAGTCTGTCAAAAACTCAATCTGTTATCCACTCTTATATTAATCACTTGATTGTAATTGATCATTTTATTCTCCCCACGCTTGACCTGGACTATTCAATCTACCTGTTTGTATTCACTATTCTCTGCCTATCAAGAGTTTAATTTATTGTCCCAATTCTATTTAACACATGGGTCTTTGTATCATCTTCAATCTTACCAATGTTTTGTGATTCGTTCCCTAATGTTGAATACACATTTATTGAACAAAAAAGGCAGTCTAAAGAGCCATCCAATGAGACTCAAAATATGTGTAGGAGTTAAATCTGTGTTGATGTGCTGAGTCTTGTATCTCCAGAACAAACTACAGTTATCATACTTTTATAGAGCGCATATACGCCCGAAGGCATCTTGGCGCTGAGCAGCAGAAAGGGGAATGATCGAGCAGACACTCATTTAAAAGAGAAGGGTCTTCAAAGACCGCCGGAAGGCCAAATGGTTAGCGGTCGCACAAAGTGCCAATGGCAACTGATGCCACGCCTTTGCAGCTACCACAGAGAAAGCACGGCCGCCAGCCCGTGTCCGTCTGATACGGGGTACAGATAGTAATGGGGCAGCCTGGGGCCGAAGGGGACGAGCAGGAACATAGTGAACAAACTTTTCCTGAAGATATTCCGCGCCTACCTTGTTAAAGGCTCAGTGCACCAGGCACATTGATTTAAACAATCCGTTTTTCAATCGGGAGCCAGTGCAGCTGTTTAAGGAGCGGTGACATGTGTGTTTGTGCCTGGGGAGCGCAGAACTGCTCTCGCCGCTGCATTCTGAAGCATTTCAATGTGAATTATCAAATAGCTTGGTTGGCCATAGTACAGCGAATTATAATAATCGCCTGTACTAAGAACACAAGGGCTGCTACCAAGGGGGCATGGAAGTGACAGGGAATGAAAGGGAAAACCTTCCGCAGGGTGCGCAGTTTAAAATGGCTGGATTTTCCGAATGCACCAACCTGCTCTGGCATAGAAAGAGAAGATGACAACTTTATCCCCAAATTTATCACCAGAGGAGACTGAGTAAGAAAAGGGCCAAGAGAGAAGGCCAAAAATCAGAGAGGACTAGCCGTGCCTACCACGAGGACCTCTGTTGTACTGCCATTTGTTTTTGTGAGTTTTTAGCCATCCAGGCACTAAGATCCTCGAGGGAGCTCCTGAGCCGGGATGCAGTTTCAGGACGAGCGAGATCTAGGCGAACCAGGATATGCGTGTCGTCCGCATAGGAGTAGAAGCGAAATCCATGTGATCTAAGGAGAAGAGGGCGAATATAAATGTTAAACGTGATCGACGACGGTGCTGATTCCTGCGGGACTCAGAGCAGAAAGGAGATTAAAAAAACTGACGTGGACCGGTCCGCGAGGAAGGCAGCAAACCAGCCCAACACTTTTCCCCGCCCCAGACTAGCATTTGACAGTTGAGAGATCAGAGTGGAATGTTCCATAGTGTCGAAAGCCGCCAACAGATCCAGCCGGAGAAAAGCTCCCACACCGCCCTGATCAATTAGGCGGGTCCGATTGTTGAGCACAGAGTTGAGAACTGATTAGTTCCTCTCCATGGTCGAAAACCGGGCTGGAATATATAAAAAAAAAAACTTACGTTTACAGAAAATATGAAAGAAGGGGAGAAACAAGAGCCTCCAAAATCTTAATACGGAAGGAGAGAAATGGGACGAAAGTTGGCAAGCACGGCCAGATCAAGAGAGGGCTTCTTCAAAAGAGGAAGCACACAGGCATGCTTCAAGGGGCTGGAACGAACCCCTCTTGAAATGACAGGTTCACTGCCGTTGTATTATGGGCAATCAAGTCTCCAGAGATATCTTTGAGCACAGCCAGTGGGATAGCATCAGCTGGCGAAGCTGAATTTAAGGGAGTGAATGGCTTTAGAGATATCTTGCTCAGAGAAGACAAGACAAGAAAAGAAACCCATGAGTCATTAGGGGTAGGCAATCCAGAGACCTTCTGCTCAGTCCTAGTCCCAGCAGAGTTATCTCTAATATCCTTACGAATAGATTCGATTTTGGAGTGAAAGAAGGAAGAAAGAGTCACACAGAGCTTGCGAGGGCTCAATGGAGGCACCGGCCTTAGTCTGAGTAGAGGGGATTGAACTAACTCAAATAGTGCTTTAGGTCTACTAACAGCATGTTAGATTTTTTTTTTTATTTTTGGTGGCCAGAATTGCCTTTTGGTATACAGTCAGAGCGAGGCGAAAAGCAGCTCTATTAGCGGTCATGTAGCCTGCCCGCCATTTTCTTTTGGCATGTCAGCAATAAGAGTTCATCCGAAAACGAGGGTTCAGATAGCCTGGCCGGGGATAGCAAATCGTCCACAGCCAGGAAAGAGGTACCCAGTGTCTCTAAAGTGCAAGGGCTGTGCTGAGCACAATGTCAGAGGAGAGAGACTGATGTCAGAGGGTTCCACCTTGCGCCAGTTCTGTTTCAGACTGGCTAACTTGGAGGCATTTGTGTTCCTGATGTCGCTGCGTTTTGAGTAACTATGAGAATAGATGCTCTAGAGGACAGGTGCTTAAACAAATAGTCGCTGGATGAGTCTTGGGTCACTTGATTGACTCATAACTGATAGTTTGGTCAGTCGGTTTGTCAATAACTGGTAGTCGGGCATTTATAGTTTTTTTTTTTATTTTTTTAAATAACACGCTTAATACCGGACTTCGGTTTCTTAGCGCGGATCTGGGATTCAAGCAGCTGTTGCTCTGCGTGGTCTTCCAAGACCTTGATGGTCTTGGAAGACCACACAAAGCAACCGCGGTTTGCCCCTGTGCTATACTCGGTGGGGGGAAGATAGAGGGTGGTGAGAGTTAGCAGGAGTGGCAGGCAAAACCGGGGCTAGAGTGGGGCAGAGTGGTGGAATTGGAGGTGGGAAAGTGAAGTTTGGGATGAGCAGATGGGGATTAGAAAGGGGACATCGGTGGAGGGGGTTTCCTATAAATCTAGAACCGGGTGACATGGGGCCGTTAACGTAAGTTTAGATGAATGGTGAGTGGTGGTGTGGTGGCAGGGAGAGTGGTGGGAGGGGAGTTGGAATGATAGTGTCGGGTTCAGTGGGGTTAGGGGGATGGAAAGCTGAGCAGTTGGGGAAGGGGAATTCTGAGTTGAAACCTGTAACGAGTTGGAATCAGTGGCTGAGGAGGCGAGGGTGGGGGTGGCCGCGACTCCAGTTGAATCCTGAAGCGACCCCCTGCTGCCAGATGGGCCGACTCTACAAGCAGCACTTTTGCTAAAACTGAAAAACAGTGAGCAAATGCATGTGTGAGTTGCCGCCACTTGATTTCCAAGGTGACTGAAGTTGAACAAAAGGCATTGGGGAGCAGCAGATTCGATGGCATATGTAAGCTTAACTTAATCGTGTGTCCCTTTTTAGAATTGAGCATGTGTTTTCCCTTGTATCTGCTAAGCTTGGCTGCAATAAACGAAACCACGTTTTTCTTCTTGTGCAGTTTTTCACTCATCCTGGATTTTCTGTTTGACGTTTCTTTTGCACAAAAGGAGCAGTTTGTCGGATAGAGGGTAGCCTTAAAACCGTACACTAAAAGCACCAATATTTTCTTATTTTATTATATATTGAATTGTGGTGCAACAACTGGAAGCAGGTCTTTGTAAATTGAACTTCTGTAAAATGATCCTGGTTTCCTTTTTTAAAATACATTAAGGCTTATTTTTCAGTTTGGATTTTCAAATTGTTTGTACGTACATTGCATCTGAATAGGGTAAACGGATATTTTTAAGCCTCCAGGACATGCCATGATAGTTAAACATCATAAAGGAATCTAAAATGTATTGACTTGTGCACCAGGTGACTAATCCGCTGTTCCGCTGTTGCAATAAATGCAAAATTATACTTTGCAAATATACACTTCAACTAAAATCTTTCTCTTTCCATATTAGCCCAGTGCTACAGGGGAACAGAAAACAAAACCCACACAGAACAGCGTCCGTGAACTCCGAGGGCTTGGGCTTTCCCCGGACTTGGTAAGCTTGCTTGATTGTTAAACATTTAAGTTGTAAGTCGGGAAAGGATTTTTTATTTTATTTATTGTTTGTGTGGAACTCTTCTCCATTGACTTACATGGAGTCCCCAACATATATTCTTGCCGTCTGATTTCTGACTGGTTATTGGGGTGAGAGACCTTTTTGCCTCCCTTACCTGCTTCTCTGTCTAGCCACACTTTGGCTAGACATTAGTGTATTTCCCTGTTCACAAGACTAGGATGGCCTCTCGTTATCTGTCCCCAGAGCTGAGGCTTAAAATCCATCATACCAATTGGTTACTCAAAATTTCAATGTCCTTTTTTTGTATGCATTATTTCCCTTTTACTTTAATCATTTATTATGCGCTATCCATGGACCTGAAGGCGTAAGCCACCAAAAGGACATACACCACGAAAAACATAAACACCCCAAGAGTGGCAGAAACCAACTAAAAGACTAACAAACTAAAAAAATGTATTAAAAGGCCATATCTTCAGTTTCTTTTTAAAAACTTCAGTGGATTTAATTCCCCTGAGTGCAGGGGATGGGTGGGGTAATCCATTCCAAATTCTGGGAGCCACATGTAAAAAGGCTGTTTTTACTGGCCTGGGCCATGTTGGATTTTGGCACATTCACCAGATCAGTATTATTGGGCCCAAGGCACCTGAGATGGCCCTTTTCATTAATCTGGCCGCATCTTACCCTGCCGACATTTATGTAAAATAAGAGCAAGATGATAAAAAAGTCTAGACTCCACCGGTAGCCAGTGAAGGTTACGGCAAGCTTCTGAAATGTGATCTCAAAGAGTGATGCCCGTAAGCACTCTCACGCAATGTTCTGCACAACCTGCAATCTCTTGCACTCTTTTATTAATGCCTGTCAACAAACTGCAACAGTAATCTTTCTTTGCACTCACTATTGCTCTAGCAATAGTCTCTGCGTTCTGTTGAGTGATAGGGCGCAAATGTGTCAGGAGTTTTATATAGTAGGCAGATGACACAATGGAACTTGCATGATCTTTCATATGAAGGCGTTGGTCCAGAACTACACCCAGTGTTTAAAACTTTTTTTTGTGTAGTACTTTTAACCTCTAGGCTAAACCTCTCATAAACTGGACCCGTTTTTTTTTTTGTGCAAATTTTGAGAGCCCACAACCATGAGCTCCGTCTTGTCCTTATTTAAAGCAAAGTTATTCTGGATCATCCAATTTTCTACGATAGAATAGACTTTATTAAGATAACATTCGTCCTTCTCATGATTACCGGACAATGGTATAAGACGCTGCGTATCATCGGCGTAATTGTTGAATTCTATGCCATTGAGATCAAGATGTTTAAAAAACGAAACAGTAAAAATATTATACACACAGGGCGAAAGGCAGACTCCTTGGGGCACCCCAAATTTTAAGATTGTCAGTGGAGATTCCGCCTCACCGGAGAAGACCCTACATTCTCGGTCATTTAAAAAGGAAGAGCGCCACATTGCTGCCCTATTGGAAAGGTTTGCCACCACCTTCAACCTGGGGACCAATATAGAATGATCCACCAGGTCTAAGGCGGCTGATGGGTCTAAAAGCATGAGAAGGGATGGCAAGCCTCTATCCAGACGGTCTACTAATCTAGACTTTAGTTCCAAAAGGGCTGACTTGGTTCCATATCCCTGCTTGAAACCTGATTGGTGCGGATGTAGGATAGGCGTTCAGGTGGGCAGTTATCTGGGCATAAGCCACTCGATCGAAAATGTTCAATAAAAAAAGGGGTGTTGGTGGTAGGTCTAAAATTCAATGGAATCATGCAGAATAGGTTTTTTTAATGGGTGTAATTCATGCCTTTTGGATATCCATTTGCACTTTACATTTTGAAATCGGAAAAAAAAATCACTTCTGTTTTCGGTGTAATTGTAGGTGATCACTGGGATATCAACAACCATGTATGTATGTGTATAATATGGAATTGGTAGTATTCTATTACAGATGCCTCAAACTCTCAAATCCGATACACACATGGAATTCTGCTCTAACATGCTCTTGTGTGGGACCAATTGTACCATGATTCCAGACCACTCTGATAAGTTATCATGTAGAGTTTTGGACAAACCTGGACATTCTGTGCACAAATTATTGGGATTCAGGACAATACCCCACCATCCACGGTGTATTTTCACTTGATTGTGCCAGAGCAGACATTTTTGCGCTAAAGAATCTTGGCACTTATGACCTCCTCTTCCATGCCGTTCAAAGCCTTATTTTTCAGATCTCTCTGTTGGCTTTGTGGTTTGAAAAAATGTTAAGATCTTGATTTGTAGCAAAATACAATTTAGTATGCAGTGATGGCTGTAAAATGTCATCTTTCCTACCAATCAAAATAGCAAGAATAAGTACACACTGCGCATATATTACTGTTGGAAAAGTAAATATTGGAAGTCCAGTTTTATGTTCCACTTTATGCCAGTATTCTTTCCAAGTTCACAAAATGTGCACCTGTGTAAACCAGTATTGGCACTTTTGTGCCCTGCTAATTTACGCGTCTGATTTTTCTTGAATGTCTTCTCTTCCAGGTTGTGTGCAGATGTACCACTCCGCTTGACACATCTGTGAAAGAGAAGATCTCCATGTTTTGTCATGTAGAGCCAGAACAGGTACGATTTGTGTTGCACTCCTTCAGGATGTTGTAATCGGGCGAAAAACTAGATCAATGGCATTTTTCACCGACCCCAGATCGGGAATTCACTGTTATCATTTATTTAATACAGATGTTTTTATGAATCTGGGACCCCCAATTTAAAAATATTGATTCCCTAAAGCCTCCCTCCCCTTTCAGAAACAAACGTACAGAGTTACACAGATGGTATATTTATAATAAATGCATACATTTAAATATGAACAAGTTATGCATCTATACAATTCCAATTTCTATCATAACTACAATGAAGAAGGATCAATACGCTGTTTGCATAGCTTTCCAGTGTTTCATGTACTTGTGTTTTGTAAATGCACACATCATTTGGATTAACCTGGGTGCCCATCCATTGTGGACTGAAAAATGAATAAGGACTCGGGATAAAGCTTTCATTTAATAAAACCAAATTGAATCAGATGATCCCTACCAATCCAAGTCGCTCTACTTCCCCTTTATTGAAAATAAACGTCTCCCCCCTTACTCATGTCAGATTTTCAAACCGTGTTCTAGAAAACTCATTTGAAATACCTGCTACTTGACGTTGTCACATGTGAATCACGTGCAAAAGGTGAACCTGTATGCTTGCTAGTTTCTCTTCAATGGTGATGTTATTATAGTACTATGTCAAAGTGTACGTTTGTAATTTTTAATTGACCATGTTAAAGGTGGTAAAATGGGTGTCTGCTAATCGCCCTTTTCCCCTTGAATGGTTCAGCGCCTGTAGCGGAATTTAAATTATTTTTCTAGGCATGCACACAGTGACGTGCCCTTTTTGATTACTTAGTCAGTGCTTGATCATTATACAGAGGAGGAGACTGTATCTCCTAGTGTGTATGTATGTATGTATATATATACACACACCCCCACCACCATAGGCCCTATTCTAGCAAATATAGAACTCTGTATACACATGAAATATTTCCTACCCTGAGGGGCCCAGGCCTTAATAGAGTATTGCCCCCCTCAGGATTATTTCCCCTTAATATTCTACCTAATAATAATTGCATTTGGTTGTCTCTCAAACCGGTGGGTACCCTCTTACGGACTGGTTCAATTCTCCCCTCAGGGAACAGGTGGGCATTGGTAGGTAAGATTTTCATAGTAATGATAAATCTTCCTGGCCTGTGTCAACCCCAGAACATTTTGCTTTACTGGTGGATTATTTTTCCTTATACTCAGTCTTTTACTCTTTTTATGGGTATTTTTTTTAATTTATTTTTTGTTTTTAGACTCTCCATAGTGTATTTTTAATTCTATCCTCTTTGATAACTTTTGCCACATTCTGCCTATTGTTGCTGGGTTGCCCTTTGGGCTCCCCTTAACTTTCTCTGGCTAATCTTGAGAGAACTACAGTTCCCAAGAGTAGATAGAATCTTTGGATCTCTTTTACATTTTATTTGGTGAAACCAGCACATCCCACCTTATGTGGAGTACTGGGGAGATACCATGTATCCCCTTTCACACTAAAACTGTACAGGGACAAGCTTACCTTTAATGGCTGGTGGCAGTGATACCTTTTACTAATTTGGTGCACCTTTACTCGCGGGCTGTATAAAGGCACCCAAGTGTGCTCATTTTACCAAAATGGCCTCTGTCTTGTATATTCACCCTTTTAGTGTTTCTTGTTCTTCCTTCCCCTGACATCCAGGGCGGGAAATTCCTTTGTGTGATTTATATCTTTGGCGGGAGTCCCCTGGACTCCCCGCCCAGGCTACAGTCTCTCTGTGAAGGCAGGAAGCGAGGGAGGAGTTAAACTTCACAGCCCTTTGTCTTCCTCCTTGCCTGAATGGGGACAAATCCCAGTGGGTGGAGGGGGCTGGCTGTCCTGATTGGACAACCAGACCGACCGCCCTTTGTTGTAAAATGCTGCGAGGGAATGCAGAAGTTGTACTGTAGTTCCTGTTAAATACTCCAAACCGGGAAGCTGAAGCCAAGTCGACCACTGGAACCAAAACCAAAGAGGATGATGAAGGAAAAGCGGCCGAGATGTTTTCCAGCGACCGGAGAGCCTGCTGTGTAACCAGAGCCTGCTGTAGCCCTTCCTTCCAATCGACCTGGGGACTCTGCAAATTACACAGAGCCTGGTGAGACCCACTAGACTCAAGAAGACCTGCATTTTGAGCCATCCCACACTGTGCTGCGACCTTGCAGGGCTGCAATACCCCAATACCATGGGACCTCGAGACATTGTGCGGTGCACATTTTTCCGAATTCCAAATCACGCTGAAACTTCCTGGGCATCCTGCTGGATCTCCAGAGGCACGATTCCAGTCCGAAAGTCCCTTTACCAGAGTGCTGGACCTTTGTAACAACGGGAATCCGACCAGTGATATTCCGTATTCTTCTGTGCTCCTAAAAAGGTGCCAAATCCAGAAGCTGCATCCAGCCACGAGGATAGCCTTGCCTGGAGCCTTCCCAATTGATTCCTGCTAGAAGTCCCTTCCAAGGTCCTGCTTTCAGTCACCACAACAAGGAATCCACCGACTGGGTTTTTGGCTGCAGATCCTGAAGACCTGCTGCTGCAAAATCTTCTTCGCTGCGGAGGTACTGTGCTGGCTTGGGTATTTACTTACCTTAGGTCTCTTGTGATTCCTGTCTAGGTTTGGGGTGTTTTCTGTGATTGTGAGTACTCTCGCCCAGTTCACCCAGGCCCACTGCTCGAATCCTCCTAAGGTGTCTACTGTGAAGCCCCTGGACTGTCCCCTAACTCAAATACTCACCTGTTTGAACAGTCTTCCTTATGGACTCGGACCTTTGCTACTTAAGAACCTATCCTGACACTGTCTGTTGGACACTAGACCCTAATGATCAACCTTCTGCCACTGAACACTCATGCTCCGAAAATAAGGGAAAGACATTGAAAGGATTGGGACTTTTGCCTAGAAAAGAGAATAAGTGTTTAAAAGTCACTTACTTGCAAAAGAAGTTGGTTGGTACCTGTAACTCTTGAGTGAACAGTTAAAAAAAGTTCTTAACATGAATGTGTGTTGCACTATTCTGAAAAGTAAATGTAACATCTTTCTTTCCTTAGAAACTTTCACCATTGTAACAAAGTAGATACACAGGTATATTACTCACCTGTGATTTGGTTGTGCCTCTTCCCAAAAGTAATGCAGTTGGGTTCACTTTATCCGTGTTAGGATAATTGTATGAGTGTCCCCCAACTGGGTCTTGCTTTCCCTGAATTGCTGTTAGCCTGTCCAGAATAAGTCTGCACTATGTTTTACCTACCTAGAATAACCTTGAGTCATTTATAAAGAGTAACACTGCGTTTTACTTTCCCGGTTTTTGTTTTAGACAGGCACAAAAACAGTCTTGGGTTTATACCTTAACCCACTGATGAGATAAATGGGTCTATGGGGACGGCGTCATCCAAAGATGCCAATATAAGATCATTAGAACATGTGGCTCATTGTGAAGGAGGAGAGCGATACAGTATGAGTGAGGGAACTAAAAAGATGCTTCCAAGACCTAAACATTGTTCGATAGACGAAGACAACAGAGCTCTACCTAAAAATTCTAGGTAAAGTGTTGCAGGCTGTCGTGTATCCAGATAAAAGAACCCCCACAGGCAAAAAATGGCTGTATTGTCACCTACCAACACACCACGTGTATAGTTGGAGACACTATAAACCCTACCTCTGAAACTAATCACCCGAAGACTCCCTTCGAGTAATATTCCCCCCCATCAAGTATGAATGCCAAGAGTAACGAACACGTGGCAGCGATCCATCCCATCCACGAGCACCCCGGGAAAAAACTGAACAAGGCTGCAAAGAATACTTTTATTCAGAATTATTTGTCTAGTCCAACTGAACAAGACCTTTCAACCCAGATCGCCGTGGCAAGGAGGGCGTAAACTTGCATATGAGCAAAAGAAAGCTTTGAATAATACTGGTATCCCTGATTATACTAGCTGATATCCAGAGCATGTATATAGAGGTACCTGATATGGAACTAGCCCCCCAGATGCACCTCTGCACCCTTTAATAATGTGCGTGGTAATATTTGCTCTACCACTAATACGAGAGACGGGCAATAGACTACAAACACAAAGAGTATACCCCATGAGACTGAATCTTCAAAGAAAACACGTGCGTTACAATTCCAAGTGATAGATGGTTGCGCTGTGCCACTCCATAGTTCCTCTAAGAATGGGTGACCTCCAAAGATTTCCGAATTTTAGATCAATTGGTAGCCTCTTCGGTGATCACCATGATGTATGGTGTGCGACCCTATCCATCCTTGACTACATCTTATTATACTGCAGTGAATTTAGTAAACTGGGCTATTCATGTGTGGAAATATTAATGAACATGGTCACAATATGAGCATGTTTACAATGGCTCCAGCACATGCCCTGCCCAATCGGGCTGCTCTGGATGACATTCCCAAAAAACAGCCTTGAGAAACGGAATGAATCGAGGCATCTTGAAAATAAGATTCCGGATGGCGAGCCAAGTATAGATAACTCTCTAGACTCTCCTGTGGGCTATTGGTAATGGCTCCCGGTCGCCTATTAAATCTCAGTTCGCTAAACATCAATGAGGTCATCATGTCTTGGAACGAACACTAGAGGTAATTCTCACTTTACTTCGGATGATGGCCTTCTTGACAATATCCAACTATTCTTCCAGGTGGCGTTACAAGGAACTTGGCTATGGGAGCTCTACGATATTGAGGGTAGTAGTATAGTACAAAGATTAGCCACTAAAGGACCGATAGGCTGCCTGAAAGGTGGTCTTGTGACATCAATTAGACACCCTTGGGTGGCTCAAGATATGATTGGTCCACAGATATGGTCGTGGCAGTCTTTTATTAGATGCGATCAGACAAAGACTTTGCCTTTCTTAGTGGTAAAGATCTACAGTGCACCACACGGAGTGTATAATAAAATCAACATAAAGATGGTATCCTGCATTCTGTATGAATGCGATGCAGGGACACCCATCATTTTGTTACGCAACGTTAATGCCGTTATTTGTAGTAGCAATCCATGTGATGATGTTCACAACTCTGGACCCTTGCATTCCAATGCTTCCAATAGGCAAGGTAAAGGCTGGGCCCACCTGATTCAAGCTTACAGTGTTAATATGCTGAATGGAAACTGTGCAAATGACGCATGCAGAAGTGATACCAGAATTTGCATAAGAAGCATGTCAACTATTGATTATATTATAACCAATGATAGTGCAAATAATTTTGTGCTAGAGACGGCCGTAGGTATTTGTAAGGAAAGTGACCACCTCCCTCTGTTCCTTCTGTTGGATAAACATAAAGAGGACAGTACTTATGAACTGAATGGAAACCTTTCCCTAAACGATGGAGGCAACCGAATAAAAGGAACCCCAAAAAATTGGAAAGGTAGAATGATTGCAGAGCAGGAGCTCACGACTTGTACAAATATCATGTGTGAGCTGGTAGAAAATGAGGCTCCTCTTTGAAAGCTTGTATCGCAAGAAGTCCTAGTAGCAATAAAAGCTGGAACTTGTCCACTTATGTACCAGTGAGAGATGGAATATGACCCATCTACAGAAACCACTGTTTGATAGAGTAATTCATAATGCTAAAAAAGAAACTAAGATCTGCCATCAACTCGATAAAAAATGACAGTTGATGCACTCTTAAGAATAAAAATGTCAAAGAAGCAACATTGAAAATGGAGACCACCACAGAACCCATACAGCTAACGAAATGCGGCAGACTCCAGTCTTTTTTTTTTTTTTGTTGCCAGAACGAACAGTGACCAAGGAATATGGGCTGTAGTAAATGGTACAAAACCTAAATCTCTGCCCATTAATAGTGTTGGCGAACATGACTGGATAGTGCATGTGAACAAGCACAAGACATTACAGAGGAGTTAATAGTGACCAGTGTGGCTACATGGACAGAAAGTCACACTATTGAAGAGCTTATAACATTGATTAAAACCTTACCCTCTTCACGAGCATTAGGCCCTGATGGCACTTGCAATACTTTTAGTTAGATTATCCCCAGAAAAAATGGGCCTTTTCCCTCTATTATTTAGATGAATAGGCAAATATATCCAGGTTCCTAAATCATGGCAAGAGTGCTCCATTTTGCCTATCCACAAAAAGGGCTATTGGAAGGACCCCCGCCAACTATCGCATGCTAGTGCTGCTGGATATTCTAGCTAAAATATTTGCCAGAGTTTTACTTCAAGAGTTAAATCAATGGATTGTAGATCACAACATTCTCCCCCTTAATCAGGCTTTCGCGCTAAATCATCCACAGTTCATAATATCACCATATTAGTGTCTGCTATAGAATGTGTGGCATATGTGAAATCTTCCAGTCTATGGGCACGTTCATCGACTTTTGCGGCGCCTTTGAAAAGATGGTGAGAAACAAACTGGAATAAACTTAATCAATGGGGTATTCCGGCTGGTCTGCTTTGCATGATTAGATTACTGTACACCAACACTTCAGTCAGAGTAAAGTTTGAGGGTGAAGGCAAAGTCTCAGATTTAATCCCCACCAGTAGAGGGGTCGAACAGGGCTGTATCCTAGCTGCTACCCTCTTTAATTGGGTGGATCTCCCAATAGCACTTAATGCTATCTTGTTTGACATCAAAATAGGCTTCCTTAAACTTGCCTGGCTGGGTTATGCGGATGACCTTTTGTTGTTGGACTATACATCAAGAGGTCTCCAGCATAAACTAACAGCACATGAGAAGTATGCCACTGAGAATGGCCTAAAAATCAATCTCAGCAAGACAAAAATCATTGTCTTCTGGGGAAAAAGAAAACTACAAAGCCAAAATAATTTGCGATTGTCCATTTCAGACCAGCATATCAAACTGGTAGACAGTTATAGATACCTGGGGGTCATTATTGACCAGTAATTGACCTGGAAACAACAATGGGCAGATATCAAAACTAAGTGCATGAAATCACGATGGCACTCGGTCACTTTATTGGATCGCAAGGTGGATGTTCGTTGAAGACTATTATTGCTTTACTCTGCTAAAGTTGTCCCCTGTCTGTTATATGCTGCGGAGGTTTGGGGGAAGAAGTTAAAGGTGGAGTTGAATAGATTTGAAGGGAAAATTCTAAAAATCCTTTTCAGAATGCCTAAATCTCTTCCGAGTATTTTATTACTTGAATGTAATATGATGCACATAGGCGATAATATGGAGTACTAAGTGGCCATGCTATGTCAAGATAAATACACTCTAGATAATGCTACATCCATAGTTGACCTAATGAGTGCCTTTAGTGATATTGATGATAATAACTGTACTTGGTGCCATGGGATATATGAGATTGATTTAACACAAGTGGGCCAAGGAGAATGCACTAAGTGTCTTGAATACTTGCATGCTAGAACCAAACGCCACTTGAAATATACGATCCATGGGACACTTAGCCACTAAAGCGAACAGTGGAATGTTTATGCAACAGTGGTTGAGTTGTGCAGGTCCTCAAATATTTGTCTGCGTTCCCAGATAACCAAACTACAAGTCTATATTTACTATTCAAATGTAATCGGCTTGATACTCTTGAAATAAGGGGGGCTAAATGCAGAATACCACAAACTAATAGGTGGTGCAGATTATGTGGGACCTTTTCTAGCTAAACAGCTGAACACCTTGTTTGTCATTGTGAGAGTCTTGATATATTAAGACTTACATTTTTAAAACCTTCCGATAATGCCTGCACCCCTGAAAATACGAACATTGTGGGAATCTTTTAAAAGGAAATGACGTTAATTTAATATTTCATACAATGAACTTTTATTTTTGTTTGCGTTTATTGAACCAGTTGCCTGATGGAATATTTTAGTAATAGCCCATTTTATTTGTAAAGGTGTATTAAGCGGGCTGCGTTTTAACATGGTTTCATTATTTTACTGTAGATATTTTTGATGTTTGATATATGTAAAGCCTTTGTCGGCTGTATGCAGATTAATGAATGAATAAATAATTGTAGTTCTCCAGCATGGGTCTGGCATGGATTCACATGCTCGTAAATATTCCCTGTCATCGGGGCTGGGAATCCTCGGTAAAAGAAAGTTTAACTTTTGTTTTTAAACTGTCTTTCTCCTATAAACCAATCACTGAGCTTTGGGTCATACTGCCCCCAGCCAGTCACTGTCCCCTCCCTAAGTGCCTCATCTGGCATCCATCTTCAGATTTTTACTGCACGTCTTAAGTGTTTGGAGTCCTCGTGTTTTGTTCTTAGAGCTTTCTGCATTTTTTTGTGCTTTTTTGCTCGGATATTCCTATTTTTGTTCGATCGAGCCCGTGTGCTCTATTGCTTATTGATCCGACCAGCGGGGATCCGTTTGTCTGCATCTTTCCTCGCGCCTCAAGGGCAGAATTGTCGACTGTTTCTCTTAGAAGTATCTAGAAGGGCATCGGGCCTACATCGCAGACCATGGCAGAAGAGAAGAAAGGATCCCTCTTCAAGCTCTGCACCAGCTGCGGTTTGAGGAATGTTTTAAGGGATGACCAGCATTCCCAGTGCCTATGTTGTCTTCACCCGACGAACAAGGAGGAAGATTGCGAGATCTGCCATAGCTTTCCCAAGCGCACGGTGAAGGATTGACGCACCAGACTGGCGATGTCGTCAAATAAGGGCCTCTACCGAGGCATGCCTCATCTGGATCCAGCCAATCAGAGTGGGCTTCCATGTCCTGTGGGGGCCCAAGAAGCACTGCGAGTCCGCTGCCATTGGGGTCGCCGCGCAAGCGGGTCCCGTAATGGCCAGGGCACGATCATCACCATCAGCCTCAGTCCACAGCCATCGCTCCAGCTATTCAGCCAAGCGAAAGTCTGCTACCCCGGGGCAATTGCGGGAGAAGCTGGAGAAGGCCAAGCAGGACAATCTAGCCGACTTACCTGCGAAGGCTCAGGTGACCCAGCCTACATCGTCCTCCACTATCAAGTTAGTGGTGGCCTCCCTTGCTAAAGCAAAAGGGGCTGACCCAGCCAGGGTACCCCTGATGGCGGCCAGAGTGGCTCTTCCTCCCAGGTGGGAGGCTTTGTCCAAGCCAGTAGAAAAGACTCTGGAGAAAAGGATGCTGGACCTTAGCCTGAGACAGACCTCTCAGGACCCAAAAAAAGGTGGGCGGTGTGGAAGATCTCCAGCGCACGGATAGCTCTTCTTCCGACGAGGAGCAAATAGTTTCCGTCCACTCCATCCCGGAAAGGGTGGGGACGACGTCGAGGAGTTGCCTTCTGGAGACAGCAACAAAGACGTCCATGGGGACGAGGACGGGGCCTTCAGCCCAGCAACCCTACCCCCCCAGGCATCTTCCAGAGATCTGTCGCCAGAAATTCTCTCAACCCTCCACACTCTGGTGTCAGAGATTCAGAAACGGATGCCGACGGCGTCTCCGGCGACACCTCCAGCACCGACCCTGTTGACACCGAGGCCGCCACTGTTTAAGAGGAGGAGGAGGAAAAGGAGGAGACGCCCTACGCCTCCACACCAGCCGCCAGTTCCCTCCCCCTATCGGGATATGGGGATGGACACGGCGACGACAAGACACTGCGGCATCTCTCCACCTCAAGAGAGCTTCTCCGCCGGACAAAGTGGGCTCATTTAATTCCATGTTCGCCCAGGCGTCAGAACTTTTCCAGCTCACTCCAGAGGGTTTCCTTTATTAGCGCCGGGAGGCAAAAAGGAAGATCATCCTGTCTGTGCTGCTCCTGGACGACGTCTGAGATTTGGGGCTGGTGCGTCTGAGGCATCCCATCTTAGCCCCGGCGAAGAGAGACTGGTTAGAGAACAAATGCCAGGTGCCAGAGTCTGCGCCCAAGTGTCTGCAGTCTCAGCAGTCGCCGGACTCGGTGGCCGCTTGGAAGAAGTCGTCAAACTCGTCGTCTTCTGCATCTGCACCCCCGGACAACAAGGGGAAGAAATTGGATTCCATAGGTAGAAAGTTCATCCACTCAGCGACGACGGTCAAGGTGGCCAACCCTAGCGATCGTGGCCGGATACGACCGGGAGCTTTGGTACAAGATGGCTCCGGTCCTGGATTTCCTCCCCGATGATTAACTGGTCGAGGCAATGGCGAGCCTTCAGGAAGGTGAGGTAGCGTTGGACCATGCCATCACCGTGGCTGTGGACATTGCGGACACAAGGTTCCACCAAATGGGAAACAGGGTTTGCCTTTGTCGTCATGGCTGGCTCAAGGCCACCAATTTAGAGAATAGTTCCAGACAAGGGTCCTGGGGTCGTTCCAAGGCCTTAGGAGGGGTGGTCATCGAGGCTCCCAGGGTGGTGCTCTGGCCTCCAAGCGGGACTGAACTGGCCAAGGTGTTAGGCCCCCCGCCCCTCCCCCATTGGGAGCCTGGCTGGTGAACTTCATCAGTGTGTGGGAGAACATCTCCACTGATCGATAAGTCCACGGACGCACTTTGGCATTTCAACTGAAGTGTCCGTGGATGACACCGGTGGCCTGACGGGAACAATACATCCCTCAGCTGCTGCTGGAGGTTCGGGCAGTTTATAGTGATATTTTCGGATTCAATAATTTCGAATGCATTCATTTCGAATCAATGTCAGAAATTATTTTTTAAATTTTATTTATTTATTTTTTTTAATGGCGGGGTCCTCCCAAACCATTTTTTTTATTTTTAAAATGACCCTTTTTTTACTAGCCAAACCCCCAAAAAAACAAATAAAATTAAAAAAAAGATTTTTTTTTTTTTTCTCAACATTGTTTTTCAAAATTAATGCATTCGAAATTGATTCGACATTTTAACGGCACACCGGTTCGGGCCATGTTAAAGAGGGCGATGGAGCTGGTTCTGATTGGGCTCTGGAGTTTACTGAAGATACTTTCTCGTCAGAAAGAAGACCAGGGGCTGGAGGCCCAGTCTTGATCTATGACGACTAAGTACATAAAGTCACAGAGGTTCAGGATGGTCACGCTGCAGCACATGCTTGGCCAACTGTCGTAGTTTGATCTCGAAGACGCGTACTTCCACGTCACCATCCACGCTAAAGCATTGCAAGTTCGTGCGCTTTGTTGTACAAGGGAAGCATTACCAGTTAAAGGCTCTCCCTTTGGACTGAAGTCAGCACCCAGAGTCTTCACAAAGTGCCTGGCACCGGTGGCAGCCCATCTGCGACTGCAGGGGATTCGGGTGTATCCTTACCTCGACGACTGGCTCACCTGGGCCAAGTCAAGGGACATCGCCATCGATTGCCATCGATCACACGGCGAGGACCGTCCGGCTGCTGATGGATTTCAGTGAATTTTGCAAATTCCTGCTTGATTCCATTGCAGGACGTGCTGTTCCTGGGATCCAGGTTCGAGTGTCCTGTCTGGCTGCGCCATCGGTGGAGAGGATAGCGGCCATCTTGGGCAAGGTGCATCGGCTGTTAGCACTGAAGATTGCCACAGTGAGGACCATCAAGTCGCTGCTCGGCATGATGTTGTCATGTATATACCTGTATACCTGATCCAGCTGTGCAGGTTGCGGATTCGTCTGCTCCAGGAATTCCTTGACGCCTGTTGGATCCAGGTGTCCAGAAGCGACCAGGATAGAATCGCGCTCTTTGAGTTCTGTTGAGCGATAGGGTGGTGGGGCCTGCGCTCCAACATCGCCGGAGGCACGGACTTCCAGAGCCCCTCGTACCAGGAAACGGTCACGACAGACACATCCTGAAAGTATAGGGAGCCCACACCAGACGTCTTCACGTCAGAGGCCTCTGGCTGCTGGAGAAGACGCTACACCTCAACGTACTGGAGCTGCAGGCAATGTTTTGGACCCTCAAGTCATTTCTTCCATCCCTCAAGGGCAAAGTGGTGAGGGTCTTCACGGACAATACCATCACAATGTTTTACATCCGGAGGCAGGGGGGGCACCAGATCCCCAGCGCTTTCCAGAAAGGCGCAGGAGTTGTGGTTGTTTGGGAAAATTCTCAGAAATGTGCTAATTCCCTCCACCTTAGAGACCCCCAGCAACTTTGCTGGATTTTGAGGACTTATTTTTTTTTTATCTGGAGAGAGTGAGACCCTTTTTCCCACTCTCTAGTGTGTTTTAATGTGATTTTGTACACTGTTTCTTTTGGTTGTGGAGTCTGACAAACTCCATTGGCATCATCTTTTACATTGTGTCGCACCATCTTCAGTGCAGTGGCACAGGGCAGTTTTTCAGATTTCCCAAAGGTTTGAATACCTTCTCCTGGTTAAACTACTGTTTTCAAGAGCAGTGAAGTGAAATTGACTTTACTTACATTTGTAACTTTCTAGATCCAGCACACATTGTAATAGGGTGCTGGAGGGGCTACCTAGTAACCCCTTTGTCTAGCTTCTCATGTAACATTTTTTATGTTGGCCTTTCCTCACTGAATGGCTGGTGGCAGTGGTTTCGTTTTAACTACCATGTAGAACATTTTTCGCGGGCTGCGTTTGCAGCTGCAGTAAAGCACCCAAGGGTGCCGTTTTTGTCAAAATGGACCTGGTCTTCTTTTTTCACCATTTCTTTGTGGAAAGGTGCTTCTTGAGCTTTACTCTGCGCGCCAAACCATGTTTGGTCCCATTGTTCATTTTGCCTTTGGCGGGATTCACGAGTGAAGCCCACCCCTGTCTCCAGGGTGTCTGGGGGTATGTAGTAATAAAATCGTGGCAAAAATGTCACCTGTACAAAAAATCGCTGCAAAAATGCCATGGTTTGACCCGTTAAAGGTTGACCCGTTAAAGGTGTACCCCATTACACCATTTAAGGGGAACAGAGGTGTCCCCCCACATCCTTTGCATAGATTGCAGCATGTGTGTTTTTTCTGATGCCTTCGTCGCCGGCTGAAATTACTTTGCACTCGGGGGATGTGGCTCGAGCGCTGAAGTTTTGTGGCCTGCAAAAAATGTTTCTGGAAGACCGCTTAGCTTTTTATGAGCTTTGGCCCTGTGAACCATGGAAAGTCCTTGTCCAAGGCTTCCATCTCCAGGTCTGGCTGACCCCGCCGTCGTCGCCAAGGAGGTCAAGGCGGCAAAGCCTCGTCGAAACAGGATTGAACCGACCGTCGGGCCCCCACCGATGCACCCCGGTGGGAGGCCGGCTGGCGAGCTTCGTCAGCGTGTGGGAGTCCATCTCCACCGACCGTTGGGTGCTGGACGCTTTAGCCCGGGGCCACGTGCTCGAGTTTCAAAGAAGGTGCCCGCGCGTCCCCCCCCCGTGGCCAGAAAAGAGCTTCACGTCCCTCAGCTTCTCCTGGAGGTAAGGGCGATGCTCAGGAAGGGCGCCATCGAACTCGTCCCAAAGAGGCTTCGGGGCTCCGGAGTTTACTCGAGATACTTCCTCGTGAAGAAGAAGACGGGAGGATGCGCCCCATCCTAGACCTGCGACGTCTGAACAAATTCATCAAGGCGCAGAAGTTCCGGATGGTCACCCTCCAGCACGTCCTGGGTCAGCTGGAGGAAGGAGACTTCCTGTCGTCGTTGGATTTGGAGGATGCCTACTTCCATATTCCCATCCTAAAGGGCCACCGAAAATTCCTCAAGTTTGTGGTCCAAGGGCGTCACTACCAGTTCAAAGCCCTCCCCTTCGGACTACGGTCGGCACCCAGGGTATTCACCAAGTGCCTTGCACCGGTGGCGGCGCAGCTGCGCCACGAGGGGATCCACGTCTACCCCTACCTGGACGACTGGCTCATCCGGGCCAAGACGAGGGAGCTCGCCGTGGAGCACACGGCAAGGACCGTCCAACTTCTCACGGACCTGGGATTCTCCGTGAACTACGCCAAGTCCCACCTGGTACCCGCGCAAAACGCACTGTTTCTGGGAGCGAAGCTCGACACAGTGTCCCTTCTGGCCTCCCCGTCGGAGGAAAGGACCAGGTCCATCCTGGGCAAGGTACAGCGGATGTTGGCTTCCGATGCGGCCAAGGTGAGGTCCATCAAGTCCCTCCTCGGAATGATGTCTTCTTGCATCTACCTCATTCCCATGTGCAGGCTCCGGATGCGCCCGTTGCAGGAGTTCCTGGACGCGCGCTGGATCCAAACGACGGGCTGCTTCGAGGAGAGGATCACACTCGACGAGAGTTTCCGCCGTGCGGTCCGGTGGTGGGGCACCTGCGCGCATCTGACGGCGGGCATGGACTTCCAGACCACCAGGAGACAGTGACCACGGATGCTTCCCTGGAAGGGTGGGGAGCGCACACCGAAAATCTACACGCGAGAGGCCTTTGGCTCCCGAAGGAGAAGTCCCTCCATATCAACGTCCTGGAGCTCCGTGCAGTGTTCTGGGCCCTCAGGTCCTTCCTTCCGTCCCTCAAGGGCAAGGTGGTGAGGATCTTCACCGACCACACCACCACCATGTTTTACATCAGGAAACAGGGCGGAACCAGGTCCCCAGCACTGTCCAAGGAGGCGCAGGACCTGTGGCATTGGGCCGTCGCCCAAAGGATGTTTCTGGTACCGTTTCATCTGGCAGGGATAAAAAACACCATCGCCGACTCACTCAGCAGGGAGCTGCGCTCGTGCCACGAGTGGGAA
Organism: Ambystoma mexicanum; assembly: GCF_040938575.1. Classification (NCBI taxonomy): domain Eukaryota; kingdom Metazoa; phylum Chordata; class Amphibia; order Caudata; family Ambystomatidae; genus Ambystoma; species Ambystoma mexicanum. The sequence continues at coordinate 337,866,737 of NC_090934.1, read as the reverse complement.
CTACGGTATGATCTAGTGGATCGCCTCTTCCGACGGTGGGGCACACCCCAGATCGACCTGTTCGCGACGGCGACGAACTCCAAGTGCCTGAGGTTCGCCAGCAGGTTTCCCCAGGCGAGGAGCATGGGCGATGCTTTCTCGTTCCCCTGGGAGGGCCTGTTCCTCTACGCGTTCCCTCCTTTGCCACTGCTAATCCGGCTCGTCAACCAGCTCAAGAGGTCACGGTGCAGGATGATCCTCGTCGCACCTGCGTGGCCGAGGCAGATATGGTTCCCGGACCTTCTGGACTTGTCAACGTCCCCGCCAATCAAGCTGCCGGTGGACGCGGATCTACTCTCCAGGGAAGGAGGCGCCATCCTCCACCACGACCCGAAATCGCTGAACTTGCAGGCCTGGCTCCTGCAGCGCTAGAGTTTGGAGGATACGACATACCGGCCGACTGCAGAGAGGTTCTCGCAAAGGCCAGGGCGCCCTCGACTCTTAAATGCTACGGACACAAATGGAAGAGGTTCTCTGTCTGGTGCCACGCACAGAAGATTAACCCTCTACGGATTACGGCTCCCCAGGTACTGCCGTACCTGCTGACGCTAGCCAAAGCTGGACTGGCACACGCGTCCATCAAGATTCATCTTGCTGCGATCTCCCGATACACCAGAACCACGGGGCGGACGTCCTTGTGGTCTCATCGTCTGGTGAAAGAGTTCATGAAGGGACTGTTCAGATCGTTCCCGCCGGTGAAGGCTCCGGCCCCGGCGTGGGAGCTCAACGTGGTGCTGACCAAGCTCATGGGACCTCCGTTCGAGCCTCTGCGCTCGGCCCCGTTGAAGTTTCTGTCGTGGAAAACAGCGTTTCTTGTGGCCATCTCCTCCGCATGACGGGTGGGAGAGATCCAGGCCCTGTCCTGCAAGGCCCCGTACTTGACTTTTCATGACACGAGGGTAGTGGTCAGGACGCACCCCTCCTTCATGCCCAAGGTACCGTCGGACTTCCATCTCAACGAACCCTTGGTGTTGCCTGTGTTCTTCCCGTCGCCTTCGTCGCCGGCTGAGAGGACTTTGCACTCGCAGGATGTGGCTAGAGCGCTGAAGTTCTACGTGGACCGCACAAAGTGTTTTCGGAAGATGTCGCAACTCTTTGTGAACTTTGGACCTGTCAATCAGGGGAAGGCTCTCTCGAAGGCTTCCATTTCCAGATGGCTCTCCGGCTGTATCATGTACTGTCATCGGTTGGCAAACCGACCGCTGCCTGGCCATCCAAGAGCCCATTCCACCAGAGCGATCGCAGCTACCACGGCGTTCCTTTCTGGTGTGCCCCTGCTGGACATATGTAGGGCTGCTACGTGGAGGTCGATGCACACCTTCACAAAATTCTACTGCGTCGATCGGGATTCCAGGGAGGAGTCCAGGGTCGGCCAAGCAGTGTTGCGCAACCTGTTCGCCTGAGGTGAGCCTGGTGAGGAGGTAAGATGCTTAATGTTGAATTTGATGTAATGCTTAATGTTGAGCCTTTGCCACCTCCCGTGGTTGTGCATGTGTGTACTGCTATATATTCTTTATTCATGAGCATGTGAATCCATGCCAGACCCCATGCTGGAGAAGGAACAAGTTACTTACCTGTAACTGTTGTTCTCCAGCATGGGTCTGGCATGGATTCACATGCGAACCCTCCCGCCTACCCCTCTGCGGCTCTTCACTTGGTCATACTGCCACTTCACCTGCTTCCAAAATCTGAAGATGGCTGCCAGAGGCGGTGCTTAGGTAGAGGGCAGTCATTGGCTGTGGTCAGTATGACGCAGAGACCAGTGATTGGTTACTACTACGAAAGACAGATCAGAAATGAAACTGATACTGTTTTTTTCTTTACCGAGGATTCCCAGCCTGACGACGGGGAATATTCATGAGCATGTGAATCCATGCCAGACCCATGCTGGAGAACAGTTACATGTAAGTAACTTGTTCCTTATTCAACAGTCAGTTATAAAACATTCACTAGAAGGAGGCAATCTATATCACACCAAAATATACTTCAGTACTAAACACGGTACAGGTCTGAGGCATTTAAAATTGGAGGAGCAAAATGGCTTTCAGAGTACCTTGAAGTAGGAGAAAAAAGGCATAGGTTAACGAAAAGAAGATAGTTACTCTTTAGACAGTGCAAATAGTTTGAGTTCACCAGCGGAGCTGATTGAATGCAATAGGTTAGGCCAAGGTCAAGGGGCTAATTCTTGTATAGGATAAAGCAGTTCTGGTAGTTAAACGGAGAAGTCTTTGCCAAAGTTCTCAGAAGTAGTTTGTAAAAGAAAGATTCATATGTTGTGTCACAAGCTGACTAGGCCTGCAAGTTGCCAAAGTTACAAGCACTTTCGTAGTGAGAGGTAAGCTTCTCTGTCAGGTTTTCACAGTACCTTACAATGAAGAAAAAGATGCAGCTGAAGACTTCTGTTCCTGGCAGTTCCTGCAGATCTTGCTGTTCCTGAGCTTCAGTCGTGGGGACAAGAGGGAAAACGTTGGAGGACTCCTGCACTGGGACTGGTCAAAGCTGGCACTTGGCAAATCTTCAATTCCGATAGCTGTAGTCTAGCACACAAACTGTTGTCCCTCTCCTTGGTTATTCGGTTTCCTGCAGCACTCTGAGCAAAATGCAGCCAGCTCCGAGAATGGTATCCAGGTGGCTTTACGAGTTGATTGGTCCCACCAACTCAAAGGGAGAAGTCTTCCTTCTAGGGCTTCTCTGTCGAGATGAACTTGGCGATTTGGATCTGTAGCAGGGCTTCACCGGGCAAACTAATGGTCCAGGAGTTGCAGCAGCCGTCCTCTTCAAGCTCGTCTTCGGTTCTTTCGTTCCAGTGGTCGACTCTGCCTTCCAAGCCAAGAGACTAGCCTTTTATCCAGATTTCTCCCTGTCATTCGAGCCTAGCTGCCACTCACCCAGCAGGCTGGCTGCCTTTGCCGGACAGTCAGCCAGCCAATCAAGCCAGAGTGCATTTGAGTCTCCTAGGAAACTAAGCACAGGGAGTTTTGGGCACCTCCCTCACTTCCTGCCCACCCCAGACACTCTGGCGCCAGAGCCTGAAGCTCTTCAGTCCTGAAGCCCATCAAAGGCAATGAAACAAAGGGACCAAACCTGGTTTGGCATGCAGTGCAAAACTCTAGAAGGACCTTTCCAAAAAGAAATGGCGAAAAAAGACCAGGACCTGTTTAAACAAAGAGAGCTCAGAGGCCATCTTGAAAAACATGGCTCCCGCGATTTAACGCTACCAGTGTTCGCGGTCAGGAAAAATCATGGTAGTTCATTGTAAAACCACTGCCACCAGCCATTTCGATGGGAAAGGGTAGCATTTGACTGCTACATGAGTTTCTAGCACTCTATTGTAAGATAGGGTGTGCTGGGTCTAGGAATTTCTAGTAAAGTCAGTTTCACTTTACTTTCACTGGGAAACAGTAGTCTATCCCAGAGAAGGTATTTAAGCCATGGGAAAGCCTGAAAGGCTTCCCTGTGCCACTGCACTGAGGGTTCTTTGTGACGCACATTAAAAGATGATGCCTATGGCGTTTTCTAAAACTCCATAATCAAAGAACACAAGAGTAAAATATCAAAATACATTAGAGAGGGGGGGGGGGGGGGAAGGGTCACACTCAGGTAAAAAAATCAAGTCCTCAAAATCCAGCAAAGTTGCTGGGGGTCTCTAAGGTGAAGGGAATTAGCACATTTTTGAGAATTCTCCCGAACATTGTATTTGCTGCAATAGAATGTATCGGGTGTTGGGCAAGATTGTATGCAGTACCCTTGGGGTGCACTACAACAACCCTGACCTCCTGGCAGTAGTAACCCAACCTTTGGTATAAGTCTGTACTACACAGGTTGGTAGTGTGGACGAGTAGCCAGGTATATTTCAAGAGGGGTCAATGTGAACTGAGGTTCACAGTGACAAGTATTTAAGCAGACCCACGCAGGGTTTCTTGATAAAACAATTATTATTTACCAGTCAGTTTATATATGCCTTCTTCAGAAGGGAGCACTGTAAAACACCACACAAATATACTTCAAAATTACACAATCCCTTAGTTCAGAATCCGTAAATACCCATTTGGGAGGGCATACAAGAGAGACCTACACCCTCAGGTGACTTGAATTGCTAGGGTGCTGTTGACATTAATGTATGGTATTCAGAATTAGTTAAGAGCAAGTCAAAGGGGAAAGATTATTGAAGCAAACCAGATACTACAAATATTTCTTAAGCAGGCAAATACTTTCAGATCCCCCAATAAGAGTCATTCAGTTAAAACGGGCTAAGCCAAAGTCAATAGGCTGAAGAACTTCTTTGAAGATGGGTAGAAAGGTCTTTGCACAATGTTTCAGAAGTCTTTGAAGAAAAAGATGAATCCATATAGGGCCACAAGCTGTTAGACTTGAGTAGTAGAAGATACAAGCAACTCTACAGCAAGCGGTACGTTCTTAGACTTTGTACAGTACCTTTTTTAAAATGAAGAAAAGATGCAGCAGATGACTCCTGTTCCTGTGCAGCTCTGCAGATCTCACTGTTCCTGGGCCTCAGTCGTGGGGACAAGAGGGAGGACGTTGGGGGACTCCGGCACTGAGACGGTCAAAACTTGCAACTGGCAAACTTCACTTTCAGTGGCTGTTCAGTGTTGCAGCTTCTCGCGTCTACCGCAAATAGCAACACTGTGGTTCCTGGCTGTCAAGATGGACTTTCCTTGCTTCTAGGGTCCCGTACTCTGAGGGTGCTCAGGCTCGGTCAGTCCTGCTTCCTGGGAGTCCAGAGGATCTTCCTGGAGCTCTTGGCTAACTTAAAAGCAACGGACACAAACTGATGTTCCTCTCACTGGCTCTACAGTTTCAAGCAGCAACTCCTTGGCAATTCAACCAGCTCTGAGATGGATGTCCAGGTGGCTTACTTTGGAGTTGATTGGTCCCAGCAACTCAAGGGGAGATGTCGTCCTTGCAGGGGCTTCTCTGTCGATGCGAACTTGGCATTTTGGCCCTGCAGCAGGGCGTCACTGAGCAAACCAACGGTCCAGGAGTTGCAGCAGGCGTCTTCTTCTTCAGATCCTTCGTCCAGTGGTCGTCTCTGCCTTCCAAGCCAAAAGACTTGCCTTTTATACAGTTCTCTTCCTTTCATTCCAGCCTAGCTGCCACTCACCCAGCAGGGTGGCTGTCCTTGCCGGACAGTCAGCCAGCCAATCATCACAGAGTGCATTTGTGTCTCCTAGGAGACTAAGCACAGGGAGTTTCGGGCACCTCCCTCACTTCCTGCCCATCCACCCCAGACACTCGGATGCCAAGGGCGGTCTTCAGTCCTGAAGCCCGCCAAAGGCATAGAAACAAAGGGAGCAAACCTAGTTTGGCGCACAAACACCTTTCCAAAAAGAAATGGCGGAAAAAGAAGACCGGGACCTGTATAAACAAAGGGGCTTAAGGCGCCATCTTGAAAAACATGGCTCCCGCGATTTTTAGCTACCGGTGTTCGCTGTCGGGAAAAATCATGGTAGTTTGTTGTAAAACCACTGGCACCAGCCATTTTGATCAAAAAAGGTAGCATTTGACTGCTACTTGAGTTTCTAGACACAGGGATACTAGGTAACCCCTCCAGCACTATACGAATATAGTGTGTCCTGGGTCTAAAAATGTAAAAAGACTAGTAAAGTCCATTTAACTTTACATTCTCTGGGAAACGGTAGTTGATCCCAGAGAAGGTAGTTAAACCTTTTGGAAGTCCAAAAGACATCCCTGTGTCACTGCACTGAGGGTGCTGTATAACACACATGAAAAGATGCCGCCTATGGAGTTATCTAAAACTCCACAATCGAAGAACACAAGAGTAAAACGCACATCAAAATACATGAGAGTTGAAAAAAAAAAGGTTCACTCTTTCCAGGTAAAATAAATAGTCTTCAAAATCCAGCAAAGTTGCTGGGGGTCTCTAAGGTGAAGGGAATTAGCACATTTATGAGAATTCTCCCTAACAGGCGGCGACCTTGACTTTTCTCTGGTGGGACAAAGCGGTCGACGGAGATGAACAAGGGAGTTCTTGATTCAAAGTGTTCTTAGGCAATGGAGCGTCGCCGGTCCTCGGCAACACAGCTTCGACGGGCTTCCAGTGGGTACAGCAGTCCTGCGAACCCTGGTCTACAACGATGAACTTGATGTCTGGGCACTTCTCTTCAGTTTCCTCGGCAGTCCCCGTGTCCGGTCGAGAGTCTTTCGAAGGCAGACTTCCAGGGAGCCTTGGTGAAAGTTAGCTGGTGCACGACGGTCCCTCATAGCTCGGGGCGAGGTCTCCTAGCCAGGTCCTCTCTTGGATCAGTTCCTGGCAAGGCACAGCAGCTTTCAGATTACGTCGAAGTGAAACAGAAGTAAACCTTCTTCCGACGCGGCTTTGAGAATAAGTATCAAGTTTCGACTTCAACTTGTAAACGATTTCCATCAGTGAGAGGTCCCCGGATATACTGTTCAGTCTCTCATTCATTCTGCTGGATCCCACTCTGGCAACCAATTATTCAGTAGGGCATTCAGCAGGCAGGCAGGCAGGGAGACAATCAGGCTCACGGTGCATTCAGGCCATTCTGCTCCATCCAGACACTCGCAACCGGGAATGTGGATTGGGACAAGCACTCTGCCATTCAGCACTCCACACTGCATTCATACCAGTTTCGGGCAGGGCTTTCTTAGTCATTGTGTCCCACACCAGAAGCCAGGCACTCCTAACTTGAAATGCATATTGGTCAAACACACCATTTACCCAGGTCCCACCCCAAGGGTGTACCCACAACATAGTCATTGGGAAGGCACCAGCCAGTCTGGTCCGGACTGCCCCCACAATACCATATATGGAACTTCCACCCAACAGCCAGTCAAAGGGATACAGGACTTTGGGAAATCAAGTTAACAGACAATGGAAAGTAAGATGCCACAGGGGCCATATTGTCTCCCATCAGGAATCGACTGATTCTGGGCATCCCAAAATGGAGGATAGTCCGAACACGTGTCAAATTCAGCATGGATCTGCTACAATCCCATACCCTGCTCTGTGGCCACACACGTGCCCAAAAACATACACTGGGGGTACAGGGTTGTACCCCAACCCATGGGTGCCATAAGAGTATCCCAAGGGTCTGTTCACTAAACCAAAAAGAGGTAGAGCTGCACCGTCAGGAGTCCCACATGGACTCCTTTGCAGAAAATAACACAGAACGCACATGATAAAAGGCGAACAGGACAAGGAGACCATGTCCCTCCAAGGCATTTCCAGCAGCACAATGCAGGAAAACAAACTATGGGCTAGAAGTACAGAAGCCATGAAAGTAAGTAACTTTAATTTAATATGGTGTCTGAAGGCCATATGGCATCTGTTGAAGGCCAGCATTTACTTTTAATGACCTAATGTTATGTTCAATTTGGTATGAGCAGGTTATCTGTGTTCAGGATGTCACTTCCATCTACCGAGTTCCCCCCTTACTGGAAGAGCAGGGAGTAGTGGACTATTTCCGGCGAAGACTAGACCTTCCAATCGGGAAGCAACCCAGAAGACTGCTCATGAAGTGGAAGGAGATGGCAGACCGGTGAGTGGCTTTATCAGGAAAAGATCTTTTAAAACACCACAAGCAAAAGGTTCCTTGGGGATGAAAAGAGAAACATACAATATGTGCAAGTGGATCTGTTTTTATTTATTTTCTGTGATTTTTCTTTATTTTTCTTTATTTTTATTAATTATTTTTAGAAAGATTAATGCAGCCTATGCCAGAGCCATGTATCCGCCACATACTCCCCAAAACAGGCAAAATATATGCAACAACAAACCCTAGGATGTCTTAAGATGGTAGTTTCAAAACCAGTCTTGGCAGAACAGTTCTGAGAGGCCACTCTTGTTGATAGACCGGTTATTTAGCACTTGGGTCTAGCCAAACTCAGTCAAGATAGGGTAGACTGAGCAGTAAGGCAGACATCCGCACATATGAGGGTGGTATAGTTAACCCAAAATAAAGTACTCCGTTAACTGAAGCACAGGAGTACAAACATGCTATGTCTGGTCACAGAACAATTGCAGGTTACTGTTCCAGAAGAAATGCACTTTACCACTAAATTACCTTTACTTACCTTCAAATCCATCCCACCACAGTAGTGGTGTCGTGGGGAGAGCGGTCCTTGGCCAGACCCACACCGATCCTAAACGGGCACGGGAGAGTTAGTGAGTGGACTTATACCCCTACAATCCTAAGAGTGGGTGGAAACCGGTGTGCCAACTCCTACCGATCATATTTTTCGAATGATCCCCTAGAGGTCCTGGTAATCGTTGGGCCCGCTTACATGTGTTGCCTTTCTTTCAGGGGAATTCTGGGGACCATGGGATTGGGGGGGGCAGTGATGTTTATTGAGGTCTTGCAAGACGACTGTTCCACGTTACAGTGAGACGGTTCTAGATGTCTTCAAGCAGGACAGCCGAGGGACCTCAGAACAGCAGCCACAGCGGGGTCCCATGATGACAGGCGGTAGGAAAGAATTTCGTTTTGCAACTTTCCCTCCATAGTTTCATATGGATCACCATTTATTAACATTTTCTTAGCAGTTACATCTCAACATTGTTCATGACAAATAGACCTGTCAACCTGTGTCAACAACCCTCCATTCCTACCCACTCCCCAACTGCAAATGAAGGTATGTAGGTCTAGGTCTGTTCTCCATTATACCATGTGCGAACCTTCCCTATACGCCACTCGCTGGGTGAAATCTCCTTTGCCATGCCATCCCCAAAGTGGGGTTTTGCAGGCATTACAGTTGCCTTCACACCTTGGCCACCCTCTAGCCCCACCATGAATACCCCCTTCAGCCCTCCTCCATGTTCCCCAGGAGGGCCTGATGGAATGGCTTGTCATATCCCCATTTCATGATAAACATGCCCCAGTCCTGATGAAACATTTCCCAAAGCATCTTTAACCATTGCGGGCAATATTTCTATCAAATATGTGTCCCACGCCTTAATCATCCATTCTGTTTTTCATGGGTGTCCCCTCGCTCTTCCACTTCGGCGCCACAGCCAGCCTTCCAGCCCGAAGCATAGCGCACCCCCACATTCAAGCCTTGTCAATTCCTCATCCTCCCTAGGCACTCCCAGCAATAGTAGCAATGGATCCAGGGTTAGTGTGGCCCTCGCCCCCTCCCTTATTCAGCGCAGCAGCTTGGTCCAATAAATCTGGATCCTTGGGCAGGCCCACCACATATGCGGCAGCTATGGGCTCTTTTCAGTTCAGCAGCCCTTCGCGGTTTCAGGTACCGGCAAATAGCACCACCGCGGATCTTGGACACTTGATGGGCTTTCCTTGCTTCTGGAGTCCAGCACTCTGGTGAGGTGACTCGGGCTATGGTTGTCCTGCTGCAGGAGCGTTGGGCAAGATTGTATGCAGTACCCTTTGGGTGCACTACAACAACCCTGACCTCCTGGCAATAGGAACTCAAACTTTGGTAGAACACAGGTTGGTAGCGTGATTGAGTAGCCAGGCTTATCTCAAGAGGGGTCAATGTGAGCTGGAGGGGAGTTGCACAGTGATTCAAAGTGACAAGTATTCAAATAAACTCTTACACACAAGGTTTCTTGATTAAACAATTATTGATTTATTTAACAGTCAGTTTGAATAAGCCTTCTTCAGAAGGGGCAATCTAATAGTAACACACACATACACTCAAATACACACGCTTAATATTTCTAAATCAGTAAGCACCCTTTTGGGATGGCACACAGATGCTTCCTACACCCTAGGACGCTGTGGACATTAATATTCCACTGTTTGCATTTAGAATCAGACTTAAGAGTTTGTCAAAGGAAAAGGTTATTGGGACAAAACAAGAGATCTCACAAATATTCTCAATGCAGGTAAGTACTTTTGAAAAAAAAACAATGCAAAGTTAGTTAACCACTTCCTGGAATGAAGACCAAAGACAATGTCGGAGGGAAGAAGGGTTATTCAGGGAGCCAGGGTAGGCCAAAGTCAATTGGGTAAAAGTCTAGGTGAGCTGAAGCACTTCTCAGAGGTAGGTAAAAGTCTTGCACAATGTTTTTAGAAGTCTTTGTAGAAAAGAAGAAATCAAAGTAGTGCCACTTGCTGTTTAGGCTTGTGAAGTAAAGAAGCTGTTAACAACTCTACAGAGAAACCAAGACCGGTCTCAGCAGAGAACAAGTGATGTTACACGACAAGAGGTAAGTTCGCTTAGACTGTACAGTACCTTTTGGTTAGAAGAAAAGGGCTTTGGCCGGCTTCTGTTCCCTGTGCAGCTCTGCAGATCCTGTGTTCCTGGGCCTCAGTCATGGGGACAAGAGGTAGGACGTCTCAAGGACTCCCGCAGTGCATCGGGATAATCAGTGACAGAAAAGGACTGACTTCTATTCAGAGGCAATTTGCGGTTTCAGCTCCTTGTGTCTAAGAAAATAGCATCACCACAGACTCTTTTCTGTTGAAATGGCCTTTCCTTGCATCTGGAGACCAGCACTCTGAGGTGGCTCAGGCTTGGTCAGTCCTGCTTCTTGGGCGTCCAGAGTATCTTCCTGGAGCTCTTGGCTAGCTTAAAAGCAACGCACACAATCTGGTGTTACTCTCCCTGGCTATTCGGTTCCAGCAGCAACTGCAGTGGAATTTCAACCAGCTCCAAGAGTATGTCCACATGGCTTACTTTGCAGTGGATTGGTCCCACCAATTCAAGGGGAGAAGTCGTCCTTCTCCATCGATACAAATTTGGAGTTTCAGCACAGCAGCAGGGCTTCACCGGGCAAACCAACGGTCCAAGAGTTGCAGCAGGCGATTTCTTCAGGTTCTTCTTCAGATTCCTTCATCCAGTGGTCGACTCTGCCTTACAAGCCAAAAAGCCTTACCTTTTTATGCAGGTTTCTCCCATTTATTCCAGCCTAGCTGTCAGTCACCCAGCAGGGCGGCTCTCCTTGCCTGACCAACGGCTGGCCAGTCACCTAAGAGTGCATTTCTGTCTCCTAGGAGACTAAGCACAGGGAGTTTCGGGTACCTCCCTCACTTCCTGCCCCTGCCAGACACCCTAGAGACAGAGGCGGGCTTCACTCAGGAATCCCGCCAAAGGCAAAGCGAACAAAGGGACCACATCTCGTTGGGCGCGCAGAGTAAATCTCAAGAAGGACCTTTCCACAAAAAAATGGCAAATAAAGAAGACCGGGGCGATTTTGACAAAAATGGCACCCTTGGGTGCTTTACTGCAGCTGCGAACACAGCCCGCAGTAAATGCACACCACTGTAGTTGAAAGTAAACCACTGCCACCAGCCATTCAGTGAGGGAAAGGGTAACATAAAAATGTTACGTGAGAAGCTAGACAAAGGGGATACTAAGTAACCCCTCCAGCACCCTATTGTAAGATAGTTTGTGTTGGATCTAGAAAGTTATAATGTAAGTAAAGTCAATTTCACTTCACTGCCCACAGTAGTTTATCCAAGAGAAAGTCTTTAAATCTTGAGGAAATCTGAAAGACTTCCCTGTGTCACAGCATTGAATGTGCTCTGACCACAATGTAAAAGATGCCTATGGAGTTTGTCAGACTCCATAACCAAATGAAACACAGAAAACACATAGAATTAAAAGTACAAAGTCCCACGATTCAGTGAAAGCTTCAGGTATCTAAGGTGGGAGGAATTTAGCGCTAAACTCAAAATTCTCCCAAACAAGCAGAGTCCTCAGGATCTTCCTGGAGGTATAGTCTGGCTTAAAGACGATGTACTCGACTAAGGATTTCTCGAACCCTGGTAGTCGGTTCCAGCAGCAGCGAAGAAGTACAGCCCGTTGGGGAAGGTTTTACAGCAAAACTGTCTAGGGGTTAGTTGGTCCCACCAACCCAAGGGAAGAAGTCGTCCTCTCTGGAGCTTCTCTAGTCGATTTGGAAAAGCAGTTTCAGCACAGCAGTAGGGCCTCACCAGGTACTTCAAGGGTCCACGAGGATGCAGCAAGTGTCTCTTCACGATTCCTTTGAATGTTTCGTCCAGTGGTGGACTCTGCCTTCAGTTCAAGAAGCCTCGCCTTTTATGCAGGTTTCTCCCATTCATGCATAGCCTAGTTGTCACTCGCAACAAAGCAGGGTGGATGTCCTGCAAGGTAGGCCAGCCGACCAATCGACACTGGGTGCATTCAGGTTGCCAAAGAGACTAAGGACAGGGAGTTTTGGGCACCTCCCTCGCTTCCTACCCTGCCAGACAAACTGGAGCTAGATGCGGGGTTTCAGCAATGAAGCACACCAAAGGCCAAACAAAAGGATTAAACCTAGTTTTTTAAAACCCAAAAAAGACCTTGCAAGCAAGAAATGGCTAAAAAAGACCACCAGGGCAATTTTGACAAAATGGGCACCCCTGGGCGCTACACTGCAGGTGAGTATTGTCTGCAGTGAAAACACACAATGGTAGTGGTAAACCACTGCCACCAGCCATTAAGTCATGAGGGTAACATAAAAAGTTACATGAGTAAGTAGGAAAGGGGGCTACTAAGTAAGCCCCCCCCCCCGTTTCTCCCCCGTACTTCCACATAAAATGCGGTGTACATGACCTACATAGAAATAACAAGTTTAAAGTCAATTTCACTTTACTACTCTTGGGAACAGTAGTTCACCCTCTTGGGAACAGTAGTTCACCCAAGAGAAGGTGTTAAACCTTGCGAGAAATCTAAAGGACTTCTCTGTGACACTGCGCTGAAGGTGCTGTGTGTCTACATACAAAAGTAGATGCCTATGGAGTTTATCAGACTCCAAAAACAAGGAGAATACAGCATCCAAGTCAGATCAAAACTACATGAGGGAGTGAGATAAAGGTCTCACTCTCTCCAGGATAGAAATTAAAAGTCCTAAAGTCCAGCAAAAGAGCTGGGGGGTCTCTAAGGTTGAAGGGAATTAGCACAGAAATGAGAATTCCCCCTAACGCCACAAACTGGTACAGAAGCCGCAGCAGCACATTCATTGTTGCTCATTCTACCATGCCAGGAAAGTGTTGGGGAGGGGAGGGGGAGGTCGGAGCCAGATCTGCCTTGATCATCGCCAACATTGGGGTGAAATTACTGCGGATTAACGTCTGCAGGTCCCTGGGCACACAAACTCCTACCTAAGAAATTGTTTTATTCTCCACTTACACCTCAGACGGTCAAATCAGCTCCCCCGCCCAGGGCTTTGTCATTAATCTTGTTTAAAGGCATCATGCTGAATTTCGTCACATTTACCTTTAGCCCAGAGAAAGAGCAAAAATTGCCTATCTGGATCAAAGGCGCCGGGAGCGACTCTGTGGGGGGTGGGGGAGTGCGGGGGGGCTGTTGAGGGGGGGGGGGTGGTTACAGGGGGGCAGGGGGAGCCCCCCACCGGGTAAGCAAGGATGTCGTCCGCAAACAGCGACAGTTTAAAAGTCACTACCCCACATTGGATTCCCTGGATCTCCGGATTTTCCCTTGTCGCGATTGCCATTAGTTCCATTGTCAGCGCATATAGGAGGGGGGGGAAGAGAGGGAAACCCTGTCTTGTACCCCTAGAGAGGCAAAACTGGGAGGAGAGCAACCCATTGACCTGTAATCTGGCTGTTGGGGTCCTGTACATCTATGAGAGCCACCAGCACAGATTGTGGACAAACCCCATCTTGTGGAGAACACTTCACATATAGACCCATTCTATCCGGTCAAATGCCTTCTCTGAATCGACACCAGACAAGCGTCCAGTCTCTGCTCTTGAGCATGGTGAATTAAGTAGAAGGTCCTATGGACATTGTCTGATCCCTGCCGCTCCTTGATAAACTAGACCTGATTTCCGTTTATCAATGATGGCATTACCCGATCCAGCCTATTACCCAGGAGTTTAGCAAAGATCTTTACATCTGTGTTCAGCAATGAAATTGGGTGGTATGACTGGGATTGGGCCCGGTCTTTTCCTGCTTTCGGAATCTCCACAATAATTGCTCTGAGCATGGAGTTTGGTAAGATCCCTCCCTCAAGGATAAAGTTGAAAATGTTTTCCATGAATGGCGCTAGTGTCGATCAGAATAGTTTATAGAAGCTCACAGTATAGCCATTGTCTCCCGGGGAGAAGCCCCCGCGTTTGTTCTATCGTGCGACCACTTTGGGATCCATTATCGGGGCCTCCAGAGCGGTGGATGATTCTCGTGATGGGCAGAGAATCCAAAAATGAATCCACCTGTGATCTATCGTCCTGGTATTCCATTGCGTAGACGTTTCAGAACGCTTCTCCTATCAGTTTGTCGTTGGGGAATCTCTTGCCCCTGGTTTGGTCGTATGGCCTCTACCTTCCTAGCTCTCCCCTGTTGCCTCGGCTTCCATGCCAAGATCTTTGTTTGGCAAAGTTTGCATGCAGTACCCTCTGGGACCACTACAAACAACTATGACTACAGGTGTAAGCAAAATCAACCTTTGGTATAAGTCTGTACCACACAGTTTTTGGTAGCGAGCTGAGTAGCCAGGCTTATCTCAAGAGGGAATATGAGCTTGTAATGACGTTACACAGAGGCCTACAATCACAAGTATTCAAATAGACTCTTATACTCAAGGTTTCTTGGTAAAACACTTATTAATTTATTAAACAGTCAGTTAGAAAACATTCACTAAAAGGAGGCAATCCATATCACACAAAAATATACTACAGTACTTCACACTATCATGTTCTGAGGCATTTAAACTATTTTGAAGGAGGAGCAAAAAGGCATACGTTAATAAAACGAATAATAGTTACTCTTAAACAGTGCAAATTGTTTGAGATCACCAGAGGAGTTGTTGCAATGCAATAGATAGGCCAAAGTCAATAGGCTAGAGTCTTGTATAAGTGTAAACGGTTCTGGTAGTTAAACGGAAAAGTCTTTGCCACGGTTCTCAGAAGTAATTCATTGAAGAAAGCTTTATATGTCAGGTCACAAGCTGACTAGGCCTGCAAGTTGCCAAAGTTTCACGCACTTTCGCAGTGAGAGGCAAATTCTCTGTTGGGTTTTTCAGTACCTTAGATTGAAGAAAAAGATTCAGCCGAGGACTTCTGTTCCAGCAGATCTCGCTGTTCCTGAGCCTCAGTCATGGGGACAAGAGGGAGGACTTCGGGGGGGGACTCCTGCATGGGGACTGGTCACAAAACTGGCAAATCTTCGATTCCGGTAGCTGTAGTGAAGCACACAAACTGGTGTCCTTCTCCCTGGATATTCGGTTTCCTGCAGCACTCTGAGGAAAATACAACCAGCTCAGAGAATGGTATCCAGGTGACTTATGTGTTGATTGGTCCCACCAACTCGAAGGAAGTCGTCCTTGAAGGGCTTCTCTGTCGAGGTGAACTTGGCGTTTGGGACCTGCAGCAGGGCTTCACCAGGCAAAACGGTCCAGGAGTTGCAGCAGCCATCCTCTTCCAGCTCTTCTTCGGTTCTTTCGTTCCAGTGGTCAACTCTGCCTTCCAAGCCAAGAGATTTGCCTTTTATCCAGTTCTCTCCCATTCATTCCGGGCTAGCTGCCGGACAGTCAGCCAGCCAATCACACCAGAGTGCATTTGGGTCTCCTAGGAGACCAAGCACAGGGAGTCTTGGACACCTCCCTCACTTCCTGCCCACCCCAGACACTCAGGCGCCAGAGGCAGTTGTCAGTCCTGAAGCCCACCAAAGGCGTAGGAACAAAGGGACCAAACCTTGGTTTGGCACACAGAGACAAACTCTAGAAGGACCTTTCCCAAAAGAAATGGCGAAAAAAGAATACCGGGAACCGTTTAAACAAAGAAAAATCGGGACCCGTTTAAAACAAGAAAAATCAACATTAGGCTGCCTCTCAGCTACTGGATCTAAACCGCCTAAGTAGCATGTGCTTCTCTACTGCTTACCTATCACCTGTAGCTCTGATTGCTGAAATCGAATTTAGGTGCCCCACTGCCTATGCACCTTGCGAGTGACCTATGCTTTTTGTGCCTGATTGCTAAAATCGAATTTAGGTGTCCCACTGCCTATGCACCTTGATAGCGTCTTGTGCCTTGATTGGTGAAATCAAATTTAGGTGACCCATTGCCTGTGACCCATTGCCTGTGCACCCTGCTAGCGACACAGGCGTTGTCTGCCTGCGCTGGACTATTGTACCCAGCCCATGTGCCTAAATAGTTAATCGAACTATACCTCTGACTACTCAGCCCCTACCAATACAATGCTGGCGCTCCTTACCATTATTATGTTCCCTTATTGTTTAGTCCCTAATGCTACACCATGCACAAGAGGTCATTTCATCAAGGTTGGCGAAGGACTAGTTAGACCAGGTTGTCCACGACACTTCCCCATCCCCTGCCCCACCCCTTTCCTCCCCACACACCCCGCTTTCCCCATACCATCCCCTCAGTCCCACATTACATCCACCACCATCAAAAATGGAGCAACCTCAGACCTCCCGTGTCTTAGTCCCTACCCGTCCATATACAATCACACCATACCCATCAGCATTCATGATACGACCACACCCATCCTGGGTAATGAAAGACTCAATAGACTCATGTCTAGAACTAAAATACCCCTACTACCCACCCCACTCACCACCACACCCAATACACCAAACACACTAAACACCACGCCCATTAATCTCCAACACAAAAGCCCCCACAATGCACCACTCAAACACCTAACCAATAACAAAACCACTGATTCTTCCACCATTTTAGATAACACACCACCCCCTGCCCCCACCTCCACCCTCAAAAGTGCACTCGTCAATGCCCGCTCATTAGGTGCCCATGCTATAGACATCCATGACCTTATTGAGGACCAACACCTTGACATGCTGGTGGTCACTGAAACCTGGCTTCATCCGGCAGCAGGACCGTCTCTAGCCCTTGCCATTCCCCCAGGATTCAGTATCTTTAGAACAGACAGGTCAAATACCCAAGGAGGTGGAGTTGCCATAATAGCCAAAACCACTCTGGAAATTAGAGCTAGCCCAATAGAACAGATACAAGGCTATGAACTCCTTCTAGTGAAGTACACCTCCAACCCCAAAACCACTACCAACTTACTAGTGGTATACAGATCACCCAACAAAAATACACACCCTGACTTGGACATACCGCTACTCCTAACGCCCCTCATCAAGCCTAAAACTAAATGCATAGTCCTCGGTGACTTAAACCTAGGATACAATGACCCCCTGGACTCAGAAGCATCTAGATTCTATACAGCCATGTCAGAAATGCACTTCGTACAACTAATACATAAACCCACCCACTCAAAAGGAAGAACCCTAGACTGGCTTCTCACGCTCAACTCTCTAATCACCATTGACTCCATCCTCCCAGTCAATTGGTCAGACCACTAAGTAATTAACTTCACCATAGATAATGCCAGTACAGAGCACATCACCCCTAAAAAACCAGAAACATTTTAAACTAGAAATATCAAAAAAAGCTCTCCTCTGACAAACTCACTCCAGTCCTGAGTGCTGCCCTTGCCCTTACGGTTCTAGGCACCAACAACCCCTCCTATCTAGCAGAACAATACCAACAATGCCTTACCCAAACTATTGACCTACTTGCTCCCATCACTACCAAAACCTGCAGACGTGACAAACGTTCCTGTTTTTGGTTTAACGAGGAACTTGTAGCCTTAAGACGCACAAAAAGATCACTTGAACACCTCCATAAGAAAAACAATACCCCAGAATCGGCACTAGCCTTCGCTGAAGCCAACAAAACATATAAATCAGCAATAAACACTCAAAAAGCCAATGCCTTCAACCTCCGCATTACTAATGCGTCCTCCGACAGCAAAGTACTGTTTACCATCCTGAGAGAGCTCGAAAACCCCTGTCAAACTTCAGCACCTGCTAACGTTAGCAAAGACTGGTGCACCACTATACAAAACGCACTCTCATCTAAAATTCTCCTACTGCAAAACAATCGATAATAAAAAAACGCTCCTAGCTGACAAAACTCCACCCACCATATCAACGACTACATCAAATGTCACTATTGGCCCCCCATTTCAATTTACACCAGTGTCTAACAAAGAAGTATCTGACACCATAATGAAACTCAAAGCTTCCAACTGTAAAGACCAATTCCCCTCCCATCTAGTGAAACTCTGTGCCCCCACCCTCACACCCATAATTACCGAATTCATCAATGCCTCTTTCCTCACAAACACAGTCCCCACCAGTATCAAAAAAGCTTGGGTGACACCACTCCTAAAAAAAAAACATCCCTGGACCCTTCAATACCCACTAATTACCGACCTATTACTACGGTCCCATTTCTCCTAAAAATAATTGACAAAATAGCCTACTGCCAAATTCAGAACCACTTGGAACAACATCAACTATTAGGAGACCGCCAGTCAGGATTCCGCCCCAACCATAGTACAGAGACAGCCCTCCTTGATCTGAAGATCCAAATGGATGCCACTAAAGAAGCAGGCAAACTCTGTCTGCTGATGCACCTGGACCTCTCAGCTGCCTTCGATCTGGTTGACCACGACAAACTCTGCAACACTAACCACTTCAACCTAGCTCAGAGCGCTACCAACTGGATCAAATCATTCTTGGCTGATAGGACCTCCAGAGTGTCCATCGGCCAAGAATCAGCAGACCCAGCACCTGTCCCAGCAGGTGTGCCGCAAGGCTCTTGCCTATCCCCCACTCTGTATAATGCCTATACTAAGCTATTTGCAGCTTTGGATGCCATGGGTGTCGTCTATACTAACTTCGCCGATGACACCCAAATCCTCATTCCTCTCTCAGGCAATCATGAACAAGACTCCCTCCTGGTTAACCAAATCTACTCACTCATCCAAAACTGGATGGCCAATAACAGCCTTTGTCTCAATGACGATAAAACGGAGCTCCTCATACTAGGCTCCTCCAGCAAAATCAACACCCTTGAGCCCGCCTTCAAATCATTCACCATCGATGGAACCACAATCCCTGTTCTTAAACAAGTCAAGACCGTTGGCATCTACTTAGACGCAGCACTATCCATGTCCAAACAAGTAAACGCATTAGCCTCGTCCACCTCCTACACCTCCAAACTCATCTCCCTCAGCCGTAAATTCCTCTCAGCCAAAAATTGCGTTACTCTAGCCAGAGCACTCATACTGTCTAAGCTAGACTAATTGTAATATCCTCTTCCATGGCACGTGCAAAGCCAACTTAGCCAAACTCCAACTCATGCAGAGCAAAGCCCTCAGAGCAGCCTTAGGCATCAAAAAATCTGAACATATCTCTAACACCAGAAGAGACCACCACTGGCTCCCCATCCAAGCCAGAATTCTATTTAAAACCCTGAGCATCACCCACAAATGCAGGGCTAACAAAGCTCCCAAATACCTCAACAATACAGTCACGATGAAGCCCCAGACTAGACTTCTCAGGTCCAACAAAACGCATACCTTGAAACCCCAAGATACAAAAGAGAGAAAGCAGGAGGTAGTAGCTTCAAAACACTGGCACCTAGACACTGGAATGCGCTACCTACCCACATTATGAACGAAACCTCCTTCCCTAAATTCAAAAGCTTCCTGAAGACTTGGCTCTTCAATAAGTTCTAACTGAACTAGAGCACTAATCCGCTCCAATTAACTGTACATATCTGACTGCTTTGCATTTTGTTGTATATTATTGACTGCCTTTCATATTATTGTATATTATTGACTGCTATTCCTGTGTACTTCTGTGTACTTTCTAAGATTGCATTCTCCCATTGTCTGTAACTACGCCGTGATACCCCCGGGTCTGGGCGTATAACAAATGTAATAAAATAAAATAAATAAAGGAGACTCAGACGCCATCTTGGAAAACATGGCAGCCGCGATTTAACGCTACCGGTGTTCGCGGTCGGGAAAAATCATGGTAGTTAGTTGTAAAACCACTGCCACAAGCCATTTCGAGAGGAAAGGGTAACATGGGACTGCTACATGAGTTTTTAGGCATAGGGGATACTAGGTAACCCCTCCAGCACTCTACTGTAAGATAGGGTGTGCTGGGTCTAGGAATTTAGACTAGTAAAGTCAATTTAAAATAAGGTCTGAGGTTAGTTGGTCCCACCAGCCTAAGGGAGGAAGACGTCCTTGACGGGAGCTTCCCTGTCGAGTTGAAAACGGGATCAGCGCAGCTGCAGGGCTTCACCGGTACTACTGCTGTTTTTGAAGGTGCTGCTGGCGTCTATGCCCATCTTCTGCTTCGGATTTCCAGTTCCAGTGGTCGACTCTGCCCTTTGGTCCAAAAATCGTTGCCTTATTTGCTGGAACCCATTCTCCCACATGGAGCTGTCAAATCACCTGGGGGCTGGCTGGCCTGCAGGACATACATACATACAGCCAGCAAGTTTGAACTGGCTGTAGCCAGGCACACATCACACAAAGGACAGTGGAGTTTTGGGGCCCTCCTTTTCCAGACACACTGGAGCCTGGACAGGCTTCACACAAGAAACCCGCTAAAGACAAAACTCACAAAGGACGCAACCCTGCCTGGAATGATAGAGCCCAGAAAGAACTTGAATATGAAAAATGACCAAAAAAAGGACGGGCCATTTTGAGAAAATGGTCACCCATGGGTGCTGTACTGCAGCCGAGAAATCGGCCTGCTTGTAACCTGCACCAAAAGGTAGAAAACGTATCCACTGCCACCAGCCATTTAGGTTTGTTAGTTACTGTAACAAAACATTACAGGAGCAGTGGATGAGGAGTTGCAATGAAACCCCCAGCACCCCACATAAGGTGGTGTGTGCTGGTCCCCACAAAAGTAAAGATAAGTAAGATACGTTGCCTTACTAATCTTGGGAACTGTAGTTCATACGAGAATAAAATAAAGAGGGAGTTTCAAGGGACTCTCCAGTGACACTGCACAGAGGGTGCTATGTGTCACAAAAGTCAATCACAGATGCCTGCATTGAAATACATGGAGGAAAGCATGTTGAGGAAACGTCATTGCTATGCTTCATCCCCTCTCCTTTGCTGGACTTCTGGACCTTTTTCTTGAATCCTGAATGCGTTGAGCCTTTTTCCACTCATTCATTTTTATGGGCTCTGTCTTTTTGAACGATTTCCTTTGTATTTTAGTGTCCTATGAAATCTATATTCCTCCATAGCTCTTTTACGGCTTATGTAGTTTTACTGTTACAGCACACGGATCCTTATGGGGGCAGTGTTGCTGGGGACCCTTAAGGTCTCCTTTGAGATTTTCTATAGCCTAGAGTAACTACAGCTCTTGAGGATAGAGAGAGATAGTATCTCTCCTAAAACGGTGGATCCCTTGAGATTGGCACACACCACCTTTTGTGGTGTGCCAAAGGTATACTTCGTATCCACCTTCTCTCTGTTCCTGTGACTGTTATGACGCATAGACAATCTCCTAGTTATGTCTGATGGCAGTGGACATGTTCTACCAACTATTTTGTGAATGCAAAATTGGGTCACCTAGAGTATTAACTTGGTGGCGCCTTGCTTTTTTCCGCCATTACTAACGTGTTTATTCTTTGTCAGCCCTTCTACCATCCTGAGAGGGGGAGGGAGAGGGACCCACCCGTCCCTCCCTGTGTCCCTGCTCCAGAGTGACTGGGCAGGCAGGCAGTGGGGGAGTTGTTTCGCCCCCCCTGCCCGCCTTTAGTCTGAGTGGAACCAGCTCCCACTGGGGTCGGGGGCTCTGACTGGAAAACCACCTGCCCCTTTCTGCAAGTTGCTGAGAGATTGCGGAGGAGAGTGTGCTGGAACTGTATAATAGGTGAAGCTCCTAAGGTGAAAGACAAGTCGACCACTGGAAATTGAAGTAACCTGAGAAGACAACCTGAGACGCCTGCAGACCCTTTGCAACACCGCGGCTACTGCTGTCCTGACCCCGTTTTCTGTGTGACAGAGGAACTCTACTTCCTTTTTGACTGGTGGGAAAAACCATTCCCAAGACTAACTCTGATTTGAGCCATTTCCCGAGGTCCTGTTATTTCCAGAGCTGCACAACCCCAATACCGGGCGACCTG
The DNA here is from genome assembly GCF_040938575.1 of Ambystoma mexicanum. Lineage (NCBI taxonomy): Eukaryota > Metazoa > Chordata > Amphibia > Caudata > Ambystomatidae > Ambystoma > Ambystoma mexicanum. Next base: position 337,844,770 of record NC_090934.1, on the reverse strand, counting down.
CTGTCCATGCTGTGTGCATTGTCCTGGAAAGGCTTTGTTGAGCCCTCCCAGAGATCTGATGCAACTTGCCCAGACCTCCACTGCAGAGTGTGGGACAGTGAGAAGTGAAGATTGACTGGGTGAATCACGTCTTTTTGTAGTGCTGCAGAAAAGGCACCAAAACGCAGTGACCAAGAAGTTGCCGAAAGCCGTGCCAGAGCCCCCCCCCCCCCACTCAAGACTGCTGCTGAGAGATCGCATCCATTGTCCTGCCTTTAGTCATCAGACTAAGGAATCTGTTGGTCGGGTTCAGCGCTGCCACATGGAGGAGAATCTAACCACAATCTTTTCTTCTAACCTAAGGAACTGCGGGTAGAAAGGTATTGCTTACCTTGATCCGTGAAGTTGCTCCAGAGTATTGGCGTGCACATAGGTGTCCAGGTTACCCCCCTCTTAACTCCTACTCAAGCCGCTGCTTGTGTCCCTTTAGCAAGTCCTTTAACAGGGTCTCCAACGTTGATTGTGTCCTCTTGCATCTTGGAGACTAGAGACTGTAAGGTATCCACAGGAACTTTTGTATTCTGCTGCTTGTCAGGACTTTAAGCCCTCTCGGAACTGCCTTTAGCTAGGGCTGCGTTTTGGACCTTAAAAGACTTGCTCTGCCAAGAAACTGCCTCTATAACCTTAAGAACTGCTAATGCTAGACCAGTTTTCCTAACCGAAAGTCACTATTTTATGGGTATGCAGAGTAAACGTCTTCCCTGTGTTTCTGTTAAGATTCGCGAGTTCACGTTATTACCGATAGTATGGTCATTAACCATCACCAACGTAGTGGTCACCTGGCGCTCAAGTGTATCTAAAAGAAGGGGGTAGGTTAGGGCACGTTGGGACAAAGTTTGGAGAAAGAGCAAGGTAGCTGTGATCTGCTGTTGGCAGTTTCAGTTCGGGTAACACTGTTCGCTGAGCTTTTTGGTGTGGCATCTGGTCGGAATCCGTTGTGTGCTGTTGTGTAAGACTGTGTGGTGCGTTTGTTGCGGTGAAGTGCATGCGGGTTGCTGTGGTTTAAGAGGTATGGTTGTGTTTAGTTAGGGTTTGAGAGGTGTAGGAGGGGTGAGGTTTTAGTAGGGTTGGTTATTGGCATTGTTGTCTGAAGAAACGCACTCATTTTATGTGTCAAGATTTAGATGAATTTCTTCTTTAGTGATGTAGTTTCAGCATGCTACAAGGCTGTGTATCACCTCAGTCCATATGTTGCGCTATTCAGTCCCTACAATTCAATCTTTGTTGTTACTCGGTCCAGCCCTTGCATCCTAGTCTGTGCCTGATGCAAACTGGTCCCAGTGGATCTATCTAGTGTGACCTATGCCCATACCCACTGTCAAACTCTGTAAAAAATGTAACCTCGAACAACTACAAACTTAGCAGTGGCCTTTGAAAAGTATTCTAAAGTATTCCGAAGTATTTTGGTTTATTGTGCGGAGTAACTTTTAAAGTGATTCTTGTGTAAATATAATCTATATTTGAATATACATTTATGTGTGAGTGTTTCTTTGATGTGCATTACTAACTAGGTTCAGTGTACTTAACTACAGCTCACATCTTCCTCTTATGATGAGCCTGACTGCTCTGCCACTCTACCAAGGTTCCAGCAGTAGTACAGACTGATACTAAGAGTTGGGGATCTACAAACCAATGGGTCAGCTTTCTAAAGTCTTACCTCCTAGTGGGATTTTATGAACACTCCCCTAACGAAGCATACTCCATAAAAGCAGAATAATAAGATTCCCAGTCAGAGTAAAAGAATGACTGAATGGTAATTAGTTCACTTAGGAGAATACAAAACTGTCCAGATTCCATAAACAAGTGCTGGGCCTCTCTCGGGTTAAAGGGAATTGGCACAGAAAATGAAAATGAAAATTGTCCCTAATGCACCACCCTCTCGTTTCCTGAAGTCTAAACCATACTGTTCTACCACCTACCTTGAATTTGGGTAGACCAAATTGCATTTTCCCTGTTCACTAAAATAGGGAGGCCGATCCAAATCCTCTCTCAGGGCTGGGTCTAGAAATCCATCTTAAAGATTTTGACACATTGGTGCTCCAATAACTAAAGAAAAGGCTACATATGGGGCTACAAATGTGGTAAAACGGATTCCACCCGTGTGAAGCCTAGACTAAAGTACAGCTGGCACCAACCTACTCCTAAAACCAACATAGGATGATAAAAAAGACCCAAGGGCAAAAAGGAAGCATCCCTGGGACTTAATATACCTTAAGGGAAAAAGGCTCGCAATGGCAGGGGGTTTTAAGTTCTCCTGGCCACCCAAATAAGTTAGTAATCCAAAAGAATAGACCGGGCTGCGGTGCAAAAGATTCAGGCGGCCCCACAAAGTTGCTGTAGTCTGTCCAAAAATTGGGATTCTGTTTTAAAAATCTCTAACAAACCGAAGTAGTCTTCTGCACTAAATATAAGATAAATGGCATTCTTTTAAAATGCATCATGGGTGGAAATTCTGTATGAAGAAAGGCATGTTAAATCCAAGGTAATGATTGATCAATGACTATTGAATCTGAAATGCATTGTCCTCTGTAAACAAGCCACCTTTAATAGTGCAACTGTTACAGGAAAAGTATGCAATAATTATTTCTCTTTGATTATAGGGCCGACCGCTTGCTTGAGTCATGCTCCATAGCTCTCGTTGGCAAATACACAAAGTTTTCTGACTCTTATGCATCTGTTATCAAAGCTTTGGAACATTCTGCCTTGGCAATAAACCACAAATTAGACATAAAGGTATTTTGCTGATCTTTAAAAACATTTTTGTAAAGCATGTTTATTTTTGTTTGCATGAAATTGTTTCACAAATTAATATATGGTCACTTTATAAATGTTGCTATATGTATTCATGATTTGCACTTGAAGTACTTGTCTTCCCCACCCAGACCCCCAAGTCCATTTGGAAATGTGTGCCACCTGGTGGCTGTAGTGCAATATACTTCCAAAGCTCCCTAACATGTCGCTTCTCATGTTGGGCTCCACCACACTTCGTTATTCACCTTTGGCAGCTCTACAGTTATTTGCTGTCTGGAGACCATTGGTACCTGCTTTTGCTTCATTTATTGCTGCATTAATGTGCATTTGTAACATTTATCCCTTTTTCCTTTTCTTGTATGGTGCTCCTCAGCCCATTTTCTATGGAATTTTCCGGTCTCATTTTTTTTAATAATAATTTATTATTATAATTTTTTTCCATACATTTCATCTTCAGCATTGCTTACCACAGTTGTGGGTCACAGCTTTATCCCAACAGCTGATCTGCTTCATGCTTGTGTCATTTAGGAAACCACTACTGAGTGAGTTGACAAAACCTTGTGAGTTCCCATCAGTGCCATCTGATTCTGATACATCACAACAGCAGGAGTGCTATGGAACAAGTCTGGTACTGAACATGGAACTGTTGGTATGAGCCTTGGTATTAAAGTTTCTCCAGCATGGGGTCTGGCATGGATTCACATGCTCATGAATATTCCCCGTAGTCAGGCTGGGAATCCTCGGTAAAGAAAAAAAATCAGTGTTTCATTTCTGAACTGTCTTTCTCCTAACAACCAATCACTGGTCTCTGGTTCATACTGTCCTCAGCCAATGACTGCCCTCTACCTAAGCCCCTCCTCCGGCAGCCAGGTTCAGATTTTTACTGCACGTTCAAGTGTTGGGAGTCCTCGTGTTTAGCTCCGAGAGCGTCTGCGTTTTTTCACGCTTTTTGGATAGAAAATCCTTCTTTTGTTTAATTCGAGCCTGTGTGCTCCATTGTCTACTCGTCCGATTAACGGGGATCCTTTTTTCTGCAACTTTCATCGCACTTCAAGGGCAATTTTGTCGGGTGTTCTTCTTGGAGGGTTCCAGTACCATCGGGCCTACACTGCACCGGACCATGTCGGAGGAGAAGGACGGCGCTTCCCTCTTAAAGCTCTGCACCGGCTGCGGTCTGCGGAATGTGTTCACGGATTACAAGCATTCCCAGTGCCTGTACTGCCTGCACCCGACGCACAAGGAAGAAGATTGTGAGATTTGCAGAGGCTTCACCGAGTGCACAATGAAGGATTGGCATGCCTGGCAGTCGATGTGGCTTAAGGCCAGGGCCTCTGCCCTGGTGGTTCACAGCGGCAAGCCACATCCGCATCCAGCCATCCTGAGCAGGCTTCTTATACCTTTTAGAGGACGCTCCATCCGTGGGGACCCAAGACCAGACCAAGCACTGTGGGTCTGCTTCCATTGTGGTCGTCGTGCGAGGAGGACGACGACAAATCGTCCTCGCTCGAGCTGGTGGTGGCCTCCCTTTCGAAAGCAATAGGGGCAGACCTGCTGCCAGGCGGGAGTCTTCATTCAACCCAATAAAGACCCTGGTGCAGAGGAGGCCAGACCTCAGCCGGAGACTGACCCCTCAGGACCCGAAGAAGGGAGGGAGGGGTGGGGACGAACTCCAGGGCATAGACACTTCTTCATCCGGCGAGGAGGAGTTGGCTTCCATCCACACCATCCATGAGGAGTAGGGAGATGGCAAGGAGGAGGAGAAAGCAGAGGGGAAGCCTTGCGGTGATGATCAGGAGATCGTCGAGGAGGACAACGGCATGGGTGCTGACCCTAGTGGTCCTGGTCCCAGCCAACCTGCCCCTGTGATACCGTGGAGAGACTTCTCTCAGGATATCCTCTCAACCCTCCACATGCTGGTGTCGGAGATTCAAAAGAGGATGCCGACGGCGGCACCACAGTTGTTGACCCCATTGACACCGGGGGCACCACTGCCGAAGAAAAGGAGGCATCTTGCACCCCCTTTCCAATGGATACGATGACTGAATGTCCCCGGCACCGCAGTCGTCCACGCCGGACCAGGTGGGATCTTTCCTTGCCATGATCTCCCGGCCATCAGAGCTCTTCTAGCTCACCCTGGAAGAGAAGAAGAAAGGGTGTTTTCTGTACCAGCACCGAAAGGCAAAGAGGAAGGCCATTCTGTCTGTGCTGCTCCTGGGGCGAAGGTCTGGCTCTGCTGAAGAACCCCGCTTCAGCCCCGACTATGAGAGACCGCCTTGAAAAGAATTATCGGGTGCCGGAGTCTGCACCCAAGTGTCTGCGGTCCCAAACGTCGCCGGACTCTGAGAAGTCAGCAGGTTCATAGTCTCATTTACACCCCCGGACAGCAAGGGGAAGAAATTGGATGCCATGGGTAGGAAAGTATCTACTAGGTGGCGATGCCGGGCAAGGTGGCCAAAGCCTTAGCGATTGTGGCCAGGTGCGACCGGGACATTTGGTTCAAGATGGCCCGCTGCTTGACTTCCTCCCGGATGACAAGCAGGTCGAGGCATTGGAGATCCTCCAGTAAGGTGAGGTGGCGTTGGACCGCACCATCACCGTGGCCCTGGACATTGCAGACACGGGTTTCTTGCAGATGGGAAACGGGGTTTGCCTTCGTCGTGGCTGGCTCAAGGCCACTAACTTCAGGCAGGAGGTCCAGACGGGGGTCCTTGACATGTCATTCGACGGTGACAACCTGTTCGGGAAATCCGTCCAGGCCATCAAGACCGGCCGAGACGGCCCGTGCCCTGGGAATGCTACAACAGCACCGTCTTTTAGATCATCAGGAGGGAAGTCGAACAGGTCCTCGAGGGGTTTCGGCAGGGGCTCAACCATCCCGTTCCACGACCCAGGAAACCAACATGGGTTGCTGCAAGGCCTTCGGAGGTGGCCGCCGTCAAGGCTCCCAGGGCGGCACGCCGACCGCCAAGCAAGATTGAACCGGCCTGTGCATCGGGCGCCCACCCCGGTGGGTGGCCGGCTGGAGAACTTTGTCAGCGTGTGGAAGACCATCTCCACCGATCAATGACTGCTGGATACCATAAGTGGCACGACCGGAACACATCCCCCAGCTGCTGCTGGAGGTTCGGGCCATGTTTAAAAAAAAAAAAAGAAAAAAGGGGGGGGCGATGGAGCTAGTTCCAAAGCGACTCGGGTCTACTCAAGATACTTTCTCATAAGAAAAGACTGGGGGTTGGAGGCCCATCCTCAATCTAAGACAACTCCGCAAGTACATAAAGTCCCAGAAGTTCAGGATGGTCATGCTGCAGCTCGTTTGGGCCAAGTCAAGGGACATTGCCGTTGACCTTCTGCGACGGACCTGGGGTTCTCGGTGAATTATGCAACGTCCTGCTTGACTCCATCGCAGGACGCGCTGTTCCTGGGATCCAGGCTCAACACTGTGTCCTGCCTGGCGGCGCCATCGGATGAGAGGATAGCTGCTATCCTGGGTAAGGTGCAGCGGCTGTTGGCACTGAAGATCGCCACAGTGAGGACCATCAAGTCGTTGCTCGGCATGATGTCGTCATGCATATACCTGATCTGGCCCTGCAGGTTGCGGATGCGTCCGCTCCAGGAATTCCTGGATGCCTGTTGGATCCCGGTGTCCGGAGGATTCCAAGACAAGATTACGCTTGACAAGGAGTTTTGTCGAGTGATAAGGTGGTGGGGCGTGCGCTCCAACTCAGATTTCCAGAGCCCTCCATACCAAGAAACGGTCATGATGGACGCGTCCCTGGAAGGGTGGGGAGCCCACACAGGACATCTTCACGCCAGAGGCCTGTGGCTGCCGGAGGAGAAGACTCTGCATATCAACGTACTGGAACTACGAGCAGGGTTTTGGGCCCTGAGATTGTTTCTTCTGTCCCTCGGCGGCAAGGCGGTGAGGGTCTTCACGGACAATACCACCACAATGTTTTACATCTGGAAGCAGGGGGGCAACAGGTCCCCAGTACTCGCGAAAGAGGCGCAGGACTTGTGGCACTGGGCTGTTGCCCAAGGGATGTTTCTCATTCTGTTTCACCTGGCAGGAGTAAAGAACACTATCTCCGACTCTCTCAGCAGGGAGCTGCGCTCTTGCCACGAGTGGGAACTTCGGCAGGATCAAGTGGACAATCTTTTTGGCAATTGAGGCAGTAACCAGATCGATCTATTTGCAACAGCAACGAACACCAAGTGCCGGAGGTGTGCCAGTAGGGTTCCCCAGCCGGGGAGCATGGGGGGGGGGGTGCATTCTCCTTCCATAGTTCCTGTAAGCGGTTGTCCCCCTAAACTCCCACCCGCAGCCCCCCCCCCCCTGTTGCCACTACTGCTACGAGTCATCCGTCAACTCAAACGGTCCCGGTGCAGGATGATCCTCGTCTCACCAGCGTGGCCGAGGCAGATCTGGTACTCGGACCTTCTCTGCATGTCAGCGTCCCTTCCAGTTAAGCTTCCGTTGGTCGCATTTCTCCTCGCCAGGGAAGGAGGTGCAATTCTGCACAACGAACCAGGGTCGCTGAACCTGAAGGCCTGGCTCCTGCAGTGCTAGAGTTCAGTGGTTATGAGCTGCCGGTGGACTGCTGGGAGGTCCTCGCTAGGGCCAGTGCATCGTCGACTTTGAAATGCTATGGACTGTTGGGCACGATTGTATGCAGTACCCTTTGGGTGCACTACAACAACCCTGACCTCCTGGCAATAGAAACCTTTGGTAGAAGTCTGTACTACACATGTTGGTAGCGTGATTGAGCAGCCAGGCTTATCTCAAGATGAGTCAATGTGAGCTGTAGAGGAGTTGCACAGAGATTCACAGTGACAAGTATTCAAATAAACTCCTACACACAAGGTTTCTTGATTTAAACAATTATTAATTTATTTAAGTCGGTTTGAATAAGCCTTCTTCAGAAGGGGCAATAAATAGTAACACACAAATGCACTCCAAAATGCACACACTTAATATTTTTAAATCAGTAAGTACCGTTTTGGGAGGGCGCACCGACACTTCCTACACCCTCAGGTGACTTTAGTACCTAGGACACTGTGGACATTAATATACCACTGTTTGCATTTAGAATCAGACTTAGTGTGTCAAAGGAAAAGGTTATTAGGAGAAAACGAGAGATCTCACAAATATTCTGAAAGCAGGGAAGAACTTTTGACAACCCCTCCAATGCAAAGTTAGTTTACCACCTTCCTGGAAGGAAGACCAAACACAATGTCAGAGGGAAGAAGAGTCATTCAAGGATCCAGGCTAGGCCAAAGTCAATTGGGCAAAAGTCTAGGTGAGCTGAAGCACTTCTCAGAGGTAGGTAAAGAGTCTTGCACAATGTTTTAGAAGTCTTTGTAGAAAAGAAGAAATCAAAGCAGTGCCACAAGCTGTCTGCTCATCTGGGCTGCTATACCTGTGATGGCTCAGGACATGCACCTCATATGCGCTCTTGTACTTGCAATGGCACACTGTTGATAAAGCATCTGCATTCAAGCGCATCTGGTCAGGAAAACCTCTAACTCTATAATTCCCAGCCTAATGGCAAAAACATTTGCACAAATCTAAGAAGGAGCACCCAAAGGTAAAGCTACACTAGATTTTTAAATGGAAAACACATTTCCAGCTTTTTGGAAATGTATTGCTGCTATGTTAAAAGACAAACAGTAACACGGGAGAGGAAGAGCAACTCTGAACCTAAGCAATACTGAAGATCAAAGGTGGGGATGGGGGTGGTGTGAAGGGACAGAGAACATACTAGACAATCCAAAACAGGAATTCGAGCAACAGGAAGAGAGCAACGAGCTAAATGACAGGGCAGAAGGGCAACCGAGTTAATAATAGGACAAACAATAGGAGTGAGGGATAGAAGCAGAGTAAAAGACATTTGGGGACCGTAAAATAACACACAGACCAACAGCAGGTGGGGAGAGATGGAACTAGAAAAGCAAGGCTAGAGAGGTACAGGCCAGTAACAAGAGCCAGTGCAAGAAAGATAATCAAAAGGAGAAGTTACAACAACCGAGAAAAGGAAAAAATAGATGTAGCCCGAGTAATGATATGAGAGAGGAAGAGCAATTGTATCAACCGATAAAGCGAGATGTAGGGGAGGGGGGGGGGGCAAAAATAGAATGCAGAGATGGGAGAGGCAGAGTGACAGACCCCAAAATGTGGCATTGCAACACTTAATGGTGAGAAGCAGAGCCCCAGAGTGAGAGAAGACCGGGGAAACAAAGTAGCAAAGGGAAGGAGAGATGGAGCAAAAACATGGACTGGCTGTCAAGCATGTAGTGCCAAGCAGCAACAGTAAGCCCAAGAGGCAGAGAAGTGATGCTGGTATAGTCAGGGAATTGATTTATGAATCACCCAATGTAACAAGCTGACATCTGTCGTAACTCTCCAGAATTTGTGCCCAAGTATCATGAAGATGAAGCTGGGTGGTATGCGTTCTTGTGTGGGGGGGAAAATGTTTTCCACAGGTGAAATTAATTATTTAGAACCACTTTGAAATACAGCGTTTCTGTCACTTATGTTTTTGAAAGTTTTAATTTTGCGAAAGAGGAAAATCATTTTTACTCTCGAAATTAATTTACTCTCCCATTCTAAAAGTTGGGAATAAAATACTCACTCCAAAATCCTATATGGAGCACTGGGCTTAACCATTTGTGACCCTACAAGTGATTTTTCTAAAGACTCTCACCTTATGCAAGACTTTGATCTAACAAGTGCATCAGATCCATAGACTGTGTCCCAAATGACATTGGCTGTCCTGGCTCCCTGAAGACTCTTCTAGTCCATTGACTTTGATACTGTTTGTCCCTCATAGATGGTAGCTTGTATACTGTTACTGCTGGGAAAGGCTTATCTAGATTTCATTGGAAGATTTAGTTTTCCTCATATATACTGAGAAACTGTAACCTTTTTCCTTTTCTAACCCACCCTTTCTACAACCTCAGAATGTGCAAAGTATACTAGTGAGATATATAAATGCCATTACTGTCCTTGTGATTGAAGTCACCAAAGTAGGAATTGTGTAAGAAGCATATCCAAAGATTATCCACGAACTAGTTTTGATTCTGGAAAGTAATTTTAAAGTAGATTTACATTGTTACAACAAATTGCCTTTTTAAAGCACGCTTAAAATTGTTAAATAACTATTTATATCTGAAACCTTGCGTGTAAGTGTTACTTGGCTACTTGCAGCTCACAATTACCCCTCTTAAGATAGGCCCGACTGCTTAGTCACACTACCAACTTATGTAGTACAGACCTAAACCAAAAGGTGGCTTACCCAATCCAAGTAGAGAAGTGTTGTGTAGTCTCTCACAGTGTGACTGCACCAATTCGTAACAACACACACAAACACTTCATGCACCCTCATGTCAGAAACCAACATTCTGAGGGCCCAGAATTGCCGAGTTGATGCCCCTTTTTGAGTTTCAAAAACAAGCCATGTAATGCTCTGAGACTACCACTAGATATCGGCCTATGTGTAGCACATAAATGTAAGCAGATGCAAGCATCAGAAATACCATTACGATGAGTAATATATGCAATAGTGTTAAGCAAGATTGTATGAAGTAACCCTGTGGGAGACTACGCCAGTCTTGTCCTCTTGGTATTGGGTAACCCACTTATTGGTGTAGGTCTGTACTACACAAGTTGGTAGTGTGACTGAGCAGGCAGACTTATATCAAGAGGGGTAGATGTGAGCTGTAGAACTGTAGCATTGAAATCCACACATACAAGTATCCAAATAACACTCAAGGTCTTCTAGTGAAATAATTAATTATTTAACGGTCCGTGTTAAATAAACATTCTTTAAAAAGGGACAATGCATCAATAAAAATATACTACATAACACTTTTCAGAATCCAGATAAGCAAGTAGATACTCCTTAGAGATGCTCCATAAACTCTTCCTACACCCTGGGGTGACTTCAATTACTAGGACAGTATTGGCATTTATATATCACTTTTGGACGGTTGTGGAAAGATTAAGGGAAGGAAAAAGGTTGAGCATGTGAGCACTTTTAAATCTCCCAATGAAGTTTAGGTAAAACTTTTCCCAGCAAGATTAGTTAAAAACCAATGTATTGCCTATGAGAGACAATTGGAATCAGTCAATGGGTCAGAAGAGTCTGCAAGGAGCCAGGACAGCCAAAGTCGGTATGGAACAAAGTCTATGGAGCTGAGGCACTTCTGGCACAAACTTGGAGAGTTTGTTGTAGGAAATCACTTATTGGGCCACAAGCTGTTAGACTTTGAAACGTTAGAGCTAGAATAACTATAGAAAGAAAACTACTGCAAATCTCAACTGAGACGAGCAAGCTACAGACACAGAGGCAAGTGCCCCTTAGTCATAACATTACCTTGGGTTAGAAGAAGAGGATCCAGCGGGCTTCTATCCTGGTTGCAGACTTGCAGATCCTGTGTTCCTGGGCCTCAGTCATGGGGACAAGAGGAAGGACAACTGGAGGACTCCTGCACAGCAGTTCGGAGGCCTGTGGCAGCTATGTGCTCTTTTCAGTTCAGCGGTTTCAGCTACCGGCAAATAGCACCACTGCGTCTCTTTGACACTGGATGGGCTTCCTTCAGTCCTTGAGTCCAGCACTCTGGTGTGACTCAAGCTTGGGTCGTCCTGCTTCGGGAGGGTCCTCAAGATCTTCCTGGAGCTTCAGTCCAGCTTAAAGACGTTGCACTAGACTACGGATTTATCGAGCCCTGGCCCTCAGTTCCAGCAGCAGCAAAGAAGTACAGCCAGTTGGGAAGATCTTCTAGCAACGTTCGTCTTGGGGTTAGTTGGTCCTACTAACCCAAGGGAAGAAGTCGTCCTTTCCAGAGCTTCTCTAGTAGATTCGGAAAAGGAGCAGCGGCAGGGCTTCACCGGGCAGTTACATGGTCCAGGAGGATGCCGCAAGCTTCTCTTCGCGATTCCTTCGGATGTTTCTTCCAGTGGTCGACTGTCTTCAGTTCAAGAAGCTTCACCTTTTATGCAGGTTTCTCCCATTCATGCACAGCCTAGCTGTCACCCAGTCATGACTGGGGTGTATTCAGGTTACCAAGGAGACTAAGGACAGGGAGTTTCGGGCACCTCCCTCACTTCCTGCCCTGCCAGATACACTGGAGCCAGAGGCGGGTTTCAGTATTGAAGCCCGCCGAAGGCAAAGCGAACAAAAGGGTTAAACCTGGTTTAGCGCGCAGAGTAAAATCCACGAAGGACCTTACAAACAAGAAATGGCGAAAAAATAAGACCAGGGCCATTTTGACACAGTGGTCACCCATGGGTGCTATACTGCAGCTGCGGATTTAGCCTGTGGTAGAAAAGCGCAATGGTAGGACAATTAAACCACTTCCACTAGCCATTTAAAGTAGTGAAGGTAACATAACAAATGTTACATGAGTAAGTAGGAAAAAGGGCTACTAGGTAACACACCCCCTCCCCCAAGCACTCCACTGAAGATGGTGTGTGCTGGACCTACAAAGAGAAAAGGTAAGTAAAGTAAATTTCACTTTACTATTCTTGGGAACTGTAGTTAACCCAAGAAAAGGTATTTAAACCTTAAGAGAAATCTAAAGGATTTCTCTGTGACACTGCACTGAAGGAATGTGCTGTGTGTCGCCATACTAAGAGTAGACGCCTATGGAGTTTGTCAGACTCCAAAAACAAAGGAAACACATAATCCAAATCGGATCAAAATACACGAGAGAGTAAGAAAAAGGTTTCACTCCGGAATCAAAAGTAAAAGTCCTAAAGTACAGCAAAAGAGCTGGGGGTCTCTAAGGTTGAAGGGAATTGGCACCGAAATGAGAATTCTCCCTAACACTCATTGCCCCCCTCCCCCTTCTCCCTCAACTAATGGACGGGAGGATTTAATCGACTCCTGGATTAATCTCATAACCCAGTTGGTTATACTTTCTGGAGAGACCATCAGCATTTTGGTGATTACACCCTGACCCGTGTCCTGATGAAATCAAACCCTTGGAGCCTGATTGACCCCCTTAACAATTTTGGATTCTCCCCCTTTATCTGCATTAACCATCTCAGGGGTTGGTGGTCTGTCTGAATAACAAGTTGAACCATACACGTATGGCCTGAACTTCTTCAGAGACCACACAATAACTCACATTCAACAGTTGCCCACCTTGTCTCACAGTCCTTCAGTTTCCTACTGATTAAGCAGATGGGATGTTCCCTGCCTTTTCTCATCCAGCTGATTCAACACTGCACCTATCCCTTTATTAGAAGCATCTGTCTGTACAATGAAGGATTGGTTTTCGTTAGGAGCTCTCAAGACTGGAGCTTGACAAAGGGCTTTCTTCAGTCCTTAAAAAGCCTTAGTGCATTCCTCATTCCACCTGACCACCCTGGGGAATTTGGGTGAGGAGATCACATTCAAGGGGGGAGCTATGGTCCCATAGTTCTCAATGAAGTTCCTGAAGTACCCAGTGAGACGTATTTGTATTTTGTTTATTTGTATAACGCGCCAGGCCCGAGGGCATCTGGGTTCATATCTTTGGAGGCAACGTTACAATTACATCCCATCCCATTCAGAACTTGATTCACCATCCTCTGAAATGTAGCAGGTGCATTCTTGTCAAAGTGCATAACCTTAAACTGGTAGAGGCCTCCTGGGGTAGAAAATGCAGTGTCCACCTTGGCATGGTTTGTCAGAGCTATTTTCCAAAAGCCTGAGGTCCGGTCAAATGTACTGAGGAACTTGGCTGAACCAAGTTTGTCCACCAGATCATCTGTCCTGTGTAAAGGATAGGCGTCAATCGTGGTGACTGCATTAAGAGCTCTAATAGTCCACACAGACTCTCAATTCCTTGGTTCCTGCTTTTGGCACCAGTGCAACTGGACTAGCCCATGGACTTGTAGATGATTCTATAACCCCTAGATCAAGCATCTTCTTTAACTCTTCATTTATGTGGGATCTTACATGGTCTGACATTCTGTAACCCCTGCTTTTGACGGGGAGACTATCATTAGTGAGAATATCATGCTGGCCCCAAGGGGTTAAGCCTGGTGTTAGTGAGAACAGGGAGGCAAACTGATTTAACAGAGCCTTGCACTCTTCTTGTTGTTGCAGAGTCAGATCTGAAGAGTTTTTTACTCTTTCAATCGTCTCATCTGAGGGTTGTCCCCTGAGGAGATCAGGGAGAGGCTCACTGCTTCTAGTTTGATCAGAGACTAGAAGCAAAGCTCCTAGTTCTGGTCTGGAAACAGAAGCCTTCAGACGGTTAGTGTGATAGACCCTAGGGGCCTACTTGGGACTGCCCAGGTCCACTAAATAATTGACCTCTCCAAGTTTACCCACAACCTTGAAGGGTCCAATCATTTTGTCCTGTAAGGCCCTCTGCCTTGCAGGTACCATAACCAAAACTAGCTGGTCTGGAGTAAACTGCACCATGTTGGCCTTCTGGTCATGCCAATGCTTGACCAGAGCCTGACCTGCTTTCAGGTTTGTCATCATGAGTGCCATTCTCCGAGGACCTAGCACATAGTCAGTGACTCTCACTGGCTTGAGGGAAGGAGCACTCTCCAACCCTTCCTTGATCGGGGCCAAGGGGCCTCCAACCCAGATGATCATAGAGTAGTTCAAAGGGGCTGAACCCAACCCCTGCTTGATTGACTTCTCTATAAGCAAAGAGAAAGCGTGGCAGTAGAAGGTCCCACTTTCTTCTAAGGGGTTCCTCTTAAGAACCCATCATGCTATTCATAGTTCTATTAAACCTCTCCACCAACCCATTGGTTTGGCAATGGTAGGATGTTGAGAACTTGAGTGACCTACTTGTAGATCTTGTAGGTCACTCCAGTTTTTCCAAGGAGGTGCTTAGCCACTTCCTGAGCAGTAACAGTTCTCATAGGTATTGCTTCAGGATACCTGGTAGCATGGTCTACCACAACTAATATAAATCGGTTGCCTGAAGAAGTTGGAGGGTCTAGGGGACCAACAATGTCAATCCCCACCCTCTCAAAAGGGACTCCCACCACTGGGAGTGGCATTAAAGGTGCCACATTCTTGGCTCCACTTTTGTCAGAGGTCTGACAAGTGGGCAGCTCTTAAAGAACGTTTCTACATCAGCCCCCATCTTGAGCCAGTAGAAATGGAGATAGCCTCTTTGGTCCTCTTAAGTGGCCTGCCAGAGGAATCTCATGGGCTAACTGTAAAAAAAACATTTGTCTTAGCTCCTGGGGCACTACAAGTCTCCTGGGTTAGACGCAGTAGGTTCACTGTAAAGGAGGCCATCCTCCCAGTAAAGCCTATGCTTCCTTGCCTCTTGCCCTTCCAGCTGGGAAGCTGTCTGTTGGTGAAGACCTTCTAGAGAGGGACACACTCTTTGACCACTGCTAAAGTCTGCCCTAGAGGGTCCACTTTCTGCAAGTAAAGTCTGCAGCTCAGGATTGTCTTTAGGATCCAGATCTCCAACATTAGGAAGGTTTTATTCCAGCTGTTTCACTAGTAGCTGACTCTTCTGAGTTTGGTTGGTCCTCCCACTCAGCCTCAGCTGGGAAAGGGGCCAATAGGATGACCTGAGACTGTCCTCTCGGGGATGTCCTTGCACTGTGAACAGGTTTAGGTTTCAAACCTTTATTTATCCTAGAGACTTTAGATTTCTCTTTTGTCTTTCTTTTTCCTGGGAATAAAAGGGTGGCCTTCCTGTGGACTGGGGTTAAGGGGACTCTCCTCAACCTCCCACTGAGAGTCGCCTGAGGTTGCCTCTATGGCCAATCTTGTTTGCTCCTGCTTCCTTTTACTGGGAAACCTGGGGGTACTAGTTGCAAAGAGTTTTCAAATCCTTCCCCAACAAGACTCTCCCAGGCACTTCATTCTGTACACTGTGACAGATATTCTAACAGTCATATTTTGGCAATGGATGAGAGCTGGCAGAATAGGAACCATTTGTATAGGGTCTCCTGCAGGTTTAGTGGGACCATTGGGTGCCTTAGCCATATCCTCAGGTTTGAAGAAACTTTCTTCAACCACTGTAATGCTTGCCCCAGTGTCTCTAATGGCAGGGGTCTCCTGACCATTTAAAAGTACACTGTCCTTATAATCTTCTTTGGTGTTGTCTGGTATAGAGTTGTACACATCCACATTCTGTTGTTCCCACAGACCCAGGGACACTAAAGAAACACTGGCTTGAACTACAGTGGGGTCTTCAGCCAGTAATTGAAAGTTACCACTTCCCATATGAACTTCTCCTTCATGGTTGAAGTCTAAGGAGGCCATGTGGACCCCTGAAGGTTTATCCTTGCATCTGGGATTCCCTTTCACATGATCAGTAGACCCATATACAAAACTCTTCCAAAATGTTCTTTGGAGTGGGGGTGGCTGCTGAAACCCCTCTGGTTTAGCAACAGAGTTTTCACTAGACCTACCAGGTTTCCCATGGCACTTATCCTTACTATGTTTGTGGCCCTCTTTTGGGTGGTTGGAATTAGAATTCTCTTTCCCCTCTTCCTTTTTGTGAGTGGCTCCAGAGTCCTTGTGAGTGGCCCTGTTTGCTACCCACAAGTCAGCAGCCTGTGCTAACATTTTGGGATAAATCTCTTGAGTCAGCCAAGTGCTGTCTCTGCTCAGGAGAGCAGGCATCAAGAATTGATTCTAACAAAAACAGATTTCTCATTCCTTCAAAGGTGTTCACATACCCAGGTAGCCCAAGTTGGTACCATCAATAGTCTTGAGGGTCCTAGGCCTCTTAAGGAATTGGAAAGGAGTTTTTCCAAATCTGGCTATTAATGCCAGCTTCACAGATTCATAAGCCTTTCTCTGAATGGCACCCAACTCCATTACAGCAGAACGGCCATTCGGGGATTAAATCATTCCCACTGATTCTTTGAAGACCACAGGTGTATTCAAACGTACCCAGCCAATACAATACATCACGTTTTGATTCATAGATACCCGCTGCTTCTTTGGCCAGGCGAGGCATCTTGGGACTAGCAGACCTAGACGATCCTGGAAGGGAAGCAGAATCGAGGGACACAATTTTTGTATCCGTTTCATGTGTTTTGACCCGATTTGGATTGTGTTTCCACGGTTTGGTGTCTGACAAACTCGATAGACATCTACTTTTTGTATGGTGACACATAGCACCTTCAGTGTAGTGTCAGTGCAGTGTGTTAGGCAAGATTGTATACAGTACTGTTAGGGAGAATTCTCATAAATGTGCCAATTCCCTCTACCTTAGAGACCCCCAGCAACTTTGCTGGATTTTGAAGACTTAATTTTTTTACCTGGAGAGAGTCGGAACCTTTTTTCCCACTCTCTTGTGTATTTTGATGTGCGTTTATGCACAGTTTCTTTTTGGTTATGGAGTCTAACCAACACGTAAGCATCCCCTTTTACAATTGTGTCACAAAGCACCTTCAGTGCAGTGACGCAGGGAAGTCTCAGATTTCCCAAGGTTTAAATACCTTCTCTGGAATCAATTACTTTTTCCCAGAACAGTGGAGTGAAATTGAATTCACTTAGTCCTGTTAAATTCTAGACCCAGCACACCCCATCTTACAATAGAGTGCAGGAGGGGTTACTTAGTATTCCCTGTATCTAGTTACTCGTGTAGCATTCGCATGTTACCCTTTCCTCTCAGAATGGCTGGTGGCAGTGGTTTTGCAATGAACTACCGTGATTTACCCCGACCGCGAACTGGGAGAGAACTTAATAAAAGGTGAGTCTCTTGGCTTGGAAGGCAGAGTCGACCACTGGACGAAGGATCCGAAGTAGAGCTTGAAGAGGACGGCTGCAGCAACTCTGTTGTTTTGCCCGGTGAAGCCCTGCTGCAGGTCCGAATCGCCAAGTTTGCATCGACAGAGAAGCCCTGCAAGGACGACTTCCCCCTTTCAGTTGGTAGGACCAATCGACTCCCAAGTAAGCCATCTGGACACCCATCTCAGAGCTGGTTGAATTTTCTCAGAGTTGCTGCAGGAAACCCTAGAGCCAGGGAGAGGGACACCAGATTGTGTGCGTTTGTAAGATTGCCGAAGGCTTTTGGAAGATCCTCTGGACTCCCACGAAGCAACACTGACCAAGCCTGACACCCCCCTCCCCCTCCCCGGTTGAGTGTGGGACCTCCGATGTGAGGAAAGTCCACCTCGACAGCCTGGAACCGCGCTTATTGCTATTTGCTGTACCGCAAGGAGCTGAGACGCAAAGCCGCCACTGAAAATAAAGTTTGCCGGTTGCCAGCTTTGACGGTGCCAGTGCAGTGCAGGAGTCCCCCAATGTCCTCCCTCTTGTCCCCACGATTGAGGCCCAGGAACAGTTAGATCTGCAGAGCTGTACAGGAACAGTCTTCCGCTGCATCTTCTTCTTTACCCAAGGTACTGTAAAACTAGCCTAAGGGAATTTACCTCTTACTGTGGAAGTGCTTGTAACTTCTGCATCTAACAGGTCTTATTAGCTTGTGCCCCTACATTTGATTTTTCTTGTTCTCAAAGACTCCTAAGAACTTGTGCAAAGACTTTTCCATTTACTTACCTGAGGTGCTGCGTCCTATATAAAGACTTTGGCCCATGTTTGGCTTAGCCTATTGAATTGAATGACTCCTAGTGCTATCTGAAAGTATTTGCCCTGCTTATGGCTATTTGTAATAACTTGTGTTCTAGCAACTTTTGCCTTTTTATTTCCTTTTAAAGAGTGTTCTGAATGCCAACAGTAAGGTATTAATGTCCCTAGCACCCTTCTTACTGTAGTCACCTGTGGGTGTAGGTTGTGTCTGTGGGCCATCCCAAAAGGGCCTCATCTGATTCAGAAACTCAGAGTGTACAGTATTGAAGTATATTTGTGTTACTATTCTATTGCTCCCTTCTGAAGAAGGCTTTATAGCAGACTGATAACTTAATAATTGTTTATGCAAGAAACCTTGAGTGTAAGAGTTTAATTGAATATCTGTAACTGTAAATCTCTTACTCCACTACAGCTCACATTTGCCCCTCTTGAGATGAGCTTGGCTGCTCAACACGCTATCCAAACTGTGTAGTACAAGCTTATACCAAAGGTTGGGTTGCCTACACATGTGGTCAGAGTTGTGTGTAGTAGTCCCAGAGGGTACTGCATACAAACATTGCCTAACATGTAGCCTTGTCCTCTTGGCAATAGTTAACCCAACCTTTGGTATAAGCATGTACTGCACAAGTTGGTGGAGTGACTGAACAGCCAGGCTCATCTCAAGAGGGGTCAGTTGAGCTGTACGGTTGTAACAGAGATTCACAGTGACAGGTATTCAAATAAATTCTCTCTCTCTCTCGCTCTCTTAAACAATTATTTATTAATTTAACAGTCAGTTGCATAAGCCTTCTTTTGAAGGGAGCAAAACATGTAACACTTACGCACAGTGTGTATTTTTGAAGTATATGTATCTACGAATTTATTGAAACGGACACTTCCTACACCCTCAGGTGACTTTAGTAACTAGGACACTGTGGACATTAATATATCGCTGGCACATTTAGAGCAATACTGATTTTGGTGTCAAAAAGAAAAGGTGAGAGAGAAAATGAACAAGTTTCTCAAACCGGTAGTACTTTTGGAACCCCCAATGCAATGTTGATTAACCCCCTTTCCCAGTAATACAAGTAAAGAATGTATGACTTTTTGGAGGGACAAATCAAAACACGGTCAGAGGGTAAGAGTATGTCGAGGAGCCAGGACAGCCATTGTCACTTGGGCAAAGTCTAGGAGAGCTGACGTTCTTCTTGCACGTTGGTAAAAAGTCTTGCACAATGTTAGAGTTTTTGTTTCAAAAGAAATCGCTGTTGGGCCACAAGCTGGGAGGCTTGTGAATGGCAGAGCTGCAAGCAACGGTAGAAAATGCAGTAAGGCAGGTCTCAACTGAGAGCAATCTACACAGCACAAAGGGAAGTACCCCTTAGTTCACACTACCTTGGATCTGAATAAATTGGTTCCAGCTGGCTTCTGTTCCTGTTGTAGTATGGCAGATCCTTTTGTTCCTGGGCCTGTCGTGGGGACAAGAGGGAGGATGTCTGGAAGACTCTCGCACTACGATTCGAAGGTCAGCGGCAGCAATGGACAAAGTTCAGATCATCAGCACTTAGCGGTTTCAGCTTCTCGCAAATACTGCCACTGCAGTTCTTGGACACCATTTGGACTTTCCTTGCTTCTGGGATCCAGCACACTGTTGAGGTGGCTCAGGCTTGGCCAGCCCTGCTTCTATGGAATCCGGAGGATCTTCCTAGAGCTCAGATCCGGTTTACAAATTATGCACTTGATCTGGTGTTCCTCTCCCTGGCAATCTGTTCCACGAGCAGCAATGGAAGTACAGCTGGCTCCGAGAGGATGTCTAGATGAGTTCGTCTTGGGGTCGATTGGTCCCACCAACCCAAGGGGAGAAGTCGTCCTTTGAGGGCTACTCTAGTCGAGGCAAATTCAGAGCTTCAGCACTGCAGTAGGGCTTCAGCCAGAAAACCAACGATCCAGGAGTTGCAGCAGGTGTCTCTTCCAAGTTCTTCTTCAGATTCCTTCGTCCAGTGGTCGGCTCTGCCTTCCAAGACAAAAGCCTCGCCTTTTATGCAGGTTTATCCATTCATTCCAGCCTAGCTGTCACACAGCAGGGTGGCTGTCCTTCAAGGTCAGCCAGCCGGCCAATCACCCAAGGGTGCATTCCTGTCACTTAGGAGATAAGCACAGGGAGGTTTGGGCACCTCCCTCTCTTCCTGCCCCTGCCGGACACACTGGTGTCAGATTCGGGCTTCGCAGTGAACCCTGCCAAAGGCAAAACGAGACAAAGAGACCAAATTGTTTGGCGCGCATAGTAAATCTCAAGAAGGACCTTTAAAACAAGAAATGGCGAAAAAAGAAGACCGTGCCATTTTGACGAAATGGGCACCCATGTTTACTTTACTGAGGCTGCAATAGCAGCCTGTGGTAAAAACACAATGGTAGTAAAAAGTAAACCACTGCCACCAGCCATTAATTATAGAAAGTGTAACATACAAATGTTACATGAGAAACTAGACAAAGGGGATGGTAAGTAACCCTTCCAGCACCCTATGGTAACAAAGTGTGTGCTGGGTCTAGAAAGTTACACACTCTAAAGTCAATTTCACTTCACTGCTCTTGTTAATTGTAGTTAAACCAAGAGAAGGTATTTAAACCTTTGGGAAATCCAAGCAACATCCCTGTGCCACTGCACTGAAGATGCTGTGTCACAATGTAAAGATGATGCCTATGGAGTTTGTCAGACTCCAAAGTCACAAGAAAAAAAAAGAATAAATCACAGGAAAATACATGAGAGTGGGGGAAAAATGTCTCTCTTCAAGTTATAAATTAAGTCCAGCAAAAGAGCTGGGGTGTCTCTAAGGTAGAAGGGAATTGGCACATTTCTGAGTCTTCTCCCTAACAGAGCGACTATGTTAAAGATATATTCAGACCTTGCCAGCTGTCGGTAGTGGTAGAAATACCTGCTAGTACTATCCAAAACTTCAAAAATAAAGATCTATGTCAAATGAAGACTTGAAGAGTCAAGTTAATTACTCTGAGATAGATGGAGCTGATGTGGTTGCAAAACCTGTGGGTATTGTTGTTTTTTAATGGCATTTCAGCCCGTTTGCACAGATATGTATGCTTGCTGATGTTATAAGATGTATATTTTTTTTATTTTGCTAGTACATCGATTCAGCTGACCTTGAACCTTTAACTTTACAAGAAGATCCTGTTCGTTATCATGAGGCCTGGCAGAAGCTATGCAGTGCAGAGTATGCATAATTTTTATTACTATCATTACTCTTTGAATTGTTCTTACTGGGGTGTACCAGTTATAGTGGCACTGAAGATAGTAACCAAGTTTTGTTTAATTGTTAAGAATTATCAGGAGGACCGGTAACCTTTATTTTTGAGGGTGTGCTTCTTGTTTTGGAAGTTTCTGCAAAATTATAATTGGTGTACCTCCTTTTCTTTTTTTTTTTTTTTGCCAGTTTGGCCTGTATGATGCAGTAAATAATACACATTAAAGATGAGCAGTTCTTGGTTTAATGGGGAAATGGTTATTAAAACCTAGTTCAACTGTTGTTCAGCCTCCAATAATTAGTATCTGTCAGCTTGGGTATCCAAATGTTGGAAATACTCTTAAGTGATTTCTCCTTTTGCATCATACACCGCAAACCTAGTTAAAACGCCTTTACAATTAACAAAATTTATTTTGCTGGTAATCTTCTTTTGTGCTTGTGTATGTCTTGGGCAAGTGGTCACCTTTTCAATTTGTTTTCATGCTGCAAGCTCTTCCTCATTTGGAGAGTGGGATGAAAGTATCAACTGCTTCTTTTGAGAAGATATTTTAATAAATGTTTTTCTTCACAGTGGTGTCCTTGTTCCAGGAGGATTTGGCGTTCGAGGGACAGAAGGAAAAATTCAAGCTATTTCCTGGGCACGAAAACAAAAAAAGCCTTTTCTGGGTGAGTTATTAATGAATAAATTGGCATTCAGAAGGGTATTCAAACAGCATCTGTTGTTGAACCGCCATACTATTCTGTTGCAGCCGGTCTTCTTTCAAATTCATGTTATGGTATTCCTTTGTATGTGCATGTTGGGTAAGAATTGATTGATGTAGTTACACTGTGTGAGACTACACAAGACTTATCTGCTTGGTATTGGGTGTTAGGCAAGATTGTATATATATTAAACCTTTGGGAGACTACACCAGCTTTGTCCTCTTGGCAATAGATGCCCAACTATTGGTATAGGTCTGTACTACACAAGTGTAGTAGAGTGACTGAGCAGCCAGACTTATCTCACAAGAGGTCATTGTGAGCTGTAGAGATGCAACATGGAGATTCACAGTAAAAAGTATCCAAATAACACTTCCACTCAATGTTCTCTAGTAAAATAATTGTTTAAGTCAGTTTTAAAATAAGCTTTTTTAGAAAGGGCAAGATGCAACAATAAAATACTTTCTCAGATTTAAGTTGAGTAGATATCATTTTGGGATGACACACACAGTTCCTACACCGTGATGTGACTTCAATTGCTAAGACACTGGACATTGATATAGCACTTTTGACATTTAAATGCAATACTGAGTTCATGAAAAAGGCAAAGGTTAGGGAAGAAAACCAACATTTGCAAGTTCTCTGAGCAGGTAGGTACTTTACAATCCCCCAATGAAGTATAGGATAACTTTTGCCCAGCAATACACATAACTTATGTACCACCTATGAGGGGCAGCTAAACAAAGTCAGTGGGTAAGAAGAGTATGCAGGGAGCCAGGACTGCCAATGTCAATTGAACAAAGTCTAGGAGAGCTGAGGCACTTCTTGAAGATGGCACAAAACTCTGCAGAAAAAGCAGCTACTGTAAGTCTGCAGTGAGACAGACAAGCCACACACCAAAATGATAAGTACCCTTTCAGTTAACACAGTACCTTTAGGTTAGAAGAAGAGATTTCAGCTGGCTTCTGTTCCTGTTGCAGTCCTGCAGATCCTGTGTTCCTGTACCTCAGTCGTGGGGACAAGAGGGAGGACGCTTGGGAACTCCTGCACTGTGGTTTGAAGGTCGGTGGCAGCAAAGGGCTCTTTTCAATTCAGTGGCACTTTGCGGTTTCAGCTACCGATCAATAGCACCACCGCGGACCTCAGAGACTTCATGGCCTCCCCCTGCTTCTGGAGTGCAGCACTCTGGTGAGGTGCCTCGGGCTTGGGTAGTCTTGCTTCAGGAGGGGGTCCTTTGGATCTTCCTGGAGCTCTGGTCCGCTTAAAGAAGTTGCACTCGATTCTGGTGTTTCTGACCACTGGCACTCGGTTCCAGCAGCAGCAAAGAAGTACAGCCAGCAGGCAGAGGGGTTCCAGGAAATTTCATCTCCGGGAAGATTGGTCCCACCAACCCAAGGGAAGAAGTCGTCCGTTCCGGCCTTCTCTAGTCTATACGAAATTTGGACCTTCAGCACTGCAGCAGAGCTTCACCGGGCAAGCCAACGGTCCAGGAGGGTGCAGCTAGCTACTCTTCCAGTTTCTTCTTTGGATTCTTCATCCAGTGGTCGACTCTGCCTTCTGTCCAAAACACCTCGCCTTTTATGCAGGTTTCTCCCATTCATTCACAGCCTAGCTGTCACTCACACAGCAGGGTGGCTTTCCTTCAAGGACAGGCAGCCGGCCAATCACCTTTGGGTGCATTCCTGTAACCAAGGAGACTAAGCACAGGGAGTTTCGGGGACCTCCCTCGCTTCCTGCCCTTCCCGACACGCTGGAGCCATAGGTGATTTCAGCACTGAAGCCCGCCAAAGACAAAACAAACAAAGGGAGCAAACCTGGTTTGGCGCACAGAGTAAAACCCAAGAAAGACCTCACAAGCAAGAAATGGGCAAAAAAAGATGAGCAGGCCATTTTGAGAAAACGGTCACCCATTAGTGCAATACTGCAGCTGAGTATTCAGCCTGCAGTAAAATGCACAATGGTAGGAAAATTAAACCACTGCCACCAGCCATTAACTGTAGCGAGGGTAGCCTAAAAATGTTACATGAGAAAGTAGACAAAGGGGCTACTAAGTAACCCCCCAGCACTCCACATTACATGTTGTATGCTGGGTCTACAAAGGGAAAAGGTAAGTAAATTCAATTTCACTTTACTACTCTTGGAAACAGTAGTTTATCCAAGAGAAGGTATTTAAACCTTAAGAGAAATACAAAGGACTTCCCTGTGACACTGAAGGTGCTGTGTATCACAACACAAAAAGTGATGCCTATAGAGTTTGTCATACTCCAAAGTCCTAGAAACAGAGTTTAAATCAGATCAAAAATACATGAGAGAGTGAGAAAAAGGTTTAGCTCACTCCAGGTTAAAAATAATTTAAAGTCCTAAAGTCAAGCAAAAGTGCTGGGGGTCTCTAAGGTTGAAGGTAATTGGCACAGAAATGAGAATCCCCAACACTAGATATCACACCTTTTGGTATGGGTCTGTTCTACACAAGTTGTGTGACTGAGCAGCCGGATCTATCTCAAGAGGGGTAAATGTGAGTTGTACAATTGGCATTCGTAAATACAAGTAACACTTAGGGCCTCATTACACGCTAGGCGGTAAGGGTTTACCGGTACTGGTATTTTACCGGTACTGGTATTTTACCGGTACCGGTAAACCCTTACCGCCTTACTACGAGGTCCCTTTGCGGGTTGGGGAATTTAATGCTTGCTTTTTGCAGGCGTTAAAAACCAACCCGCAAAGGGACAAGGAAGCTAATTATGGTACCACAATTTGAAGTACCGTAATTAGCACCTTTCCCATTATGCCCTATGGGGCAGAAATGGAAATGGGGAAGGGCAATGGGGAATAACCGGCCCACCAACCTTGGAATAGGGCGGTGCCGGTATTTTCCCAGCAATACCAGTACACACAAGCTATCACCTATGAGGGACAGGCAATATCAAAGTCAATGGATTTAGAAGAATACCTTTGCGGCGCCAGGACAAGTCATTTGGAACACAGTCTATGTATCTGATGTACTTCTTGGATCAAAGTCTTGCACAAAGTTAGAGAGTTCAGAAAAATCACTTGTAGGACCAGAAGATGTTAAACTTGTGAGAAGTGAGTTGAAGTCCACTCGCAAAAGGTAAGCAAATGCAATTCCCAAGTGAGAAGAGCGAGGCTTAAGGCAATAAGGTAAGTACCCCAAGCCTAAACAGTACCTCTTGTTAGAAGAGTGATCCTGCTGGATTTCGGTGTGCTACAACGGTGCAGACCCTGGTTCCTGAGCCTCAGTCGTGAGGACTGTTAGGGAGAATTCTCAAGAATGTGCTAATTCCCTTCACCTTAGAGACCCCTAGGAAATTTTCTGGATTTCGAGGACTTGATTTTCTTACCTGGAGAGTGTGAGTCTTTCTTTTTTTTCCCCCGATCTCTCGTATTTTGATGTGTTTTTTACTTTTGTGTTTTCTTTGGTTATGGAGTTTTAGACAACGCGTTGCGCGGAAGTGCGTTGGAGTAAGTGTTGGACTGTCTTGCTGTCCGTGATCCTCTTTCCTGCTGCCAGCTGTGATAGCGTTGCATCCTTCAAGGACATATTTCATTGGTTGTGCTGATCTTGGTCCGCCCCCAAGCCCACCTTCCTCTCTTCAAAAACGCAAAGCCTGCGTGTGCGTTGAGCGGAAGTGCTTTGGAGTAAGTGTGTTGGACTGTCTTGTTGTCAGAGATCCTCTTTCCTGCTGCCAGCCGTGATAGCGATACATCCTTCAAGGACATATTTCATTGGTTGTGCTGGTAGGCTCCTTGGACTAAAAGCTGGATTTAGATACTCGCCATACATGTACATCCTGCGAAAACTGACCCTGTTATTTGTTTTCACTTGGGTCTTGGTTCTGCCCCCAAGCCCGCCTTCCTCTATTCAAAAACACGTCTGTGCATGAGCAAAAGTGTTTTGGAGGAAGTGTCTTGCTGTCTAGCTGGACAGCGGGGACGGGGGCAACGGCCTTTTGAGCCTGAGTATTTATTTTTATTTCTTCTGATATCCTGTTGTTTTTTTTAATAATATTTATAGTATTCTCTATTGTTAATATTCTGTTATTTACGATCTAAACGCGCCATGTCTAGACAAATATTTTCGTTAAAATGGGGCATAGATGTATAATCTCTCGCCCCTGCAGTGTGTAA
Organism: Ambystoma mexicanum; assembly: GCF_040938575.1. NCBI lineage: Eukaryota > Metazoa > Chordata > Amphibia > Caudata > Ambystomatidae > Ambystoma > Ambystoma mexicanum. Next base: position 337,818,381 of record NC_090934.1, on the reverse strand, counting down.
AAGCTTTTATTGCCAAAAGGCTCAAAGAGAATAAAGAAAAAAAAAACTCAATTTCTCTTATTGTTGACATCCGAGCGTTTTGCAAAACAGACGGCATGAAAGAGAAAAATTTAAATCCTGCCTCTTTTAATGGGGATTTAAACAAACAACCGCCATGCATTACATCAGTCGGCGCAGTGTCTAAGAGGTTTGCCCCGAACGAGCCATCAAAGGCTGTGAATCTAGAAGAAGCCGGGAAGGAATTAGCGGATGCATCAATAGCCTTAGCTTGTAAAATGGGGGGAAATATGTATTACCCAAGTTTTTGATGCAGATGCTAAATTGTCCCCAGTCCAGACCAATTCCCCGCCAAAAAAATCCACCGATGTGCACAGTTCAGGCGCAGCAATTGCTAAGAGAAGAGTATGGAAAACTAACACTAGCTGGCGATATTGATGTGGAAATGTTGGACTTTATGAATGCATCAAGCCATCATGAATTGGATACACCGTAGGTGCAGTATGTATGCTCCAATACAGGTAATTTGATGCAGTGCGATGATGGGTTAGACAATCAAATTTGACACAACAGAGAGGGTAATCGGGTATTCGAGGGTAAGTCATCGGTGGAGAAGGAAAATCAGGATTTATATAAATCACCAATAATGTTTGACTAATCGCCATCTAGTCCCTCAAACAGATTCCTCTCATTTGTAGCGCCTACCCCAAGGCGAACAAGATTTAATGAGCCCATTGAAAATCTTCCATATTTTATACGTGATGATCAGGTAGGCCATAAAGACAATCTGTTTTCGTTTCCCGAAGCCCTGGCTTTAAATAATACTTAGTGCCATGAATACAGCACTTTGGCAAAGTTATACGAGATGCTGGATGACAAAATAAAAAATCTGACAGATCTGATTCACCAATTACATTCAAATATTAATAGAGAGCTGACTATAAATGGTCAAGTGGACAGTAAATCCATATCTAACTTCATGAGTCAATGTACACAGACAAATTCAGTAGATGATCCTAATTTAGCCCGGGCTACGTCAAAGGGGATATTAAAAAACACAACTTCTTTTGAAATATTCATCATAGAAGGCACACAAGAATTCACAAAAGTGAGTTCTGGGCCGGTCACCTCTCTACTGATAGATACACCCTTGAAGTCCCAGGGCACCATATTTGCACCCATGTTCGCCAATACAAAAATCCACTCCACAGCTACCTTGAGAGTTAATGAGCAAGACAAACAAATGCAGTTAAGCAAAGTAATTGATACAGGGAGCACCATGAATGAAGCTAGAAAAGCAGCGAAGCTTGTTATTGCAGCCAAAAAAAAGACTGAATTCCAAGTTAGAAACACAGCAGAAAACGAATGTTCCTCTTCAATATAAACCTCTGGATGATTTAGTTGCTATTCTAGCACCTCATACCCAAGCTGTAATACTAAGACAGATTGAAAACCCTGTGGAAACAGTGGCCATAAAAATAGCAAAGAAATTGCAACCAAAGGGACATGTTAATTTACAGTGTACAATATCTATTAGTGAGAGCCCTTTTGCTTTACGGGGCGAATCGATCCCTGAAACTAAAGCATTGCATTAGAGGGATGCATGAAATACAGATTGTACAATACAGGATTTACGCGATGTGATACGGGCCTCTTTCGAAAAATATAACAAGTAAAATTAAGCTATGAAGCAGATCATGATGAGCTCTAAATGGGAGCTTCTAAAGGACAGTAGCCAATCCTCTCACTTTGCATCCTCCAATGTTGATTTACTTTTGAAAGGCCCGGGGCTGTTACAATCGACTCTAGAGCATGAGCTAACAATTAGTGGGGGCACTGAGCTAGCATCCCAGGAGCTTATAAGTGGCAGATAACGAGTCTAGGACTATATCATCTAGTCGTACATAACTTAACAAGTCGAGGACTATATCATCTAGTCATGGGGGGGGGGGGCAATATAGAAACCATCATCGCTTACTGATTAAATGTCTAGGTCATCCCTTTTTAAAATATGATCTAAATCATGCCAGTTTATTGAAAATCTGCGTGGAAATCGCCGCGCTAGAAGACTTGACATCAGTAGATATTAGTTTCGTTGAATTTGTGAATCAATCTGATCTAACGGAAGCGCGACTGTACATTCAGTCAGGGGTTGTATTAAACATCTTGTGGTTGGCCCAGACCGCCTGTTACAATTAAGGCTTTATATTGAGTCAATGTATGTCTGTCCATGACCAAATAAATAGTCTGATCTCCCCAAAGCAAGAATATATGGCGAGTTCTTTAACGGATGCCCAAAATACATGTTTGAATCGACATCATAATGTGAGATCATAACAACCCCAGACATTTTGATTCAATTAGCCTAGTCTCTTGGAATACTAGAGGACATAAACATTTTATTAACACCAAAAGTGAGGACCTCATTCAATATGATATTATAGTGTTCCAGGAGACATGGCTTTGTATGCCTGTTTGGGATCTTTGACATCTGTGGTACCCGCAATTGAACCCTTGATGGGTCGGCCAATGGTGGGCTTTTTGATGGCTTTTCGAAAAGATAACAACTTGGAAATTAAATGGCACAAATCACCATCTCCATGCTTTCACATCGTAAAAATCCAGCGCGGAGGAAGTCATAGTGCCATTGTTAACATTTATTGGGGTAAGAAACATCTCTCCTCTGAGGAGTTTTTTGATCAATTTAATACTATTCTTGATCAGCTCTTATTGGATGAATCTATTACCAATACATTCATCATGGGTGACTTAAATCTTAATTTATTGTGTAAGGATTTCTGTTTGTACAATGGATGAATATCGTTGGTCTACGACAATGGCCGATATAAAAAATTATGTCATGTTGAATGGCTCTATACAAGGAGATGTTCCTCTCCCCCCCCACCACCCCAGCCACATGGCATAACGACGGCCATCACGCGACACTGGACTATGTTAATAATCAATTCTTGAGTAAAATATCATTTTTTACTGTAAAGCCAACAATAATGAGCGACCATAGCCAACTATCACATGTGAATGGCCCATGGAACAGTTAAAGGCCATTAATTATAACATGTCCAATTTATTGGTCAGTAATGCCGGTAACCGCATAAAAGGGCCTAGGCCGAAATTAGTTTGATATAGACAAATGCTAAGTGACTTATATTGTGATTCTAGTACCCATGATAGATATGTTATGTTCATGCTATGCAATTACTTACACCATGTAAGTGACTCCAATCAAGCAATCCCACTAAGTCAGTGCCTTGTCTGGGATGCCCAAGGGAAGCCCTTATTTATATATTTTTATGGCAAGTTATAATCTGGATGATGAACCCTTGTATAACACCCCTCTCTCAGAATCCCCCCGACCCCGCTGAGCCAAGAAGTAGGTTTGTTTTGCAAATTTTAAAAGGTTTATTTGAAAAGTAAACAATATATCACACTTTTATAATAAATTAATGTTTGATAGCACACTTGGGAAGATGATAGTGATCAACAATGGATAATGTTACAGTGGTGCACTCTTTTTGATGGCTTAGAAGTGATATAGAGAGGATAAAGTAGCTGAGAATGCTTTTATGGCTCCAAGGACAATGCAATGATGAATAAAATGCAGTACAGAAATAACTTAATATGATTTATCAAAAGATAATATAATCACTTTTTCTCTGGCAATTAACCCCCAACCCCCCCCCCCCCCCCTTTGCAATGTAAGAAATGGAAGGCGGGGCACACGGTTCTCAAGAATGCAATCAAATACAATACGAAATACAATACGAAATTCAGTTCTCCCCCCAGCAAGCTTAGAGGAAAACAGGTAGAAGTTTGAAACACAGGCCCCAAAATGCTTTGAATGTGATGACAATGAAGTGAGAAATGTGCTAAAAATGCTTTTAATTCCCTCTAGAGGTTCAGGGTGGGTGATATCTAGTTTTATATTAGTTCAGGCTCACTTTAGCAATGCTCTGAGTAACTAGCAGGTTAAAACGAATTTTAGCAAAGGAAAGCAAGGAGCTGCTGATTTTTACACGTGGCTGAAATTGAATTGTGCAAAATGTCAAATCGGGGCAAATTTAATTGCGTGCGTCGAGCGTGATTGCAGAGGCACTATAAGGAGTAGGAAGTCGGTTCTAGGTTCGTTGGAAAGCCTAGAATCTTAGCTTTAAGATGAAAGAAATTTCGCTCCTAGCACAAACGGTTCCGGAGATACGGACGATTTTGTGAAGGTAGTTTTTCAGCTGACCGGTTTCAGCTTTAAAAAGGACAGAATGACGCACACGAGTCTAGGAGGCAGTTCTAATAGGCTAAAATAGTTTGGATTAGATTATTTTAAACTAAGAGATTGGTTTTGGCACAGTGAGTACTCGCACTAGATTTTTTTAAATAAGCCGTCAAGGTCTGGTCAGGTTGGACGGGACTTCCGGCGGGTGGTTCTGAAGTCCCGCTATCTGGGTCAGCTCTGCTCTCTGGGTCTGTCAAGCACCGGTTCTGCTCACAACACTGCACAGTTCTGGTCTCTCTGGTCTCTGGAGGTTGATGGATTTGAAGTCTGGAGTCTCCCAGCAAAGCGTCCCGCAAGAAAGTGGAAAGTGAATGTCCCTACCTGTCCTGCACTGTCTGCTTTTATGTGTTTGGGAAGTGGGTGTGTGCGTGGCATAACTGAGCCTGCCCCTCTCTACTAGTTATTGGCCCAATTCTCCCCTCTCCCGTGATTGGGGGAAGGAAATGGATTGTCATCATGATGAGGTCTGTTTATGGGTCAGAGGATCCTCCCCGGGTCAATTTGCCCACAAATCTATATTTGATTCAAATACATATTTATCAGATACACAAGTGGTTGACATTACATGTACATATTACAGATGAATTAAGACAGGTCTCTGTTCAAGTCCCATGTTCCTGCGAGCTGGGATTCAGAAATGACAACATTTTGCGCTTTTTGGTCGGTTTACCAATATCGGACATTTCCCAAAAATTACACACATGTGCGCAAGGAGTATGGACATTAATTGATGACGTGTCAGATTTTTAACATGCAGACATTTGGAGTAAGACCCTATTTTCCGCTAGCAACCCCCCAAAATACACCACAGGGTCCTAACACCTCTTAAAACGTGCACGGAAAAATCCCAAGAAAAATGATATTTTGACCAGTCCGCACTATGAGTTATCTATCTTTTTTAAATTATGCCCTGGTCAAAAAGGGGTGTGGCTTCCCACATCACATGGTGGAATAACTGGTTTATCCACTTCCACCAAGCTCAGCTGGCTCTCACAGCCACTGCCCCTCCCAGTTTCTCCCAAGAGGAAGCCATTTTACGACCCCCCCAGCTTCAGCTAAATGTCCTGTTTGTTCCCAGTTTAAATCAAACTTACAATTTTTACACATGCAGCTAGAATGCTGATTCTAAGTTCAAAACCATGACATTTAACAGTTGCAAACTATGTGACACTCAAAAGTAGGTCACTCATTTAATTTAAACATTTCGATTTTAGTGGTTTTCGTCCAATTTCACTTAAGCTACTGACATCCCCAGCTATTTTTTTTATATATACATTAAATAGTTACTTCCTTGAAGTCATTTCAGAATATAGTTTTACATTGTATCCACCTCTTAGCAAGTCTTTCCTTGGCCTGGTTTGGGTTAATTTGTTCAGTTTTACACAAAAGTCTGGTGGTTTTAAAATGCCGGCTTTCTGATAGTGGTGAGCACCGGTATTGCATCCATTTTTGACATTAAGGAATTCCCCACAGTTCTGGGTTGCTTTTGGCAATCAGCATTTCCATTCCCAATGGTTTCAGGCTACTGTGTGTGTAGCCCAATGGTGGTTTTAGGCAGTGCCCTCCTGTGCTCACAACATAGGCAAAAATGGGTGGCAGCCTATTCTTCATGTTTTCCCTGTGCACTCTCTGGGGAGTTCTGGCCATCATGATGTTTTCCATGCCAGTACTGCAGTTTTATGGTAGGGCTTGGCTGCATGGGTAAAAACATCCCACAACCAGGGGGGGAGATGAGTACTCAACAGGGTCATCAAAGCCATCTCCATGCCTTTGATTCAGAGGTAAAATATACAAAGAGTGAATTAAGGAAGCATATAAAGATGCTGTCTTAACGTTTCTAAGGCTTCCCTAGTGGCTAATCTTGAACAGATAAAGCAGTTAAAAAAATGCCTAAAAAAGATGGCACAGAGGCCGACGTGCTATACAATATCAACACAATGCTGAAATCATGATGAAACAGATCATCATGAAGTCGTCTGGAGGAATATGGGTGCTTCTTAATAATAGCTGTCACAAAAAACAGACCATAATACAAATGAATCCCATTCCGAACAGCGATGGAGAACCTTCTTTGACAATGTATATCGCACACCGATTCCGGATGTATGTTTAGACTGGAACAGAATAGCTGTTGATCATGTTGTGAATTTTGATTTGGATGATATTTATTTTTATATCTAAGTTGAGCACCTCCCGGGCATCTGGCCTGGATGGGCTTCACAATTCAATGTTAAAACAAAACCTAGACCTTTGGGTTGACATATTACACCTACTATTTAAGAACATCATGTTGACGGGGAATATTCCACTATCCTGGAAAACCTCTCTAATTCTCCCAATATTTAAGAAAGGAGATCGTGCAAACCCAATTTCTTATAGACCTATGTCACTTTTGGATTGTCTGGGAAAAATGTTTGCCCAAATGATTCTGGGAGAATTTAATAAGTGGTTAGATAAATTGAACCAGGGATCCATTTCAAACAGGGTTCTTACCAGGTTTAGGTACAGCCATCAACCTAATAACTTTGAATGCCATTATTCAACAAGGGAAACGGTGTAAGCAGTCCATATATACAGCATTCGTCGACTTTAGGTCGGCTTTTGACCTTGTTCCAAGAGAACTATATATAGGAAATTAATGGATCTAGCATGTCCCTGGCATATTTTGAAATGGATCATAGAATTACATTCCAATACATCTATCCAGATACGTCTAAGCAATGATGGGCTATTGTCAGAGCCAATAGAAACCACCCGGGGCCTAAAGCAGGGATGCTTGTTGGCCTCCGCCCTGTTCAACTTTATCTTAGACATTGGATTTAGCTTCAGGGGTATGATCACTGATCCACCTAAATTACATGGGACAGTAATAAATTGGCTTCTTTATGCTGATGATATGGTGCTCATATCTAAAATACCTGCTGGACTACGCACCATGTTGAATGCTCTAGATAATTATGCCAGTAAAAATTGCACTAGTATTAACATTTAGAAGACCCAAGTTATGCAATTCTGTGTAAAAAAGCAGCAAAAACTGTCGTTGGCAGTTGCAGAATACTGATCTCCAGTTGGTAAAATCAAATGTTTATCTGGGTATCTGTGTGAATAATCCTATGTCTGATAAGCCGCATGAAGATCATCTTCAAATGAAGCAGAATACGGCTTTATCACAAATGAGGATCATTCGACCAAAACATTGCAAATTTACTATAGATCCTTTGATTATATATTATAATAAACAAAAGTTTATTCCTACCATTCTGTACGGATCTGAAACAAAAAGATGTCAGACCTATGCTTATTGGTCGAAGTATGAAAATGCCTATTGGAAAAAATCACCAATGCTGCCATTGTCAGAATCTATGCCTGTTCTTGGGGATGAATTGGGGTTCATTTCATTTTATGCGGTTTACAAATGGAAAGTATGCCAATTGTATAGAAAATGCATAATGAGAGAAAATAGCAATGGTTTACTCATGATTATATCCAAACATTTATTATTAGCTGAAGATAACTTTGCAAGAACTTGGCGTAATTTTGTTAGAAAAATTATGATTGGAGCAGATATAACACAAACACTATTGAGAATCCGAATAAAGCCAAGTCTGAACCATGGAGATCAAATTGGATTAAGACAAGAAATGCTTGTATGAAAATTCAATCTGAATCCATTTGCCCTCAAAGCTCAAGGACCGGTTGAAAAATATCTGCAACGGTCCCCTAATCGTAGTCATCGTGCAGATTTCATGAGTTTTAGATTGAATATATGGCCAACAAGAGAAATAATGTACAAATGGAAGAAGATATCTCTACATGGCATGATATGCCGATTTTGTAATCCAGAGATAGAAACAATGAAACATCTAGTGGAGTGTGCTGATCTGTTACCACTTTGTATCTTTTATTTTAAACAGCTGTTTAATGAAGATTCTGTGCTCACGTCTGACCAATTGTGGCTAGCATTATATACTGGGAATACAAAGTGTATGAGATATGAAGTTGTAAAATGTTTAAATTGTTTGAATATCAGGCAAGATGATAATGATTTTGACTGTAATAAGATTTTGTAGATTGTGGATTTTATGTTTAATTGTGTTTTATATATGAGTGTATATGTGAATGTATAGACAAGTTTTATTTTTCTTGAAGTATTTTACAATGTATAATCATGTTGAAAGGTCGGGTTATTTTTCCGATCAAAACGATAATAAAAAAAAAAAACTCCATAGGCATCATCTTTTCATTTGTGTCACACAGCACCCTTGGTGCAGGCTGTCCCAAGGTTTAAATACCTTCTCTGGGATAAACTACTGTTTCCCAGAGAAAGTAAAGTGAAATTGACTTTACTAGCATTTTTAAATTCCTAGACCCAGCACACCCTATCTTACAATAGAGTGCTGAAGTATTTACTTAGTATCCCCTATGTCTAGAAACTCATGTAGCAGTCAAATGCTACCATTTCCTCTTAGAATGGCTGGTGGCAGTGGTTTTACAATGAACTGCCTTGACTTTTCCTGGCTGCAAACTATTCTTAGCTCTGGTAGCGTTCAATCACAGGAGCCATGTTTTTCAAAATGGCATCTGAGCCCCCTTTGTTTAATCGGGTCCCAGTCTTCTTTTTTTGACATTTCTTCTTGTAAAGGTCCTTCTAGAGTTTCTCTGCGCACCAAACCAGGTTTGGTCCCTTTGTTCCATCACCTTTGGCGGGCTTCAGGAGTGAAGACCGCCTCAGGCGCCAGAGTGTCTGGGGTGGGCAGAAAGTGAGGGAGGTGACCGAAACTCCCTGTGCTTAGTCTCCTAGGAGACCCAAATGCACTCTGGCGTGATTGGCTGGTTGACGGTCCGGCAAGGACAGCCACCCTGCTTGGTGAGTGACAGCTAGGCTGGAATAAATGGGAGAGAACTGGATAAAAGGCGAGCCTCTTGGCTTGGAAGGCAGAGTCGACCACTAAAACGAAAGAACCGAAGACGAGCTTGAAGCAGTGCTGCAGGTCTGAATCGCCAAGTTCATCTCGACAGAGAAGCCCCCACAAGGATGACCTCTCCCTTTTTGAGGTTGTGGGTCCAATCAACTCGACCATAAACCACCTGGATACCAATCTCGGAGCTGGTTTGTTATTTTCCTCAGAGTGCTGCAGGAAACCAAATAACCAGGGAGAGGGACACCAGTTTGTGCTTTACTTGCAGCTATCGGAATTGAAGTTTTGCCAAGCTTTTTGACTGTTCCAAGTGCAGTGCAGGGGTCCCCACGACTGAAACCCAGGAACAGCAAGATCTGCAGGAACTCCCAGAAACGGGAGTCATCAGCTGCCTCTTTTTCTTCATCTTTAAAGGTACTTTGTATTAACAGGCCCGCGCTCCGAGCGCTTGTTCTCTCCCCCCCCCCCCTCCCCCTGCAGCCACTTCTTGGTCCTCCCTCCCGCCTCCCTGCCCGCTCACCAGTTGGGTGCCTTCCTATTGGGTGCCTTCCTGGTTTTACTGAACCTCCTTGGCAGCCCCCCTGCCCGGCAGCCCCCTTCGGCTAAGGGCCCCTCAGGCAAAGGGCGGCTCCCACTGCTGCGGCCCCTGTTGTGTCTGTGGGTGTCCACAGGGGACGCCAGGTGCCAGCTCCTGCCCTTAGACCTCCTGCTCACCCCTCCTTCCGCTCGCTAGCTGTTAACCTCTGCCGTTCTTCATGCACAAATCCGCCTGACTTAATACCGCATTGTTGAAACCTGGGCCTTTTCTCCCTCTCTAGGATTCTCAAATTTAGGTGGCGCTTAACTACTTGTATTGCTACCGCCACTGTATTGTTCCTAGGCCTTTTCTCCCCCCTCTAGGATTCTCTAATGTAGGTATGTCTTCTCTCCTGTCTTTAATGCCCTGTGCCTTTCTACGCTCACCTCCTTAGTGCCATTGTCTTGTCCCACTCTCCTGCGCACTTGCCTCTCATTGTCTTGTCTGTCTACCCCCTAGACCCCCCATCCTACCCTATGGTGCTCTGTCTCCCCTATCTTTTCAAACTGCTTCTCTATTGACTATCCTGCTCTTCTCACTAAGTCTGGTAGGAAAAAGTTTAAAAAGGACATCCTGGTCTCCAATCCAGGCCTCCCTATCACCGACACCTACATCGGTGCCTCCTCCAAGGAAACTCTCACCGACATCCTCTTTGTCGTTCCTTCACCAGATCTATGGACCCCTCATATGGTCTCTGTTCTCGCTCCGTTCTCCTCTTCTCCCATTAATGGTGGTACCCGTTGTCTACTCTAATGGGACCGTCTTGGTCCAAGGCCCCTTCATCTCTTTGATAGACACTTTCCGCGCCTCATCAACTTCCTTTCCTCTCCTGCTGTCCCCTCCTCCCTTACCTTGGCTACCTTGCCTTCCCCTTCCCTCTCTGCCCCCTCTCGGGTGCTCTCTACACTTCCGCAGGGCGTACCTCTGATCTGTACCCCTCCCTGGAAGTCCTTCAAGGTGGGAAACCTTCTGCACATTGCCACTCTTGACTCCCGCTCCACGGTAAAACAATCCTCTGATATCTGCCACCTTCTTGAAGAACTTGACCTCGATGTCCTCGGTCTCACTGAGACATGGTTTACAGCCAGCTCTGTCACCAGCTTTGACACGCTCCTACCCGATGGCTACAAGATCCTCTCTGCACCCGGGCCCAATCGTTCTGGGGGTGGCGTAGCCCTTATCTTCCCTGAGTGGGTTCCTGCCTCTATCATCCCTACGCAGGTTTACTCCTCTTTCGAATGCCTCGTCTGCAGGCTCTTTCGCCTAGCCACTCCCTCACTGTGGCTGCCATCTATTGGCCACCTGGTCAGGTTTCCTCCTTCCTCTCTGAGTGGGCTGACCTTTCCTCCTAACTCCTGGCCTCAACCACTCAACTCCTCCTTCTGGGAGATTTCAACATCCACCTGGATACCTCCTGTCCCCCCTCTGAAATCTTTCGCGACCTCTGCGACACTCTCTCACTCACCATTCTCCCCTCTGCCCCGACTCATTCTGCAGGGCACACTCTTGATGTTCTGATCTCTTCAGACCTTCCCCTCTCTGTCCCTCTCTCCACTCCTCTCTCCTGGAGTGACCACTTCCTCAGACCTCACCCTCCCTACCCCGCAGGCCAAGCCACCTCCGTCACTGCCACCCACCTTCTCGGTCACCCGACCCATGAAGCGTGTGTCAGTTGAGGCTTTCGCCGCCACCTTCTCACCCCCTTCTCCCCCCTTGGCTGACTCTCACCCTGACACAGCCCTCTCCACTCTTCTATATCTGATACTCTCGATATCCTTGCCCCTGTCATGAGAATCCGCCTGAAGCCGAAAGCCAAGTGTAACTCCTGGTATGACTCGGACCTCGTCACCCTTAAACGCAAGTGTAGGGTTGCTGAGAGGAAATGGCGTGCTTCAGGCTCATCCTCTGACAAACTGGCATGCCGCCTGCTGCAAAGGCAATACCGGCTCTCCGTCCTCACCAAGAAAAGAGCCCATATCCAAGCCTGCGTCTCTGCGGCATCTAACAACTCGGCTGAACTCTTTAAAATCTGCAAGGAACTGGCCAATCCTACCGAAGTCTCTACCTCTCCTGTCCCTTCCCAGGCCCTCTGCACGGCACTGGCTTCTCACTTCATTTCAAAAACTCAGGACATCCTGTCCTCACTCTCCCTCTCTTACCTCCCTCCCGCTATTCCCTGCTCTTCCACCGGCCCTTCTGCAGCCACCCCTCCTCCCTCCTTCTCTGCCTTTTCCCTTTTCTCTCCAGACAAGTTTTCTAGACAAGTCCGATCTATGAAAGTCTCATCAGAACAGGTTCACCCCTGTTCCTCCAAAACTATCAAGGATCACATCGACTCCCTGGCGCCTGCATGGCAGATTGCTGCAATCACTCCTTTGCCACTGGAGTCTTCCCTTCCCCCCCTGAAGCACTCCCTTGTGCATCCTCTTAAGAAACCCTCTGCCGACACCTCCTGCCCGGCTAACTATCGGCCAATCTCCATCACTCCCTTCCTGGGCAAGCTCCTGGAGAAACTGGCCATCTCCCAGCTCAATCTCCACACTGAATCTGTTGGTTGTCTTCATGTCCATCAGTCTGGCTTCAGAGCTGCCAAAAGCACGGAAACTGCTCTCCTGAACATCCGTGAAGACCTGCTCACCAACCTCGACTCACCCCTTGCGTTCTCATCTTGCTTGATCTCTCTTCTGCCTTTGACACGGTCAACCATGCCATCCTGCTCAACCGTCTCCGTGATAACCTGGGTATCACTGGTCAGGCCCTGGCATGGCTGACTTCTTTCCTCTCCGACCAACCCTCCCAGGTCCAACTTGGGTCCTTCCTTTCCGACATCTTTTTCTCTACCTGTGGTGTCCTCCAGGGATCAAACCTCTCTCCCTGGCTGTTCAACCAATACCTGGCACTCCTTGCCCACCGCATCGCCGCTCTCTGTCCCAACTTTCAGTGCTATGCTGATGATACCCAGCTCATGTTCAGGCTACCCTCAGCCTCCTCATCTCCTTCCCTCATCTCTGACTGTCTGTCTGCCATTCAGGAATGGTGTGCCGCCAACGACCTCTGCCTTAATGCCAGTAAGATTGAGATTCCACTCATCGGCACACTCACTCCCTCCTTCCCTGCAGCTCTCTGGCCGGCCTCTCTTGGCCCTCCTCCCACTCCCACCTGCAAGGCTAAAAACCTCGGGGTCATCTTCGACTCTGCACTCTCCTAACAGGACTGCGAGACTTGTCCTTGGCCTCAAGCCCAGGGATCGTATCTCTCCAGGACTGAAATCTCTGCACTGGCTCCCAGTGGCTGCAAGGATTAAGTTCAAAACCCTCTGCATTGTACACAAGGCCTTCTGGGGTCTGGGACCGAAATACCTTCAACTCTCTCTACCTAAATATCTCCCTTCTCGAGCTCTTCGCTCATCTGCCTCCAACTCCCTTAGGGTCAGTCGCTTCTCCAAGCAACAAGTTGGTGGCAGATCACTCTCTTCAGCAGGGGCACCTCTCTGGAACAGCCTTCCTGCCTCCCTGAAACTTGAGGAGAACCATCTCCGGTTCCGGAAACACCTCAAAACCCTCCTCTTTGCTTCTGCTTTCTCTCCTCCCCTCCCTTGCTGAATTCCTGACCGTAATTGCCCTGGTTTTCTGTATCCTTTCAGTCCCCTTACTAGCACTTATGTCTGCACTTCCTTGCACTTGCCACTAGCTGGCTGTTTGTGTCCTATGTATTCTACTTCCCATGTACTGCGCTTCCCCTCTCCCTTCCCCCTGCACACTTTTCCTTTCCCCCCTTCCCATGCACTTGCGCAATCTGAATGACACCTGGCCTAGTAGGATCGTTGTCCTCCCATTGCCCCCCACCCCTTGCCTCGTCGTGCCTTGAAACGCCTGTGTATAGGCGCGTTATAAATGCCACATCATATCATATCATACTGTAAAACCAGACGGAGAGTACTTACCTCTCGCGGTGAAAGTGTTTCAAACTTTCACAACTCGCAGGCCTAATCAGCTTGTGACCCAACATGATTCTTTTTGCTACAGACTATTCCTAAGAACTTTTGCAGGGACTTTCCATTTAACTACCAGAACTGCTTTGTCCTTTCCACGACTTTAGCCCCTTGACTTTGGCCTAGCCTATTGAATTGAACTGACCCTTCTTGTGAACACTAAATATTTGCACTGTCTAAGAATATTGTGGCCTTTCAAGTTCTAATAATCTTTGCTTTTTACTCCTCTTGAAAAGTATTTCTGAAATACTATTGAAGTGTTTTTGTGTGTAGTGTACAATTGCCTCCTTCTATTGAATGTTCTATAATTGAATGGTTAATAAATACGTATTTAACCAAGAAACCTTGAGTGTGAGTTTATTTGAACACCTGTGATTGTAGACCTCTAACATTACAGCTCACATTCCCTCCTGAGATAAGCCTGGCTCCTCGGCCCGCTATCAAAACTGTGTAGTACAGACTTATACCAAAGGTTGGTTTTGCTTACACCTGTAGTCATGGTTGTCTGTAGTGGTCCCAGAGGGTACTGCATTCAAACTTTGCCTACCAAGGACAAGAGGGGGATGCCTGGAGGGCTCCTGCGGTGCTACTTGGGAGGTTGTTGGCAGCTACGGGCTCTTTTCAGTTCAGCTGCACTTCGCAGTTTCAGCGCTTAGACAAACAGCACTGATGCGGATCTCGGACAACGGTGGACTCTCTTCGTTCCCTCGGTCCTGCACTCTGGTGAGGGGACTCTGTATCTCGAGGTCCTGCTTCTGGAGGGTCCTTGGGAGACTCCTGGAGCTTCTAGCAGGATTAGTTCCGTGGCAGACGTTGCACTCTACTACGGAAAATCGACCCCGGGCATTGGGCTCTCACAGCAACGGATAGGCACAGCAAGTCGGGGAATGGTGGTCCAGTGGAGTTTGTTAGTTGGTCCCACTAACCCAAGGGGAGAAGTCGTTCCGCCCAGAGCTTCTCTGTCGAGGTGAAAAAGGAGTTCAGCACAGCAGTAGGCCTTCACTGGGCAATTCAAAGGTCCAGGAGGTTGCAGCAAGCTTTGTTTGTTTTTTTCGTCCAGTGCTTCTCCCAGTTGTCGACTCTGCCTGTAGTCCCAAAACCCTCACCTTTTAGGCAGGTTTCTTCCATTCATGCACAGCCTACGCTGTCGATCACACAGCAGGGTGGCTGTCCTAGAAGGACAGCCAGCCAGCCAATCAGGACTAGTTGCATTCGGGCATTCCTACAGACAAAGGACGGACGTTTCAGGACCCTCCCTCCCTCTCATCCCATCCTGTCCTTCCAGACACTTTGGAGCCAGAGGTGGGCTTCAGTGCTGATGCCCGCCAAAGGGTTCAAGTCTGTCTCCACGCACAGACTAAAACCCAAGCAAGACGTCGCAAACGGAAAATGGTGAAAAAAGAAGACTGAGGCTATTTTGACAAAATGGTCACCCATGGGTGCTGTACTGCAGCCGAGCGTTCAGCTTGCAGTAGAAAAGCACGATGGTAGGAAAAAGTAAACCACTGCCACCAGCCATTTAAAGTAGTGAGGGTAACATAAAAAAGTTACATGAGTGAATAGGTTAAGGGGCTACTAGGTAACCCCCCAGCACTCCACATAAGATGCTGTCTGCTGGACCTACAAAGAGAAAAGGTAAGTAAAGTCAATTTCACTTTGCTATTCTTGGGAACTGTAGTTGTGTATAGGCGTGTTATAAATGCCATATCGAAGTGTTTCAAGGCGCGAGGGGGGGAACTAAGCGAAGACCGAGACAAAGATCTTACTAGGCCAGGTGTCATTGAGATCGCGCAAGCGAAGGGGAAAAGTGCAGGGCGGTTGAGGGGGGGGGGGGGTCAATGCAGTACATGGGACCAACAGTAAAAAAATATATTGAATAAATAAAAGCAATAAGTAAAAAAGTGTGGCAAGTGCTGGTAGGGGACTGTAAAGATACAGAAAACAGTCCCCAAGTGTGGGCGTTGCCAGGGAGGTAGTGCAGGTGTGCAACTGGCGTGGGAGGGGACCTGGGCCCGAGATCAGAGGGTGACCAGGTACCCAGTGCAGTTTTAGTTTCAGCTAGGAGTTCAGCAGGGGAGAGGAGGAAAGAAAGCAGAAGCAAAGTGGAAGGTTTTGAGGGGCTTCCGGAACCAGAGATGGTTCTCCTCAAATTTCAGGGAGGCTGTTCCAGAGGGAGGCCCCAGCCGAAGGAAATCTACCACCAACTCGTTGCTTGGAGTAGCGACTGACCCTGAGGGAGTTGGAGGTGGGTGAGCGAAGGGCTCGAGAAGGAAGATATTTAGGAAGAGCGAGTTGAAGGTATTGAGGCCTTGTGGACAATGCAAAGGATGTTGAACTTAATCCACGCAACCACTGGAAGCCAGTGCAGAGAGTTCAGTCCTGGAAAGATTCAATCCCCAGGCTTTAGGCTAAGGACAAGTCTTGCAGTTCTGTTCTGGATGAGTTGCAGAGGGCGGAAAGTAGAAGCAGGCAGATTTAGAAAGAGGCTGTTACAGTAGTCCAGCCTAGAGAGAATCTGAGCTCTGGAGACAGTGAGCTTCTGGGGAAGGAGAGGAAAGGAAGAATACCTGTTGAGGTGCAGCTGGTAGTGTGACTTCTTAGAGACGCCAGAGATGTGAGGAGAGTGTGGAGTCGAAGATGACCCCAAGGTTTTTAGCCTCGCAGGTGGCAGCAGGAAGAGGGCCAATAGAGGCCGGCTAGAGATTGACTGGAAAGGAGGGAGCGGGTGTGCTGATGAGGAGAATCTCAGTCTTACTGGCATTAAGGCAGAGATCATTGGCGGCACACCACTCCTGGATAGTATACAGTCGCACAAGAAAAGGTAGTTAAACCTTATGATAAAAAGGATTTCTCTGACACTGCACTGAAGGTGCTGCGTGTCACCATACAAAAAGCAGATGAGGCATGGAGTTTGTCAGATACCAAAAACAGTAAAAACACAAAATCCTAATCGGGTAAGAACCCATGAGAGAGTGAAAAAAGGTCTCTCACTCACTCCAGGGTTAAAATTAGTCTTAAATTCAGCAAAAGAGCTGCTGGTCTCTAAGGTTGAACAGAATTAACGCAGAAATAAGAATTCTCCCTAACCGCAAAGAAATGAAAATTCTCCCTAACAGTGCAAGACCAGGAAAAGAGGATACAAATGAGACCCCATTTCCCTCCAACCCTGAACTCCCACACACATACCTATTGTCTTGACCGCCTCAATCCTGTTCTCGTGCAGCCGTACGGATTGATTCTCCGAACTTTCTGTGAGCATTCTAGTGTACATGCATATTTTAAGTACAGGGAGTTGGACCGTGTGCACTTATTCCACCACTGATCATACTGTTCTTGACTTTAGTGCACAGCAGTCTGTGTAAGGATTGTGCTCCTCTGCAGTTCAGACTTTGGTGTTTCATGGGCACAGAAGCTGCTAGCTCTGAATATGTTTAGCGCACTATATTCACATCGGATATTCTAGCACATTTTACAATGGCAGTGTAGCACTGTAGACCATGTCGCAGTGGATGAACAGAAGAACTCTCTACCCAAAATAGAGTTCAGCAATCGGCACCTTTACCTCTTGAAGATTCCCATCTGAAGAGTTCTTTGACTTATAAAATAACTATTTTAATATAACTGTGTTTCGTTGGACCTATGTATATTTGAAGTTCTCAGTTCTGACCTACAACTCACATCTCTCTCCTGAGATACGCCTGACTGCTCTGCCATACCACCACCACTACTTTGAGTGGTACAGGCCTATATTAGAAGTTGGGGTTCTGTATACTGAAGAACGTTTTATGCAGTCCAGCCACAGGTGGGCTTTAGAAAAACTCCCATAACAAGAAGGCACCTAAACCACATAAGGGAGAAACTATGGCAAACAGTGGTTGGATGGAGAATGAAGCAAGTGCAAGGTTCTTTACTAAGGGGACCTTGTATCAAAGTTCTATTTCCCTAATGAAAATGAGCAGATTCCATAGGAATCCATGAGTTGAACGCCTGCATGGAAATTTCAGATAATTAGGTAAACCCACATTTATTGAGGGTTTCTGTGTGTTCATGTGTGTTCACAATTGTTTTGGCAGTCCTGTTTTCATTTCTGTTGTGCTCATTTCATGTGAGATTGTTGATGATTCTCAAATATTTGCTAATTCCCTTCGCCATAGAGACCCCCAGCAACTTTGCTGGAGTTTGAGGACTTTATTTTATTTTTTTACCTGGAGAGAGTGAGACTTTTTTTCCCCACTCTTTTATTTTGATGTGTGTTTTACTCTTGTGTTCTTTGATTATGGTGTTTTAAGTTAACTCCATAGGCATTATCTTTTCATGTGTTTCACAGCACCCTCAGTGCAGTAACCCAGGGAAGCCTTTCTAGGCTCTCCCAAGGTTTAAATACCTTCTCTGGGATAAACTGTTTCCCAGAGAATGTAAAGTTAAATTGACTTTACTGGTCTTTTTAAATTCCTAGACCCTGCCCACACTATCTTACAATAGAGTGCTTGAGGGGTTACCTAGTATCCCCTATGTCTAGAAACTCATGTACCAGTCAAATGCTACCCTTTCCTATCAAAATGGCTGGTGGCAGTGGTTTTACAATGAACTACCATGATTTTTCCCGTCTGCGAACACTGGTAGCTAAAAATCGCAGGAGCCATATTTTTCAAGATGGCGCCTAAACCCCCTTTGTTTAAACCGGTCCTGGTCTTCTTTTTTTCACCATTTCACCAAGGTTTGGGCGAAAACCTAATTGTCGGAACCCCAGAACATGGTGGCATTCTAGGAGTGCTTGGATCTGCATGAAGGCAACGATCCATAGTTTTCAGGAGATAGTTTTCAGGAGGAAGGGGACTGTGGTAATTGGTCGGTAGTTGGTGAGTATTGCCGTGTCAAGAGTAGGTTTTTTTTTTTAGTTATTTTTTTAAGCAAAGGGGCAATCTAGGATTGAGTGAGGCCGGGACTATGCAGGAGGCGAAGGACATGTTAATGATGGTGGCGATGAGGGTAACGAGGGGTTCAGCACATTCCTTGACCAGCGAGGCGAATCCTACATCTCACTTACAGCAGGATGGCTTAAGGCCGTCGATGATTGTTGCAAGGGTGGTGGTGCTAATCGGTTGGAAGTGAAAAGCAGGTATATCTGTGAGCCCATGGGAGGATTGGGTGGGGGGGGGGGTTGTGTATGAGACCATGGGCATGAACCGGATACCATTTTTAACTACTTCGAAGGCCAAAAAAGAGGGTGCTAGTGACAAACCCCTGGGATGACGAGGAGTGCTGTATGGCTAAGAGGGTCTTAGTCAGATATGCCAGATCAGATGACATTCTGGATAAGAATGCACACCGGTCCTTCAGAGTTAACTGCAAGTTGTTTGTAAAGAGGAAGAAAGGGGCATATGCAAAAGCCTCCTGGGAAGCACTGTACCTGGCTCTAGAGGGGAGGGACACAATTCGATTTTAGAAACTGGTCACGCCAAATGTACTGGGTGGTGAACAAGACTCTACATTGCTGCGTGTCAAACTGTATGGATGTACCATTTCTCCTGGCTATGTGCTGCCCCGGAGGAGAAGAATTAGTGCAGTCAAACTGGTGTGGGGACTACACGAGACTCATCTCTTGGTATTAGGTAACCCGCCTTTTAATATAGGCCTGGACTACACAAGTTGGTAGTGTGACTGAGCAGCCAGGTAATGTGAACTGTAGAGCTGTACAATGAAACCAGCCAATACAAGTATCCAAATAAACACTTAAACACTTAGTTATATCATTTATTTATTTATACACCGATATTTAAAGCATTATTTAAAAAGCAGTAACTGGCTGTGACATTAATCCCAAGTTAGGATTCAATTCAAAAAGTAAAAGGTGAGTAATTCATTCATATGTTACACATGTTCCAGCACCCAGAGGTGAGGTCAGTATAGCATGTCTATAATATCACATTTGCAATATTTAATTTATCTGGAAGGTATGGTTCTGGTTCGATCAGAACAGACTTCTGAGTTAACAGTTGGATTCTCCCAAAGGTATGGTATGCAGGCAGTCTATTATCCCAGCAAAGTGTGGAACTTTGAAAACCTGTAAGGTGACCAGCACTGCCAACACCAATAGGTTCCGAAGGAGGCCTTTAGGGAGCTAGGCATGCCAAAGTCCATGGACAAAGTCCTGATGCTCTTCTTAGAAAAACATTCTTAGATAGTCAGTGTTCAAAAGAGAAATCACAGCAACTCAAGAGAGTCGCCTTTGGAAAGCACAAGCTGTAAGGTGAGTGTAGGTAATTTGAGGTCAACCTGGAGTAGAGTTAAATCACAATACCAAATATAGGAAGCACCCCAAAAGAGAAGATGCCCCACAGTAACTTTGAAATTAAGTTGTAGTACCAGCTTGTTGCCTTCACGATGCAATGCAGCAGACCCTTGTTCCTAGTCCGTGGTAGTAGTGACGAAAGGGGGATGTCTGGCGGGCTCCTGCGGCAGCACTCTAGAGAGGGAATCAACAGCAGTGGATTTCTGCCGATTCAGCGGATCTTTGTGGTTTTGGCGTCTTTTTGTCAGCACCAATGAAGAACGAAAAGCTCTGGTTAGGATTTCCTTGGTCCTGGACTCTGGATGTGGATTTCTTGTTTCTGTAGGGTCCTCTCGATGCTCACGAAGATCTGGCCGGCCGGATTCGGAATTCAGAACACTATGTACTCGCAAGTGGTCGAGCAAACCTGGGAATTGGGCTTTTTCAGCCTTGGAAAGTTGCAGCAAGTCGGGTGTTGTGCCAAAAAAATAGTTTATCCCGAGGCTAGTTGGTCCCACCTGCCTAAGGGGAGGAAGTCGTCCTTTACCTAAACTGGGTCAGCACAGCTGCAGGGCTTTGCGGTCCAGGCGAGTGCCGCTGGTATCTTCTCTCGTCTTCTGGTTTGGATGTTGTCCTCCAGTGGTCAACTCTGCTTCTAGTCCCAAAAACCTTGTGGTAATGCAAATTTTCATTTCTGTGCAAATTCCCCTCAACCTTAGAGACCCCCAGCTCGTTTGCTGGACTTGGGACATTTTAATTTTAACCCCTGAGTGAGTTGGACTTGTCTCACCCCCTCCTTTATTTTTCCCCTCAACTAGGATTGTAACACCATAGGCATCTGCTTCTTGTATAGTGACCCACAGCACCCACCATGCAGTGTTACTGAGAAATCCTTTGGATTAACTACCTTTTCTTGGGTAAAACTACTGTTCCCAAGAATAGTAAGGTGAAATTTATCTTAATTACCTTTTTACTTTGTAGTCCAGCACACACCATCTTATGAGTTCTGGGAGGAGGGTGGGGGGAGTTTACCTAGTAGCCCCTTATCCTAATTTCTCATGTAACATTTTTTGTTACCCGTACTACTTTAAATGACTGGTGGCAGTGGTTTACTTCTTACTAGCAGTGTGCATTTTTACCGCAGGCTGAAACCTCAGCTGCAGTACAGCACCCATGTGTGACCATTTTGTCAAAATGGCCCCTGTCGTCTTTTTTGCCATTTTCTGGTTGTATGGTCTTTCAGGGCTTTTACTCTGTAAGTTGAGACCGATTTGAGCCCTTTGTGTGTTTTGTCTTTGGCGGGTTTCAGCCCCGAAGCCTGACCTTGGCTCCAGTGTCTCTGGAAGGACAGGAAGTGAGGAAGGGTCCCGAAACTCCCCTGTCCTTTGTCTCTAGGTGTGCCTGAAAGAAACCAGTCCCGATTTGCCGACTGTCTGTCCGGTAAGGACAGCCATCCTGCTGGGTGATTGACAGCCTAGGCTGTGCATTGTTAGGTAAGAATTGGTGTGGCAACACTGAGACTACACAACAATTATCTGCTTGGTATTAGATAACCCAGCTTTTGGTATAGGCCTGTACTACACAGGTTGGTAGTGTGACTGAGCAGCCAGGATTTATCTCAGAGGGGTAAATGTGAGCTGTAGAACTAAAGCAATGAAACTCGCAAATACAAGTAGCCAAGTAACACTTGCACTAAATATTTCAGTTATAAATAGTTATTTATTTAAAATCATTTTTTAAATAAGCGTTCTTTAAAAAGGGCAAGGTATGTAACAATCAAATATACTTTAAAATAACTTTTTTCCAGAATTAGCATACGTTTTGTGAATACACTTTAGCAATGCTTTTTACACACTTCCTACACCCGCAGGTGACTTCATTCACAAGGACAGTAACGGCATTTATCCATCACTAGTTATACATTGCATTTTCTGAGGTTGCAGAAGGGAAAGGCTAAAGGAAGGAAAAAGGTTAAAACCGGTTCTCGGTATAGGTGAGGACAATTAATCTTCCAACGAGATCTAGACAGGCCTTTCCCAGCAATAAGTTTAAAACAAGTTACCATCTCTGAGGGACAGAAATATCAAAGTCAATGGACTAGAAGATTCTGCAGGAAGCTAAAACAACCAAAGTCAATTGGAGCAGTCTATGGAGCTCAGGCACTTCTTAGATTGTAAAAGTCTTGCAAAAAGTAATAGTTTTGTAGAAATCACTTGTATGGTCACAAGCTGTTAAACTTGTGAAAAGCAGCGTTGGAATCAACTCTAAGATAAGGCAATGCAGATCTTAACTGAGAAAAGCACATCTCAAAAAGACACTGAAGTAAGTACCCCAAGTCTAAACAATACCTCTGGTTTGAAGAAGAGTGATCCAGCTGGATTCTGTCCTGTTGCAGCGATGCAAGACTGGGTTCATGAACCTCCGTCATCGATCAGAAAAAGGAGTTTCAGCACAGCAGCAGGGCAGCAACCTTCTTTCACAGTGTCTGTAATCCGGTGTTTCTCCCAGTGGTCGACTCTTGACTCTAGACCCAAAACCCTTGCCTTTTTAAGCAGGTTTCTCCCATCATGCACAGCCTAGGCTGTTACTCAAACGGCAGGGTGGCTGTCCTGAATAGACAGCCAGCCAATCGGGACTGGCTTCATTCATGCACTCCGAGAGACAAAGGACAAGGGAGTTTCGGGAGCTGTTGGGGAGAATTCTCATAAATGTGCTAATTCCCTTCACCTTAGGTCCAAATTGCCAAGTTCATCTCGACAGAGAAGCCCCTTGAAGGATGACTTCTTCCTTTGCGTTGGTGGGACCACTCCACTCGTTAGCCACCTGGATACCATTCTCAGAGCTGGTTAGGATTAACCAGGGGGGAAGGACACCAGCTTGTGCTTGACTACTGCTGCTCGAACCGAATATCTTCCATTTTGCCAGCTTGTTTGACCTGTCCCTGTGCAGTGCAGGAGTCCCCCCACGTCCTCCCTCTTGTCGCCACGACTGAGGCTCCGGAACAGTGAGATCTGCAGGAACTGCCAGGAACCAACGTCTTCAGCTGCATCTTTTCTTCATATTGAGGTACTGTGCCAACCCGATTGAGAGAAGTTTCCTCACAGTGAAAGTTTGTGGAACTTGCCCAACTTGCAGGCCTAATCGGCTTGTGACCCAACATAAGACTTTACTGTTACTACAAGAACTGCTCTTTCCTATCCAAGACACTAGCCCATTAACTTTGGCCGAGGCCGATTGAACTGAATCAAGTCCTCTAGTGAATTGAAACTATTTACATTGCCTAAGAAAGCATTTGTGATTTATTCTATTAACATGTGCCTTTGTCCTCCTATTTAAAGTGACTGAAATGCCATTTTGCTCCTATTTCAGGGGAGCCTAATTTACTTGAACTTATTGGTTTGGTACTGAAGTGTAGTTGTCTGATGTGAAGTTGCCTCATTCTAGTGAATGTTTTATAAATGACTGTGTAATAAATTAATACGTGTTTTGCCAAGAAACTTTGAGTGTTGAACCACTCTGATTGTAAGACCTCTGTGTATCCTTGTTTACTGCTCAGATTCCCTCTTGAGATGAGCCTAGCTGCTCAACTCACTACCACAAACTTTGTAGTACAGCCTAATACCAAAGGTTGATTTTTGCTTACACCTGTAGTCCTAATTGTATGTGGTGGTCCCAGAGGGTGCTGCATGCAATTCTACCTAACAGGAACCTCCCTCACTGTTAGGCAAGATTATATACAGTACTCTTTGGGTGCATTACTATAACCTTGACCTCCTGGCAATAGGGACCCAACGTTTGGTGTAAGTCTGAACTACACAGGTTGGTAGTGTGGCTGAGCAACCAGGCTTATCTCAAGAGAGGTCAATGTGAGCAGAAAGTTTGTAACACAGTTTCACAGTGACAGTTATTCAAATAAACACTCAAGGTTTCTTGATTAAAGCAATTATTTATTTATTTGTCAGTTATATAAGCCTTCAGAAGGGAGCAAATCACATGCAACTTAAGTATACTTCAAAACACACTTGCAGTTGCTTTACATCAGTTTATACCCCATTGGCACACACACTTCCTACACCCTCAGGTGACTTAAATAGCTAGGACACTGGACATTGATTTATCACTGTCTTGTGCAAAGGTTAGATATAGGAATACAAGATAGGTTAACACAATACTTCATAAACTGGTAAGTACTTTTTAAACCCCTACGCTGCAAAGTAAATTAACCCTTTCCTGGGGAAAGGTAAAGCACAGAGTCGGAGGCAGAAGAGTCTTATAGGGAACCAGGCAAGTCAATGTTCGTTGAGCAAAGTCTATGGAAGCTGAAGATCTTCTGGTAGGTAAATACAAGTTTTGCACAAAGTTTTCAAACGAGTTTGTGGAAATAACAAACACTTGAAGGGCCACAAGCTGTTGGGCTTGTGAAGGCAAAGATGCAAGCAACTCTGCAAGGTAACCAAGACAGGTCTCAACTGAAAGCAAGCAAGGCTACACAACAAGAGGTAAGTTCCTTAGACTTTACAGTACCTCTGGTTAGAAGAAATGGTTCAAGTTGGCTTCTGTTCCTGTACAGCTCTGAATATCCCGTTGTTCCTGGGCCTCAGTCGTTGTCACAAGAGGGAGGATGTCTGGGGACTCCTGCTCTGTAATGGTAAGGTCCGCGGCAGCAATGGGTGAACTTCATTTCAGCGGTTCTTCTGTGTTTCAGCTCCTCGCGTCTCACCGCAAAAAACAACACTGCGGTTCTCGGATAACACTCTGAACTTTCCTTGCATCTGGGGTCCAGCACTCTGAGGTGGCTCAGGCTTGGTCAGTCCTGCTTCAGGGAAATCCGGAGGATCTTCCTGGCGCCCAGATCTGACTTAAAAGCAACGCACAAAATGTGGTTTTCCTCTCCCTGGCACTTCGGTTCCAACAGCAGCAGCAGTGGAAGTACAGCCAGCTCAGAGAGGATGTCCAGGTGGGCTTACTTTGGAGTTGATTAGTCCCACCAAGTCGTCCTTGCAGGGTTTCTCTAGTCAAGGCGAATTTGGAGTTTCAGCACAGCACCAGGGCTTCACTGGGCAATCCAACGGTCCAGGAGTTGCAGCAGGCGTCTCTTCCAAGTTCCTCTTCGGATTCTTTCATTCCAGTGTTCGACTCTGCATTCCAAGCCAAAAGCCTTGCCCATATGCATGTTTCGCCCATTGATTCCAGCCTAGATATCATTCACACAGCAGGGTGGCTGTCCTTGCTGGACAGCCATCCGGCCAATCACCTAAGAGTGCATTTCTGTCTCCTAGGAGACTAAGCACAGGGAGTCTCGGGCACCTCCGTTGCTTCCTGCCACTGCCAGACACTCTGGAGCCAGAGGCGGGCTTCACTCGTGAATCCTGCCAAAGACAAAACTAACAAAGGGACCAAACCTGGTTTGGTGCGCACAGTAAATCTCAAGAAGGACCTTTCTGACAAGAAATGGCGAAAAAAGAAGACTGGGGCCATTTTGACAAAATGGGCACCTATAGCTGCTTTACCAAGGCTGCAATTGCAACCCGCAGTAAACAGACAATGGTAGTAAAAAGTAAACCACTGCCACCAGCCATTAATTGTAGTAAGGGTTACATAAAAATGTTACATGAGAAACTAGACAAAGGGGAAACTAAGTAACCCCTCCAGCAATCAATGGTAAGATAGTGTGTGCTGGGTCTAGAAAGTTACAATTTGTAAGTAAAGTCAATTTTTTTCACTGCTCTTGGAAACAGTAGTTTTACCGAGAGATGATATTTAAACCTTTGGAAGATATAAGACTTCCCTGTGCCACTGCACTGAAGTTGCTGTGTCACATTGTAAAAGATGATCCCTAATGGAGTTTGTCAGACTCCAAAGTCAAAAAGAAACTCAAAGGTTAAATCACAGAAAATTGCATGAGAGAGTGGGAAAAAGGTCTCACTTTCTCCTGGTAAGAAATTCAAGTCTTCAAGACCAGCAAAAAGAGCTGGGAGTCTCTTAGGTAGAAGGGATTTAGCACAGATCTGATAAATCTCCCTAACGCTCGCATCCTGCCTTTCCAGACACACTGGAGCCAGAGGCGGGTTTCAAGACTGAAGCATGCCAAAGGCAAAATGAACAAAAGGCTCAAACCTGGCTTGGGGCGCAATGTAAAACCCAAGAAAGACCTCACGAGCAGAAATGGCATAAAAAGAAGACCAGGCCCATTTTGACAACATTTTGACTGTACTGCAGCGGAGGTTTCAGCCTGCGGTAGAAAAGTACAATGGTAGGAACATTAAACTACTGCCACCAGCAATTTAAAGAAGTGAGGGTAACATAACAAAATGTAACATGAGAATGTAGGATAAGGGGCTACTAGGTAACCCCTCAGCACTCCCCATAAAATGGTGTGTGCTGTACCTACAAAGAAAAGGTAAGTAAAGTAAATTTCACTTTACTATTCTTGCAAACAGTAGTTCACACAAGAAAAGGTACTTAAACCTTATGAGAAATCTAACGTATTTCTCTGTGACACTGCACTAAAGGTGCTGTATGTCACCGTACGAAAAGTAGAGGCGTATGGCGTTTGTCAGACTTCAAAAATGACTCCAAAAACAGTGGAAACACATAATCCCTGAATTGCTGTGCCTCTCTGTTGCTGCAGAAGCCCGATGCCAGGTGTCAAGTGTCCATAACAGAGTGCAACATTTGCCGTGGAACAAATCTGGCTAAAAGCTCCAGGAGCCTCCTCGGGACACTCCAGAAGCAGGAAATCCCGATCCAGAGTCCCTTCACCAGAGTTGCAGGACCGAGTGAGCAAGGAAACTCCAACCGAAGATACCCGCTGAAACCGCAAAGTGCCTCTGATTTGAAGAGAGCCCACAGCTGCCGAGGACTGCTGCAGGAACCCGCCAGACGTCCTCCCTCTTGTCCCCATGACTGAGGCTCCGGGACCATAGTCTGCTTGGCTGTAGCAAGACGGAATCCAGCTGGACCACTTTTCCTCTAACCAGAGGTACTGTTTTGGGCTTGGGGGTGCTTACCTTCTTTCCTTAAATCGTGCTGTCTCACTTGAGACTTGCACTTGCTTAACTGTCTCATTTCAACTCCCTTTGCATATGCTTATCAGGTTGTGTTCCTACTAGTGATTTTCTGAACTCTGACTTTTTCTGTAACTCCGTCTACAAACTATATTGGTGTTATATATAAATGCAAATGCTATCCTTGTAATTGAAGTCACTTCAGGGTGTAGGAGGAATGTATTAAGCATACCCAAAGCGTATTCACCAGCTTTATTGATTCAGAAAAGTAATTTCCAAAGTTTGCTTGAATCATTACAATAAATTGCCTTTTTAAATAATTCTTTATTAAAACCGATGTTAAATAAATATTTACAACCTTAGTTACTTTGACTGATTTCATCTGTACAGCGCTACAGCTCACATTTACCCCTCCTGAGATAGGCCTGGCTGTTACAGACCTATACCAAAAAGTGGGTTACCTAATACCAAGCAGTTAAGTCTTGTGTAGTCTCACCAGTGTGACTACACCAATTCATACCTAACAGTATTTAATGCAGTTATATGCTCAAGGGTAATCCCTAGAACCTAGAGGAAGACAACTATAATCCCAGTGTGTAAAAAAGGAGGAAGAGAGCACCCGGGAAATTACCAACCTATTTTGTTACTAGATTATGCTGGGAAGACATTCAGGAAGGTACTTCAAGTTAAACTTCAGATGGTTGGACGATTTGGAGATTAATAATGATGCACAGGCCGGGTTCCCTGCCTGCAGGGGCACTATGGATCACTGCTTCCTACTCCTTTTATTAATTCCGAAATATACCAAATTGCTCAAAATGAAAATATATGCTGTATTCTTGGATCTCCAAACGGCCTTCGACTAAGAGGTTCTGTGGCAAGTTCTAGAAGGGAGGAAAGCACTGACTACCCTATTTAATGCAATTAAACTGCTGTATGTGGCGACAAAGGCCTCAGTCCGCTATGGGCAAGCACAAACTTAATACTTTGGTGGGGGTCCGCCAACAATGTGTATTCCGCTCCTGTTCTCGATATATATACCTTAGAGGTGGGAGCCTTGGATGCACTTACAATTTCATCCAAGAGGTAGCCAACCCTCTTTTTCGCAGACGATGCTGTTATTCTTGCCACTTTGCCTAAGGGGTTGAAAACATCTCTTGACCTCTTTATGAGAAAATTTAAGGAGCTTGGGCTTGATTTGAATGTTAACAAAATAAATGTTATGCTCTTTAAACCGCCGTTCGCCAGGCCCTGCCGTGTGAACATGGAGGTAGAGAACAAGTAAAGTTTTTTGATTACCTGGTGGTTAGGTTTAACGAAACGGGGGGGGGGGTGATTAGATCACCTCTTAAAAGCCAGTCACCATAAGCAAATACAGTGGGGGTAGCTATTCATTTTTTAAGGGTCATGGTAGCGGGGCAATGTCACTGGCACTAGAACCATTTGAAAAACAAGCTCTACCAGCAGCACTCTATGGTTCAGAGATTTGGGGATGTCCTAATATAACTTTACTATCTCCAATCGAGAATATTTTTCATAAGCTATTGCTTTTACCGCAAAATGCCCCGACTTCATTGGTCTAAATGGACTTCCAGGTGTGGCCTAAAGCTCATCAGATTGCAGTTATACCTGCACTATATTGGATAAGACTTTGGTCCTCTCCAAGCTTAATTCCTTATAGAGATGTCCTGAGAATCGTTATCCAATTGGAAGGTTTTAAAGAGGTGTCAATGAATGCTCAATCCTTATGGGACAACCCCCTTGAGTGTCCATATCTAAAGTTGAACTAAAAGTACCTGCTAAGAGTTAATCCTTGGAACAGATAGAGGCACTGAAGAATGTCCCCAAATTTTTACCTAGCAACAGGATCGGAAATTGTAAACATATGCTAGATGAAATTCACCTGCACCCCCAACCCCCCTACGAACGTTCCTTATATATCCGTTTTAGGCTTCGGATTCTGCATACAGCCTGGTACACCCGGTCATGGTCTGTCGAACTGGTGGTTGCCCCCTTTGCAGATTGGCGAATGAAACCTTGACTCATTTCATGTTAATTTGCTTTGTCACGCAAGAATTAAGAAGTTGATATTTAAAAGCTGGATTGATTGTAGCAAGGGTAAGGAGCACCTGAGAAGCTATGTTTTTAACATGCATATTGGAGTGGAAAGTTGTTTGCCTCTGCCAGGTACGTGCATCGTACCTGGCTACTAAGAAGGATGATGGGTACTTTCTAAATGCTACACTGGAAAGTGAGATGAGGCTGCAAGCTTGCTCTCCTCATTGGGGGAAACTCCATCAGAAGATAACGATTAACGAAGATATCATTTTTAAGATCTGTTTTTTTTAAGTCCTGTTTATTACTATATCAAATTGTATAACTTGATTATCGATTGTTGTAATGAATTGTGCAGAAGGTCTAAACCGAATAAAGCTTTAAAATGAATGGATTTGAGCTTTTGAAAAATTCTCTGTTTTAGTGGGGAAGGGAAGGCTGCTTGAATTATATTTATTTTAACATAGTACAAAAGGAGCACTTGAAATGGTTGGACCCAGATGAAAGATCTGACGTTATTCTTCCATCTTCTTTAGGCGTTTGTCTTGGTATGCAGTTGGCAGTGGTAGAATTTGCTCGGGAAATTCTTGGCTGGCAAGGTAAATTATGAAGTAAAAGCTTGTTTAATGTTTGAATTGTTTCAACGTGTGTGTCGCCATTGCCACTACAGCTGGGTATTTCTAAATTTCTTGGACCCCTCCTAAGAGATGACATGTTTGTTGTTTTACCAAAACAAGCCTATAGTTTTAAAAGAAATTATTGAACAATATGGTAAAGTTCAGGTAACTTGTGCTGATGTATTCAGTTGTCAGTAAATATGTTGAGAATTATGCAAATTCATTTGTTTTCTAGATGCTAACTCTACAGAATTTAACCCCAAAACGGACCATCCAGTGGTGAGTATTGTGTCGAATATTATTTGTTCTAAAGCTACTTTTCTGTTACTCCTGCCTCTGAATGCTAACAGTAAACATCAGCATAGAAGTAAAATTCCACCAAGACTGGATCTAAAAACGCATTACATTTTGAATATCCCGTCCATGTCTGCCTAGGTTCACCTGACGGTTAAAATTCAGAATGGTTTCTTGCCTCTCCAGCAATATTTGTGTAAGTTTTCCAAAATCCTTTCTTTTGGCTCATCATGATGCCCCTTTTATGGTAATTGTATGCCCATTTCTCCTTACTTCAAAGTCATGGGATATCCATGGTCCTGTGAACCTTAGCAAATGTTACTACCTACTTTTTCCACTTTTTAGAAACCATTTTTCCTGGCTAGGATGCATTTTGACTCACTCCTCCATTCACAAAATGGAGGTAGCCTTTTTACCTTGAATTCCTGGAGGGGGTCTCAACTACCCCTTGTTCCGCTTTGTGTGCATGAGAGGAAGTGACCATGTACAGTTAAAGGTTGATTGAATCCTGGGAGTGGAGGCTATGGGCTGCCTGAATCCAGCTCTTACTGACCTATGCAGATGCTAGTCTGGGATAGAATGGATTTGTTATTTGCAGGAGACCTTGTGGAGTGTCTCAATGTTTGGGAGGGATGGTCAGCCGTCGACTAATCACCTCTGTTTTATAGTTGCATTGTGTGCGATTGGATGCTTTGTTCACTTGCTGTCACCCAATGAGGATAAAAGCAGATTGTTAGGGAGCATTTCCTTTTTCAAATCTTACCCTTTGTCCTGAGCTTCCCAGCATTAGCACTGGACTCTGATTTGTTTTTACATTAAAGATTAGTGCATTTACTTGGTTTTGGGATCACTGGGCCCTCTTTTTAAGGTTCCATTTCTTGGACCCAGTCGATCGTGATCCTGATCTATAAAAAGAGGCTAGAGATATCCCTGCCAACTATCGGCCTATAGCGCTTATAGATGCCATTAGCAAGGTGTGTCTTATAGATGCCATTAGTAAGGTGTTTTCTATCTTAATCGGGCATTGAGGCAGCATTCAACTGTTCAAATTTCAGGTTGGGTTTCCACAGAATATGGGCACACCCACCCCCAAATGCTACCATCTTGGCTCATCTCTTGCAGAATTCCAGGAAAGGGGGTCGGTGTGGGGGCACCGATCTATATGGCCTCATTTCACATGTCTTGTGCTTTTGATCGGGTAGTACGTTCCACCTTATGGACTAAGATTATCTCGTTCAAAGTTCCTCCAAAAGTAAATTAGCTTTACTCCATTCAAAATCTTCTCTTAAGATCTGAGTTACCCGGGATGGTTCGATGACCAGATCCATTCCCTCTCAGCTCGGTCTACGACAAGGTTGTACCTTAGCTCCCATAACATCTATCTGAGTGATATGGAGAAGCTGAGGGTTAAATAATATGATCCTGGTTAGCCTTGGACATCGAAGATTCAATGGCTTGCTTTCGCGGTTGACCTTATCCTTTTTGATCGAACCCCCATGGGCCTCAAGCATAAGCTGAATTTGCTCCATCACTATGCCGTGGCCAATAACTTACTTGCTAATGGGTCCAAATCAAAGGTGGTCCTCTTCGCCAACTCGGCCAAACCTAAAATTATGTGGTGGTCTATTGGTGGGGAAAGAGTGGAGTGGGCTCCTATCAGATACCTAGGTTACAATCTAACTAACTCTACCTCCGGGGCCATGTGGAGGGCATCGCTTAATAAAAAACATCTACCTTACATTGCCCAGACGAAACGCCTGATGTCCAAAATGTGTACATGTCGATGGAACCTGCACTGAAGTTCTATTTGGGTAAAGTGGAGCCGGCATTATTGTATGCGTTGGACCTTTCACTGCTGGACATAGGGTATTACTTTAATGTCTTACAGGGTTCCTTCTGGAAAAAGGTGCTAGGTCTGGCCTTACCCAATTCTATAATTCGTCACAAACTGAGGTTGGTGTCTGAAAAGGCATGGTATGTATGGAGACAGTTGCTCAATTATTTCAAAATGCTTCAACCTCCAGACAATTCCTTGTACATTGATCTCCAGCAAATAATGAATGAGTCATCAGTATCCTCATTGGAGTGCTTTAAACTGCAGGTATGACATGATTACGTTAGGCGGTATGCATACTTACTCCACAAATACATAATATGCAAAACTCCCCATCTACCTGGTCCTTTTTCCTTGTAGCAAGTTGTGCAACATATATATGCACTTTAACTTTAATCAACTACATATGGGGAAGAGGACTAGGCATTGGAAATCTACTGATCTAGTCATAAACTCGGAATGCAGTTACTGCAGGTCCAAGGGCCTGACAGAGACTTTACGACTCTGGGTTATGAATTGTCATGGCTTAACTAGCGCCAGGCTTGGGATATTCAGCAAATTCAGTGAATGTTTTGGGTCGGAATTTTCAAATATTATGTTTTTGTTGAAGGCTTATGTGGGGGGAGAATATTTCGTTGATTATTATGTTGTTTTTTAAAGTAAATTAATGTGTTAAATGCAAATACATTTTTAGTATCTCTTTATGCAGGATCTGTCAATTATTGATGTATTGTTTCTTTCCTTTTTTTAAAGGAAATAAAATGTTAGAAATGAAATTAATTTTAGGTTTTTTGCTTGTCTTATGTTTGCTTGTATGATGTGTTAACTTGTTTAAGGTTTAATTTAAACCACATCACAATACAATAAAAAATAAAAAAAACAAGCAACTCTATGTCGCGATATTGTTGAGAAATGATACCCGCAAGTATTGCGCAAGCCAAAAGCAACTCACATCAAGGCACATACAATCCAGCAAACATTTCCAACAGCAGAAGGGGGCTAAGAAAGGTCCCACAGTTGTGAAACTCGTTCACCATATATTATACAGCTTGTGTTAAAAGCTGGTATGAACTCAAATTACTAAAACAAGGGAAATGCAGAACAAGACCCTAAGCTTGTCAGTATTTGGTTGCAGTGGGGAAACGGTGTGTCAAAAAAAGGCTGCCCTTGCATATTCAGAAGGAGAGGAGCATTATTTACAGAAGAATATTAAAGAGCACTAATGTGAATCTTGGTTTCCCTTAAGAGTTAAGGGTTTTGAAGCTACAACTGTTGAATACTGTGAAGCTGGTGTGAATCTTTTTTCAGTTGACCTTAACTGTGGGAGCACTTGTTATGAAACGCTGTTCGGGCAGGGGAGTGTATCCAGATGGCAAACCTTTGGAGGAGTTGGTCAGGCATGGGAGTAAACCTGTTGGAAGTCTAAGAAGTGCTACAAAGGTGTCCTGACAGAGACCATCAGTTTGGGAAAATCATCTTGACCAAGACAATAATTGTTGCCATTGATGAACTGCGAAGTTGTCCTTTATCCAAGGAGGGCAAATCCTACCAAGAGAAGAAGAATCTTCCGATTTTCTTTGTTGAAATATCGGATTTGTGAAACTTCTGTTGACTAATTGAAGCTGCAAAGAACTGTATTGGCAATTTGTTGCAAACTAGGATGTACTCATTTTGAACTGTGAAGCAGAATTCTCCCAGGTTCTAAAAAGAGACTATTGTTGAAATACAGATTAATTTATTGTTTTGAACTGCCATGCATTTCCTGATTTATAGTATGTATAAGTGTGACGGACAAATATCCTTTGTTAGTTTTTCCTTTAGTGTATTTTAGGCAGGGAATTCCTGATCAAGGTATGGATAGTGAGGAGTTTATCCAACCTTCTAATTTAATAAAATGGCATTTGTTGAGAACTCACAATTCTAACCCCTCACACCTGGTGTATATATAAAATAAACCATTATTTGTATATAGCGGTTAGTTTTTCAGTGGTTCTTTGGCCTATGTGTCTACTCTTAGTTCTTTGTACCATCTACAGTCCTTTCTCCCGCCTAGGTTGAGCCTGCCTGCTCAGCCATTGCTACCAACTAAATGTGTGTGGTTCAGGCCTATAAGAGTTGGAGCCCTGCGTCTTCAAGTCCTACAATTGGTGGACATTTGTGAAACTACCCAACACAAGTTGTCTCGCAAAATGGGAATGAGGAGTCGTAGTAAAGGGTAAGGCCCACAAATCAAAGGGAGGAGGACTCCGCTTTCAGCACTCCTTAGTAAAATGACAGAACTAGTTGTGTTCTCTGCTGACTAAAGAGATAAACAGTTGGGCCCTTGTTGACATCCCCCTGCACTGGTAGCTTTAGGGACTACCAATTCCACCAAATGAAGAGTTGCATTAGTGAGTGAGGTAAAGAGACCTGTCGCAAAAAAAAGTACGGATCACAAAACCAGTCAACCAATATCCTACAAGTCGGATGAAATGGAAAAGCTGCCCAAAGAAAACACTTTCCTGAAAATGTGCATGACGGCCCCAACTTGGTATTGATGGACTTCTCCATCTGACCATTTAGAATCTGAATGAGTCCAGGAATGGACTACTAATGGGCCAGCATGCTTATATCTGTGTGATGTGAGCCATTAAAAGGTCAATGATCTAGAAAAAGATGTCCTGTACTGTGCGATCGAATGGCCAACTTGGAGACCTGTAAACCTGGTTTGAAATCCTGACTTTGTTACTTGACTGAAAAAATAAACCGATGTTTCGTATGCTCCTACCCGCCTCACCATTGCATCTAGGTTTCTATAGTGCGTTTTCAACCATGTACCTGATGAATAAGTATTCTCTGCAAAGCCTTCCCCTGCTCAGTGAGTTTAGTTGTGCAGATGTTTGCTTTGTTTAGAGTGGGATCACTATAAGCATAGGTGTTGGGGTCTAGGAAAACTGCAGCCCTCTAGAGCCTTCCACATACAGTCCTCAGGTTCACAATCTGCACTCAACACTAGCCATTGGCCAGTGATAATTGAGTCTGGGCAATTGTGTGTAGCATTGAGTTGGCAAGTGACTTTGTGTGGCTGGCTATTTTGTTTTTTTTTATTTTTTTAATTAAATGTTTATTGGTTGAACTTAATTAACAATAAGTAACTTAACCATATACATTAGATCAAATCCTTCCACACAATACCAAAGAGGGACAGGAGAACAAAAAAACATCAATTTAAAACCTAAAAAAGGGAGATATTTCAGGTTTCAGTTTTCCTCCCCTATATCCTCCTTCATACTTGATTAATACCACAATTTTTAAACCTAATTTTCCCAACAGAATTTTAAAACACCTCTAACTCAATGCATGAATAAAAATTCACCCAGCAGGGGAAACTAAAGCGAAAGAAAAACACAAGAGAAGAAGGATCATGAAGTTCTACAAAGCTTTACACCTCAGTCCTCACAATTCATTCAAGTCCTTTTCAAGCTAGTTCCTTAACAGGCTTTGTCACATCAATGTATTGCAAGACTCCCAAGCATAAGCTTGTTCTTTCTCCCATCAATATCCATTCCCACCACTGTTGATCTAATGTTCTCAACTGGTAATCCTGGTGGGCTTGCAAATACTTTGAACGCAAGACTGTAAGGGCTGTACAAGAAGTCACTAGGTGACCTGGAGTTTCCACTTCCCCCGGAGACCTACAATAGCTACAGTATACAGCTCTTTGGGTATTTGTTTCCTAGCCAGTTCCACTTCTCTGGTTGCTAGTATATTCAATTGAACTCTGAGTAACAAGTCCCTATAATATGGGGAGAGGGGTTTTTAGCAGATATTGAGGGGGATGATTCAGGCCCTTTTTTCCCCTTTTCAGGGAAGGTCTCAGGATATCAACATTTCTTTGCCAGGTGGATTTGACCCAATCTTGATTTTTATTGTTTGTATTTTTTTTCTTCTTTTTGTGGGATTTGCAGTTGGCTCCTCAATTTCAACCTCGCTATCTTCCAGAATTTCCATTTTCTCCCACCATCTCCGTTCCACTTTCTGCCAACCTACATTTTCTGTAGAACACAATTGATTTCCAGAGGACATTTGACTCCAATGACTGCAGCCTAAGTTTGTGTCTAATCGTGGTTATTGCTTGCGAGCTTGGTAAACTGAGAATTTTCCACCAGAACAAACCCTCTAGTAGGGCCCGTACTTTCCATGACATGTTCAACATTTGTTCAGAACCATAGGTTAGAATGGGCACCACTTTTTGTCTATAAAATGACAGTATGGGGAGCCAGGGAGAATTTACAGTGTTTGCCAAGAATTTTCAAGCCCTGGGCAGCAAGTCGTTTTCTTTTAATACAGAGTGAGAAATAATGAGCTCTCTCATCAATGTGTTTTTTTTTTTTTTTAATAACCACCCCAAGGTACACCATGGTATCTAACTCTTCGAGTCTCCCATTTGCAACCCACCAGGTATGATCTTTTCTCAGCCTCCTACGAGATGACGAGCTGGTGAGGATCTTTGATTTACTGACATTGATTTTCATATCATTCGCACTACGGAATTGAGCGAACTTCTCGATTCGTCTCTGCAACCCAACTTGGGTAAGATCCTTGAACACCATCGTCTGCATATAGGACCCAGGGAATTAGTGTTCCATTGACTTTGGGACGAAAAGCCCTCACTGTTGCCTGTGAATCACCCAAGTCTGAAACATACAGAGCGAACAGCAGCTGGGCTATAGCACAGCCTTGGTTCAGGCCCCTATGCGTCATTCTCTTCTCAGAGAGAACCCCAGTGGCTGCTAGTCTAAGTTGCACCGATGCACCTGAGTAAAGGGAGCGGATCGTCTCCAACAGGTCTGCTGTCCGCAAAGCTTCCCCAAAGGATCAAGGAGGGCGGCTGTAAAGACTGGAGGGGGTATCTGTACCGCTGCCCTCTATTTGGCAGAATAGAAGCACAGAGCACCCCAACCAAGATTCTCTATATGGTAACACTCGATGAGCAATCAAGGCTTAAGCTCTCAGGAGGTGATGCCGGCTGGTTCTTAAGTACAGTGTAGTCCCCAAGCCCCCATAAAGGAATGTCCACACACTGTTAGTGAAAACACAGTTCTTTACATAAATAAGGTTCAAGTTATATACATGCACAATAACTGTGGGACCACAATTCACTCTCGACTCCTTTGAAATGCACTAACTGCTGACAGTTGCAATGACATACAAGTCTAATAGTAATATGAACCAACACCAGATATGGGAGGAAAACAAGACGGGTTAAACAATTGGCAGAATACACAGTTCTGTGTGAGGATCCCCCACCTGGGCAACCTGTAAATAAGATATGTTGACAAGCCCAGCCCATATATTGTTTAGCAGAGTCTTGTTCCCTTCTACAAATGTTCTACTACCCCAATGTACATGTTTTTTTGAGTGAACTACCTTTAAGGCAGGATCCACAGATCGTTGAGATTCCTCGAAGAAAAGGGTGGACAAAGTTGAGGCAGAAGCTTTGGTGCTTGCAGTGCTCATTGACGATCGGTCATAGATGTCCTGCGAAGATGAGGCATGCAGTGCACCTCGATGACCACTGTGTATTGCCGCAAAGCAGATCGATGAGCGTAGGCCCAGCAGGGGCGATGGGTCATCAGCATTTGGCATCGGTGATCAGGACTCGACCACGGCTGGCCTTTGGATCCTTGTCGGTGTCTTTGGGGACTTGGGTGGCGGGAAACCCACCAGCGGATTCTCCTCGGTTCGTCGGCGACCTTGTATTTCACTGGCTGGACAAATTGGTCGACGGTGATGAGCAAGGCAGTCCTTGATTTCGAATGCCTTAGGCAAATGGGGCGGCTCCGGTCAGTGGTCCTCCGAACCTCGGTCGACGGCGATGGACTTCAACGTCTGGGTGCTTCGTTTCAGATGGTGGTTCCTGTGTCCGGTCGACAGTCTTTCGAAGGCTGACTTCCAGGGAGCCCTGGTGAAGGTTAGCTGGTGCACGATGTTCCCTCGTAGCTCGGGAAGAGGTCTTCTAGCCAGGTCCTCTCTTGGATCAGTTCATGGAGACACGACAGCTTTCAGATTGCGTCGAAGGGCAAGCAGCAGCATAGCCGCCTTCTAGCTGGGCTTCTAGATCAAGCATCAAGTTTCTTCTTAGCTTCTGAACGATGCTAGTCAGTGAGAGGTCCGGCCCACCCCCCAGATATATTTCTCTGTCCCCCTCTGTCCCCCTCTGTCCCCCTCTGTCCCCCTCTGTCCCCCTCTGTCCCCCTCTGTCCCTCTCTGTCCCTCTCTGTCCCTCCCTCTCATTCACACTGCTGAGCCAGGCTCAGGCAGCCAAGCATTCAGCAGGCAGGCAGCCAATCTGGCTCACAGAGCATTCAGGCCATTTTTCTCCATCCAGACGCTCACAACAAGGAATGCGGATTGGGACAAGCACCCAGCCATTCAGCACTCCTCACTGCATTCATACCAGTTTCAGGCAGGGCTATCTCAGTCATTGTCACACACCAGAATATATATTGGTCACACACTCCACCAGGTCCCACCTCAAGGGTGTACCCACAACATAGTCACTGGGAAGGCTCCAGCCAGTGTGGCCTGGACTTCCCCACGATACCATATATGTAACTTCCCCCCCAACAGCCAGTCGGGGGAAAGAACAAAGTCGGGCTTCCCAGGGCTTTGGGAAAATAAGGTAACCAGCAATAGAAAGCAAGAGGCCACAGGGGCCATCCTGTCTCCTATCAGGAATCAATTGATTCCAGTGGCAGGGCTTGGTTATCTCAAAATGGGAGATACTCGGTGCACCTGTCAAATTCAGCATGGAGCTGCCACCAGCCCATACCCTGCTCTGTGGGCCACACACAAGTGCCGAAAAACATACACTAGGAGTACAGTGTTGTACCCCCACCCATGGGTGCCATGAGGTTATCCCAAGGGTCTGTTCACCAAACCAAAAAGAGGAAGAACTGCACTGCCAGGAGTCCCTCATGGACTCCTGTGCAGAAAATAAAATCGAACACACATGATAAAAGGAGTACAGGACAAGGACATGGAGGCCTTGTCCCTCCAATGCATTTCCAGCATCACAGCGATTGGCCAGTAATTACAAGGATCACTGCAATCGCCCTTCTTGTAGATGGGGACAATTATTGCCTCTCTCAAAGAGGCCGGAACTTCTTTCCTATACAGAATCTGATCAAAAATCAGCATGGCTAATCAGCTCCACTCCATTTGGTTCTCTTAAGGAGCTGATTAGAAATTCCATCTGGGCCCGCAGCTCTAGAATAGCTGAGGCCCTTTATCCTACACTCCAGTTCTTCTCTATCAATTTCAATAAACCATTTTTTGGGGGGGGACTCTTGCTCCTCTATTTTCTTATAAGTTCCCGGATCACCAAATAGCCTAGAGCAATGAGTGTACCAACTTGACTCACTGACTTGGCCCATCATACAACTGGTTCTATAAGTCTCCCCCGTTTTTCAACAGTTCCCAGAGGTCCCTTGTGTTTTTATTACATACCGCCTTTAACATCTGTTCAGCCTCGGTCTGCAGCCATAGGCTTCTGCTAGCATTGAGCCATTTCCTGAACTTCTGCTTACAAAGACGGATTAACTCAGCAGTGTGAGCACATTTCTGAGAATTCTCCCTAATTCCCTCTACCTTCGAGACCCCCAGCAACCTTGCTGGATTTTGAGGACTTGATTCTTTTTTAACCTGGAGAGAGTGAGCCCCTTTTTTCCACTCTCTCATGTGTGTTAATGTGATTTTGTACACTGTTTCTTTTGGTTGTGGAGTCCTCCATAGGCATAATCTTTTACATTTTTACACAGCACCTTTAGTGCAGTGCCACAGGGAAGTCATCCAGATTTCCAAAAGGTTTAAATACCTTCTCTGGGGTAAACTACTGTTTCCCAGAGCAGTAAAGTGAAATTTACTTTACTTACATTTGTAACTTTCTAGACCCAGCACTCACCATCTTACAATAGGGTGCTGGAGGGGTTAGTTGGTATCCTCTTTTTTTTTTTCTAGCTTCTCATGTAACATTTTCATGTTTCCCTTTCTTCACTGAATGGCTGGTGCCGCCAGTAGTTTACTTTTTACTACCATTATGGCAATTTAACGCAAGCTTTGTTTGCAGCCACAGTAAAGCACCCA
The DNA here is from genome assembly GCF_040938575.1 of Ambystoma mexicanum. Lineage (NCBI taxonomy): Eukaryota > Metazoa > Chordata > Amphibia > Caudata > Ambystomatidae > Ambystoma > Ambystoma mexicanum. The sequence continues at coordinate 337,778,404 of NC_090934.1, read as the reverse complement.
TGGGTGCCATTTTTTTTAACCTGGACGAAGGAATCTGAAGAAGAACTTGAAGAGGACGCCTGCTGCAACTCCTGGACTGTTGGTTTGCCTTGTGAATCCCTGCTGCTGTGCTGAAACTCCAATTTCATATGGGCAGAGAAGCTCCTGCAAGGACGACTTCTCCCTTTTGAGTTGGTGGGACCAATCAACTCCAAAGTAAAGCACCTGGACATCCTCAACGCTGGTCGAGTATCCACTGCTGTTGCTGCTGGAACCGGATAGCCAGGGAGAGGAACACCAGTTTGTGTGCTTTGCTTTTAAGCTGGCCAAGAAAGCCAGGAAGATCCTCCAGACTTCCAGGAAGCGGAACTGACCAAGCCTCAGCCCCCTCAACAGAGTGCGGGAGCCCAGAAGCAAGGAAAGTTCATCTTGACAGCCAGCAACCGTGGTGTTGCTATTTGCGTTGGGCGCGAGGAGCTGAAACACAGAACAGCCACTTGTTTGAAGTTTGCCGTTTGCAAGCAGTGTCTGTCCCATTCCAGTGCAGGGGTCCCCAGAAGTCCTCCCTCTTGTCCCCACGACTGAGGCCCAGGAACAGAAGTCATCTGCTGCACTTTTTCTTCAACCTAAAGGTACTGTAAAGTCTAAAAACTTACCTCTTGTTGTGTAGCCACTTGTCCTCGTTGGATACTTGCTTGGTTGCATGTGTAGTTACTGGCAGCTTCTTTACTTCACAAGCCTAATCAGCTTGTGACCATAATTTGATTTTCTTCTTTTCTACCAAGACTTTTTAAACATTGGAAAAGACTTTCTACTTCCCTACAAGAAGTGCCTCAGTTCACCTTGACATTTGCTAACTTAAATGAATGTCTCTTCTTTCTTCTGCTGATTTTGCCTTACTTCCTGGAAAGGGTTAACTGACTTTGCATTGGGGGGTTGTATTGAAAGTACTTAACTATCTGAGAAACTGTGTGAATACTTGTTTTATTCTGAACTCTCTTCTCTTTAACACTACTCCCAAGAATATTCTAAATGCAACAGTGATATATTAATGCCAACAGCACCCTAGCTATTGAAGTCACCTTAGGGTGTAGGTAGTGCCTGTGTGGTATCCCAAATGGGTATTTTCTGATTTAGATGAATGTGTATTTTTGAAGTGTTTGTATGGTGTTGTATAGTGCTCCCTTCTGAAGAAGGCTTATTCAAACTGACTGTTAAATTCATAATTGTTTAATCAAGAAACCTTGTGTGTAAGTTTATTTGAATACTTGTCACTGTGAATCTCTGTGTAACTCCCCTACAGCTCACATTGACCCCTCTTGCGATAAGCCTGGGTGCTCCACACGCTACCAACCTGTGTAGTGCAGACGTATACCAAAGGTTGGGTTTCTATTGCCAGGAGGTCAGGGTTGTTGTAGTGCACCCAAAGGGTACTGCATATAATCCTGCCTAACAAGCGGCATCCAGAGCCTTTCCAGCTTTAATTTTCCTCAGGTCTATGCACAGTTCTTTCTTACTCCTGTCAACCTTACGATCATAAGCATGTTTAGGAACTTGCCCCGCTTTTTTACTATTATTCACTACATGGTTGAAGTCGAATAGTGTCCAGTTGTATACAATACACGCTTTATCCCTTTCCACTGCCGCCTCATATTGGCCATAGATTACATTGATCTCCTCCTTTCCTACTCTTAGCCTATTCCCAAGTTACTTCCACTGGGTTCATTTTCTTTTCATCAGGTCTTTCACTAAACTCCAACCCGATAGCGACCAGATCGTGGTCACTCAGGGACTGCTTCACTATTTCCAATCTGCTCACTCTTTCAACAATATTACCGGAAATAAACAGTAGTCCAAACAGAATCATTTTTGCCCCCGGCCCCATGTGTAAGCTCCTGGGATATCCCCCAATGTCTGCACATTAAGCATATGGAGCTCCCTAGAGCCAACCTCAAAGACCTTCCATCCAACTCACACTCTTTTCGAGGACATCCATTCTCATCCAACAGATGTATGTTTAAATCCCCACACACAATCATAGAGGCCTTCTCCCATTCACGTGAAACCTGATCAAGCTCTTTTGTTATAGATTGAACAAAGTTAACTTGCTTGCACCAATTCACCCTCCAGTAAACATTCATTAGGAGGAGGTAGTCCTGCTTTCCATTTGCCAACCTCGAGTTTAAAAACGTGAACATATGGATTAGGAGTTTCCTGACTGATCATAGTAAATCCAGCATCTACTTATATTGGTGTCAGGAGGCCTGCAAAGGGTCCCCCCCATAACCCTCTTTTCGTCTAGGTTCAAAAAGGGTTCATAGAATTCATACGAGGGGGTGGGGGGTCCTGAGCCATATCTCCTGCAGACATAAGAGGTCATATTTTCCCAGACTCAAGTTTTCTGTTAACAGCGATTTGAAACCTCTTGTGTTCCAAGAACCGATCCAAACTTTGGGGGTTTCATCCTGATAAGCGATCTATTTCTTACTAGTACTGGCTATTGTGACAGCCAGACCCAATTTCTGTGCCTACTCCCTGGTCCTTTTTTGGGGGCTTCAGAGCTGTTGTCCACTGTACATTTTAATTGTCTATTTTTTCTGGGAGTGACCTCCTGGGAAGTTTGAACCCGACTAGAAAACTAAGGTGTATTACCTGGCTTAGATATTGAAGCCACCTCTCGCTTAGGCCTAGCCTCCTCTCTAATTTTTACTCCTCCTGTTCGTCTGCACCCGGGCGCCTCCATTTTATTTTGACTTTGTCAATCCGCTGTAGATGGCCTTGTATCATATCCAAGTGGCAGCATCTTCTCACTTTGCGAGAGTATTGAGATTTCTTTTTTTTTAATCTCTCTCGATACTAAGTAGAGAACCACCCAGTCCATCTTTTTTTCAGACACAAATTCAACCACTCTAATGTTGTCCGAAGACACGAATCGGAGCAATGGGATGTATTGAACAAGTTTCATGACATTGCTCCGATTCAGAATTGGGGCTATGCTACGATTTACAATTCTCAAGCTGGATTTTGAAGGCCTCCACATTCTGCTCTTTGGACTTTACCGAGCTATTTACAGTTTTGAAGCAGATATTACTAATCCGTTTAGGGTTACCAGTATAGCCCAGTGCGGCCAACTTCTGTTCTATAGTAAGGAAAATGTTTCCAGGTGCTGTAGAGTTTGATTTCTTGCGCGTAGTCCTCGGGTCCAATTTTGCCCTTTTCAGTCAGTCAGTTTCCACTTGACTGGCCATTCTTTCAATTTCAGCCCATTCCGAATTTGAGGTGGTTCCATTCTTCATCCTCTCTATCCTGCTCAATTATCTCTACCAAATCACTGAGACGGGTGTCATCCACCGATTCTATGTTCTCATCCAAAGCGAATCTATTCTCCTCCAATGCCAATACCAGCTTGTTCACTATTCTCCTGACCCTAAGGCGTGACAGCTCCTTTCCCAATCCTTTAAGGGATTGTCTTATTGATGGGGTGGAGGGCGGAATTCTTAGGTTCTGGAGGAAAGCCCTCGAGCCATTGGATTTATTTTTCCTCGTGGGCATTTTTTTTTTCCTTGTTGCATTTCCTTGCAAGCTTTCTTCCCTGCATTGCCTTTACTTGAGAAGATTGAGAACCTATTCACTTCCTTTGCATGGGTGTCCGTACTTGGGCCCGGGCCAGTTACAACCTCCGAGGCTGTCAGTTCACCTTGGGAAGCTCTGGCAGCCACAGTTGGACAGACCACTCTCTGATCATTTTTCCAAGATGCACGCATCCCCTTAGTTTTGGAGAATGGCCTCCATCATTGTAGACTTATCAGTCGACTCCCTTCTTGCTAGATCACACAGGCGATTTTGCCATTGTACAGACGTTTCCGCATCTTTATTGAGACGGTCCTCCACTTTCATTGCTCACCTTTCTAGGGCCACAAGCTTTGACTGGAGTGGAAAATTGGGGGTTGGCAGAAAGAGACTAGTGAGATCCAGCACTAGCACCGTGAAAATAAATAGGTTGTTGGGCTGCAGGTAAAAGCACGGTGTGGGTTGCCTGCCAAGTTACCCACAGGTAGATTACTAAGTGCAAGAAAGGGTTGTATGTTTTCACACTGCGCACTGAGCAACAAAATCAATGCAGGTTATGCACATTGTAATTGAGTACAAGGCAGCCTGACACGTTTTTCGAGCTGTAAGGCTCTTCATCTGAGGCTGCAAGGGAGATATACATTAACCATACAAAGATGCACCAAGGAGGGTAGTAGATGCATCATAACCAAGACACAAAGGGGGCACGATGGGCAATTTACACAATCCATTAATCAGACAATTCAAATATGAGGTAGTTGCCCATAAAACAATTTGTTGCACATTGCATTAAAAAACACACAAAGAAGGATATTGAGTGACAATTAAATATGACAGATTACCATTTTGAAGTGGATGCCGTGTGCGAAAACGGGAAGAGACACAAAATACCATATTAGTAAAATAGCCAACCTGGTTAGGCATGTACACCTATACTGAACGCTCAGAATTGTACTCAGATAAAAATGTACTTGTACCTTCGAATTTCTTGACAATCATACATGGCGCTGAAAAGAATTGGGTACATACAATGTAAATTCTTTTATTAATTGTAATACCAAATTTTGTGTGTACTGTATCATGTGCATATGTGGACAGCGCTATATTGGCAGTACAATCTCAAGCCAGGAGTCCAAATATCCCCTGGCCACCCATTGGCAAAGTTATCACCAAATGGACAACAAAACATCAATTAGATTTGTGCGTATAGCGAAAGTCTCTTTACCACAAAGAGGTGGTAATCTTGTTCTCAAGCTCGGACAATTGGAGGCACGGCTAATCTGCCAATACCACACTGTGGTACATGGACTCAACACAGACCATGAACTTTCTGTATTTCTGTGAAGCCATGTCAAATTGATGCGTTACTTGAGCTGCGATTCTTAACTCAAGAATTAGAACCTAACCACTTGGATATTAGATGAATATCATCCATGTTTGGTCATGCATGCTGTATCTGATATTGATGCACGGAAGTTTGTTTCTGTTTAATAATCATATATTAATGGTATCGGCAGTACACTTCCCCAGCTCACCGCGTCATATGAAAAGGTACACTTAATGCCGCCAATTCGAGCACTTCACTACTGCAACCATTGGTACTGTCAGCCCTCTCTCCCTCCAATGAACGGAACCGGACTTGGGTTCTTAATTGTAATTCATTCAAGATTCCTTTTGAGTACCTTAATTGGGCCAGCGTGTATTATATCATTATAATAATCCTTGGTCACTCTGACATATCTCATGTATGACACCCTTTAAGCTGCTACACTAGCCAACATCATACACCCAACATGGCCGCCCACTTGAGCGGCACACCATACTAAGATGGCCGTCCTAGCCTCGCGGCAATGTTTAAACACAAGCAAATCTTTGCGCGTGCTGCTCCATCCACGGCATTGATGCAGAAACGCTGGTAAGAGGTATTTCGCGCACGTCTCCGACACAGACTGTCAGGGTCTGCATTAGCGCACGTGACCGTCTAGCCTAATTAATACAACTAATGATATCTACTAAAAGATACTAATTAGCGTACATTCTCCATTTTCACCACACTGTTCTGCTCAATCACTCACCGCTCCCAAGATTTTTGAAAACTCAACATAGTGCACCGAGTTCGCAATAAGCGCTAATATAGGTATGTGCAACCTAATTTTGCTCTAAAAATGTCTTTGCCTAAAATGATTTATCAGTAGAAATTCCTTTATATTGGTGACTCAGTGATAGAATTATCCTTTGCTCACAGTGGAGCCCTTACAATTGAAAAGTTACAACACCCTACATTAATTTTTGTTAAGTGGCACTCTGCCTTCCAATAATTTTCGCACAATGCCCTCGGGATAATGCCTTTTGTACTTAATTCAATTGCCTTCCATTGATATTTATCCTCATCAAATTCTTTTCAGCGCCATGTATGATTGTCAAGAAATTCGAAGGTACAAGTACATTTTTATCTTAATACACTTCCATGCGTTCAGTATAGGTGTACATGCCTAACCAGGTTGGATATTTTACTTATATGGTATTTTTCTGTCTCTTCCTGTTTTTCGCACATGGAATCCACTTTAAAATGGTAATCTGTCATATTTAATTGTCCATCAATATCCTTCTTTGTTTTTTGATGCAATGTGCAACAAATTGTTTTATGGGCAACTACCTCATATTTGAATTGTCTTATTAATGGAATGTGTAAATCGCCCATCGGTGCCCCCTTTGTGTTTTTGGTTTTGGTCATAATGCACCTACTACCCTCCTTGGTGCATCTTTGTATTGTTAATATATATCTCACTTGCAGCCTCCGATGAAGAGCCTTACAGCTCGAAACACGTGTCAGGCTACCTTGTACTCAATTAAACTGTGCATAACCTGCATTGATTTTGTTGTTCAGTGCCCAGTGTGAAAACATACAGCCCTTTCTTTTACATCGCTTTCAAAGTGCCCTGATCCTGAGTCAATTCATGAATAGACTCAGTTTGGTAAATGGTGACAGGGAGATTGAAAGGGAGGCCTAAATTATCCTCTGGAGTTCCGTCAGATCCACATTCATTTGTTGTATTTGATCAACTATACTCTGGTTTCCCCAAGCCACGTCATCCTGGCTAGAGTCTGAGGAGTCCGTAGAATCGTTACCCGAGGATTTTCTCAACACAGCATCTGGAAGATGGCTTTGGGGCCTCTGGCCCAGAGACAGCGATGACCGGTCTACGTCATCGTTACCCGTTACTTCAGTTCTCAGATCCACATTCGGGCTCATCGTTTGAGGATCACACTGCATCATTGACTGTATGGATTATATTCCAGTCTTCAAGGGACATGTTGGCCTCTAGAGCTGACAATCTATTCTGAAAAGAGGCCAAACATTTTCTTTTTTTATTCGCTATTTTATCCGTTAGCTCAATAAGATCTCGTGACAATTGAGCAGCAATATAAGAGTTTTTGCGAGTGGGCAGCTGCAAGGAAGGGCCAGTAGTCTCAGCCTGCATCTCGACTGTCTGAGAGCCAGTCGCTACGTCATCCTTGTGAGGGTTATCTGTTGCTAGTGCCCGTTTCCCCCTTGAACAGGCTCCTTTTCCTGGGATATGGCCTCCATCATGATCTCATTTACCGATGCCACCTCCCACAACCCTTTCTCACTTTCACTCCCTTCCATTCCCCATCCTTTCTCAATCAAGGCTGTCATGGGCTCCTTCTCTGGCCTGAACCGATTTCCATTGATCTCCTCAGTAAGCCCATTAGGTTCCACAGAGCCATTTCGTGCTGCCAGATTAGGTGGGATAGTTTCTCAATTTGTCATTTCCAAACAGGTGTCTGTAGAGTTTACTGAGGATTTTGCAAGCTGACGCGTTTTCATTTTCAAGTCCGTTTGTCTGAGATTGACCTTAAAAGTACTTCTTGTAAAAAGAATAGATGGGCGGATTTCAGTTGAGTTTTAGGCAGTAATCACCCACCATAAATCTCCAACGCCACCCGAGAAACAGTCGTCGCAATACAAAAGGCCTTTTATAGCACTCAGCTCAGTCTGTAGGACCATTCGAATGTTGCCATCTTTAGTACTATCTCATATGTGGGTCTGTGCAACAGATTGCTTCGTGGAGAAAATGGGTAATCCGCTAAGTCTATCCCCTACAGCCAAGCCCCGCACTTGGTATTGAAAAGCTGTGTACCGCTCGGTTGATAGAAGGCCCTGACCTTTCGCACAAGTAACACCAGTCACAGACGCCGGTAAAATGTATATACTCGCCGCCCAACAAACTTACAGTTGATCCTGTTTAATGCTGGGATAGGGGTGATGAGAATTGGTCCTAGGGTCTTCAGTCACCTAGATTACCACCGAACACGGAGTACTTGGCTAAACACCCCTGCTCCTTAGATCGTGCATGCAATTCAACTCCGTCTTGGGAGAATCCAATGAAGGAGAGGAGCACTTGCTGTTTCTCCAAGGCAGCAGTGGTCAGTCCAGATCCGTGTGAGGTCCCAACACACTGCTCGCACACCGCGCACGCTCTGTGATGGTGTGAGGATTTATGCAAATTCAAACTCCTTCTGGTAGGAATGAAGAGAGTAAACGGAGTGCAGCCAGGATAGCAAAGTCACGTTGTAGTGAATGGAGAGCCGCCAAGCGGTTCATGCAGGTACTGCGTTACACCCAACACACTGCTCACACACTGTGGCTGGCTATAAGTTTACTACTTGAAATGTATACCCATGATTCCAGAGCATTGACTAGACTGGCTAACCCTAATGGAAGTGGTCAGCCAAAACATCTGTAGAGCTGCTTGTTTGACCCATGAGCAATACTGGTTTATTAGATATGGGGGTAGGGTTCAGGAGAAGTAGGAAAGTTAACCTACAACCGGTATCTTTTTAGATTGCTCAGTAAATAGCAAAAAAGATATGAAAATGTGCATAATAATATGATGACTGTTACACACTGAAGTTTCTACCAACGTATGTCTTTTTTTTGTTTTTCAGGTCATAGACATGCCAGAGCACAATCCTGGACAAATGGGTGGAACAATGAGACTTGGCAAAAGGAGAACCATCTTTCAAGCTAAATCTTCAATCATGAGTAAGCATGCTTTGTACCATTTCACATTTAGTTAATCAACTATTGTGTGCAACAGTTGTTGGGACAGTTTTTCAGAAGTCCAACGAAGGGCTTAGTAAAACCATTCAACTGACGTAGTACAAGACTCCACTCTTAGTTTATGGCTGTACCACCTGAGTTCAGGGTAGTGTAGACAGAGCAGCACGGCTTATCCTAGGAGGGAGAGAGGGCTATAGAATCAGTACAAATGAAATTGCTATACAAATAGCCCAAAGAAACACAAACACTATGTATTGTAAAAATCAATGGTTTATTTAAATACAAGTACGCCCAGATAAATCTTGGGAAATTATCACGTTATATATGACCACAATTATAAAAACACAACACTATGCTTGAAGGTGCACAGAGTAACCTTATTTGGAACAACAGGAGTTCTAGGGATGTCAAAACCAATAGTTAGTTTGAGATTACTTTCAGTAATACCAGGGTAGTAGACCCCATCAGTTGTACCGTGACACTCAGCAAGAAATCACATATGATCAACTGGACAATATACTTTTCTGATCTAGTGACACATTCTAGGAACAGTATAAACCTATAACTTTGATTCGGTATAACATTTATTCAAGGTAGGTTGGACTTTGGTGTGTATTATTCAATTACAGTTGTTCAGTTCACAGACAAAGGGAAGCAATAATTCAACCTATTTTAGCTAACAATTTTCTGATGCCTGTTAATCTGCTTAGAATTGCATGATGTGCATATAGTCCGACATCTAGTGGTAATCGCAGAGTATTGCATCTTTCTTTCAAAGATCCAAAGGGGACATCGACATGGGCGTGACTAACACTATCCATAACGTGACGTGTAGTGTAAACAAAATCCCACATGCGTCGAGGTCCATCAGATTGTTTTTTCCACCCAACTACTTGGTTGCCTTATGCGGTGCTCGCAAGAGTTGACATTGCTCATTAATTACTACTTTGTCCCAAGACCAATGGTAGTCTACGCTACTTCTTTTCGATGACTACTTCGTGGACTCCTACGCCAAAGACATCCACTACTGCTCGGTGACTGGTGCATTGATGGACATCTGTCGACCGCATGGCCTCGGCCCTCCGGCCAGGCCCTTGCAATAGGGAGAGTGGGGCCCTGGGTTGATTTCTTTTTGAGAATGCATTTCCTTTTCCCTTCACTTTCCTTCTTTGGACTGGCTGCCGTCTACCTCAGCTATGGAGAGGAAACCATTACATTTTGTTCGTCGTGTAACGAAAAATTCCCCTGGAAAGACGCCCACTGCAGAAGCAGTAGGTGTTTACCTCGTAACCACAGCGAGTGTTCTTGTAAATCCTGCAAGCTTTCATCCCAAGATGTTGAAGGACAGGCGGACCAAGAGGTGGGCGGCCTACGCAATGCAGGCCGAAACTTGTTCCCCCGTTGGCGCCGTCGCTTCGGATGATGACTTCAGTGGCAGCCATGGCTCCGACCTAGAAGCCATAGCCTTTCGGCGGAACTCTTCGGTCCCCATATGCCTGTCCCTAACAGACCGACCACCGGTTCTGTTACCCCGGCAACAAGGGCACACAAGCACCACCTAAGACAAAACGCACAACCCCTAAGGCCTCTTCGACGGACACGTCGAAGAAGTCGCCAAACGCGAACAGGCTCGCCGAAAACTTCAATGGTGTTTGCCAAACCTCACGGTCCGGCTCCCTCTCCGCAACTCATTCTTGTAGTTTGAGACTTGCCATGATCTTGCTTGTTAAGTGTTGCCAAAATGCTATTACTTTGTATACTGTTGGGAACATTTTCCTTAATCCCTTTGATCAGGGTTTTTAGGTATGTCTTCCTCACTTTGGTGCAAGGGATTCCCTCGAGCTTCAACAGGTTCTCTAATTTGATAATATAGCAACACTACTCAGGCTTAATTCTTAGGATGTGAGTGGGATGGTTAATAGGTGCAGGACACACCATTCACTAATACCAAACGAAAGACTGGCCACCGTTTATTTTTATAAACCTATCTCTATATAAGAAAAGGCAAGATACAAAACACTACACCAATGGGTTGGTAAACTTATGAAACTAAGTTTTGAAGATCTAGCCTTGTCTGAAGATAAAATGCAGGGTTCCTAATGATAGTTTCGAATGACATAGTTTCGAATGGCAAAGTTTCAAATAAAAATGCGTCAAAAATGCATTTATTTTAATTTTATTTATTTTACATTTATAAAGCTCACAACTGCCCTGAGGCATCGTGGCGCTGTTACAGCAAATTCACTTAGTACCAGATAAACCTGTACAACTCTTAGATACAGATTCAAATACATCTTAATATTCCTGTTCAGGGTTACAATGGAACAATAAAGTGGATGCAGATTATTTGAAAAGTATGGTTTTCAGTGTCTTTCTGAAGGCTATGAGGGATGTTTCTTGCCTAAGTCTGGGTGGTAGTGAGTACCATGATTTTGGTGCTAGCACTTCGAAACTGGCACCGCCTGCTTTGGCTCTGTTGTATGTGGGAATTGTGAGTTGATGACAGTATAGAATGCGCTTGGGTCTGAGTGATTGAGCCAGATGTATCCGTACGGCAAGGTATGTAGGTGCTGTTTGGGATAGACATCTGTGCGTGATTGTGAGTGTCTTGAACAGAATACGTTCTTTGATGGGGAGCCAGTGAGCCTCTCGTCTGGCCTGAGAGATATGCTCTCTCCTGGGTATACTGACAGCAGCTCTGAGTGTTATTTTGCGTAATCTGTAGTCTGATGTTCTTGGCAGAGGTCCCCAACAGGATGCCATTGCAGTAGTCCAGTTTAGTGCCCATGGTAACTCTAGCAATATTGAGACCGTTTTTAGCTCACTTGTCAATTCATAGATAGGGTGGAGTCCAAGAAGACTACAAGGGTTTTTACTGAGGCAGAGACTGCGATAACTGTGTTCTCTGTTGAATTTGCTGTATTTGCTGTCTAATTATTGTAGGGACTCTTTGGTGCCTACAAGCAGGATCTCTGTTTTGTCCCCATTGAGACAAAGGCCATTGGCCGCCATCCACGCCTGGATGATTGCATGTGTCTGTTGTAGGGTTTTGAGGTGTTGCTCATAGTCACCAGTTGGTGGGAGAAGAATGTGCGTCATCGGCATAATTGGTGAACGTTATGCCGTGATCTTCTAAGTCGTTGAATAGTGGGAGGGTGAAGAGGTTATAGAGGTTGAGGGAGGTGCACGAACCCTGTGGCACCCCACTGCAAATGGGGACGGGATGGCTGATGCCTGGTCTGAGAAGGCCCTCATGGCTCGTCCTTCCAGGAAGGAAGTTATCCAGGTGGTGGCTTCTTGTGAGGAATGGGCGGAAGCTGTGAGGTGTTTCCCTAGTGTTTTGTGGTCGACCAGGTCAAATGCTGCAGACAGGTCGAGGAGCAAGAGGAGCGTGGACTTGTCCTTATCCATGTTTCTTAGAAGCTGTTTTTTAAGGCTAGAAGGGCGGACTCTGTGCCGTGCCGAGGGCGAAAGCCAGATTGCCTCATGCCCAAGGTGTTGTGCTTTTCCAGGTAGGACTGTATCTGCAAGTAGGCGGCCTTATCAAGAATTTTCAGCAGAAATGGCACAGTGGTAATAAGTCTGTAGTTAGGGGAGTCAGGGTCGAGTGTAGGCTTTTTTAACAGTGGTTGGACCCATGGTTCCTTAAGGGAGGATGGTACCGTGCCGGAGATTAAAGAAGCATTAATGAAGGCTGTGATGTAGGGGGCCAGTGCTGCAGCACAGTCTTTCATTAAGTTTGCAGTGCAGAAATCGCCCTTACACAATGGCTTTATGGGCTTCATGATTAGTAGGACCTCAGGAATGGTTACTTCTCTGAAGGCAAAGGGAGTCGGGGGGGGGGGGGGGGGGGGGTTGTGCTGGTAGCGGTGGATGCGGGTGACTCAACGCCAGTGTGTGCTGGGGGCACAGCCTTGGGTATATTGAGGTTGGCCTTAATTTTGTCCTGGAGTATGTTAATCTTGTTAGCATTGCATGTTGGATGTTGTTACACCATTTTTCATCCTCAACAGTCTGATGGGTAGACATGGGGTAAACAGCCAGTTCATTGAAAATGGCGAATAGTTCCTTGGATTGAGATGTAGCGTTTTCAATTCTGGAATTGTAGGCAGTAGCTTTTGCCATGGCAATGGCGTTTTTATATTGCTTGGCGATTGTGAGAGATGATTCACATGTGGAGGCAGAGGGGCGCGAATGCCATTTTTTTCAGGGCTCGTCTCTTGATTGCTTTAAGGTCGAGTAGGTCTTGGTTATACCAGGAGTTGGCATGTTTTATACTTTTGGCTTTTTTAGTTTCTAATGGGGCGATGGCATCAATCACCTTTTTGAGAACTGTGTTGTAGAGCTCAGCCAGTTCTGTGGGGTTGTTGGGAAGGGGTAGTGCTAAGGCTGATGCTTCTAGGAGGAGGAAAATTCTTTCTTTGGTAAGCAGTTTTTTAGATCCCGCTAATGCGGCAGGCATGGGAGGGTTTTGTTGCACCAGTGTTATGGAGGGTATGAGGAAGTGCAGGAGATGGTGGTCAGTCCATGGGCAAGGGGTGTTGGCGCTGATGTCAACATTACAGTTGTGATCGGCTATCCAATCCATTATGCGACCTTTGATGTGGGTTGGACTGTCAACTTTTTGGATAAAGCCTAAATCCATGAGGGATTTGGCAAAGGCTTTACCTTTTTTGTCTTTCATATGTTTGAAGTCGAGATTGAAATCTCCTAAGAGAATGGCGCTGTTGTTTTTGAGGTTTTCCTAAGAGGTGTAGGAGATTGGCTTGAAAGTCCAGTAGGGGGCCTGAAGGGTGGTATACTAGGTGTAGCATCATGGTGTCATTGGGAGAGAATGAGATTTTTACAGAGAGGGCGTCAAAGTTCTCGGAAGTGGCTGACTTTATTTGTCTGGCTTTGTGTATCTTTTACGATAAGGGCAACCCCACCACCTTTGTTAGTGGATCTATCCTGATGGAGGATAGTGTATCCTGGTGGTAGGGTTTGGCATATGGTTGGTCCGAAAGCTTTGTGTAGCCAGGTTTCTGTGATGGCTAGGACATCGAGCTCTAAGTCGACGATGAGGTCATGGATTTCTGTGGCGTGGGCTTGCATGGATCTGGCATTGATTAGTGCAAATTGGGTTTGAGTGGTGGGGTTGTGACTAGATTTGGGTTTGGTTATGACTCTGGGATGTGTTATGATGGGTTCAGGCTTACTTGGAATGGTGTTAGTTGTTTGGGGGGGGGGGGGGGCGGGGTAAGCGCAGGACGGGTTTTGACTGAGTGCTTGTTCGTAGAGGAGGATGTAGTGGGTGTGCAGGATCCTAGTCTTTGGTTCCTTAGGAGTAAAGGTAGAGGGGCCATATGGGTTGAACTACCCGTGTTGGCTGAGGCACGGCATTGCATGGGCGTTGAGAGGAGATCTTCCTGGGGGCATGGTATGGCTGACCAATAACTGTAGGGAGGAAGGGTGTCGGTGGAATCCTATGTGAGCAGGGTGGGAGGAGTGGTGCGGTGGTCGAGTTAGTGGCCATATTGATGATGATTTGAAGGAGTAGGCACGTGTTTGGGTCCCCCAACCCCTGTTTTTTTACCCATTAACACCAATTTTAGTTTAAAAAAACTTACCCTACAAAAAATTGATTTTTTCGATGCATTTTTTTCAAAACTTTGGCATTTCGAAACTGTTTTCGAAACAATGCCTGGATACCAAATGCAGTTATAGGGAAGTAAAATCCTTTTCCCATGTTCCGCCAAATTTGTTACAAATATCCCCTGCCCCGTCCGCCCGCACCCCCTCGCCCCGGCTTCCTGATCACCATTAATCCCGCCTTCCCAGCCCGCCCCGCGACCTGATTGGTCCTCCAGCCCTCAGTGTTTGCTGTAGCGTGTCCCGACCATCTTCCCAAGCTTTGTTTCCATTGAACTTGCCCAGGTGAGTGCAGCCCTCTTCTCAGACCCCATTTTCTGCCAAATTTGTTACAAATCTCCCCTCCCCTGTCCTCGCCCCCGCTTCCTGATCACTGATAATCCCACCTCCCCAGCCCGCCCCGCAACCTGACTGGTCCTCCTACAAGGACATTAGTGACCACTCCAGAAAGCCCCCACCACTCTACCTTACCTTTCGAAAACGTAGACTGCCATAGACTTACCCCATGCATAATTGGAGAGATTTGAAACCACCAGCCTATATCTATTTATGGATGGACTATAATTGTTGCCATGCATTACACATTAGCATAATTTCCAATGCTAATTAGAGAGAACTGTGAAGATTGGCCTGTGTCGCATCTAGATAGAATAGTGAATGTAAGCATGCGCCACACTTAGATGAAATTGTGAACTCTAGCCTGCGTTGCATCTAGATAGAAATCTGTACCTCCATGTATGTCTGTATCCCCATTTATGCCTGCATCGACCTTGTCCCTATGTATCCGTATGTCGCTATGTATGTCCCCACTGTCCTTGGTCACGTGCCTGGTCTCGGGCGCCTTACAGATAACCACTTATTCTCTACTATACACCATCACTCAACTAGAACACAGCTATAACCCTGATCATTCGGCCTACCTGAGCACATGCGAATACGACCCCATGAACACCCATCACCCAATAAAACGCAGCTAGCCGAGCACATTCTGGCCTAGTTGCTCACATAGGTGTTCCTCAGGCCTAACGCAGTCAGAATCCAGTCTAAGTGTCCACCCACCAGACTGCACACATCAAACCAATATCTCCAGCACCACATCTATCGCTAGGATGCAGTTATCATCTGACAAATACACTAGCTGCACACATCCAGTGCACCCACGCACCATACAACACTATTTCTCTCTACTGATCTGAACTGCGGTTCCACCTACCAGCGTTTTGAGGTCATACCAATGATATATAAGGTGCTATATAAATGCCAAGTAACATAACATAAAGCAGTTGAAGAGGTTTTCAAGACTGTGAGAAACCAGAAGGTGTCTCACTCCCTAGTCGCAGAGGATATGTCACCCAGGACATGGCCATCGCTTTTGGATTCAGCTCAAGGGGTGTACCAGACGCATGGTGAGACGCGCCATCCCCTTCCCTGTAACACTTTACCCTACCCCATCCTACCAGGTAGGATACTTAGGAACTCTATGCTCCAGCCCACCCCCCTCCTTACAACAAGATCACTTTCACACAGACAGCCCGCTATGGGAGAAAACGGACTAAGACCCGAGCCGTGTACGCGACATGTCCCAATGCATTGGTCAGGCGAGAGCAAGCAATTACTGACAATTACTCAAACCTACAGCTTTTTAACATGACCCAGGTCTATAAAGATAGGGGGCTCCGAAGGAGGAGGAAGAAGGTATTGTATGAGTGAGACAGAGCACACGATGAAACGGCAACTGAACGAGAGAAGAAAGACGGCAAAACGGATTGAAAGGAGAGAAATTCCCTTGACCTTTCTGACAAGGAACTATTACTTTTAGGACTGCTCGAAAGTGTAAGATCAGGAAACCAGGCTAAAGAATCCTTCATTGTCTGTCGGAGATGCCCATGGCCCTCCCACGTCATTAATCAAGGTGGGCAGAACGGCCATCGGTGAAATCAACACAGCCGGTGAGTTGAGGAGACCGATACAAGACCGGTCTGTGTTGAAGCCAAGGTTACAAGCAGCAACATTGTATGGCGAGCACTGGAACATTGTTAAAACGCGTGTGATAAAAGACGCAAGTAATGTTGAACTGCTAATGAGTGTTCGAACTTTGAAAGGAAAGATACAATATTTTTGACAGTGGTCCGGCACCGCATCTGTGCTCAATCGAAAGTCTCTGTAAGGTATCCAGTTGAGAAGTGGAAAAAGTGAAATTCAAAGAGTTGTAAAGGAATTGTAAATCGACCCTGGTCCAGCAGCGTGTCGAGCAAAATCCTGCGCACTGTCAAAAGTCTTTGATTCTGATACAGTAAAGAAAGTTTGGAAAAACCAGATAAATTGGTCTGAAAACGGCAGGGGGAGACTAATTAAAGGTTTTGTGATAAAGTGGGACTGAGCCCGGCAGAGGGGGGCCCAGGGTTACAAGTCAATAACCAGAGAAGTTGTGCATATGAGAATCCTGAGGAGAAAGGAACTTTGAATGTTTGTCGCATCAGGCCCTCTGAAGTAAACGACTTTGAATGGCAAAGAGACTTTTGCACAGAAGGCCCGGATACTGAGATTTTGAACTGCATCCTCGTGCTAGAAAAGCCAGAGTGTGTGCGAAGCTAGAGTATGCCGCCTTGTTCCATTCTGAAAACGTGGGGAAGAGAAGCTAACGACTCAACTATCCTGACATACCATTTCTTGAACACTTTACTTTTGTACAACATAGTTTTCCACACCATTTGTATTTAGAAGTAAGGATTGACAATAGGTTTATTAGCATAGGCCCAGTTATTATTTGATGGTCTTCGCTTGCGCCCATGTTTAGACTTGGGATTAGATGGGCGTTTTTCAAACCCTTTTTGAAGTTCAATAAACACCCATGAACCATGATCACTTGCCTAACTGTTTGGCTCTTAAGGCATGGTATCAAAGAGCAACCAGGTGTGCGGGCTTTTTCTGAAAAGTTGTGTTGCAATGGGTGTTCAAGCCACACAAGACCCTTGAGTGGAAGAGCACTCTCCTGGATTGAGGTCCAGCCGAAAAAGGACTTCACAGAACATAGTCTGCCGAGCAATACCCAGTTCTGCTGCAGACAGTTTTGTGATTTCTAGGGGCGGTCACTTCAAGTTATTTGACGACCATGAGGGCTCCGGCGATGACTCGGTCATTCAAGAGGCACTGAATGACCCTTGGAAATTGTTTAATTTAGATTCTGTGCTTCCCAGGTGTTAGACTTGATGGCTACACTCTGGCCTGGTGGACAGATGTGTAGGAGGCCAACCTAGTTAGCCAACAGGGAAAACTCTGGGAGCTGTAACCAAGCCAATCAAGGTAGCATGAAGAGAGCAGAGGAAGGATAGCTCAGGGGCAATGCATTTGTCTTGGAAGCAAGACAACACACGTAACACAGGTTTGAATCCCAATCCTGCACTTAGAAACCACTCGCTGCTGTTAAGCGCATTATAAATGAGCAATAAAATAGCATGGAGAGTGTTGAGTAAGAATCGGTGCAGTCGCACTGTGCGAGACTACACCAGACTTATCTGCTTGGTATTAGGTAACCCACCTTTTGGTATAGGTCTGTACGACACAAGTTGGTAGTGTGACTGAGCTCAAGAGGGGGTAAATGTGAGCTGTAGAGCTGTACAGATGAATCGATACAAGTAACCAAGTAACACACTCAAGATTTCAGTTATAAATAGTTTTAGTTAAGCATTCTTTAAAAGGCAATTTGTTACAGTCAAGCAAACTTTGGAATTGATTTTCAAAAGTCAATCAAGTTGGTGAATACTCTTTGGATATGCTTAATACATTTCCCTACACCCCAAAGTGTCTTCAATTACAAGGATAGTATTTGCATTTATATACAACACCAGGTTCAGAAAGGAAGGGTTCCGGAAAGGTTAGAACATACTTTCTTATACAGTAAGACAGTTTGGAATCCTCCAATGAAATCTATGCAAGCCTTTCCCAGCAGTAGTGTTTTCAACCAATCACACCCTATGAGGGACAAGCAATGCAAAGTCAATGGATTCCGAAGAGTGCCTTTAGGGAGCCAGGACAGTCAGTCATTTGGACAAAGTCTGTAGTTCTGATGCATTTCTTATATACAGTCTTTCACAAAGTTAGATATTTTGCCTGCTACGGGCTTCCTTCAATTCAGAGGCACTTTGCGGTTTCAGCACTTTGCAAACACTGATGCAGAACGGTTAACTCCGGTTGGACTTTCCTTGATCCCTCTGCCCTGCACTCTGGTGAGGGGACTCTGGATCAGGATTTCCTGCTTTTTGGCTTTCCTGAGGAGGCTCTCGAGCTTTTGCCCGGATTCGTTCTGCGGCAGAGGTTGCACCCGTTTATGGACACTCGACCCCTGGCATTGGGCTTCTGCAGCAATGGAGATGCACAGCAAGTCTGGGATTTCGCAAAAGTGGGTTTTGTCTTGGGTTAGTTGGTCCCACTAACCCAAGAGAAGAAGTTGTCTGTTCGGAGTTTCTCTGTCGATACGAAAACAGAGGTCCGCGCAGCAGCAGGGCTTCACTGGGCATTTTAAAGGTCCAGGAGGTTGCAGCGGGCTTCTCTTCACGATTTCTTATTCAGATGTTTCTTCTAGTGGTCGATCTGCCTCTAGTCCCAAAACCCTCTCTTTTTAAGCAAGTTTCCCATTCACAGCCTAGGCTGTCAATCGTACAGCAGGGTGGCTGTCCTTGAAGGACAGCCAGCCGGCCAATCAGGACTGGTTTCCTTCAGGCACACCTAGAGACAAAGGACACAGGAGTTTCGGGATCCTCCTTCACTTCCTGCCCTTCCAGACACACTAGAGCCAGGGACGGGCTTCTGGGCTGACGCCCGCCAAAGGCAAGACACACAAAGAACTCCAATCTGTTTCAACTCAGAGTAAAAGCCAAGAAAGGGGGTTCAGCCTGTATAAAAAAAGCACACTGGTAGTAAAAAGTAAACCACTGCCACCAACCATTTACAGTAGTGAGGGTAATATAAAAATGTTAAATGCAAATGTAGCATAAGGGGCTACTAAGTAACACCCCAGCACGCCACATAAAATGGTGTGTGCTGGACTCACAAAGAAAAGATAAGTAAGATCAATTTCATCTTAATATACTCTTACGTCCCGTCCCCTTTCCTCCATACTCTATGGGCATCCCTTCCAAGGGACAGAGACTAAACCTTTTTCACCAGAAAAAACCTTCCCCTTTA
The DNA here is from genome assembly GCF_040938575.1 of Ambystoma mexicanum. Classification (NCBI taxonomy): domain Eukaryota; kingdom Metazoa; phylum Chordata; class Amphibia; order Caudata; family Ambystomatidae; genus Ambystoma; species Ambystoma mexicanum. Next base: position 337,758,954 of record NC_090934.1, on the reverse strand, counting down.
AATTTAGAGGCGCGCAGGGGTGCGGCCCAGGGAGCATGCGCTGCCCTGACTCTGCCCTCTGGTGCCACACCTCAGTCCCCTTTTCCGCATCGACTGGAACGGGCCGAATTCACCAGCGCTCCTGGGTTTCACTTCCGTCATGTAATTTCACGCCCGTATACTACTTCTTTTTCTTTTTATCATTCAGGGCTTTAATAGATCCCAGCCTGCGACAACTATGGCGAGTTTCCTTGTAGCCAAGAAAATTTAGAATTTTTTTGTTTGCAGCACCTAGTCTCTGTGTCACTGCGACTGACCAGTGCTTAAATTACTAAATAGAAATAAATTACAGAAACTCTTGGGTGCGCTCCAAAAAAGTTTTTTATCATCAGTTGTAAATTACGTAGCCCTACATAATATTGTACTTTCATAACAATATTTAGTTTCCTTGAACTCTGTATTATGTTCATGCAGAGTATATTTGCAGTTATATTTGTGGATTCATAACTGCCTTTTGTTTAATTAGGCTCTGTATTCTGTCCATACAGAGTGTTGTTGCTATTGTTCACTATAAAGTATTTTTACAATTGTTGTCTTAGATTATTCAACCAATGGCAATATATATGGTATAGACAGTGTTCTCTTGATTCATCCTATTATCTCCCTCTACAAGTGTTTTTCAGTCCTCTCAGACGGTTCATCAGGAGAGTTGTTGTTAATCTATTGTTTTGTAATAGTTTCCATTCTAATAGCGAAAAATAATTTTTCGCTATTAGATGACCAACATGTCTTAACAGACTGAGGGAGATGCCAAAGGAGCTAAATATTTGGCGCTTTTTGAAGAAAATTAAAAAGTAAACCTTGAAAATAACAGAACCCATATATGGAATGGGAATGCTCGTATCATATATAAGAAGTAAGTACATAAATGCAATCTCTGCACAGAACACATTACTATTGACTATATGAATACGGAGCCCAATAGATCTCAATTCCAACAATTCATATACTTTTTATTGTTCCCTTAACAAGGCATTAACCAAAAAGGAAATCATTACAAAACAATAGATTAACAACCCTCCTGATGAACCATTGAGAGGACGGAGAAACCCGTGTAGAGGGAGATAAGAGGGTGCAAATGTGAACTGGCTTCTTTCCCATCTGCAACGCCTCGCTTGGCGCGTTCTAAGGACCCCAGTTTTGCACTTGTTGTCCACAAGCTTTGCAGCCCTAGAGAACCATAACTATGGAGACATTGACTTTTTGGGGGAAGGTCAGGGAAAGTATAAAGTACCCGAGGAGTTGAGTTTATTTGTTTTATTATTTGCAATACGCAAGCCTCCCCTCAAATAACAGTGCGCAGCATTTACATGAGATTGCGAAACTTAGTTACAGCAACAAAAATATATACATACGCATATTCACATGGTCAGCGATATGAGGTGAATAGAGAGAAGTCAAAGATGACACCCATGTTAGCCACCCAGGATGGTGAATGGAGGGTTTAGGGCTAGCATACTTTGTATGCACACTGTACAATAACGTTATTTTCAAAAAGACAATCAGATTACAATGATTTATTTAAACCGGGATTTGAACTTCTGAACGAGCTCTGCTTTGGGTGGACATGGCACAGTGGCATTGTTTGGTGGCAATGCATCAGTGCTCTGCACAGAAACGCTCAAAATTCCATATCTGTGCTTCTCTAGTACACTAACAATAAGGCCTTTACAAAGTCGAACTCCATTTCCTCATATACTGGTTTTACCCCCCATTTCTTAGTTTTATTTTCCAAAGGTCGTAGTGTAGCGAGGCTTCCCTACATTTCCCGTAGTCCTAGACTGTTCACGGCCCACATTCTCGTTATGGGCCAAGACCGCTAGTAGAGTCCTATGTTTCATGCCCTGTAAGATGAAATGCAATCGTTCTGGCCTGTACTTTAGGCACATATTGTGGAACACCTCCAATTTTCCTGTGTGACAGAATTCTGTCAGTCACCTCAAATCTCTTGATAGTTTTATCGAAAACAAGCTTCTCAATGGCTTTGTGTGTAGGTGAAGATGCAATCAACCACTTCTTCTTCCGTGCCTCCTCTGTGGACAAAGGGCTATGTTCACATTGGTGGAAATGTTGGTTTTCTGTCCAGCGGTGAACGTTGGTACAGTTGTGCATCAGTGACTGCCATTTTTCAAGTAGGATTTCCACTGACCCTTCACAAGTTTTGGAGCTCCACCAAAGATGGTTGCTGATAGACTGGGACCACTGTGAAATACTTTCAAAACCTTTTTTTTTTTTTTCCCTGCAGCCGAGATTTTCTTATTGATTGATTTTAGCTAGATGCCATACATCAAATTGATGTTTAATATGTGGGAACTGCTCTCTCATTGTCTTGGCAATTGAAACGTGTCTGTCCGTGGCTATGAGGTCGATGTGCATTCCCCTTGATTGTAGATATTGCAACGAGTTTATAAATCCTAGTTTCTCCATTGCCACTGAGAATTTACATTGGGACACCTGCACGACCACCAAACTCACAATTTTCTTACTATCCATGTCCTGAAAGTGGTAGGTGCAGTACTTGGCAGAAAATCCAGGGCTGTCGGACTGTCCATCGCCGGCTAGCCTGAATAGTTTCCCTTCTAATGTACTTGCTAGAGACAATTGTTCAATTTTCCAAGCATCACTAATGGCTGGAAACAGATAATCATGTTGGTATTTGTAGTACTGCGTTTTAGAAATGAAATGGTGTCCCACAAACTGAAAGAAAGACTCTAACTTTCTAAAACTGGACCCACTAAAAAGCGAGGCAGCTGCACACAGATTGTCTGCTGGCAGCTTCCCCAGCATCGGTTGTGCAGACCATGAGAACGCATGATTTAATCTACAGGCGGCATGTATTTTGACGTTACTGCCTTGTTTTTGACAAGTCTCATGAATCAATGGCTCCCCACATACTTCTCCTCCAACTGAATGCCCACATTTCAGCATACTTATAATATCCATCAAACAACTGTCGAATACTATGTATTTGCCCTCTTTCATTAGACTGTCATCCGGCGTGAAAGTTGTTTCGGACTGTGCCGTTGAGGACACATCAAGAAATTTGAAAAATATCGCTGATATCAAGTTCTGATGCGTCGTTGGGTGCTGCTGCTGGTTCATTCTCTGTAATTTCAACATCTGTTACTTCAGCATTGATGGAGAACACAACATTGTCGACAGCTTTTTGGGTGGCCTTTTTTTTTGCGGGTGTAGATTGTGTGAATTGATCTGCGACTACTTCAGAGCTATCTTCAATACATTCAGTATCATCTTCTTTTGGTGGTGCAGTCGAACTGCAGCAATGGTCCAATACAACTTTACTGGATTCTCCGGTCACATTCAATTCATGTTCTGGCCATTGGACATGAGCATCCCGAGTCTCAATACGCCGCATCTGAATTAATAGTTCCTCCATAGTGTAAATGGTCTGGCAAGCAACATCTCTCATTTGCTTCACTGTCTGTGTATGTATAGTTCGTACACCCACAGGTAACTAGAGGACAGATTGGAAAAGGATGTTCATTTTAAACACAATATAAACTATAGTACAATTGAAAGAAAAAAAAAACATAATATAGTCCCCAACACAAAACAATTCCTAAAATTATGAACTGTTTGTAACTAACCTTATTTTTGTTTCTTTTCTTTGCAACTTTCTTGACTCGAACTTCAACATCTGCACGCTGTTGCTCCGATTCGTTTCCGCATGTCTTCCCTTCCTCTTGCGCTGCAACGACTATATTTTCTGGATCTGCATAGACAGCACGGAATGACGCTCCATCGACTCCCTGAAACATAGTACTTTCATTACTATGTATCACAATATTGAAAACATAAAACACACGTGTGGACGAACATACAGGTACATCTCAATACCTAAACACGAATTAAACATTCTGTAGAACAATCAAACCACAAGTATTCGAGCTCTGATGTCAGTATCCATACCTCTGATCCTCATGAACTGCCATGAATGGTTGTATTGGAGAGCAGGCATCAGCAACTCCCTGAAACACAGTACTTGCATTAGTATGGTTTTCAATATTGGAAACATAACACACACTTGGGGTTGACGGCACAGGTACATATAAAGAGATAACCACAAATGATGCATTGTCTAAAAGAATCAAGGAATATCTAAATATGATCAGATTTCATCGACTTATTTCTCAGATTTATTTACATCTGAATCATCTAAATGGTATGTTGTTGTTGTAGTGGAAGCGCCGTTGTCTCCCTGAAACACAGTACTTGCGTTAATAGGGAAGACAGTATAGCAAATGGAATCACGTTATAGGATGACGCTCGATGGAGCTGTCAGTATCCATACCTCGTGCTGCCGAAGAATATGTAGGGATGTTGTAAATGTAGTGCGCACTTCCGAAAGCTGTTGCAACGATTTGTATAAGCAAGGTCCCGCTTCCACTTCCCCTGGAATTACTTGAAAGTCAGGCTCCCATCAAGTGCAGGGGTTGACGCTCAAACTGCCTGAAAGATAGTACTTGCATTAGTAAGGATTAAAATATTGAAAACATAAGACACACTTGGGGTCGACCGCACAGGTACATATCAATGGCTAACCACAAATGAAACGTTGTGTACAATTACAGCGCTGATGATCTAGTTCGATGGAGCTGTCAGTATCCATACCTCGTGCTGCTGAAGAACATCTAGGGATGTTGTCAATGTGATGGACGCTTCAGCATCTCCCTGAAAGACAGTACTTGCATTACTATGGATAACACTAATCATAACTGAAAACAAACACCAGTGGACAATAACTAAGGTGTATGTCAATTGGAAAGCACTAACCAAACATTCGGTAAAATAATTACACGATAAAAATATTACTTGACATGAATAAAACAAGTCTGTAGCGGAATAGCCAAGTAAGATTGCCTGATATGCGCTAGAAGTGGTTGATAACTGCGAGCACGTCACGGATGTAGAATGTTCTTGCTTCAGATTCAAGGTATAGTCAAGCAGTTGTAAAGGTAAATTATTGATTGATAATGAAATGCCAATATTAAAAATTCCCATGTAAGGAGAATACGAGAGTAATGCTATTGAAAATGCGCAATATAGCACAGTTCCCTGTGCCCATATATAGATTTCGTTTGTGGGTTATAAATTCGAAAAAGAATATATTGATGAATGTCATTATTCAAAAAGCTATACTCGTATCCATGTCGAAAGTATTACAAGGGACACAACACCTAAAATATCAATGAATCCTTTCGGCTTCCTACACACTAGCGCAAAACCTAAAGCTAAATCCGGACACTTGACTCACCAGTGGCGGAATGTGGTCCAATAGAGTGGGAATAGCGTTCGCGAGCAATTTTCGTGTCGTTCGCCGTTTATTCTTCTTTGTTACCCAAGATGTTGTGTACATGTTCGAGGAAAAGTGCCGGCTGCAGAGGCGGTATCTATCACCCCTCTTGTCCTCTAAGACTTGTTGGACTCTACTTTCCAGCTCATCCAGTGGATATCCGCAATGTCTGACCCATTCTCTTATTCGATCAACAGTTTTCGGGAATACATGCATTGTAGTGCCTTCAGATTTAGCATGGCTCTTCGAAGGGCAACCGCTAATCGAACAGGCAGGCATTGTTGAAAATTCTGAAAAGTAAATATCAACATTATTATACAATCTTGATGATGAATAAAAATGTGATACAAAAGTAAATGAACCATACAATGTTCAGTGCAAGGTTTGTTTTGGTCGCAGGAACTATACCAGTTCATCATGTGCGGCTTAGCATTTACATAAATTGCAGAAATGTATAAATGATGTGACTAAACTCTGAACATGTGACTCGTCCCTTGGATGTTCTGTCTTGCACGAGAAGGAAACATGCTTGCATTATAGACTGGACCCCCGAAGGATGCAATTCGATGACAATTGACACAGATGAAAATAAATAGATCTATTGATAGCATAATGATGGAAACTCAAGTCAATATCAATGAGACCAATGAACATAACACTATTGAGTACTCTACTCGCAAATAGATAGAAATTTAAAAATCAGCGAAATATGACTAGGATACATGGCCTTACCTTGACCAACAAACAGTTGGATTCAGCAAGCAGAGCAGTATGTTGCAGGAGAACAGGTAGATGGCCACAGGTAGCACTGTCGAGTTTGCTCGAAGCGGTCACAGAAGTTCACGGATAGCTAGACGACGAGCAGATTAGCATATATCGCAGTGGTTCTCGGGTAGCACGTTCAGGAGTTGACTTGCAAAGCACAAAGATGTTCTCATGAGACATATCAAGTGGTTTATAAAGTATTACAAACAGGGGTGTGTTTGTGAATGAATGACGTGTGTATGTTGTGGTATTATGTGGTTTGCTGGGGGCCGGCCAGCTTGAGGGGGGTTCCTGGCCGGGGATACAGTCTGAGGAGCCCATGTGAGCGATGGGCCCTTGGCGTGGGATACCTTTTGAAGTGTACAAGCTGTTTGGCACCTTGGCCGTTCGCGCCCCTGACAGCCCCCCATGGCAGCGTGCATCCACTGGCGCGAACCGCCTTTGATAGAGGGGGGTGGGATGGATGGGCCTGGGGCGTGCAGATAAGGCACAGGAAGACTGCTGAATGGAGACACACTTGATTCATTTAAAAAATCAAAACCACTGTTAAAATATATGTGGTGTTTTATTTTGTTTCTTTTTTTGATGGCACAAAAATACAAAACTTTACACGTTGTACAGGTCAGGTTGCAGCACAGGTTGCAACACAGCGAAGGACAATCCCCTGTACTGACCGCCGTCACTCAGGAAAATTTCTCTTATGGCACGAATGGCACAGGCGGGTATTAGTCTTCGAACGCGGTGTCCAAGCCTCCCGTGAAGCCACCATGTAAAGGAACAATAGGCCACCAGCCGGTACCACCTGTGAAAAATGATACAAACTATTTTTAAATGACCAAGATAAGTTTAATAAACGTTTGTTGTCAATGACAATTCTTGTAACTAATGGCATTCTGCTCGGACAAATGCTATCTAGACACTGCACACTATTGAATGACTTTCATGCGTTACAATAATATGTAGATGTAATTTTGGATATAGGAGACGACCATGAAATGGTAGTGGCATCACAAGCAGATTATACTTACTCGTTACTCGGATTACGAGGACGAACAGTTGCGCGAAGTTCGTGCATAAGCACCATCATTATCCTCAACATGGACCATGTGAGGCAGGCTGCCCTGAAGTCTGACAGCTCAGTGATGCATTGCGGTCGTGGCTCGCCTTCCGAAATGTAGGCCACGCATCCTGAGTTTTCACAGCAGCAGCAGTTCCCCTCCTCGGTTGGCATTAGCTCACACCAATTGCATGTGCACCAGGTGGAAACACTGTCCATGCGACTAGGTCCAGTGTCTTCATCCGTTGATTCGTCCTGCCAACTGCCGTCCGAAGCCCCATCGTTTTCGTGTTTCCAGTAGTTCCTCCTCTGTATACTCGGGCTCGTACATGTAGGGCATTATTGTAGCCATTGTGTGGTAAACAAACTAAAATAAATATATAGCAATGCTACAGGTTTTCACACAGGCTACAAGGGGCAAAGGTAGCTGAACAGAACACAGAAATGAGTCACAGAATACTCAAAGTAACACAGAGAGGAATGGAATCGAAAATCTGCTGCTGTGTGTTGTGAAATGGTCTGTTTATACTTATTGAGGAAAGAGGCGTATTGCCATTTCCATGGCGACACGTCATCGGCTGAAGCGCAGCGATTGTTGACACGAGACGTGCTTTGGTGTTGTGAAATGGGCGGTACACGTCTGCTGATGACAGGCTCAGAGGCGGGGCATATGATTTAGTTCTGCAAAAGCAGGTCAGCCAGGGCGATGGGGCAAGTTATAGGATTATCACAAAATGGCAGCGCCCTGGTGCCTGTTTTCGCGTGCGTTTAATGGACAAAAACTCTGGTAAGGTCCATAGGAAATTATTCTAAAATCGAGCGACTTAAAAACACATGGCCAACCCATAGGAACAATAACATTTTTTGACCAAACCATTCCTTTAAGCCCCACTCGGCCCAGCCGGTCAATCGACGCCTGGACGCCAAGTACAGGCAGATGGAGGGGGATACACTCTTGCTCTCTGCCCATCCTCAGCCACACTCCTCGTGATCACTGCGGCATCACTATACTCTCTATATCTATGCCTGTAACCTGTAACGTTAACTAATCTGTAACCTGCAAACGTTAACTAAGCTGTAAACCTCCTTGTTCTCTCGCGCCCTGCTACCCTAGGGTCTGGTGCGCACAATAAATAAATAAACAAACAAACAAACAAATATACTCCAAGCCTCTGTCGTCCTCCGCCTCCTCTGCGGCTCTACTAGGCAGGGAGGAGAAGATCTTGGAGGTGTACAGAAAGAAACTATTCCAACGCGTCCTTGCACCTTCGTCAAGCCGATGCCATGCTGGCTGCTGCCAACTAGAGGTTATGGTGAGAAATTGCGGGCTTCCTCCCGAAACTCCCTGCGCAGAGCCAATCATATTTTAAGGCGGGCCTGGCAGATTCCAAGCTGGAGGTGCATGACCTCATGGTATCCCTCGTGGCCCATATCGACACCTCTGGCCGTGCCATCTGTATCGCCACGGACATGAGAAGGACAGCCTGGCTCTGGGCCACAAAATTCAACCCGGATGTCCAGGAACGCATATTAGATCTACCGATCGAGGAGAGGGGGGGGGGGGGGCACGAGGTACCTCATCCACTCCACCACAGACGAAGAGCTGGACAAGAAGAAAAACCGCTCTCAAACAGCCAAGTCTTTATCCATCTTGACAAAGACCACGCCCAAGTCTTACACCCAGTCACAGCAGCGCTATGACAGGGGGCGTGCATATGAAGGGCTCCGTGGCTTCCAGGAATGGAGATCCAGGCAGCCGGACCGCTCGCCGTCTCAGATCTGGAGCAAGCTACAAAAAGGGGGGGGTTAAGGGCTTTTTCCAGTCCCTCTCCTCTGCGAGGGAAAGAAGGCATGACACGCCTCTTCGGGTCCACGTGTCTCCAGTGGGGAGCAGACTTGCTCTTCATGCACAGTTCTGGCACCAGAATTTCACAGACCCCTGGATCCTCTGTAGTATCCACGGGGTACCGCCTACCTATCCCAGCCTCTCCTCTCTCCTCCCTCCTCCCCGCCACTCCCACAGGTTGGGACAGCAACTCTTCTGGCGGAGATCCAGTCGCTCGTAGAGAGCCAGGCAGTGGAGGAAGTCCCAGTCTCCCAGCGAGGCTTGGGGGTTTTACTCCAGGATTTTCACCATTAAGAAGAAGAACCAGGCGGGCCTGAAAGTTGTGCTGGATCTTTCCACCCTCAACCTCTCCCTACCCCTTCACAAATTCAAGATGGTTACGCCAGCTTTTATAGCAGAGACATTTTGCAAGGGAGACTGAATGTGCTCCCTGGATCTGAAGGAAGCGTACCTACACATCCCAATTTGGCAGCCCCATCGTTCTTTCCTATGGTTCAGGATCAAGGGCTACAATTTTCAATACAAGGTCCTTCCTTTTGGCCTTAATTCGGCCCCCATGGTCTTTACCAGGCTCAAGAATACAGTGGCTGCCCTTTTCCGAGCACAGGGCCTCCACATCTACCCATACCTCGAAGACTGGCTCGTCAGGGCTACATCTCCGGAAGCAGTTCACCACTCTTCCCGTACCCTTATGAACACACTGCACGATCTGGGCTTCTCGCTCAATCTCAAGAAGTTGCAGCTGCAGCCCACGCAGACTATTCTTGGGCCTCATCTGAGACACGTGCTCTGAGAAGGTAGGACATGGTTTTCGGAGCTGCTCAGCCTCTCGTAGATGCCTCCAATTCACCTCCTGACGGGCCCAGCACATCTTCAGGTGCAGCAGGGGGGCAGGGTCATCCACCCAGCACCTCAGAAACTAGCCCTCACAGTGTAGCGCCTGAACAGTTAACGCTGCGACACCTCAGCCTCTCCCAGCCTAATCTGTAAATCATTTGGGGCGCAAGGAGCAAAGCTTCCGGGGCCAATATAAAGGTAAATGGACCAGGTTCTGCCACTGGGCAGACTCCAAGGAAATCGACCCCCTGGCATGTACTTTGGATGACGTGCTCTCCTTCTAGCGCTCCTCGCCCACTCGGGGGTCCAGTTGGACACCTGTCGTACATACCTTGCAGCCATCTGGGCTTACAGGAACTCGGAGGAGGGGACCTTCTCTTCCTCCAATCCTATCGTCAAACATTTGGGCTTGCAAGGCTCTACCCCCCCCCCCCCCCCCCCCCCATCAAGAGGCCACACCCTGTGTGGGACCTTCACATAGTATTGGGCGCCCTGGTGTACAAACCGTTTGAACCAATGGCGTCCACAGACATCCGACTTGTCACCATCAAGACGGCCTTACTAGTCAGCGAAATCCAGTCCCTGGCCACCTCAGAACCATATACTACCTTTCACAGGGACAAGGTGATCCTGCGGGGACACCCAGCATTTCTGCCCAAGGTGCTGTCTGCTTTCCACTTGAACGAGGAAATAGTTCTTCCTACGTTTTTTGCTGATCCTAAGGACGAGGCACAGAGTGCTGCACTGCCTGTATGTCGGGCGTGCCCTGAAGCTCTACTTGGACAGGACCAAGGGCTTCCGCAAATCGGATACCATGTTTGTCACCTTCGAAGGCTCAAGACCACGCTATCAGGCTTCCAAGGCCTCCATATCCCGTTGGATGGTCTCAGCCATTAAAGCGTACGAGGGCCAGCACAAGCCGCTCCCGGCCAACATGCAAGCCCACGCAGTCAGGGCCAAGGCAACGGCCATCGCTGCAATGTCCCTTGGCAAGTCATAAGTCGGGCCCCCAGTTGGGCCACTCCCTCGGCTTTCTGCAAGCATTAATGTTTGGATGCCAGCTCTAGATCTGATGCGGCTTTTGGACAGGTGGTTCTCAGGAACCTGTTTGCTTAAGGAGGGTCTCCTCTCCACCCTGGGGGCTACATTCAGTTGTAATCGCCCATTCAGTATGGAGAAAATGGGACAGGACGTAAGAGTAATAAGTTGCTCACCATAGTGACTAACGTACTTAGTCCATAGTCCCCTTTCCTCCATACGTCCCACCAACCTCCCCCTAATAATACTGGTGTCATTAGGCAATGTTATTGTCGGCGCGTCAAGGGGGACTGAGGTGTGGCGCCGGAGGGCGGAGTCAGGGCAGCACATGCTCCCTGGTAGTTCACCTAAGAAAAGGTATTTAAACCTTAAGAGACATCCAAAGGATTTCTCAGTGATGCTGCGCTGAAGGTGCTGTGTGTCATACAAAAAGCAGATGTCTATGGAGTTACTCCAAAAACAGTGAAAACACAAAATCCAAATCGGGGAAAAACACGAGAGAGTGAGGAAAATGGTCTCTCACTCCAGGGTTAAAGTTGAAAAGTCCCAAGTCTAGCAAAAGAACTGGTAGTCTCTAAGGTGGGAGGAATTTAGCACTGTTGGGGAGAATTCTCAGAAATTTGCTAATTCACTTCACCTTAGAGACCCCAGCTACTTTGCTGGATTTTGAGGACTTGATTGTTTAACCTGCAAAGAGTGTGAGCCTTTTTTCCCACTCTTATGTGTTTTGATGTGTGTTTTACATTTGTGTTTTCTGATTATGGAGTTTTAGATAATTCCATAGGCATCATCTTTTCATGTGTTACACAGCACCCTCTGTGACACAGGGATGCCTTTTAGACTTCCCAAAGGTTTAAATACCTTCTCTGGGATAAACTACTGTTACCCAGAGAATGTAAAGTGAAATTGACTTTGCTTGTCTTTTCCAAATTCATGGACCCATCACACACCCTCTTACAATGGAGTGCTGGAGGGGTTATATAGTATCCCCTATGTCTAAACACTCCTGTAGCAGTCAAATGCTACCCTTTCCTATTGAAAAGGCTGGTGGCAGTGGTTTTACAATGATTTTTCCAGACCGCAAACACTGGTAGCTAAAAATCACGGTAGCCATGTTTTTCAAGATGGCGCCTTAAACCCCTTTGTTTAAACGGGTCCCGGTCTTCTTTTTTCGCCATTTGTTTTTTGAAAGGTTCTTCTAGTGTTTTTCTCTGCGTGCCAAACCAAGTTTGGTCCCTTTGTTCGTGTGCCTTTGGCAGGCTTCAGGACTGAAGTCTGCCCTTGGCGTCTGAGTGTCTGGGGTGGGCAAGAAGTGAGGGAGGTGCCCAAAACTCCCTGTGTTTGGTCTCCTAGGAGACCCAAATGCATTCTAGCGTGATTAGCTGGCTGAATCTCCGGCAAGGACAGCCACCCTGCTGGGCGAGTGACAGCTAGGCTGGAATGAAAGGGAGAAAACTGTTTAAAAGGCAAGTTTTGTGGACTGTAAGGCAGAGTCGACCACTGGAACGAAAGAACCGAAGACGAGCTGGTAGAGGACGGCTGCTGCAACCACTGGACTGTTTGTTTTCCAGGTGAAGCCCTGCTGCAGGTCCGAATTTCCAAACTCCATTCGACAGAGAAGCTCCTTCAAGGACGGCTTCTTCCTTTGAGTTGGTGGGACCAATCAACTCATAAGACCCCTGGATACCATTCTCAAGGCTGGTTAGGTTTAACCAGGGAGAGGGACACCAGTTTGTTTCTTGAATCTACAGCTACTGGAACTGTAGTGACTCCATTTTGTTTGCTTTCTTCAATGATCCTGTGCCGTGCAGGAGTCCCCCGACTTCCTTCTTGTCCCCACGACTGAGGCTCAGGAACAGCGAAATCTGCAGGAACTGCCAGGAACCACGACTTAAGCAACATTTGTTTTCTTCATACAAAGGTACTGTGCCAACCTGATTGAGAGACCGCCATTCTCGCGTGGAAAGTTTGTGAAACTTTGCCAACTTGCAGGCCTAATCAGCTTGTGACCCCACAAATGATTCTTTTTCACCTGAACTATTTCTGAGAACTTTTGCAAAGACTTTGATACCAGAACTGCACTTTCCTATCCAGAACACTAGCCCATTGACTTTGGCCTAGCCTATTGACTTGAATTGAACTATTCTGGTGAACTGAAACTATTTGCATTGCCTAGAAAGTATATATTATCTATTCTACTTACTTTTGTCCTTTTTGCTCACTGCTAAGTAACTGACCTGCCATTTGGCTCCTTTTTCAAGGGAGTTGAACATACGGGGTAGAGGTGCACTACCTTCTTTTTTTGGGGTCACTGATTTCTACTTTCTGCGATAAATTACTTAAGTTGATATTCTGATTTAGGTGCTCCTGTGTGGGTCTGGGCTACAAGATCTATATGACAAATGTAAAGGAGGAAGGCCCACCTAGACCTGGTGGGCAAATACAGGGCACATTTTTGTCTGACAATAGTCCGTCATAACATTTGAGAAATTCTTATAAGAACAAATCAATCATTAATTAACATTCAGATATATAGGTTTCAGAATGTGCACTTTTTAATTGGAACAGAATAGATTTAAAGAAAACATTCTTCATCGAATACATAGGATATAGACAATTTCAACATTCAATAATCATTGCGTAAAGAACTGAAAATTCATTTCCTTTTTGTTTTTCAAACAATATCATTCAGTTTTGGAAGTCAAAGTGTTGTACGACACGTTTCGGGACTAGCCCTTCATCAGGTACAATTTCCAAATGAATTTCCCTAAAATTAAACAAAGTAAATAACTTTCAGAATTAAATCCAATTTCTGTGTAATTAGATTGAGGTCTAATCATCATTTGAGAACCAAGAACTGACGTGTCCTTTTAATATCCACTTGTAACTGAAAAAGGTTATTTAAGGTGTGGTTCGCTCTTGTGTTATCAAAAGCTCAACCGTATGGTGGGCTACAACCTAGCAGAGAAATACATTTTTCACCAAAACTTATCAATCCAATTTTACAAAACCGTGTGTGGGACACAATCGCTCAAAAAAGCACTTGGTCCCACTACACAGTGATTTCATCTGTATTTCTGAGATATATAATTCTGACTTCTGACTCCTCGCCGTCTTCACGGTGGTTCTGGGCTAAATGTTTTTTTCGTCACACAAGCAATTTCATATCAGGGGCTCTATCTTCTTAATTCTGGTCTTCATGGTTTCTAATTACAGCCTCCAATGGATTTATAATCTGTAAATTATCATGTTCGTGTTAAATGCTTGAATCACCATCTTATTTTTTCAAAACACCCACCATTCATTAGTTGACTTACTTTCTGCACAGAGTGCGTGGCGTCCTGCTGTAGTTGTGAATCTTCCTTCGCCCGTGCTCAGGTGTGCTGTTCGTCAAGTAGCTGCTAATCTTACCAGCTGACTCCAAGTTGACACAGCGATGCTTGCCGATTACAAAAATCCATGTTCATACCTTCCGCGTATCGCGAAATGAAGCAGCGAGTGTTCTACGTCCGTGTTGTCATTAGGAATGCCATAGTCAAGGCAACGAAGAAGGATGATGGGTAATTCTGCCTGCATAACGTTTCATGTCAGTGCCGGGAGCCATCTTGGGAAGAGGCCCGGAGTACTGACTCTAGTACAATGCAAGTCGTTTTTCTTTTATTTTCGAGCGGCAGTGATTTCTGAATCTATTTAATTCATTTGTTATTTCACTATACAGAGTTTGAATTGGTAATTAGAAACCTTCTATTATCGGATTGATGGTCGGTTAAGTGACGTCATTTCCCACAGTTGCAAGTGAGAGCTGTTGTTCATTTACATTATGCCCTTTTATTTAATTTATATTGACCACCTCTGTCTGTCAGTTTTCCCCTATGTGATCCATTTGTTGGATTATAATCCCAAATTGTTGGTAAATCGAAATGAAAGAGGCAAGTAAATGAAAGTGGGTGAGCAGTCTTTAAAGAATATATCTTGTGGACCTTTACAGATGACAGCTCATATCTCAATCGACGTTCATTCCTATAGGGTGCATGGAATTCAATTGGTCAATCCAGAATAGTTCACGTTGTAAAAGTAATTTTGCCATATTGCCGCCTCCTTCTTGACAGTGTTACATGTTCAAGGATGATGCATTTAATTTGGGCTATTGAGTCCGATTCCTTCAGAAAATGTTGGCCTACTGGTGAACGTTCATTCTTTAACCTGATATTTGACTTTTGTTCGGACCAGCATATCTTTGCTTTTCTTGTTGTCATACCTTCATAGAAGATTACACAGGGACATTTGATCCCATAAATGATATTTTTAGTATCACAGGTTGATGTATGTTGTAATTTGATGTTATAACCACTGTGAGGGTAGTTGATGTATTTTCCTTTTTTCAAATTGTTGCATTTGTTGCATGGGAGAGTCCCCTTATGTCTTTGATTTGTTGTTCTTTTGGCTGAAAAGTCTGCTTTGATCAAATTGTCTCGTATGGATCTGCTCTTGCAGTATGCAAAGAATGGTGGAGTTGGAAAATTTTTGCCAGAGTCGGGTCCAGTGTTAAGATTTTCCAATGTTTCTCGACAATCCTCTTTATTTTGTTGCTCTGATTGGAGTAGGTTGTCACATATACCAGATTTTCTATTTTTTCTTTTATTTGGGGTACAGTGCTTCCTGTCATTGGATCTCTGTGGCCTTCCTTGCACATTGTTCTACTGTCAAGTGGTAGTATCCTTTGTTTAAATTTTTCTGCTAAATCCTGGGTTTTATTCATATACTCAGTGTCCTCAGAAATGATCCTCCGATATCTGAAAATTCATTAGTATCTTTGATATATGTTGTGAATTTCCGTGTTAATGGTTGTACGGCTCTGTCAATGTATTGCGCTAACGGTTCTAGCAAACTATTAGTTGCAGCTATGATCGGTCTCCCAGGTGGATCTCGTGGGTTCTTGTGTATTTTGGGCAATGTGCAGATTACTGGCATCAGTGGATGTGAATTGGTAAGAAATTGTTTTGTCCGATGACTGATGAGGCCTTTGGTTTCTGCTTCTTCTAGAACTGATCCAATGATGTTTCGTACTGCTTCTGTCAGGTTTGTGAAGACTTCTAAATATGGGTCTTGATCGCGTGACTGGTTCTCAATCTCCATCTTGTATTTTGCAGTATCCATCAAGACCAATCCCCTGTACCCAGACCAAGTACTAGACCGCCTTTGGAGCAACCCAGAACTAACGATAAAACCAGCCGATAAAGGTGGGGCATTGGTCTTGATGGACACTGCAAAATACAAGATGGAGCTTGAGAACCAGTTACGCGATCAAGACACATATTTATATACATCAAGACACATATTTGTATACATGGTATCCCTCCAGTCGAGTGCTGGAGGGATGCAATGTATACCCTTTCTTACTTACCTGGTAACATTTTGAAACCAATGCGCGTTTTACATTAATGGCTGGTAGCAGCGGTTTTACCTTTATGGCTTTTAGTCTTTTTATTACTCGCAGGCTGTTAATTCAGCCTCAGTAATGCACAGAAGGGCCACCATTTTGCTAAAATGGTGGGCCATTTCTGTTGTGCTTGCTGTTTAGTGAGGTCTTCCCCTGCCATTCTAGGCGGGAACGAACTCAGTGGAAGCTTTGTCTTTGGCGGGAAACCTTTGATTCCCCCGCCCAGGCTCCAGAGTGTCTGAGAAGGCAGGAAGCGTGGGAGGAGTCCAAAACGCTGCAGACCTTTGAGGACCCAACTCCAAGGGGGGGGGGGGCTGTCTGTCCTTATTGGACAGCCAGACTGCCCCTTGCTGTAAAATACAGGCAGAGAATGCAGATGTTGTGCTGTAGTTTCTGATAAAAACTCTGAACCTGGAAACTGCTGACAAGTCAACCACTGGAGCTGAAACTGAAGATGAAGAAACAACTGCCTTATCGATTTCCAGCTACCGGAGAGCCTACTGTGTAACTGGAGCTTGCTGCTACCCTTCCTTCCAATCGACCTGGGGGTCCTGAAAACGGCGACCCAGAGCCCGGTGAGATCCACTAGACTAGAGGACCTGCATTTTGAGCCATCCTATGACGTGCTCCGACTTTTCCTGGCTACAATACACCAATACCCTGGGACTTTGAGCCATCGTGCGCTGCACAGTCTTCCGAATCAAGCTGAAACCTTTGGTGCTATCCTGCTGGACTTCCAGAGATGTGATTCCACTCCTTGAAGTCCCCTCACCAGCGTGCTATGTTAGGGAGATTTATCATTGTTATGCTTCATCCCCTTGCCTAGTGAGACCCCCAGCACTTTTTGCTGGACATCTGGACCTTTTTCTTTAATCCTGCATGAGTCGAGCCTATTTCCACTCATTCATTCTTATGGGCTCTGTCTGTTGGAACTTTGCATTCTACCTGTACTATGCAGTCTGTTTTCTCCATAACTCTTAAAGGCATCTGTATTTTACTACTGCAACACTCGGCTCCTTATGGACAGTGTTACTGGGGACCCTTTGGGTCCTCCTTTGAGATTATTTTCTTTACCCTAGAGTAACTACAGTTCTTAAGGATAGAGGGATACTTGGGTATCTCTCCTAAAAACGTTATGGTCTGAGAGATTGGCACACAGCACCTTGTGTGGAGTGCCGAAGGGATACTTAGTATCCCCCATTGCTCTGTTCCTGTGACTTTTTAGTCAAATAGACAGTCTCCTAGTTATGGCTGGTGGCAATGGATGTGTTCTACCAACTAATGTGTTACATTTATTCCTCAAGCTAGGTCCATAACCTCATTAGTGCACAATAGGGGCACAAAAGTACCAACTTGGTACTTTTGCCATTACTAGCATGGTTGTTCTTTGTTAGCCCTTCAAGAATGGTAGGGTGAGGCCTGTGTGTGTGTTCCTAACCAGCTTCGAGAATGGTATCCATGTGGCTTACAAGTTGATTGGTCCCACCAACTCAAAGGAAGAAGTTGTCCTTGAAGGGGCTTCTCTGTCGAGATGAACCTGCCAATTCGGACCTGCAGCGCGGCTTCACCGGGCAAACCAATGTTCCAGGAGTTGCAGCAGCCGTCCTCTTCCAGCTCGTCTTCGATTCTTTTGTTCCAGTGGTGGACTCTGCCTTCCAGTCCAGGAGACTCGCTTTTTAAACAGTTGTCTCCCATTCATTCCAGCCTAGCTGCTAGGCACCCAGCAGGGTGGCTGTCCTTGCCGGACAGTCAGCCAGCCAATCACACCAGGAGACGAAGCACAGGGAGTTTCGGGCACCTCCCTCACTTCCTGCCCACCCCAGACAGACGCCAAGGGTGGACTTCAGTCCTGAAGTCCGCCAAAGGCACACAAACAAAACGACCAAACCTAATTTGGCACGCAGAGACACACTAGAAGGACCTTTCCAAAAAGAAATGGCGAAAAAAGACCAGGACCCGTTTAAACAAAGGGGCCTAAGGCACCATCTTGAAAAACATGGCTCCCGTGATTTTTAGCTACCGGTGTTCTTGGTCGTGGAAAAATCATGGTGGTTTGTTGTAAAACCACTGCCACCAGCTTTTTCAATAGGAAAGGATAGCATTTGACTGCTTCATGAGTATTTAGACACAGGGGATACTATGTAACCCCTCCATTGTAAAATGGTGTGTGCTGGGTCTAGGAATTTGGAAAGACTAGTAAAGTCAATTTCACTTTACATTCTCTGGGAAACAGTTTATCCCAGAGAAGTTATTTTAAACCTTTGGGAAATCTAAAAGACATCCCAGTGTCTCTGCACTGAGGGTGCTGTGTAACACACATGAAAAGATGATGCCTATGGAGTTATCTAAAACCCCATAATCAAAGAACACAAGTGAAAAACGCGCATCAAAATAATGAGTGGGGAAAAACGCTCACACGCTTTCCAGGTAAAAAAAAAATCAAGTCCTCAAAATCCAGCAAAGTTGCTGGGGGTCTCTAAGGTGAAGAATTAGCACATTTATGAGAATTCTCCGTAACAGTGGTTGACTGGTGAGTGACTGGACTCCCCACTGGACTCCTTTCTGATCTTTTAGGAGTTTTCTTAAAGCCGCAGAATACCTGCAGCACTCCACAGTATCGCAGACTTTTCAGACAAAACAACATATCCATCTTTCCTGTAGGAGTAGTTGGAGTCGCAGGCTTTTAATTGGAAGGCCTAGTAAGGGAGCTATGTTTAGACTTCTTATATAACCTTTTGTTTTTCAGGCATGGAAGCTTCCTTCTGGGCACTCTGAACTAAAGGAGAACAAATTCCTACCTTTGGGTCAAGGATACTCCTAGCTCTTTTAGGATTGTTGAAAACACCAACATTCTGGACATCCATCAGTATCACCTCCACTGTATGTGGATTTTCAAGAGAATCTAGGTTTACAGTTTTGAGCCTCTTCCACTTTAGGTGGATTGTCAAGAAACACAGCCACCTTTTTAACCTCACTTGAAGGTGGTGGGGTGGGGGGAGGGTCACATGAGCGACCTGACCCATGGTGCTACACCATGTCAGTAGTAGAATATAATCACAAGTTTCTGGCAACTAGTTGAACCACTTCCACGGTATGTGGTTTTTCAAGAGGTTGTCACCTTAGCAGCAGCTCAAGGTGGAGTCCCAGGAGTAACCCCTAGCTTTTGTGGGCCTAGGGGCTTGATCCCCATTTGAAGCTATGGTGGTTCTTCCAAGTGCCCTTCACAGTGATATTTAATGTCTTTTCTCAAAAGAGAGGTCCCTAAGGTGGCCTCTCTGGCTTAAAGTTTGAGCCTCAACCTTGGTACAAGGGTGCTCTGCTGAGTCTAAGACTGCTACACTCACTGCTAACAGATCCTTTAAGCGGTAAGGAGATGGCATAACATTTTTGTGGGCCTCAATGGAATGGAATTCAGAAATATTTACTGGACACACTAAAGGCTTTCTCTCCCCCTAAATATGAGGAGCCCCACAATCCTTATGAGAAGCCCTTCTGGTTTCCCACAAGGCATTAATTGCTACTAGCTTGTCGGGGTCAAGTTCCCCTGAGTCAACCAGGTGTTAACTCAGCATTGGAAACAAGGCTACAAAAATGTCTTTTAGTAGGAGGGAATTCCTTGTACTATAGAAAAATGCTCCTTTTCTGGCCCTCGATCTGCCCAGCTAAGATTTTCAGGCATTCACTTATCCATGTGGTCCATTGGACACAATCCCTTGGCACAAATTCCTTAAGGGGTCCAAATATGGAGGAGCTCTCTTCTCATATCTAGCTAAGAGCTTCTTTTACCCTATCCCAGTCACTTCTGTCCGCCTCATTCAAATCCAAGATCACTTAGTCGTTACTCTTTGAAAGCCTAAAAATAACCCAGGGTACTTTGACTCTCACACAGACCAAACATTTTACAAATGATGTCAAATGTTTTCAGCTTACATTTGTCTCTTACCATCGGAGCCGATGAGAAGGGCGTCTTTTGATGGGTCCATTCTCCAAATCGGCCACCTATGCCAGCGAATTGAATCGCTTTTGAGACCTTTGTTGGGGAGAATTTTCATTTCTGTGCCTATTCCCTTTAACCTTAGACCCCCAGCTCTTTTGCTTGACTCAGGGCTGTTTCATTTTTTCTCCTGAGTGAGTGGGACCTTTTTCTCACTTGTTTGGTTTCCTGACATGATTCTCTCTGTTCCTTACGGTTTTATGGAGTCTGGTAAACTCAATAGGCATCTGCTTTTGCATTGTGACACACAGCACCTTTTGTGCAGTGCCACTGAGGTCCCTTGGACTTCTTAGTTTCTTCGGTAAGGACCCCTGTCTGTTTTAGCTTTACTTTATGGGTCCAGAACACACCACCCTATGAGTGCTGGGGGGGATGCATAGTAACATCCACAAATGTCTCTCAAACGATGCTCCCAAGTATCTGGCAGACAGATTTAACAAAGTCATCGGTCAGACCAACGAGAACAAGATACTCGCATTGCCTCAACATTCCTAAATTCTCGCTAAACAAAGCAGGAGGGTCAAGCTTCCAGGTGCTAGCTGCCAAACAATGGAATGCTATCCCGATAAACCTAAGAATGGAACCCTCGTTCTGTATCCTTCAGAGCAAAAATGAAATCTTGGCTCTAAGAAGGGTGATATTGCCTGAATATTTACCTGCCGATGCCTGCAATGCTCCTCATACGATCTCACCACTGACCACTGTTAACCTGGTCAACTGCACTTATATCTGTTTATGCTGTCTGTATAACTCTGAAATGTATGTAACCTATTGAAACTCGTGTGAAGTCTCTGGCGCCCAGTTACCTTAGGGTTCGGCGCGCGGTACAAATAAAGCAACTAAACTCCTTTTAACCCATTCCTCATGGAACATTTTGTTACACAAACTCACTTGATTGGCTGGTGGCAATGTTTTTATTTTTATTTTGTACTACCTAGTGACGTGCATCTGCAGGCTGATACCTCCGCTGCAGTGCTGTTCCCAAGGGTGACCATTTTCTCAAAATGGCCCCGGTCTTCTTTTTTTGCCATTTCTTGTTAGTTTCTTCTGGGCTTTTACTCTATTTGCATCAGGTTTGAGTCCTTTGTGTGTTTTGCCTTTGGCGGGCTTCAACCCTGAAGCCCGACCAGGCTTCAGTGTGTTTGGAAAGGCAGGAAGTGAGGGAGGTTCCCGAAACTTCCTTGTTCTTTGTCTCTAGGCATGCCTGAGTGAAACCAGTTCCAATTGGCCGGCTGGCTGTCCTGTAGAGCAGGCACCCTGCTGTGTGATCGACAGCCTAGTACTGTGAATGAATGGGAACTTGCATAAAAAGCAAGGTTTTTGCGGCTAAAATCAGTCGACCAATGGAGGACGGTTCCATGTGTTAAAATCGCTGCAAAAATGGCAGTTTACACAAAATATAGCGGCAAAAAGGCTGTGGTTTTGCTGCTGCAATCCATGTAAAGGATGCAAGGGACACCTGCAACCCCTGCCCTTCTTAAATGGTATAATGGGGTACACTGTTACAGGGTCAAACCACAGCATTTGTGCCGCAATTATTTTTTTTTTGTACATGCATACCTGGAGGACAACATCCAAAGCAGACGACTAGAGAAGATGCCAGCAGCTCACTCCTGGACCGCAAAGTGCCTTGAGAATTCCTGCAGCTGTGCTGACCCCGTTTTCGAATTGAAAGGGAAGACCCGTAAAGAACATCCTCCCTCAGGCTGGTAGGACCAACTAGCCTCGAGACAAACTCTATTTTGGCGCAACCCCTGACTTGCTGCGACTTTCCAAGACTGCAGAAGCTCCATTACCCTGATTACCTCGACCAACTGTGTGCATTGTTTTCTGAAGTCCGAATCCGACCAGATCTTCATGGGCATCCAGAGGACCCTACAGAAGCAAGAAATCTGCATCCAGAGTACAGGACAGAGGGATCAAGGAAATCCTAATCGGAGCTTTTTGTTCTTTGGTGCTGAGAAAAAGGTGGCAAAACAACAAAGAGCCGCTAAAATCAATGGAAATCCATTGCTGCCGAATCCCTCTCTCGAGTGCTGCCGCAGGAGCCCGCCAGACGTCCTCCCTTTCGTCACCATGACCAAGGACCAGGAACAATAGTCTACTGCATTGCATTGTGACGGCAACCAGCTGGAGCAACGTCTTCATTTCAAAGGTACTGTGGGGCTTGGGGTACTTTATCCTTTTACCACTTGGGGTGCTTCTTATCTTTGGGAGTGTGATTTAACCCTACAATAAGTTTTTCCTCAATTTAACTGCATTGGCCTTACAGCTTGGGCTTTCCAAAGTTGACTCCTTAAGTTGCTGTGATTTCTCTTATTGACTACTTAAGAACATATCTAAGAAGAGCACCAGAACTTTGACTTTACCCATTGACATTGGCTGTCCTGGCCCCCTAAAGGCCTCCTGCTGAACCTACTGGCTTTGGTGGTACTTGTTCTCACGGGTTTTAATGCTGAGATAATAAACAGCCTGCATCCCTTTGGGTGAATCTAACTGTTCTTCTAAACCATTGTTCCATTCTGATCTAACCCTAATCTTTCCTTCCTTTAAATAATTCAATACTACAAAGGTGATGCTATATAAATGCTATGCAGACCTCCAATGACGTCGCCTCCAGGTGTCGGAACATGTCTAACAGGAATGAATTACTCGCCTGCTTTATTGTTCATTTTTTTAAAATGTATCCTAACTAGGGATTAATATTATAGCGAATAACTGCTTTTTAAAGCATTGTTTAAATATATTTGTGTATAAACAGATAATTTATTATATAACCTTAAGTGTTTAATTAGATAATTGTTTACTGATTTCATTGTACAGCTCTAATTACCCCACTTAAGCCTGGCTGCTCAGTCACATTACCAACTTGTGTAGTACAGGTCTGTATTAAAAGGTGGGTTACCTAATACCAAGAGATAAGTCGTGTTTAGTCCCACACCAGTTGGACTGCACTCATTCTTACCAAACAACCTTCAAGAAGTAATGTTTGCATCTACTGCCGATTGCATTTTCGTACCCATCACCTGCGCCCATATGCATTTTTTGCTTGGTTCTTTGGATATGCACAATATAAATGTTTTTTCTATTCTAGCAATGTCTCATTCCAAGTCATACTGACTCACCAGTTCTGGGATCCTGGAAGCTTCAGACTCAACAGACCCTGAAAAGTAATAACAGTCCACAAAATCCTCCTCCAAAGAGGTATTGGATTCTTTCTATTTTTCTGATCTTTTAAGTTCTAGTCCATTAGAATTCTTCTTTGGTTAAGCTCCTAAAAATCATCACCAGTCATGGTAGAAGGTAAGCTAGTGCCAGGGGAAGGAGAGTGGGTGAACTAACCTCGTCCTCGGAACCCTCATCATCCTTACTCTCCTCAGAATTATTAGGAGTAGACACAGGTGAATGACGCATGTTATTGTCCCCAACTTTTGGATAAGTTGTAGCTTACTTCCTGTACAGTTGAGGCCACATTTCTTACACAATACAATGAATTTGTGCTATGAGATGTCTGTAGTCCTCGGGCCATAGTGTTGGTTTTGTGTAGTGTAGGTACACTCCCTCGGTTAAACCAAACTATTGGGTGGTTTCTTTGAACTTGCAGTATCTCAAGAATCCATGCAATCCAACCTACACATATCCACTGCATGCCAACAGTGTTAGAGTTAGTTGTTCTAAAGTCTAATTGAGGGCTTCACAAAATTGTCCACTGAGGCAGTACAAGACCCCACTCTTAGTAAAAAGCTCTACCACCTGAGTATTTGGTAGCGTAGACAGAGCAGACCGGCTTAGCTTAGGAGGCCGATAGGGCTGTAGGAGAGTGTGAGAAACCAAGAGATATTCTCCCAGGTAGACCCTGAGAATCTTCTATTCAGGTGGCCAGGGTAGGGCCGTTGCTCTCGGATCCCAACCCGTGGACGTGCGAGTCACCCGAGAAGCGGAGTCTGTGGTTGTTCTCATGGGAGTACCCTAAGCGAGACATGGTAGCACCCTTTATTCCAATTACCCACAATCCTATAACCCCTCTGCTTTTAAGGTTTTGTTTAAACGCACAACATCTCCCCCTTAACTCATTTTCCCTCTGTACCCCCTTCCTCCGCTTGTATGTGATAGTTGCAATCCCATTCCATCCCCCATCCCCCTTTTTCGAATAATACTTGTTAGGCAAAGTTTGAATGCAGTACCCTCTGGGAACACTACAAACAACTGACTACAGGTATAGGCAACCCAACCTTTGGTACAAGCTGCTACTACACAGTTTTGTAGTGTGTTGAGCAGCCAGAATTATATCAAGAGGGGAAATGTGAGCAATAGTGGAGTTGCACAAAGATTCACAGTTGCAGGTATTCAAATAAACTCTTATACTCAAGGTTTCTTGCATAAACAATTCATATTTATCAGTCAGTTATAAAGCCTTCTTCAGAAGAGAGCAATAGAATAGTAACACAAGTAGATTTCAATACTGTACACTTTTGAGTTTCTGAATCCAACAAGGCCCTTTTGGGATGGACCACAGACACAACCTACACCCACAGGTGACTTCAGTAACAAGGATGTTGGGGGACATTAATACCTTAATGTTGGTATTCAGAATATGTTTTAAAAGTTGGTAAAAGGCAAAGGTTATTAGAACACCAGAGACCACAAATATTCCAAAGCAGTTCTGATACTTTAGAGTTCCTTAGAAGAGTCCTTCAATTCACTAGGCTAAGCCAAAGTCAATGGGCAAAGGTCTTGGATAGGATAAAGCACTTCTGGTAAGTAATTGAAAAGTCTTTGCAGAAGTTCTTAGGAGTCTTTGATGAAAAGAAGAATCAAATGTGGGGCCACAAGCTGATTAGACTTGTGAGTTGTGGAAGTGACAAGCACTTCTACAGCAAGAGGTGAGTTCTCCTAGACTTGTTTTACAGTACCTTGGTAAAGAAGAAAAGGTGCAGCTGATGACCTGTTCCTGTGCAGCTCTGCAGATCACACAGTTCCTGGGCCTCAGTCGTGGGGACAAGAGGGAGGACGTCGGGGGACTCCTGCAGTGCACTGGGACTGTCCAAACCGGAAAACTTCACTTCCAGTGGCTGTTTTGCATTTCAGCTCCTTGTGGTAATGCAAATAGCAATGAACGCAGTTCCTGGCTGTCAAGGTCATCTGTCCTTGCTTCTGGGGTCCTGCACTCTGCTGGGGGGGGGGGGGCTCAGGCTAGGTCCGCCCTGCTTCGTGGGAGTCCAGAGGATCTTCCAAAAGCTTTAGGCCAGCTTAAAAGTAACGCACACAATCTCGTGTCCCTCTCCCTGGCTATTTGGTTTCCTGCAGCAACTGTGAGGAAATTCAACTAGCTCCGAGATGGGTGTCCAGGTGGCTTACTTTGGAGTTGATTGGTCCCACCATCTCAAAAGGGAGAAGTCGTCCTTGCAGGGGCTTCTTTGTCGATGCGAACTTGGCAAGTAGTCACTGCAGCAAGCCAGAAGGCTCACCTTTTATTCAGTTATCTCCCATTCATTCCAGCCTAACTGCCACTCGCCCAGCACAGTGGCTATCCTTGCCGGACAGTCAGCCAGCCAATCACCACAGAGTGCATTTGGGTCTCATAGGGGACTTAGCACCGGGAGTTTCGGGCACCTTCCTCACTTCCTGTCTACCGCAGACACTCTGGAGCCAGAGGCCGGTTTCACTCCTGGTGTCCGCCATAGGTGAAATTAACAAAGAGGCCAAACCTGGTTTGGCGCACAGAGAAAATCTCTAGAAGGACCTTTCCACAAAGACATGGTGAAAAACAAAGACCGGGGACCATTTTGTCAAAGATGGCTCGGCACCATTTTGAAAAGGTGGCTCCCGCGGTTAGCATTACCGGAGCTGCGAACAGCTGCAGTAAATGCAAACCCTGGTAGTTTGGAACAAAACCACTGCCACCAACCGTTCTATGAGGAAAGAGTAACATGAAATATGTAACATGAGCATTTAGACACAGGGGATACTAAGTAACCCCTCCAGCATTGTATTCTAAGATATGGTGTGCTGGGTCTAGCAAGTACAATGCTAAGTAAAGTCAATTTCACTTTACTGCTCTGGGAAACAGTAGTTTATCCCAGAGAAGGTATTTAAACCTTGGCAATTCTAAAAGACTTACCTGTGCCACTGCACTGAAGGTGCTGTTACACAATTGTAAAAGATTATGCCTATGGAGTTTTTCAGACTCCATAACCAAAATAAACCGAGGTAATATTCACATAAAAATACATCCACATCGACAAACTCCTCTTCAGACACACATAGTTAAGAAAAGTCAGACTGCTTGGTATTGGCTCTCCCTCCTGCGAAAAGTCAAGCCATTCCTCCCTCAGGGACAGCTTTAGATCCAGCATTCAAGTACCGGTCCTATCCCACCTTTATGGGGGCAATGCACTTCTCAAGGGTCTCCCATCATCCTCCCTTGTGCCCCTGAGAAGTGTCCTACACGCGGTGCCACCTCAAGGGTCTATGCAGATACGACCACATTACCTGACCCTCATCCACCTTCACTTGCTCCCACTGTAGTGCAACACCAGAAGCCAAGACAGGTGCAGACTTATCTGCTGCTGCAAATAGGAAAGTACTAGAAAACAAGCCATGTTTGCCTATGCCACAAGGCTATAAAACCTCCTCCCCGTCGGCATCTGACTCACCCCCACGCTCCTACAATTCAGAAAAGAACTTGAGACCCACCTCGTCAAGGAGTATCTCCTCCCCAACACCTAGGTGTTGGGTAAGAATTAGTGCAGTCCAACTGGTGTGGGACTATACAAGACTTCTCTTCGTATTAGGTAACCCATCTTTTAATATAGGCCCGTACTACACAAGTTGGTAGTGTGACTGAGCAGCCAGACTTATCTTGAGAGGGGGTAATGTGAGCTGTAGAGCTGTACTTTGAAATCAGTAAACAAAAGTATCCCATTAAACACTTACACACTTATATAATGTATTTATTTCTCCAGGATGGGGTCTGGCATGGATTCACATGCTCATGAATATTCCCCGTCAGTCTGGGAATCCTCGATAAAAGAAAACACTTTCACTTACAAACTGCATTTCTCCTTTAAACCAATCACTGTCCTCTTGGTCTTATTGCCCACATCCAATGACAGTCTTCTCCCTAAGCCCCTCCTCTTGCAGCCATCTTCAGATTTTTACCACACGCTTCACTGTTGGGAGTCCTCGAGTTTGCTCTGCAAGCTACTTCTATGTTTTTTCATGTCTTAGACAGAAAAAGTTTTGATTTTTGGTCCAAAAGATCCTGTGTGCTCTCTCCTCCATCTGCCGACAGCGTAGATCTGTTGTCAGTGAATTTTGGCGCCCCTCAAGGGTGAAGATCGCCAAAGATTCCAGAAGGCGGGAAGGTCCCTCTTCAAGCTCCGCACCAAATGTGGGCTGCGGAACGTGTTTGTGGAAGACTAGCATCTACAAAGCCTCTACTGCCTACATCCAGACCATAAGGAGGTGGAGTGCAAAATATGCCTCGGGTTCTCCACGAAGACGAGGGACAGACACAGTAGACTGGCAGCGTGGCTTAATGCTAGGTTCTGTGCTCCGAGCAGGGTCATGCCTCACCCAGAACCGGCCGGTCCGAGGAGTGGTTTAAGTGCTTTGAGGGGCCCAATTGGCACAGGCAAAAACTTTGTCAACGATAGTTAGCGGCTGCTGCCATCACGACTGCTAAGGAAGCTGACCCTGTGAAGGTAGTCCCGTCAGCACAGAACATATCCCTGCCCCTAAGGTGCAACACCGCCGCAGTGACTTTGGGAAGGTCTGCTGTCACGCCAGAAGAGGGGGATGGGGGTAACCGGCTCAGGCCCCGGTTCAAGCCCTGCAGGGGGGGAAGGTGTAGGGGGCGAGGAGGCCCCGAAACAGCCCTCCCAGGCCATGACCCAAGCCATGGAGGTCTCGTCCACAGACGCTGAGGATCAGGAGTCCTTGCACATGGTCCACGAGGGAGAAGAACGACTGAGTGGGGCCTAGTTTTCCGATGCGGCCAGCTCAGCTGAGGTATGTGTCCCTGGACATTATGTGGACTGACACCTTGGTGTCAGAGATCCAGAAGAGGATGCCCCTGGGCCGGGTTCCGGTGGTCCCCCTGGTCCCTGTTCAGCCTCCAATGAAGAAGAGGAAGAGTAATCGGACGCCCCCATTTCAGCCGCCACATGTGCGTCTGCCCCCCTTTACACCAGCAGACACGGGGACGTATACGGCCACGAATATGGACAACATCATCGAAGCGGACGGCGAGTCTCTGCATTTGGATGCTCCACCTAGTGTCCCCACCCGATCAGGTGGGGGTCTTTCCACTCCATGATCGCCAGAGCCCCCGAGCCATTCCAGCTTGTGCCCGGGGAGACCAGGAAGGAGGATTTCTTGTACCAGAGGCACGAGGCCAAGAGGAAGACCATCATGGCGGTGCCCCTTCTGGACGACATATGGGAAGAGGGCCTGGCCCTCATGAAGAACCCCTGCACGGCTCCAACCAAACGGGATAGACTGGAGAAGAAGTATCGGGTGCAGGACTCTGCACATAAGTGCCTGAGATTACAACCATTGGCGGATTCGGTGGTATCGGTGGGTGTGAGGACCGGTCGACTAACCGTCCTTGTCTTCGTTCCCTCCAGACAGCGAGGGGAAGAAGATTGACGTCATGGGAAGGAAGGTGATTTACACTGCAGCGTCCACTATCAAGGCAGCTAACGCACTGTTAGGGAGAATTCTCAAAAATGTGCTAATTCCCTCCACCTTGGAGACCCCCAGCAACTTTGCTGAATTTCGAGGAATTTTTTTTTTAACCTGGAGAGTGTGACCCTTTTTCCCCACTCTCTCATGTATTTTAATGTGAATTTTACCTCTGTGTTTCTTTTGGTTTTGGAGTCCGACAAACTCCATAAGCATCATCTTTTACATTGTGTCACACAGCACCTTCAGTGCAGTGGCACAGGGAAGTCTTCAGATTTCCCCAAGGTTTAAATACCTTTCTCTGGGATAAACTACTGTTTCCCAGAGCAGTAAAGAGAAATTGACTTTAATTAGCGTTGTAACTTTCTAGACCCAGCACACACTTTCTTACAATAGAGTGCTGGAGGGATTACTTCGTATCCCCTTTGTCTAGCTTCTTATGTAACATATTTTATGTTGGCCTTTCCTCACTGAATGGCTGAGGGCAGTGATTTTGTTTTGAACTACCAGGGTTTGCATTTTTCACAGCTGTTTGCAGCTCCTATAAAGCAACCGCAGGAACCATCTTTTTCAAAATGGCAGAGCCATCATTGACAATGGTCCCCGGTCGTCTTTTTTTGCCATGTCTTTGTGGAAAGGTCCTTCTAGAGATTTTCTCTGCGTGCCAAACCAAGTTTGGTCTTTGTTCATTTTGCCTTTGGCTGGCTTCAGGAGTGGAACCCGCCTTTGCCTCCAGAGTGTCTGGGGTAGGCATGAAGTGAGGGAGGTGCCCAACACTCCCTGTGCATAGACTCTAGCAGACCCAAATGCACTCTGTGGTGACTGGCTGGCTGAATGTCTGGCAAGGACAGACACCCTGCTGTGTGAGTGACCGCTAGGCTGGAATGAATTGGAGAGAACTGAATAAAAGGCGAGTCTTTTGGCTTGGAAGGCAGAGTCGACCACTGGACGAAGGAACCGAAGAAGAGCTTGAAGAGGATGCCTGCTGCAACTCCTGGGCCATTGGTTTGCCCGGTAAAGCCCTGCTGCAGTGCCGAAAACAGCAAGTTTGCATCTACAGAGAAGCCCCTGCAAGGACGACTTCTCCCTTTTGAGTTGGTGGTTGTCTTTGGGCCATCCCAAAAGGGTCTTGTCTGATTCAGAATCTCAGCGTGTATAGTATTGAAATGCATTTGTGTGTTACTATTATATTGCTCCCTTCTAAAGCAGGCTTTATAACTGACTGATACACTCAAGGTTTCTTGCTTAAACATTTATTTAAGAGTTTATTTGAATGCCTGTAACAGTGAATCTTTGTAACTCCACTACTGCTCACATTTCCCCTCTTGAGATAAGCCTGGCTGCTCAACACGCTAACAAAACTGTGTAGTACAAGCTTATACCAAAGGTTGGGTTGCCTATACCTGTATTCAGTTGTTTGTAGTGTTTCCCGAGAGTACTGCATTCAAACTTGGCCTAACGCACACTGACGATCCCAGCCAGGTATGACGGGGAGCTGTGGTACAAGCTGGGGCCTATTCTGGAGTTCCTCCCAAACGATAAGAGGATGGCGGCAAGCTCTCCTTTTCCATGAAGGGGTAGTGGCGTCTGATCACTCCATCACAGTGGCGTTGGACGTCGCTGACGCAGGTTTCCCAAGGCTGGATGAAGGCCACAAATTTCCAGCAGGAGGGCCAGGCGAAGGTGTTGGACATGCCCTGCAATGGAGAGAGCTTGTTTGGGAAAGTTGTTGACAAGTCCCTCCAGGCCATCAAGGTGGATACGGAGACAACCCTTCCCCTAGGCACTATACAGCAGCATCACTCTTCTTTTTGCTCCTCCAGGGAAGTGTCGAGCAGGTCTGCCAAAGGTTTCTCCTCTTCGTACCGTCTGCCCTCCAGATCCATGACTCAGGAAGCCTAGAGAGGCCGTTTCCAGGCCTACGGTAGCAGAGGACAGCATTGGTGCCCGCACGGCAAGACGCTGACCCCGAGGCAGGCCTGAACCGGCCCTGACATCAGGCTCCACATGTGCACCCCGGTGGGAGGCTGGCTGAATAGGTTTTTTTCGGCGATTGGAGGAAGATCACCACCAACAGATGGGTGCTGGATGCTCTCGCCCATGGTGCACACCCTGGAGTTTCAACGCAGGTGTCTGCGGATCCCTCAGAATACCCATCAGGAGCAGCACATCTGCCAGCTCCTTGAAGAGGTACGGCCATGCTGCGAAAAGGGGTGATAGAGCTAGTTCCACAACGACTCCGGGGCTCGAGTATATTCCAGATACTTTCTGGTCAGAAAGAAGGCAGGGGGCTGGAGGCCCCTCCTAGACCTACAACGTCTCAACAAATACTTGAAGTCAAAAGTTCAGGATGGTCCCGTTGCAACACGTGCTCAGGCAACTGGAGGAAGGGGACTGCTTGAAGTCGCTGGACCTGGAGGATGCCCATTTCCACGTCCCCATTCACAAAAAACATCAGAAGTTTCTGCGTTTCATAGTGCAGGTTCAGCACTACCAGTTCAAGGCTCTGCCTTTCGGATTGAAGTCTGCCCCCAGAGTGTTCACAAAATGCTTGGCACCGGTGGCTGCCCATCTACGTCTGTGGGGCATACACATATACCCGTACCTCAACGTCTCGCTCATCCGGGCCTGCTCGCGGGAGTTGGCCTTTGGACACATGGAGACGAGTGACCAGCTGCTGACGGCTCTTGGATTCTCCATCAACTATCCGAAGTCCTGCTTAATACCATCGCAGAACATGCTGGTCCTAGGAGCCAGACTCCATATCGTGTCCTGCCTGTCGTCACCCTCGGAGGAGAGGGTAGCAGCCATTCAAGGGCAGGTGCAGCGGCTGTCGTCTATGAAGACAGCCACGATGCGGGCCATTAAGTCGTTGCTCGGCATGAGGTTGTCCTGCATCTGCCTCAGGTTGCAAATGTGACTTCTTCAGGAGCTCCTGGACGCTCGCTGGATGCAGGTGTCCGGAAACTTCATGGACAAGATCCCGCTCCAACATCCCCCCGGGGTTTCAAAACCCTCCATACCAGGTGACGGTCACCACAGATGGTTCTCTGGAAGGCTGGGGAGCCCTCCGCGGATGTTTGCACGCCAGAAGCCTTTGGCCTTTGGCTGCCGGAGGAGAAGGTGGTGAGGATCTTCACGGACACCACCACCATGTTCTACATCAGGAAACCGGGGGGCACTCGGTCCCCAGCGCTCTCCAAGGAAGCACAGGACTTGCAGCGCTCGGCCGTCTGACAAGAGAAGTTTCTCTTCACCTAGCGGGAGTCAAGAAGCCCATTGCAGACTCCCTCAGCAGGGAATTGCGCTTCTTCTGTGAGTGGGAGCATGGGCAGGACCAGGTGTACTGCATCTTCGTCAAGTGGGGCAGGCCCCAGATCGATCTGTTTGCGACTGCGGCGACTCCAAATGCTAGAGGTTTGCCAGCAGATTCCACCTGAGGAGCCTCGGGGGCGCGTTCTCCTACCCGTGGGAAGGGCTGTTTCTGTACGTGTTTCCTCTGTTGCCTCTCCTGCTACGAGTCGACACTCAGACAGTCCCAGTGCAGGATGAAACTCATTGCCCCGGCGTGGCTGAGGCAAATTTGGTACCCGGACCTTCTCAGCCTGTCTGAGTCGCCTCTGGTCAAGCTGCCAGTGGTTCCGGATCTTCTCACCAGCAAAGGAGGCGCAATCCTGCATCATGACCCAGGATTGATTAACCCGAGGGCTTGGCTCCTGCAGCTCTAGAGTTTGAAGGATACGAGTTGCCAGCGGACTGCAGGGAGGTCCTTGCAAAAGCCAGGGCGTCGTTTCCTTGAAGTGCTACGGTCACAAATGGAAGCGTTTCACTATGTGGTGCCGGTCACAAAAGATTATACTTTTGAGGGTCACGGCCCCACAGATCCTGCCCTACTGGCGCACGCCTCCGTCAAAGTACATCTTGTGGCTATCTCCTGCTACACCAGGTCACCAGGAAGATCTTCGCTTTGGTCCCGTCAAGGAGTTTGTCAAAGGACTTTTCCGATGTTTCCCGCCGGTGAAGGCTCCTGCCTGGGCGTGGGGACACAACATGGTTCCGACGAGGCTCATGGTGGCCCCCTTTGAACCTCTACATCAGGCTCCGCTCAAGTTCCTCTCGTCGAAAGCTGCTTTCCTAGTGGCCATCACCTCTGCCAGGAGGGTAGGTGAGATCCAGGCCTCATGTATTTTTAATGTGATTTGAACTCTGTGATTGCTTTCGGTTATTTAGTCGGACAAACTCCATAGGCATCATCTTTTACATTGTTACACTGCACCTTCAGTGCAGTGGCACACAAACTCTAGATTTCCCCATAGTTTAAATACCTTCTGTTGGACAAACTACTGTTTCCAAGAGCAGTAAAGTGAAATTGACTTTACTTGCATTGTAACTTTCAAGACCCAGCCAAAACTATCTTACAATAGGGTGCTGGAGGGGTTACTTAGAATCCCCTTTGTCTAGCTTCTCATGCAACATTTCTATGTTGCCATTTCCTCGATTAATGGCTGGTGTCAGTGGTTTCCTTTTTACTACAGTGGGGTGCATTTACCACGGGCTGCGTTCACAGCTGCAGTAAAGCACCCAAGGGTGCTATTTTTGTCAAAATAGCCCTTTCTTTTGCCATTTCTTTGTGGAAAGGTCCTTCTTGAGATTTACTCTGCGCGTCAAACCAGGTTTGGTCCCTTTGTTCGCCTTGTCTTTTGGCTCCAGGGTGTCTGGCAGGGGCAGGAAGCGAGGGAGGTGCCTGAAACTCCCTGCGCTTAGTCTCCTAGGAGAACGAAATGCACTCTTAGGTGATTGGCTGGCTGGCTGTCCTGCAAGGACGGCCACCCTGCTGGGTGACTGATAGCTAGGCTTGAACGAATGGGAGAAACTTGTCTTTAATGCAAGGCTTTTTGGCTTGGAAGGAAGTCGACCACTGGACGAAGGAATTTGAATAAGAACTTGAAGACGCCTGTTGCAACTCCTGGACCATTGGTTTGCCCGATGAAGCCCTGCTGCTGTGCTGAAACTCCAAATTCGTTTCGACTAGAGAAGCCCTGTAAGGACAACTTCTCCCCTTGAGTTGGTGGGACCAATCAACTCCACAGTAAGCCACCTGTACATCCTCTCTGAGTTGGTTAAAATTTCACTGCAGTTGCTGCTGGAACCCAATAGCCAGGGAGAGGAACACCAGATTGCGTGCATTGCTTTTAAGTTGGCCAAGAGCTCCAGGAAGATCCTCTGGACTCTCATGAAGCAGAACTGACCGAGCCTGAGCCACCTCAGCAGAGTGCTGGACCTCAGATGCAAGGAAAGTCGATCTCAACAGCCAAGAGTCTACGGTGGTGCGATTTGCTTAGACGCAAGGAGCTGAAACTGCAAAGTGCCACTTAATAGAAGTTGGTCCTTTTCTGGCTGTCGACCATCCCGTTGCAGTGCAGGAGTCCTCCAGACGTCCCTCTTGTCCCAACGACTGAGGCCCCGGAACATGGGATCTGCAGAGCTGCACAGGAACAGAAGCCAGCCAAAGCCCTTTTCTTCTAACCAAAGGTACTGTACAGTCTAAGAGAACTTACTTTTTGTCGTGTAACCTCACTTGTTCTATGCTGAGACCTGTCTGGGTTGCTCTGTAGAGTTGCTAACAGCTTCTTTACTTCACAAGCCTAAACCGCTTGTGGCCATACTTTGATTTCTTTTTTCTATAAAGACTTCTAAAACATTGTGCAAGACTTTTATCTACCTCCTGTGAAGTGCTTCAGCTCACCTAGACTTTTGCCCGATTGACTTTGGCCTAGCATGGCTCCCTGAATGACCATTCTTCCCTCTGACATTGTTTGGTCTTCCTTCCAGGAAAGGGTTAACTAACTTTGCATTGGGGTTTTTCACAAGTACTTGCCTGCTTTCAGAATATTTGTGAGATCTCTTGCTTTGTCCTAATAACCTTTCTTTGACAAACTCTTAGTCTGATTCCAAATGTCAACAGTGATATATTAATGTCCACAGTGTCCTAGTTACTAAATCACCATCCCGAAAGGGTACTAACTGAATTAGAAATATTAAGTGTGTATTTTGGAGTGTATATGTGTTACTATTAGATTGCCCCTTGTGAAGGCTTATTCAAACTGACTGTTAAATAAATTCATAATTGTTTCATCAAGAAACCTTGTGTGTAAGAGTTTATTTGAATATTTGTCACTGTGAATCTGTGTAACTCCCCTACAGCTCACATTGACCCCTCTGGAGATGAGCCTGGCTGCTCAATCACGTTATCAACCTGTGTAGTACAGATTTATATCTAAGGTTGGGTTCCTATGGCCAGGATGTCAAGGTTCTTGTAGTGCACCCAAGGGGTACTGCATACAATTGTGCAGTGCTTCAGCCCTTCGACTAGTGGAACCAACTAGTCTTCACATCTTCTTGAAGTTGTATGCCCCAGACTTTCCAGTGCACTGACCAAATATCTTGTGTACTATCTGCATCAGAATCGGTGCCGTTCTGTGTTCATGCCCAGAACATCTGTGGTCGCCAGCTTGTGCCACAAGTCGCCCCCTTTGAATGTTCAGCTTCCTAGCATCAAGGGAACCTACCCTGGCGTGCTTCTTTGATTGTGACTGGAAGGAGGTCTGTAACCCCTGCAAACGGTTATAGTAGCTGGAACTCTGCTTCCTCCATCCCGGGAAGGTGCCCTAAGACGTTTGCATCATAGAAGTCTACATTCCTTGGACTGCTTGCATTTTACAGTTGCACACATCTGGAAGAAGCTTCAAACCAGCAACCCTTGGGCACATCTCACCTGAACAAAGTACGGAAGACAGCGCTTCCAGCGGCCCCCAGAAGATCCATCGTGACCCCTGGTAAAATTGGAGTCTGAGGGGTAAGCAAGCATACCTGTTCCTGTCCCGCCTAACCCATCCTCCATAGGATAAAATTGGGTCTAAAGGCATTTGTATCCTAGCTCCCTCTTACTTGCCTTTAGTTGTTGACCTTGTGCCAAGTATCCCGCCTTGGGCCTGCTAGAGAGAGGAGAACTTACTGGTCTTCTGGTAAATTGTTTCTGACATGTGAACTAGTTTAAAACTATTCCAAATCACCACCACAAGTCACTGCATCCCTTTTAGAGAGCTCATACCTGTGAGAAACTGTGTTTGGGCCTGTGACGTTTGGGCTCTAGGCTGGTGAATGTATGTTTATTGTATAGGGTGTTGTGTGGTATTACGGCCTGCTAGTTCAAATGTGTTCTGTGTTCTAAAGGCTCTAAATAAATACATAACTGTTTTCATTTTTAAAACTGACAGCTAAGATTAATTATTATTCTTTGTGGACTCATTGAGGGCCCCTGACCATACTCCCTCTGCTGAGATTAAGCCATGACTGCTCTCCATTGCTACCTTGAGTGGTTTTTGGCTAAGCTCCGAGACCCCCTATAACCATAACTAGGGTGGCTTCATAAACCTTGTCCACCAGGGCTGATTTTAGAAATCTGTCTTGGCACTCTTCCCTTGTGCATTTACTTTTAAGGCTGACCAGTATAGTTGTATGCATGTGTTTAATAATATAAGGGTAGTAGACCCTAGCAGTTGTACCGTGTCGCTCCGCAAGAAATCGCTTAGTAAACAAACTGGACCATATACTTTTTGTAAATAATGTAACACTTATTCTAGGTACAGTAAAAACCTATAACTTCTTTTGTGATAACCCACAGTTATGCAAAGTGAGTAAAACCTAAGGATGTAATATTCTATTACAGGTGCTTTTGAGATCAGTAAAACACAGATTGAGAAAAGCAATAACTCTTGGAACTTATTTTAGGATGGCAAGCAGCTACCTCAATGTAAGTAAAACCTGTACACTTTTTTAAAGGAGCCATCAGCAACTTAAAGGAAGGTATGAACCTCGGACTGTTCATGTGCCTAAAACAGACCAGGGAAAGCAAAATCCAGTGTTAAACTTTGAATGACTCCAGGTTATTTTAGGTAGGTAAAATGTAATTCAGGCTTATTCTAGACAGACTAACAGCAAGTCGGGGGAAGCAAGACCCAGTTGGGTACTTGTACACCTATTCCCTAAAAGAAATAGTGGAGCCAAGAGCATTACTTTTGGGAAAGAGGCACAGCCAATTTACAGGTAAGTAAAATACCCTTAAACTACTTTGTTAGAATGGCGAAACCAGTTTCTAGGACAAGGAAGATGTGACATATACTTTTCAGAATGGCAGAACATTAGTAAGGTAAGTAAAATAACCTTACATATACTGCTCAGAATGGTATAGCATTTTTAAGGTAATCACTTTTGTAACTGTTCACTCTGAGTTACAGTTACCAACTAACTTCTTTTGCAAGTAATTTAACACTTATTCTCTTTTCTAGGCAAAAGGCACAATCCTTTAAAAGTCTTTCCCTTTTTCCTTATTCTTGGAGAATAAGTGTTCCCAGTGGCAGAATGGGGAGTCACCGGGGTCTAGTGTCCAACAGGCAGGTCAGGATAGGTCCTTAAGTAGCAAAAGTAAGAGTTCCTCAGGAAGACTGTTAGTACAAGTAAGTACTTTACTTTTAGAGTTAGTCAAGGGTCCATGGGCTCCACATAAGACACCCTGGGAGGATTCCAGCAAGGGCCTGGGTGCACTGGACGAGAGGACTACCAATCACAGAAAACACCCAAAAACTACACAGGAATCACAAGAGACTAAGTAAATACCCAAGCCAGCACAGTACCTCAGCACAGAAGATTTTGCAGCAAGACTACTTTAGGAGCTGCAGCCAAAAACCTGGTTGTTGAATTCCTCCATCAAGAAGACAGAAGATGGGGGCGTGGCTTGGAGCCGACACGATGCAGTCGCGCCTCTAAAGCCGCCCGTGGACGGCCCGCTGCTTCAGCTAAAATTGCGTTGTTTCTGTGGCCTATACGATCCACCGACGCCAGCTATGTGGATCGGAACCGATGGAGCACTAGCGGCTCAAAGATGAAAGCTGGGAGAGGGAGCACTGTCCGTACTCGTCGCCTGAATCCTGGCCCCCCCCTCTGCGGCTCAGAGAATCCAAGATGGCGGGCGCACGTATGATGGCGGCCGCAGTCATGAGTCGAAGGCAATCCTTCCCGTAACACTTGAGCCGGAGGGGACGGTCGGACATCCGGCTATCCAGACAAATGGGGACAATTTCCATCAGCCGGCGAGGGCACCCCCCCTGGAACCGGCAGGCAGCCCCGCATACATCAGCCCCGTTTTGTGCACCCTCTCCCTTGTTCCTGGGGCGCCCCGGCCCACGCCACCTACACACTTCCAGCGGACAGAGATCTACGCGGCTGCGTTAGTGGCCCACCTGGATGCTCTGTGGGGCCTACTTTCTGGCTCATGGACACAGATATCGGCCCTAAGAAGCGATTCAATTCCTGGAGCGAGGATGAGAGACCCTTCCCCCAACAGTTGGCGGCGGGAGCCTTCAGCGGGAGCCCCCTGAGAGATTTAAGGTAGGCCTAGCTCGCATGCGCTTTTCCCTGAGCGCTTCCCTGAGCGCTTCCTTGGGCGCTCCGGCCCACAGTCCGGCTCCTCCTCACCACTACATCGCTCCCGGCGGCCATTGTCCTGCCTCTAACAACTAGCTCGATGTCCAAGCAACAAAAGACCACCAAGTCTTCGGACATAGCAACTCTGCTGACCGCTTCCGACAAAGCTAAATGACAAGATTCTGGCACCTCTATCCCACGGGAATCCATAGATAACAAGGGACCCTTGGCGACCAAAGAAGATATTCAGGAATTCATGGCAGATATCAAATCAGAATTCCGCTCTTGTATGACAGAACTCCCAACTAAACTGGAAAGCACAGACAAAAAGGTCTCGGAGGTTGAACAAAGAGTAGGAGTTGTTGAGGATCATATCCAAGACCATGCCTCCGCGCTAACAGAGGTCCAACACTCAATCGGACTACTGCAGGACAAGTGCGACATCCTGGAATACAAGCAAGAAGACTTTGAAAATAGGGCCCGGCGCAACAACCTCCGCATTCGGGGGGTTCCCACCTCGATCCCAGACAAGGGGTTAGCTGAATATGTGGGCCTCTTATCTCTTCTCCCCGACTTCGAAGATTCACTACTTCTCCTGGATCGCACCCACAGGCTGAACCCCCGACACGGAGTGGAATCAGATGGGGCCCCCCCCACTCCCTGCCCTCATTACTAGGGTGCACTTCTTTACTACGTAGGAAGCCATCTCGGCAATAAGCCGCTCCAAAGACGAAATTACATTTCAAGGGTACTTCTCTCCAGATCTTCCAGGACCTTTCTCCGCTTACTCTTCAAAAGAGGCAAGCCCTTCGCCCTTTAACCGCCCTTCTTCAGGCTCAAAAAATCCGCTACAGATGGCTTTCCCACAGCTTTGCAATTTTCCTACAAAGGCTCGCTCAGGAAAATTAGCCACCTGGAAGATGCTACCGACATCCTACGTCCAGATGCCTCCAACCCCTCGTCTCTCCTGCCCTCCGAAGCAGCGGCTGATTCAAGCCTGGTGGCCTCCCCTAATCCCACACAACTCTTGGTCGAGGGTTCCCAGATTCCGGAAGAGAAAATAGCCAGATGCGACCCTATGGTGGAGTTTCCACCTCGATCCCGGCTCACAGTCCGGCACCATGATCCGATCTACACCCTCAGGAACACAAATAAGCTTTATTCTTTAAGCAGCGGGCATTATTCCATGGCCCATGCCCGGTTCCAAGGCACAATCCATCTACGAGTCCTTGGAACAAACCACTACGATAGCTCATAAAGTTAGCCATGTTGGCTACACACTGTTCGTTGGCCAAGGGAGGCATTAGACCCTCAAAAAGGTCAGCCACCCTCAGTTAAAACTCGGTCCCCCCGTTGGCGGCCCGAGGAATAAACCCCACAGGCAGGTTGGGGAATGACTACACACTTCGCGACATGATGGCTGATTTCTCTATATCTCCCCCTCTCCCCCAAGACTCGTCAACCTTCCCGGCCCTGGCCCCGGAACATCGAACTTTAAGGTTCGTCTCTCTGAATGTCAAGGGACTAAATTCACCCGCCAAACGCAAGTCTATCCTACAGAAGCTTCAGAATGACGGTGCAGCTGTGGCTATGCTACAAGAAACCCATCTGCTGCCGGCAGACCACAGCCGCCTGCGCTCCCGAGACTTTCCGAAGCAACTTTTCGCTTCTGGGAACTTCAAGAGGGGGTGGCACAGCTATCCTATTCGGGAGGGACCTGAACCCTCATATTCTGGACTCTATAAGCTGCCCGGAGGGGCGATACATGGCGGTGAAATGCCCATTACTAGGACACCTCTACTCTATAATCTCTGTATACGCACCAAACTCAGGCCAGGCGCCGTTCTATGAATCCCTGTGTACAACCCCCTCCCCCTTTTTGGAGGGCCAGATAGTGAACGGAGGGGACTTCAATGGGGTCCCGGACCCCTCGAAAGACAAGTCACACCCACCCAGCGCTGGAGACCTCACCATAGCCCTGGCTCTCTTACAACTGTTTAGAACCTTGGGGGTGGTGGATTCATGGAGAGTACTCCACTCATCCGAAAGAGAATTTTCCTTTTATTCCTGTGTCCACCGGACCTTCTCCAGGATAGATCTTCTCCTAGTGTCCCCACAAATCTTTATTATTACAAACGATGTGACGATTGGCTCCAGAATCTTGTCTGATCATGCTGCGGTGTCCCTGGAGATCCGAGTGCAGGAACCAGCTAACCCCCAACAGCGCAGATGGACCCTATATGATCCGATTCTCAACGAGATGCCACTCAGGGACGCAATCGCAACCACAATTTCCCACTTCTTTAAGGAAAACCCCAGTCAGGACACCTCTCCCACCAACACTTGGGACACAATGAAGGCAGTAGTGTGGGGTGAACTGATTGCGCAAGGAGCGGCCTATCATAGACACAAGCGTCAAACTCGCCAGAGCCTTGACGAAGATCTTAAAAATGCAGAAAGGACCCATAAGGAGAAGGGCTGGACCCCTAAAACCCAGCGAGCCATCCGGATAGCACAGAAAAAGATTGAGGCCCACTATGCTGAACACACTGCCCACCAAATGGCAAAAGCAAAACCGTTTTATTATGCTAAAAACAACAAAGCAAATAAGCTACTAGTGGCCAAACTTACCAAAGCAAAGAGCCACAATACAATTGTGGGCCTGCGGGACCAACGAGGCAAGGTCCATTACGCTGACCAGGACAAGCTGCGGCCCACCTAGCTCCAGCGCGGGACATGGGTGAACAGAAGGTTGCGACACTTCCCCGGCTAAAAAGAACAGCCTGTGACTCTCTGGAGGCGCCGATCACTGACGAAGAAGTGGACGAGGCAATAAAAGCTCTCAAATCCCAAGCCCCTGGCCCTGATGGCTATACAACCAGGTACTACAAGATTTTTAAACCCCAGCTATTAGCACCTTTGGTACAGTTGTTTAACTCGTTCAGGACCACGGGCACTGTAACCCTGTCCATGCAGGAGTCAATTACGGTCTTACTACCTAAACCGGGGGGCGATCCGAAGAACCCTGCATCATATAGACCCATTGCCCTGATCAATATAGATGCCAACATTTACTCTAAAATCCTGGCGTCTCGTCTGTCTCGATTCTTGCCGGAGATAATCAGTGCGGATCAGAGTGGCTTCCTCAGACACCGCTCCACAGCCGACAACATTCGAAGAGCCTTGGATCTGGTGGAACTCTATTCCCGGGAGTTGGTGTTCCTGGCCCTCGACGCAACCAAGGAGTTTGACAAAGTGGATTGGACCTTCATGAGGCTTACCCTGGAGGCTTTTGGATTTGGCCCGGAGTTCTGCACCATGACGCTGACAAATTACAAAGCCCCCAAAACCCTTCTTAGAGTTAATGGCACCCTCTCCTCCCCTATCAACCTAACTTGCGGAACCCGACAGGGATGCCCGCTGTCGCCACTCCTCTTTGCTTTAATTATGGAACCGTTTGCCCAGCGGATCAGGTTGAATCCTGCAGTCGAAGGCTTTCAATCGGGCTCGGCGCACCACAAGCTGGCCCTCTATGCAGATGATGTCCTCCTGACTATCACAAAACCCCGCTCCTCCCTCGCTCAAGCCCTGGCTGAGATAACGAGCTATGGCAGGGTAACAGGCTTCACAGTTAACTACCGGAAATCAGTCGCCATGGGAGTGGGCTTGACCTGGGAAGCCCGAGAAGCCCTGGTTCTGCTGTGCCCAATACACTGGTCGACCAAAGAACTTAGCTTCTTGGGAGTTCAGATCCCAGCCAGTCCAAGCTTATCGGGCTAATTTTCCCCCATTATTTACGAACTTGGAGGCAGATTTGAGACGCTGGGCAACACAGGAGATATCGCTGATGGGCCGTATTACAGCCTGTAAAATTAACTTACTGCCGAGATTTCTGTATGCATGCTCCACACTCCCGGTGCCAGCCCTTCAACGCTTACAGAAGAAAATGCTGCAGTTTATTTGGAGGGGGAAAAAACCCAGGATCCCTAATTATACGATGCTGGGCAACGCAACACTGGGCTTGGGGTCCCTGGCTTGCAGAAATAACAAATGGCGGCTCACCTGTCTTGTTTCCAATCATGGCAAGTCCTTACCAACCGCCCTAGATGGGTAGACCTCGAAGAAGCGCAACTGCCCCTCCCACTACGCTTTCTCCCACATATCCCCCTTCCGGAACGGCGACAGTGGTGGAATCTCCTGGCATCCACCAAACACACCATTTCGGTGTGGGACAAGACGTTGAAACAGAACGTCCCGACGGGGCCCAGCCCCCTCTCCCCAGTGTTCATGAACCCGACCTTCTCTCCTGGTCGGTCTCCCCGGAATTTTAAGGCCTGGATTTGCAGGAGGCCTAGAGACCCTGGGTCAACTTTTTGAAGGGGGGGCAACCCTGCACCTTTGAGCGATGCAAAGAACATTTTGGGATCCAGGAACGAGGTAGGCTCACATATACCCAGCTACGCCACTGGTGCACCCATCCTCAGACTCGCCAGGCGGCTACTCGTCCCCCCACAGCCATCGAACTGACCTTTAAGGAGCTTCCGCCCCGAGGAAGAATCTCCAATCTGTACAAACGCCTCCAAACGGACTTCCTATCCTCCAAGACCCAGTATATGGCCCTATGGGAGGCAGACCTGGGCCATCCAATTGAAGACCAACAGTGGGTCGACATCTGGTCCCGGGCTCACACCTCCTCATAATACATCACGAATAGAGAGTGCGCCTACAAGATCCTCCTCCGGTGGTACTACCCTCCCCTAAGACTCCACCACATGAACTCCACGATCAAACCTCAATGCTGGAGGCAGTGCGGCCAAATAGGCTCCTTCTTCCACATGTGGTGGTCCTGCCCCAAGGCCCAAGCCTTTTGGAAACAATGCCTAGCGACGATAGCGGACATCACTCGGGTACGATTGCCCTTGGCCCCCGAGCCTATCCTCCTTGGAGCACCGGTCCCCGGGATCTACTCCAGGTCTGGCCCCAAGGCCAAACTATTGTCACAATGCCTACTTGCAGGTAGGAACGTGATAGCCTGCACCTGGAAAACGACGGAAGGCCCCCTCATGCCTTTCTGGTGGATGAAGGTCTGGGACATCCTGATCACTGAGAAGGTGACGGCTGCCGGAGCAGGCACCTTGCATCGCTTTCCCAACATCTGGGGTCCGGTATTGGAGTTTGACCAAAGGTTCCCAGCCCTGACTTTCAAGCCCCAACTGGCCAGGAGAACTATTCGGGATGGAGACCCTCTACAGGGAAGTGAAGAAGGAACTTGAGCCCGAGGGGTGGGGTGGGAAGAGCGTCAAATGGGATTACTATATGCTACATGTCGCTAGTAATTAAGCTTTGTATTGCCATCACCTGCCTGGTTAAAATAAACGCGTTTAAAAAAAAAAAAGAAGACAACAGATAGGACACTGGAAGGACTTTTGCAGCAAAGATCACAGGTATTACAGGATTGTATGCAGTACCCTTGGGGCCCACTACAACAGCCCTGACTTCCTGGCAATAGCAACCCAACCTTTGGTATAAGTCTGTACTACACAGGTTGGTAGTGTGGACGAGTAGCCAGGCTTATCTCAAAAGGGGTCAATGTGAGCTGTAGGAGTTAAACAGAGATTCACAGTGACAAGTATTCAAGCAAACACCTACACACAGAGTTTCTTGATAAAACAATTAATGTATTTACCAGTCAGTTAATGTAAGCCTTCTTCAGAAGGGAGCACTGTAAAACGCCACACAAATACTTCAAAACTATACACTCTCTTAAGTTCAGAATCAGTAAATACCCATTTGGGGGGATGTCATACAGCAGAGACGTACACCCACAGGTGACTTCAATAGCTGGGGTGCGGTTGACAATGTATTACTGTATGGCATTCAGAATTGGTTTAAGAGTAAGTCAAAGGAAAATGTGATTAGAGCACACAAGATGCCAAATTATTCTTAAGCAGGCAAACACTTTCAGATCCCCCAATCGGAGTCATTCAGTGAAACAGGCTAAGCCAAAGTCAATAGGCAGAAGTCTATATGAACTGAAGCACTTCTTTGCATGTAAGTAGAAACGTCTTTGCACAATGTTTCAGAAGTCTTTGAAGAAAAAGATGAATCAACGTAGTGCCACAAGATGTTAGACTGATGAGTAGTAGAAGATGCAAGCGACTCTACAGCAAGAGGCAAGTTCTCTTAGGCTTTGTACAGTACCTTTAAAATGAAGAAAAGATGCAGCAGATGACTCCTATTCCTGTGCAGCTCTACAGATACTGTTCCTGGGCC
This sequence comes from Ambystoma mexicanum, assembly GCF_040938575.1. NCBI lineage: Eukaryota > Metazoa > Chordata > Amphibia > Caudata > Ambystomatidae > Ambystoma > Ambystoma mexicanum. The sequence continues at coordinate 337,714,180 of NC_090934.1, read as the reverse complement.
TCAGTCGTGGGGACAAAAGGGAGGATGTCGGGGGGACTCCTGCACTGGGACGGTCAAAACATGCAACCGGCAAACTTCACTTTCAGTGGCTGTTCGGTGTTTCAGCTCCTCGTGTCTACCGCAAATAGCAACACTGTGGTTCCTGACTGTCTAGATGGACTTTCCTTGCTTCTGCGGTCCCGCACTCAGTTGAGGGGGCACAAGCTTGGTCAGTCCGGCTTCCTGGGAGTCCAGAGGATCTTCCTGGAACTCTTGGCCCACTTAAAAGCAATGCACACAAACTGGTGTTCCTCTCCTTGGCTCTACGGTTTCCAGCAGCAACTCTGTGGAAATTCAACCAGCTCCGAGAAGGATGTCCAGGTGGCTTACTTTGGAGGTGATTGGTCCCACCAACTCAAGGGGAGAAGTCGTCCTTGCAGGGGCTTCTCTGTTGATGCAAACTTGGCATTTCAGCACAACTCTTCAAGTTCTTCTTCGGTTCCTTCGTCCAGTGGTCGACTCTGCCTTCCAAGCCAAAAGACTCACCTTTTATAAAGTTCTCCCCCTTTCATTCCAGCCTAGCTGTCAGTCACCCAGCCTGGTGGCTGTCCTTGCCAGTCAGTCAGCCGGCCAATGATGGCAGAGTGCATTTGGGTCTCCTAGGAGACTAAGCACAGGGAGCTTTGGGCACCTCCCTCACTTCCTGCCTAACCCACACACCCTGGAGCCAGAGGCTTCACTCGTGAATCCCGCCAAAGACAAAATGAACAAAGGGACCAAACCTGGTTTGGCGCACAGGGTAAATCTCAAGAAGGACCTTTCCACAAAGAAATAGTGAAAAATGAAGACCAGGGCCATTAGGTGCTTTACTGCAGCTGTGAACGCAGCCTACTGTAAATGCACACCACGGTAGTAAAAGCAAAACCACTGCCACCAGCCAATCAGTGAGGAAAGGGTAACATAAAAATGTTACATGAGAAGCTAGACTAAAGGGGATACTAGTAACCCCTCCAGCACCCTATGGTAAAATAGTGTGTGCTGGGTCTAGAAAGTTACAAATGTAAGTAAAGTCAATTTCACTTTACTGCTCTAGGAAACAGTAGTTTATCCCAGAGAAGGTATTTATACTTCGGGGAAATCTGGAAGACTTCCCTGTGCACCTGCTCTGAAGGTTCTGTGTGACCCAATATAAAAGATGCCTATGGAGTTTGTCAGGCCCCATAACCAAAAAAAAAAAACACAAAACTCAGAAATCACATGGAAATACATGAGTGGGAAAAGGAGTCTCACTCTCTCCAGGTTACAAAAAATTAACTCCTCAAAATCCAGCAAAGTTGCTGAGGGTATCTAAGGTAGAGGGAATTGGCACATTTCTGAGAATTCTCCCCAACAGGAAAGGTTCTAGGCAAGGATTTCCTCGCGGCTTGATGCGGCTCTGTTGATTTGGTGCCTTTTCCAGGAGCACAGAAGGCAGACCATTGTTGGTCGGATTCTCATTGTTTGCAAGGTCCAGCACTCTGGTGAGGGGACTTTTCAGACTGGAATCGTTCCTCTGGAGATCCAGCAGGATGCACGCGAAGTTTCAGCGAAATTCGGAAGACTGGACAATGGCTCAAGGTCCCAGGGTATTGCAGCCCTGCAAGGTCTCAGCACAGCGTGGGATGGCTCAAAATACAGGTCTTGAGTCTAGTGGGTTTCACCAGTCTGGGTCGGGGGCTTCATTTTCAGGGTCCTCAGGTCGATTGGAAGGAAGGTTAACAGCAGGCTCTCCGGTCACTGGAAATCATTTAAACTGCAAATTCTTAATCTTCCTCTTCGGTTTTGGTTACAGTGGTCGACTACCTCTTCAGCTTCCAGGTTCAGATTTTTATGCAGGAACCCAGCCAATCAAACATGGGTGGGACTCGGGGTGTGAGAGGTTGGCAGTTTGAACTGGGATCTCGCAGTCAGGCTGGAAGACAAAGGGCTGCAGAGTTTCTCCACATAAGGTGGGGGGGTGCTGGTCTCACCTAATAAAATGTAAAAGGGATCCAAAGATCCTTTCTACCCTTGGGAACTGTAGTTCTCACAAGGTTAGCCATAGAAAGTTTAAAAGGTTGCCCCTAGGGCAACCCAGCAACAATAGGCACTTATTACCAAAAAGTTGTCAAAGGATAACTTTGAAAAGCCACTATGGAGGGTCTTAAAAATGACACTGATAAAAGGAGTTAATGATTCTGTGAGTGGGGCAAGGAAGAGGTATAGGAAAAAAATAATCTACCAGCCCACCAAAACATTCTGCGGTTGACAGGTCAGGAAGATTTATCATTGATCTGAAAATCTTGCTTAACAGCATGTATTACTGATTTAGAAGGGGCACTCTCCAAATTCATTAGCTATGTTGCGCCCTAAGGAAAGGCAGCCGAGTGCCAGGATCAACCGAGAGGGTTAGTTTGTAATTCCCCCTAAGCGCTTACCCCCTTCATAATCGCCAAAAAATGAATTCCTACCTTTCTACTCTGTCCCCTCATCTCTTCCCAGGACCAGTCGCTAAAATGTGCTCTGGTACTATATTGCCAGATTACCGTGTCCCTCTAGTTAATGATCGCCAGGCAGTGGTTTCCCGACTCTGCATGCCTGACATTTACCTGGCCAGTCTGCCAATACCGCCTCCTGCGTGGCGGGGGCAGGCATACCGCCTCCTGCGTGGCGGGGGCAGGCAGGTTTAGGCTAGTGACCACGTGAGCATTTGCCACATTCTATTTTTTTTTTTTTTTTTATCCCGAACTGTGTTGATATGTTTACACAATTTATGATCTAAGGCATTGATGACTAGATGAGGGGCAAGCTAATTTATGGGCCCATTGATAAACCTAACATTTTCTTTCTTCTCAGGAAAATTGTATGGTGATGCTGAATATGTAGAAGAGAGACATCGGCACAGATATGAGGTAGTGTTTTTTTTTTTTTTTCTTTTCTTCTGGTCTTACGTCTATCCATTATGCAAGGAACATGGCGCAACTTCTCTGTTCTAACTTTTACAGGTAAACCCAGAGCTGAGGAATTGTTTTGAAGAACGGGGCCTCAAATTTGTGGGTCAAGATACTGAAGGCGAACGAATGGAAATGGTGGAGTTGGATGGTGAGCACTTAATTGGGTCATGTTTCCTACCCACAAATATATTTCCCATAGTAGAGCTTCAGTCAGTTTCTTTTTAAAATGGAAACTTGCAGTATGTGGTACTTTTTTATAAAAAATAAAATAAAAATGTTTTGGTTTGAATCTTAAACCTTTCATTTGTGTCATATTATATTGTGTACATACATATATTTTAATTACATAGTTTGTATGAATTTTCCTATTCTATGCTAAAAGTTCATTACAATTTTAAAGGTCACCTTTCCCAATCTAGTTTTCACTTTGCTGGTTTCCTGTGTCATTAACAATATCGCACCAGAATTGAATGATGGTGGTTACTACTTTTCTGTTGTTCCCCAGCAGTATTTGTGACCATCGTTCGCTAGCATCTAGCTCAGTCGTTGGCTTGAGGTACATATTGCTGAATAGATTGCGTTTCTCAGATAACGCTGAGTATTCATTATAACATGATGAATGCTTTCGATGGTGCTTAGTTCTTGACAAAACCTACAGATCTGGTCATTTTCTGCTTCATTGGTCATGATTGCTGCCACCTTCTGCCTGTATAATATCAGAAGTTTGAGGGAAAACTTGCCGAATTTCCTATGTAAGACGAGACCTTGGCACGCTGACAAGTGTGCCTTTGCTTTGAGGTGTACTGCCCATTCTTTTTCAGTTACAGATTATCAAATACCTTGGAATATGGATTAGTGTCTAATTGGACAAGCTTTTGTTTTTTGAGAAAGAGTGTTTGTTCTTTTGCTTGCCACATTCTTGCATCATGGTCATGATTTTAGTTTTTGCTGTTTATTTCTAGTTGGTTTTGCTCCATATAGTGTTGCAGATTATTCAGGGCAATGTGTAGGCCTCGCAGTGTTTGTGCCAGTATGAATATATCATCGGCGTACAACATGCAATGCAGAGTCGTTGCATTCAGTTTTGGTGGATTCGATGTTGGTGTGTGGTACTAGATATGTGAATACAATGTTCTCCCCAGCACTCCACATAAGGTGGGGTGTGCTGGTCTCACCTAAATAAAGTTTAGAGAGGATAACATATCAAGATATAAAAAATGGTCACCCTTGGGTGCAGCACTGTAGTGGAGGTATCAGCCTGCAGATGCATGTCACCAGGTAGTAAAGAAAAAAAGAAAGAAACCACTGCCACCAGCCCTTCAAGTGAGTTAGTGTAACAAAATGCAAAATGTTACATGAGGAATCGGTTAAAGGAGTTACTATGTAATACCCTCCGCACTCCATATAGGGTGGTGTGTGCTGGACCCATAAAGTAAAGATAAGTAAGGCCATTTTACTATTCTTGGGAACAGTATGTCACCCAAGAAAGTGTAGTTAAACATTAAAAGAAGTCCAAGGGACTTCTCAGTAGCACTGCACAAAAGATGCTGTGTGTCACAATGCAAAAGCTGATGCCTATGGAGTTTACCAGACTCCATAAAACAGTAAAACACAGAAAATCATAGTCCGGAAAACCCATGAGAGAGTGAGAAAAGTCCTACTCACTCAGGAGTGGGATTAAAAAGCCCCGAGTCCAGAAAAAGAGCTGGGGGTCGCTAAGTTTAAAGGGAATTGGCACAGAAATGAACATTCTCCCTAGCAGTAGTCCTTTACCTAACTAATCTCTTAGATGCAGGACTAGTTTTTAACTCGCTAAAAGTCCACCTTGCTGCCCTGTCTGCTTACACCATGGCTCAAAGCAAGGTTTCCTGGAGCAATGTTCCTGTAATTAAGGCTTTCATGCGAGGGGTGAAAAGACTTCAACCACATTTATTTAATCCAACTTCCTGATGGTACTTCAGTGTCGTCCTTACTAGACTTGGGAGCCCTCCTTTTTGAACCAATGCACAAAGATAGTCTTAAGGTTCTCACCTAAAAGACTGCTTTTTTGGTGGCTATTACTTCTATAAGGAGGGTAAGTGAACTGCGTGCGGTCTTAGTTCAAGACCCATTTGTTAACATTCATAATGGAAAAGTGGTTTTGCGCAAACACGCTTTTAAAAATGTCTTTAAGCGCCAACCCACCCATAGGCCTCTGAGCAGTACAACGAATACAACAAAACGCGCATAAAACAAAATAAAGAAAAAACAAGCAGAGAAAATACAGAAAAGGAATAAAGAACTCGTTCCGTTACTATTTGTACGTTTGTGGTAGCTGTCAACTTTCCCAAAAGGTAGCAATGACTCAAAAGATGGAAGATTACTATGTCCACAGTTGATGAAAATAGAATCTAAATCATTCGTCCAAGACCATTCCTTGATATGGCCCCTCTGCAAGAATATAAAATCATAGGTGCTTACACAACTCTCTCCAACTTTAGGTTCGCAACCAGGCCAAGACTTTTTTCTGGGGAGTATCTCTCGGCTCCTGTCTTTCAGATTTATTAACATTCACAAGTACAACATTTCTTTGATCCGCAACCAATCCTTATAAGTATGGGTTCATGATCGCTGGCATTCAAGTTTTTCTAGCACGTAAAACTCTATTCGAGGGGATTGGGTCCTCCGACGTATTCCAAATCTATGACAGTAATCACCACAGCTGTGCTGCTTCAGAAAATATTTCTGCGTCTGCGTCGATACGCTGTCCTTGAGGGCCTCCGTCGAGCCGACTTCACCGGATGTTATAAGTAGGACGCACGACGCCCGTAGCCTCAGTTCCGTTTTATCGCGAACGTGTTCGCTTCGGAGATCTCGGCGCGCCTCGACTCTTCTGAGTTCTGTTGTTTCGGTTCCCCGAACCTGTTCGGTTGTAAATATCTATGATGTCCTTGACTACTTCTACCCCGCGGCCGGTTTTTAAGAAGTGTTGGGAATGTGGGTCCAAGATGTCGTTGACTGATTCGCACATCGCTTGCCTCTGGTGCCTCAGTGGGTACCATGACACGGATGACTGTGTGGACTGCCAGTCGCTTACTTCAAAGGCCTTGCGGGAGCGTAAGAAGAAGCTTTCTTTAGGTAAGGTGGCCAAGCCCCGGAAGTCGAAGTCCACCGTCCTTTTGACTGACTATTCGAGGAGCGACTCTCAGCATCGGTCCGGGGGGCAGGGCGTCTCGGTCGCAGAGTAGGTCCCGCCATTCCTCTGCCTCTTCGAGGCACTCACGGAAGCGCAGTCGCCTTTCCCGTCCTCATCCGAGAACTCCGCCCGTCCCAACAAGCATTCCACTACTGCCGAATGGGATTCCTTTCGGCAGGAGATGATGGTGATTTTTCAGTCACAGGGCTCCGGCCAGTCCGCGCCGTCGAAAGACGCCAGCCATGACCATGCTAGAGACACCACTCGCACGCCTTCGGGCTCGAGTGGTCGTCGCGATCACCAGGTGCCTTCGAGGTCCCGGTCGTACAAGGTTGGTCACTCTAGACATGCCCCTTCCAGGTCCCGGTCCTCGACGCCCTCGAGACCATCGGAGCCTGTGATGTCTTCGAAGAAGACATCGACGCCTACGGCGCCGAGGTCGTCGAGGGACTCTTTCGAGGCTCTGCCTCCGAGGAAGCAGTTGAAGCCATCAGCTCCCAGGCTGTCTAAGGACACGCTCTGGGCTCTGCCCTCGAGGTCTGTGTCGAAGCTGTCGGCGCCACGCTCGACGTCGACACCGATTCCATCGACGCCTTTTAAGGCTGTTTTGTCAGAGGTTCCCCGTGGCATGGTGGAACCCCCTAGAAAGGCTCTGGCCAAGGCTAAAAATATCTTTGTCCCTTTTTCTGTGCCCTCATTCCAGCCTCTGCATTATATTTCTGAGGTGGATGAAGGGTCTGTGGAAGGTATGGTTCCTGGGGAGGTACCGGACGAGATTTTGTCTGGGCATAGCCAGATTGAAGACCTGCGGCAGTCATTGCACGACGCCAGTGGTCTGGTCACCTCTCTGGAGTTCTGTAGGTCTGAGCCTGGCACCCATGCCGAGTCCTCGTACCGGCGCCTTATGTCGAGGGTAACGGAATACTTAGGGTGGTCCGCGCCACCAGTGGATTTTCTGCAGGATGACCTGATGGATATCCTCGACCAAGGTCCACCAACTGACCCAGTACTGCCATTCCATATGGCCTTGCAAAGAAGGGTGGCGGCGGCTTGCACTGCCCCGGAGAGTCTCCCGGCAGTGAGCAAGTCTTTGCTGTGAAAATACCGTCGAGCCAGTAGCGACCCCTGCTACTTGACCACGCACCCCGCTCCGGAGAGTTTGGTGGTGCAGGCGGCTATGGCTGCAGCAAAGCAGGCGTCGTACCCTACCATCCCTCCTGATAGGGACGACAAGCGTTTTGATGGCTGGGCGAAGAAAGTGTTTTCTTCAGGGAGTATGGCTTTGCAGGCAGCCAACTCAGTGTGTGCCTTGTCACGCTTCGCGCACAGTCTGTGGAACTGTAGCTCGTTAGCGGCTGATCATATTCCCGAAGGGGAGGAACGGGATGGTTTTCTTGCCATGGTGCAGGATGGCAAGGATGCCATGTGTGAGTCCGTTCAGTCGCGTCTGGACATGGCAGATTGTGTCAGCCGGTCCATGGCGGCGAGCACCGTAATACGCAGGTTTGCTTGGTTGCGGAAGTCGGGGTTTGCTCCTGATGTGCAAGCCCTGCTCCTCAACATGCCCTTTGATGCTGAACATCTTTTTGGCCGCAAGGCTGACGAGAGCCTTGAGAGGTTGCAGACCTCCAAAGCTGCAGCAAAGTCGTTGAGCGCTGCAGTTCGCCAACCTCCGCCTTTTCGTCCTAGGGGACAGCAATGGAGGTGAGGTTCCGTTCGAAATTGCTCATCCTTTAGTAGATCGAGAGGAGCTGCAAGTCAAAGGGGCCACCGCGGGAGTGCCAGAGGTGGAAAACAGGGCACTCGAGGTGCTAAGGCCGCTCGGGCAGTTGCCTCTTTACCCTTGGGCAATGCCACAGCCGCTTCAGCTCAGTCATGAGGCCATGTTCCATGGATCGCCGGTTGGGGGAAGGCTGGCGCAGCATCTTGTGGAATGGTGTGCCATTACTTCAGATGTGTGGGTTCTGGAAATCCTAGCCCACGGCTACTGTCTTCCTTTCCGGCAGAAGTCTCACGACAATCCACCAGGGAATCTCTTTGAAGAGTCCGGATCCGCTCCTTGCGCAGGAAATTCAGTCCCTGCTGGAGAAAGGCGCCATAGAACTGGTGCCTGTAGCGGAGAGTAACAAGAGATGGTATTGCCCTTATTTTTTTATTTCGAAGCAAGACGGGGGATTGAGACCCATCATGGACTTGTGCGGTTTCAACAAACTCCTCAGGAAGGACAAGTTCAAGATGGTTACTCTCAAGTCCTCCAGGCCCTTCAACTTTAGGACTGGTTGGTGTCTCTCGACCTCAAGGACGCTTACTTTCATGTGCTGATCCATCCCAAGTACAAGAAGTACCTGAGGTTCGCGGTTGGCGACTCGCACTTTCAGTTTCGGGTCCTGCCGTTCGGATTGACCTCCGCCCCGAGGGCTTTCACCAAGCTCATGGTTGTGGTGGCAGCGTATCTCAGGAAAGGGGGGGATTCACGTCTACCCCTACCTGGAAGATTGGTTGATCAGGGCACGCTCTCCCGAGCAAGTCCTGGATCATCTGTCCGTCACCTGCCACTCCCTTCACAAGCTGGGCTTCTCCCTCAACTTAAAGAAGTCCCACTTGACGCCAACTCGGCGGCTCCAGTAAATCGGGGCAGTGCTCGACACATCCCTGGGGCAGTGTTTTCCTCCCCAGGTGAGGGCTCTTCACATTCAGCAGATGGTACACAATTTTCAACATGCCCAGAGTCTCCCGGCGTTCGAGTTCTTGAAGTTGCTTGGCCTCATGGCATCCTGCATTCTTCTGGTGCCAGAGGCCCGGTTGCGGATGAGATCGCTGCAATGGGCTCTCAAGATGCAGTGGTCACAGTCCTCCCGCAGGATGTCGTACCCCGTTCAGGTGCCGCCCTTGGTCGCTCAGGACCTTCTGTGGTAGGCCGACGAAGGCACTCTGAGGGGGGGGGGGCTCCATTTTGGCTACCCTGTCCGGAGGTGACTATCGTGATGGATGCATCCCTCACGGGTTGGAGAGCTCATGCCAACGGGTTGACAGTCAGCGGTCGTTGGTCTCCATCGGAGTCCAGACTCCATATCAATCTGTTGGAGCGGAGGGCCGTCAGGCTTGCCCTGAAGGCTTTTCTGCCCCCTTAACCTTCACGCTTGGCTTCTGAAAGGTTGAGGTATAAGGATTGGGACCTCCCTGAAGACGTGATCGAGGTTTTGCTTTCGGCCAGAGGGCTGGCAACAAAGTCCCTGTACCGTTGCCGTTGGAGAAAGTTCTGCGACTGGTGCAGGGTTAAGAATGTGGATCCTTTTTCATTTGACATTCCTGTGGTTCTGTCTTTTTTGCTTTCTTTAGCCCACAAGGGCTTGCAAGTGGGTACCATTTAAAGGTTACCTGGCGGCGCTGCCCATATTTAAGGGCACATCTGAGGAGTGTTCTTATTTTAAAATCCCTTTTAATTTCTCAGTTTCTGAAAGGGCTCACTAATGTGTTCACTCCGTCACCTTTCCAGGTGCCCGGTTGGGATTTAAACCTTGTTCTCAAGTTTCTAATGGGTGCTCCATTTGAGCCTTTACATTCTTGTCCTTTGAGACTGTTAACCCTGAAAACGGTATTTTTAGTTGTGGTCCCTTCCGCTCGCAGAGTGAGTTACAGGCACTTTCAGTTAAGCCACCCTTCACTGTGTTTCATAAGGACAGGGTTGTCCTTGGAGTTCGTCCTTCCTTTCTTCCGAAAGTAATGTCAGAATTTCATTTAAGCCAGAAGGTCATTCTTCTGGCATTGTTTCCTCCTCCGCATCCTGGTAAGGACGAGGAGAGGCTCCATAGGTTAGATCCTAAGAGAGCTTTAAGTTTCTACATTTCACGCATGTCCCGGGTCAGGGTGGATGATCAGCTCTTTATAGGTTACACTGGAAGGCGCTTGGGACAAGCTGTTACTAAGCAGACTTTGTCTAGATGGATTATCTTGGCAATTTCTGAATGTTACCGCTTGGTGGGTAAGGACCCTCCGGTAGTCTTGCGGGCCCATTCTGCTAGGGGTATGGCTGCCTCTACTGCCCTGCAGAGGGATGTTCCTATTTGTAACATCTGTGAAGCAGCCACTTGGGCTGCAGTCCATACTTTTGTACGATACTACTCCCTAGATTCTATCCATGGGCAGGATCTGGCTTTTGGCAAGGCGGTCCTTTACTCTGCAATTTGATTGGGCATTCTAAATTTCTTTATTCAAAATTATTTTTCCCTCCTCCATACGTTGGTACTGCTTTGGGAGTCTGTCATAGATATGGAATACGTGGGAGGACCCAATCCCCTCGAAGAACAAGTTACTCTTACCTAGTAACGTTCTTTCGATGGGATGGTCCGACAACTTATTCCATATCGCTCCCTCCCTGCCTAGCCCGCTACAGAATTTCTTCTACAGAATTGGAGCTTATGCTTCCGCAAGGCTTTCTGTGGTCATACTGGCAGAAGATTGGTGCCACACATTCTGAGGGAAAAAACTACAACTGAGGCTACGGGAGTTTTGCGTCCTACTTATAACATCTGGTGACGTCGGCTCGACAGAGGTCCTCGAGGACAGCGTATCGACGTCATAGACGCAGGACGCAGACGCCGACAAATTTTCTGAAGCAGCACAGCTGTGTTGATTACTGTCATAGATATGGAATATGTCGTCGGACCATCCCATCGAAAGAATGTTACCAGGTAAGAGTGTAACTTGTTCTTCTCGGAAGATCCAGTAGAATTCGACAGGTAACATCTGGGAATTAACGATTGAGGTCTGTGTGGTCACCTTAAATTCTGGAGCAATAAACCCATCCGGTGTGGCTAAATTAGGGAGTAAAATCTGCTGCCTGATGTTACCTTTTAAAGGGTACATCATTTGTAGCCAGTGAACTAACACCCAAATTCGGATATGTTTGACAACTGACCTCTACCTTACTAATAGATGCCTGTATCATAGGTGTTAGGACAGTTTTTCTGAAGTCCAACTACGGGCTTAGTAAAAAATTCAACTGAGGCAGTACAAGACTCCACTCTTAGTGTAAGGCTGTACCACCTGAGTTCATGGTAGCGTAGACAGAGCAGCCAGGCTTATCTTAGGATGGTGAGAGGACTGTAGAATCAGTATAAGTGAAATTTTAACACAAATGAGCCAAAGAAACACTGAAACACTTTGTATTGTAAAAATAAAGGATTTATTTAAATACCGATAGGCCCAGCTAAAACTAGGGCTAAGTATGCACTAAAACATTATATGAAATCACAGTATAAAAATGCAAAACTATACTTGAAGTACACAGACCCAAGTATAGACCTTATTTGAATACCTAATGGTAATTCTAGGGAAGTCAAAACCTTTTCATACACATTCAGTTTAGGTCAAGACTATTCTTGGGGAGTAAAAATTATTACTTTTTACAATTACATTCAGTAATGCAAGGGCAGTAGACCCTTCCAGTTGTATAATGATTCTCAGTACAAATCACTTAGTCAACTGGACAATATACCTTTGGTGAATAGTGAAACACTTATTCTAGGTGCAGTGAAAACCTATAACTACTTCTGTGATAACAAACAGTTCTACTAGGTGAGTAAAACCTAAGGATGTAATATACAATTACAGGTGCTTTTGAAATCAGGGAACCCCAGATTGAGGTAAGCAGTAATTCTTGTAACTCATTTTTGGGAAGCACACAGTTGACACAAGGTAAGTAAAACACACATACTTTTTTTAACCTTACAATAAAGGAGAAAGTAAAACCCAATGTCACACTTTACTGAATGACTCCAAGTTCTTCTAGGTAGGCAACAACCTAATGTAGACTTATTCTGGACAGGCTAGCAGCAAGTCAGGGGAAGCAAGACCAGTTGGGGGACACTCATACAATTATCCTCAAAGGACTATTCTGGTGATACCAACACTTTGCTTTTGGGAAGAGGCCCAACCTAATCACAGGAGAGTAAAATACCTTCACATCTACTTTCTATTAGACTGGCAATACAGTTGCTAAGGAAGAAAAGATGTAAACCATACTTTTAAGAATAGTGCATCACACATTCAAGATCAGTAAGAACTTTTGTAACTGTTCACTCTTAGTTACCAACCAACTCTTTACAAGTACGTAACTTTTAAACACTTATTTTCTTTTATAGACAGAAGTCCCAATCCCTGGAAAGTTTTTCCCTTATTCTTGGAGCATGAGTGTTCTCAGTGGCAGAAGGGAGGGGGACGGGGGGTCACTAGAACATGGACCAACTGGCAGTGTCAGAAGAGGTTCAGTGTCAGAAGAGGTTCTTTAGTAGCAAAAGTCAGAGTTCCTTAGGAAAACTGGGCAAACAGGTGAGTACTTTACTTCTAGGGTTATAACAGGGTCCAGGGGCTTCACAGAAGACACCCTAGCAGGATTCTAGCAGTGGGACTGGGTGCACTGGATGAGAGGCCTCCCCATCACAGAAAACAACCCTCAGCTACACAGAAATCCTAACATGCTTAAGGTAAGTACATACCAAAGCCAACACAGTACCTCAACATTGGAGATTTTGCAGCAGGAGAACTTCAGGGTCTGCAGCCAAATACCCGGTCAGTGGATTCCTTGTTGTGGAGACTGAAAACAAGACCTCAGAAGGGACTTTGCAGCAGGGATCGATGAAGAAGGCTCTAGGCAAGGTTTCCCTCGCGGCTGAATGTGCTACTGCGGATTTGGCGCCTTTCAAGGAGCAGAGAAGAAGACAGAAAATCGCGGTTGAATTCTCATAGTTGCAAAGGTCCAGCACACTGAGGAGACTTTTCGGACTCGATTCGGGTCTCTGGAGATCCACCAGGATGCCCACAAAGTTTCAGCGAGATTCGGCATTCGGAACACTGTGCACCGCACGATGGCTTGAGGTCCCAGGGTATTGCAACAACGCAAGGTCGCAGCAACGCGTGGCATGGCTCAAAATGCAGGTGGTCTTCAGTCTGTTGGGTCTCACCAGACTCTGGGTCGGGGTCGTAATTTTCATAGTCCCCAGGTCGATTGGAAGGAAGGTTCTACAGCAGGCTCCGGTTACATCGCAGGCTCTCCGGTCGCTGGAAATAGTTTCTGGTTTCGGTTCCAGTGGTCAACTTTTCTTCAGCTTCCAGGTTTGCAGTATTTATCATTAACTACAGCACAACCATTTTGCCAGCTTGTTTGACCCGTGCAGTGCAGGAGTCCCCTGACGTCCTTCCTCTTGTCCCACGACTGAGGCTCAGGAACAGCAAGATCTGCAGGAACCAACGTCTTCAGCTGCATCTTTTCTTCATATTAAGGTACTGTGCCAACCCCATTGAGAGAACTTACCTCTTGCGGTGAAAGTTTGTGAAACTTTCCCAACTTGCAGGCCTAATCAGCTTGTGACCCAGCATATGATTTTCATACAAACTACTTCTGAGAACTTTGAAAAAATCTTTACCGTAAACTGCTCTTTCCTATCCAAGACACTAGCCCATTGTACCTCGCGCAAAGATTCTCTGTGCCCACATCAAGCAAACCAACGAGATCTAACCAAACCAACCGTCTCGCCATTCCCAAAAGCCTCAAGATTAGAGCAGGTGGCTCCAGCTTCCCAGTTCTAGCGGCGACTAACTGGAATCTGCTACCTCCCTCCATCAGAGGCATTGAATCCCACATGGCTTTCAGAAAAACATTAAAAGCGCTGCTGTTCGTATAGCCATCTGCTCATCACACCAACATGCAAGCTCATAACCATTTTTTACTCTGCCTGTTAAAATGTGTAACTCATGAGCTGTGTATCACTGCCTGTAACGATGTAGATCCTACGATCCTATGTTCCTACCCTCACCCTAGTAACTAAGTCACATTCTTGCAACAGCGCCGCAATGCCGCTGGGCTGCCAGGCGCTCTACAAATATAAATAAAAAATTAGGCCTATTGAAATGAATCGAGTCCTCTGGTGAACTGAAACTATTTGCACTACCAAAGAAAGTATTTGTGGTATATTGTGCCTTTTTTACTCCCATTTAAAGTAACTGAAATGCCATTTTGCTCCTATTTCAGGGGAGCCCAATTTACTTATTGGTTTGGTATTGAAGTATATTTGTGTATGATATTAAGTTGCCGGCTTCTAGTGAATGTTTTCTAAATGACTGTGTAATAAATTAAGAAGTCTTTTACCAATAAACCAGGGCAAGTGTCTACTTGAACCACTGTGATTGTAAGACCTCTGTGTAACATCCTTTTACTGCTCACATTCCCTCTTGAGATAAGCCTGGCTGCTCAGCTCGCTACCAAAAACTGTGTAGTACAGACTTATACCAAAGGTTGGTTTTGCTTACACCTGTAGCCTGATTCTATGTGGTGGTCCCAGAGAGTACTGCATGCAATTATGCCTAACAGGGCACAAAGCATAAATTGATAAATCTCCCTAACACTACTCTAAGAACATAAACTACTAGATCTTTCGTTGCAAATATTCCTCTGTTAGGCAAGAGTATATGCAGTACCCATAGGGTGCACTAAAACAACCCTGACCACCTGGCAGTAGTAACGCAACCTTTGGTATAATTCTGTATTACACGGGTTGGTAGTGTGGAAGAGTAGCCAAGCTTATCTCAAGAGGGGTCAATGTGAGCTGTAGGGGAGTTTCACAGAGGTTCACAGTGACAAGTATCCAAGCAAACACTTACACACAGGGTTTCTTGATAAAGCAATTATTAATTTATTTGCCAGTCAGTTGATGTAAGCCTTCTCAGAAGTGAGCACTGTTAAACACCACACAAATAAATATACTTCGAAATTACACAATCTCTCAGTTCAGAATCAGTAAATACCCATTTGGGATGGCATACAGCAGAGACCTACACCCTCAGGTGACCTCAATTGCTAGGGTGCTGTTGACATTAATGTATTACTGTTGGCATTCAGAATTAGTTGAGAGCAAGTCAAAGGGAAAGATTATTAGAGCAAACACGATGCCACAAATATTTCTTAAGCAGGCAAATGCTTTCAGATACCCCAATAAGAGTCATTCAGTTAGAACAGGCTAAGCCAAAGTCAATGGGCAAGAGTCTAGATGGGCTGAAGCACTTCTTTGAAGGTAAGTAGAAAAGTATTTTCACAATATTTCAGAAGTCTTTGAAGAAAAAGATGAATCAATGTAGGGCCACAAGCTGTTAGATTTGTGAGCGGTAGAAGATGCAAGCAACTCTACAGCAAGAGGTAAGTTCTCTTAAACTTTGTACAGTACCTTTAAAATGAAGAAAAAAGATGCAGCAGATGACTCCTGTTCCTGTGCAGATCTCACTGTTCCTGGGCCTCAGTCGTGGGGACTCCTGCAATGCACTAGGACAGTCAAAACTCGCAACTGGCAAACTTCACTTTCAGTGGCTGTTCAATGTTTCAGCTACTCGCGTCTACCGCAAATAGCAACATCACGGTCCCTGGCTACCGAGGTGGTCTTTCCTTGCTTCTGGGGCCCCGCACTTTGTTGAAGGGGCTCAGGCTCGGCCAGCCCTGCTTCCTGGGAGTCCAGAGGATCTTCCTGGAGCTCTTGGCCAACTTAAAAGCAACGCACACAAACTGATGTTCCTCTCCTTGGCTCTATGGTTTCCAGCAGCAACTCTGTGGAAATTCAACGAGCTCCGAGATGGATGTCCAGGTAGCTTACGAGTTGATTGGTCCCACCAACTCGAGGGGAGAAGTCGTCCTTACAGGGGCTACTCTGTTGATGCAAACTTGGCGTTTCGGCACTGCGCCAGGGCTTCAACGGGCAAACCAACAGTCCAGGACTTGCAGCAGGCGTCCTCTTCAAGCTCTTGTTCTGTTCCTTCGTCCAGAGGTTGACTCTGCCTTCCAAGCCAAAAGACTTACCTTTTATACAGTTCTCTCCCTTTCATTCCAGCCTAACTGTCACTCAGCCAGCAGGGTGGATGTCCTTGCCGGACAGTCAGCCAGCCAATCATCACCAAGTGCATTTGGGTCTCCTAGGAGACTAAGCGCAGGGCGTTTTGAGCCCCTCCCTCACTTCCTGCCTACCCCAGGCACCCTGGAACCAGAGGCGGGCTTCACTCGCGACTCCCGCCAAAGGCAAAACTAACAAAGGGACCAAATCTGGTTTGGTGTGCAGTAAATCTCAAGAAGGACCTTTCCACAAAGAAATGGTGAAAAAAGACCGGGGCCATTTTGACAAAAATGGCACCCTTGGGTGCTTTACTGTAGCTGCAAACGCAGCCCGCTTTAAATGCACACCACAGTAGTAAAAACAAAACCACTGCCACCATTCAGTGAGGAAAGGGTAACCTAAAAATGTTACATGAGAAGCTGACAAAGGGAATACTCAGTAACCCCTCAAGCACCCTATTGTAAGATAGTGTGTGCTGGGTCTAGAAAGTTACACATGTAAGTGAAGTTAATTTCACTTTGGTAGTTCATCCCAGAGAAGGTAGTTAAACCTTGGGAAATCTAAGACTTCCCTGTGTCACTGCACTAAAGGTGATCAAATGTAAACGATTCCTATGGAGTTTGTTAGACTCCACAACCAAAAGAAACAGTGTACAGAAATCGCATCAAAATACATGAGGGAGAAAAGGTCTCACTCTCTCCAGGTTAAAATAAATCAAGTCCTCAAAATCCAGCAAAGTTGCTGGGGGTCTCTAGAGGGAATTGGCACATTTCAGAGAATTCTCCCTAACATCCTCTAGATGCAGGGAAGCTACCTAGAGTTCTGTTCACACCTTTACACAACATTACTGCTTAGATACACGTTCTAAGACTCATTCTCAGGTGGGTTGGGCAGAGTTAAGACATCTAGTTGCTGCTGTTACATCAAACATCCCATCTCCATCTCCTGGTACTGCTCACTAGTCTATGTACAGAATATGGTTCTAAGCAGATTCACAAGCATCAGAAGACCTACATTACTTACTGTAATCGTATTTCTGGTGCATGTATCTGCTTTGATTCATATGCATGCCCACCCTTCCTCCCCTCTTGGAGTTGAAGGAACATAGACATCTTACACCTTTCTATCTTTCTGTACTCACTTGCGCACTCTGTTCAGGCTTGCTCATGGCAGAACAAAAACAACCAGGGGCGGGTCTCGACGCAGGAGGGATCATGGGTACACTTCATGTCAGAAGCCCAGGTCGACGTCCCTTTCCGATCTTCGAAAAAAGATGCAATACTACGCGATTAACACTAGATGTCGGGCTAAATGCACAACATGTGAATCGAAGCAGATACAAGCACCAGAAATACGATTACGATAAGTTACTTACGTCCTATTATTTTGACTTTAGGTTGATCATATAAACAAATAGAATGTGTAAATCAACAAGCCCCCATTTAAATTTAGCACTAGCCGTACAATGTTTGTAGTGGAAATAACTGGCAGTAAAATATCACAGGATTATGTTTATTCAAAGAAGATGCAAAGGTTGAGCAGCTTTAACTAATGTATTTTCTCTGTAATTGCTTGCAGTGTTCTTTGGCAAGACTTTAGATTGCTGGTGACTTAATCTTTTTTTTTTTTTTTACACATCTATTTTTTTATAGACCATCCATATTTTGTTGGTGTTCAGTATCACCCAGAGTTTACATCGAGACCCATAAAACCATCACCCCCTTACTTCGGCCTCCTCCTAGCTTCAGTGGGGAGGTTATCACATTATCTTCAGAAAGGCTGCAGACTTTCACCCAGGTAAGCACAACCCTTTCCAAATCTGATATTTTTTCATTTCCTATTCTGTAAATATATACATGTCTGCAGTATGTAAACAAAAATAAAACTGAGTTAAGGTTACTACATATGACATGTAAACACTCTGGCAATCCCAAACTTCGTCATTACAAACATCCAGTTTTAACATAGTCCTCACACTACAGATTGAACCTGAACTCTCACTAAACTACAACTTTGTGACACCCACTTTAAAGTTTAATGTGTAGTGTAATGGAGTGAGTTTAGACTGCATGTTT
Organism: Ambystoma mexicanum; assembly: GCF_040938575.1. Classification (NCBI taxonomy): domain Eukaryota; kingdom Metazoa; phylum Chordata; class Amphibia; order Caudata; family Ambystomatidae; genus Ambystoma; species Ambystoma mexicanum. The sequence goes on along the minus strand of NC_090934.1, from coordinate 337,696,107 downwards.
CAAGTAAACTTGATATTCACCTAATTCCCATAGATGATGAGAGATGTATGTGGTCATATTTTGTAAGTCTATTTTTGTCCTTCGTCGTTTGCATGTTCCCTGAATAAAGCTTGAAAATCCTGTACTCTATATTCCTGTGTTGCTGTTTTACTTGTGTTCTGAGCATTTACCTCCCATTGGACATACCTCGAGTGTCCATTCTGAGCCCACCACTCTTTAAACTGTTCACATCTCCCTGGGCAAACTCTTATCCGAAGACTTCTCGTATCAGATTTCTGTCAATATCTTAATCTCCTTTACCTTTTTCCTACCCGACGTCTGTGAGCACATCACAAATGTCATCAGACATTGGATAGCACTGCATTGTATGTTAAACTCTTCAAAGACTGAAGTCCTCTTTCTCTCAGCCTTCAATACTGACCCTACGCTTGGATTCCCCCCTAACTCCGTTTCTCCTGAACTCCTTCCACCATCATGTAATGCTCGCAAACTTGAAATCCTCTGACAGACAATTTAAACTACATCACTGTCGCAAGGATCAACTTTGTAACTATTAGGGAGATGCTCTTGCACCTCAACTAACACCCTGGTCTCTGCCCTGGTTCACAGTAGACTGAACTACTGCCCGAGTGTACTAGTGGGTCTTCCGCTCCACTCTCCCCTCCAAAATAATACTTTACTTTGGGCAGGCTGTAGAGTATGCGTGTAGCAATCTTCTCATTCATCAGCATGCTGCCACGTTCCTAGTGGTGTTTTATGCAGAATCCTTGTTGTAAAATAAATCCATGGCGTAGCCTCCTACTACCAGCCTGAATTTGTGCTTTTACTGCAAGAGTTATCTCCCCCTCCCCCTTGTTAAATCCCACAAAACTCCCCCTTCAACTCCTGCACAACCGCCTATCTTTGCTCCTTTACCAGCCCTTTGCTCAATCCACCATCAAAGCAGTCCATTTAGTACAGCCATTTAGTATCAAGCTGAAGGTGAATCTGCTAGCCAGAGAAGGTGCCTCCTTTACCCACTTCCATCTCTTCCCCTTGAGCTCCCTGCCCTGGCAAACCTCAAAGTAAAAGTGTGATTGCTGACTTAATGCCTTTAAAGTACAGACTATGTATTGTTGCCATTCTGGTATGCCCACTCCCGGTGCCCCAACAACCAGTGTATCACTAGCCACATTGCAACCGTAACTCTAAGAAGCTCAGTAATGGGATTGCCTCTGCTGCTTGTTCGTACTTCATGCAGTTCTTCTTGTCAAAGGTGTGTGTAATTCGCCCCACTGGCGAGTTGCCCTGCACTTTTTGCTGGACTACTGGATTTAGGTCTGGCTCTCCTGGGTGAGTGGGAACCAGTTTCCTCACTCTTTTCTGTGACTGAGAACCCTTTTTTGGTTTCTCTTGATGGTGTCAGCTTTCCTCCATCTTTATGGCATCTGCATTTTCCTATTGCAGCACTGTTTGGGAGATTTTAACTTCTCCAACATGGGGTCTGGCATGGATTCATATGCTCTTGAATATTCCCGTCGTCAGGCCGGGAATCCTCAGTAAAAGAAACAGTTTCACTTACAAACTGTATTTCTCCTCTAAAACAATCACTATCCTCTGGGTCCTACTGCCCCCAGCCAATGACGGTCCTCTCCCTAAGCCCCTCTCCTTGCAGCCATCTTCAGATTTTTACTGCACGCTTCAGTGTTTTTGATGAAAAAGTTCTTATTTTTGTGTCAAAAGAGCCAGTGTGCTCTGCTCGCGACAGCAGGGGTCTGTTGTTGGTGAATATCAGCGCCTCTCAAGGGCGAAGATCAAAGTTTCTTGGAAGTTTCCAGAAGGCCATCAGGCCTACTCCACCCTCTCTGACCATGACGGAAGAGAAGGAAGGAAGGAAGATCCCTCTTCAGGCCCTGCATCAAATGCGGGCTGCGGAACGTGTTTGTGGAAGACGAGCACCTCCAATGCCTCTTCATCCGGACCACAAGGAAGGAGCATGCAATATCTGCCTCGGCTTCTCCAAGAAGACTAAGGACTGTCACAGTAGACTTGCGGCATGGCTGAAAGCCAAGGCCTCTGCCCCGTGCCCCTAGCAGTTCCGAGGAGCGGGCTTAGAAGTCCCTTGAGGGTGCCTCACCTGTGGGGGCCCACGACAAGGCCAAGCACTGCAAGTCAAGGTCCACCGGGGTCGCCGCGCAAGCAGGTCCCCTGCGATGGACGGGGCGTGTTCCACATCACCATCCACCTCCATCACCAGCCAACGATCGAGCTCCTCCAAGAGGAAATAGCCCAACCCAGCTAAACTGCGGGAGAGGCCAGAGAAGGCAAGGGCAGAGGAGAAGAGGGCCGATCTGCCCAAGAAGGCCCAGTCGGCGCAAGAGAAGACTTCGTCGACAGTAGAGCTGGTGGTGGCTGCTCTCGCAACGGCTAAAGAGGCTGACCCCATGAGGGTAGCCCCCCACAACGCAGAAGGTGTCCCTACCTCGGAGGCGGGAAACTGCTGCAGTGACTTTGGCAAAGTCCACAGGCACGCTGGAGAAGAGGATGCAGTCTCTGAGCCCGGCTCCAACAACGCAGGATGGAAAAGGGGGAGGGTGGTTTGGGGAGGGTGTGAGGCAAGGAGGCCCCCATCCAACCTTAGGCCGTGCCCCAGGCCATTGATGTGTCGTCCACGGACAACGAGGACCTGGCGTCCTTACACACGATCCACGAGGATGTGGAGGACGACTACAGCGCAGGGCCTAGTGCTCCATTACGCCAGCTCAGCCGAGAGATGTCGCTGAGCATCCTTTCGACCCTCCACACGGTGTTGGAGATCCAGAAGAGGATGCCGCAGGGGCCGGCCCCCGAGGCCCTCGACCAACCTCTGGCAAAGAGGAAGCATTCACGTCGGGTGCCCTCTCCCCGGTGGACCCGGATACGGCGACGACAGACGACTATCTAGTCACAGCTGGTGGGGCTGGCAGCCAAAGGCATCCCCATCGGATAAGGGTGGGGTCTTTCCACTCCATGGTCGCCAAGGCCTCCGAACATTTCCAGTTTACGCCTGAGGAAACCAAGGAGTTTCCTGTACCAGAGGCGCAAGACCAAGAGGAAGACCAATCATGGGGGCGCCTCTTTTGGACGACATGTGGGATGAGGGCATGACTCTCTTGAAGAACCCTTGCACGGCTTCGGCCAAGAGGGATAGGCTGGAAAAGTACCGGATGCTCGAATCCACACTCAAGTGCCTAAGGTTGCAACCATCGGCAGACTCTGGTTTCGGCAGCCGTGAGAAAACTGTCGGCGAACCCTTGCTCGTCATCCTCGGTCCCTCCGGTCATCGAGGGTAAGAAGATGGACGCCATGGAAAGGAAGGTCATTTACACCACAGCGTCCATCAAGGCAGCCAACGCACTGGCAATCCTGGCCAGGTACGACCAGGAATTGTTGTACAAGCTGGGACCGATTCTAGAGTTCCTCCCCGACGACAAGAGGATGGAGGCAATGGCCCTTTCCAGGAGGGAGAGGTGGCTTTGGATCACGCCATCACGGTGGTGCTGGACATCGCCAACACAGGGTTCTGCCAGATGGGGGAACGGTGTCTGCCTTCGGCGTGAAGACTAACTGAAGGCCACGAATATCCATCAGGAGGTCCATGCTAGGGTACTGTACTTGCCCTTTTGACTGAGATCACTGCCCATCTAGGCAGATACAGAGACGGCCCGTTACCTGGGCACGCTCCAGCAACTAGACTCTTTCACTTCGCCTGAGGAAAGTCCAGCAGGTTGGTGAAAGGTTTCTCCTCATCATACCGCCAGCCCTCCAGGTCCCCGACCCAGGCCTACAGTGGAGGTGGTCGGCGCCAAAGCAGGCCTAAACCAGCCAGGACGTCTGGCCCCCACTTGTGCACCTCGGTGGCAGGCCGGTTGACTGGACAAGATCACCACCGACAGATGGGGGCTGGCCATTCGTGCCCGCGAACACACCCTGGAGTTTCAACACGGGTATAAGCGGATCCCTCCGGTGGCCTGGTAGGAGCAACTCATCCCTCCACTGTTGGAGGAGGTACAGGCCATGCTACGGAAAGGGGGGGATGGAGCTGGTTCCACGACGACTCCGGGGCTCTGGCATCTATTCCAGATACTTTTTAGTCAAAAAGAAAACTGGAGGGGGGCGGGGTTTGTGCTCGAGAGCCTGAGCAAGATACCCTGAATCGCGATGAAAAGGAGAGCCCAAATGTCGGAACCGGTGCATCATCACTTGGGTGAAATTCTAAGGTCCTCTGTGCAACGGCTGTTGCACAGAGGACAGACATGCGTGCGCAAGGGCTAATGGCGTTCAGAAAAAAGCGCCGACCGATAACTAAGATGTCTACCCCACTATGAGCCCCAATGCAGAACGAGCGGTGACGAGCACAGACTGCAGCCCAGGACGTGGAGGTTTCGGATGCCAGAACTGGCAGCATAATAACCCGGCTTCCGGCACACTGCATCGGACGCGGTGGGGGAAGCGGCTTATGCCCCGGAACCAGCGAGAATTGAGGCAGGGCGCCTGACGCATCGGCTCCCAAAGGAAAAGGGTCCCATAAAGACAGCAGCGCTCCAGCTCTGCGGCGGGCCGCCGCAGACATTGTAACGCTGCTCACCTCAGCCACTTTGGAGAAACCAACCGGACCCGCTGCACCATCCGCCTGCTGACACAGGGACCCGCGGAGAGGGGGTGATTCCAACTGCATCGGACAACAAATAAGTGCAGCGCTTGACGTGGTGTGCAGGGGCCATTACCCACAGACACAGAAGGGCTCGTCTCTCATGAAGTAGGGCCGGGAACTGCGCCTAGCATGGTTAGGAGGGACAGCCTGTAAAGCAATGCAGGCCGAGCGCAGACAATTTATCTGAAGGTTCCGCCTGCACATTAGCACATCCTCCTGCTCCGACAGCCTACAGGAGGATCCACCACACAATCTGCATCGCACAAGGGGGCCTCCACCTCCTTAGCTAACGCTGCATATTGGGGCAAGACTTGGACACCAGACCCTGTGATTGCCCTCAGGGCCCCTCAGGGTGTCAAAGGACACTGTGCCCATCGGGGGAAGGGCCAGAATTTTCCAGCGAAACCTGTTGTGCCCCACATTGAACACCTGGGATAGGCGTGGGCCCAAGCTTGAGAAGTGCAGGGCTGAAGTCCAAGCGCAGCATTCCCTCTGAAGTCACGGTCACACGGCAACAAAGATAAGAACATGACGCTCAAGGAGGCCCATAGATACAGGCCAGGTCCGCATCATGATGGCATGAGCTGCACCCATTAACCTACAGATTGATTGGGCAACAAACACAGGAAACCAATCTGATGGTCGAAGACCTCAAAAAGGATCTCCAGGACGTGCACAATCAGTTGTCGACCCAGGCTGAAAGGACTACCAACAACAAAAAACGCATTAGTGCCATAGAGGACAATCAAGCGACAACTTAAACAGTGTTTTATGGGAGGTGCAGCACCTGGGGGGAAAACTGATTGACCAGGAAATTCGATCACGCCGCAACAATCGCCGAGTAGTCGGGTTACCAGAAAATGCAAAGGCCCGGACCTTGAACAATTTATGTATTTCTTACAGACCAACCTGCACCAGGGAGCTCATCACAGAACGAATGCCTAGAGCCCCCATACCGAAGCCTTCACTGAAAGAGTGCCCGAGAGTCATAACAATGAGGCTACTTAATTTCCAACACAAAGTGGCCATTTTGAAAGCCTACAGAGCGACTCCCACAGTCCGAATAGATGGATCTTAGATGAGAATTTTCAACAACTACTCAGTGGAGGTATCTAGTCGTAGGAAAAGGTACAACCCAATATTCGAGGTACTAAAAGCATCAGAAGTCAGACACTACCTTAAATTCCCAGCGACATGGTGCATTCAACATAACACACAATGGCACTCCTTTGACGAACTGGCCTGGCGCTTTCTGCAGCAACAAAACATTGTAACCTCAGATTCGGAGACTGCTTCCCACGCAGAGGGGGGGGACAGTCCAACCCCACCGCGCACCACCCAGAGCGCTAAGGGGCAAGAAAGGGGAGATGGCAAAAGAAAAATGGCAGAGGGCCCTGCAGATGGAACCCTGGTCGCAACAAACCCAAAGACCCAACCTGAGGGCGCTCAAGACTGGCCACTGGCAGGAGCCGAATGAAACCACCCTGGCGGTGGCCCCAAAGTGGCGGGGAAGGCTCTCCAAACTCCAAAGGGGCTGGAAGACCAGAGCCATCGCATATCAGAGCACCACATGCTGAACATTCACCTGCCTCCACCACTCCGATACCAGAGTATATATGGGCAGTCGGAGTGAGTCCCCGGCTCGCACTCGCCGACCCCGTATATGGGCTTTGAAGCATTGTATTGGGGTATGGGCCGAGAAATGGGCCAGCCCAATGTTACTGTTTACGGTTACAAGCAGGTCAATGTTCAGACCTTGCAGTTAATGTGGTTTGGGTTTTCCCCCACAGGTTAAATTGAGCTAACAGGGGGCACAACCAGATAGAACGACCATTCATGAAGGCATCTCCACTTACCCCCATGCGTTTCCCTACGCTGCCCATCAAACGTCTCCCGATGGCTAGGCTTACCTTAGTGATGTTAAATATCCAGGGCCTGGGCCACCCTATCAAGTGACGATGAATGCTAAACTACATGCGAGACAGCCAAAGCGCGATTGTCTTCCTACAAGAGACTCATCTCAACTAAGTGTAAGCTGAGAACTTGACCCACGGCTGGGTGGGAACTACTGCTCACTCCCCCCACCAGGGGAATCGGGGGTGGGGGGTCTCTATTTTAATTCATAAGCGAGTCCCACTACAGATCCTGCGCACGCATAACGATAGAGATGGGTGGTTCATCCTTCTACAGGGATGGCTCCATCAACGCCCAATCACTTTAAATATATAAGCTCCCACATCAGATTCCCCGGCATTTTTTACCAACCCCTTTCTAGAATGTGCCCAGTATATGAGCAACTTCACTATAATCGTGGGCGAATTGAATGTAACTCTCAATCCAGATTTAGACCGCAAAAGCCCCAAGCCCTCTAGCACGCCCGACCCCAAAAAAAGACTTGCCCTCACAACCCTGTTGAGGGATCTGCGGCTGGCAGATGTCTGGAGACACTCTCACCCAGATAAGCAGGACTTCACCTTTTATTCCCACTGTCATGGCAGCTTCTCCTGCCTGGACTATTGGCTGGTACCAGAGAATGCAATGCATATGATTAACAGATGTGAGATCGAACCAATCACTCTTGTCAGATCACGCACCGGTCACACGTCATCTCGTAATTCTTGATATGCCCTGTAGACTACCAGCCTGGCGCCTCAACATGGCGCCCTCCAATATCCCGACATAATAGAACACCTCTTAGGGGGCATTGAGGGGTTTTGGGAAAATGTCACACCTGGATACTCCCCATACAGATGCTGGGACGCCTTCAAGGCATTTCTCAGGGGCCAATGTATAGCACACTGGGCATATAAGCGTTAGAAATGGGCGAGGGGGGAAGCGGATACCAGGCTCATGGGGAACCTGTCACAATTGAACTTCAACACAAAAAGACCCACAATAAACAGATCAGACACCAGATTTGCACTCTGATGGGCAAAATCAAGTTACTCACCACAAACGGGGTGCAAAATTCCAACACCAGTTGGTCGCAAAAATATTACATAAAAGGTGGCGGACCCCTTTGCAGAATGGCGCTCACCTTAAAACAACGCCAAGCTACACAAATGATTGCCTCAATCAGGGACAGTGCCGTTACCCTGGTAGCAGGTGACGAATTGATCGATAGTTTTGCAGAATACTATTGTGAACTTTACACCGCCTCCGAATCCTTCACGCCACTGGCCGTTGACACATTTCTGAGCTCAGTGCCGATTCCTAGAATCCCGGCCGAACAAATCGATGAATAAGACGCCCCTATATCCACAGCTGAGGTGACCTGTGCTTTCCTATCCCTTTCCAAGGGGAAAGCGGCAGGCCCAGACAGAATCCCCATAGACTTGTACGGGAAATTAGCGAGACAATTGCACCTATACTCACAGCGGTATTGGAAGAGGCACTGGTACACAAACAGCTACCGAAGTCCATGTTGGGGGCCAACATCATAGCCTTTCACAAAAATGGCAAGGATCCGGAGGTCTGTGGCTCATATAGGCCAATTTCATTAATTAACGCAGACGCTAAGCTCTTAGCTAAATGCCTGGCTCAGCGGATCGAGAACACCCTGCCACAATTATTTCACAGAGATCAAACTGGCTTTATAAAAGGGCGGTACTCCAGTGACCATATCCGCCGGCTCCTACACATAATCGCAGGCGAGAAACCATCACAACGCCATAGTCGCAGTAGACGCCGAGAAGGCGTTTGATCGAGTCCAATGGAAATTCATGTTCAGTGTCTTACCAAAATATGGATTCCCCCCACGCCTGATTCAACTGATCAAACACTAACCCGACGGCCTCTGTGGTCATTAACTGCATAGCCTCCACAGAATTTACCCTACAATCTGGCACTAGACCGGGATGCCCACCATCACCCATACTTTATGCCCTCTCTATTGAACTCCTGGCGATTAGATTGTGTATCGAACTGGACCGGCATTCATCAGGGTACAGAGGAACACAAAATCTTTATATGCAGACGATCTTCTCTTTTACATCAGCAATTGTCATACATCCCTCCGCTACGTCAAAACGATCCTACAAGCCGTTGGCCCCATGGTGGGGCTATAAGGTCAACTGGAGCAAATCTGAAGTTATGCCCCTCTGATGCGACATCCCCAGGGACCCGTGTGGCATGACACCCTTCTCGTTCCAGTTGAACTCAGTAAAATACTTGCCTCGCTAGTGGAGCTCTGGCACCTCAGTTACCCTCAGATTGTAAGAAACCTCCAGAATGACCTCGGGAGGTGGAACACATTGACCCTATCAATGTTGGAGAGAATCAATGCATTGAAAATGAACTCCTTTCCAAAGCTGATCTACGCTGCAATGATGATCCCGACTGGTCCGACACCTCACATGTTAAAAGACCTTGACAAAGCCATCAGTAGATTCATATGGCGGGGAAAGAGGGCTCGGAATCGGCTGCCTATATTGCAGGCTGACAAGTCTAATGGTGGCCTGGCGGTCCCATCCCTCAGAACATATATTCAAGCCGCACAGGTGCTGTGGATAAAAAGATGGCTCAACATTGAGGAGGACACAAGTTGACATAACCTGGAACTGGCTGCTATGTCCCCACTAACACCCATTGAGCTCATGGCAACCCCACCACAATATCTTCAATTATGCATCAAGTCCCACCTGATCATTGGCCGCACCCAGCTACATTGGCACAAATTGCGCACAACACAAGGTGTCCAGGCCAAGGCAGCTCCGGCCTGGACCAGCATCAGATCGATCCTACAATTTAGAGCAACGCAAACGATTTGCAGAAGCCATTTGGGTGCCTGGGCCAAGATGCGGATAATGGACATTACAGAGGGGGTCCTGCTGGGCTTCCAAGACGCTAGCAGAATCCTGCACCTAAAGACTGGGGATTGGCTCACATATCACTATATCCAAGCAACGATCGCTAAGCACACCACACCACACCTGTCACACGCAGGCAGCCCCTTGCACAATGCGAGACCGAAATGGCACACATGTTCCCGCGAATACGCACTTTCTACTTAATGGCCATACCAGACAATAAAAATAGGTTGTGCACGCTTGCAACAACCTGGTCAGGAGACGTAGGCACTCCAGTAAGCGTAAAATCCCTACAGCGTTGTTTTTCGTCTATCCACATGGTCTCTATAAATATCAGAAATGGGGAAATCCAATTTAGAATCTTGCAACGTCTGGATTTTAGGCCAGCCAAACTTTACAGCATGGGCCTTGCACTCACGGGGCTTTGCTGGCGGGGGTGCACCGACACGGGAACAATGGCTCACATGCTTTGGTCCTGCCCCGCTACGACCTGTACTGGCAGGGGATCCATCACAAACTTTGAAGCATTAAGGGAGCGGACGTCCCATTCACCCCAATGGCGATGCTTCTCGGCCACGAGGACGAAGGATGGCACAACGACCACCTCACACGCAAACATATCTCTCTCATGACCTTTACAGCACGCAAAGTGCTTTTGCTCCATTGGAAATCCACAATGCCCCCTAAGATCGCGGGATGGTCAGACGTACTTTCAAAAGCCTTCAAGCTTGAAACGGCGGCCTTTACGAGACTATCTAGCCTCAATCCAGCAAGAGCAGCCTGCTACTGGGAAATGTTGGAGAGTTATGTATGAAACAGACTTGGCCCGACCCCGTTTGGTCCTCGTGGGGCCGTAAGCTCCCTGGCTGAGCGTCCGCCCCCGTAACAGTTATTTGTACATTAATGCTTATTCGTATCTGAATGTATGATCTCTCATCCTTCCAATCCGGTCTGAACTGCTTCATCTAGGGACGATGACTGTATTTTCTACCGTTTGTACTCTGTTATGCTCTGGCTATGTTATAAAGGTTTTAAAAAAAAGAAAGAAAACCATGGGCTGGAAGCCCATTCTAGACGTGAAACGTCTCCAGTACCTCCAGTCCCAAAAAGTCAGGATAGTCCAGTTGCAGCACGTGTTCAGCCAACTGGAAAGAGCAGACTTCTTGAATGTTGCTCGACCTGGAAGATGCCTACTCCCACGTCCCCATTCACAAGAAGCACCGACTGGTCCTAGGCTAGGTAGTGCGGGCGGTGCTACCAGTACAAGGCCCTCCCCTTCGGCCTAAAGTCGGCCCCATGGGTGTTCACGAAGTGCCTGGCACCGGTGTCGGCCCATCTGTGTCAACGGGGGATACACGTACCTCGACGACTTGTTCATGTGGGCCAGTTCGCGGGTTAGCCATCGGACACAGACGACCATCCAGCTGCTGACGGATCTGGGATTCTCCATCAATTATCCAAAGTCCTGCTTGACACCAGACTCAATACGGTCTCCTGCCTAGCGTCGCCCTCTGAGTAGAGAGTTGTCACCATTCTGGGGAAGGTTTAACGGCTGTTGTCACTGGAGACCACCACGGTGCGGAACATCAAGTCGCTGTTCGGCATGTCGTCTTCTTGCATCTACCTTATCCAGCTCTGCAGGTTAAGGATGCAACCTCTTCACGAGTTCCTGGATACAGGTGTTCAGAAACTATGCGGACAAGATGCCGCTTGACGAGGAGTTCCATCGGGTGATAAGGTGGTGGGGCCTTCACTCCAACATCGCCCGGGGCAGAGGGTTTCAAATGCCCCTCCACCCCCATACCAGGAAACGGTCACCACAGGTGCTTCCCTGGAAGGCTGGGGAGCCCACACTGGATGTCTGCACACCAGAGGCCTGTGGCTGACACAGAAGGATTTTCACATCAAAATCCTGGAACTGCGGGAAGTGTTCTGGGCCCTCAAGTCATTCCTTCCGTCTCTGCAGGGCAAGGTGGTGAAGCTCTTCACGGACAACACCACAATGATGTTCTACATCAGTAAGTAGGGGGGCACTTGATTCCCAGCGCTCTCCAAAGAGGCGCAGGACTTGTGGCACTGAGCCGTCGGACAAGATGTTCCTTGTCCCCTTTTACCTGACGGGAGTCAAGAACACCATTGCTGACTCCCTCAGCAGGGAGTTGTGCTCCTGCCATGATTAAGAACTTTGGCAGGACCAGGTGGACCTCAACTTCATCAAGTGTGGCGGGCCCCAGATCTATCTGTTTGCGACTGCGGCAAACACCAAATGCTAGAAGTTTGCCAGCAGATTCCACCAACCGAGGAGCCTGGGGGACGCATTCTCCTTCCTGTGGGAAGACCTGTTTATGTACACGTTCCCGCTGTTGCCTCTCTTGCTATGTGTCATCAACACACTCAAACAGTGCCGATGCAGGATGAAGACAGAGTCCACAAGAATGAATGAGTAGGAAAAGGCTCCACTCATTCAGGATTGAGAGAAAAAGGTCCAAAAGTCCAGCAAAAATTGCTGGTGGGGGGGGGACAGGGGGGGTCTCACTAGGAGAGGGAATGAAGCATAAACATGGAACAAGTTACTTACCTGTGACTTGTTCTCCAGCATGGGTCTGGCATGGATTCACATGCAAACCCTCCCTCCTGCACCTCAGTGGCTCTTCTTGGTCATACTGCCACTTTACTTGCTTACCAAATCTGAATATGCTGGGCAGGGGAGAGGCTTAGGGAGAGGACTGTCATTGGCTGGAGGAAGTATGACCCAGAGGGCAGAGATTGGTTTAGAGGAGAAATACAGTTTGTAAGTGAAAGTAAAACTGTTTTTCTTTTACTGAGGATTAATGGCCTGACTGGGAATATTCATGAGCATGTTAATCCATGCCAGACCCATGCTGGAGAGCAATAGTTACAAGTAAGTAACTTGTTCCATGTTTATGCTTCATTCCCTCTCTTAGTGAGACCCCGCTCCCCCAACAGCACTTTTTGCTGGACATTTGGACCTTTTTCTCTCAATCCTGAATGAGTGGAGCCTTTTTCTACTCATTCATTCTTGTGGACTGTCTTTTGAACTCTATTCTTTGTATTCCAACTGTACTACGGAGTTTGTTTATTTATTACTAATTATTACTAATGCGCGCCAAACCCAGAGGTAACAGGGCGCAACAGTAAGAAGATGCACAGCTTACAAGGTTACACAGTAGGTAAAATTATTACAAGCAAAACATAAAATGCATTAAATTACAGGTATGAATAAAAGTTAAATAACGACATGAGTACATATATACAGGGAGGTCCTAGGAATAGCAGTATAGACGGTATATATACAGGAGACCTGAGGCTAGGCGGCAGGGAGAGGAGCGAGGTTAGTAGTCAGTGGAATTGAGCAGGTTGATATAGTTTTTTTTCTAAAATGTAGGTAGGGTTAATCTGCTCTTAGCTCATGAGGCAGGGAGTTCCAGAGCTTAGCAGCCTTCACAGGGAAGTTGTTACCCCAATCTTGGTAAGTCTGAATCTCGGCACAACAAGGCAGTTGGCATTACCAGTTCTTGTCGGCCTGATGGTCATTTTTCTCTTTAATCTGTCGGAGGTAGCTAGGGGCAGCGTTGTCTAACGCTTTATGGGTCAAGGAGGCAGTTTTTAACATGATTTTATTCTGAATGGGGATCCATTTGTGTTGCCTTCTAATGATGGAGATATGATCTTTTATTGATACCTAGTGCCGATCTTAAGGCATTATTTTGAAGGGTTTGTAACCTCTGTATGATAGTTTTATTAGCGCCACTGTATAGGGCGTTGCAATAGTCTAACCTTGATAGTACTAATGCTCTGGCCAAGATCATGCAACTGTTATTTAAAAGGAACAGTTTGTAAGCTCTAATAAGCTTACAAGTGTAAGCAGTAGTGAAGGCCAGAGATTTTACTTTTTGTCAAAGGACCTAGTCGAATCAAGGTAAAAACCTATGGTTTTTACCTCCTTAGATACTTTGACATTTCCATCTATGGGGAATGCAGAGTATTCAAGACCTAATTTGTTGATATTGGAATTGGGTGCCCGGGATTATTAGCTCTGTCTTCTCATCATTCAGACATAGTCCATGTGTGGCCATCCATGCCTGGATGATGAGATATATCCTATTCACCAGCGCCAAATCCTTGCCGTAATCCCCAGAAAGAGGGAGGAGAATCTGTGTATCTGCATAGTTTTAGTGTAGGTGATACCCAGAAGATCCAGATCATCGAACAAAGGTTTGGTGAATATGTTGTACAGGGTGGGGGACAGCATGAGCCCTAGGGTACACCACACTTGATAGGGTCTGCTGCTGCTGAAGGAGAAAAGACCCTCATGGATCTCTCACCCAAGAATGATTCGAACCATGTGACGGCTTCTGTGGAAAGGTGAGCTGCTAAATACAAATGATTGCACAGGACCTTATGATCCACAAGATCAAATGGCGCAGAGAGGTCTTGGAGGAGGGCTGTTTTACCCTTATCTCTCAGCTCATCGATCTGTTTTTTTAAATCATTCAAGGGGGTTTCTGTCCCATGTAGTGGGCGGAAGCCAGATTGTCTTAATCCTAGGAGCTTGTGTAATTCAAGACATTTTTGGATGTGTGTATATGCAACCTTATCCAATATTTGGAGAAGGAAGGGTATCGTCGTGATGGGACGGTAGTTTGTAGGAATGAGTGGGTCTAGGGTTTGTTTCTTTAGGAGAGTGGGTGGTGCCAGAGATGAAAGTGGCATTAATCAGTTTAGAAATGAAAGGTGACAAGTCTCTGGCAGCATCTTTTATAATTTGAGCTGGGCAGAGGTCACCTTTACAGTTGGACAGTTTAATAGATAAGATAACTTTCTCTACCTCTAGGCTGGAGGTTTTTGTGAAGCTGAATCTAGTGGGCCTGGTCGAGGGTGTGTCACTGGGGCCGAGGGTGATAGGAGGGTGCTGTATATTCAGGGAGTCTTTTTTTATTTGTGTTTTTTTTGTTTTATTTTATTTTGAAGAATCTTGACTTTATTGGCTAGAGCATTTTGAATGTCTGCACACCAAATTTTGTTTTTGATGCAGGTGTCAGGTATAGGGATCGGAGACTCAAGTTCTTTTAGTATCATAAAGAGTTCCCTCATACTTGAGTTGGAGTTAGCAATCTGCTCGTTGTAGGAGTTTTATTTAGCTAAGCAGATTTCATTTTTGTATTGTGTGTAAATTGTAGTTAGGCTGACTTTGTTTTCGGTAGTTGGGCATAATCTCCAGGTAGATTCACATTTTCTTTTTAGGAGACGCAGGTCCTTTAATTGTGGAATAAACCACTTGTTTAGGTGGCCTTTGGGTTTACTTGGTCTCAGTTTGAGTAGTGCAATCTTATCCAATGTGGTATGCATGATTTCATTGTGTTCATGCACCAGGGTGTCGGGGTCTAGGTTGTCAAGCAGTGAATTTAGTGCGGGGAGGATGGCAGGGATCAGGTAATCAATAACTTACCCCCCCCCCAAAGTACCTTAGGTTAGAAGAAAAATGTTTGCGATGTATGCTCCGCGATGTTGCAGCTCTGGACCGGACCTCTTGATTACTTGGTCTGACTGAAGGCAGGACAATGGAGGGGATCCCATAGCAGCAGTCTCGAGAGAGGATCTGGGGCACAACTTTCAGCAACTTCTTGGTTCACTCTGCGTTTTGGCACCTTTTCTGCAGCACCAACAAAAGGACATTGATCGCCCGCTCAATTTTCTATGTGTCCTGCAGTCCCACACTCTGATGAGGGGGCTTGGGTGAGTTGGATCAGATCTCTGGAGTGTCCTTACGGGCTTGGCAAACATTTGTACGGCTTCAGCCTTTCCACCACTATGCACGCGAAATGGGCGGCAGGTATCCTGGTATTGGGGTTCCACAAACTTCTATGATCTCGGGAGATGGCTCAATACAAAGTTCGTCTTGGGACTGGTTGTTCCCACCACCTGAAGGAGTCTTCTTCGGAGCGCCTCTGCCGCACAGAAAATGGGGTCAGGACAGCAGTGGTCTCTTCACTGTTTTGCAAAGGGTCTGCAGGCGTCTCTGATTGCTTCAGCTTCAAGTGGTCAACCTGCTTTTCACGCCATAAGCATCACCTTTTACACAGTTCCAGAACACACACCTCTGCAATATCTCAACATTTTACAGAAAGGGGCGTTTGGGACAGCAATACCCCATGGGGAACGAACACACACACACACACTCACACTCACACTCATGGACATAGCCTGCGGTACAAAAACTACACAATAGTTGGTAGAAAACGAACACTGCCACCACCCATAACTAGGAGATTGTCTATATGACTAAAGTCACACGAGCAGAGAGAAGGGTGATGCTAGGTATCTCTTTGGTATTCCACTGAAAGTGGTGTGCGCCCAGACTACAGAGTTTTGAGAGCGATACTAAACATCTCTATATCCTTAAGAACTGTAGTTACTTGAGAATACAGAAAAAGGAATCTTAAAGGGGGACCCTAAGGGTCCCCATCAGCACTGCCCATAAGGAGCTGTGTGATACAGTAGTAAAATACAGAAGCCCTTAAAAGCTACGTAGCAGACCAACTCTGTATTGAATACCTGGACCCTGCCCTACATCGTGACTAAATCACCACGGCGAATCTAGTCTATACTCTATCCCCGCTGTATACTGATTGCTTAGCTACTGTCTCTGCATAATCATGTCTAACTGCTCCATCCTCCGATACTAGCCCAATTGTGTCCCATGCTTTCTTTGTTGCACTATGTGCCAAGTGCCCTGCATATTATGACCGCTCTAAATCTGGATCACATCTATTGATATGTATACTGCATCGTTTCTTCTTGCCATTGAATATGGCCTTCACTCTGTTTTGCACTACCTGCCACCCCATTGCCTAATAGGCCACTTGCACTGCATTATTGATCGACTAGACATCTTGCATTGCTCTTACCCGTTCTGCTGGTGAGCACATTATTCGCGTAGAGAATCTCTTGCTTTATGTAATGTATTTATCTGCCACGCTATTGCCTAGACAGTCTTCCTGATCCTCTGACTGTTGGCCTCTGTGCATTTAGCCTATCTGCGCCTATATGGTACTGCCCCTATGTGTTTGATTATGCATACACTGATGCTAGGAACTTATGCCAGGAATGTATGCCCCCACTTTTCGTAAGGTACTCATTGCTTCTTTACTGCGTAGGCAGATTCTTGATCCACCCCGACTATTGACATTCACTCTCTGCATCTAGCCTATCTGCACCTATATGGTACTGCCCCCACGTGTGATTGTGCATACACAGATGGTAAGAACATACCCCATTCCCTCCCACTATGTGCTTTACACAGCCTACATGAACTGTATCATCGTCTCCTCAGTGATCCATATATAACTATATTGCCCACTTTACGCTGTCCCAGTTCCAGGCGCTGCCTGCTACGCTCCTGACCTACCAAGACGCATAACCCTACCACATTACCATTTGCTAAATATGCTATTGCAAAATAATATCTTGTTGGCTATAGTAGCCACCATACTTTCCCTAACCAGTAACATACAATATAGTGACTGGTGGCCTCTCCCACACAAGGCTGGTCAAGTCTCTCCCATACATATGAGAATGACAGCTAATAATTTTAATATATCCTATCTTACCCATTGTAATATCTCGGGATCTAGAGTACTTGCAACATACCCTTGCACGACTATTGCTAGAAACTTAAACTCAGCGCCAGACTACCCAAACTACACAAACCCCTTATGAGATCCTTACACCCCAGTTAACCAGAGGAAAACCTGCACCACCAGTGTGAAGCCGTTGAATTCTAACAAACCTATATCTGACCCGGCCCTTTGTGCCAATGCCATTCAGCACACGACTCCTAAACCCAAACCAATTGACCAGCACACTTAGTCCTTTCCATGACATAGCTCAAACAGAGGCCCTCTACCTTAAAGGAGCCCTCCCGAGTATGACATCACTCGTTGCCCATGCCACGGACATTTCCGACCCAATAGTGGTTAACAAATTGGACTTCCTCGCCATTACCGAGTTGTGCTCTTTGTCCGTAGTAGTGTTCTTACTATTTCTGGTTGGGCAAGGTGGGACAGTTGGGCGGCCATGGGAGGTGGTCTGGTGGTTGATGGTATGAAGGACACAAGGGAGTGATCTGTCCAAGTTAACAGCAAGATGGAGGTGATGGTGGCACTGCAATTATAGCCGGCTACCCAATCTAGGGTTCTCCCTTTGATATGGGAAGACTTGTTGGTTTTTTGTGAGTCCTAATGCTGTAATGGTGCTGGCTATTTCTAGGGCGTGTTTGTCTGCCGGGTCATTAAAGCCTAGATGAAAATCGCCTAATAGTAGTAGTTGTGACTTTGTTTTGAGGTTGTCGGCTAGTATACTGTACATATCATCTTCAAATGTCCCGAGAGGACCGGGTGGTCTGTAGATTAAATGGACAGTGAGTGACTGTGAGTTGGCTAGGGGGAGTTTGGCCGTAAGGATTTCACAAGATTGCAAGGTTTGAGGGGGGGCTAGTCTCAGTGAAAGGCTTACTCTGGATATTATGGCGATATACCTCCGCCTCGAGTTCCATCTCGGTCTTGCCTAGATATTGTATAGCTATCAGGGATGGCTAACATAAGAGAAGGACCTGCAGCATTGTGTAGCCATGACTCGGTAATGGCGAGGAAGTCCAATTTGTTAACCAGTATTGGGTCGGAAATGTCAGTGGCATGGGCAACGAGTGATGTCATACTCGGGAGGGCTCCTTTAAGGCAGAGGGCCTCTGTTTGAGCTATGTCCTGGAAAGGACTAAGAGTGTGCTGGTCAATTGGTTTGGGTTTAGGTGTCGTGTGCTGAATGGCATTGGCACAAAGGGCCGGGTCAGATATAGGTTTGTTAGAATTCAACGGCTTCACACTGGTGGTGCAGGTTTTCCTCTGGTTAACTGGGGTGTAAGGATCTCATAAGGGGTTTGTGTAGTTTGGGAAGTCTGGCGCTGAGTTTAAGTTTCTAGCAATAGTCGTGCAAGGGTATGTTGCAAGTACTCTAGATCCCGAGATATTACAATGGGTAAAATAGGAAATATTAAAATTATTAGCTGTCATTCTCATATGTATGGGAGAGACTTGACCAGCCTTTTGTGGGAGAGGCCACCAGTCACTATATTGTATGTTACTGGTTAGGGAAAGTATGGTGGCTACTATAGCCAACAAGATATTATTTTGCAATAGCATATTTAGCAAATGGTAATGTGGTAGGGTTATGCGTCTTGGTAGGTCAGGAGCGTAGCAGGCAGCGCCTGGAACTGGGACAGCGTAAAGTGGGCAATATAGTTATATATGGATCACTGAGGAGACAATGATACAGTTCATGTAGGCTGTGTAAAGCACATAGTGGGAGGGAATGGGGTATGTTCTTACCATCTGTGTATGCACAATCACACGTGGGGGCAGTACCATATAGGTGCAGATAGGCTAGATGCAGAGAGTGAATGTCAATAGTCGGGGTGGATCAAGAATCTGCCTATGGCAGTAAAGAAGCAATGAGTACCTTACGAAAAGTGGGGGCATACATTCCTGGCATAAGTTCCTAGCATCAGTGTATGCATAATCAAACACATAGGGGCAGTACCATATAGGCGCAGATAGGCTAAATGCACAGAGGCCAACAGTCAGAGGATCAGGAAGACTGTCTAGGCAATAGAGTGGCAGATAAATACAGAGCATAAAGCAAGAGATTCTCTACGCGAATAATGTGCTCACCAGCAGAACGGGTAAGAGCAATGCAAGATGTCAAGTCGATCAATAATGCAGTGCAAGTGGCCTATTGGGCAATGAGGTGGCAGGTAGTGCAAAACATAGTGAAGGCCATATTCAATGGCAAGAAGAAACGATGCAGTATACATATCAATAGATGTGATCCAGATTTAGAGCGGTCATAATATGCAGGGCACTTGGCACATAGTGCAACAAAGAAAGCATGGGACACAATTGGGCTAGTATCGGAGGATGGAGCAGTTAGACATGATTATGCAGAGACAGTAGCTAAGCAATCGGTATACAGCGGGGAGAGAGTATAGACTAGGTTCGCCGTGGTGATTTAGTCACGATGTAGGGCAGGGTCCAGGTATTCAATACAGAGTTGGTCTGCTACGTAGCTTTTAAGGGCTTCTGTATTTTACTACTGTATCACACAGCTCCTTATGGGCAGTGTTGATGGGGACCCTTAGGGTCCCCCTTTAAGATTCCTTTTTCTGTATTCTCAAGTAACTACAGTTCTTAAGGATATAGAGATGTTTAGTATCGCTCTCAAAACTCTATAGTCTGGGCGCACACCACTTTCAGTGGAATACCAAAGAGATACCTAGCATCACCCTTCTCTCTGCTCGTGTGACTTTAGTCATATAGACAATCTCCTAGTTATGGGTGGTGGCAGTGTTCGTTTTCTACCAACTATTGTGTAGTTTTTGTACCGCAGGCTATGTCCATAACCTCGGTAGTGCACAATAGGGGCACCCAAGTACCAACTTGGGGCTGCCCTTCTTTTTTTGACATTACTACCGCGTTGGTACTTTGTGTGTGTGTGTGTGTGTGTGTGTGCGCTCCCCATGGGTTATTGCTGTCCCAAACGCCCCTTTCTGTAAAATGTTGAGAGATTGCAGAGGTGTGTGTTCTGGAACTGTATAAAAGGTGATGCTTATGGAGTGAAAAGCAGGTTGACCACTTGAAGCTGAAGCAACCAGAGACGCCTGCAGACCCTTTGCAACACAGTGAAGAGACCACTGCTGTCCTGACCCCGTTTTCTGTGCGACAGAGGCGCTCCGAAGAAGACTCCTTCAGGTGGTGGGAACAACCAGTCCTAAGACGAACTTTGTATTGAGCCATCTCCCGAGATCATAGAAGTTTGCGGAACCCCAATACCGGGATACCTGCCGCCCATTTCGCGTGCATAGTGGTGGAAAGGCTGAAGCCGTACAAATGTTTGCCAAGCCCGTAAGGACACTACAGAGATCTGATCCAACTCACCCAAGCCCCCTCATCAGAGTGTGGGACTGCAGGACGCATAGAAAATTGACCGGGCGATCAATGTCCTTTTGTTGGTGCTGCAGAAAAGGTGCCAAAACGCAGAGTGAACCAAGAAGTTGCTGAAAGTTGTGCCCCAGATCCTCTCTCGAGACTGCTGCTATGGGATCCCCTCCATTGTCCTGCCTTCAGTCAGACCAAGTAATCAAGAGGTCCGGTCCAGAGCTGCAACATCGCGGAGCATACATCGCAAACATTTTTCTTCTAACCTAAGGTACTTTGGGGGGGGGTAAGTTATTGCTTACCTGATTCTAAGACGCCGCTCCATAGCATTGGATTGCATGTAGAGGTGCCCAGGGTAACCCCCTTTTACCTCCGATTCAAGCAACTGATTGTGTCTTCGAGTCCTTTAAAAAGTCTCCCTTTTTAGTTGTTAACTTGCTGCTTCTATAACACTAGTCTGGAATTAATCCACAGGAACTCTTCATATTCTGCTGCTTGTCAAGTCGTTGAGCCCTCTCCCAACTACCTTTTAGGTAGGGTTGCATTTTGGGATTTAAAAGACTTGGTGGGTGAAGAAACCCTCTCCAGAACATTGAACCAGGCTAATGTTACACTAACCATTTTCCTCCCTTTAAGTGACTTCACTATACGTGTTTGCAGAGTAAATGCATTACTGTAAGAACTGTTAAGAACCGCAGGTGCGCGCAGTAACCGATAATTGGATAACATTGTCTTTTCCCTTTCTAACCTTGCTACAAATGTAACTGCAAACACAAAAGTGAAAGTATCCTTTGAAGGGTATTCCAAAGTGTTATAGTGTAAACATCTAAAGTATTTAAAGTGATTCTTGTGTGTATATATAATATATCAATTATGTGTAAGAGTTTCTTTGATGTGCATGTCTAACTAGGTTCAGTGTACTTATCTACAGCTCTCATCTTCCTCTTAAGATGAGCTTGACTGCTCTGCCACTCTACCAAGGTCCTGAGTTAGTACAGATTGATACGAAGAGTTGGAGATCTACAAACCACATGGTTAGCTTACTGAAGTTTTACTACCAGTAGGAAAACTCTCCTAACAAGCACACAGCTGTATCACCCTATTTCTGTGCAGACGATGACTGCAAATGGGGAAAATGTCGCAGTTTTTACAAATAATTTCTGTGAAAATATAGATGGGGTGGGATTGGGGGGTTCATTTAAGTGGGGGGGTGTTGTGGGGGGATCTTGCTTCGCTTTTATTTTTGCATAAATTAGTTATAAAAAAAATCAACATATTTGTTTTGATGCAATATTTTCACTTAGAACCCACATAGCACCTTCGGTGCAGTGTTGCTGGAAGCTCCTTGAGCATCCCTCTTTGGTGTTATTTAATTTTCCTTTTCTAACGTAAGGTTGCCAGGATAGGGGGGCTATGTTTTATAATACCTGCTTTTCTTTTGTGCGATCAGTAAACACCACTTTATGTGGTGTGCTGAAGGGACGTATTATATCCCTGTTCTGTGACCAGACAGAATGGCTGGTGGCAGTGAAGGATTTTCTACCGATTTTGTGAAACCCTTGTACCAAAATGGTGCCAGTCTTCTTTTTTCACCAACTTACGACTTGTCCTTTCTTGATTCGCCTTCTGCCAAACTATGTTGCGGGAAGTCCCGCTCATTACTTGGTCTTTGTCAGGCTCCCATTGGAAGCTGCTCAAATGCGCCAGTGTGTCTGGGAGGACTGGAAACTGGGGGCTTCCCAAAATTCCTCAGGTCTTTATCCTCCAGTGTGTCTGCTTGGATCCAGTTCTCACTGGATGCCTGGCTGTCCCCTTG
Organism: Ambystoma mexicanum; assembly: GCF_040938575.1. NCBI lineage: Eukaryota > Metazoa > Chordata > Amphibia > Caudata > Ambystomatidae > Ambystoma > Ambystoma mexicanum. The sequence continues at coordinate 337,673,802 of NC_090934.1, read as the reverse complement.
GGACAGCCACCACACAGTTTGAATGTGGCATGCATGCTGATTGGCTGGGTTCCTGCATAAAAGACTAGAGTCTTGATGCTGAAGCCAGAGTCCACCATTGGAAAATCCATTCCAAAGAAGAAGATGGGAGTGTTCGGGAGAATTTTCATTTCTGTGTTAATTCACTTCCACCTTAGAGACCCCCCGCCCCCCAGTGTTTTTTTTTTGTGTACTTTGGTTCGGCAAAATAACCTTAACACAAGATAAGACATTTACAATATAACGCATTAACATAATAAGGTCATGGATCCATTCTGATTAAATTATAAAACTTCAGATTTAAAATGTAAACACATGCAGTATACCCCAAGACATTGACTATGGCTTTGACTATGGCTTATTAGGATCCCAAGATAGAGCACATCATGGTGACGCCCACACTTCTTTCCAGACACAGTAGGCTGCCCCTGAAATCGCAAGGAAATTTGCCGCATATAGAGCAGACCAGAATTGGTTACCTTGGATGTTATCACAGTTGGAGACCAAGCTTGAATAGGCCCTGCGATATGTGTGGACGAGTGTGCTACATGGAGTCAATATGTGACGGCTGGATTCAATATGCTTAACACAGAGCCGACACAGCTGCTTTTCGAGAGCCGAACCCGACCAGCTCCCAATATATTTGTAAGTTGGTAAGATGTTTAAACATAAATATATGATGAAGGCTCTCATTTTTTGGGAGCAAGGTCGGGTAGGTGCATGGGCTGTCGGTTTTGAAGGGCTGCTGTCTGAACTCTGTATAGTGCCTCTACAAGGTGAGTTGTTTCAAAGAATGTATACGGTCCAAGTTCCAGGTTTACCTCTTCAATAGAGTCAGGTAATCAGGGAAATCAACTAAATCGGAGAGCTAGAAACCTATTTCTTCGCAATGAAGCTTTGTAGTTTTGGTCAATGCTACCAGAAAGGGGTTTTTGCAGGTCACAACAAGGCCACAAGCGACCAGACTCAAGAGTTTATCGTCCAGAGTACACAGTTGCAGGGCACAGTATAATTCGCACTGTTTGAGGAGCCAATGTGCCCAAAGCGACCAAACCCCCAATTCTAATCTTAGGTCTTCGACCAAAGTAGTCTTAAGGACGGCCAGGATCGACCTTAACAATTTACCCTCCAGTGTTTCCAGCCAGGCCACGTGTACTTCAGCAAGGAGATCCAAACCATAGGTCGGGGCAGGAACAATGCTTGACTGATAAATTTTAATCAGATCCTCCACATTGCCGCCACCTGAACTAGATTCAAACGGTTTTACCAATAGCCAGGTCTTCAGGATAAGGCAAGTGACAGTCTTGTTGGATTTGAACAAATCAGGGAAACCCAAATATGTGTATCCCTCCACAACCCTCTAATTTGGTGCCATTGAGCCACCATGCAAAGGGGCGTTACTGCTTTGACCTTCCACCTAGGACCATGACCTTTTGTTTTGGATGGATTTATTGTCTGGTCATTCGCCCTTGCATAGTCCCCTAATGCATTGATAGCTCGCTGGAGGCCTATTTGTGTGCGGTCCATAAGAATGGTATTGTCTGCATACATTAGCCAAGGTAAAGCCACCCCACACATCCTAAGCTGGAAAGATCTGATGCCTTGCATAGCAATGTCAAAATCTTTCGTGTACAGTTTATATAATTTTGGAGATAGTGCACATGCCTGTTTTAAGCCAATATTGGTTCTAATAGTATGGGACAGAACCCCCTCCTGTGATAGAGTAATAGAAACCTGGGTGTCAGTATATAGTTCCTTAATGAAGTGCAAGAGGACGGGATCTAAGCCCCACTGTAAATGTTTGCGCCAGAGCCTATCACGACACACTGTATCGAAAAGCCCTGGAGTAATCAACAAAGCACATGAAAATCACTTGCTTACCGGCGATCATATTAGCCAAGAGGCATTGGACGGCACAGTTGTTGTGAATAGTGCTGGGGCCCTTACGAAAGCCTGTTTAACAATGATGCATGCGACCTGAGGTTTCTGCCCAGATGTTACGTTTTTTTAATAGTAGAGTGAAGATTTTATTACAGGAGTCTAGCATGGCTAGCAGGCTGTAATTTGAGGGGGCCCCCGGATCACCCCTCTTATAGACTATCAAAATGGACCCCCCTGGAACTACTTGGAATAATGCCTGAAGACAGAATATTATGAAACCAAGGCGCCAGAATAGTTTCTCATGCAGGCAGATTGGCCTTAAATATGATGTTAGGAAATGAATCGGGTCCAACTGCCCGGGAGGACTTGAGATTTTTAATAACCGCCACAATCTCCTCCGCGTTGAAGGTGCCCACCACTCACCATGGGACAGGTAGTGCAGCCTTCTCCCACCCCCCCCCCCCCAAGAAGTAATTACTGAGGGATTTAAGAAAAGGGAACACATGTACGTCAACCAAGTTTCTTCTGGCATAGGGTTCAATTCCAAAGGGGAGTGACCTAGCATATATAACCAGAAAAATGACCAGAATTTGCCGTTCTCATTGGTGTGGAGCAGGTCAAACATGTTGAACCCTCTCACTCTGTAGGTGAAAGACCAAAGAAATATCGAGACTTAGTACCACAAAAGAAATACACCAATCACGGGCTGAAAAGATACAAGTATCTTTTATTACTGTACAGTTTACAAAGCAAAACAGATAGCTATCTGGCTCCCAACACCTCGCAGTGTTTACCACCAGACACTAGACCACCAGTGAGGAGTAGTGCTGGACATCTAAATACAGACATATTTATACCATTTTAGCAATATTGTCCAGCCTCTCTCCAAACTAACCATTCACTGGCTAGAGTGTGTGCCTAGTTCACATGACAGATGTTACAATGTTCTACAAAGGATTAAACCAGTTTACATGTCCATAAAATTACAATGGTGCTGTTGGTTCTCAAATCCATGGTAAGCCTTATTACACGAATCGTTACAATGCATCTCAGCCAGAACAAACGACCAGAGTTTACTTTCCATTGTCTTTGTGTTCATAGGAGGATGAGGTTTGTGAGTGCAGACAACACTTGAATGGCAGTTCATATGAAGCACAAGGTTTCTTTGCATAAGTTAAAATAGGTCTGCTCTAGGTCAGCCTAAACATTAACGAAACTCAAAGGTCGTTTGGCTCGACTGCAAGTCGAAAACACAGTCCACCATTTTAGAACATGGAACATGAGTCGAAATCAAAATAGTGGATGATTCTTAAAATGGCGGCGAAGTTAACCCAAAATCGGAACTTTGCAAACGCGGTTTTGTGTGTAATGCAAATGAATTTAGGCCAATATTCATAATGAGGCACTATATAATTACGGTTTAACAAAGGGACCCTTTATGATGGCGTAACCAATTTTTGTACTTCATGGTAAGTACTCTGAGCTTACTTTCCCGCACAGGAGTAGCAAGATCAACCCGCTTCTTGGTGGCAGTCAGTTCAACTCCGAAAGCCCTTTTCCTCTTCTGGATCACGTGGTTGCAGGGAGCAAGTCCACACCTGGGCCTCTGGGGTCCAACTCTGATTAATTATAGATGATTAAAAAAAACTGACCAGGGTGGACCGCAAGTCCCTGCCCGCTGTGATCAAGATATTGGTAATTGATTGGCCCTGGTTCTCGGATTATTCTTCTTGTTGATCATTGTATCTGACCAACATAGGCGGTTACCTGAAGTGTTAACTGCCACATTGGGGCAGGTTGACTTACTCCTCCTGCCCCTCCGAGGCCAACACCAAGTGATCACTCAAATTAGTTTGGACCATGGTAATCTGGGCGAGTAACCCCCATAGTTCTTGACATACAAATACGTAGTCTATGCATGAGTGGTGTTTACCATTCGACCAAGTATACTTAACATAATTTCCCCCGCCTAAAACCCAAACCCCCCCCACCCCACCTCCCCATCGACTTTCTGTTCAGGCCTATCCTGTTCCAAAGATCTAATTGGGCGAGCCAACTCTTAGGTGTGGGGTATGTTGACCGACCAACCTTTGTTACTGGACTGTTGACGTGTGGCGGCTCCCCCTGCCCTGATAGAATGGGCATATGTTCATCGAAGCCCCCCCGCGATGAGCCGTACCAGAGTGCCAACAATTCCCAAACTCTCCTACCAATAGTAACAGCATTTGGCTCCCCTAGTGCCCCTACCTCCCTGGGGGGAATTGTACAATTTTATGATCAGATTAGGTTCAGGGAAAAAGGTCTGTCCCTAATATAAAAAGGGGATTCATTCATATTAAATTTCGCCCCTATGGCAAGCCCCCCTTTTCCCCCCCCCCTCTTGCTAGCAGGTAAGCAGATCACATTGTACCCATTGATGTGAATTTTGTCCAAACACCATGTTTTCTGATTTTGTCCAAACACCATGTTTCCTGTAAGGGAGAAATGTAAAGAGGTCAATAATTTTAGGCCAATTGGATTGACCAAAAATAACTGAACCCCCTTGAATTCCAGGAGGCCATCTTCAGCGGTACATTACCCTTGGATGCTTATGAGTAGTCAACATGATGGTCTTCGGCGTTACTCGAACACCAGGTATCCCTTGGGCACTTCTCCCCAATGTGGGTCTTCCCCAAAACTATTGTCTGGGTGACCACCTCTGCTGAGGCCGGAAGGTCAGGCTAGGGATTCAGATGCCTGCAGACAGTCAGGTGAAATCCTAAATGTAAAGCTCCAAATAGTGAGCTCTCATCAGGGCCGAGATCGCTGAGGTAGTACATTTCCTCACTGCCCAATTAATGCTACTATTTTTTTTTTTTTTTTTTTGGCAGGACGATACGAGTAATGTGTCTGCTGGTAATATTACTGAGTGAGGGAACACTACAGAAGAGATTCAGCAGGAACCTCCTGTTCATGAAAGGGCTGTTGTGTTTAGGAGACCGTTCTTCCAGCTTCATTCCTTTGCCATAGAGCAGAGTTTTTGTGTGGCTTGCGCCCCACTGATGGCCATTGCACCAGTTTGCCAGTGATTCAACGACTGTCACCCCGGCCCTAGATCTTGAGACCTGCAGTCATCTTGAGCGGGTGCTATTCCCCCCCCCCCTGTTCGGATCAGTGCACCGATTGAAAGAGTCTGGGTGCTATCCTCCTGTCGTGTGGTCGAGGGTATGATGGGCACAGCAGTGTTCACATTCAGAGCCAGCCATCTTTGTAGGAGACCAAGCAAATACTCTTGTCTGTTAGAACCATCTGCAAGAGTCTTGGTGATCTTTGTTCGCTGCGCTTGCGTGTCTGCTCGGCACCTTGTTTGTTTGTATTTTTTTTACACTCGTAGGTAGATTAGACAACGGAGGGATCCTCACCTTGCCGATGTCACCGGCCGGCCCCGAAAGAGGGGTGGGGGGTGGCTGCCTGTCTCCATAGCCACCGTCACCCCCATATCCAGCAGCTGGGGGGGTGGAATGCACCATCTGCCCATTGATCAAGGGGCTCGTAATCCTCGTCCTCCTCAGTGTAAATAGAATACCGAGCAGAATTATCCTCGTTAATCCTATCCAGCCAGCCCGTTCTTTGAGACTGGCTTGTGAGATCAATTTTCAGAATGGAGGGAGCAGGCTCAGAGACAGCCCTCTCGCTATTGACATAGTTGGTCTATTACTCATGGGATCAATTATCGACCTAACGGAACCAGACTCAATGGCAGCCCTCTCGCTGTTTGTTAAAGAGGTTGGCCTATTACTTGTAAGGTCAATTGTCCGCCCAGAGCGTCCCGACTCGATCGCCCTCTCGCCATTTGTTATAGAGGTTGGTCTAATGCTCGGGGGCTCCTCATGTTTGGAATCGAAAACAGCCTCCTTCGCTAACACCACTGGTTCTGTGGGGGCCATAGGGGCGTTAGCCTGTGGCTTTTGTAGGTTTTCTGTTAGCAGTATTCTAATGGCAATTTGGTCCATGGCTTTGGCCGTACATAATTGTAATAGGATCTCCAAAGTCGCACTCAATGATGGGACGGCTGACGACGAACACCTCTCGTGCCTGATGGCCTGCTTGGAGGAAATATGGCCCTTGATAGAAAGTCTTTGATGGTCGTCAGTCTCCGTATTCCAAGAATTATCACTCTCCTCTGAGTAGCTGCTCGATGAATCAGATGAAGAGAGCAGCCGCTGTAAATCAGTAGTAGCCTATAATTGGGTTCTGATGACGTTTTCATGATATACTGCTGAAATAAGGGCCTTATCAGTCTTGACAGTCCAACCCAGGGAGTTCCTGTGCAGCTTCATGATCATCTTAAGTAGAGCATTATTGTTGCCAATTGAGGTTGAACCAGGTTGAGGGTGTGGTCCCGAAGGTGACAAAGATGGAGGCGGGGGAACCGGGATAGTCCCCTTCGGTTGTTTCCCCTGCCATGGAAATAGCATCTCCAGGCTCCATTAGATCAGTAGTGGATTGAATGACAAGCTTGTCAACCTTTACAAGCGATGGATTCGGGGCCGTTGGCCAAAATACCCCGTAATTAAGTTAGTTGGCTGTTAGGCAAGATTGTATGCAGTAACCCTGTGGGAGACTACACGAGTCTTGTCCTTTTGGCATTAGGTAACCCACCTATTGACCAGATTAGGCAACCCACCTATTACCTAAAGCCGGTAAGATAGCTCAGCTTGACCGCTCACTGCTGCGATCTGAGCGTGATCTGCAGGTCGCAGGTTCGAATCCTGGCAAGGCCAACTCAGCCTTTCATCCTTCCGAGGTCGATAAATGAGTACCAATTTCGGTTGGGTGATATTGGCTATTGTATGTAAATATTTGCTCTTTAAAGCGCTTTGGATTATGGCGCTATATAAATAACACATCATTATTGGTATAGGTCTGTGCTACACAAATTGGTTGTGATTGAGCAGACAGACTCCTCTCGAGGGGTAAATGTGAGCTGTAGAGCTGTAGCATCGAAAATCACACAAACAAGTATCCAAATAACACTTAGACTCAAGGTTTTCTAGTAAAATAATTATTTAACGGTCAGTTGTAAATAATCATTCTTTAAAAAGGGCAATGTGCAACAATAACAATATTACAGTTTCAAACCAGTTACCACCTATGAGGGACAGTTAGAATCAAAGTCAATGGGTAAGAAGAGTCTACAGGGAACCAGGACAGCCAAAGTCAATTGTAACAATGTCTATGGAGCTTAGGCACTTCATAGATAGCACAAACGTCTTGCACAAAGTTAGTTTGTAGAAAATCACTGTTGGGCCACAAGCTTTTAGGCTTGTGAACGGTAGAGCTGAGATCAACTCTAATGATGCAAGCTACAGACAAAGGTAAATACCCTGGCATCCAGCTGGCTTCTATTCTGGTTGCAGGGTTGCAGATCCCTGGGTTAGTCGTGGGGACAAGAGGGAGGATGTCTGGAGGACTCCTGCACTGCAGTTCGAAGGTCAGCGGCAGCTACCGGCTCTTTTCAGCTCAGCGGCACTTTGCGGTTTCAGCTACCGGCAAATAGCACCACTGCGGATCTTGGACACTTGATTTGCTTCCTGCACTCCTTGAGTCCAGTACTTGGTGAGGTGACTCAAGCTTGGGTCCTCCTGCTTTGGGAGGGTCCTGGGGATCTTCCTGGAGCTTTGGTCCGGCTTAAAGACGTTCACTTTAACCCCTGGCACTCCAGCAGCAGCAAAGAAGTACAGCCAGTTGGGGGAAGGTCTTCCAGCAAAGTTCATCTTGGGGGTTAGTTGGGACCACTAACCTAAGGGAAGAAGTCGTCCTCTTAGTCGATTCAGAAAAGCAGTTTCAACACAGCAGCCGGGCTTCACCAGGCAGTTCAACATTCCAGGAGGTTGCAGCAAGCTTCTCTTTATGACTCCTTCATCGGATGTTTCGTCCAGTGGTCATCTGTCTTCTGTTCAAGAAGCCTTGCCTTTTATGCACGTTTCTCCCATTCATTTACAGCCTAGCTGTCACTCGTACAGCAGGGTGGCTGTCCTGCAAGTACAGCCAGCCAATCATCACTGGGTGCATTCAGGTTACCAAGGAGACAAAGGACAGGGAGTTTCAGGCACCTCACTCGTTTCCTGCCCTGCCAGACCCACTGGAGCCAGAGGCGGGTTATAGTACTGAAGCCTCCCAAAGGCAAAATGAACTAAAGGGTTAAACCTGGTTTGACGCGCAGAGTAAATCCCAAGTAAGACCTCACAAGCAAGAAATGGCAAAAAGACCGGGGGCAATTTGACACAATGGTCACCCATTGGCGCTATACTGCAGCTGAGGATTCCATTTAAAGTCATGCGGATAACCTACAAATGCTTACATGAGTAAGTAGGAAAAGGGGCTACTAAGTAACCCCCCCAGCACTCCCCATAAGATGGAGTGTGCTGGACCTACATAGGGAAAAGGTAAGTAAATATAATTTCACTTTACTACTCTTGGGAACAGTAGTTCACCCAAGAGAATGTATTTAAACCTTTAAGAGAAATCTAAAGGATTCCTCTGTGACACTGCACTGAAGGTGCTGTGTCACCATACAAAAAGTAGATGCCTATGGAGTTTCAGACTCAATTCAAAGAGAATACAGAATCCAAATCCGGTCAAAATACATGAGAGAGTGAGAAAATGGTCTCACTCACTGAAGGATCAAAATGTAGTCCTAAAGTCCAGCAAAAGAGCTGGGGCTCTCTATGGTTGAAGGGAATTGGCACAGAAATGAGAATTCTCCCCAACATAGGGCAGATTGCCTTGGGGTCAGCCAAGTCCACACGGGTGCCTGGAGTACATGGGAGGAGGAGCCCAAACAGTACTGCTGGTCCTTGTGTAGTCGATTTTCTCAGCTTAGAGCTGCGCAAACCTGATTTCCTGCTCCTCGCCACCTTAGTGCTCCTCGTTGTCTCTCGGCAATAGGTGACTGTGTAGAATAATAGAGGACAAAATAGGCAATGCCCTATGACGGCTTGGTGAGGCAGACAGTTGAAAGCAGTAGATGTATCAGACTGGGCAGACCCTGATGCTCCCTACTACGCAGCTTGCTTCTACTATATGCAGTCACGCTAGGTGATCAGACATGCCCCCCCAGTGATAGTGAACATCGCCAGCAATTGTTGACAAGTCTATAGGCAGTCAATTGGGTGGCACAGGCCTTGGCTTGCCTTCCTATTCGACACAGGTAGCAATACCGACTAGGATGCATATGATTGATTGGGAACTGTAAGAAATAATAGTTCTCCCTCCCGTCCACACTTGCCTAATGTGGGGTGCAGACTGCATTCACTGCAGACCAGCGTAGTGGATAAAGGTAAGGGCACGTTGCTAAGTACTGGAAATATAGGAAATATAGCTGCCGACAGGTTCAGTATGCAACGTTCAGTACACAGCAACACTGCGACAACAATAGGACTACAATGGGAGTCTGCTTGCCGTGCGTACCGCAAAAACGCCCTGCGGGGGGGGATTTTTTTCCCACCTTCCACCCCCCAGGACCAACACAGGAGTGGAGAGCTCTAGGCAAGGCAAAGAAACAAAAACACTGTCTTTGGCTTTCAGTAGCTCCATAGCATGTCTCGTATCTCCGATTCCTCCATTGAAAAGCTAGATGAAAGCACTCACTGAGGAAACACGTCAAGCCACACTGTGTACGAGCCTCTCACAGCTGCTTCCGACACGAGCAATGTTTTCCCCTGTCTTTGTCACTAGGTATGCATGAGCGAAACCAGTCCTGATTGGCCGACTGGTTGTCTTGGAAGGACAGCCACCCTGCTGAGAATGAATGAGAACGAGCTTAAAAGGCGAGCTTCTTGGGACTACAGGCAGTCGACCACTGGAAGAAACATCCGAAGAAGAAATCGAGAGGCCCGCTGCAACCTCCTGGACTTAAGTGCCCGAGGAAGCCCTGCTGCTGTGCTGACCTCCTTTTTCAAATCGACATAGAAGCTCCGGCTGGAACGACTTCTCCCCTTGGGCTGGTGGGACCAACTAGACTCAAGACGACCTCCACTTTGGTGCAACCCCCGACTTGCTGTGCCTCTCCAGTGCTGCAGAAGCCCAATGCCAGGGGTCGAGTGTCCATTATCCAGTGCAATGTCTTCCTCTGAACTAATCTGGGAAAAAGCTCCAGGATCCTTCTAAGAACCCTCCAGAAGCAGGAAATCCAGATCCAGAGTCCCGGACCGAGGGAGCAAGGAAAGTCCAACCAGGGATATTCGTTCACCATCATTGCTGTTTGCGAGACGCTGAAACCACAAAGAGCCGCCGAATCTAAGAAAATCTGTAGCTGACAAGTCCTCTCCCGAGTACTGCCGCAGGAGCCCGCCAGACATCCTCCCCATGACTGAGGCCCAGGAACCAGGGTCTGCTTGACTGTAGCAAGGCAGAATCCAGCTGGACCACTTGCTTCAAACCAGAGGTACTGTGGGGCTTGGGGTACTCCGCTTATTGCCAGAAGTCGTGCTTTCTCACTTGAGAAGTGCACTTGCTTAACTTTTAGTTGATCTCAACTCCCCTTGCGCAAGCTTAACAGCTTGTGTTCCTTCAGTGATTTTCTTGAACTGTCTATCTTTGTGAAAGACTTTATCCAAGAAGTGCATCAGAACTATTGTTTGGTCCAATTGCCTGGCTGTTTTGGCTCTTAAAGGCACTCTTCTAAATCTATTGACTTTGGCATTGCTTGTCCCCTCAAAGGTTGTAATTTGTTGAACACTTTTACTGCTGGGAAAGGCTTACCTAGATTTCATTAGATGATTCGAACTGTCTTCACATTATAAGAAAGTATGTTCTAACCTTTGTATTTCCCTATCCCTTCCTTCCTGAAACCAAGAGTCCAAAAAGTATATTGGTGTTTAAGATAAGTGCAATACTGTACTTGTTGTTGAAGTCACGTCAGGGTGTATTAGCATGACCAAAAGGTATTCACCAACTTTATTGACTTTGTAAAGTGATTCCAAAGTTTGCTCGACTGTTACGAACAATAGCCCTGTTTTAAGAATGCTTAACTAAAACTGATGTGTAAATAAATATTCATAACGGAAAACCTTGAGAGTTTTAAGTGTTACTTGTATTGACTGATTTCATCTGTACAGCTCACATTTACCCCTCTCGAGAGGCTACTCAGTCACACTACCAACTTGTGTAGTACAGACCTATACCAAAAGGTGGGTTACCTAATACCAAGCAGATAAGTCTTGTGCAGTCTCACCCAGTGTGACTGCACCAATTCTTACCTAACGAGGACGACGCCTGCAGCCACTTCCAGCGACTGCCAAAGCTGACTGAGCCTTTTATTCTGTATTACAAGGAATATCCAAACCAATGACTTCCTTCCGCGGATTTGTGGCCCTAACCAGTCTCGAGACCAGCTAACAGTTTGAGCCATCCCGCGACGAGCTGTGACCTTCCAGGCCTGCAATATCTGAATACCTTGGAACCTCTGGCACTGCTTCAATGCATCATCTCGCCAAGCGCGTTTTCGGCTGGAAACTTGTGGGCATCTGTCTGGGCCTATGGAGACTCCCGATCATGGACATCCCCCTCAGCTGAGTTGTGGACCGAGATTAAGGAAGAAAGTGTGCCGGGTGACAACCGTCAATGCTACAAAGCCTCTGTCGATAGTCTGCTGGGCATCCTTTTGTGACTGAGTCTGACCACCTGCACCTGCCAAAAGTTCTTCCTCCAACCGCCAAGGCCAGAGACCCGAACCGGAGCTGCTGTCTTCTTACCTTGGGGACCTGCCGGGTGACATTGCTGTTCTTATTCAAATAAGGTACTGTCTCACTCCTGGGTACTTACCTAGGAAGTTGTGTTGCTGTTGGCTCCTCCTGAGCTTTTTGAGTCACGTTTGGGTGGACAACCCAACTGTGTTTTTCATGTGCCTCAAGGACATCCGTCCTGGAGGCGGACATCCTTCAGATGGCCTACCTTTAACACTTTGAATCCAATTTTGTTACTTACTTGCTATGAAAAGCATAATCTGTAAATTTGACAACTTTTACAGTGTCTGCCTTCCTTTGTTCTGCCGCCACTTTTACCCCCGCCCCCCCCTCACCTCCCCGCCACCTTCCCAGTACCTCCATCTAACTTTTGAAACTCATTCCCCAGATAGGGTGGCCTTCCAAAGTTTAGACCTACACAAAGATTTTTAACGTATCAGTATTGCTATTTAGTAAATGGATGTTGATGAATGATTTGATAATTTAAAGCAACTCTTGATACTTACCTGTTTCTCATCTAAGGGTTTACTATTGAATTGAGTATTGCTACCGCAGATGTTCTACTGTAAATATGTGAGCAACTTTCCAACTTATGAATTGCATTTTGAGTGTAACATTGCCCTAGTGTATAATATATTACCCTAATTGTATATTACAATGTGTAAGTGGTCCTTGACTATGTGTACTCACAGGTCTTTGTGCTCAACTACAGCCCTCCTCACTCCTAGACTAAGCCTGGCTGCTCGACCATAGCTACCAAACCTTTTGGGTAGTTCAGGCCAAACCTAAGTTCTTCTGCAGTCCTACCACAGGTGGACTTCATTGAAACTCTCTAACAAAAGGTCCAACCTTATAACCAAATAAAAAAAAAAAGAAATAGAATGGTCTATTGTCTAGTCACAATGGTTGATAGCTGTGCCAATTCATGCTCGGTATTTGTACATCCCATACTCTGCATAGGTTAGTGTGTTCCCATGTGTTCTGCAAAATGTTCAACGTAAAAGAGATGGTGGTTGTCGGCGGTGTGTTCCGTTTCTGCCTCTACTACTCCAATGTCCGGTGTGCGTTCCTCCATGCTCATGGGAAATGCCATCCCAATTGAAGGGAACTGAAGCATATCGCAAAGCAATTGAAATATCCCTGCCACTGTGCATGTGTGGCTGGCCCCACCTGCTCCTCCCTCACACATGCTCCTAGCTATAGCTGTCCTTTTTTCGGTGCTACTTGGGTAGAAGCGTCGGGTAGCAGTGACGCATATTTTTCTAACTACATAATTTATTCTCTCGCTGATTTTGATGCACGAATGCCAGGAGTAGAGGGTTCTGCAGGTTTTCTTCCTGCCAAAAACCTAATTTTTCCTCAAAATGCACAAGCTGTCTGCATGTACTCCACAGCTACAAATTGCCAGAATGTTTTGTGGTGCAATGGGGTTTCTATTGTATGACCCTAGACTACACTCAAAGGGATTGTTTGGTTACTTTAGATGTGCCTAAAGACAAGCTGGTGTCAGCAGTTGCATTTTTATTATTTTTCCAATACTTTACTTTAGCCCTACCGCGTTTACCCCGTTTGGCTATTAACTGTGGCTAGTGTCCCAACCTGGCTGTGCTACAAGGTTTTTGCTTGTTCTTTTGACCATCTTGTCCTGTGACCTGCGTCCTGCCCTGTCAGATCGGAAATTACTTTTCTGGTCATGCATTGCCCGGGAAAGCCTTAATGTTCGCAGACTAGTTCAGGGCCATGTGCATGTTTGTTCCCAGGAAGTGGTTTGGGACTGTCTGGTCTAGGGAGTATGCATGAGTTCCACTATCGGTGGTCCTGATTGGACCACTGCTGGGGTGTGTGTGAGGAGCAGATTTTCCATTAGGTGAGCAGAGTTTAGTCCTGCTGCCATACCTCAGATCCTGGAGAAATCCTGCAAGGATCAAAGTTTCCTGCCCAGCTGTGAAGACAATGGGGAAAACACGTGGACCGTCCTAAGGCCTGGTGACCAACTTCTGCTGCAGTCTGGTCAGTGATCTTCAGAAGGCCTTTGGTGGTTCGTCGAACCTTGGAGTGGTGAGACCAACCATTACTGATGTCTGCTCGGGGTTCAGCCATCTGGGGTCTTCCGAAGCGTTCCTGGAACCATCCTGTGGACTGACCAACTCCAGTTTGGGCTACTGAAGTAGAGGCGTTGTGGTTCTGTGTTTCGACTTGGAGATTTGCAGACCCTCGGCTTATGCTGCAAGAGTCCCACCTGCAAAATGTCAGTATTCCAGCTTCAACGGGACCCAGGAGATGAGGCCGACTTTGACTGCGACAGTTGTCCCTTCGTGTCGCAGTGCCTTGGTGACTTGTCAAAACCGGGTTCCCTGCGTCTGGTACACTGTCTAGAGGAGACCGCATCAGTGTGAGTTGCATACATTTCTTAATTTTATTTATTGAACATTTGTATGTCGCCTATACATCAAAAACTGTTTCCATTCGCCACAAGACAAAGGGGGTGGTGGGGAGACATGGGAGAAAATAACAATAACGGTCCTACTAGGCTTTGACATTCATATCAGGCAAGCGCTGTGACAAGAAGTGCAGGGACCGGGGCGAAGGGCATAGGAGCCCAGGGGCTGGGCAACTGCTAAGGGAGACCCAGGAGGGCAAGTGCTCGGGTAAGAAGGGATGGGGTCAGCTATTGCAAGGAGGGGGTGGGGGGGGGACCAGCCTCGGTAGGCTAGTCAGGGAAGGGAGCCTGAGGGCAAGTGCTGGTAAGGGGCAGAGGGGTGGGGGAAACTGGTCGAGGAGGGTCAGGCCCAGGTAAGGCTCTTGAGGGATATAGCAACCAGACATAGAGGCAGGTGGAAACTAACATAGGAAGGGGAGAGGGAGGGAAGGAGGAGGAGAAAAGGAAGGTATTGAGCAGCTTCAGGAACTTACGGAGATCCAGCTGAAGACTAGAGGATCAGGGAGGCGAATCCAGAGGGAGGCTCCTGCAGAAGTAATATCTACTCTTGACTCTCTGCTTGTAGTAACGTCTGACCTTTAGAGAGTTGAGACTAGACGACCGAAGGACTCTAGCAAGGACGTATTTAAAGTTAGAGAGTTGAATGTAGAGGTCCCAGGCCCTAGAAAGCCTTGTGGATGATGCAGAGGGTCTTCAATTTAATCCTTACAACCACATGGAGCCAGTGGAGAGATTTTAGGGCTAGAGATGCGGTCCCTGTGCTTGAGGCTAAAGATAGGTCTTGCTGTCCTATTATGCATTAATTGGAGAGGGCGAGTGGAGGAAAGGGGCAGATTAGGGAAGAGACTGTTACAGTAGTCCATGCTGGTGAGAACCAGAGCTCTGGAGACATTACGTTTCTGGTGGAAGATGAGGAAAGGTATAATGCCTCTGAGGAGGTGAAGCTGATAATTATATTTCTTGACAAGGTCAGCGATAGGAGGTGAGCAAGAGAGAGAGGTGTTGAAGATTGACACCCAGGTTTTTTGCTTCACACAAGGGTGTTGGGGACGTAAGAAGGATGGCAGGAGGGACAGAAGTCCCAATGAGAAGGGTCTGTCTTACTGGCATTAAAGCAGAGATCATTAGCAGCACACCATGTCTGAATAGCAGTCAGTCGAGCATGAGAGGAAGGAAAGGAGAAATAGGGGGGAAGTTTAAAGGAGAGCAGACTGTCATCCGCATAAAATTGGAAATGGGAAGAGAAGGAGGATATCAGATGGGCAAGGGGAGCAAGGTAAATGGTGAAAAGCCACAGCGAGCGAATAGAGCCATGAGGGACGCCACAAGTGAGATGGAGAAACTTGCCCAATTGCACTTGCGAGGGTCAGTTTGAGAGGAAAAAAGTCAACCAATCCTGTGCCCAGTCTGATTCCCAGTATCACGTAGACGATTTATGAGGTTGGTATGATTGACTGTGTCAAAGGGAGAGGATAGAGTCGAGGTTTGGGAGCAAGTCATCACGGGTGTTCAGGCGAGCAGTTTTCATGTCTCTGGCTGCTCTGAAGTCTCTGGTGGTCGTGGAGACAGCCAGCAGATTCAGTATGATGGATTAGTTGGGAGATGACCAACTTCTACAAAAGTTTGCCCAAGAAGGGGGTAGTAGAGATAGAACGGTAGTTAGCCAGGCCAAAAGGGTCCGCAGACAGCTTTTTTTTGTGAGGGGGTGCAAATTAATGGTTGCAGAACTCCGCCAAGGAGGGAGTGAGAGCAGCGATATTGTCCTTGGTAGTTCTAGAAGAGCAGGGCAGCACCTGTTTGGAATATACTTTCATAGAGCAGGCTGTCTTGGTGACCTCATCTGGTGCTATGGGTGAGGAAGGAGAATAGGCAGGGGAGGGAGGAGCGAGAAGGGGGCCCAAGGGAGGCCTGGGTCCAGAAGTGGTCCAGGGAGGAGGAAGGGAGACGGGATGTCCTGAATTTTAGTAGTGAAATGGGTGGCCAAGGCTGTGCAGAGGGCCTGGGAAGGAAGAGAAGGGGAGCCTGTTGGGGAGAATGTTAATTTCTGTGCTAATTCCCTTCTACCTTGGAGACCCCCCAGCTCTTTTGCTGAATTTAGGACTTTTTAATTTTAACTCCTGAGTTAGTTGGGGATTTTACCTGATTTGGATTTTGTGTTTTCACTGTTTTTGGAGTCTGACAAACTCAATAGGCATCTGCTTTTTGTATGGTGACGCACATCGCCTTCAGTGCAGTATCACTGGGAAATCCTTAGGATTTCTCATAATGTTTAAATACCTTTTCTTGAGTGAGTTACAGTTTCTAAGAATAGTAGTGAAATTTACTTCACTTACCTTTTCTCTTTGTAGGTCCAGCACACCCCATCTTATGTGGAGTGCTGGGGGGGTTACCTAGTAGCCTCTTATCCTACTTTCTCATAGAACATGTTTGTTACCCTCACTACTTTAAATGGCTGGTGGCAGTGGTTTAATTGTTCCTACCATTGTGCTTTTCTACCGCAGGCTGAACCCTCAGCTGCAGTACAGCACCCATGGGTGACCATTTTGACAAAATGGCCCCTGTCCTCTTTTTTTGCCATTTTCTGTTTGTGAGGTCTTTCTGGACTTTTACTCGGTGCGTTGAGACCGGTTTGAGCCCTTTGTCTTAACTTTGGCAGCCTTCAGACCTGAAGCCCGCCCCTGGCTCTAGTGTGAGGGAGGGTCCTGAAACTCCCCTGTCCTTAGTCTCTACGACTGCCTGAATGAAAATAGTCCTGATTGGCCGGCTGGCCTTTTAGGACAGCCACCATGCTGTGATTGACAGCCTAAGATGTACATGAATGGGAGAAGCCTGCTCAAAAGGCGAGAGTTTTAGAACTACAGGCAGAGTCGACCACTGGAAGAACATCCGAAAAATAAACTGAACGGAGCTTGTTGCAGGCCTCCTTTTTCACCTCAACAGATAAGCTCCTCAGGAACAACTTCTCCCCTTGGGTTAGTGGGACCAACTAACCCCGAGACGAACTCCACTTGGCGCCATTCCCGACTTGCTGTGCCTCTCTGTTGCTGCAGAAGCCCACTACCCGGGGTCGAGGGACCGTAATCGCATGCAATGTCTGCCAAGGAGCGAATCCGACAAAGCTCCAGGAGCCTCCGAAGGGCTGATCCAGAGTCCCCTCGCCAGAGTGCAGGACCGAGGGAGCACGGAAAGTCCAACCAGTGTCCGATCTGCATCAGTGCCGTTTACTAAGCGCTGAAACCATAAAGTGCGGCTGATACGAAAAGAGCCTGTCGCTGCTGATTACCTTCCTGAGTACTGCCCCGGGAGATCCCAGACATCCTCCCTCGTCTCCAAGACCTGAGGCTCAGGAATCATGGTCTGCTTGGCTGTAGCAAGACGGAATCCAGCTGGACCACCTTTTCGTCTACCCAGAGGTACTATTTGGGCTTGGGGCTACTTACCTTCTTGCCTTAAGTCGTGTTGTCTCACTTGAGAATTGCACCTACTTACTGTCGGAGTTGATTTCAACTCCCTTTTCACAGGCATAACAGCTTGTGGCCCTACACATGATTGTTCTGATTTCTCCAACTTTGTGCAAGACTTTTATCCAAGAAGTGCATCAGATCCATTGACTGTGTTCAAATGACTTTGGCTGTCCTGGCTTCCTAAAGGCACTCTTCTTAATCCATTGACTTTGGTATTGCTTCTCCCTCCCAAACCCCCTCCCCCTTCCCACCACCATAGGTTGTGGCTTGTTAAGGACTGTCACTGCTGGGAAAGGCCTATCTAGACTTCATTGGACGTTTCAGTTGTCCTCACATGTTCTGAGAATCTGTTCTAATCTTTTTGCTTCCCTTAACCTTTTCCTTTCTGTAACTCTGAATCTGCAAAGTATGCTAGTGTAATATATAAATGAAAATACTATCCTTGTGATTGGAGTCCCCTCCGGTTGTACAAGAAGTGTATTAAGCATATCCAAAGATTATTCACTGGCTTGTTTGATTCTGAAAAGTAATTTCAAAGTTTATTCGTATTGTTACGAACTGTTATATTTAAAACTGACGTTAAATAACTATTTACAGCTGAAACCATGAGTGGGCTTGGCCACTTGTATTTACGGATTTCAATTGTACAGTGCTACAGCTCACATTTACCCCTCTTGAGATAGGCCTGGCTGCTCAATCACACTACCAACTTGTGTAGTACAGACCTATAGCAAAAGGTAGGTTGCCAATACCAAGCAGATAAGTCGTGTGTAGTCTCACACAGTGTGACTGCACTAATTCTTACCTGACAGAGACAGAAGTAGAATTGGCAAGTTCCTTACACATTTTGAAAGGTTCATGTTTGTGGCCCCAGAGGTGCGTGTTTGGATATGGGCCCGTTTCTTGGAGCGGATAGAGAGTCTGTATTGCCTTTGGAGCAGGCAATAGGCCAGTTTGTCAGAGGATGTGCTAGAAGCCAACCCGTTCCGTTCAGTGACTTTGCACTTGTGTTTAAGCAAGGCTAGGTCGAAGTCATACCATCTATTTCGCTTGGAGGCGGGTTTCATGAAGATCCTCCAGGCAGGGCCACTGATATCCAGGGTGATGGAGATGGAGAGGTGAAGGTTGGCAAGGGAAGAGTCAGTTTGGGAGTCAATAGGGTCCTACTTCCCCTGACTTGCTGTTAGCCTGCCCAGAATAAGTTTGCCTAGGTCATAAATACCTTTTAGGTTGCTGGTAGCTCCTTACAAAAGTATAAAGGTTCTCCAGCATGGGGTTTGGCGTGGATTCACATGCTCATGAATATTCTCTATTGTCCTGCTGGGAATCCTCGGTAAAGAGAAAATCAGTTTCATTCTGAACTGATTTTCTCCTAACAACCAATCACTGAGCTCTGGGTCATACTGCCCTCTACCTATGCCACTATTCTGGCAAACATGTTCATATTTTTACCGCTCGTTCAAGTGTTGGGAGTCCTCGTGTTTAGCTCTCAAGCTTTTTCTGCATTTTTTGCTTTTTGGAAGAGTATTTTTCGGTCAATCGGGCCTTGTGCTCCATCGATCAACCGATCTTCATTCTTCAGCACCACTCATGGGCGAATTTCGTCAAGTTTCTTCATGGAGGCTTCCAGAAGATTCTTTCGGGTCTACGCCAAGTCGACCATGACGGAGAAGGAGGATTCAACTCCCCTGTTCAAGATCTGCTCCTGCTGCGGCTCTCGGAATCTCTTTTTGGACAACCACCATTCCAAATGTCTTTACTGCCTGTACCCGATGCACAAGGAGGAAGATTGTGTGTTTTGCCAGGAGATGGTCCCTCGCACGATGAAGGACCGGCACAGGTGGCTGAACGAGTGGCTACAGGCCAAGGCCTCTGCTCTGGGTGGGTCCCAGCAGCATACCTCTCCCAGTTTCAAGAAGGCTGAGCAGGCTTTTAAGTCTTTTGAGGGTGCCTCACCCGCGGGGGTCCAACGGAAGGCTAAGCACTCAGAGTTCACTGTCAGCGGGAGCGCTGTTGCGACAGACTCTGCGGCAGCCAGGGCGTGTTCAACATCTCCAGCTTCCGTCACCAGTCAACGCTCAAGATCTTCGGCCAAGAGGAAATCTGACCCACCCGGGCAAACTCCAGGAGAGGTCCAAATTCCATCCTACCAGAGAGGTCCAAGGGAGACCCTCCCCGAACGAGAAGGCCAAGCAGGACAAGTCTCCGGCCCTGACTGTGAAGGCCCAGGTGCACCCAGCGAAGGCCCAGCCTTCCATTGAGGGGGTGGCAGCATCTCTGGCAAAGACCGCTGAGACGGTCCCGCAGGACGTGACCCCCTAAGACCAGGATGTCCCTTCCTCCCAGGAGGGAGGCTGCGTTCCGGCCCATAGAGAAGACTCTGCAGAAGAGGATGCCCGTCATCTCCCTGAGAACTTCACGGCTGGAAACAAAGAAGGGGGGGTGCTGTGGCCCTCCAGGGTACGGATATCTCCTGTGAGGATAAGCTCACCAGTCTGCAAATCATCCAGGAGGAGGGAAACGTAGGAAGCAGGCCCTACAATACGACGAGCGTGCAGACGAAGGCGAGGACACCATCGAGGAAGAGGAGCAAGGCAACGATGGTCTGGGCTCCCAGCCGGTGCCCCAACTGCCTATTCCGCCTGCACCTCATCTGCCACCCCCACCTCAGGTACCTCCTAGAGACCTCTTGGTGGGCATCCTTTCCACACAGCATACACTGGTATCGGAGATGCCTATTGCAGGGGCGAAGGCCGACCACCCCACCCCACCCCACCCCACCGGGGAACCTGTGGCCAAGAAGAAGAGTACACCCTCCACCTCCTTGCCACGTTTCCCACCCCTCCCTTCCCACCCCCGCATGGATGATACGGATCCGGACACAGCGATGACTGGCACGGACAACGGCGGTTTAGGGGGCCTCCTGTCTCGATCTCCAGAGCGTCAGAACTTTTTCAGCTCGCTCCAGAGGAGGAGAAGGAGGGCTTCTTAGATCAGTGCAGCGAGGCGAAGAGGAAAACCATACCCTCGATACCACTCCAGGATGACATTTGAGATGAGGGTTTGTCTCCTGAAGAACCCTTCCATGGCCCTGGCGAAGAGCTCGCCTCAAAGGTGTATAGGGTGCCTGAATCCGTGCCCAAGTGCTTACGGGACCAGCCTTCCCCCAGATTCTGTAGTGTCTGCGACAGCCAAGAAGTCGTCCTCGGGTGGTTCTGCCTCGGTGGCTGCCACCCACACCCGGCAACGAGGGCAAGAAGTTAGATGCCATGGAAGAACTGGTTATCTATTCTGCAGCGACTACCATCAAGGCCGCCAACGCCCTCGCCATTGTGGCTCGTTAAGACCGAGAGTTGTGGTTCAAGATCGCTCCCATCCTGGACTTCCTTCCCGACAACAAGTGGTCGGTGTTAGGCAGAGTTTGTATGCAGTACCCTTTGGGACCACTACACACAACTATGACTACAGGTGTAAGCAAAACCAACCTTTGGTATATAAGTCTGCACTACAGTTTTCGGTAGCGGAGCTGAGCAGCCAGGCCTATCTCAAGAGGGAATGTTAGCTGTAAGGAGGTTACACAGAGGTCTACAATCATAAGTATTCAAATAAAATCTTATACTCATCTATATCACACACAAATATACTTCAGTACTTCACAATATCAGATTCTGAGGCGTTTGAAATACTTGGAAGGAGGAGCAAAAATGCATAAGTTAATAAAATGAATATTTCAGTTACTCTTAGACAGTGCAAATAGTTTGAGTTCACCAGAGAAGTTGATTCAATGCAATAGGTTAGGCCAAAGTCAATGGGCTAATGTCCTATATAGGATAAAGCAGTTCTGGTAGTTCAACAGAAAAGTCTTTGCCAAAGTTCTCAAGTTCGTAAAAGAAAGGTTCATATGTTGGGTCCCAAGCTGACTAGACCGTCACATTGCCAAAGTTTTAAGCACTTTCGCAGTGAGGTAGGTTCTCTCAGTCAGTTTTCACAGTACCTTACAATGAAGAAAAAGATGCAGCTGAAGACTTCTGTTCCTGCAGATATCGCTGTTCCTGAGCCTCAGTCGTGGGGACAAGAGGGAGGATGTCATGGGGACCCCTGCACTGGTCAAAGCTGGCACTTAGCAAATCTTCAATTCCGATAGCTGTAGTCAAGCATACAAACTGGTGTCCTCCTCCCTGGCTATTCAGGTTCCTGCAGCACTTGGAGGAAAATGCAACCCGCTCCGAGAATGGTATCCAGGTGGCTTACGAGTTGATTGGTCCCACCAACTCAAAGGGAGAAGTCGTCCTTGAAGGGCTTCTCTGTCGAGATGAACTTGACTATTCAGACCTGCAGCTGGGCTTCACTGGGCAAACCAATGGTCCAGGAGTTGCAGCAGCTGTCCACTTCAAGCTCGTCTTGGTTTTTTTCGTTCCAGTGGTCGACTCTGCCTTCCAAGCCAAGCGACTCTCCTTTTATCCAGTTTCCTCCATTTCATTCCAGCCTAGCTGCCACTCACCCAGCAGGTTGGCTGTCCTTGCCAGTCAGTCAGCCAATCACACCAGAGTGCATTTGGGTCTCCTAGGGGACTAAGCACAGGGAGTTTCGGGCACCTCCCTCACTTCCTGCCCACCCCAGACACTCAGGCGCCAGAGGCGGTCTTCAGTCCTGAAGCCCGCCTAAGGCGACTAGTAAAGTCAATTTCACTTTACTTTCTCTGAGGAAACAGTTTATCCCAAAGAGGTATTTAAACTTTGGGAAAGCCTGAAAATCTTTCCTGTGCCACTGCACTGAATGTGCTGTGTGACACACATGAAAAGATGATGCCTATGAAGTAGTCTAAAACGCCATAATCCAAGAACACAAGAGTAAAACACACATCAAAATACATGAGAAAGTGGGGGGAAAAAAGGGTCGCACTCTCTCCAGGTAAAAAAAAAATAAAGTCCTCAAAATCCAGCAAAGTTGCTGGGGGTCTCTAAGGTGAAGGGAATTAGCACATTTTTGAGAATTCTCCCGAACAGTCGGAGGCACTGGAAATTCTGCAGGAAGGCGAGGTGGTGTCAGACCACGACTTCACAGTGGCCACGGACATTGCTGACGCGGGATTCTGTCAAATGGGCAACAGCGTTTGCCTTAGTCGTGGTGGCTGGCTCAAGGCCACCAACTTTCGTCAAGACGTTCAGTCGAAGGTGCTGGACATGCCCTTCGACAGGGACAATTTGTTCGGGAAGGCTGTGGATGAGTCTCTCCGAGCCATAAAGACGGACACTGAGACGGTGTGTGCTTTGGGAACTCTTCAGCAACGGCAGCCGACTTTTCGGACCTCAGGCAGCTAGTCCCAAGGATCCTTCAAGAGGTTTGGCGGGGGTTCCTCTACTTACCGCCAACCCTCCCGCTCCACGCCCTTTGGAGGAGGACGTCACCAGGATCCTCACGGTGGCCCTTCGACATCCATGCAGGATTGAACCGGCTGTGGTGTTGGGCCCCCACCCGTGCACCTCCGGTGGGAGGCCGGCTGGTGAACTTCGTCAGCATGTAGGAAGACCATCTCCATCCACCGTTGTGTGCTGGATGCTCTCGCCCACACACACCCTGGAATTTCAACAGAAACGTCCCCGAATACCACCAGTGGCCCGGCAGGAAAACCACCTCCCTCAGCTGTTGCTGTAGGTGCGGGCCATGCTAAGGAAAGGCGCAGTAGAGCGCATCCCCAGCAGGATCCGGAGTGTACTCGAGGTACTTTCTCATCAGAAAAAAGACTGGGAGCTGGAGGCCCATTCTTGACCTTTGTCGACTGAACAAATACATCAAGTCCCAAAAATTCTGGATTGTTACTCTTCAGCACGTGCTCGGACAGCCAGAAGAGAGGGACTTCCTGTAGTCGTTGGACTTGGAGGATGCATACTTCCACATCCCCAGTCACAAGGGGCACCGCAAGTTCCTGCATTTCATGGTGCAAGGGAAGCACTACCAATTCAAGGCCCTTCCCTTTAGATTGAAGTCGGCGCCAAGGGTCTTCACCAAGTGCCTGACGGTGCAGCTGCGACTATGGGGGATTCACATCTACCCTTATCTGGACGACTGGCTTATCCAGGCCAGCGCGAAGGAGATCTCCGTCGAGCATGGAGCAAAGACTGTGCGCCTGCTGACGGAACTGGTGTTCTCAGTGAACTATGGATAAGTCCTGCTTGATTCCATCGCGGGACTAACTGTTCCTGGGATACCGACTCAAACCAGTGTCGTGCCTGGCGTCTCCGTCGGAGGAGAGGATAGCGGCCATTTTAGGCAAGGTACAACGCCTGTTGGCCCTGAAGATTGCAAGGGTGAGGTCCATCAAGTATCTGCTCGGCATGAGGTCATCATGCATATACCTCATTCGGCTGTGCAGGCTACGGATGCGTTAGTTGCAGGAATTCCTTGACGACAAGATCGCACGACGAGAGTTTCCGTCGAGCGATACATTGGTGGGGAGTTCGGGCACATCTGTCCGGAGGTGCCGATTTCCAGACCCCACCTCGCCAGGAGACTGTCACGAAGGACGCCTCCCTGGAAGGATGGAAGCTTACACCAGAAGTCTTCACGCAAGAGGCCTGTGGCTACCGGAGGAGAAGACGTTGCACATCAACGTGTTGGAGCTGCGGGCAGTGTTTTGCACCCTCAAGTCTTTCCTTCTGTCCCTCAAGGGCAAGGTGGTGCAGGTCTTCACGGACAATACCACCACCATGTTTTACATCTGGAAGCAGGGGGGCACCAGATCCCCGGCCCTCTCCAAAGAAGCGCAGGACCTGTGGCACTGGGCCGTCGCCCAGGGGATGTTCCTCATCCCGTTTCATCTTGCAGGAGTGAAGAACACAGTCGCAGACTCGCTCAGCAGAGAGCTGCGCTCTTGTCATGAGATGGAGCTTCGGCAGGAACAAGTGGATCACCTGTTCCGCATATGGAGCAATCCCCAGATCGATCTATTTGCTGCAGCGATGAACACCAAGTGTCGGAGGTTCTCCAGCAGGTTTCCCCAGTCGGGGAGCATGGGGGACGTGTTCTCATTCCCCTGGGATGGCCCGTTTCTGTATGCGCTCCCACCGTTGCCATTGCTTCTTTGACTAGTCAATCAACTCAGACGGTCCCGGTGTAGGATGATCCTCGTCGCACAGGTGTGGCCGAGGCAGATCTGGTACCCGGACCTTCTCGACATGTCGGTGTCCCATCCAGTCAAGCTTCCGGTGGCCGCAGATCTTCTAGCCAGAGGAGGAGGCGCAATTCTGCACCATGACCCATGATCACTGAGCCTGAAGGCCTGGCTCCTGCAGCATTAGAGTTTGGGGGTTATGACCTCCCAGCGGATTGCGAGGAGGTGCTTGCCAAGGCCAGGGCCTCATTTGCTCTTAAATACTACAGACATAAATTGAAGAGGTTCGCCATTTGGTGCCGTGCACAGATGATCGGCCCTAAGCGGGTCACGGCTCCTCGGGTGCTGCTGTATTTGCTGTAATTGGCCAAAGCAGGACTGGCCCATGCTTCCATTAAAGTTCATCTGGCGGCTATCTCCCG
Source organism: Ambystoma mexicanum (assembly GCF_040938575.1). Taxonomy (NCBI): domain Eukaryota; kingdom Metazoa; phylum Chordata; class Amphibia; order Caudata; family Ambystomatidae; genus Ambystoma; species Ambystoma mexicanum. Next base: position 337,648,738 of record NC_090934.1, on the reverse strand, counting down.
CAACTCCAGATCTCCAGGACGGTCGTTGTTATGGTTGCACTGTCTGGTTAAGGAGTTTATTAAAGGAGTGTTCCGTTTGTTACCGCCGGTGAAGGCTCCAGCCCCGGCCTGGGAACTCAAATGTGGTGCGGACTAGGCTCATGGGCCCTCCATTTCAACAAATACAGACAGTTCCGCTGAAGTTTTTCTTGTGGAAGATAGTGTTCCTCGTGGCCATCACATCTGTACGACGAGTGGGTGAGATTCAGGCCGTGTCCTGTAAGCCACCTTATTTGACATTTCGAGACACAAGGGTGGTGCTGCGGGCGCTCCCCTCCTTCATGCCCAAGGTGCCATTGGACTTTCATCTAAATGAGCCCTTGGTGTTGGCCTGTGTTCTTCCAGACACCTTCGTCGCCGGCCGAGAGGACTTTTCACTTGCTGGATGTGGCTAGAACGCTGAAGTTCTACACGGACCGCACAAAGAGTTCCCGGAAGATGTCACAACTTTTCATGAACTTTGAACCTGTGAACCAAGGGAAGGCCATCTCCAAGGCTTCCATTTCCAGGTGGCTCTCCGGCTGCATCACCCTTTGTCACTGGTTGACAAACCAACCGTTGCCTGGCTGTCCGAGAGCCCATTCGACCAGAGCGATCGCTCCAACTCTCGGGAGGGAGGATAGCTCAGTGGCAGTCTTGCTCGCCTTGGAAGCAAGACGACGCAGAGTAACACAAGTTCGATCCCCGGGTCCGCGCTTAGAAACCTCTGGGTATTAAGTGCGTTATAAATAACCGATCATATCCTATAACTACGGCGTTCCTGTCTGGTGTGCCCCTGATGGACATCTGCAGGGATGCTACGTGGACGTTGACGCACACGGTCACAAAATTCTACTGCATCAACCGGGATTCCAGGGAGGAGTCCAGAGTCAGCCAGGCAGTGCTGCGCATCCCCGTTCGCTTGAAGGTGAGCCTGGTTAGGAGGTAAGATATGCTTATGTTGAGCCTTTGCCACCTCCCGTGGTTGTGTATGTTTGTACTGCTATGTATTCTTTATTCATGAGCATGTGAATCCATGCCAGACCCCATACTTGAGAAGGAACAAGTTACTTACCTGTAACTGTTGTTCTCCAGCATGGGTCTGGCATGGATTCACATGCAAACCCTCCCAACCGCTACGGCTCTGTGGCTCTTCACTTGGTCTTACTGCCACTTTACGTGCTACCAAATCTGAAGATGGCTGTCAGAGGGGTTTAGGTAGAGGGCAGTCATAGACTGGGGGCAGTATGACCCAGAGCTCAGTTGTTAGGAGAAAGACATTTCAAGAACTGAAACTGATTTATTTTTTATTTTTTTTCTCCTTTCCTTTACCGACGATTCCCAGTCTGACCGGGAATATTCATGAGCATGTGAATCTATGCCAGACCCATGCTGGAGAACAGTTCTTTTACTTGCCTTCAGTATAACTATTATCCTAAAATAAGTGAGTTACATCCTTGTTGGGGAGAATTCTCAGAAATGTGCTAATTCCCTTCTACCTTAGAGACCCCCAGCACTTTTGCTGGTCTTCAGGACTTTACATTTTTATCCTGGAGTGAGGCCTTTTGCCCCACTCTCTCGTGTATTTTTCTTTAATCTGAACTCTGTTTGTTTCTTGTAGTCTGCCAATCTCCATAGCCATCATCTTTTACATTGTGTTACAATGCACCTTCAGTGCAGTGACACAAGGAAGTCTTTCAGATTTCCCAAAGGTTTAAATACCTTCTCTTGGGTAAACTACAGTTTCCAAGAGCAGCGAAGTGAAATTGACTTTACTTACATTTGTAACTTTCTAGACCCAACAGGGTGCTGGAGGGGCTACTTAGTATCCCCTTTGACTAGTTGCTCATGTAACATTTTTATGTTGCCCTTTCTACAATTAATGGCTGGTGGCAGTGGTTTATTTTTTCCTATCATTGTGTTTTTTACCGCGGGTTTCAATTGCAGCCCAGTAAAGTACCCATGGGTGCTCATTTTGTCAAAATGGCCCTGGTCTTCTTTTTTTCCATTTCTGGTTGGAAAGGTCCTTCTTGAAATTTACTTTGCATGCCAAACGAGGTTTGGTCCCTTTGTTCATTTTGTCTTTAGCGGGCTTCACTGCTGAATCCCCCGCCTCTGGCTCCAGTGTGTCCGGCAAGGGCACGAAGTGAGAGAGGTGCCTGAAACTTCCTGTGCTTCATCTCCTAGGTGACAGGAATGCACTCTTAGGTGATTCGCTGGCTGGCTGGCTGGCTGTCCTTGCAGGACAGCCACCCTGCTATGTGAGTAAAAGCTAGGCTGCAAATGAATGGGAGAAACCTCCATAAAAGTCGAGGTCTTTTGCTTGGAAGGCAGAGTCGACCACTGGACGAAGGATTCCAAAGAGGAACTTGGAAGAGACATCTGCTGCAACTCCTGTACCATTGGTTTGCCCGGTGACGCCCTGCTGCTGTGCTGAAGCTCCGAATTCGCCTCGACTAGAGAAGCCCTGCAAAGATGACTTCTCCCCTTGGGTTGGTGGGACCAGTCGACCCCAAAGCGAACTTGTCTGACATCCTCTCGGAGCTGGCTGTACTAACATTGCTGCTGCAGGAACTGATTGACAGGGAGAGGAACATCAGAATCGAGTGTCTCGGTTTTTTTTTTAAGCCGGACCTGAGCTCCAGGAAGATACTCCGTGCTCTCATGAAGTAGGACTGACCAAGCCAGAGCCACCTCACCAGAGTGCTGGACCCCAGATGCGAGGAAAGTCCATTAAGGTATCTGAGAACCGCTGTGGTGCTATTTGCACGAGACACGAGGAGCTGAGACAGCGAAGTGTCGCTAATCTGAAGTTTGCCCATTGCTGCCGCTGACCTTCAATTCGTAGTGCAGGAGTCTCCAGACGTCCTCCCTCTTGTCCCCGCGACTGAGGCCAAGGAACACCGGATCTGCAGAACTACAACTGGAACAGAAGCCAGCTGGAATCAAGTTCTTCAAACCAAAGGTACTGTAAACTAAGGGGTTGCGTACCTCTTGTCATGTAGCCTTACTAGCTCTCAGTTGAGACTTGTCTTGGTTGCCCTTTTGCAGAGTTGCTTGCAGCTTTGCCCCTCGCAAGCCTACCAGCTTGTGGCACTACAGTGATTTCGCTTCTGCCAACGTTTCAAAAACATTGTGCTAGACTTCTTTCTTAGCTTCAAGAAGTGCCTCCTCTCTCAAACTTTTGCTCAATTGACATTGGCTGTCCTGGCTCCCTGATAGACTATTCTTACCTCTGACTTTGTCCTTTAAATGTCCCTCAACAAAAGTCGCATATTCCATAACTTGTCACTGGGAAAGGGTTAACTTACTTTGCATTGGGGGTTCAGAAAGTACCTAATATTTGTTAACATTTGTTTTATTCACAAACCTATTCTTTTACACCAAACTCGCTATTGCTCTAAATGGACCAGTGAGGAATCAATGTCCGAAGTGTCCTAAATATTTGTCACCTGAAGGTGTAGGAAGTGTCTATATGCCATCCCCAATGGGTATCATCTGATTTCGAGAAACAGAGTGTTTTGACGTATATTTTAAGTGTTATGTTTTGCTCCCTTCTAAAGAAGGCTTATACAACTGACTGTTAAATTAATAAATAATTGTTTAATCAAGAAACCTTGAGTGGTTATTTGAATCACTGTGAAACTGTGTGATAGGCCTGGCTGCTGAGTCACTCTACCAACGTGTGTAGTACATGCTTATACCAAAGGTTGGGTTAACTATTGCCAAGAGGGCAATGCTGGTGCAGTCTCCCACAGGGTACTGCATACAAACTTGCCTAACAAGCCTTATACTAAGAGTGGAGTCTTGTACTGTCTCAGTTGAATGGTTTAACTAAACCCTTAGCTGGACTTCAGAAAAACTGTCCTAACAGCTGTCCAGGGGGCCAGCCATCCTCCCAGTTCAAACTGTTACCAGGCAGGCACACTGCAGGACAAACATCAGGGGAGTGTTACCTCCCCCATTTCCTGTCCTTTCAGGCTTTCCAAGGGGAGCCTGCCAAAGCCAAAATACCTATCAAGACCTCACTCACCCAGAAAGGTAGAAGGCTCAAGTAAGAAAATGTCCTCATGAACATGGCTCAAACTACAGCCACCATTTTAGGCAAATGGTGACCCCTTTGTCCCTACTGCAGCTGCGGTAGAGGTCAACAAAATGTCGGGCAAAACGTTACACTGCCACCAGCCTGTCAGATGAAATTATAACAGTAACTAAAAGTAAAAATAAACAAAAATAAAGTACAGGATGGAAAAAAGTGTGTGCCCCTGCTCTGGAAACTGTAGTTAACCCAGGTAAAATAAGCAACACTGCACTGAAAGTGCTGTGTGCTGGAATAGTAAATGGTAGATGCCAGAAAACATGAACGAAAGGATAACTGCATTAAAAAGTATTAAAAAAGATATTAAAAAAAAGGGTTGCCAAGGTTAGGGTGAAAGAATGAGTGTGGGAAAAGGATCCCATTCACTCAGGAGAAATAGTTTTAAAAAATCCAATAGTCCAGCAAAGATTATGGGGGACTCGCAAAGTGGGAAGAATGAAGCTCAAGAAGGGGTGTTTCCTCACTTCCAGGGTATGGGACCAGGACTTTCTGGTCCCAGTCCACATCCCATGGTACCAGAAAGTGTGAAACCAGTGGTTGTCCCTGATTGGACAGTTAATTACTGTTTCAATGGTGCAAATGCTTACAATTGGTGGCCTTGAACCTGCTTCCCGCTCCAGTTTTGGATAAGAGGACGACTCAAACGTAGATCTGAAGAAGGGCTGCAGGAACCAAGATTACTAGGAAGAACAGCCCACTGACAACCGGAGAACGTCCACTCTAGTACTTGCCCAGTGAATCCCTGCTCAACTGCCTGATATCAGAAGACCCTTGTCTGTTTTTCGACCCTTGAACTAGTGGGACCAACTAGTCTCGGCCCCCTGCTCGGGGTCGCATGCCACCAGAGGATTTGGAAGGATCCCTGGATAGCCAGGTAGACTTACCAGCTCCACCCTGGGCTACGTTGCTGCAGTCATCACAATTCTGCATTAAGCCCTGGAAGTTTGTTGGTCTCCAGCTTGTGCCATAAGTCACCTTGTCCTTACATTTCAGCTTTCTCTCATCAAATGAGTTTCTTCTGTGACTGTGCCTGGAAGATCGCCTGGCGCCGCCTGTAAGTGGTGACCGTCGCTGTAACTCTACTTTTCCATCCTGTGACTTGTCCTGAAGGGGTCTGTACTGCTAAACTCTGCATTCTTCATAGTTTAGGGCTTTCATTATTCGAAGTTGAACCAACCGGAGAAAGAACTTGAACGTGCAACCCATGGGCACCCCTCACCTGAACAAAGGACTGAAGATCGTGCCTTCAGCAATGCCAGACAGTGTGACCTGGGAAAATCAGAGTCTGGGGGTAAGTATAATTGTTCCTGTCCCCCTGTGTTCTCGATAGGGTAACATTGGGTGCAGTCCCCTAACTTTTTCTATACTTCCATTTGTTTGTCAAACCAGGCCACGTATCTCAGCTTGGGCTAGCTTTGGACTGGGATAGAGAGGAGGAATTACCTGCCTCTCTACAAATACTTGTTTAACTTCTAAATATTTATGAGCTGTTTTAAATCGCCACCACACCCCATTGCAGCCTTACACCTTTCCTGGAGATAATTGTACTGAACCTGTGACTTTTGGGAACTAGGCCCCATTCATTTTGGGGCTGGACTTCTTAACTAAAAGAGAATTGGCATTGTGTTGGTTTGATTAATTTAATCTGCATCAGATTACTTACCTAACTTGACTGGTTAATTATTGATTGATATATTGTAAGTGAATTTACTGGTGAATGTAAATGTTTGTGATATATAGTTTTTAGTGATAATTCGACCTGCTATTTTCATTTCTTAGTGTGTTCTTAAAGGCATAATGTATTGTTGTATTTTTATATATTGACTGTCTGTGCTGAATTATGGAGGGTTATTCTGTGCATATTTACTTAGGCCCTAGCCCATCCTCACTCTGCTGAGACTAAACCGCGACTGATCTCCAGTCTGATTGGGTCTTGGGTAAAGTCTCCCTGTTCACCATTACTGTGGTGGCCTCCAAAAATCTTTCCACCAAAATTGATTTTAGAAATCCATCTTAACAGGAAGGACTTCTCCATCAGAGAACAGTACAGAAGATAGGTCATTTATTTTGATTTTTTTTTTTTTACCAGGGAAGGGTTTAGTGCTTGAATACTTTTTCATAGTAATGCAACCATAATTATTCTTGGATACTTATTTTATAAGGAGTATGACGAAATATGCAACCAAAGTTAATTGCGTATGCTGCATATTTTGTATTAAGAATGACTAGAATGTGCCCATGTCTCCATATCTAAGTGATGATAATTGCAAACTACTTTGATAAATGCATGTTTCAACTTGGAAGTGGTGTTAATAAGCCTGATGTAAATCTGAATTCCCACAGAGACACCTACAGCGACAGAAGCGACAGCAGCTCCCCCGATTTGGAGATTGCAGACTTGAAGTTTCCGTCAATAAACCATGACTGATTACTGGTAAATGTAAAACCTAACCTACCACCATAAATACAGTTCATGATGCATTGGATTCAGCATTTAAAATGTGCTTTATGGTGTTACAGATTACTCAATTGTAAAAGCGTTTGTATAATACACAAGGTCCATTTAATTTGTTTATTTATATAGCGCACCAGACCCTGGACTAAAAGGGCGCTTAAAGACAGGTTACATAAGGTACAATATATAGAATCTGCAGTTCTACATTATGTAGAAGTGATATACAATATATACAATCAGCGGAGAATAAGGCATATAATAGAGACAATTGAATAGTATATACAGAAATCATGGTCCTAGTCGGGCATAGGATTAGTTTTTAGTTTTGTCCAGTAGCCAAGCAATGACTAGCTTCCTGAAAAGGTGAAATGAGGCGGCTGATTTGATGTTAAGAGGCAAGCAGTTCCAGAGTTGAGGAGCGAGGACCGTGAAACTGGATCCGCCAGCTCTTTTAGAGATTAATCTGGGCACAGTGAGGCAAAGAGTGTTGGCGGATCTGGTGATTCTGGTGTTCGGCTTCAATGAGAGTTTATTAGTTAGATAGGGGGGGCTAGGTGGTGTAACGCTTTGTAGGTAAGACAAAGAGTTTTTAGGTGTTTTTTTTTTTTTTTAATGGAGAGCCATTTGTAAGAAATTCTGATGGGGAGATGTGCTCTCTCCTGGGGATGTTTAGCGCTGCTCGCAGTGCGTTGTTCTGGAGAACTTGGAGTTTGTTAATTCTACCTTGGTTCGCCCCTAGGTAGAGGCTGTTACAATAGTCCAGCTTAGATTGTATGAGCGCCCTGGCCAGTGTAAGGCAGCTGTTCGTGGATAGAAAGGGTCTGCAGGCTCTAATTAGTTTCCCAGTGTAGGCGGTAGTAGAGGCAGTCATGTTGACTTGTTTTGAGAGGTTAGTATTGGCATCATTGTAGAAACCTAGCGTTTTCACACTCTTAGCGACGGGGATGGTGTTGCCATCAATGATAATATTGGTGTAGTCCGGGCTAAGCTTCTGTAAATTATTGGGAGAACCGACCAGAAGGAGTTCCGTCTTCTCATCATTCAGGCAGAGGCCATGTGTGGCCATCCATGCCTGAATGATGGAAAAGATTTTGTTAATCCTGGTGACGTCAGCCCGGTAGTTGCCAGAGATGGTAAGGAGTATCTGGGTGTCGTCTGCGTAATTAGTGTAGGTGACACCCAGATGGTCCAACTTCTCAGAGAGGTTTTGTAAAAATGTTATAGAGGGTGGGGGAAACACAAGATCCTTGTGGGACACCACAAGATAGGGTCTGCAGCAGCTACTGGTGAAAAAACTCTCATGGTTCTGTTGGCTAAGAAGGATTGTATCCACATGACGGCTGAGGGTTGGAAATGGGCAGCAGATGAGAGGTGGTTGCAGAGTATTTTATGATCGACCAGGTCAAAGGCTGCTGAGAGGTCTAGAATGAGCAGGATGGTCTTTTTACCTTTGTCTTTAATGTCATCAATCTGACTTTTGAGGTTAACAAGGGCGGTTTCTGTTGCGTGTTGAGGTCGAAAGCCGGATTGACACAACCCTAGTAGTTGGTTACATTCTAAGTAGTCCTGGATTTGCAAGTAGGCAACTCTATCAAGGATTTTTAACAGGAAGGGTACCGTGGTGATCTGTCTGTAGTTAGTAGGGATGGCTGGGTCTAAGGATTGTTTTTTTGAGAGGGGGAGAACCCATGACTGTTTCAGGTTGTTGGGTATAGAGTTGGTGGAGAAGGATAGGTTTATGAGTTTGGAGATGAAGAGGGAGATTCTCTTGCACCATCTTTGATAATCTGGGCAGGGCAGCTGTCCCCTTTGCAATTGGAGGGTTTGAGGGATGCAATATTTTTTTGGACTTCCGGTGTAGTAACCATTTTAAATGTGAAGCCATTGGTGGTATTGGTATGGGTGTGGGTGCTAGGAATGGAGGCGTTGTTATTGGATAGTTGTAGTCGTTTAGTCTCAAATTTGATTTGAAGGCCACCAATTTTGTTGGCAAGGGCAGCTTGGATGCTGGTGTACCAAGGTTTGTCTTTTACACAAGTGCCTGAAGGTGGGTTATGGTTTTCTAATTCCTTCAAAATGGTGAAGAGTTCTTTAGTAGAGGATCCTGCCTTATCAATTCTCACATTGTAGGCTTCCTTCTTAGTGCGGATTAACCTCACGACCATGTCCTCCCTTTACAAAAAAAGAGAGAGTTTTATTTTCAGCTGAGGGAGTAGTTTTCCATAGGTTTCCATTTTAGCTTTCTTTGTTCTGAGAATTTTGAGTTCAGCGGTGAACCAGGAGTTCAGATGCGCTCTGGGTTTGCCTTTACGTAACTTAAGAGGGGCAACGGCGTCAATGGCGTTGGTCATGGCGTCATTGTAGGTGCTGACTAGGAGGCTAAGGTCGGAGGTGGCTGGAAGCGAGTTAGGGAGGGGGAGAACCAGTGGTGTGACGGTGTCTGCGGTAATGTTACGCTTGTTTCTGGTTAGGTAGGCAGGCGCGAGAGGGCATTGCTTGGGATTGGGGTTGTTGACACTGATGTCAAAAGGTATGAGGAAGTGGTCTGTCCATACAAGGGGTTGTGGTGCTTTGCAGGTAATGTTGCAGTTGTAGGCTGCGACCCAGTCGATGGTTCTGCCTTTCTGGTGGGTAGGTAGTGTTAATTTGAGTATAGTTATGCTCTGATAGGGCGTTGGCGAGTGATGCGGCCGGAGAGTCATTGGGGTCATTGTACTCAAGGTTAAAGTCTCCTAGAATGATATTTTGTGAGAGGGGCTTGGAGTGTTCAGCTATAAGTGAAGTGATGTCTTCCTCAAATGTACCTGTGGGACCTTGGGGGGGTCTGTATATGAGTTGCATGTTGATTGAGCTCTTAGGGGTAGTTTGTATTTTGATGGTTAGGTGCTCACAATGATTCTAGTGGAGGGGAGGTGATGGATCTAAGGTCAAGTGAGGATTTGAAGATGACTGCTACACCTCCTCAGCGAGCATTAACTCTATCCGCTCTGTGGATAGAGTAATTATTGGGAACAGCGAGGGTTAGGTAGGGTGCTGCCTCATGTAGCCATGTTTCTGTAGTAGCAAGGAAGTCGAGATCAGCTGAGAGGATGATGTCAGCGATTTGAGTGGGATGAGCGACAAGGGAACCTTTTAGAGGTGCAATATTGGTGATATTAGTACCATTCTTATTGGTCTCCTTGATTGATGTGGGTGACTTACTAGGTAGGGTATGGAGTCTTGAGCCAAGTCTGATATTATGGGTGGCGAGGTCAGGGTTGACTACTGGCTGGTAACCTGGTAGTAAGGGTTGGTTAGTGTTGATATCCGTGTGGTCGTTCTTAGGCGGGCAGGGAGTGTTGGTCGGCGTGTTAACTAGTATGGAGCTAGCTATGATAGTATGGTGTCTGTGGGCGGTAAGGGGGAATGGTGGTTGGGTGGGTAGGAACGGTGTGGGACAAGGGATTGGGTAGTGTCTTGGGCAGCCGATAGTCCATTGCTAAGTGATATGTAGCTATTTGAGCTACAGGGTGTATCGTTATTCAGGACACAGAAGGGGAACATAAGACAGAAAGGGAACATAAGAATGAGTCAGGGGGGCATAATTATAAGTACGGGGTAGGTTGAGGGCTGGGCGGGGACTGGAGGGCACAGTGGGCAAGTGCAGCCAGTCAGGTAAAGCTTAGCTGTGCTGATATAGTGCAAAGAGAAGGCTACTTCGGATTATACTGGTGCAGTGCCAGGGCAGGCAAGTTCAACTTGGTTATTACAATGGAGGATAGGCAGATTTAACTTTACTAATACAATGCATAAATGGGCTAATTCAACTTTAATACAATGAGAGGGTAAGCTGGTTTAACTTTGCTAGTCAAATGCAGAAGTGGGCAAATTCAACTTTGCTAAGCATATGCAGGATTGGGCAATTCAACTTGCTAACCCGGTGCAGAAATTGGCAAATTCAACTTTGCTAAACATATGCAGAAGTGGGCAAATTCAACTCTGCTAAACTTATGCAGATATGTGGAAATTCAACTTGCTAACCAGGTGCAGAAATGGACAAATTCAACTTTGCTAAACATATGCAGAGATGTGCAAATTCAACTTGCTAACCAGGTGCAGAAATGGGCAAATTCACTGTGGTAGTGCAGTATATACGTGGACTGATTTAATTGACTAGCACAGTTGGAAAATTAGAGTTTAGGCTAGTTCAGCTTCACTAATGCGGGGATAGGCTGCTTCAAATTTCTGAGTTTACTACAAGAAACAGTTGGATGTTTATACTAGTATGGGGCCAGAACCGGGCACCATTGCATGTAATGCAGGTCACAAAGACGTGGTGAGTAGCAGAGTTGAGTAGTAGGCAGTTATGCGTGTCCAGTGCGTGGCGGTTAGCGAGCACAATGGGAGCGTTGGAACGGGAGCAGTAAGACAATGAACTGGGATACAAAGGTACTGGGGCTACAAAGAGTTATCCGGCGTACAGGCCATAGATGTAGTGAGTGTCTAGGTAGAGTAGCATGTAGAAGTGTCCTTGTTGGATAACTTTCGAGCAAGTGAGGTGAGCTGCTTGTAGTTTAGTTGTAGCTGCATCATGGACCGGTAAGGAGTTGAAGTTGTGCTGTGTTGCTCGGTATTCTGCAGCTAGTTCGAGGATGTTTGATGAGCGGGATCAGAGTGCCGGCAACGGGGGTCGGGCAATGATGTAAGGGGGAGTAGCATGCTTACCCTGATTATATGATGAGCGGCGTAGAAGGGGCAGGGGTTGTGGCCCTCGGTGCGACAGTGGAGACGGGCTCGAGACAGGCACTGTGCCTTCGGATGAGTGCCTTAGCATGTGGGCAGCTCCAAGCCTGCCGGCTTGTGGTTGGCTGCAAATGCCAAAGAGGGGTCAATCACGGTGAGCGCAATGCTGTAGGGCCAGGTAGAAGGTTGAGGAGATGGCAGACGGCCATCTTGGAAGGTTTTGCGACCTCATGGCTTCCAGTGGAGATGCACTTATAGTGCAGAACGAAGCGGAATCCTGGTGAAAATGGGGCAAATTGGGCAATGCCAGAAACAGCTCAGATATAATTCATTATATCGCCGCGAATGAGCGGAAAAGCTCATTTCATGCAGCAGTGATTCTAGAGTGCAGCTGGGGGAGGCATAATGCCTACCTTGCATCCGGGCAGGCCTCACGGGCATCAATCCTCATTCCTACTGCTCCTGCAGTGGATAGGGGGAGCTCCTGCTCCTCCTGGCTGCAGATTCAGATGGGCAACAGGAGGCTCGAGGACGAGGAGGAATTAACAGTGTTGAGTTAAATCCAATGTAGTCCTTGAAATATGTGCTTTCCAACTTCTAGTTTGCTGTAATGAAAACAAAACATTTGTTGTGTGCTTGGTCAGGCTGTTGCAAGTTGGGAGAGCCATATTGTTGCAAATATGTTTCTAGCGAACATTGTTCTTTTCCTGCACTCCAGTTACTATTACTCCAAAGCATAAACTGCCTGTGTTCATCGATTTAACTAGGTTTGTGCTGCACAGGAGGTGCTGAGGTGGAATGAGATAAAGTAGAACACACGTAGTACAGTAGGAAGCAAATTCAGAACATCCAGCTAGATCTATTTACTTAAAAATGGTCTTAATTGCTCTTATGCATAATGCATGGTACAATTGTGGGCCAAATCATTCTGACTGTTCGAAGGATCTGAACCCAAAGGGTATCCATTGTATAGGGAAGAATCAGTACAAACTGCAACCAAAGGGAAGTATTTGCATGTGATCATCCAGAATATAGACTGGTGAAACCGTCACTGGGATATGGAGTGATCCGAACTGGGAAACCATTCCTTTGTTTACCATGCATTTTTTACCATGCATTCTGAAAACAAAGAAGGTGCAAGAGAGATCCTTAAGAGATTGTCCTCTCAGTCATCAGAACTAGTGGTCTGTGGGCTCAACATCCTACTTGGAGGTAAGACTTTAGTAAGCTATCCGAGTGGTTTATTCTCCGCCTGTAGTACTCAAGGACCTTGGTAGAGTGGCAGAGCTGTCAGGCCTTACCTTAAGAGGAAGATGAGCTGTGTAGGTAAGTACACTGAACCCAGTCAGTAGTGCACATCAAAGAAACACTTGCACATAAATGTATATTAAAAAATAGATTTGTTATGTTTACACAAGAGTCACTGTTGGATACTTGGCACAATAAATCAACACACATAGGTATACTTTTCAATACTTTCAAAGAGTCACTTCTTGATTGTTGCTGAACGCATACAATTATTTCAGGAGTTTGACAGTTCTATCAATAACGCACACCCAAAAAGTAACACGTTAAATGTATTTAGTCTGCATACACCTATAAAAGAGTGATTTTTGGGAAGGAAAACAGTTGGTTAGTGTTCGTCTAGCACAGCTTCAGGTTTTAGAGGCAACTTTGCGGCACAGCAAATCTTTCGAAGTCAAAAACGCAACCCTAACTAAAAGGCAGTTCGTAGCGTGTTAAATTCTTGAAAAGCAGTATAACTCGAAAGTGCCTGTGGATACTTTCTTGTCTCTAGGAAGGAAGATGCAAGAAGACTTGGCCAACATTGGAGACCCTGTTAAAGGACTTGCTAAGTGGACACAAGCGTCGGCTTGAGTCGGAGGTAAGAGGGGGGTTGCCCTGGACACCTCTATGTGCACTCCAATGCTCTGGAGCAACTTTCTGGAATCTGGTAAGCAATACCTTTTTCCCTACAATACCTTAGGTTAGAAAAAATGTTTGTGGTGGATGATCCGTGATGTTGCAGCTCTGGGCCCGACCTCCGGATTCCTTAGTCTGATGACTGAAGAAATGACAATGGACTGAATCTCTGAGCACCAGTCTCGAGGGAGGATCTCTGGCACGACTTTCAACAATTTCTCTGGTCACTCTCCGGTTTTGGAGCCTTTTCTGCAGCACCAACAAAGGATGCAATTCGCCTGTCCATCTTCTTCGCTTCCTGCAGTCCCACACTCTGATGAGGGGGTCTGGGCAAGTTGGATCAGATCTCTGTAGTGTCCTTGAGAGCGCAGAAAAGATTTGGATGGATTCAGCCTTTCCACGATGATGCACTCAAAATGGGCAGCAGGTCTTAGAAGAATTAGCGTTCTACGGCTCTCGGAACCCACGGGAACTCGGGAGATGGCACAAGTCAAAGGTTGTGTTGGGACTGGTTTTTCCCACCAGCTAAAGGGAAGGCGTCGTCCTCGTCGGAGCTCCTCTGTTGCACAGAAAACTGTCAGGATAGCAGTTGTCTCTGGTCACCTTCTTCGGTTACTTCAGCTTCCAGCGGTCGACTTGCTTTTCTCTCCAGGAGCCCCACCTTATATACAGCTCCAGCACAATTTGGCTGTCCAATCAGGACAGCCAGACAACCCCCCTCCCCCTGCACCCCTCTTCCCCTTAGGGGACCTGGTTGTATTCAGGCACTCTGGCAGACAAAGAACAGGGGGATGGAAAATTCCTCCCCACTTCCTGCCTGTCTAGACACTGTTTCCTACCAAAGGTAAAACACACACACTGGCCTCCCCCTCCCAGAATGGTAGAATAAGGGGGTTAATCCAAAAAGACAGAATAAAAATCACTGAATGTGTGATTTGGCCGAATTTCGGCCGTCCAAAAATTCCAAACGGCCAAATAGTTTGTCCAAATCAAGCATTCAGTGCTGGGGGCTGCGGGGGTGTTCCCTGCACCCTTGCTCACTATATTGTGAGCGGGGGTTGTAGGGGAGTCCCCTGCACCCCCGAACCCCCTCCCCCCGACTCCCACCAAAAGGAAGGACCCTGCGGCACCAATTCCCGATTACGGAAGTGAAAGGGAGCGGGCGTTGCAGGGTAAGAAGGGGGGGGTGGGGGTGGGTGTATGGGCACAGGTGTAGGCGGGGGTGTGGCCAGGGGTTTGGGCAAGTCAAAAATGTTCAGGGGAGAAAAGACAGAAGGTTATTTCAAAAAGATAATCTTCTGGATTTTCTCCTTTGAACATTTTTAATTCGGTCTTTCAACCCCAATGTCAGGTCCCTGGGTACAGGAGGCTTAGTACAGCTATTTTGGGTTGTGTTCACAATGTTTCCTTGATCATCCTGTTAGCCAGCTGCCATTCTCCCAGTCCAAGTTGGTGGACTTCCTGCTCGGCAATGATTGGCCTAAGTGTACTGTAATGCATACCTGGAGAGGTTCTAAACTGCCTTTCATTCAAGATCTCTTAAGAAATGGTATAGCGCTCAAGAGCCCCAGAGGAAACAGTGAAACCAGAGACAAGAAATTACACAGCAAGAAATTCATCTTAGAGTGCCAGGAACTCATTCAGATAAGTGACTGATGTGAAAAGGTGTATTTAAAAGTCACTTCTCAAATGAAAGCTGCATGTTGGGTTCTTCATTGTAAATAATTGCTGAAGACAAGTCTTCAGGATAACTCCACTCAGCTTTTCAATTTTTAAGTTAAAGTTAAAAAAAACTTTTTTGAAAGATTCTTTTACAATTCCGGAGGTTAAAATGAATGCGCTGACATTGAAAAAGTATCAGTAATTGTTTTCAGGCTTGTGCGCGAGTGTCACGATCAATGCCCCTGACACCCTCAGGTATAACAGCCCCCTGGCAGCAGTGGGGCTAAAGCCCTTCACACTGACTCCATCAGAAACATACATGGAGTCAGTCCTGACGCCTTTATTGCCAGGTTCATTATCAGGAATAAAGCAATAACAGTTTTGGGCCTTAATCCAACATGGAGGCCTATTACACAGCTCAGTTCTTTAGAACCAAGCCATGTGGTCTAGTGTTTTGGGTGTGGATGGGCCTGAAACTACTTTACCTGGGCTATTTAAACCACACCCAAAAAGCAGAACATGCTTTGCGTTATTCTGCACTCCTGCAGCGTAACACTCACTGTCCAGCTCCTGCTCATCTGCTTCTCCGGCAGCCCGATCCTGAAGCCCTATATCCGGATTCCATTAATAACCTGGAACAACAAGAACAGCATTAGCTAGCAAGAACACTTACCTGTGAATTAACTGGCCTTGAATCCATTCGGCGCTTACCTCGCCCATCTCCGGAGTTCGCCGCAACCTGCAAAGATTAAGAAACGACCGCATTAATAACAATTCTTACCTGGGCAAGCAGCAAGTCCTAGCAGCACCCTGCGCTTCTCTTACCTCGCCCATCTCTGGGTTTCACCGCAACCTGCAAGGGAGAAGGAACAAGGTCCGCATTAAAAAAAAAACTTACCTGGGCAAGCAGCGCTTCAATCGCTCATCACTCCGGAACATCACTGCAACCTGTACAAAGAAGAGAAGAGAACACAGGTTAGCAATTAACATCAATAAACAGCGCAGCGCTCCACGCATCAATAATTCATCATTGTCTTCGCCATTGGCGCGGCAACTCCGAGACTCTGAGAAGACAGAGAAAAACGGAGGGAAGGAAGGAGATAGAATAAAGACGGAAAAGACATTATAACTCACCTGGAAGACAGCAAGCAGAGTCGGAATCTTAGCCGGTCTGGACCCGACATAAGGGCACACAGACCAGTGAGTGAAGCAACTGGGTCCACGGAACGCCCGTGCCAACCACGCGCCCCAGCACATAGACGCAGGACAGAGTTTAACACACAAAAACCAAAGGTGAGCAATAACCCTAAGGGAGGGGATTTGGAGCAGAGGGAGGTGGGAGTCCACCCATCGCAGAACCAGTATCTTAACCCTCCATTCTCCTGTTATAAGCGCTACCCAACATCTGGCACATAGCCAAGCCGAGAAGGGTCCGGGATAGCGCTTAGACTTCCATCCAGCATCGTGTGGCGTCCCCGTGGATGCCAGGTGAGCGTAACAGCGAGTGAAATGAAGTTTGTTTAGAAACAGTTTCATGCACGGTGAGGAACGAGCAGCATTCGAGGAAAGGACCCGTCGACGTGCAACAACGTGACAGAGAAAATAAGGAAGTTGCGCCAAGCGTTTTGTTTCCTCATCATAGTTGCGCAGTGAGGAGCCTGCCGGCAACAGGGTGCGTGGTTATTGGGGGTCCTGTGAGATCTACGATATCTACAGACTGATCCTGCACAGCGTATAAAGTGCATGAACATTAAAGTCTGTCCGAAGCTTTACGAATTCGGCGTGTAGCAGCAGATCTCTAAGCATGCCTTCAACACCCAAGGACTACTGAGTAACAAATGCCGTAGTGCTGTCACACGTTGTAAAGGTAAACTGAAGTCCCTTTCAGTGAGTCAAAAGAACATGCAGTTAGCATTAAGACATTAGTAGTTTCACTCCCTGAACAAGGAGAGGTTTTGGTGCACAGAGTGAACCGTCAGAAAAGTTTTAAAAGAAATAAAAGGATTTTAATGAGCACAAGTCTTCTGAAAGAAATCCGTTTAGTGGTGCAAGAGTGAAGGCTTGTACTTAAACAGAACCAGAGACAAGTTTTAAAACCTAATACCATTTACCATAGAGTAACCAGCAAAAGTCAAGGTTTACTTCAGCCACAGATTTACGGAGTAAAGTTGAACAGGAATGTGTTCAATTGTTTCAGTTGCTTCTTGGCAAAACAGCAGAGGCATTCAGGTGAACAGTGGTTGTTTTCTGGAAATAATATAATCAATTGCAGATTTAAATGGGTAAATTAGATGTTTACTCAGATATATCATTTACAGGTTTTCCAGAGTTCTTAGACATCCTGAAGTCAGAGGAAACCAGAGGAATCCTGACCCCTTTATTATTTTCTCCACCTCCCCTTTTCCCCCCCGTTTGGTCAATCCAGCAGTTGTTCAATTAGCTGCTGGGTGAACCACCTGGTATAACTGTGTTGAAGATATATATATATATATATATATATATATATATATATATATATATATATATATATATATATATATATATATATATATATATATATATATATATATATATTGTTCCTTGAATTTATGTTTGACTATTCAGAAAAGTATCCTGGTAACAGTGTTGGTTTAATCCATGGTTCCTTAACTGTAAAAGACAACATCTTCCCCTTCAACACTGGGATGGGGGACTGCTACTCTGATGTGCAACCGCACAAAATATTGCTCAAATGTTGAACCCAAAAATATCATTGCTGCATGCTTTTGCCAATGTAGACCCAGTGTCCCTTATGAGCCTGACAAGTGGTATGACAACAGAGAAGGTATTGGTTCAACCATTGCGCATAGACCATTGATCAATCCTCGCCTTAATATACAGTTTTATCAATAGGTATCAGTATTCTTTACAATTTTTTGGCAAATGACTTTTCAAAAGTTTCTTCACGTTCAAATTTAATTTCAATTGGTGATTAATATGCTCCTGCCAACACTTGTTTCAACCTTACAGAACACAGGTCTTCGGGGCCAATGTATCACCTTTATTATGTTTGACTATTCTAACTAAATTATTGAATGATGTCCAGCAGCTTACATATAAACTTGCTGGCTGGACTAAGAGATGTAATCCCCTTTGTTTATTCAGAAAAAAAGTTTTCTCCCCCTGGATTAGAGTTTAGTTTTAGTTTATTTTTCATATAAGGCGTATAAGAGTCTCTGGGTCTACATTGGCAAAACCCTGCAGCAATGATGTTCTTGGGTTGAACATTTGAGCAATATCAGAGTAGCAGACTCCCACCCCAGTGTTGAAGGGGAAGATGTTGTCTTTTACAGTTAACAGTGTTGGTTTAATCAGCGATTCCTTATCAGGATACTTTTCTGAATAAGGACTTGATCCAGGTAATGGCATCCTGTGAAAAGTGAGCCACTGAGGCAAGATGTGGACAAAGTACTTTGTGATCCACCAAATCGAAGGCAGCAGAAAGATCAAGGAGAAGTAGCAAGGCCGTTTTTCCTTTATCTTTAAGTTCTTCAATCTGAGTCTTTAGATCTAATAATGCCGTTTCAGTACTGTGTTGTGGCCTAAAGCCAGATTGGCGGACTCCTAGGAGCGATTTGTTTCTAGGTACTCCTGTATCCGAATGTAGGCCACCTTGTCTAGTGTCTTGAGTAGGAAAGGTACGGTGGTAAGGTAATCGGCCTGTAATTAGTAGTGATGGTAGAGTCCAAAGATTGATTTTTTTTTTTGATTTTTTTTAGGAGGGGTAAAACCCATGACTCTAAATTGCCAGGGACGGTGCCAGCTGAGAACGAAGCGCTAATTAATTTAGAGAGAAAAGGCACCAAGTCTCTGGCGGCGCCTTTGATAATCTGAGCTGAGCAACTGTCTCCTTGACACCTTGAAAGTTTGAGGGAGGCAATGATTTTTTCTACCTCATGGATGGAGACTTGTGAAAATTTGAAGCGATGAGGAGGTTTAGTTGAAGGAGCTTTGGTTGTGGCGTGCTGGCTATTTTGGGTAGGTTAGCTCTTTTGTCTATAATCTTATTCTGGACAAGGGACATTTTATTCTCTAGGGCATTCTGGATGTTAGTACACCATTGTTTGTCCTTCAGGCAGTCATCTGTCTGAGGTATAGGAGCTTCCATTTCTCTTAAAATATTGAGAGTTCTTTAGTGCTTCAGCTAGCTTTATTAATCCCATCATTGTAAGTTTCCTTTCGAATGGATTGTGTCCTCCAACATATTCCACATCTTTGACATGTAATGTCCACAGCTGTGCTCTTCAGAAACAGAGGGCGTCCTGCGTCGATGTCCCTCGAGGGCGGCGTCACCGGATGTTATAAATAGGATGCACAGCGCCCGCAGCCTCTGTTCCGTTTGTTCCCCAAACGTGTTTGCTTCGAGAACTCGGCGCGCCTTGTGTGTTTCATCGTAGTGATGTCTTCTTCTTTGACCCCTTCAACTCCACGGTCTGGCTTCAAGACCTGCCGGGGCTGCAAGTCTAAAATGTCAATCACCGACCCGCATAGCATTTTTTTGTGGTGCTTGGGCGAGGGGTCACGACACTGTCGATTGTTCAAAATGCCAATCGCTGACTGCCAAGGCCTAGCAGGAGCGTAAGGGGAATCTTCAGGTAGATAGGAGTTCTAAGCCCAGTACGTCCCAAAAATCGAAATCCAAAGGGGTGTCCACCAACTACTCAAGGGGCGACTCTCCGCGTTGGGAGGAGGCCCAGGGGTTCTTGGTCCAGTAGTGGTTTGCGCCATTCTTCTTCCTCGTTGCGGCATTGTCGAAATCGCCGTCACCGGTCGCCTTCCCCGTCCTGTATCTGGGCTGGACCTCCTGAAGATTTTGTACAAGATGATCTTACGGACATCCTAGACCAAGGTCCGTCCTCTGACCCGGTGTTACCTTTTCATCTCACTTTACAGAAAAGGGTGGCGGCTGCTTGGCAGTCACCTGAATCTCTTCCGGCTGTTAAATCTTTGACAAAGAAGTACCACCCTTCCGTTAGCGACTCCAGCCATTTGCCCACTCACCCCACTCCCGAGAGTTTGGTGGTTCAGGCGGCTACAGCCACCTCAAGGCAGGCGGCATAACCTGCTATTCCCTCCTGATGGGGACGACAAACGCTTTACCGGTTGGGCTTGCAAGGTATTTTCTGCGGGGAGTATGGCATTGAAATCAGCCAACTCCACTTGTGCCCTAGCAAGGTTTTCACACACTCTGTGGAACTGTTTCTTTTACAGCTGCGCATATTCCGGAGGGGGAAGAAAGGGATGGGTTCCTTGCTCTTATGCAAGGATGCCATGTGTGAATCCCTTCAGTCGGGTTTAGATACGGCCGACAGTGTTAGCCGGTCCATGGCTGCAAGCACAGTTATACGCAGGTTTGCGTGGTTGAGGAAGTCGGGGTTCGCCCCGGATGTGCAAGCCCGTCTTTTGAATATGCCCTTTGATGGCGCACATTTGTTTGGCAACAAGGCTGACGAGAGCCTTGAGAGGTTGCAGACCTCGAAAGCTGTGGCAAAATCTTTAAGCACTGCTGTGCGTCAACCTCTGCCTTTTTGTCCTAGGGGACTGCAGTTGAGGGGAGGTTTTTTTAATTACTACTCCTCCTCTGGTAGAACGAGAGGGGCCGCCAGTCAAAGGGGTCAGCGAAAAAGTACCCATGGTGGTCAGGGAAATAGAGGTGCCAAAGCTGCTCAGGCAAAATGCAGCGGCAGACGCTCTGAGCAGGCAGAGCAGTCTCTCACGAGTGGGAGTTGGCTCAGGACGTCCTTCTGGAGATCTTCACCCTTGGGAGAACCCTGCAAGAGGATCTCTTCTCCAACAGTGCCAACCGGAAGTGTGAGAGACTCTGCTCAAGAGAATTTCCTCTGAGAGGAGCCTTAGGAGACGCATTTGTGGTGGATTGGTCATTCCCATTGCTTGTACGCGTTTCCTCCAGTCCCCGTCATTCCTCAAGTGTTACAGAGGTTGCAGAGGTTTGGGTCCCACATGATCCTCATTGCTCCAGATTGGGCCAGGAGAGCGTGGTACCCGGATCTTCTCAATGTCCATCTGCCCTCCACAGCATCTTCCCTACCGAGAGGATCTGCTCTCGCGAGAGGGGGTCAGGTTCTATATCCAGAGGTCAAGACTCTCAACCTTCACGCTTGCTATCTGAAAGGTTGATATCTATCTAAGGATTGGGACCTCCCGGATGATGTGATGGAGGTGTTGCTTTAGGACAGAAGGCCAGCAACAAAATCCCTGTGCCGTTGGCGTACGTTTTGTGACTGGTGCAGAGGACAAAATGTTGATCCTTTTCAGTGTTCCATTCCTATGATTTTGTCTTTCTTACTTTCTTTGGCCCACAGGGTCCTTCGTGTAGGTACCATTAAAGGTTACCTGGCGGTACTGTCTATATTTAAGCACTCGTCTGAAGAATGCGCTTACTTTAAGATTCCTTTGATTTCTCAATTTCTTAAAGGACTGATTAATGTATTCCCCCATCCCCTTTCCTGAAATTTCTCATGGGTGCTCCGTTTGAACCTTTGCCCTCTTGTCCGTTGAGATTGTTGTCCTTCAAAACCATGTTCTTGGTTGCATTTACTTCCGTTCGCAGAGTGAATGAATTGCAGGCACTTTCATCTAAGCCGCCCTTTACTGTGTTCCACAAGGACAGGGTTGTACTACTGGTACATCCTTCCTTTCTACCTAAGGTAGTGTCTGAATTTCATTTGAGTCAGCAAGTGGTTCTTCCTGCTTTCTATCCTCCTCATCCTGGTAAGGAAGAGGAGCGACTTCATAGGTTGGATCCTAGGAGAGCTCT
The DNA here is from genome assembly GCF_040938575.1 of Ambystoma mexicanum. Taxonomy (NCBI): domain Eukaryota; kingdom Metazoa; phylum Chordata; class Amphibia; order Caudata; family Ambystomatidae; genus Ambystoma; species Ambystoma mexicanum. Next base: position 337,627,042 of record NC_090934.1, on the reverse strand, counting down.
GAGCTTTTATATTTCCAGGATGTCCAGGGTCAGAGTGGACGATCAACTCTGTGGGATATGCTGGACACCATTTGGGCCAGGCTGTTACCAAACAGACCTTGTCCAGGTGGATTATTCTCACCATTACTGAGTGTTACCGATTGGTGGGTAAGGGCCCTCCTGAAGGGTTGCGAGCTCATTCCACTAGGGGCGTGGCTACTTCCACCGCCCTCCAAAAGGGGGGGTTCCTATTAGGAATATTTGTCAAGCAGCCACATGGGCTTCTATCCACACTTTTGTTGACCATGGATCGTATCCAGGGAGTAATGTTTAAGATATGGCCTTTGGTAAGGCGGTTCTTTATTCTGCCATCTGATTGGGTACTCTAAAATCTTCTCCCTCCTCCATCTTTATGATACTGTTTTGGGAGTCTGTCAAATATGTGGAATACGTTGGAGGGCACAATCCATTCAAAGAACCAAGTTACTTACCAACTGGTAACGTTCTTTCGACTGGATGCTCCTCCAACGTATTCCACATCACCCTCTCAACCTGCCCCTCTGGAGAATTTTTTTATGCGATGGCCTTGCGGAAACGTAAGCTGCAATGTGCAGTCCAGCAGGCATTGGATTGGTGCCAAATTGTTTGGGGGAAAAAACATAAACTGAGGCTATGGGCGCCGTGCGTCCTATTTATAACATCCGGTGACGTTGCCCTCGACGGAGGCCTTTGAGGGGCATTGACCAGATGTTATCGACGTAGGACTCCCTCTGCCGAAAATGTTTCTGAAGTGCACAGCTGTGGACATTACATATCAAATATGTGGCATACATTGGAGGAACATCCAGTCGAAAGAACGTTACCAGTTGGTAAGTAACTTGCATGTTTGGTACGTATTATTTCTTTTTTTTTATAGGTGGCAGCTATATTGATCAGGTTTGTTTTTATTTTCCTCAGTAAGTAGGTGTCTCCAAAGGACTTTTAATTTTATTTTTTCCGCTCTCAGGGATTTTAGTTGGTGAGTGAACCATGAGTTCAGGTGATCCCTGGGTTTCCTTTTCCGCATTTTAAGTGGGGCAATTGCCTCTAGTGCTTTAGTCATGGTAGCATTGTAAACATCTACTAGGATGTCTGGATTAGAAGAGCCTGGCAGTTAGCTAAGGGTGGGGATTATGAGTGGTATGATCTCGTCCACCGTGATATTCCTTTTGTTCCTCGTGAGGAGTGGGGGCGTGCTATTAAATTGACCTTGGCCGTGGGGACATTAGCTAGGATGGTGAAGGAAATAAGTGATCTGTCCATGTTTGTGGAGTAATAATGGTGATTGAAGCTTCACAGTTGAAATCCCCCACCCAATATAAGGTTCTACCTTTGTCATAGGTGGCCTGGGTCACGCTTTGGGTGAATCCCAGTTCGGTGACCGCATAAGATATTACTAAGGCATGCTGATCGTTGGGATCATTGAAGCCCAAGTTAAGATCCCCGAGCAGTAATGTTTGGGAGGAGGTTTTAGTGTTATCAGATAGTATTATGTATAGGTATTCTTCGAATGAACCGATCGGTCCTCGTGGGCTGTTAGCGTACCGGAGTTGGAGCTGGGTAATTTAACTGTGAGTAGTTCACAAGAGCTGGCAACTGGTGAAATCTCATAGCTAAATTGGACTTGGCAATGAGGGCAATGCTTCCACTTCTGTAGTCAACTCTGTCTGCTCTTATGATATTGTAATTGTCAGGTACTAGTAGTAATCCTGCAGCTGTGTGTATCCATGACTCAGTAATTGCTGGAAAGTCTAGGTTATCAGCCGTGATCAAGTCTGCTATCTCAGTAGCATGTGCCACCAATGATCTAGCGCTAGGGCACCCTTGATATTGAGGGTATTGGTGATGGTCGGGGAGGCAGTAGGTGTGCTCAGACTTAATTTTATTATTAGTGCTTGGATTGGTGACTGTGGCATTGTTTTTCTTTCTGTCATTAATATTTTGGTATTATGGTTGTTCTCCGTACTAGGAAGAGCTGTTTTGACTTGAGTGTTGATTGGTGGTTCATGGAGTTTGGATAATCTAGCACAAAGTTTATTATTTCTGACTATAGTAGAACAAGGTATATTTGTCTTGTTAAGGAGGCAGTTTGTATTTAGAGTGGTGGTTGGCAGGTAGTTAAGGCCCACGCCACTAGTATATACTGATCGAGTAGGATTGGTATCTAAGTTCAGCTTAGGTAAGAATCTAGTAGGTTTAATAGTTAACAGCTGATTGTCAATTTTAATCCGTGGGAGGAATGTAGTGTTTAATTTCCAGTAGCAGGAAGGTTTTGTTTGCCATAGTCTTATACTGATAGTGAAGGTAGTTGGAGCCTACTACTTTCGTCTGTAGACTTACAGCCAATAGGGCACACAGTAGTTTTAGCAACAGGTAGGCGGTAACCCACATAGTGCTATTGATTTGCTGCAGTGGTTGACTAAGACACTGTAATTTTATAAAGACAATTTTCAAATGTAGAGGGGCCACAGCGCCAAGTAGTTGGTAATACTAGGCCCTGAGTAAATGGACTGAACAGTAGCGTTGCAGTCACGCTGTACAGATGGCAGAACTAGCTTGGAATTAGTGTGGGGTGCCAGCTCAGCCAAATTTGGATGAAATCTTACATCAAATCTAGTAATGATAAGGCAATATATAATAACGATTTGCAGGATAAAATAATCAGTGGGTTGAGCATTGCATATATTAATGAGACAATAAATTACACAATAACACAATAGCCTAGATGGGCTAAATGTGCAACTCAAGGGCACTAGCAAATTATAGTAAGCTAGCAATGGAACTCAGAAATACAAGAGTCTATATGTGAAGCTCAGAAGGCAGTAAGCGAGTGCAGTAGGTAAAACATTGCAATATGGAACGATCACTAAACGATGCAATATTGGGTGATCACTAAACCATTGGGCACGTGGTCAGCATATGTTATACATACAGTTGGTATATGTAGCCTGGTAAGGTCTTGTGAAGCCCAATGAGCGAGATTAGCACGAGGCAGTCATGCCGGCAGCAGTCACTTGGGCTGGCCTGACTATCCTGGTGGCGCTACTAGCTCACGGGGTACAAAAGTTGTTAGGATGGGCTAAGGTAGCAGTGTAGGATGGGCTAAGGTAGCAGTGTTCAAGATCACAGCGTAGGGCAATCTAGTAAAGCCTTGTGAATTTAGTAGTCCTAGCGGAGGCAATCCTTTAGGCTATATAGGCAGTTCACAATTGTTAAGACGGGCAGTAGTAATCAAAATTACATAGCATAGGGCAATCTAGTGAAACACTGTTAATTTAGCAGCAAGGAGTCGTAACAGAGACAATCATTTATGCTATTTAGGCAGCTCGCCGGCAGCTCAGTACAGTTAAAGGGGCCAGTAGAGCTAGTATCTGTCAAGTTTGTCTGATAGTAGGCACGCTATGAGGGCACAGTTAAATAGAGCACGGGTTAGAGGTAGCAGTAGAGTTAACCGAGCTATTCTAGCTAACAGGATGTTGCACAATTGATTAGCAAGGCAGTGCTAGGGAGTAGGATCAGGCAAATGTGGCGATGCTCGCATATAAGAGCCACAAAGACATGTAAGGGTTACTTTTGCTGCACGACGCAGGCGTTGCACGGCTGCTAAACAGGGATATTGCATTGTGCGTTATAGAGCTGCTTGTCTAGATAAGCAGCCGTGTTTATAACACGTGTAGTTGCAAAAAGCCATGATACTGCATTTCGGGAAATACATGAGTAGATACGGTATCGACTAGGTGAGAGGCAGGTTAATGCAGGAGTTTTTTTATTTTTTTATTTTATGTTTTTGTTTTTTTGCAGTTTACAAGATGAAGTGCCTATCAGCCAGTCCAAATAGAGGGATTAGCGGTATACGAGAAGTCCAATGTTCGGTGGAGAGGTCGTGGGACTGGGTCTCTGTGGCCTGGACAGGTCCAGACAGGTGCGGGCCTTGCACATAAGGGCCTTTCTCAAAGGGGGCACGGCTTACGCTTCACGGTCAGCTAGAGCGGCCTATGAGCGTGCTCAAGGGAGGTTTCTTAGCAACCTGCATACACAAAATCACAAGCGGGTTGCGGTGGCCATTTTAGAACGCTGGTATTGGCCATGAATTGCTGCAGATCCCTCGCTCCACGAGGATAATGGTGGAAAAATAAATGCTCCGGTTCTGCTGTTGCTTTGGGAGGCAGCCTGATTCTAATTCAGCTGGGACTGCAGGGCGAAGAAGAAAGAGGGATGCCGTGGATCTCCCCGTCGTGTTGGTCTCTGATGGCACAGCTGCAGCGTGCGAGGCGATGAGGGCTCCTGCCCGGTGAAGGGTGGTTGCAATATGTGTTTATACCACAAATGCATGGCTGACCAGGCCCCAGACTATCTGGAAAACCGTTTCACACCTCATACCTCCATCCGCCCTCTTAGATCAGCCCAAGCACACTGTCTTGCACCGCCGAGGTTCAAGCTTCAGAAAGCAGCTGGGACTAGCTATCTGGTTCTCGCCTCCAAATTATGGAATTCACTCGGACTCAAACCCTCTTACTATTCTTTCAAGAGTAAAGTCAAAACATGGCTCCTTGCTCAGGATTTGCAAAGCACACATCTGTCACACTGCGGGTAAGATTTAACACTGCCTGCCAGCCTCTTGACTGGCCGGCTCTGCCGACTTGACCACCATTCTGTTATTATTGTATAAACGCCCTGTATTATTACTCCGTATTTTGTACTGACCATGACCTGACCTTCACCTGTGTAATTTATGTGTTTATACCCTGCGAGTAGATTTATTATGCAATGTTTGTACTTGTAAACTCTTTTTTTATGTACTGACCATGAACGGATCTTCACCTTTGTAATTACTGCGTATATACCCTGTAAGTAACTATATTATGTAATGTTGTTAAAATGCTGTGTTCTATGCAACCTGTAATCTGAAGATATGCGCCCTGATGCCCCTGGGCCAGGTGCGCTATATAAATAAATACAAAAAAATACAAATGACTGACAAAGTACTTACCCCATGACTGAACTTGGGGTATATATATTTATAATAAACCTTTATGTTGTATAATACTTCTGCTTGTAAGTGTTTCTGTTGAACGCTTGGTATACTACAAGTTCTTTGTACTTTCCTACATCCCTCTCTCCCTCCTAAGATAAGCCTTGCTGCTCTGTCATCACCTACCAAATACTCGGCCTTATACTAAAAGTGGAGTTGCGTACTGTCTCAGTTGTTTGGTTTTACTAAGCCCTTAGTTGGACTTAAGAAAAACTGTCCTAAATTATCCAACTGAGTCAATGAAGGAAATTCTATTAATAGAACATTGGAAGCTAAGCAAAAGTTCTCAACCTGGAAATTGGTCACAGCAAGGGACATGTAATCCAGTAAGCCAAAGGGTACTGTTATGGATTTATCACGTGGGCCTGTCAAATGTATTTGCTTCCAATGAAGCAAAGGCTCAGTTCCATCCTGGAGGGTGTGCTCAGTATCCTTGCATCTGTGTATATGCACATACACTGTAGGTTTTATTAAGATGGTGATAGTCATTAAGTGCTGCAGATTTGAAGTGTGCCAGGAGACCCCCACATTGAAGAGAAAAAGCAGTATTTGCTTTCTATATTTCCTCTTTATAGAGATCTGTAAGGTTGCTAGTTGAAATCTGTAACAAAAAAAAACACTAGACCATTTCCACATTTGACAGGATGTTCCTTTCATGAATTTTCTTCCAGTGCTCTTTTTTTCATATTCATAACACTGTGAAATGTTAACACTCACTGACTGAAGCAGCAGAAACTTTTACACACCGTTTTAATATAGAAATTGCTCTCTAAAAGCAGTTGCCCCTAAACCACGATTTCATGTGCCTTTTCGTTATCTAAATAAAAAGGAACCAAGAAATCTGTTGGTGGCAGAACCTCCTCGAAAGGAACATTGAGGCAAGCTATTTGCTAACCACAAGACGAAAGTACTTGTGGGCCGATTACTTTTGATGCTCTCGATCACAGGGGGGTATGTGTTGGAGGTTGGTCTTGCTGTTTAGAGATGTTTTTTCTTCCCTTAAAGGTTAATGATTAGCAATGCAGCTATAATGACAATATAATTTGTTTGTGTTGGATCCAGCAGGTGCACACAATCACTTACATTTTCCTGTTTTTTCCCTAGGATTCCAGGACTAGCACAATCACTGCCAGCATTCTGAAAAATATATTCTACTTTTGTTCACCAAACCAAACTCGTCGGTTTTCTATTTTAACCTGTTCATGTTCAGACTCTAGGAATGGATTCAGTGGACCTACTGTTTTTCTGGTCATTCACTAGAGCTGTAAATATTTCCGCCAGGAGAAAACCAACCTCAAACTCATGAAAGAAACTGGGAGATGAACATTAATCACCAATTCGAGGAGCTTCACTGAAGGCAAAGGCTTTGTACTGCAAACTCTGCGTTGGTTACATTAATGCAGCCTTTTCTACAGATATCCCTTGCAACTATTTTGAGGCCTCTGCGCAACTTTGGGAGTCTGATCTTTTTGATGTATTTTTATTTTACAATTTTCACAACTTGCATTGTCATTAATTTTTTTTGTTTTTAAATGGATTTTTTTCTTGTCAACATCTTTGTCTCCTTTCAGTATTTTGAATGTCTAAAGAACTTGTCCGTTTGCAAAATTATGGGTTTAAGCCAGAGAATTCTAGTTTCATTTATTTGGGTGCTTCCAGGAACTATGAAAAAATATTTTTTAAGTATAATAGTAAAAGGCTGAAATGGACCTCTCAAACTCATTGAACTAAAAAAAAGCAGTATTCTATTTTCAGAAAAGCCTTTTTGAGTAATGTTGTAATGTTTTCTTCTTTTTGACATCTGGCTGGCCAGACTTGTCTATACATCAGCCAGAGTTTCAAATGAAATGCTTGGACTATGGCAGCGTTATTTGTCATACCTGTGTTGCTTCTTGTCAGTCCTGCACCAGACATACTGAATAAAGGGATGTTTTCTACGTGGGTGGGGATTGGTCTCATTTAATATTTTCTTTTCATTCACATATTTATGTTCAGTAAAATAGAACAGAATCACAACATTCAAAAAGATGTTTATACATCCCAGAACTACAACATTTTTGGTGAATGTAGGCTACAGTACTGAGGGGAATGGGGGGGGGGGTGGCAGGTGGGGGTGGGGCGTGCTGAACAGACCAGAGGACGTAAAAAGCATAGGATGAAGCGTGTGAATTGGAAATCCAGGGCAACAGACCATTTTGCTGATATGGGCACTTACTAGTTGCCTTGTTTCAGTTCTGTTAGGTCTATATATCCCAGTCCATGCATTTCGACCAGACACGATTAGCCTTTTCTGATTCTCCTGTCAGATCTATGACCTTTCTTCCAGGCCAGTTAACATTTTGTGGTGTGTTGTTCCCCTGGCCAGTTCCATGCTTTTAAAATCTGCCTTTTAGCACACAGGATTACCCTCAAAATGTAATTTATTTTGCTTTTCCAGGTTGAAAATTGAATGCATTGAGTTCAGTGCCAAAAGAAGCTCAGTCTGTTTCAGGTGAATCCCCACTACCAGTCGTGTCGTCAAGATCAGCCCAAAAGTCAGTACCTTTCTGCAGGACCAAATTGTTGCCATTGGGCCCACCCCTTGTGCCCACCCCTTGTGCCCTTCAGACCAGCATTTTGTAGTTTTCCTTTAGTGCCCTTTTCAACATTTGATCCATCGTCCAATATGCGTGTTAGGGAGAATTCTCATTTCTGTGCTAATTCCCTTCAACCCTGGAGACCCCAAGCTCTTTTGCTGGACTTCAGGACTTTTTTTTTATTTTAACCTTGGAGTGAGTGAGACCTTTGCTCACTCTCTCATGTGTTTTGACCCGATTTGATTATACGATTCCTCTGTTTTTGGAGTCTGACAAACTCCTAGGCATCTACTTTTTTGTATGGTGACACAACGCAACCTCAGTGCAGTGTCACAGAGAAACCCTTTAGATTTCTCTTAATGTTTAAATACCTTTTCTTAGGTGAACTACAGTCCGAAGAATAGTAAAGTAAAATTGACTTTACTTGCCTTTTTCTCTTTGTAGGTCCAGCACACCCCATCTTATGTGGAATACTTGGGGGTTACTTAGTACCCCCTTTTCCTACTTACTCATGTAAAATATAATTGTTACCCTCACTACTTTAAATGGCTTGACGTTCTGCTTCTGTATCACAGGCCGAATCCTCAGCTGCAGTATAGCACCCATGGGTGACCATTGGGTAAAAAAGGCCCTGGTCTTCTTTTTTCACCATTTTCTATTTGTGATGTCTATCTTGGATTTTACTCTATGTGCCAAACCAGGTTTGACCTCTTTGTTTGTTTTTCCTTTGGCAGGCTTTGGTACTGAAACCCACCTCTGGCTCCACTGTGTCTGAAAGGGCAGGACGTGAGGGAGGTGCCCAAAACCCCCTTGTCCTTTGTCTCCTTGGTTACCTGAATGCACCCAGCCCAGTCCAGATTGGCTGGCTGTCCTTGCACGACAGCCACCCTGCTGTATGAGTGACAGCTAGGCTGTGCATGAATGGGAGAAAACTGCTTGAAATGCAAGGCTTCTTAGACTGAAGACCGAGGCGACCACTGGGAAGGATATCCCAATGAAGAAACCGTGAACGAAGCTTGCTGCATCCTCCTGGACCATCGAACTGTCCGGTGAAGCCCTGCTGCTGTTCTGAAACTCCTCCTTATCGACAAGAGAAGCTCCGGAAAGGGCGACTTCTTGCCTTGGGTTAGTGGGACCAACTAACCCTGAGACAAACTTTGCTGGAAGACCTTCCCCAACTGGCTGTACTTTGCTGGCGCAGGAACTGAGTGCCAGGAGTCAAGAAATCCATAGTAGAGTGCAATGCTTGTAAGCCAACCAAAAGCTCGACAAGTCTCCTGAGGACCCTCCCGAAGCAGGATAACCCAAGCTCGAGTCACCTCACCAGAGTGCAGGACTCGAGGAGTGAAGGAAGCCCAACTGGTGTCCAAGATCCACGGTAGTGCTGTTTACAGAGAGCTGAAAAAGCAAAGTGCCACTGCTCCGAAAAGAGCCCATACCTGCCGCAGGAGTCCCCAGGCGTCCTCCATCTTGTCCCCACGACTGAGGCCCAGGAACCCAGGATCTGCATCGCTGCAACCAGACAGAAGCCAGCTGGACCCTCTTCTTCTAACCAAAGGTACTGTTCTGAGTTGGGGTACTTATCGCATTGTAGCATGCTCTTCTCAATTGAGCCTTGCAGTAGCTGCATTCCCTAGGGTTGATCTTGGCTCCAAACTTCACAAGTGTAATAGCTTGTGACCCTACAGTGAATCTTCCTCAACAAACTCTCTAACTTTGTCCAATACTTTTTGCTATATAAGAAGTGCCTTAGCTCCATAGACTTTGCTCCAACTGACTTTGGCTGTCCTGGCTCCATGCAGACTCTACTGTTCCATTGACTTTGATTCTTACTGTCCCTCACAGGTGATGCATTGGTTTTAAACTAACATTGCTGGGAAATGTTTTTATCTAGACTTCATTGGAAGGTATAAAGTGCTCACATGCTCTGAGAACATGTTTAACCTAACCGGTTTCCTTCCTCTCACCTTTCCTTTCTGCCAACCTCTGAATTTACACAGTGTACAAGTGATATATTATTGCCATTACTGTCCTAGTTAGTGAAGTCACCTCAAGGTGTAGGAAGCATCTCTAAAGAGTCTCTACTTGCTTTGGAATGATTCTGAGAAAGTATTTTGAAGTATATTTGTATTGTTGCACATTGCCCTTTTTAAAGAATGCTTATTTGAAAATAACTTAAATATTTTAGCTTAAAAGGGGGCGTGGCTACAGGGCCATGCAGTAGGACGTGTTTCTTCAGAGGCTCCTGGTGATCCGACATGATCTGGCAAAAATGCAGCAATAGAACCGAGCGTTCGTGCACACAAATGGAATGGCAAATCCATGAAGTTGTGGTGCAGCCCTATGTGCAAGCTGAAGTGTAATAATGCAGAAAAGGAAAGGAAACAAGCTGAGGAAAGTTTGAAATCGGAAGAAATACAGGCGAAACAAAATGGCTGGCGCTACTTAAAGGATTGAACAACATATGGGCAAACATCAAGGAAGGTCACTTGGAGATGGCTGGTGGAAGCCTGTGACTGGATTTATATTTGTAAGCGGGCCTGCGGCAAGGACGAGCATTGTCAGCTAAGATTCAGATAGTGAAAGCGCTGTGGCAGCAATTAAGTCTCCGGCCATGGAAACGAGAACGAAGCCGTGAGCTGCTATGAGCCGTGAGAAATGAGTGCCGTGTGTGAAATTGAAGCACCATCAGGCAGCTCGGACAACATGGAAAGGCACCCCGCAGTGGTGGCTGTACGGAGAGCGGGTGGTGTAATGGGCACGGAAGACAGAGAAAGCAAAGTCACTTGCTGATGAAGTGCCGAGATAGACGCTATGAATACATTGTAACTCTGCAACCCTGAACACTGAAGTACGTAAAAGTTCGAGGTCTATAACAAACGAAGCCAGGAGCCCAGCTGGAGTTGATTGACGAAACTCAGTGGGAAGCTAGTGCCGGCAAACACGCTGCAGGATATACTGTATGAGAGCCTGAGCTCACGAACATCAGACTGGAAAGTAGTGTCTGCTAAACAAGCTGGGTAAACACCACATCAAAGCGACTGACCGCTGGCTGGCCACAGGGCACTGACATTATAATAACGGAGCGGAGTGATATAATAGCAGGCAAAGCAACAGAAGTGAACGCCTGCCAGGGAGTGAAATTGACACAGGAATGGTGCCATATAAACGCTTGCATACAGGAAAAGAGCTGCTGCATAACATAAATGGATAATAGGAGAGATGAAACTCCATGGAAATTAGAAACCGTCCTACTGGGGCCAGCATTGTGTGGGTGCGCAGAGATTATAGGTGAAGCAAGGCACGCAGGAGAGGGGGACAGAAGCCAGTAAACTGGCCCGGTAACACGAGCCAGGGCGGAGGAACGGAAGCATGAGCCAACCAAAGACCGGAGTGATACACCACGGAGGAGGAGTGTGGAGGAACAAAGCCCCGGACAAAGGCCACCAGGTAACAGGCCTTGAAACGGTGGTGAACCGCTGCCAGAGGATGCACCTCCAATAATGGAGAGGCTTGGCAGAGAACATTCCAAATAAGGTGAGGGACAGACGTGGCTGAGTCCCGAGACAGAAGTACTGCACATAGCACGGGTACCTCAGAGCTGCCCTACCATCCCCTGCTCACTGAGAAGACCCGGAAGTGGAATGCCAGCATAGGCGCTGAGCCCAGGCTTGGACACTGGACTAAGGAAGCACTAGGGCCCCCGCCAATTAATCAATTAAGAGCGCACAGGGTCAAAGAGCCAGTGAAAGAGATCTGCAGATCCAGTAAGCTTGGGACCTGCATACCACGGAATAGTGTAAACAGCAAGAGAAGCTGCCAGAATCCTCGCACCGACAAAATTATAGCCACGGGATGACACAAGAACTGAAACACAACCCTGCACAGCAGACGGGTGGAGCCGGAGAAGCCCAGTACAATGGCTCCTAAAGGGAGCAAAGGTAATGGCAAGCAGCGAACAATGGACATTTTCACTAAACCGCAGGAATCCCCAACCACGCCTGCACCAGCCATAGCCACTACACCGGGAGAGGCCACCTCGTCAAGGGATGACCATCTGATCCTCGCAGCCATCGCGAATCTGAAATCTTTGTGGGGGACTGCGATGGCAGACCTGAAAGCGGCACTGGAAACTAAGATCGATGCAGTAGGGATAGAAGTCAACCTACTGAGACAAGATGTACGAGCGCTGGCAGAAAGGACTAGTGTCTTAGAGATTGCCGTGAAAACCAACACAGATGTTAGCACCACCAATGCTAAAGAAGTCCACATACTGAAACAAGTATCCAATCTTGAAAATCGAGCGGAGGAGGTGGAAGGGCGAGCAAGACGCCGGTGGAACAATAACGCGGGCGTCGGTGACCGTCACTGCATACCCGGACTACACCATGCTCGTGCAGAGAGCGCTACACCAATGTGGCAGTGAAGGGAAGGCTGCGAACGGCTAGTTTCCAATACATGCTTTTATACCCTGCGAAACTGAAGGCAAAACACCCTTCTTCGACACCCCGGAGGATGTGGCATGCTGGATGGACGCCCAGGGCTGCCCAGAGTCTGGAGACGGTCAGGAGCGAAATGGACAGGAAAATGACCCAACACCATGCTAATATTGCTGGGGGCGGGTGTACTGGCAGCAGTGATAAATGAAGGGGGTGCAAGGGACACGCTAGTAAAGGGCAGCGCTAATTATTAACACAGCCCAAATGGACTTGTTGGACTGGAATATAGAAGTGTGCATGTTAAGCATGCCAAATATGAGAAGTAAGCGCGCTGCGATCTAGAACCAGCATAGGAGACACTGGATCGAAAAGACCTATCCCCAGTAGGGCGATATCACCCTGCTGTGACCCGAGTACTGGCAATAGCCAAGAAAAGGTCTAGATGCGGGGGTGCCTGCGATCCAGGGATGGAGCTGGGCAGAAGTTGGGATGGGGGAGGGAATATAGGGAGTTGGAAATTGAGTTGGGGCAGGGAAGGGAGGGCAGATGGAGGGAAGTTGGGGATGTTGTAATGTTATTGGGTAGGGGTAGTTTAAGTAAGGGAACAAGCTTACATACACGAGTGCTGGTGCCCCAAATAGAGGTCAGGGAGATGCAAAGGGGGAGGGGGGCTGGAATACGGCTGGACAATGGGGGACCTTAAGGTAATATCTTGGAATGTCAGGGGGCTTAACAGCTACCTAAAAAGGAACAAGATCATGATGCACCTACCTAAAAAGGCAGAAAATTGATATAGCCCTAATACTAAGACTAACCTCACGAAAGGAAAATTAGAGGTGATCCAGAAGAAGTGGAAGGGGACTGTCATCGGTGCAACATATTCGGCGTATGCCAGAGGGGTGATTACTTGGGTGGCACTGCATGTCCCATTTCAATTAATACAGTCACAGGTGGAAGAGGATGGTGGAAAATAAAGAAATATGCACCATAAATACATATGCCCCAAATCAAGACAGTGACATATTTCAAGACCCTATACAACAAAGCGAGTGAGCGCCTGGCGGGAGCGGTGATCTGGGGTGGGGCCTTCAACTGCACATTGAACCCAAAAGTAGATAAGTCAGATGAGACAGGCCCGCCCCTGCTGCTAGGTCCCTGCAGACACTGTTGACAGACTTAAGGCTAGATGTATGGAGGGTACACCATCCACAAGACAGACAATATTCAAATTACTCTGCTCCACAGAATCTGTACACAAGACTAGACTACATTTTGCCACACAGGAGGTGATGGCTGAAATCATACCAATAGAATACAAGGCGAGGGTCCTATCGGACCACTCACCCGTGGTTCTAACATGGCAATATTGACCCACAAGGGCCAGAATCCCAACGTGGCGACTTAGAGCTGAAGCATTGAAAGATGATTTTTAGGGAGGACCCGAGAGAAGAAATTATAAGCTACTTTGAGACCAACACAGGAAGTGTTGAGTCGGCCGGTACTATGGGAAGCCTTCAAAGTGGTGGTGAGAGGGATAGGTATGGCCAAGTCCAGTGGGCTGCAGGGAGGCAGAAATCAAGCTAGAAACAGTCCTGGGCATAGGAGGTAGCACTAAGGCAGATGCTGAAAAAAATAAGCCAATTGCAGCAGGAGTGTGCAGTACTCTGGGAAAGATTATGTAATTTGAACTATAGGAAGTATGTTGAGAGGCAACATGCGGGAGGAGATGAGCCAGGGAGAATGCTGGCATGGTTTTACAAGAGCGAGACCCCAGACCCGTGATTAGGGCAATAACCGGGGAAGATGGGCAAATAGTGGACACCCAGGAGTGTGTGAATCGAGAGTTCCTTGAATAATATAAAAATTGTATGGAGATGAGGATGGAAGCGATAGCAGGGAAATAATGGACACATTGGAAGACAGGCATGCCACGAATAAGTGCGGAGGAGTAGGAGGACCTAGACGCCCCAATCACCCTAGAAGAGGTGGTAATACAACTACTCACCAGCAAGACCCTGGGGGCGGACAGACTTCCCAGTGAGTTTTATAAAATGTATAAAAGAGAGGTGCTTCCCCCGCTGCTAGCTGCGCTAAAGGAGTCATTTGAAATAGGGCGACTGCCAGAATCCATGAGAGAAATGATCATTATTCCACTCTCCAAACCCAATAAAACAGGCAAAGATTGCGGATAGTTTAGACCGCTATCAATGCTGAACCAGGATAGCAAAATGCTTACTGCAGTGCTGGCAAATAGAATGAAACAGTTCATTAACAAATTAATACACCCTGATCAAACAGGATATGTCCCGCACAGGAACAAATCTGATAACCTTAGAAGACTTCACCGGGTTATAGAGCACACAAAAGAAGACTCAGTGAAATAGCAATAGTATCGCTGGATGCAATAAAAGGCTTTGACTCAGTAAGATGGCTCTGGTTAACTGCAGCCCTGTCTAATTATGGTATAGGGCCGGGGTACCTTAAATGGGACAAACCTATTGTACAGTGCACCGCTAGTCAGAGTCAAAATGGGGGCGATCATTTCGGAAAGGTGGCAATTGAGTAGGGGCACTAGACAGGGATGCCCGTGGTCCTCGATGCTCTACATTTTAGCACTGGAACCCCTGGCGATATACCTGAGGCAGCAGTTTGAGGTAATGGGGATTAACATAAAAGGGGAGCCACATCTGGTCTCGCTTTATGCAGACGATATCCTGAAGAAACCCTCCAATATATACTGCAAGTGATGGAGCGATTCGCATCGCTTTCTGGCATAGCAGTGAACCCCAGGAAATCAAGCATATTCCCGCTGGGGGTGGGGGGTATATAGCAATCCCAAGGGATAAACTACCAATATTGCAAATGCCATGGGAGCCAAATATGTTTAGATAACTGGGGATAGACATTCATCACACGATGGCGGCGGAACACCAGCAGAACACTGAGAAAGCAATGAAGAACATCAAAAATAGTATGAGGTTCTTGTCATGACCGCAGCCTCCAAGGAGTCAGGTTTAGCCCAACTGCCTCGGAAGCTGGGTCACAACTTCATTTCCAGGCACCCATCGGCTCCCATAAGGGCCTTATGGACCTTGTCCTGGCGCCAGTGGCGCCAGGCTCATAAGGGGACCCAGTCCCGGCACAGGACGTGCCGGGCTCATGATGTAAGGAATGGTGCTTGGGTGGACCTACCTGCTGCAGACCATGCTGCTCACTCACCTGCAGGATGAAATCCTCATCAATCCATGGCTGGAACTATTTTACCTTCTGGGTGTGGCCAGCACCACTCCCTGGGACTGGATACTGGAACTATTCTGGAAGCTGGGACTTCTTACCTCGGCGAGGCTGCTGTGGAAGGAGACACCTAAGCACTCCAGTAGGCTATTTAAACCACGCCCGATCAGAGCAACGTGCTTCGCGTTATTCTGCAATAGCAGCAGGACGCTCACCGTGTCAGCTCCAGAGAATCTGCAACTTCTGCATCTAGGGAAGAGAAATCCGTAATCTTACCTTCTGAAATACCATCTTCGTCTTCTGCAGCATCTGAGAAGGGAAAAGAACACCAGGTTAGCACGAGATAAAAACCAGTTCAGCACTTACCCAGTCCATCGGTGCACCTCAAGCCACGGGCTGCAGCTTTCCATTTTTTGGCACCCTGTGGAAGCAAGGACATTGGTTAGTAAACCTCCGTGAAACTTTCCTTTCCTGCGCTGCATTCTTCTCGCCTCCGCCGACGCTGCTACTCGCTTCTGCAAAACAAAAGGACATTATTAAGAAATACAAGACTCCATCTATACGCACGTGTTTTGGGCAGCTCTCATCTTTCTCACTCCTCGGCGCATTCCTCGCCACCTATTTTTCTACCCAGCTGCTTCTGCAACCTGAAAAAGGAAAAGAGACATTAAGAAGTGCTTTAAACTTCGAATTGACATTTTCTACTTACTTGCCTGCAATACCTTCGCCATTTCATCGCTCTCCGGACCTCCATATTCAAGCACCCGCCGTTCGTGCTGCTAACGACGGCCTAGCTCCAAATCTTCATCCTCTGCGACCAAGAGGCTGGACAATTAACCAGTGAAGTAACTGGCTTCGGCGCCCCTGCACAGACGCAGGATGGAGAGCTCTGCTTTCACCTACATGAGGTGAGCACATTTGGCCTACGAACTGCTTGGGGAGTACCAAGAAGGGGAGTCAGCTTGCCCAGTCAGGCTTATATATCCTTATTAACCCCTTGCTCTCATAATTGCAGACACCTCACCCTTCAGATCAAGATCTCAGTGAGGAGAGGGCCTTTCCAGGGTGGCATTCGAGGCCTGCGTGTGACCCTAGAAGACTCCGAGAACCCCCAGCCCAGACCTGCGCCTCCGAGGGATTCAGGTGAGCGTTACAGAACGCGAAGCCTACCGCAATATTCCCACCCAGGCGCAATGGAAACCTCGGACACAGATCAACTGGCTCAATTGCTTGGGGAACTAAGGGCAGAAGTACACGCATCTCGCCAAGAAACAAACGCTTTACGAAGGGAGTTGATCATTGCCAAGGAACGGATGGATGATCTGGCCAGACAGTTGCTACAGGCTCAAGCGGGACAGACGCCACTGCCTCCCTATGGAGGGGGCGGCACTCCTACAACCTCAAGTAATCCGGTGCAAATTAATCTGCCAGGGAATGTGCCTTTGGCCCCGCCCGAACGTTTTTCCGGTGATCCAAAGCGATATGCAGTATTCATCAATCAATGCCGCTTGCACTTTCTGTGTAGACCCGCCGCATTCCCAACGGACCAAGCCAAGGTAGCGTTTGTACTTTCCTATCTTAGCGGTAGTGCTGCAGATTGGTCCATTCCTCTCGTGACACAGGATGACCCGCTCCTCTATAACTTTCAAGACTTTCAGACCAGTATGGAAAAGTTGTTCGCAAGACATTCACAGGGGCAGGCCTTGGACAATGAACTCCTGTCACTCAGACAAGGTAATCAGGATCTCCTGGCTTACATAGCGTCCTTTAATAGACTGGTGGTTGAGACCAGGTGGCCTGAAGATAAGAGGATCACGCTCTTCTACAGAGGCCTACGTGGGGAACTTAAAGACGTTTTAGCACAGGTGGTTAATCCGCCGCAAGACTGTTCAGATTATATCGACCTAGTGGTCCAAATAGATCATCGGCTACAGAACAGGAAGTCCGATCGATCCAGATTTGAAACCCGGGTACTTTCAAGACCTCAGAGCTCCGCTAAAGGGAATGACTCCGTGGAACCAATGCAAATAGGAGTAGTAAAAGGACCATTAACTCAGAAAGAACGGGAAAGAAGAAGGCAATTACAGCTGTGCCTATACTGTGGGAATTCTGGACATTTCCTTCGTGATTACTCAGTGAAACCGGTCAAGAAGACCATAGGAGCTTCTGATAAAAATGCTGAGAAACTGGAATCGGGGAAACGACCTCGCCCGACAAGCGTAGAGGTCCGCTTGCCGAGCGTTAAAACCAGTTCCTTGACCTCGCATTTGGTCATGCCTATGGTCCTCATAAGTCCCAATAGACCAGATCGCATGCATGCTATCAAAGTATACATTGATAGCGGAGCAATCGGTAATTATGTGGACCACGACTTGGCTACCAGGATGGGTCTTCCCCTATGTCCCAAGATGGTAAAGGACGTAATCACTACAGTGGATGGTACTGAAATAGCTTCCGGACCAGTTTCTCATACCACCATGGAGGTAACGTTGTTATGTCAAGGCGGACATCGGGAGAAGATCGTGTTTGATGTAATCAAGGGCCCGCAGTTTCAGGTGATTCTGGGAATGCCTTGGTTGGAAAAGCACAATCCTCAGATAAACTGGCGAGCCAAGGTAATTCGGTTTCCAGAATGCGCTTCAACCTGTTATCCTCAGCCCGAAATCAAGCTAGCAACCATCACTTCCGAGGACCCCCGATTACCTCTGGAATACCAAGAGTTCAGCGACGTCTTTCAGAAAGATCAGGCCAACACCCTGCCTCCGCATCGGTCATACGACTGCCAGATAGACCTGATCCCTGGGTCCACCCCTCCGTGCAGTAGAATATATGCCCTCACTGAACCAGAAAACCTCCATCTCAGGCAATACTTGGACCAGTACTTGGCTAACGGATTCATCCGCCCCTCGAAATCCCCGGCTTCCTCAGCTTTGTTCTTCGTCCCGAAAAAGGAAGGTGACCTAAGAACGTGTATCGATTATCGCGCCCTGAACCAGATTACAGTCAAAAACCGATACCCGTTGCCATTGATTCCTGAATTATTGGACCAGGTAAAAGGTGCCTGCATATACACAAAGTTAGACCTCAGAGGAGCTTACCATTTGGTACGCATTAAGGAGGGCGACGAATGGAAGACGGCCTTTCGCGCTAAATATGGATTATTTGAGTATCAAGTAATGCCCTTCGGACTATGTAACGCACCGGCCGCTTTCCAGTTTTTCATGAATGATGTCCTCAGAGAACTTATTGATGTGTGCGTAGTCGTTTATATTGACGACATCCTGGTATACTCCGCCTCAGAAACTGATCATCGTAGACACGTCACAGCGGTTTTACAGAGACTTCGCCAACACCGCTTGTTTGCTAAACTGGAGAAGTGCACCTTTCACGCAAAGGAAGTGGAATTTTTAGGGTTCATCTCATCACCCAACGGAGTTCACATGGACTCAAGAAAAGTGGATGCTATCACCAAATGGCCTTCCCCAACTTCCGTGAAAGGTGTGCAGAGCATGCTGGGCTTTGCTAATTTTTACTGAACGTTCATTCCTGAATTCACTCGGGTAGTCCAACCTATCACGGCTCTTCTGAAAAAGAATAAAAAGTTCGAGTGGACTCCAGAAGCCGCACAAGCCTTCCAAGAATTAAAAGCCAAATTTATCTCTGCTCCAGTCTTAAGGCATCCCCGTCCAGAACTTTCCTACATCGTCGAGACAGACGCTTCCAGTCTTGCAATGGGGGCGGTGCTGTCACAAAGAGACCCCGAAACGCAC
The DNA here is from genome assembly GCF_040938575.1 of Ambystoma mexicanum. Taxonomy (NCBI): domain Eukaryota; kingdom Metazoa; phylum Chordata; class Amphibia; order Caudata; family Ambystomatidae; genus Ambystoma; species Ambystoma mexicanum. The sequence goes on along the minus strand of NC_090934.1, from coordinate 337,607,973 downwards.
CAGTTACACCCTGTAGCCTTTTGGTCTCGCATATTTTTGGCTCCTGAAATCAACTACACAATTACGGACAAAGAACTCTTGGCAATTAAGTCCGCCTTTAAGGCCTGGCGGCATTATCTTTTGGGAGCCCGGCACACAGTAACTGTAATCACGGATCACCGTAACCACCAGTACCTGAAGTCAGCTAAAGCTCAATCTTCGAGGCAACTACGCTGGGCTTTATTCTTCGCAGAATTGGATTTTGTAATCACATTTCGACCAGGCGTTAGGAACGGAAAAGCAGACGCCCTTTCCCGGATAGGGGTAGACGAACCTACAGCTAATCCGGAGCCGGTGCCAATAATTCCTGAACAAAAGATACTAGGAGTAATCAACACCTTATCCCTCGAAGAGATTAAAGCAAGGGTCAATCAGCTCATAACTCCCGAAGATTCATCGAATTGGCAATTGAAAGGAAAGGATTTTACAATAGATCAGAACCTATTGTTTTTCCGAGGAAGACTATTCTTACCCTGTGCTGACTTACAAAAACAGGTCATCACCTGCTACCATGATTCTCTAATGGAAGGACATCCTGGAGTTGCCAAAACCTCAGAGAAAATTAAGACATTTTTGCTGGCCATCTTGGAGGAAAGATGTTAAGGAGTTTGTGGCTTCTTGTGGTATCTGCGCACAAAACAAGAGTCAGAAGGAAAAACCAGCAGGATTATTACGTCCAATAGACATTCCACCAGGCCCTTGGCACACGCTCTCGATGGATTTTATCACGGATTTACCCCCTTGCTCCGGATACAACACAATTCTAGTGATCGTGGACCTTTTTTCAAAAATGGCTCATTTTATCCCACTGAAGGGTTTACCTACAGCTTCCATTCTAGCCCGAGAATTTCTTGAAAACATTGTCAGGTTACACGGTTTCCCTTCAGTACTAATCTCTGACCGAGGGAGCCAATTTATTTCCCATTTTTGGTGGAGTTGTTGTCGTTTAGCACAAATTGATGGACGACTTTCCACCAGCCATCATCCTCAAACCGATGGGCAGACGAGAGAACTAACCAAACTCTCGAACAATATCTGCACTGCATGTTGCATCAATCCGAGGGTACTTGGAAGGATGTCCTTTGGATTGCTGAATGCGCTTACAATAATTCAATCCATTCTGGGACGGGAAAAACCCCTTTTTTCCTGCTGTATGGAAGTCATCCACGAACCTCAAATCTGGACCCACCTCAAGCTCTCGGAACACCTGCTGTTGACCATCTGCATTCGACGATAACTCAAGCATTTAAAGAAGCCACAGCTCATCTTCAACGAGCTAAAGAATCATACAAAAAAGGAGCAGACCAACATCGAAAAGAGGCTCCTCAATATCAAAAAGGAGATCAAGTCTGGCTGTCCACTAAACATTTATCTTTAAAAGGGCCACGCACCTTCAACCCAAGATATTTAGGACCCTACTCGATCACGGCCGTGATTAACCCAGTGGCTGCCAAACTAGAATTACCTACTCGAATGAAGATGCATCCGGTCTTCCATGTTTCTCTCCCGAAACCTGTGCAACCCGGAACCCATTTGACTAAACCTCCTGAGCCAATCCAAGTTGACGGAGAATCCGAATTTGAAATTCGGGCCATCTTGGACTCCAAAATTTCCAAATCAAAACTATACTACCTGATTGATTGGAAGGGATATGGACCCCAGGAGAGATCTTGGGAACCCTCAGAATATGTACATGCACCTCGTCTAGTCCGAAATTTTAATCGGGCTTTTCCCAACAAGCCAAAACCTCCGGAAAAGACAAGCTTGGGAGGGGCCTTGAGGGGGGTGGGTGCTGTCATGACCGCAGCCTCCAAGGAGTCAGGTTTAGCCCAACTGCCTCGGAAGCTGGGTCACAACTTCATTTCCAGGCACCCATCGGCTCCCATAGGGGCCTTATGGACCTTGTCCTGGCACCAGTGGCACCAGGCTCATAAGGGGACCCAGTCCCGGCACAGGACATGCCGGGCTCATGATGTAAGGAATGGTGCTTGGGTGGACCTACCTGCTGCAGACCATGCTGCTCACTCGCCTGCAGGATGAAATCCTCATCCATCCATGGCTGGAACTATTTTACCTTCTGGGTGTGGCCAGCACCACTCCCTGGGACTGGATACTGGAACTATTCTGGAAGCTGGGACTTCTTACCTGGGCGAGGCTGCTGTGGAAGGAGACACCTAAGCACTCCAGTAGGCTATTTAAACCACGCCCGATCAGAGCAACGTGCTTCGCGTTATTCTGCAATAGCAGCAGGACGCTCACCGTGTCAGCTCCAGAGAATCTGCAACTTCTGCATCTAGGGAAGAGAAATCCGTAATCTTACCTTCTGAAATACCATCTTCGTCTTCTGCAGCATCTGAGAAGGGAAAAGAACACCAGGTTAGCACGAGATAAAAACCAGCGCAGCACTTACCCAGTCCATCGGTGCATCTCAAGCCATGGGCTTCAGCTTTCCATTTTTTGGCACCCTGTGGAAGCAAGGACATTGGTTAGTAAACCTCCGTGAAACTTTCTTTTCCTGCGCTGCATTCTTCTCGCCTCCGCAGACGCTGCTACTCGCTTCTGCAAAACAAAAGGACATTATTAAGAAATACAAGACTCCATCTATACGCACGTGTTTTGGGCAGCTCTCATCTTTCTCACTCCTCGGCGCATTCCTCGCCACCTATTTTTCTACCGAGCTGCTTCTGCAACCTGAAAAAGGAAAAGAGACATTAAGAAGTGCTTTTAACTTCGAATTGACATTTTCTACTTGCTTGCCTGCATTACCTTCGCCATTTCATCGCTCTCCGGACCTCCATATTCAAGCACCCGCCGTTCATGCTGCTAACGACGGCCTAGCTCCAAATCTTCATCCTCTGCGACCAAGAGGCTGGACAATTAACCAGTGAAGTAACTGGCTTCGGCGCCCCTGCACAGACGCAGGATGGAGAGCTCCGCTTTCACCTACATGAGGTGAGCACATTTGGCCTACGAACTGCTTGGGGAGTACCAGGAAGGGGAGTCAGCTTGCCCAGTCAGGCTTATATATCCTTATTAACCCCTTGCTCTCATAATTGCAGACACCTCACCCTTCAGATCAAGATCTCAGTGAGGAGAGGGCCTTTCCAGGGTGGCATTCGAGGCCTGCGCGTGACCCTAGAAGACTCTGAGAACCCCCAGCCCAGACCTGCGCCTCCGAGGGATTCAGGTGAGCGTTACAGTTCTGGACCAAGCTCCCCTTGGCAATGATGGGCAGAGGGGCTTTGCTGAAGATGGTAGTATTGCTGCGATTACACTTTTTTGGGAATATACCATACTTGATACTGAGCAAATGTTTTATTAAATTATAGAGCCATACGCAGGGAATTTCTATTGCACGGGACTAGGAGTAGAATTGCCCTCTGGCAGTTGCAGAACATGTATGAAAAAGGGGTTATAAAACTGCCAAACTATGAGGTCTACTGTTTAGCCAGTCAGCTACAATATGTGGCCAAATGGTTATTCGAGGACCTGACCCCAGAATCAAGATTGCTGAGACTAGAATGTGCCCTGTACATCCTGAAAGAAATGATCTGGCTGCCCAAATCGGAGGTGAAAGAGTGCTCAAAGATGTTGGTACTAGGATGGGAGGTATGGCGCAGAGCCTGCCAAATTATGGAGAACCCAACCCTGTGCTCTCCACAAGTGCTGTTGGTTGCATTGACAGGAGGGGAAAGACAACTAATGAAGGCGATCGGGAGGCACTGTGAACCGGTGGGAATTGCAACATTGGGAGACATATGGCAAGAAGGGGAGCTCAAGGTGTTCGGGACGATCGTGGAAGAAAACGGGCTACATGCCGGGCAATATATTACATATTACAGAATAGTGCGGCGGATTAGAGATATATGGTCGGAAATAACACTAGAAGAGCCACCTGACGCCACCATAGAAACCATAGATGATATTGCAGAAGGAGGGCATGAGATATCTAGACTATATGAGCTTTTGATGTCCAAAGCGGGGAAGGAAAGGGCGCAATTGAGATATGACTGGGAAGAAGAGGCTGGGGTACCCATGAGTGTCGGAATGTGGGATAGGGCCCAAGGATACTATAATAAGGTATCGAGTAACATGAGGCTACAGCAAATACAGTTATATATAACCCATAGGGAATATGACACCACAGAGGATAGCCAAATTTAAAAACGCCGAACCACAATCCTGCCACAAATGCTGAGAAGAAAATGTGGGGATGACACATATGTTTTGTTCATGTCCTGAAATTGGGTAATTCTGGGAAGAAGTAGCACTCTGGCTAGAAGAGAAAGGAATCAAGATAGACGTTACATCTGTATGGGCGTGTTTGGTAGGAGGATTCCCTAGGCCGTGTCAATTAAAACATGTAAGTAAATTGAAGGACCTGGCATACATACTTGCCAAGTGTAGCATTGCCATGGGATGGAAAGCGTGCAACAGACCTAGGATAGAAGTCTGGTGGGCAGACCTCCAGAAATGGATCGAAGCTGAAACAGCTGTGTGGCAGGATACGGGTAATAGAGGAGGGGAGGCAGAGGCATAAACCCTGACAGCCTGGAAACATTTAGAGGCCACATTATATGGGTCCACCCAAAACTGGTTTAGTGACCAGGACTCTGCGGAGGACACAGAAATGGAAACTCCCTGTGAAGGAGATGTGGCGCAGACCACGAAGTGGAGTAGGCTCGAATGGGCGGGGAAGCGTTTGGGGTAAGCAGTAGACAGTGAATATTAGCAAATTGGAATGTAAAGACATATACTGCAAAGTTTGGTTGTATGTTGTTTGTGATAACATTAATAAAACTTTAAAATATATATAATATATTATAGCTAAAATTTGGACACTTGTATTGTTGGATTTCATTGCTACAACTCACCTTTTCCCCTCTTGAGAGAAGTCTGGATGCTTAGTCACACTACCAACTTGTGTAGTACAAACCTATACCAATAGGTGGGTTACCTAATACCAGGAGGACAAGGGTTGTGTGGTCCGCCACAGGGTTACTGCATCAATTCTTGCCTAACAATGCACTGAACATTTCTCCTGCACCAGACAAATCTTCGGGTGCCTCAGGCATTGCTTTACATTGTGCAAGACACTACCCCATTCATTGTCTGAGACCTCTACTGATTTCACATTCCCATTTTTGCCCAATTGGAGAGAGATCATCCTCCTACCTGGCCATCTCTTGGTATACATGTGTTAAGATGGATTTCTGACTCCGACATGGTGGGCAGAGGTTCAGAATGCCAGCCTAGTTTCTTGGAACAGGGTAACCTTCTGGACAAGCCCAACCATTCAAGGTAACATTGGCGGCCGTCAAGACTAGGTCTCAGGAGGGGCGAGGGTGATCGAAAGCCCACAATGAGCACACATAGTAAACAACACCACAAATTACTCTGTCGGGTGTATTTATATCAAAAATACATATATTAAAGGCCTTTTAAGTCAAAGTGAAACCACAGCAATATTAGCAAAACCAACACTATACTAGGAAACATATACACAGTAACTATTCACCTAAGGGAATGTTAAACGAGCAGATCCACAACCTGTAACAGAAGAGGGTCAGACAAGGCAAATATAATTTAGGCAATTCTTCAAGAGTCTCATACCTAACTAATAGGCAGTCCAGTCCCTACGAAGTGTGGAGCATTGTGCTCAAAAGTACATTCAGTGCAACAGCACTCAATCGTTTGTTAAAGCACACAAGGGGTCTCTTCAAGGGGCTGTAGTGTCGCAGGAAGGGTGGGGGTAAGGAGATGAAGAATAGAGTTCATCTGTTCAAGGAGGGTCTCCGCAAGAGGGCAAAGCCATGTCCAGGAATCGGGACTAGGATGGTAGCACAGGCTACCCTAACACAGGAGAGTGGCCCTTGGGGGACACGTGTGTAAAAGTCTATGGATGTGCCAGGGGCCACCGGTAAGTGATGCAAGTACTCAACGACCCTTGACACACTGCAGACCAAACTTGGCCAGTCCAGTTCTCTTGCAGGTTCGAGTCCAGCAGTTGTGTGTCTCTCCGGCTTTCAGGGGCTGTGTTCAGAGACCCCAGTCCGTGGTGGGACATTGGTGGTTTCTCCGCTTCTGGTGAAGGGATCAGGCCAGTTCCACTGCAGCTTATCTTAGTGCACAGCAGCAAGGCACCCAGCATGCTTGTTACCACAGCCAGGCGACGCGGGTACCCTGTATGCTCCAATTCAGGCAGACTCCACTTCCTGACCTAGGAAGTATAGGTGTACTAAACTTGTCGGGAGAGTGCCTTCTACCAGTAGCTTACGGTTCCAAAAATCTCGGGTTGAAACTCGAAACGCTGGTGGTTCCAAGGCAAAGGTCCCATACGAGCTGGTCAGTACACTGGGCGTTCAAGGAACACTTCCGAAAAGGCTTGTTTGCAGGTTAAGCAGGAGGTGCAGAGAGTAGTTAGTCCCACTACTCCAACGGGTCGAAGCTCCCTTTCAGGCCTTCTGTGATCGATGAGAAACAAGGGCTCCGATGGGATAACAGCGGGGTCAGGGTACCAAACCTAACAGGTGACCAGCAGTTCCACGGATCTGCTTCTTCGGTTCAGTATATTTGGCTCCTTTACTAAGTTTGGTGTGATCGACCTGAAATAAGTTTAGAGTGCCTTCTCTTATCCAGAATCTCCTTTATGCCAAAACGAAGAGAAACCATAGGTCTGCTCACATTCAACCATTACAGGCGTGGACCAGTCATCCCAGTACACCAGACATCCTTGCACCCAGGATATTTATTGGAACTAGACTGCTCCAGCCCACTTCCTGGGCGCACATACACTAGGCATGCAGAATCTCATGAAAGCTTTGGTTTGCGCTGGGGTCTGCATGATCAAATAAGTTATTTCCCAGTTTGTCTCGACGTGGGGAAGGCAAAGGGACAAATGACAAAAGGACAGAACAAAGGACCTTGTGGCATGACCATTTTAGGCACTGTCCACTGTCCTGGGCCAAACGCAGTAAAGGCGTTTTGGACCATAGAAAAGAGTCAAGTGAAGTACAGCAGAAGGCCGTGCTCCACTGATAAGTCAGGCTAGGATGGTAAGACAAAACAAAAACGTTTTTTGGGGGGTGGGGGGGGGGGGTTCACAACTGGAGGGAAAATTACCCATAAATGGAAATCTTTCCTAACATGACATTTTATTTCTCGCTGTCTTTTCCATTATCTCTCTGACCACACTTGCCACAGTACATTGGCGCACCACATACATGTATGACACCATCTCACTCCATAATGGCTTTGTAGCTGATGGGTGAATGCAGCCTCCTTGGCTCTCCATAGAGGGAGAGAAGGTGTTGGCTGGGCCTCTATACTATACCAGATTCTGCAAGAGTGGGACCCCTGCATGTATACAGTGTTCGAAATGCTGGGAGAAATGTAGCTTCTGCTTCTACCATAGGAGAGCCTGGTTTGCAAAAAGCTAACAGTTGGGGGGGGGGGGGGGGGGAGGTGCGGTGGGGAACATGCAGCCATGCTGTAGAGACGTAGACCTAGTGAGCTCCTGCTGGATCCACTCAGATATGGCAGAAACCGCATGAATCTTTAATTGGAGGAGTGATTTCCAACTCGGAACGACTAGGGCATGAAATCGCAGAGGTGTTGTGTTGCGGATCCCCCGCCCGGTGCTGGAATTGCGCAGATTGTGAGACCGGTGTAAGGGGGTATGATGGCAGCCGCCAGGTGGAGATCTGCCAAGTGAGGCTGCACTGTGCCCGACTGGCTGAATAGAACCGGTTGGTGCGCCAATCCTGAGGAGAGCGTGTAGTAAGCAGCCCCCCTGCCGCTTCTCAGCTGATTTGGAAAGTGGTGAGTGGGTAAGCAACGGGGAACAGAGCGGCGGGCCGGGCCGCGCTACCTGTCTACGGCAGAGAGACACTGGCAGAAGTCAGCAAAAGGTGCAGGTCTCGCCTGGCCGAATGCCTACGGGAGAGTGGAAGGCCAGGGACGGCGAATTGTGCCGGATTGCAGCACAACTGCCTGATAACACTGTCGGTGAGGAGAGAGTCTCACAGGGTGCCCCCATTGTTGAGCAGCCCCCAGAATCTGACACACTTGCGCTTAACTCACGCTGCCCACCATCCTTGTTGGGCGGCTGGGTAGGCACTGCAGACAAGGAACATAGCCTAGCGGACTGTAAGCGGCTTGAACCCCATCAGGTGATTGAATGCTTGTCGGTTGCCTGCAGCCTGCTTCTCGGCGATGTGAGCACTCTTGAGTGGCAGCCCCTACCTGGAAACGGAAGCCGGGGAAAGGCAGCCAACGGAACACACAGCTCTGGAGTGGGGTCCTTGCACGTGAATACAGCATATGGTCCAACATAAGTGAACAGTGATCCGCTACATAAGGGATCCCTGGCCTGGACAGAGAGAACATTTCAGGCTCCCAGATGGAATGGGAACCAGTAAGAGCGCGCTGGAGCGCCCTGCACAGTGTTAATCCTGAGTTAATACAAGGCTGCAGTGGGGACAGCTAAAGCAGAGTGACTTCGGACCTCCGCGGGCCCTTGCGTACATTTGTACTGGTTTGATCGACCGGTGCGCATCCTCCACCTGAAGTACTTAAGTGCAATTGTCAGAGTTACAGTGCACCGAGCTGCAGAAGAGAAAAGGGAAAGGCGAAACAGACCACAATGGAGGCCTATGCCTGTGGCACAGATCAGATGCCTCAGATTGGACCGTTAAGTATATTTCACCGATGGTTTATCTGTGAAATGGATTCATCCAGATTGGACATGAGGCGGAAGAGACGCCTGGGACGTCAGCGAGGGTGAGCAACAGTTCCTGGCTGCCATCGCAGCACTACAGTCTAGTGTCAAGTCCAAAATAGATGCTGTCATGATAGATGTGGGTCAGATCAGACATGACGTGCGTTTCCTCGCCAACAGGACTGGTAAGATTGAATCTCAAGTGGATGATAATGTCACAAGTATCCGGAATATGCAAACGGAAGTCAAGGAGTTGAAACAGAAAGTAAGAGTCATGGAAAACAGAGAAGAAGATGCTGAGGGCAGGGCCGGGCAAAACACTACACATGCCAGACCTACCAGAAGGCTCGGATCCCACAATGTATGTGGAAAATATGCTCTTGCAAAAGGGTTGCCCCAGAGCGCTCACACAGGCCTTCACGGTGGAACGAGCACGTGGCTTCTTATGCAAGAAACCTCCGCCCGAGGCACCTCCGAGACCAATCATTGCCAAAATCATAAATTAAAAAGACAGAGAAAAGATCCTGGAGTTCTCCAGAAATGGAGGCATGATTCAAAGAGCATCTGCTAAATTAGCCATATATCCTGACTACACACTCCAGTTCCAAAATCATAGAGCCCAGTTTGGCCCCATGAAGGAGAAGCAAAGACGGGCTGGATTGAAGGATGTTGGTCTAGCCTGCTTGTCTTAAAGTGCTGCATAACGGCAAGTCCTTCTTTGAAACCCCTTACGAAACGCATGCATGGATGGGCATAAAAAAAATGGCCCTGATGGAGTAACGCAACCATGAAGCTATGGAGATTGGCGGAGAGAGGAGCTCGAGTGAAGCGTGCCCTTCAAACCTGCAGCCTACAAGACAAAGGATGACCATCTATAGACTGGAGATAACCTGAAAAGGCACTGTGCATGGTGTCGACTACATCTTCAGTGATCAGATATCCTTGGAAATGCTAGGTCACGTGGCGACGGGGAGTTTTACAGAGCAGGAGCACAGAGGTGGAAGTAATTTGCAGCTCATCTCTGTGGGTTTCCTGCAGGGGTCAAGCAACTGAGCACCCCCAGATGCAATTACATTTTAGGATACCAGTTTGGAGCTATCCAACCGCTGCGTACTGACTGGTACAGTTAGGTAGCTACTCACTGGTTCAGCGTGAGAAGCTGATGCGCCTGAGCATGCTGTGCATTGCTGGGCAATTATCGGGTTGGGGGTAGTTATGGGAGAGGAAGGAGTTTGGGGGTTTATTTGTTCTGCCTTTGGAAATGTCTGAGCGGTCTACAAATTGTGTCATCAATGAAAAGAAATCTAAATGGATCTGCCCTGACTGCAAGAGAGGCCTTTGTGTGGCCTATGTAGCGGAGGGGCGATGCACGGCCTGGGCTGGACCTATGTGAGGGCTCAATAGACACCTTAAACCTTACATGGCATAGTAGGGATACTAAGGGTGGTAACCTGGAGAGTGAGGGGCATATGCACCTTTATTAAGAGAACTAGAGTACAGTTGTACTGTCTTAGACTTGGGGTTAATATTACACTCTAGCAGGAAATGCACCTCCCAACAGATTGGCAAAATACGCTAAGCAAACTGTATTTTTCCTGTAAACCAATCGCTGAACTCTGGGTCATCCTGCCCCCAGCCAATGACTGCCCTCTCCCTAAGCCCCTCCTCTGGCAGCCATCTTCAGATTTTTACAGCATGTTCGAGTGTTGGGAGTCCTTGTGTTTTGCTCTGTGAGCTGATCTATGTTTTTCGTGCTTTTTCGCTAAAAGTTTTTTGTCTTCAGCCTTTGTGCTCTTTCTCTACATCGGCTGACAAGCGGGGATCCGTTGGTTGGTGAATTTCAATGCCCCTCAAAGGCATGAATCGTCAAAGTTTCATTGACGATTCCAGGAGGCCATCGGGCCTTCTCCGGACCATGTCAGAGAAGGAGGGAAGCTCCCTTTTCAAACTCTGCTCCAGCTGCGGACTATGGAATGTGTTTGTAGAGGACAAACTCCTCCAGTGCCTCTGTCTCCATCCGGATCACAGGGAAGCGGATTGCCAAATCTGCCTCTGGTTCTCCAAACAAACCGTGAAGGATCATCACAGTAGGCTGGCAGCGTGGCTCAGTGCCAAGGCCTCTGACCCATGCGGAAAACAGGGGCATGCCTCACTCAGGACCGGCCGATCTGAAGCGCAGGCTTATAAGTCCTTTGAGGAAGCTCCGTCCGTGGGGTCCCAAGACGAGGCCAAGCACCACGAGTCTGTTTCCGTCAGGGGTGCCGTGCAAGCGGGTCCTGCGACGGGCAGGTCGCGCTCATCTTCACCATCTGCCTTCATCTTCTGCCATTGCTTCAGCTCCTCCTCGAAGAGGAATTCGGCTAACCTGGCGAAGCTGTGGGAAAAGGAAGAGAAGACTAAGGCACAGGAAAAAAGCGACCAGCCTACCCCAGAAGGCCCAGGCGGCCCAAGAGAAGTCAATGATCGAGTTGGTAGTGGCCGCACTCTTGAAGGCCAAGGGGGCTAACCCTGTGAAGGTGGCCCTGGCAGTGCCCTGAGTGTCCCTGCCCCTGAGACGGGAGGCATTGGCCAAGCCAGAGGAGGGGACACTGGAGAAGAGGATGCCAACCCTGAGCCTGAACCAGACTCCTTAGGATGCGAAAAGGGAGCTGTGGGAGGCCTCAACTGTACTCCAGGGCAAAGATATTTCTTCCTTGATGAGGAGGACCAGGCGTCTGTACACACGATCCAGGAGGACGTAGGAGACGCCGACAGTGAAAATCCTGAGGGGGACGACGGTGCAGGGCACAGTAAGCCTACCGCCCTGACCCCTCTGATGGATGTATCACTGGACATCCTTTCAACCCTACACACCCTGGTGTTGGAGATTCAGAAACGGATGCCGACAACACTGGTGGCCCCTGGACCAACCTCTGGCGAAAATGAGGAAGCAGCACCCTACGCCATCGCATCAACCTCCACACATGCCCTCAAACCCCACACCCTGAGACACTGGGCAGACACGACGGCTACGCACACAGATGTCATGGATGCAGCGGGCGGTTCGCCGCAGCCGAGGGCTACTCCCCCGGACGAGGTGGAAGTTGTTCCATGCCCTGGTCGCCAGAGCGTCGGAACTCTTCTAATTGATACCAGACCAGAGGAGACCAGAAAGGAAAGTTCCCTATATCAAAGATGCGAGACCAAGAGGAAGATCATCTTGGCGGTGCCTCTCCTGGACGACGTTTGGGAGGAAGGCCTGCCTTTGATGAGAAACCTGGGCAAGAGGGATCGACTGGAGAAAAAATACCAGGTGCCTGAGTCCGCACTCAAGTGCCTAAATTCACAGCCATCCCCGGACTCTGTGGTCTCGGCAGCAGCAAGGAAAAAGTTGGCTAACCCCAAAGATGGCCCCACTGCTGGAGTTCCTACCTGAAAGCGGGTCGAGGCACTTTCCATCCTCCAGGAGGGGGCATCAGACCATGCCATCATGGTGGCCCTGGACGACACTGACCTGGGGTTCCGACAGATGGGGAACAGTGTCTGCCTCCGTCGTCATGGCTGGCTGAAAGCCACCAACTTTCGTCCAAAAGCCAGACGAGGTTTCTGGACATGCTCTTTGACGGGGGAAACCTCTTTGGGAAGGCCGTCGAGGAGTCATTGCAGGACATTATGACAGACACTGAGACGGCCCGTCGGCGGGAAGTCTGGCAGATCATTGAAGGGTTTCGGCGGAGGGTCCTCCGTACAGTCAACCATCCCAGTCCACGACCCAGGAGGCCTACAGAGACTGCTACAAGGCTTTCTGCGGAGGTGGCCAACTTTGCTCCCAAAGCAGCACCCAGGCCCTGAAGCAAGATTGAACCGACCAGGATGCCGGGCCCCCACCCATGCATCCCGGTGGGAGGCCAGCTGGTGGGCTTTGTCAGCGAGTGGAAGATCTCTACAGACCGATGGGTGCTGGACACTCTCGCCCACGGACACACTCAGAGTTCCAGCAAAAGTGACCGCGGATACCTCCGTGGGCCCGGCAGGAGCAGCACATCCCTCGGCTCCTGCAGGAAGAACGAGCCATGATAAGAAAATGGGCGATAAAGTTGTTTTCAAAGCGACTCTGGGGGTCGAGAGTCTACTTCAGATATATCTTTGTAAAGAAGGGCTAGAGGCCCATTCCAGACCTGCAGCGTCTCAACAAATACGTCCAGTCCCACAAATTCGGAATGGTCACATTGCAGTACGTGCTCAGCCAACTGGACGAAGGAGACTTCTTGACGTCGCTAGATCTGGAGGACGTATACTTCCACGTCCCCATTCACGAGAAGCATCGGATGTTCCTGCGCTTCGTAGTACAGGGAAAGCACTACCAATTCAAGGCCCTCCCCTTGAGAATGAAGCGACCGTGAACACCGGTAGCTAAAAATCGCAGGAGCCATGTTTTTCAAGATGGCGCCTTAAGCCCCTTTGTTTAAACAGGACCCAGTCTTCTTTTTTCGCCATTTCTTTTTGGAAAGGTCTAGAGTTTGTCTTTGCATGCCAAACCAGGTTTGGTCCCTTTTTGTTTCTATGCCTTTGGCGGGTGTCAGGATTGAAGACCGCCTCTGGCGTCTGAATGGGCAGGAAGTGAGGGAGGTGCCCGAAACTCCCTGTGCTCAGTCTCCTAGAAGACCCAAATGCACTCTGTCATGATTGGCTTGCTCACTGTCCGGCAAGAACAGCCACCCTGCTGGGTGAGTGGCAGATAGGCTTGAATGAAAGGGAGAAAACTGTTTAAAAGGCGAGTCTCTTTGACTGGAAAGCAGAGTCGACCACTGGAACGAAAGAACCGAAGACGAGCTGGAAAAGGACAGCTGCTGTAACTCCAAGACCTTTGGTTTGCCCGGTGAAGCCCTACTGCAGGTCCGAATTGCCAAGTTCATCTCAACAGAGACGCCTCTTCAAGGACGACTTCTTCCTTTGAGTTGGTGGTACCAATCAACTCAAAAGCCACCTGGATACCATTCTCTGAGCTGGTTAGGATTAACATGGGGGAAGGACACCAGCTTGTGTGCTTGACGACAGATACTCGAACCAAAGATCTTCCATTTTGCCAGCTTGTTTGACCAGTCGCAGTGCAGGAGTACCCTGACATCCTCCCTCTTGTCCCCATGACTGAGGCTCAGGAACAACGAGATCTGCAGGAACTGCCAGGAACCAACGTCTTCAGCTGCATCTTTTATTCATATTAAGGTACAGTGCCAACCCGATTGAGAGAACTTACCTCTTGCAGTGAAAGTTCACTGTGATTGTAAGACCTCAGTGTAACTTCTTGTACTGCTCACATTCCCTCTTGCGATGAGACTGGCTGCTCAGCTCGCTACCACAAACTGTGTAGTACAGACTTATACCAAAGGTTGGTTTTGCTTACACCTGTAGTCCTAATTATATGTGGTGGTCCCAGAGGGTATTGCATGCAGTTCTGCCTTACAGCCCATCGGCGTCTACAGGGGATACACGTGTACCTGTACCTCGACGACTGGCTTATCTGGGCCAAGTCAAGGGAAGTATAGCTGCTGACGGATCTGGGGTTCTCCGTCAGCTATCCAAAGTCCTGCTTGATACCATAGCAGAACGTGCTGTTCCTGAGGGCCAGGCTCAACATGGTCTCCTGGCTGGCGGCTTCTTCAGAGGAGAGGATAGCGGCTCTGCTCGACAAGGTGCAACAGCTGTTGGCACTGAAGATCGCCACAATGTGGACCATCAAGTCGCTGCTTGGCATGTGGTTGTTTTGGCATCTACCAGATCTGGCTCTGCAGGTTGCGGATACAACCCCTTCAAGAATTTCTGGATGCTCAGTGGAACCAGGTGTCCGGAGGCTTCATAGACCAGATTGCTCTCAATGACTAGTTCCGTTAAGCGATAAGGTGGTCGGGCGTGCGCGCGCACCAACATCGCCGGGGGCACATGTTTCCAGAAGCCCGTACAAGGAGACGGTCACCACAGATGCTTCCCTGGAGTGCTGGGGAGCCTACACCGGACTTCTCCACGCCAGAGGCCTGTGCCTTCAGGAGGAGAGGGGTATCCACATCAATGTCCTGGAGCTGCGGGAACTGTTCTTGGCCCTGAAGTCCTTCCTTCCATCCCTCAAGGGCAAGGTGGTGAGGGTCTTCATGGACAATACCACCTCAGTGTTCTACATCAGGAAGCGGGGGGGGGGGGTACCAGATCCCCAGTGCTTTCTAGAGAGGCGCAGGACTTGCGGCACATTGGCCGTCGCCCAAGAGATGATGTTCTTCCCTCTTCACCTGGCGGGAGTCAAGAACACCATCGCTGACTCCCTCAGCAGGGAGCTACGCTCCTGCTACAAGTGGGAACTTCGACAGGATCAAGTGGACCGCCTCTTCCTCAAGTGGGGCAGACCCCAGATCGATCTGTTTGCGACGCATGACGAATTCTAAATGCCAGAAATTCGCCAGCAGGTTCCACCATACGAGGAGCATGGGGGACACGTTTTCATTGCTGTTGGAAGGCCTGTTCCTATACGTGGTCCCTCCATTGCCTCTCCTTCTGCGAGTCATCAATAAACTCAAACAGTGCTGATGCAGGATGATCCTCATCACCCCGGTTTGGCTGAGGCAGATTTGGTGCCCAGATCTTCTCAGCCTGTTGACGTCAACCCCAGTCCAGCTGCCAGTGGTCGCGGAATTGCTTGCCAGAGGAGGTGGTGCAATCCTGCATTACGACTCAGGGTCGCTGAACCTGAAGGCTTGGCTCCTGCAGCCTTAGAGTTCGGAGGGTACGAGTTGCCGGCAGACTGCAGGGAGGTCCTTGCCAGGGCCAGAGCATTGTCGACGCTGGGCACAAGTGGAAGCGTTTCGCTGTGTGGTGCAATACGCAGAAGATCAAACCTCTGAGGGTCACAGCCCTCCAGGTTCTTCCGTGTTGGTTGTCCTTGGCCAAGGCATGGCTGGTGCACGCCTCTATCAAGGTGCATCTGGCGGCTATCTCCTGCTACACCAGGTTTCCAGGACAGTCTTCTCTTTGATCCCACCATCTAGGGAAGGAGTTCCTGAAAGGACTGTTTGAATCGTCCTCACCGGTGAAGGTGCCTGCCCCGGCATAGAAACTCAACATGGTACTGACTAGACTCATGGGGGGGCCCCCTTCGAGCCTATGCATCAGGCCCCTCTCAAGTTCCTCTTATGGAAAACTGGTTTCCTCGTGGCCATCACCTCTGAGATCCAGGCTCTATCCTGCAAACAGCCTTATCAGACTTGACACGACACAAGGGTGGTGCTGCAGACGCACCCCTCCATCATGCCAAAGGTTCTGTCAGAATTCCACCTAAACAAGCCTTTAGTGTTGCCTGTGTTTTTTCTGAAACCTTTGCCGCTGGCTGAAAGGACTTTGCACTCACTGTATGTGGCTCGTGCTCTGAAGTTCTGTGTGGCATGCACAAAGAGTTTCCAGAAGATGTCTAACTTTTTGTGAACTTTGGTCATGTGAACCATGAGAAGGCCTTGTCCAAGGCTCCCATCTCCAGGTGGCTCTCCAGCTGTATCACACACTGTCATCGGTTGGAAAACTGATCGCTGCTCAGCTGTCCGAGAGCCCATTCTATCAGAGCGATCGCTGTAACGATGACGTTGCTGTCTGGTGTGCTCCTGCTGCACATCTGCAGGGCTGCTACGTGGAGGTCCACGCAAACCTTCACAAGATTCTTCTACGTGGACGGGGATTCCTGTTCGTTTGAAGGTGAGCCTGTTCCAGAGTTAAGAGTAATTGCTTCTTTTGAGCCTTGCCACCTCCCGTGGTTGTGTAATGTTGTACTGCTATGTATTCTTTATTCATGAGCATATGAATCCATGCCAGCCCCAATGCTGAAGAAGGAACTAGTTACTTACCTGTAACTATTGCCCTCCAGCATGGGTCTGGCATGGATTCACATACGAACCCTCCCGCCGTCCCTTGACGGGTCTTCTTGATCATTCTGCCACTTTACGTGCTTACCAAATCGGCGGCTGGCTGCCAGAGGGATTTGGGGAGAGGGCAGTCATTGGCTGGGGCAGTATGACCCAGTGCTCAGCGATTGGTTTATAGGAGAAAGACAATTTGAAAGTGAAACTGTTTTTTCTTTTAGCAAGGATTCCTGGCCTGACGGGTAATATTCCTGAGCATATCCATGCCAGACCCATGCTGGAGAACATTAGTTACAAGTAACTTGTTCCTATCAAATACCTGGTCAAGGGTTGGTAGAATAGAGTCAAGTCTATTTCCCAGGAGTTTGGCTAGTATTTTTATGTCATTGTTCAACAAGGGTATCGGCCTGTCGGATGAATGGGACAAACAAGTCTTTTCCTCTCTATGTATTACCACAATGATGGCCTCCATCATTGTATCAAACCTGGAGCCATTTGAATTACTTCTTTGGGCATTACAAACGCATCTAGAGTCCAGGTCACCTCTCGCGAAGTCCCCGGAATTGGTAGCTGTTCAAGAAACCTATCAATATAGAACCATCTCCCACATACTTGGAGGTATAGAGATCCTCATAGTATTTAGTAAACTCCTTCCCAATATTTTCTGTCATACACTAAAGGGCCCTCTCCCACCTTTATAGAAGCAACCATGTTACTTTTCCTCTCCTCCCTTAACCTCCAAGCTAAACTTTTGTCTGCTTTATCACCGTTCTTGTGATATTTCTGTGTATGAGAGAGAGAGAGAGCGATTTCTTTTCCGTATCCTGAATAAGAAGGGCCCTTAGCTTTGTTTATAGTGATTAGGTCAGCCAATGTTGGAGAGAGATACAAACCATGTGATCCTCCCGGTTTCAGCTCCTCTGTTACACCTAAGAAATTCCTCTTGTTGCGACCTATCTCTTTTTCTGTGCACCTATCTGTATGAGAGCCCCTCCTTAATGGTTGCCTTAAAACCCTCCCTTAACACACCTGCAGACCCACCTTGCCATTATCGTTGTGAACAAAGTACTCTGAGATCTTCTAGGAGCCCTTGAGAGATCTCTCTATCCTTGAGCAAACTATCATTACATCTCCAACTAACCCTCTTTATTTGTCTCGCCCTGTCCCCCACTACCACCCGTACCAAATTGTGATCAGACCATGGAATAAGGACAACCTTAGGACTCCAAGATCAAACTCTTGAGGGCACTATCTACCAGTATTCTGGAAAATTAATTATGAATTTAGGAGTAATATGTGAAAGGCCCATCACTCACTGCTGGCTCTATGAGCGAGCCGGCAAGACCTAGTTCCTGACTGACTCTTTGGAATTGCCTCAAGACTATCCTTCTCACTTATGACGTTGGAACATCCACAAAAAGATGTCTGGTCTTTGATGAGGCCTAACACCATCTTGAAATCCCCTCCCACCATGAGTGTTCCCTCAACAAATAGGCACAGTTTTTCCTTGACCCCTTCCCAAAACTGCATTTGATCTGAGTTTGGGCATTATACCGATCTGGTCATATAGGGCGCAACCCCTTAATAAAAAGAAACCGGCCCTCCATTTTCCAAAAGGCTATGATCTATAAGAAAACCAATTTGGTTCGATAGGACGATTGCCACCCCTCGTCTTGTTGGGAGATGCTGTATATATTTCCCCCAGAAGTTTAGATCTCAGTCTAAGTTCCTTCCCTTCTTCCAGTGTGTTTCCTGCAACACTAAGATGTCTAATTTAGCTCTCTGGAATTCCTTTAATACAAACAACCTCTTTGCCGGCGTGTTGACCTCTCTCGCATTGAGGGAGCCCATCATTAAGTCATGAGATACCTTTGACTATTTAATGCAGAAATTCTGTAGGGAGTACCTCTCCTGTCTGACTTTGACTGTCTCTTGCACCACAAGTGCCATAAAGGATCCTTCCAAATAATTATGCAAAACCAACCAATACCTCAATATTAATTTACCAATCTTTCCCAACAACTTGCCTCCCTAATAACTGTTCCCCCCCGGTCCCCAATAAGCATCCAGTTCAGAGTGCAATCCACACCCACCTCTGAATCGGGCCGCAACGTGGGTCCCCAGCCACTGGGAACCAATGAATCCATTACCATCTCTTCTGAGCTCTCCCTTGTGACTAGTCAACTTTGTCCCTCTACAGCACCATCAATGGAAAATTACACACACTTACAATATACCCTCAGTTAAAAAGAAATTACATTTTCTAATTTCTTCCCCCAGTAGGGGTGTTTAACTTCTTGAATTTGCGAGATCCTGGCATTTGCTGCCTGTTCTCTGCCGGCACCTTCTACAGCTTGTCCCCACTTACGCCTTCCAGCCCTCGATCATTGTCCACCTTGCTCTCCATCCGTTCTCCCTTTACCCTCCTAATATCTTCTTCAGTCACCAGTTTGTATTTATAGCCTTGGTATTCAAAGGAGAGTGTGAATGTATATCTCCAACTATATCAGACAACCTTTTTTTTTTCTTTCAACCACTTGGTCAGAGGAGCACACAACCACTTTCTTGCTAACTTAAAGGTCAACAAATCCTGGAAAATAAAAATTCCGGTTTTTCCTTGTGCTGTCGGGCCATCTTTCCTGGCCTTTTCCAGGATCCTCACTTTCTCTGCATAATAATGAAAGCATGCCAGAAGGGACTTGGGGCCTCGGGCACCCCTTCACGCACGATGAGCCTTGTCGATAGTAGGTTTGGTTGTGTTCTTCTCGCCAAGTAACACTTTAATGATGTCATAGATGTCCCTTCTTAAATATCTCTCCTTTTCCCTTTCTGTGAATTCGAAGAACCTCCAGTTTTTATGCTGTTCTCTATTTTTAAAATCCTCCATTTTAGGAGAGAGTAAATCTTCCCTCTTTTCGACTTTGGACAGTCTCATGTCGATCTGCGTTTCAAGAATTTCTTTAGACAATTGTTTTGTCTCAAGGCCCTGTATTTGTTCATCCATTAGGTCAGCTTTTCTCTAAAGTTTGTTAAGCTTGTGTCCGATATCCTTGCAAATCCTCCTAATCTCCACCAGTAGGGCAGCTATGTCTTTTTTGGTGAACATTGCATCTCCTGCTGCCTCTGCCATGGTTGGTGCTTCTGTAGGCAAATGGATTAGGGAAAGCTAAATTGCTGAAGGGATTCCTTCCAGCTCATAGACAAAGCGGGATGGTAAATACTCCAGCGCCTACCTCGGGAGGATAGCTCAGTGGCAACGTGCTTGCCTTGGAAGCAAGACAACACAGAGCAACACAGGTTCGATCCCCGGGTCTGCGCTTAGAAACCTCTGGGTATTAAGTGTGTTATAAATAATCTATCATATCTACCTCGAATTAGCCCTTTCAACATGGTGATCACGTCTGGCACCTTTTGATGCTCGCTGTGCGTGAAGTCCGGAAAAGCACCCATGTATTTACCCTTTTTGTGTGCGAAGCTTGGAAGACCAGGGGGAGGGGGTTATGGAGGCCCAGTGGAATCGCCCTGGACGGGGCCTGCAGACCATGTGCCACATCTGCGTTCGACACTCTTCATCCGTGTGCTGCTGAGTGCCTGAAGGTACTGGCATGCCCCGCCGCCCTCTTGGTGATTGATGCATGCAGTCCCTTTCCCTATTTCCCACTCTGGGAGACCACTGATTGTTTTTTATTTTTATCTGTGGACCCTTGCCCCCATCTGATTGGGGGAGGGTGACCCTCCACTGTCACGGCCTCCGCCACCTCCTCCTATGAAGCACCTGTAAGGATCACCAGTTCACTCTGCCAATCCGTTAAGCTTCAGCAGCATAACTCCCCTAGTGGGACTGCCAGGCTAGATACTGCACAGGATCCTCTGCGCTCTCTACCGGCTCTGACACACACAAAGGCCTACGCCCGGGAAGTCAGCAAGGTTGACGGTGCTCCCTGTAACAGTCACCCCACCCACAGGTCAGCCTACCTAAGATGCTCCTGCCTTGTCCTCCGGCTCTCGACACTGCTGGAATTGGTGGACGGGGCAGAGAGCCAGGGAGCTCTCCCACACCAATCTCCAGTGCTCACCCTCTCCGGGCTCAAAACTGATTGTGCAGCTCCAGTCTGCGCCCGACTGCCGACACTGGACACCCTGCCTTGCGCGGCTTCCGCACTGCGTTCAACGCTGCTCCTTCTGGAGCTCCTGAGTGGCTCGGCCCTTGGTCACTCTCAGCGCCACTTCGGGCGGCTGTAGCTCTGGGGTCTGTTAGGCAAAGTTTGTATGCAGTACCTTCTGGGAACACTACAAACAACTCTGACTACAGTAATAGGAAACCCAACCTTAGGTATAAGCTTGTACTACACAGTTTTGGTAGCATGTTGAGCAGCCAGGTTTATCTCAAGAGGGGTCAATGTGAGCTGTAGGGGAGGGACACAGAGGTTTACAGTGACAAGTATTCAAATAAACTCTTACACTCAAGGTTTCTTGGATAAACAATTATTAATTTATCAGTCAGTTAGAATAAGCCTTCTTCAGCAGGGAGCAATATAATAGTAACACACAAATACTCTTCAATATTGTACACTCTTAGTTTCTAAATCAGTAAAGACCCTTTTAGGATGGGTCACAGACACAACCTACACCCTCAGGTGACTTCAATTGCTGGGGACATTAATATCTTACTGTTTGAATTTAGATTACTGTTATAAGTTGGTAAAAGGATAAGATTATTAGAACAACAAGAGACCACCAATATTCTTAAGCAGGAAAATACTTTTGAATCCCCATAGAAGAGTCATTCAGTATAACAGGGTAGGCAAAAGTCAATGGGCAAAAGTCTTATATAGGATGAAGTTCTTCTGGTAGGTAAGTAGAAAACTCTTTGCAGAATGTTTTAGAAGTCTTTGAAGAAAAGAATAACCAAATGTAGGGCCACAAGCCGTTAGACTTGTGAGTGGCGGAAGAAGCACACAACTCTACAGCAAAAGTTAAGTTCTCTCAGACTTTGTTGCAGTACCTTTGGATTGCATAAAAAGTGCAACATATGACTTCTATTCCTATGCAGCTCTTCAGATCTCACTGTTCCTGGGCCTCAGTCGTGGGGACAAGAGGAAGGACTTCTGGGGACTCCTGCACTGGAATGGGACGGTCACAGCTCTCAACCGGTAATCTTCAAATCAGTGGCTGTTCAGTGTTTCAGCCTCTCATGTCTACTGCAAATAGGAACACCGCGGTTCTACAGCATTGGATCTTTCATGGATTCACATGCTGTGAATATTTCCCCGTCGTCAGGCAGGGAAACCTCGGTAACTTTAACTTTGTGTTTTCTTATGGAAAACCTTTACACTTTAGTGTCCTATTCATGTCCATTTTGGGTGCTTTAGGCCCCACCAATAGCATGTATGGTATTAATAGCCCCACCCCCGCGGCTTCCCGTGTTTTTGCACATGCATTTGGTATCGTGGGCTAGGATGTCATCTGTAGCCCAGAAGACGTTTCTTTTTCAGGTGTGTGCTACCTGCGGCTTGAAGGTGTACAAAGGGGATGGTCATATGGACTGTCTTTACTGTCTTTACCCCCATCATTCGGTGGATACCTGTGAGATATGTCAGGGGTTTTCACAGAAGACCTTCAAGGACCGTAATCTACAGCTCATATTTTGGCTTAATGAGGGCACGTACCCGGCTTCTGAAGTGGGTTCGACCCGGGGTAGCCAGTCGTCGGGAAGAGCAGAGAAGTCGGCGGAAAATCGCTGAGCAGCATCGGCTGAACCTCAGGCGAAGAAGCATCAGGCCTCATTGCCTGCATCTGAGGTGGGGAAAGGCAGTAAGTCTTCGTCGAGGCCGCAGCAGTCGAAGGGGGCGAGTAGCTCTTAGTTGTCCAAGCATGGTCGGTTGGACCAATCCAGGGGATCTGGTGGTAGGCGCGAGAAGTCTATGGTGTCGGAGAAGGTCCTGGTGAAGCCGAAGGAGTCTTTGTGTTCATCCGGGAGTCTTCGAAGCACTGGTCCAGATTTTTGTGAAGAACCGGGTCTCCGGTGAAATCAAAACCAGAGGACGTGGTTCCGACGACAAGCTCGTCGACGGTTGCTCTGTTGATGGTAGTGCTGCAGTCTACGATGCAGTCGTCGACGGTGGGGGTCATCAGTGCCATCCATGACACTGACGGATAGTGGTCTGATGCTGTTATTGTCCACGCAGATGGAATCGGAAGGGCTGTTGATGGGTGGGGCATGGCATTCCGCTGCCTTTGAGTCCATCCTTCCTGGGAACATTTTGCAGCAAGATCCAACTCCATTTTCTGTGTCTTCAGAAGTGGAGGAGACATGTGAGCAGGTGTTTGACCCATCTGCTCTGGGTCTGCAGAGTGTGAGGCCTTCAATGTCGAGTGGAATGGGGGCTGGGCTGCCCGGTTATCCGCTGATTAACCCGCAATCTCTGCTGTCGTTGCGAGTGCTGTCTACGCTTCAATCTTTGTTGGGACAGCTGGATGCGAGGTTGCCTCTTCCTCCTCCGAGTCTGGCAGTGCCAGTGGTCGAGGTGTTGCCTGGTGAGGCTCCTAGAAAGTCTCCTCCGGCACGGTTGCCATTGCCGGTGGGGTTGGGCCGTCCTCGGTCTCATCTTGAAGAAGGCGAGCTACCTGAATCGGACACAGAGTGTTCCGCGGGGCACCCTTTCTACTGTATCGTCGTCGCTGACGAGAGATGACATGTGGGATGCGGCGGTGGAGCAGCCCCGTAGCCCGGTGCAACCCTATGGATGATATTGGGGCGTTCCATGCCATGATGTTGAAAGCATGTCTGGAGTTTGGACTGGTGCCTGAAGAGGAACGCAAGGACTGCTTCCTCTTCAACCATATGGGCAAGTGGAGGAAGGCGGTCTTCTCTGTGCCGATTCTCAACCATGTGTGGCAGGAGGGCCTGCACACATAGCGCCACCCGTTTTCAGAACCGGCTGTGAAGGGTCATCTTGAAAAGAAATTCAAGGCTCCGGTGTCTACCCCTAGATGCTTGGTGTCGCAGCCCACGGCCGAGTAAATGCGTTACGGCTCCGGACAGTGAGGCCAGGAAGCAGGACTCTTTTGGAACGAAGGTCTTGATGGTCGGGCTATGACGGTAAACGCTGCAAATTTCTTGGTGATCATGGCCAGATATGATTGTGAAATGTGGCATCGACTGGCCCCAATTCTTGAACATCTGCCGGAGCAACGCCGAAAGGAAGCAATGCTGTTGGTGTGTGAGGCGGAGGAGGCCTCCAACCACAGCATAAATATTACTGTGCAACAGGCAGAGTCAGGTTTTAAACAGATTAACAATGGGGTTGTGCTTCAGTGCCAGGCCTGGTTGAAGTGCACTGACTTCCGCCCAGAGGTACAATATAAGGTCATTGACATGCCCTGTGAGGGCAAACACTTGTTCTGTGAGAAAATCGATGAAGCCCTAAAAGGGATGAAGAGGATACGGAAACCGCTAAATCTTTGGGTTCCTTGCAGAGTGGACCCTCTTTTTGCTCCTTCAGGCTTTCTGTGGAGCCTCTGGGAATACCCGGTTTGCTTCCACCAGAGATCGTGGTTACGGGCGCTCCAGCTACTCCTCTCAAGGGTATCGGGGGTCTGCCCAGTCGGCGCAGAAAGGCCGGGACTTCCAGGCTCAGCAAAATAAGAGTTTGCAGTCCTCTGAGTCCAAGGGGAGGCAAATTAAACCTTAATAATGACTGCCATATGGACAATCTGCTGGGGGGCAGGGTCGTCATCCACGTCAACGAGTGGAGAAAAATAACATCAGATCGCTAGGTGCTCGACAGTGCGTCTTGGCAACTCGTAAGAGTTCCGCCATCCTCCGGGAGTTCCAGCGTCCTCCGGTCCCTATTCCGCCAGTGTATGTACTGCAGCCGCATCTTCCAATCCTGCGGCAAGAGGTGGTTCTCATGCTAGACAAAGGGGCGATGGAACCAGTTCCGGTTGCGGAGCGGGGCCAGGGGGTTTACACCGGTACTTCGTGGTGAAAAAGCCCAATGGCAAATGGAGGCCTATTCTGGATCTTCGGGTGTTGATCAAGACTCTGCAATGCCTGAAGCTCACCCTTCAAGATGCCATCCAGTCAGTGCAGCTGAGCGAGTTCCTGGCGTTGCTGGATCTGCAGGACGCCTATTTTCACATCCATATGCGGCAGAGGCACCGCATGTTCCTGCGTTTTGTGGTCAGAGAGGAACACTATCAGTTTCGGGTACTCCCATTTGGCCTGAAGTCATCCCGCAGGACGTTCATGAAGTGTCTGGCGCCGGTGGTGGCTTTCCTCCGGAGGGAAGGTCATCATGTGTTTGCAACGGCTGGGATTCGCTGTCAATTCAAAAAATCATTTTTTACGCCGTCCAGGGAGTTGGTGTTTCTTGGGGCGCAGTTCTTACCCGGCAACATCTGGTGAAGCCTTCCAGTGAGTGTGTGCAAAAGTTGCGGGCCAAAGCAAGCGAGTGGAAAGAGAACCGCTGTATCGGTCCGAAGTTACATGTCGGTGTTGGGGGCCATGGCATTGTGTATACCTCTTCTGCCGAATTGCTGCCTCTTCATGAGGCCGGTACAAGAGTTCCTCGCGGACAGATGGTTGCAGAGACGAGGATTGTCTGTGATCGACAAAAGCCTGTTGGACGTCCTTTGCTGGTGGGCGTTCACCAACAATCTAGTGAGGGGAATGCCCTTGCTGGAGCCAGAGTTCCAGTTTACAATTGTGGCAGACTCCTCCCAGGTAGGGTGGGGGGCACACAATGATGGCTTGAAGATGCAGGGCCTATGGTCTCGGGTGGAGTCTGTTCCACATCAATGTGCTTGAGTTGAGGGTGGTGCACTGGGCCCTAAAGTAGTTTCTTCTGCAGATTGGTGGTGAGGGTGTTGACGGACAATACCACCACAATGTTTTATTTAAGAAAACAGGGGGGCACACACCTTACCGGGTCCTGTCGAAGTAGGCGATGTTTGGCATTGGGCTCTAGCTCAAGGGGTCAGCATTGTCGCTTTCCATCTGCCCGGAGTACTGAATGTTCAAGCAGATGCCCTCAGCAGGAACGGCAGCCAGCTGCACGAGTGGAGGCTGAAGGAGCAGCAGGTCTCAAGGATCTCCCGGCGATGGGGGCATCCTCAGTTGGATCTTTTTGCTACGAGAGAAAACAAGCAGTGTCTGGAGTTCGTCAGCAGAGGGGCTCATCCCGAGTCCTTGGGGGACGCGTTTTCGTTCCCATGGACGGGTCTCTTCCCGTATGCATTTCCCTATTCCCGCTCATTCCGCGGACCATCCAGTGGATTCGGAGGTACCAGTGCCGAGTGATTCTGGTAGCCCGTTCTGGCATAGGCAGACGTGGTTCTCCGATCTCCTTCATATGTCAGTGGAAGAGCCAATTCGGTTGGGAGCGGCTCCGGATCTCCTGTCTCAGGACGATGGCAGGGTGTGGCATCACGATCTGGCATCTCTGTCTGGCTGCGTGGCTCCCGACCATGCCGACTTCGGTCATTTCGAAATATCCCGAGAATGTCGACGGATTCTGGATGCAGCAAGGGCACCTTCCACAAATGTCTCGTATGGGCATAAATGGATGAGGTTCTGTGAATGGTGTAAGGGTCATCCTGGGGTTGAACTTTTGAACGTTTCTCTGGTGCAGATTCTCCCGTACCTGTTGCACTTGGCGGAAGGGGGGACTAGCGTTGTCATCCATTAAGCGGCATTTGGCGATGATTTCTAGGTTCGCGAGAAAGCGCAATGCGGCTCCTCTGTTCAGTGATCGTTTGGTGAAACATTTTCTGAGGGGGTTGTTTCAGACATTTCCCCCAGTGAAGAAGTTTGCACCGGTGTGGAGCTTTAATGTGGTCCTTTCGGCTTTGATGAAGCCTCCTTTTTGAATTCATGTCGACGGCTCCCTTGAAGTTCCTCTCATGGAAGGTGGCTTTTCTAGTGGCAATTACCTCGGCCAGGTGGATGTCTGAACTGCAAGCACTGGTCATTGACCCTCCTTACCTGAGATTTGTGAAGGACAAGGTTCTCCTGGCCACTAACCCGCACTTTATACCAAAAGTGGCAACAGAATTTCACAAACTTGCCTCTATTGCTTTACCCTCGTTTTTTGCTAATACGTCCATCGCAGCGGAAAAGGGCACTGCATTCTATGGACGTTAAGAGGGCCCTAAGGTTTTATCTGAATCACACACAGGCCCTCAGGAAGTCAACGCAACTGTTTGTGACATATGGGCCGTACAACTAGGGGCAGGCCATCTCCAAGCAAAGACTTTCCCAATGGGTTTCGTCTACAATTTTGTTTTGCCGCACAAAAGCTGGAAAGCCTTTGAGGAGTGCTCCTAAGGCACATTATCCAAGGTCCACTGCCTCGTCGGCGGCTCTGTGGTCTTGGATACCACTGGTGGACATTTGCCAGGTGGCCTCCTGGGCGATGCTGCATACCTTCACCAGGCATTACTGTCTGGGGCAGCAGCATACTGAAGAGGTGCAGATGGGGCGTGCAGTCCTCCAACGCCTGTTCCAGTAAGGTAGGCCCCGCAGCTTCAGGTTTTTTTTTGTATGTTCTTTGTCACTTGATGGGTTTGTTATTTCATGTATGTGATTAAGTACTCTTTGTTAGTTTGCCTGTCATACACCGCCACTAATTGGTTGTACTGCTGTGTAATCTATTCACTGCATGTGAATCCATGAAGGATCCAATGCTGGAGAAGGGAGTAGTTTCTTACCTGTAACTCCATTTCTCCAGCATTGGTATCTTTCATGGATTCACATGCACCCGCCGGCCGCCCCTGCAGGCAAACCTGGGTTTCGGGTTCCCTCTATTTTGGAGGTTAAAATCTGCAGGGAAGCCGCAGGGGCGGGGTTATTATACCAGATGTCCTATTGGTGGGGCCTAAAGCACCCAAAAAGGACATTGATAGGTCACTAAAGTGTCAACGTTTTCCATAGGAGAACTCTAAGTTAAAGTTACCAAGGTTTCCCAGCCTGATGACGGGGAAATATTCACTGCATGTGAATCCATGAAAGATAACAATGCTGGAGAAATGGAGTTACAGGTAAGAAATTACTCTTCCTGGATGTTGAAATGGACTTTCCTTGCTTCTGGGGTCCCGCACTCTGTTGAGGGGGCTCAGGCTCGGTCAGTTCTGCTTCCTGGGAGTCCGGAGGATCTTCCTGAAGCTCTAGGCTAGCTTAAAAGCAACGCACGCAATCTGGTGTTCCTCTCCCTGTCTATACGGTTTCCAGCAGCAACTCTGGAAATTCAATCAGCTCTGAGATGGATGTCCAGGTGGCTTACTTTGGAGTTGATTAGTCCCACCAACTCAAAGGGAGAAGTTGTCCTTGCAGGGGCTTCTCAATCAATACAAATTTGGAGTTTCAGCACAGCAGCAGAAGGGCTTCACTGGACAAACCAGCGGTCCAGGAGTTGCAGCAGGCGTCCTCTTCATGTTCTTCGATTCCTTCGTCCAGTGGTCGACTCTGCCTTCCAAGCCAAAAGCCTTGCCTTTTATTCAGTTCTCTCCCATTCATTCCAGCTTAGCTGTCACTCACCCAGCAGGGTGGCTGTCCTTGCCAGACAGTCAGCCTGCCAATCACTACAGAGTGCATTTGAGACTCCTAGGGGACTAACCACAGGGAGTTTCGGGCACCTCCCTTACTTCCTACCTACCCCAGACACCCTGGAGCCAGAGGCGGGCTTCACTCGTGAATCGTCAAGGGGACCAAACCTGGTTTGGCACGCAGAGTCAATCTCAAGAAGGACCTTTCCACAAAGAAATGGCGAAAAAAGAAGACCAGGCCATTTTGACAAAAATGGCACCCACTGCAGAAACGCAGCCCGCAGTAAATACACACCATGGTAGTTAAAACGAAAACACTGCCACCAACCATTCAGTGAGAAAAGGGTAACATAAAATTGTTACATGAGAAGTTAGACAAAGGGGATACTAGGTAACCCCTCCAGCACCCTATTGTAAGATACTGTGTGTGCTAGGTCTAGAAAGTTACAAATGTAAGTAAAGTCAATTTCCCTTTACTGCTCTGGGAAACAGTAGTTTATCCCAGAGAAGGTATTTAAACCTTGGGGAACTCTAACAGACTCCCTGTGCCACTGCACTGAAGGTGCTGTGTGACGCAATGTAAAAGATGCCTATGTGGAGTTTGTCAGACTCCACAACCAAAAGAAACACAAAGCTCAGAAATCACATTAAAATACATGAGCGAGTGGGAAAAAGGGTCTCACTCGCTCTAGGTTAAAAAAAAATCAAGTCCTCAAAATCCAGCAAAGTTGCTGGGGGTCTCCAAGGCGGAGGGAATTAGAACATTTCTGAGAACTCTCCCTAACAGGGTCCATCCCGCTGGATGCTCTTGTCTGCTTCCTTGGGTGCTCCAGATCATGCACAGCAGGGGGCCATAAAGATTGCCTCACTTGGGTTGAGAAGGGGAGGGTTAGGATCCCCTTTTTATTCTGGTTGTTTGAAGCTGAGAGATCTGCATGCCCCTGGTTGCTCCCCAACATTAGACATTTTTAAGTGCAGGTAAGCCAGCTGTGTTGGAAATGTGACCGTGATGGATGAAGTGCTAGAGTGAAGGCAGTAGAAACTAAGGGACAGGCGATGGAAACATGTTAGCTACAAGGCAGATGAGAGGTCGGTTAAAAGGGTAACTTGGAGGCGAGAAGGTAGGCTTTTAGTTTGGTTTTGAACAAATCCTTGTGAACTGTTTCTTGGATGTCCGGGGGGAGAGAATTCCATGCAAGTGGAGCCGAAATAACAAAAGAGTTGACCCGAGAGGCAGCACAAGCCTAGTCGATGAGGCCGAGCACAGATTACGAGAAGGCTTGTAGAGTTGGATAGATGAGGATAGATATGGTGGTGCCTTTCCATGGATAGATTTGTGAACCACGAGCTGAAATTTAAATCTGGCGTGGTTTTGCATCGTCAGCCATCCAGCCTGGTGACAGTACGAGGAAGTAGGTCTGAATTGAAGGAGTTCAAAGAGTCCCAGTAGCAAAGTTAATGATCTCGAGAGTTTATCTCCAGTTTAGAGAATAAGAGTGGTTAAGAGATGCTTGGCAGTGTTATAGGGAAGGAGGTGCTTGATTTTCCTAATATTGAGGGAGTGAGGTGAGCCACCGTTGCAGTGTTGGAGATGAAAGTAGAAAAGGTGTGAGAAGGGTCATAGATGACAGAGGTTTCTAGCTGACGAACAGTAGGGACGAGTGTCATGTGGGAACTGCATAGGCAGGGGAACAGCAAAGAGAGTATTGTACAGGGAAGAAGAGCACCTATGTTTTGGTAGCATTTAACATCTGAGAGTGCAAAGTAATCGACTATTTAAAATAAGAGAAGATTTGGGTGTCATCCGCTCAGAGTTGGTACGAGAATCCAAAGGAGGAGATTAGTGACCAAAGAACTGAGGTGTAGAGTGTAAATAGGCGAGGACCCAAGACCGAGCCCTGCCAAACACCAACAGTTAGAGGGGTGAGTTGAGAGGAGGTGTTTTTCCAGGAGAAAGAGAATTGATGAGGTCCCAGGTGGGATTCAATCAAGGCCAGAGCTCAGTCGTAAATCCTAAGAAGAAAGAATATTAAGGAGATTGGCGTGAATGACAGTGTCAGCGGAAAGGTCAAGGAGAATTGGGATGGGGGATGGGTTGGAGTGCTTAGCAGAGGAGATGAAGTTTGAGACATTCATATGAGCCATTTCCGTGGAGTGACAGAGCAGAAAACTGCTTGCCTGAGGTCTCGAAGGTTGTGGATGTCTAGAAAATTGTTGAGATTGTTAACACAACCCTTTTGAGCACTTTAGAGTAGTGCGAAAGGAGAGACACAGGGCCTAAAGTTAGCCGGTAGATTCATAACCCCTTTCTTTTTTTTTTTGGAGAGGGATGACTGTGGCCATTTTGAAAATGGAGGGAAAGCAAGTGAAGTCTAAGGACAGGTTGAAGAGTTCAGCGAGGTGAGGGACTTTAAAGGGGCACTAGGCTTGACTAGCTAAGGAGCAAGAGGGGCTAATTGAGCACAAGAGGGCTTAGCCTTTATCAGTAGAGATACTACTACTTCAGTATTAGTGTGACTAAAGTGGGAGAGAAAGGCAGAGGATGATGGTAGAGTAGGCAGAGTGTAGAATGTAGGAGGCGAGAACGTGAGGCAGGTTGGGAGAGTCTCTAATCTTAGAAATGTTTTCAGCAAAGTATTCAGCTAGGTCATTAGCTGTGAGAGTGGAGTTGATAGTCATAGGATTTGGCGGAGTGCGGTTTGGGTGCCCTGTAGCCTGTGAGGATGGTTAGAATTAGTCAATAATGGTGCAGGAGGAATCCATTTTTGCTCGATCAAGAGATCATTTGAGTGTTCAGGGCAGGGAGGTAAGGTTTCAGGTCCTCATGCAAGTGGGTACACCTCCATTTGCGCAGTAGCCGATCCATGTCTATGAGGAGAGAGTGTATGAGTGGGGTGACCGACCCATGGTTGAGGATGCTGAGACCTGGGGGTGAAAGTTAGCAGTCAGAAGTGAGAGGAGAATGACTCCTATAGTAGTGACTTGAAGCTTGAGAAGGCAGTGTTAGTGAAAGAGGCATCAGGTTTGAAGGAGGAGAGAGACCTGTAGGTTCGAGAGAAAGGGTAGGACTGTTTAAATTTCATTTTAGTAAAGGGTGAGGCAAGTGGTGAGAGGTCAAAGAGTGGAAAGAAGATGGTGGAAACAATGGAGTGAGCAGATAGGGATGGTGTGATAGTAGCATTAGTGGCCGAGGGGGAGGTAGAGATGAATACGAGATCCAAAGAGTTGCCCCGGTGTGGGTAGTTAAGTTGTGGAGTGTGTAGTCATTAGGAAAAGACAAGTCCAGATATCTGAGAAGTGGTTAGAGAGGGAAGGTTAGAGTCACCTAAGAGAATGAGATGATGCTTAGAAAGGGAATCACGATCATCAAAGAATGGTCCAGTGGGACTAGGAGGGTCAATATATGGAGATGATGTGAACCAAGTGAGGCGGAGCAATAGTAGAGATAGTGAATTCAAATGAAGTAGGGGAAGATGTGGCATTGGAGATTTGTGAGACATTGAGGTGGAAAGAAAGTAGGTGTCGAATGCCTCCACCTCTGACAGTCAGACAAGAGTGAATGAAGGATAGTTTGGAGTCCTGTAGGGGTGTGTGACGGAGACATCTAGGTTTCTATGATAGCAAGGAGGTCTAGGTTGAAGAGTTGGTGTGAAAGTAATCTGTGATAAAGGAGTTTTTGTTGCATATATACTGATCATTTGAGAGTTAAATGTTTAGTTGATGCCGGGAAGAGTGGAGTAGTTGAGTCTCGGAGAAAGAGAGGCAAGGTGGATAGGTGTTAGTGGAGATATTGTTAGCTTTTCTGTTTTGTTGCAAATATGAGCTGCAAGAGAGAAGGAGCTGTGGGAGTTTTGAGATGCGACTTTTATTATAACGATAGTAAAGGAGGAAGTTATAGCATTTTTGGAAAATGCATAGGGAGAGGCGAGTAGGAAGAGCAGCAGAAGTGAATGCATTGGAGTAGTGTACTACAGTGTGGATAGACAGCACAGTAATTAGCAAGCTAGGAATACTCACAGATGCAGCAGTGAGAAAGGCAAAAGCAAAGGCTCATAGGACAAAGGGCTATTCAACTGCTGGCCTTCACCCTTTAATTGGACGCCCCTAGGGAGTCTTAAAGTGATGACACACCAGTAAACATCACCTGATAGCCTAGACCATTAGTGGTTGGCCTCTGATTTTGTCGCTGGTGTTGCTGGGATTGCGTTTTCTTCTTAATAGTACCCCAAAACGTTGAGGCGCAAGCTGACTCTTAACAAATGCCTTCTCTGCATTAATGTTTTTAAAGCAATCAAGTTGCTTGTCACATGGCTTAGTAATTATATACTTTCAATCACATTATTTTTGCTTGCAACTGTTTGTAATTGTATACCCTTACAATGCTCAATGGTGTTTGCCACTACAAAAGCCAATCTGCTGACATCTACTAACTGCATTTCAAGGAAGTGCACAAAACCAGTCTTTTGATGCAATCTAGTTGGTTTCCACTTTATAAAAGCCTCCTTACACCTTCATGTCTTGTTTCTTGTCAATTTATGGAGCAATTATATTGTCATGTAGACATGCAGGTTTCTGACCTTTGGGATCAAATGTAGGGACCCATGCCAGGCTTTATTTTATTTATTGATTGTGCATTTGTTAGGCTGTGAGAATTGGCAGAAGAGAGAGGAAGGGAAGGAAGAAGTGAAGAGGAAGGTCTTGAGGAGCTTCCGGAATTTGAGGACGTCCGGTTCAAGACCAAGTGGAAAGGAGAGGCTGTTCCATAGGAGGGAGCCAGCTGAAGAAAGTGATCGGCCTCTGGCCCTCTATTTAGCTTTACTCACAGAGTTGGTGCCAGAGGACCACAGAGGTCTAGAGGTAGAGTATCTAGTGAGAGAAAGTTGCAGATGGCATGGTCCCAGACCCCATACAGCATTGTGGGTGATGCAGAGGGGTTTGAATTTAGGGCAGGAGAGATTCAGTACCTGAACTTAAGGCCAAGGATGAGACTTGCTACCCTATTCTGGATTAGCTGGAGGGTTTGTAGAGTAGAAGAAGGTAGATTCAAGAGAGTGATATTGTAATAGTCAAGCCTTGAGAGAGCCAGAGCTCGGGTAATATTGAGCTTCTGGGGGAAAGGGAGAATTACTTTGAGAAGGAAGAGTTGAAAGTGGGACTTCTTGGCAATGTCCTAAGTGTAAGAGTGGAAGGAGAGAGAGGAGTCAAAGATGACTCCAATGTTTTTGGCTTCAGATGGAGTAGGGGGAGAGCCCATAGAGAATGGCCATAGTGAGGAGGAAAAATAGGGACCCGGGGCCCCAACAGGAATGATCTGTCTTTCTGGCATTGAGGCAGAGATTGTTGGAAGTGCACCATGACTGGATGGCAGAAAGGCAGTCTGGATGATGGAAGATGCAAGAGGGTCAGCAGGAAGTTTGAAAAAGTGTTGAGCGTCATCTGCGTAGCATTGGAAGTTGGTGGGGAAGGAGGAAATGAGTGCCAGCTGAGCAAGGTAGGTGTTGAAGAGCCAGGGGGAGAGGTTTGCACCTTTGGGGGACACTGCAGGTAGAGAAGGAAGTAGGTGAGGGGAAGGTGCCCAGAAGGACGTGGGATGATCAGTCAGTGATGGAGGATGCCAGCCAGTCCAGTGCCTGCTCCGAGATGCCAAGGGTATCATGGAGTCCTTTTATGAGGATAGAATGGTTGACCATGTCAAAGGAGAGATCGAGTAGGATGATGCGAGCCGTTCTACACTGACGTCCAGAAGAGCAGTTTGCATCCCTCTGGATGCTCGGAATCCAGATTGATGGTCATGGAGACCACCAACAGGTTCAGTGTGCCGTGAGTTGTAGAATGGCCAGCTTCTCCAGCGGTTTCCCAAGGAAGGGGGTGATAGAAATAAGGGCGTTAGTTGACTCAACAGGTAGGGTCTGCTGAAGGCTTTTTCGGGAGGGGGCACACAAGGGAGTGTTTGAGGTAAGAGGGGGAAAGATCCAGTGGCAAAAGGCCTATTTAGGCAGTGGCCTCAAATACTTCAGGCTATTCACACTGCAAAACAGTGAGGCATTGGGGATTCCAAACCAGGGCTACTTACTGTTAAACTGCAGTTCTTCATTTACAGCTAGTAGGGTTCATTTCTGTCACAGGAATTCCGCTGCCGCTCACTAATTCATGCGTAAACATCCATTTTACAGTAGGTTTCTGCCCTCGTACAAACACGTTTAGTCAACCGCTCCCCCTCCTATGGTCCTGATGCTTTTATTCTTTTTTTTTTTTTTTTAATAGTCAAAGTAATAGGAGGCAGAGCTGGAACTTTTAATGGATGTCCCCTGTAATTACTTGTTATCTATGGACTATATCTTAAATTAATGGTTACAAAAGGTGTCCGGTCAAAGGATCGAATACAAAGGGTCAAATGGTCAAAGGATCGACACCAAAGGATCGAAAACCAAAGTATCGAATTATTTTTTTAAATTATATATATTTTTTTGGGTTTTCGTTTAGTGGAAAAAAGTGGTTTTTACCACAAAAACGGCAGTTGGGGGACCCCCACAAAGAAAAATCAAAAAATTTGATCCTTTGGTTTTCGGTCCTTTGGTGTTGATCCTTTGACCATTCGACCCTTTGTTGTCGATCCTTTGACCTACAACCATTACAAAACATTTTCTTTTTGCAGCTTTCACTCCATTGACATCTTTTAGGAAATACTTTCTTTTTGCTTTCTTCTGATAGATGTATATGCAACACCCTTTCTTTTTGTTTTGTTTGGACTCCTGACCTGACTTTTCAGAAGTAGGGTAAAGTTTTTGGGTTTACTTCCCTTGGCTTTTTGCTCATTCTAATTGGGAAACTGTTCAGTTCATATAACTAAGATGGTCATGCCACAAGTTTTCCCCTGTCCTTGTGCCAAATTGTTCTTCAGGCGCATTCCAGCTCTCTCGGGACTGGAAATGCCATATATGGGTAATCCTTTCCCTGGGAAAGCAGATGCTTTCCCAGGAAAATAGGCGATTTGTGTGCAACCCGGATGTGGAGGCTGGGACTGTCTGGTTCCAGTACACATTGAAGTACCTGAATGTCTGTTGCTGGGCAGATGTTTTGACCATTGGCTATCTACTTTTGCATAGGCAGTAAATGTTTGAATGGTGCACCTCCTTGCCACTGGTCGGGCAAGGTTACAGTTCAGATCTTGGATAAAAGGACTCCTGCAGCCATTCGACACATCGTTGGAGCCAAGATTTGTGTGAAGAAGTGCACCACTGACGACCCGCAGTTGACTCCTGCAGCTGACCATCAACAACTCAAGTGAAGCCCTGCTCCTGTGTCCTGTTCGGTGCTTCGGCCCCGTGCACCTGTGGGATCAACCAGTCTTGGCCCCTGTTCGAGGATCCATGCCGCTTGAAGCCTTTGGACATTTCCCTAGCGAACCGGCGGACTGACCAGCTCCCACCTGTGCTACCTCGCTGCAGCCGTCGCCATTCCGAGCAAAACCATTGAACTTAAGGAGCATCAGCTTGTACTATTCAGCCTTCTTGCGTCAACGGAAGCCATGCAGGGCCTTCTCCTTTTTTCGTCAATTGAAGTCTCAACGCCTGACTGCTGACACGCATTGCAATTGGAGGTGTTCTGAGGTTGCCTGCTACCCAGAAGTCTTCATCTGTTCTTCACATGTGTGTTCAGCTGGAAGGTGCCTGGTGTTGAGATGGATTTCTAAAATCAATAATGGTGGGCAGTGTAGCCACTGTTTCCCAGCGCCTGTCCGTGCAAGGGTATACACTCCCCTTCCCCGGAGCAGGGACACTCACTACTCTTTTAATAAAACCTTTATTAACCTGATGTCTGAGTCTTTATTTCTATGTATTCCCTCAGAGGGTAAGCATGTAGTCGCACTAGCTGTGTCTTGTGGGGCCGTGGGCTACAGCAGATTTTGGAAGGCCATCCTAATTATGGGGAACGGGGAGATTGAAAGTTTAGCTAAACCCAATCAAGGTAGCAATAGAGAGTAGTCAAGGCTTTGTCTCGGCAGAGTGCGAGTGTGGTCAGGGTGTCCAATGAGTCCCCACAGAATAACACACAATACAGCTTAGACAGTTAGTTATAAAATAGTTATTTCTTTAGGCCTTTTGAACAGACAGAAAAAATATAGCTAGAAGGTAGTAGTATCACGCAAAACCATATAAAACAAATACCTGCATAGACCAGTAGATACACTTAATAACTAACCAGGTGAAATAGGTAATTACTCAGATTTAGGTAAAATGATGAGAACTAGTCTCAAGTAAAATTCCCTTTCTTCGAAAGTCCAGCCTTAAGATTTTATGGGACCTAGTGCCCAAAAATCATAGGTTCAAATAAAAGGTGTCAATCAGGAATGTATTTTCTACAGGGATTCAATGGGCTTGTGGCTGCGATTCAAAAGAGTTTCAAACTATTTAAAAGTTGAGCAACTATTTTTCAGAAGACTGCCCTCTCGTCCAAATGGTTTTGTGACCTGTGCCGTGAAACCATCTGTTCCAAAGTTACATTTCTTGGAAAAGTTTACTATTTGATCGGACGATTCCAGTGGTTATGATTTAAAGTTCAAAAAGATAAGGAAAGTTCATCTAAATAACACTCCATCCCAATATACTAGGATAGACCTAGGAAGGGATCCTTGACCAGGTCACCAGCAACCAAATTCAGAAAGGGACAGAGCTTTACGCCCATGGAACCCGGTCCTACTTGGCTTCAGGGTTTAGTTTGTTGGTTGCAGTGCTTAAATCTTGGTTCCAGGTGTTAAGAAGGAGTTTCTTTATGCAACTTTCCCTCCATAGTTTTCTATGGATCCCCATTCTTTTGCTTCATTGATCCTGTACTGACTTTTAGAAGGGAACTAAAGCCTTCAGTTTCCCTTCCCTTG
This sequence comes from Ambystoma mexicanum, assembly GCF_040938575.1. Lineage (NCBI taxonomy): Eukaryota > Metazoa > Chordata > Amphibia > Caudata > Ambystomatidae > Ambystoma > Ambystoma mexicanum. The sequence goes on along the minus strand of NC_090934.1, from coordinate 337,570,916 downwards.
CGTTTTGCTAATTTGTTATGGGAAAGTGATCAGTCCTTCAGACTGTCAGTACTGGGAAACTTGTTTTCCTTTGGAATTCTTGTATTTTTAACATTGCACATAGCATCTTACAGTGCAGTGTAATGGGGATACTTTTGGATCACCCTAGCTTTTTACATAGAGGATTTTGGATTACCTTTATGTGTGCCTAAAGACAAGCTGGTGGCAGAAGTTCAATGTTTACCGTTATTGTATTATTTTTGCTGTGCACTTTGGTGTTTACCGCACATGGCTACTGATGTGGCTAGTGCCATAAAATGGCCTTGCCACAAAATGTTCACTTGTTCTTTGGCCATACAGCAGTTTGACCTTCTTCCTGCCCTCTCAGGACAAGAAAGTCTTTATAAGGTCATGCACTTGTCTGGGAAATCTGCTGCTTTTGTGGGCTAAAGAGCCTTTTTGTGTATGGCCAGGAAGGGGATGGGACTGTCTAGTCACAGTCCACATCCTTGGTGCCAGAAAGTCTGCATCTGGGGTAGATGTGAAACCAGTAGCTGTCCCTGATTGGACAACTACTGGCTGTTTGAATGGTGCAGATCCTTACCATTAGTGGGCCTGAACTTTAGCCGTCGCCAGCTTGTGCCACAACACGCCTTCTCCTGGAATTCCAGCGTCCCACCTTCCGGAACCTGTCCGGGAGTAGTTGCTGTAACCACGATGCTGGCATCCTTAGGACACAGTTACGTTTCCTAGGGAGGCCGGCATCGTTGGATTATGCATTTTTCCACCGACACAAGATGAATCTTGCATTACCCTTTGGCCGGAAGAATCCTCGAAACCGCAACTCTGGGCAACTCTTACCGGAACAAAGGGCGAAAGATGGAGACCGCAGCGAACCCACAGAAGATCCACAAAGACTTCTGGGGAAAATCAGAGTCGGGGGCAGGAGGGGTATGTAAACATGTGTGTACCTGTCCCCCACTCACCTGTCCTCCACAGGATAACATTAGGATAAGGACCCTTTGTGTATTATGTCCATTCCACTCACCTTTGGTTGTCGAACCTGGGTCAGGTAGCCTCCCCCTGCGTTAGCCTTGGATCTGGAAGAAAGGAGAACACTTAACATTCCTTTGATACATTGTTGTAGCACTTTTAAAAGAGTTGGAAACGAATCACCACCACAAGCCCATTGCATCCTTTTCATAAGAGGCACTCTTACCTGTGACCTTTGGACACAAGAGACCCCATTAATCTTGGGTTTCGGACTTCTAACATTTGGATATTGACTGATTCGCATCAGTTTTTTGCATCTACAGTACTTACCTGCTTTGCCTGATAAGTTTGTTGATATCTAATTAGTGAATCCAATGGTGATTTCATATATTTGTATTACAGGGTGTGTGATAATACTATGTAACGCTCACCTGGTATGCACGGGGACGTCACTCAGCCTGTTCTGACCTGTTATGACCTCGAACCGTTCCCTGGAGTCTACTCGACTGGAGACTGGGCCTTGTTTTCTTGGAAAGTGTGCTCTCCGTCCTGCTTTCAATGCAGGGGCGTGTTGATTGATGCGGGCTCGTTCCTGCCTAGTTACTTCACTGGCAAGAGTCCGACAGGTAAGTATAATGAGTCTTTTGAACAGTTCTCTAACTTCGTTCCTTTCCTTCCTTAGATGATGGCCGGCGTCCGGGGATGGCGGCATGCTGCTGAGATGAGTAGCACTGAAGGTGAGTGAGAGCACGATGCCCGATGCACCCATTTCATATTTGTATTGAACGGAGTTATTTTTCTGTGTCTTTTAGGTGCCGCGATATTTTCAGTGTGGATGCCGGTTATGAAGAAGAAATGCGGTGAGTAAGCTCGGTATGCCGCGCCTCTAGATGTTTCCACGCTAACCTGGAGTGTCTCTCTTGCAGATGGGTGAGAAGTTCTGGAGACAGAGTTCCCCCCAGAGCGGGTGGGATTCAGGTAAGCTTTTGAAGCTCATACAGTCTTTAAAAAATAAGCGAAGATTTGCTGAATGCTTACTAATGCCTTTTTTCTGTTCTTTTCCCTTTTCCTTAGGAAGCGGATTGCCGGGATGGGAATGACACCGCCGAAGATGCCCGCAGAACAGAAGGAGCGATGAAGGATGGGCAGAAGCGCTGCAAGGTAAGGCTGTTTCTAACGGTGTTCTTATTCTTGCAGAAGAAAGATGCAGGCCTGCCAGAGACCGATCCGAACACGGTGAGTGTCACGCTGCAGGTGCAGGAAACACAAAGCATGTTGGCGCGGCTTAAATAGTCTCTGGGTATCCCAGGTGTCTCTGGGCTGAACCAAACCCAAAATACTAGACTGCACATGCAGTTCTGGGAACCGAAATATGTGGGGGAATCCATCTTGTCCCCATCAATGCACTACAAGTCCAATCCCCAATGTTATCCTATGGGAGTGAGTGAGTCTGGTGCCACAAGCGCCAAGTCTGACTCCAAGTGGGTCTTTGGAGGGATGGAGAGGCCCTTGAGGGCCATGTAGGTGATCGTGGCCTGGCTCCAGCCTGAGATCTTGGAGGGCCGGGGGGCAGGAATCATGACAGCACTCCCACCCCCCCACCCCCAAGGCCCCTCTCAAGGGGGCTCTTCTGTCTGGTCCTGGTTTGTTTGCATGGTTTTGATGAAATTGTCTAAGCAAGCGAGGTGCATGGATGTACTCACAAAGCTCCCATGTCCTGTCTTGTGGACCATACCCCTTCCAGTCTACTAAGTAGTATAATTTGGATCTGACGTACTTTGAATCCAGGATGGCCTTGACTTCGAATTCTGGCTCCCCAGAGACTACTACTGGCTGCGGTGGCGTTGCTACCCGGGTCCCAGGTTGAACAGGTTTAAGGAGAGACACGTGGAACACCGGAAGAATCTGCATGTTTGACGGCAAAACTAGTCTGACCGCCACAGGATTTATCACGGAGGTGACCGTGAATAGACCCAGGTATCTTGGACGGAAAGTTTGGGTTCCTTTAATGGACACATGTTTAGACGCCAGCCAGACTTTATCTCCCACTTAGTAGTTGGGGGGCCTTTGCTCAGTGTTGATCAGCAAACTTCTTTTGGCGACTTGATGTAGGTGTTCAGCTGCCCTTTTAAAGGTTTGAGAAATAGTTGTGTGCAAGGTTTTGACTGCTGGCATTTCCAGGGTTGTAGGAACGTCCAACTCAGAAGTACGTGGGTGCCTGCCATACAGGCTATAAAAGGGTGTCTGCCCAGTGCTGGTGTGTAGGGAATTATTATAAGCATATTCAGCTATCCATAATAGGTCAAACCAGCTTCCTTCAGCCTGGTGTAACATGCAACGCAGATACTGCTCGAGCATCTGATTTGTCCTCTCAGTTTGACCATCCGTTTGGGGATGGTGACTGGTGGATAGCCGGATGTCGATCTGGGCCATACAGCAGCATTTTCTCCAGAAGTTAGATACGAATTGAGTACCTCGGTCTGAGACTAAAACTGAAGGAAACCCATGGAGCCGTACAATGCCTTCAAGAACTACCTTTGCCAGAGTGGAAGCATTTCGGAGCCCCCTAAGAGGAATGAAATGTGCCATTTTTGAAAATAGATCCACGACCACAAGAATAGTGTTAAACCCTTGACTGGGTGGTAAGTCAGTAATAAAATCGAGGGACAACGTGTGCCAGGGTGCTGGTGGGATTTCCAATGGTTGTAATAGCCCAGCCGGTTTCTGCTTGGATGACTTGTTTTGAGCACACACTCCACAAGATAGGATGAATTGGATAATGTCTTTACGCCACGTGGGCCACCAATAATTTCGTTTTACCTTGGCTAGGGTTTTAGCGATTCCAGGGTGGCCCTCGAGCAAGGAATCATGATAACCGGACATGACTTGGTCTCGTAGTTCTTGGTTTGGTAAGAATAAACGATTCCTGAAGTAGGGCAACTGATCTTTTATCATGTAATGTTCTCCTTGTGCACTCCATGCTTGTAATTGCTCCGGACTCATCAGGTTTTGGATTTCTTCATGTAATTCTTTCTGAGTTATGGTTGCTGTGATTCCTAGGAGCTTGTCACTCGGGACGATTGCTATTGGGTCAGGGGTCTGATACCCTTGCTCTTCCACCCCCATTCGGGAAAGGGCATCGGCCTTCCCGTTTTTCACCCCTGGTCGAAATGTAATCACGTAGTCACATTCAGAAAAAAAAAGAGCCCAACGTAGTTGTCGTGAGGATTGGGCCTTAGCCGTTTTTATGTACTGGAGGTTCCGGTGGTCAGTTATTACGGTGATTGTGTGTCTGGCGCCCAAGAGATAGTGCCGCCATGCCTTAAAGGCTGACTTAATGGCCAGGAGTTCTTTGTCTGTGATAGCGTAATTGAATTCAGGGGGTGTGAATTTACGTGAGCAGAAGGCAACAGGGTGTAACTGGCCCGTTTCGGGGTCCTTTTGTGAGAGGACGGCTCCCATAGCCATGCTTGAGGCATCCGTTTCCACCAGGTATGGGAGATCAGGGCGAGGGTGGTGTAAGATTGGGGCAGATGTGAATCTTGCTTTGAGTTCCTGGAAAGCTTCCTCGGCTTCTGTTGTCCACTGGAACCTTTTGTTGCTTTTCCTTAGCAATGACGTGATGGGATGCACGATTTGCGAAAATCCTGGGATGAACCGGCGGTAGAAGTTTGCAAAACCCAGCCTACTTTGAACCCCCTTGAATGAATTTGGGAATGGCCAGTTCAGGATAGCAACTACTTTGTGTACATCCATTTGGATTCCATTCGGGCTGAGAATAAAGCCCAGGAATTCCACCTCAGAGACGTGGAATGAGCACTTTTCAAGCTTGGCGTAGAGCTGGTGTTGACAGAGTTTCTCCAATACGGATTGGACGTGTTTAACGTGGTCCTGCTTTGATGCAGAATATACTAGAATATGATCGATGTACACTAGAGCACAGACATCAATCAATTCCCGTAGAACATCGTTCATGAAGTATTGAAATGCTGCAGGCGCGTTGCAAAGACCAAAGGGCATTACTTGATATTCGTGCAAGCCGTATTTGGTGCGAAAAGCGGTTTTCCATTGGTCCCTGTGTTTTACGCGAACAAGGTGATATGCCCCCTTCAGGTCTAGTTTTGTGTAGATTTGGGCATCTTTGACTTGATCAAGCAATTCAGGGATCAGTAGCAGGGGGTAGCGTTTCTTTGGTAATCTGCTTCAGTGCGCGATAGTCGATGCACATTCTCAAGTCCCCCTCCTTTTTCAGTACAAAGAATAAAGGACTGGCTGCTGGGGACTTCGAGGGACGGATTAACCCGTTGGCCAGGTATTGGTCAAGATAGGCCTTCATGTGCTGGTTTTATGGTTCCGTGAGTGCGTAAATTCGCCCACAAGGGATTTGTGCGCCGGGTATCAGGTCGATTTGGCAATCGTATGGTCTATGCGGTGGCAGGGTATTAGCCTGTTCTTTTTGAAAGACATCTTGAAAGTCCTGGTATTCACTTGGTAGGGTGCCGATTGCCACAGTCGCAAGCGTGGAGGTTCTGGTGTCCATTGGTTGTTTCTCTTGGCGATAACATGTGTGGGCGCAAGTCTCAGGAAAGGCCAATTCTTTTGCTCGCCAATGGATTCGAGGATTGTGAGTTACCAACCATGGCATTCCCAAAATCAACCGGAACTATGGTGCCTTAATGAGGTCGAAAACGATGGATTCTTGGTGTCCATCCTGGCACAGAAGGGTAAAGCTGCAGTGCATTGGATACTGGACCAGAAGCTATTTCCGTGCCGTCGACAGTGGTAACAGTATCGGTGGTTGATTTAGGGCGTAACGGAAGACCCATCTTTGCCGCAAGATCCTGGTCGATGTAATCCCCAACGGCTCCACTGTCAATGTACGCTCTTACTGCTTGCATCCGAGATGGTTATTGGTGATTGATCAAGACCAGAGATAGTGCAAAATGGGAGGTCTGTAGTTCACTTTCTTCGCTTGACAAGTGGACCCCTACACTTGCCAGGCTCGGGAGTTTTCCGATTCCTTGATGGTATCTTCCTTGTCCGTGGCCCCTACCGTCCTCCTCGGTGGCTTCACAGGGCACTCTTGAAGGAAATGACCTGACCTGCCACAGTACAGACAAAACTGCTGCTGTTTCCTTTTATCCCTTTCCGCTTTAGTCAAGGGGGATCTGACCCCCCCGATTTGCATTGGTTCTCTTGACCCTTCCGTTGTGCGGGCAATATTGTCCTTTGAACGCACATACATAGGGCGAGGGTCCGGTCTGGTTTGATCTGCTCTTCGGTCCTGCAACCTATGATCCAGTTGAACAACAAGGTCAATGAATTCTGAGCAGTCTTTCGGGGGGGTTCACTACTTGTGCAAGAACATCCTTGAGCTCCCCCTGCAAACCCTGATGAAATAACGTGGTTCTCTTCTCCACTGGCCATTCTGCTTCAACTACAAGTCTATTGAACGTGGCTATGTATGTTAATAGGTCTTGATTCCCTTGGCGTAGGGACAGAAGTTTGTTGTCTAATGCCTGCCCATGAGTACGACGGGCAAACAGCTTTTCCATCTCCTGCTGGAAGCCCCTGAAGTCATGCAGCAAAGGATCATCTTGGGCCACAAAGGGTACAGACCATTCCACGGCGCTACCACTCAGGTAGGATAGCACAAAAGTGACCCGTGATTGGTCATTCAGAAAGGCCCCTTGTCTAGAAAGGAAGTGCGGGCGGCACTGGTTCATGAATGTTGCAAACCTCTCGGGATCCCCCGTAAATCGTTCGGGCGGGGCCAAGGGAACTGCCCCCAGAAGGGTTACCTGAACGGGATTGGCTGGTGGTGCTGGCATCGTGGGCACGCTTCCCGGCAATGGTGCATGCCCTGCTTGTGACTGGAGAAGTTGCTGGCTTAAATCATCAGTGCATTCTTTGTCTACTATCAGCTCTCTCTTCAGGGTGTTCTCCTGCCTGGCTGCATCTACTTCGCAACGTAGCTGCCCCAACATGTGGGCTAACTGGTCGGTTTCTGATGTTTCCATGATGCCCAGGTGGATTTTGATGTTAGGCTTTGTGTTCTGTAATGCTCACCTGGTATCCACGGGGACGTCACTCAGCCTGTTCTGACCTCTTACGACCTCGAACCCTTCCCTGGAGTCTACTCGAATGGAGACTGGGCTTGTTTTCCTGGAAAGTGTGCTCTCCATCCTGCTTTCAGCGCAGGGGCGCGTTGATTGATGCAGGCGTGTTGCTGCCTAGTTACTTCACTGGCAAGAGTCCGACTGGTAAGTATAATGAGTCTTTTGAACAGTTCCCTAACTTCGTTCCTTTCCTTCCTTAGATGATGGCCAGCGTCTGGGGATGGCGGCGTGCTGCTGAGATGAGTAGCGCTGAAGGTGAGTGAGAGCGCGATGCGCGATGAACCCCTTTTGTATTTGTATTGAAGTGAATTATTTTTCTGTGTCTTTTAGGTGCCGCAATGTTTTCAGCGTGGATGCCGGTTAAGAAGAACAAATGCGGTGGGTAAGCGCGGTATGCGGCGCTTCTAGATGTTTCCACGCTAACCTGTAGTGTCTTTTCCCTCTTGCAGATGGATGAGAAGTTCCGGAGACAGAGTTCTCCCAGAGCAGCTGGGATTCAGGTAAGTGTTTGAAGCTCGTACAGTCTTTAAAAATAAGCGAAGATTTGCTGAATGCTTACTAATGCCTTTTTTCTGTTCTTTTCCCTTCTCCTTAGGAAACGGCATGCCGGGATGGGAATGACACCGCCGAAGATGCCCGCAGAACAGAAGGAGCGATGAATGATGGGCAGAAGCGCTGCAAGGTAAGGTTCTTCCTAACGGTGTTCTTGTTCTTGCAGGGGCTGAGCGTAGAAGAAAGATGCAGGCCTGCTGGAGACCGATCCGAAAACGTTGTCATGCTGCAGGTGCAGAAAACAGAAAGCATGTTTCTCAGCCTGGGCGTGGCTTAAATAGTCTCTGGGTATCCCAGGTGTCTCTGGGCTGAACCACACCCAAAAGACTAGACTGCACATGCAGTTATGGAAACCGAAATATGTGGGGAAATCCATCTTGTCCCCATCAATGCACTACAAGTCCAATCCCCAATGTTATCCTATGAGAGTGAGTGAGTCTGGTGCCACAAGTGCCAAGTCTGACTCCAAGTGGGTCTTTGGAGGGATGCAGAGGCCCTTGAGGGCCATGTAGGTGATCGTGGCCTGGCTACAGCCTGACATCTTGGAGGGCTGGGGACACACAATCACCGTAATAACTGACCACCAGAGCCTCCACTACCTAAAAACGGCAAAGGCCTAATCCTCACGACAACTACGTTGGGCTCTTTTTTTGCTGAATATGACTGTGATTACATTTCGACCAGGGGTGAAAAACGGGAAGGCTGATGCCCTTACCCTTGCTCTTCCACCCCCATACGGGAATCAGACCCCTGACCGAATAGCAATCATCCCGAGTGACAAGCTCCTATGAATGACAGGAACCATAACTCAGAAAGAATTACATGAAGAAATCCAAAAACCTGATGAGTCCGGAGCAATTACAAGTGTGGAGTGCACAAGGAGACCATTACATGATAAAACATCAGTTGCCCTACTTCAGGAATTGTTTATTCTTACCAAACCAAGAACTACGAGAACAAGTCATGTCCGGTTATCATGATTCCTTGCTCGAGGGCCACCCCGGAATCGCTAAAACCCTAGCCAAGGTAAAACAAAATTATTGGTGGCCCACGTGGAGTAAAGACATTATCCAATTTATCCTATCTTGTGGAGTGTGTGCTCAAAACAAGTCATCCAAGCAGAAACCGGCTGGGCTATTACAACCATTGGAAATCCCGCCAGCACCCTGGCACACGTTGTCCCTCGATTTTATTACTGACTTACCACCCAGTCAAGGGTTTAACACTATTCTTGTGGTTGTGGACCTATTTTCAGAAATGGCACATTTCATTCCACTTAAGGGGCTCGAAAATGCTTACACTCTGGCAAAGGTATTTCTTGAAGGCATCGTATGGCTCCATGGGTTTCCTTCAGTTTTGGTCTCAGACCGAGGTACTCAATTTGTATCTAACTTCTGGAGAAAATGCCGCTCTATGGCCCAGATAGACATCCGGCTATCCACCAGTCACCATCCCCAAACGGATGGTCAAACTGAGAGGACAAATCAGACTCTCGAGCAGTATCTGCGTTGCATGTTTCACCAAGGTGAAGGAAGCTGGCTCGACCTATTATGGATAGCTGAATATGCTTATAATAATTCCCTACACACCAGCACTGGGCAGACCCCCTTTTATAGCATGTATGGCAGGCACCCACGTACTTCTGAGTTGGACGTTCCTATAACCCTGGAAATGCCAGCAGTCAAAACCTTGCACACAACCATTTCTCAAACCTTTAAAAGGGCAGCTGAGCACCTACTTCAAGCTAAGAATCGCCAAAAGAAGTTTGTTGATCAACACCGAGCAAAGACCCCCAACTACCAAGTAGGAGACAAAGTCTGGCTGGCGTCTAAACACGTGTCCATTAAAGGAACCCAAACTTTCCGACCAAGCTACCTGGGTCCATTCACCGTCACCTCTGTGATAAATCCTGTGGCGGTCAGACATGCAGATTCATCCTGTGTTCCATGTGTCTCTCCTTAAACCTGTTCAACCTGGGACCCGGGTAGCAACGCCACCGCAGCCAGTAGTCGCCGGGAAGCCAGAATTCGAAGTCAAGGACATCCTAGATTCAAAGTACGTCAGATCCAAATTATACTACTTAGTAGACTGGAAGGGGTATGGTCCACAAGACAGGACATGGGAGCCTTGTGAGTACATCCATGCACCTTGCTTGCTTAGACGATTTCATCAAAACCATCCAACCAAACCTGGACTAGACAGAAGAGAGGGGCCTTGGGAGGGGGTGGGGGGGAGAGTGCTGTCATGATTCCTGCCCCTTATGTCCCCGGCCCTCCAAGATGTCAGGCTGGAGCCAGGCAATGATCACCTACATGGCCCTCAAGGGCCTCTCCATCCCTCCAAAGACCCACTTGGAGTCAGACTTGGCACTTGTGGCACCAGACTCACTCACTCCCATAGGATAACATTGGGGATTGGACTTGTAGTGCATTGATGGGGACAAGATGGATGCCCCCACATATCTCGATTCCCAGAACTGCATGTGCGGTCTAGTCTTTTCGGTGTGGTTCAGCACAGACACCTGGCATACTCAGACTATTTAAGCCACACCCAGGCCGAGAAACATGCTTTGCGTTTTCTGCACCTGCAGCGTGACACTCACCGTGTTCGGATCGGTCTCCAGTAGGCCTGTATCTTTCTTCTGCGCTCAGCTCCTGCAAGAACAAGAATACCGTTGGGAACAGCCTTACCTTGCAGTGCTTCTGCCCATCATTAATCGCTCCTTTTGTTCTGCGTGCATCTTCGGCAGTGTCATTCCCATCCCGGGACACGCCTTGTCCTAAAGGAAAAGAACAGAAAAAAGGCATTAGTAAGCATTCTGCAAATCTTTGCTTATTTTTAAATACTGTACGAGCTTCAAACGCTTACCTGAATCCCAGCCGCTCTGGGTGAACTCTGTCTCCGGAACTTCTCATCCATCTGAAAGAGGGAAAAGACACTCCAGGTTAGCGTGGAAACATCTAGAGGCGCTGCATACCGCGCTTACCCACCACATTTGTTCTTCATAACCGGGATCCACGCTGAAAACGTTGCGGCACCTAAAAGACACAGAAAAAGTACTCAGTTCAATACAAATACGAAAGGGGTGCATCGCGCTCTCACTCACCTTCACCGCTACTCATCTCAGCAGCACGCCGCCATCCCCGGATGCCGCCATCATCTAAGGAAGGAAAGGAACGAAGTTGGAGAACTGTTCAAAAGACTCATTATACTTACCTGTCGGACTCTTGCCAGTAAAGTAACTAGGCATCAACGAGCCCACATCAATCAACGCGCCCCAGCGCTTATAGCAGGACGGAGAGCACACTATCCAAGAAAACAAGGAGAGCTGTGGATCAAAGGGAAGGGTTGGAACCCGGGGAAGAAGGGGTTCAAGCACACAGAGACAATAGGGAGTTAAACTCTACCAATCCTGTGTTACAGGCCCAGTCTCCAGTTGAATAGCCTCCAGGGAAGGGTTCGAGGTCATAAGAGGTCAGAACAGGCTGAATGATGTCCCCGTGGATACCAGGTGAGCGTTACAGCAGTGCAGGTGTGGAAATGGGAGGGCAGGGACCTGGGCCCGTAATTGAAAGGTTTGCCAGTGTTACTCACCAGTTGCTGAACTGGTTGGGGCGTTGCTCGACCTTGGGATAACCGAAGAGGGAGCAGCTCTGGAAAGTTTTCAGTCTAAGCTGGAGTGTACAAAGGTACGATCCAGAACCAGACCTCCTCAACGCGAGGACCTCTTTAAGGCAATGTACCCCTCTGCTGAATAACAAAACAGTCAGAGGAATCAATTAACCAAAAGAGCGGGGAGAACCACACCGCCAAACCCAGGCTGTAAGAAACAAAGCACAATATTACGTCACTGACTTGGAGACAACTGAGTGAATTCAAGAGCAGACCAACAAATTATACCTGGTAAAGGTTTGATAGGACTCTAAGGCAATATAGGATGGGTAGTCGGGGAACAAGAAGACTGAAAATAAGGAGAGACAGGTAAGAATGGTAGTCTAATGATTATCAAGAAAACAAACCAAATGACTAAAAGCTTACCCAATAGGTGTTTTCGGGTAGCGAAAGTACTAACCAACGGGAGGAGAAAATAACAAACAGGAAGGAAAACTACCCCGAACGGCACGAGGGTCGCAAACTAGATTCGGGATGGTGCACTACAGGAGAGCGTTCAGAAAGTGCACAGTTGCTGATTGAAAAGTTCCAAACGCAGATGCCCACACAATGGTTCCAGGATGATAGGAAATGGTCAAGAAGGACTGTTCATATGTTCCCCCTAAACGACTGCTAAAACGTGGAATGTTGTAGGCTGAGTGGTGGTCGGGTGAAGGGAAGCGGGTCAGCAAGAAGGCTTACCTTATGAAATGAAGGCAGCGTGAGTTCTCAGCAGGTAAGCGGAACAGCTGTTGAGGAAACCGCTACAAGGAGCGGCGCGCTGGCAGAATGGCTTGCCTGAAGGAACGAAGGCAGCGAGGAGTGACGGCAAACAGCCGCCGAAAAAGCTGCTGCAAGGATGCAGCAAGCCAGGATGGTACGTCAAGTCCAAGGGGTAATCCAGTAGAAAGGTCAAAAAACGTTCCGAGTTCAGATTTAAGAAGAGATTCTGGATCAAAGGAATTGAAGTAGTAGCGCTAATTAGAAGCAGCGTTTACTTCTTTGGCACTCGTATTTGAAGAGGAAAGGAGGCGTCACTGTGCGCGTATTGCGCGTAAACGTTGTGTCACGTGACTACCAAGGCAGCGGAAAAGCCACGTCTCCATGGTAATCTCCAGCGTTGCCAGATCGGAGATGCTTGGAGACGGGGAACGCGGCGGCGGTTCATAACAGCCAGTTAAGTTAAGCAGTGCATTATCAGACAGGAGATCAGCTGGGAAGAGGGAGAGAGAATGCAGAAGCAAAGGGTAAGGTTTTAAGCTGCTTCTGGAACCAGAGGTGGTTCTGCTCAAGTTTCAGAGAGGCAGGGAGGCTGTTCCAGAGGGAGGCGCCAGCCGAAGAGAGAGTTCTATCCCCTGCTCGTTGCTTGGAAAAGCGGCGGACCCTCAAGGTGTTAGAGGTGGAGGAGCGAAGAGCTGAAGTAGGAAGATACTTCAGAAGAGAAAGCTGGATATATTTTGGTCCCAGGCCCCAGAAGGCCTTGTGGACAATGCAAAGGGTCTTGAATTTGATCCTTGCAGCCTCTGGGAGCCAATGGGGAGATTTCAGTGCTGGGGAGATACGATCCCTGGGCTTGTGGCCAAGGACAAGTCTTACAGTCCTGTTCTGGATGAGTTGCAACGGACGGAGAGTAGAGTCGGGCAGATATAAAAAGAGGCTGTTACAGTAGTCAAGCCTAGAGAGAACCAGAGCTCCAGAGACCTTGAGCTTCTGGGGGAAGGAGAGGAATGGAAGAATACCTCTGAGGTGCAGTTGGTAGTTAACTTCTTAGAGACGTTGGAGATGTGGGGAGAGAAGGAAAGTGTGTTTGGAGAAGAGTGAGAGAAGATAACCCAGAGGTTCATAGCCTCACAGGTGGCAGCAGGAAATGGGCCCAAAGAGGCCAGCAAGAGAGTGAAGGGAAAGAGTTCACATAGCACTTGAATTTGGGGCAGAGAGTAGCAATGCAGTGGGCAAGAGGTGCCAGGTATTGATTAAACAACCAGGAAGAAAGGTTAGACCCCTGGGGAACACCGCAGGTGGAGAGAGAGATAGAGGAGAGGAAGGACCTCAAGTTGGACCTGGGAGAGGAGGTCGAAGAGGAAAGAAGTCAGTCAGGCCGGAGCCTGATCAGTGATACCCAGGTTAACACTGAGCCGGTTGAGCGGGATGGCATGGTTGACTGTGTCAAAGGCAGAGGAGAGATCAAGTAGGATGAGGACGAGGGGGGGAGATTAGAATCGATGCTAGAAAGCAGGTCTTCACAGATGTTCAGGAGAGCAGTTTCCATGCTTCTGGCTTCTCTGAAGCCAGACGGATGGTCATGGAGACGACCAACCGATTCAGTGTGAAGATTAAGCTGGGAGATGGCCCAGGAAAGGAGTGATAGAGATTGGGTGATAATTAGCCGGAAGGGAGGGAACGGCTGTTGGTTTCTTGAGAAGAGGGTGCACAAGAGAGTGCTTGAAGGTGAAAGTTACAGAGGTGAAACAGTGGTTGCACAAGTCAGCCAAGGCAGGAGCGAGGGTGTCAATGTGGTCCTTGATGGTTTTGGAAGAACATGTTTTGATGAGGTTTTCATAGATCAGTTACTTCCAATATAGACACTTCAAAACAAATGATGGAACAACTAGCCTCTCTTACTACTGTTCTAAACAGTATATCTTGGTTGGAACCTTTGATAAAAGCTGCCTCTGTGATAAGCTCAACGCACGCACCCTCATAATTGAGAGAGTTAAAAATCATTACATGGAATTGCTGTGGATTTAACAATTTTAGAAAATGGTTCCAACATGCTCACATGGACATGTTGCCACACATATTTCTGATCCAAGAATCAATGTCCACATTTGAATTGCATTTTGATGGCTTTACTTCCATTGTACACCATGCAGAGGGTAGTGGTGGTGGTAGACCAGCAGGGGGACTGGCTATCCTTATCAACAATGTACTTTAAGGTGAACAATATTTTCCACTCCGACTTGCTGCTTTTGGTAGATGTCACAATAGATTCCCTGTACAGTTTCAATGTTTTTTTTTATTACACTCTATTGGAATCCGTCCTGCATGAGATTTATACAAGCTTGCGAAAGATTTGGCCCAGTTTTATAGGAGGCTTACGAAAAATCTCCACACACAGAAATACTGATTGGTGGAGATTTTAACGCAACCTTCATATCTGCTCTGAATATTAAAACTCATCACAAACTGAAGACTTATGTTGGAACTACTCACGAAAAAGGTGTAAAGTGAGTTCAATACTTAGAAAGTCATGACTTGTATATTATTGAACCAGATGTTAGTCACAAGGCATATTCATGGAAAAGAGGTCCAAATTCCTTGTGGATTGATTATTTAGTGGGCTCTAGAATTTTGTCGGGCCAGATGTCTCTTTCTAGTACAATAGATCCTGCATTGAGGGACCATCTAATGATTACCTCTTCGATGATATGCAGTATTGCTAAATACACATGTGATTCCACGCTATCATTGATCCAGAGTAATAGAACTAGTCTCTCAATCGACTGGATCTTAAGTACCCGTAGAAAAATATCTTTTCTTGTCAATCGAGACCTCTGGACATGTAAGAGTAAGATGCCCAAAGAGATGGAATCTATCATGCAATGGAATCTAAAGATGATAGCTTTTCATCTAAGATCCATAGCCAGTACACAAATATTTCAAGAGCATAACAATTATGCAACTTCTATTGGCTCTCCGGACATTTTGGAGCTGAAACACAAAAAAAATAGGGAATTAAGGAAATTAAGTAAGTCCTTTAAGATCCATGACTCGATTAGCTTTACAATTGCAAAAAAAAAAAAAATACTTATGCAGTTTAAAAACAAATTATCACGAATTTGTGCGCATATGTTACTGAATCAAAACCAAAAAATGGTTGTAATGTTATGTAAACGTAACACCAAAGAAATTTGGAAACATCTTAGATCTAGTAACAAAGATCAATATTTAGAATTCGATTCAGCAATCGATGGAGCAACTTGGAATTCCTTTTTCCTGAATAAATACAAAATTCCTCCTGAAGTTGAGGGTGCAGAAACAGCTCCACTATGTGAAAATATTCCTGACATTTGCCTGTGGGTCACCGAAGATATTTTGTATGCCATTAATAAATTAAAACCGTCGAGATGCGCGGGGCCCAATGGTTTGCCCCCTTGTGTTATTAAAGACGATCCTCTATTCTGGACACAAGTTTTCTTAGATAATGTTAAAACTATATTTCGAATCAAAAAAATTCCATCATCTTGGCTCACATCCATCATAATACGTATACACAAAAAGGGACCCATTGATAACCCGAACAATTTTAGACCAATAGCCCTAATGGATGTTACAGCCAAAACATTCGCTATATTGTTGTTGCAGGAAATAGAGACTGTGATCCGAAACACTGATTGTCTAAGTATGGCCCAGGTAGGCTTTCGAAAAGCAATGGGGACAACTTTAAATGCAAGCATTCTAGCTCATTTGATTGCATCCTGTAAAGCACCCGACCAAAGTCCAATATTTGTTGCTTCTCTGGACCTCAAAGCTACCTTTGATTGTGTCATTAGAGGGATATTACGGAAAAAAATGTTGAGTGCTAATTTTCCAACGCACTTAGTAACACTGATCTCCATGCTCCATTATAAAACAAATTTTAAAGTAAGAATAAACCGGAAAGGCACTCTTACAGAAGCCATACCAAGTTGGATTGGTGTAAAGCAAGGATGCAACTTGGCAGCTATACTGTTCAACTTGTATATGGCTGATCTTGATATGATTTGGAGTGAAAATCAATATTTTGCAGTGCGACTGGAAAATCTCAAGCTATCATGGTTAGCCTATGCAGATGATATCCTGATTTTTGACAGAACCCATTCTGTACTACAGGCAATGCTGGAGAGTTTCCTTTCGTACTGCAATTCTAATAATCTCACGGTCAACCTTCACAAATCAAATATCATGATCTTTTCAAAACGATAGAAAATACGCCACTTTACTTGGAGCATAGAGGCAACAAAGATAAAGGTGGTATCAAAAATGTCCTATTTAGGATATAAGATTTCAAATAACATTTCAATAAAAAAAGCTAAGGAACAGTTGATGGAGAAAATGCGACCCCTTGAAGGACAAATGAAAATGATATATCATAAATTTTGTAATTTCTCATTGATTCCATTGTATGAATATTGTAATAAGAAAGTTGAGGCGCTATTGTTATATGGGGTCGAATTACATCTAGAAGACCTGGGACCCTTCCTCAACCCCCTTTATGGAAGAATGTTTTGGGCCTGCCTCTGTGCCTCCTGAATGCCATTGTAAGGCATGAATTAGGACTAACATCCTTAGCAGCACGCTATCATTGGCGGCTACTGACACTCTATTTTAAAATGTTAGACCCTCCAAGAAATTCTATCTATACAGAATTTGCTAAAATGTTAGTTCAGGACCATCCTGTATCTATCATAAAATTTAAGGAGAGAATGGACAAACTCTTAGACAAGATAAATATACGAGCAGATGATCTTGATGTGAATATAAACAACATGAAAAAAAAAACTGTTCGTTGATGACTGGGCAGAATGCATTATACAAGTACAGTCTTATTCATCCTTTGAACAGTACGCATTATTCATTCATTGACAAAGTCCTTGTTTGAAATACTTACTACTTTGTCCAGATAAAACAATTTGAAGAATATACATGTTGTTTCGAATGGATCTGATTCATACCAAAGTTGGAACCAGACACTGGAACAAGGATTATGATATGCAAACTGATCAAACATGTAGATCTTGTAAAGAGACTTTAGAATCTCTAAAACATCTATTTTTAAACTGTCCTTACTTTGAAAAAATACGTGTAATTATGATGAAAGAATTTAAAAATGCCAACACATGTTTCGCAAGAAATTGCATATGGAAGCATTGTATGTGGGGAGCAAGTAACACGGCCATAATTGCAACGGTCCGTCTAGTGAATTATATTAGAACTGAGATGGAAAAAGATTGTTTTGCGATTTAGGACCAAAAAAGGAAGTGATGAATTGAGAAGTGTATAGGCAATGTCGATGACTGATTTTCCTTTGTTCTTCTTTTTTTTATGTGTTATCAAAAATGTATTTTATTGTACTGTATTTTATTGGTCATTTGTAAAGGTGTGCTACATGAAAAAAAAAAAAATAGATCAGACTTGTCTAGAAACCTTGTCAGGGGAGAAGAGAGGAAAGACAGAGAAGGGAGGGGCGGGGGGGTGGCCGAAGGGAGGCCAGAGGAATAGGAGAGACTGGAGGGAGAAGGTGAAAGGGTGGACAGGATGTCCTGGGTTTTAGAGCTGTAAAGGAGGAAAGGTCTTTCCAGACCCCCGCGGCATTCCCGTGTGAAATTAATTTTGTATTCACCCAAATGGTGGGAGACGTCCCCTCGTTTGTTCTAATAATTTGGCCTCAATGTTATCACAAAAAAGACGGCAAACAAATCCATCTGGGAGACGTACAAACTCCATTTTGTGCCACCCTAAAACACCATCATTTTCTAGGCCCCTTCATGATTTCTAAAAAGTCATCTCTCCCTCTGTCCAGCGCTGCGCACAGAAAGCCCAGCCTCCCCCTTCACCTCATGGCAGCTCCGCACAGACCCATTTCTCACAGAAGAGCTTGGCCATGTATTGTTGCAAATCTCCAGTATCCTCCTCTCTTCCTCTGAGCTCATTGCCCTGTGTGTGACCGGAGCAAACCCTGGCCTGCATGCTCATCTGTCGCCACAAACCTGCCAGTGCCACCTTGACCCCCACCTTTAGAAGCTACAGCTTACAGACCCTTTGCCCCTCCACTCTCTTTGAACGTAACTGCTTGGATGACCCTTCCCCCCGGACCACCCCAAATTGCCCACCACATACTTAATCCAGATGGACCATAAACTAACATCCATCCATCCATTTGTTTGAATCGTGAGGCACCAGGAAGAATAAATCACAGATCAATCCACACAGATAAGGCACCTGGGAGAAGAATCGACGCACCCATGTCCCCACTAAGGAATGGGTTAGAATGTACATATATCTGCCTACAATTTATGAACAACCCCCTGTTTAAATAATGGTTTCTGGCTAAACATTATTCTTTGCATGCCAATGATCATTGTGTAGTTTAGATTAGTTAGGATTGTAAAACTTTGTGAACCAAACCTTACCTTCCTGTTAAGGGTACTTGGTCTTATACTGTGATGTGTCGCTCAATAGGAATGCTTTCTCTGTAATTTCAATTAATTCAAATTGAGCCGATACCTGACCCGTTTCACACCCCCTTTGACAAATACCCTGGGTCACAATGGACCATGAACCAGGCCGGTTGGTGGAAATATAATATTTATTTTTAGAATTCACAAAAATAACACAAATTTTAATATTGGGCAGAAATCATCAATGGGGTGATAATTACAATAATAACTACTGAACTACACTTGGCCAACCGTCTACATGAACATATACAAAGCACAATTGAATAGGAGCACTTTTTGAATTAGGATAGATAGCACCCATGTTAAGATTTCCCCCGCAATGTTCCCTCAACCCACAAATAATCATATTCTGAGTGGATAGAAAGAAGCAGCAGGTAGTCAGGGATTTTAAACCCTTTGCAAAGACCTGAAATGACACTCGGATTTTGATAATTAATTATATATGTGTTTAAATAATAATATGCATATGTTTTTTCACAGTATCAGGGATGTTATATCACTAGAAACCATCAGGCAAAGTATCAAAAAAGCATACAGTTCACAAAGCAGATTGAAACGGAAAACCCAGTGCAGCCAATTCCATGGAAAAGTTGAATTTTTTCTAGTTTGCAGTTTTAAATGTAAAAAGGTTTTTTGCAAATAAAACGGGTGAAAAACACTGAATTGGAATGCGGTTTTTGGGCAGGATAATGGATGCAAAGCACAGGGACAACATGGAAGTGAAAGGATGACTATAGCTGGGGAATCGAGAGAGATTTGGAAGGTAAAGTGAGGTTAGTTATTAGGAAAATTGAGCGGTGAAAAATAGTAAATCGGTTTTAAAAATGAAAGGAACATTTTACTTAAACTAGATTTAATAGCTTAGAAAAGAGGAATGCCACCCGTGAATATAAAAAGTATGCTGCAGTTGTAACCCTTGACGCTGTGTACCCCTTTTCTTTAGGGAAAATTAATTTATTTAATCAAAATATTGCTAATGACTTATGATCTATGCAAGACAAAAATGAAGCGAAAAGTGGCGCTAACGCTTGGAGATCAAGGACAAGATGCACAGAGAATTCTGACAGTTGGACAAGTTATCAGGATATGGATAGGGTTGCTTAGAGAGTGGAACAAAGACAAAAATCAAGATGGGGTAGACTATGTGTGATGGGATGTGGATACTCACAGTCCGCTCTTAAATATGGTATTAGGCACAGTCAACCGGGTTCTGGACTCTAGGGCTCGGGTCACTGGACGGCACACTCTAAAGACAGCTGGGCAAAGGCCTGGTCACAGCACAGTGACGCCTCAGCGGGATGGAGCGGGTAAGCAGGTAGTGGGCCAAAAAGCCGGTCTGGTTTCAGGAGGCTTCCCCAAAAGAACACCAGAGCTTCCCTTTGGTTATTGGGATTTTCCCTTTGGTTATTGGGATTTTTAGATCTAGGGTCTCTGGATTGAGGCCTTTCTGGGATGGTCTGCAATGCTTTGGCCTTGCAGTGGGATCTGGAATCAGTTATGCTTTGGCCTTTCAATGGAATCTGGAATCAGCTAGGCTTTGACCTTTGCAGGAGGATCTGGAATCTAGCAAGATGAATGTGGAAATTGGGAACGCAGGCGCAGGACATTCAGGAAAGAGTGTGTAGAGACCTGTCAGCCGCCCTTTATATAAAACATGGTGACATCATAGAACTATATGGTGGGGCAGGCTTATATGAGCATGCCTCTAAACAACTCGATTGGTCAGGGGTAATGGTTGACGCCTTGCTCTCAGCTGGTTGGGTTTCAAGAGCATGCTGTCATATTTATGATGTGAGTTTTACAATGGCCTTACCCTCCCACAGTTACTTTAGCTAAAATCCAGTTTTGCCATAAATGGTTTTGTACAGTGGTAGCATTTTAACAAATTACATGAACAGGTTACATATTTTATGCAGCACATGCCCGTCCAACTCTGCGGTTTGTAAGACATTGTTTCGCCCTTCTAATCATTTTTGTTCATTTATGGTGTGAAATATTCAGCCTAAACCTCTATAACGTTATACATGTGTGTGGATTATCATTAGGCCTGTCAGCATTGAAATTTGCAGTGGCATCAGGTATACTTTCCTTAGAATACACAATTCTCTGCCATTTCTGTTCCCATGGTGGCAGTGAAGGCTACAACATCTTAAATTACACCCCGCACAATTACATTAAAACTGTTAACTATTTACTTTTTTGCGAATTTCTGCTGCAAAAATAACCGTCTTCAAAGTTTCTTAATAAAATAGTCTTTTGAAACAAATGGACTGGCTTTTGTCCTTCACTGGACCATGTTTTTTCTCTTCAGCTACCACCAACTGTCACTTCAGCCCTGTGTGGGATGGGGGTTCATAGTTTGATTGAAGGTTTTATGGCCCCCTCCACTTCACAGGTTAGTGACCCAGAACCTCTATTGTCCCAGCATGGAGCACAGACGAATGTGTGAACTTTCTTTGTCTTGGTCCATTCAAAGTTTTTCAAGCTAGCAATTATCACTTTCATGTCCTGGAAGTTTATGGTGGTTCCTTTAGGGAGAAGCCTTAGCTTAGCCAGCAGGGAAAAACCTGTTATGGAGCTTGCAAAATCCAGCCAATGCAGTTTAATTCCTTTATATTTTCTTTTCTTTTGTCCTGGATCAAAACAAACCTGTTGGATAAAACATCCCCTATGTTTCACAGCAACAAACCCCTTTACATTGCCAATTTTTACATGTGTAAAGCCAGCTGGCATTTTCCTTGTAAATTTGGTTTGTCTCTTCCCTCTGCATTTCCACATTGTTTTGTAGGCATAGTTAGTTTCTGGTAGGCAGCAATTTGTTTGAAACACAGATACACTGAAATTGACATGGGCCCAGAGCCAGGGCCTCTTCGACGCATTGATGTTTGATATTTTGTATCCCAAAAGTAAAGTGTTTCCTGTGTGGCTGAAGTAAAGCTTTTTTTTATTCCTTCAGAACATTCAAAGATACTGCTTTTGTTTGCTGGAGCACAATGTGAATGTGAATGGGCATGGCAGAGTGTCCTTAATAAAATAGTGTGATGAGGAATCGGAGGAAAAAGCATCAGAGCGGCATCATTTTTAATGTAAATATTTCCCTTTTTCACTGGGACAGTGGGTTTACAAGCAGCAGAGAAGCGCTGCTTTGATTCGCTTCTCTTGGGTGCATGGCAGAACACACTGGCACCTTTCTCTGTGTGCTCCCTGTTCCAACTTGCCCATTTTGTGTTTGGCAAGATGGTGCAGCCATCCTTTTGTCACTGCAAGGGGCAGTTTTGACGCAATGGTGCCCCAAGGAGCCAGTGCAGCCACTTTGCTGTTGACTGCCAAGCGCAGCTTGGTTATGGAGAAGAATTCTGTTGAGTGGGTCAATGTAGCCCACATTCACCCTGTGAAGATGAGCACAACCGACCCACGTGCCAACTGACCGCCCCAGCAACCAATTGGAGCCTGACCACACCTATACTCCATGCTGTGCCATGAAGGCAAACCAATCGAAACTGTTATATTGTACTATATGTTGTTGCATCACTCATGACGATTTTTTGGTTCATAATGTGCTGCCCATTTATCTGTTGGCAGAGAGCTCTCAGGGCAGTAGAGTTCTCTGCGTACACATCTTTATTGATATAAAACTTTGTTCAACGTGCAATCTATCTCATGGTCTCATTCCCTACTGGGGTGCATCCTTTTATTTGTATCATGTTGGGACCCGGCACCTTCAGAAGCCGGGGCCGTACAGAGGGTCTGGGAAGGGACAGGAGAGGTAGAGACTGCGGCAGGATTGGCCAGCTCCTTGCAGACTCCTTGCTCCTTGCAGACTGCCTGCCATTACTATCTTGATTGGTGTTTCGACACATTCTGAGCTCCTGTGAATGGGGTTTGGCTAAATTCTGAGCTCCTGTTCACAATGACTGGGGTGGCCTCCTAAAATCTGTCCCAGGCCAGATTCTAGAAGTCCATCTTAAGTTCCTGCAGGGACAAATGCACCCTGCAAAATGTTCCTTTTTACTTTACTTATAGAAAGTGTAATTTGTAGGCCTTGTCCCCCTTTAGTGGCATAGCTTGTAAACTGGGTGCCTCCCAAAATACATTCAATTGCTATATGCAATATAAACCATGGTACATTTGCCTAAATGCTCTGAGGTTATTGCACTCCTTTATGGTTTGTCTTTTAAAGGCCCAGGAGAAGTAGGGACATCAACATCTCCTAGGAGGCTGCTCCCAAATCCCTCTCAGGCAATCTTGTTCTGGCTTGGAAAAGGGTTCTATATTCAACTCCCTCTGGAAAAGGCCTTCTATAGAAACATTTCAAATGGCTCCTTCCAGTTGGAATCTCGGTCTCCATTTTTCCACTCTTCCTTTGCTCCTATTGCAAAATAAATCTTCCTATGTGTTTCACATTATGTGGCTAACCTAAAGTATGACTCGAACCAGAGGACATGGACATGGTTCAAGGCAGTTTTATTTAAATAAAAGAAAATGCCTAAATTGCCCTGCTACTAAAAGAGGATTCCCTTCCTATTTATTTATTCAGTCATATTTGTAGAGCGTGCAACAGCCCGTGGGCATCGAGGCGCTTGTTACAGCAATTGAGCAGAGCTTGGTTACAGAAGAGAGCAGGTATACATATTTACAAATCTTACAATATACAATGAGTAGAGATATGTGGGGGGGTATAATGTTGGTGTGGAGATATGCAGGGAGAGGGTTAGTTGAAGAGGGAGGTTTTCAGATTTCTCCGAAAGGCAAGGAGCAAAGTTTCAGCTCTGAGGGCAGTAAGGAGCGAATTCCGCAGCTTACGTGCTATGTAGGGGAAGCCTAACCCTCATGCTTTTGCCCTGTTGATGTGGGGGATAATGAGTTGATTGGTGTAGCATGTTCTGGTGGGTCGGGCTGAGATGGTTCTAGATAGTGTTTCTGATAGGTAGGAGGGTGCTGTAGAGTTGATGCATTTGTGAGTGGTAGTGAGGATTTTAAATGTTATGCAGTCTTTGACTGGGAGCCAGTGAACTGCCTGCCTAGCTTGAGTAATGTGGTCTCTTCTCGGGATGCTTAATGCTGCTCTTAGCACGTTGTTTTGGGTGATTTGGATTCTGTTTAAGATTTTTATAGCGGTGCCTGCTAAGAGAGCGTTGCTGTAATCTAATTTAGCACCTATAGTGACTCCTAGGAAATTAAAACGTAAGGAGCTTGTCCTAATGTTGGAATAACCAAGAAAACAGTCCTCTGTCCTAACCTGCCCAACTATCTGGCACTACCACTAGATGAAAAAAACAAAGAACCTGGCCTTCACCATAGGGTTTTGTCAATACCCCTTGCTGATCGCCCCCACCCCACCACTTCTTCTTCAGACAGTCTCCTTATAAGTTCTACCGAGGACACTGGCCTTCCGAGAATCTATCTAGTAGAACTACCAACCCCAGCACTAATGGCACTCTTGAACTTGATCATTGGCCTGCAAATATGCACTACGCTGTCAGTCCAGGAAATGCCCTTGCTTGCTAATCCTACACATCTGGAAATCCCTGAGCATAACTATATAGCAAGGACCATTCTGGCGCTTATTCTTTGCTAATCCCAACTATCTGGGAATTTATTTAGTAGAACTACCTATCAGAGAATCCATTTAGTAGAACTACTGACCAAGGACGTCTGTAGGACCTATACAGAAACAACATGAGTTGGGACAGATCTGCCTTTCATCACTCATCACTCTTTGCCAATGCAATTTGACCCAACAAGACGGAGGACGGATCTTAGCCTAACTGGCCAACCCCAAAGGGAGATACCACCCCCTCGACGGGCACTGGATGCTAAACAGGAACAGGGTCCCCCTGGAAAGAACACAGACACACCATTATGCAAACTCTTTCCTCAGCACAAACAGTAGAAGCTACACCCCTTGATTAATTCGGCATAGCTGCACACATACACTACCACATTCACCTCAACTGTCTTTAGAACAGTTATACCCCTCAAAATTGGTCTAGCTGCACACATAGTCTCATCTACAAAATCCAGCATTGCCAGAATGCAGATACCCAAGTCCATTGGTCTTGCTGCACAAATTCTACTGATCTCATACAACCACTGCACCACACCTACCATAACATAACCATACCATACCTAGAACCAGTGTGCAGCTACACACCAATTATTCAACACTGGCTGCACACATACAGAGTGCACTGAATCCTGTCTTACTACATTACTCTCTCCACTGACCTGGACTCTGGTCCCGAGGGCGTTCAACCCACAGTGCTTTGGAATCATACCAATGGTAAAAGGTGCTATAAAAATGCCCAGTAACAACGTAATTTCTCTCTATCTGTTTTTATATCCCTTGGGGCTCCCTAGTCCTGATTTAATCTGGTTCGTCTGCTTTCAGGCACCTTAACGATAAAAGAGTTTGGGGTCTTGATTCCCCCCCTTGTAGCATTCTACCGCTCCTTCCCTTCTTCCGGTGTGTCCCACGTACCTGCTCTTCTGCAGCACTTAGACCCGGAAGGATTGTGCGGTCTGTGTCGGCGGTGCTCGTCTGCAGTGGCGGTACACCTCCATAGCTCCTTCCTTTCGGTTGCTTTTCGGTGTGGCAGACTTCTCTGTGCCTCACCAGTATTTGAGGTTCTCGCTCTTGCTGCACGTACTATCGGCTCAGGGTTTGAGGATCTCACATTTCGGGCGTTCCTGGATTCTGCAGCACTTCAGTCTGCGTCCCCTACCCTGTGCTCTGCATGGTCCTGCCTCCAGGCAGTCTCTCTTTCATGCTCCAGCAGCCACTCTGTGCATTGCCTTCTCTGTTGATCCGTTACACGTCAGGGATTCTCAAGGACTTCTGACCTTTTATAGTTATCTCCAAAAACAAGAGATAACCGGCTCGGATTATAACATGTCCAGTATGAAGGGTGTTCAGCAGTTGTGTCGGGCAAACAAAAAAGGCTTGAACACCTTTAAACTTCAGTGATCCCCATAGAGGCTGAGAGTCTGGATTTTATAGGGTTTCTTACTCTATCCCAGGAGTCCTCGCCCCCAAAGGGAGAATCACTCCCAGTGAGGCCTCACTTGCCCAAACCACTAGGGAGGCTCTTGCAGAGGAGGCTCACCTCCCTAGCCTCAAAGGGGTGGCTCCCCATAGGGGAGAAGGGATGAATACCCTGTATTTATCATAGTACCCACCAGACTCCGCACAAGCAGCATCATTTGACACAGCAATTTAGGAATGGACAAAACCTGTAATAGGTTTGCATCAGTCATAACCGCAAGAACCCTCCTTTTTGATTTGACTGGCCCATTGCATTTTAGCGTGTCATAGGGGGTTTATTTTTCTGTGATCAAATTGTACTGAAATGTCTTTACATTCAAATTTCTAGTGTGAATCTGTGTCATCAATTCTTATTATGAGCAATTCTACATTTCTGTAGCTCGGGTACTGTAATATATCCTTCACATTTTAATGTAAATTGGCTCGCTTCCACTGAAAGAACACATTTCATTATTTGTCAGTTTGCTTTTCTTTGCACATTCCAGCTTGAATTATTTGTGTCTAGGCTCCTTGTATCAACAGACTTCGGCTTTCTTCAAAACAAAAGACCCTTTTAATAGATCTTTATTTTGGGACCCATATGTCCCAGTGTTGGGGAGAATTCTCCAGAATGGCTAATTTCCCTTACCTACTGAGTCCCTCAGCAGCTTTGCTGGATTTCTAGGATTGATTCTTTTTTCACCTGGTAAGAGTGTGATCCTTTTTTCCCACTCTTACATGTGTTTTGCTATGTGTGTTTTACATTTTTTGTGTTCATAGACTGTGCCGTCTCAGCTACTCCACCGGTATCATCTTTTTACTGTGTGTTACACAGCACCTTCAGTGCAGTGACACAGGGTTGTCTTTTCGACTTCCCAACTCAGACTCCATTTTCTGGGACTGACTACTGTCTCCCAGAACATGTAAATTTGCCATTGACTTTATTAGTGTCTTTAAATCCACCGACTCAGTACAAACCATCTTACACGGAGTACTGGAAAGGGTTAGTACTTATCCCTTCCTGTCTGTTTTTCTTGGAGCACTGTTTCGCTCCTTTTTCATCAAGACTTGGCTGGTGGCAGTGGTAACTACCCTATTTTTCCTACTGCGGTTATCTTAAATAACTTCGGTATTGTTTTAGGCTATCTTGGTAGCCTCAAACTTAAACCTGCTAGACCATATACTTTTTTTACACGGTTCCGGCTGGGTTTAGTCACCATTTCTTTTTGAAAATGTGTTTCTCGTGTTTTACTCTGCGCTCCAAACCAGGTTTGGTTCCTTGTTTGCTGTCCTTTCACGAGCTTCTGCACAGAAGCCCTCCTTAAGGCACCTGAAAGTCTGGGTAGGCAGGATGTGAGGGATGGGTTTTAGGATCCCTGCCATGAGTTCCCTTGGTAACCCAAGTCGCACTCCTGTTTGATTGGCTAGGTGATTGTCCTGCCAGGACAGCCACCCTTCTGTGTGATTGACAGCCAGGCTGTGTGAATGGGGGAAAACTGCATAAAAAGCAGGTCTCTGGGGCTGGAAAGGCAGAGTCGCCACTGGAACGAAAGCACTGATGAGGAGCTGACAGAAGAGGATCCCTGCAACGACTGAACCACCCGGTGAAGCCCTGCTGCAGGTCTGAATCTTCAGACTCCAACGACAGAGAAGATCCTCCAGGATTCTTCTTCCCCTGAGCTGGTGGGACCAACCAGTTCGCCTGAACTGCAAGCCAGGACTCCCTCCTCCGGTCGAATTTGCTGTACAGAGTTACAGTGGGACGGATAGGCAGAAAAGTCGGACCCTGCTTTGGTTTAAATGAGCGCACCTTTTATTTGTTGTTTTGCTCTGCTGCTGGTTTCTTCCCTGGGCAGTGCAGGACCCTCGAGTCTTCCTATTTCATGTCAGTCCGACAGTTCCTTCAGGAACCGTGAGCCTGCAGGACCTGCCAGGAACGTCCGCCTCAGCTACAGCTTCTTCTCCATTTAAAGGTACTGTGCAAATCCGGGTGTTCGTTTCGTTCAGCCGTGGTGAAGGTGTGTAAAACCTTTTGCCAATCCGAGAGCTTGTCCTTCTCTTCTCTTTAAACTAACTTTTCTGCTGACCAACTTCGTCCGGAACTCTTGGCAAAGACTTAACCACTAACTACCCTGAACTGTGTGATCTTGAGCAAAAGACTTTTGTCCTATTGGCTTTGGCCCTTAGCCTTTTTGATTTTATTCCATCACTGTAGTTCCTCTTTCTAGATTGCCCGGCTTACTTGCCTGTTGGTACTGCTCAATTTTAGTCTAACTTTGTTTTCCCTCCCTTTTTAAATTACTGGATTGCCATTTTGCTCACACTTCCTTTTGAGTTTAACTTGTGCAGAATCTATTGGGAGTGGTGTGGTGTATTAGTAACGTGATTTTTGAACTGCTTTGCTTTAGTGAAATGTTTTATAACTGATGTGTAAATAAATATATATTCTTTTACTCTGAAACCTTGAATCAGTGTTTGTTTGAATCATAGTAATTGCTGTATTTTGTGTAACTATTGATACTGCTCACTTGCTCTTGAGATAAGTATGGCTGCTCAGCCATCACTACCATTTTACTGTGTAGTACAGGCTTGTACCATTTGTACTGTCACTTGTAGTCTTAATTGTGTGTGGTGTTCCCAAAGGGTACTGCATATAATTCTGCCTAACACCCATCGATTTTCAAAAACACAAACCAGTCATCCTTACAAATACAATACCTGGCAATACAGTAAATCTTGCATGTAAAATGTTAAAACCAAAATGAGTAAAACATCCTAAATATATATAAATCTGCTTATACCATTCATATCATAAAATACTGATATCAAGGACATCATTGATTTTCATTGCAAGCCCCTGGCAAGGTGAGTTGCGTGTTGTCCCCAATGCCATAGTCAGCCTTTTCAACATTGATTTTATGCTTTTAAAAGCACATAGTACGTGGCTGTATAGTGGTTTCCCATCTTGGCCTACCTGCTTCCTGTTTCGCTTCATCCTGCCTCACAGACCTCCCCCCGGCCTTGATTGGTGCTCCAGACCCACCAACAACACAGGCCTAATGACCTGTGGCTAGCGCTGCATCCGTGCCATTTCTTTGCAATCCCCTGGCAAGGTGAGTTGCGTGTTGTCCCCAACGCCATAGTCCGCCTTTTCAACATTGATTTTGTGATTTAAAAAGTACATAGTGCATGCCCGTAGCGTGGTTTCCCACTTGGCCTACCAGCTTCCTGGTTCGCTCTCATCCTGCCTCGTAGATCTCCCCCCAACCTTGATTGGTGTATTGCACCCTCATTAAGGACACCCCAGGGCAGCTCCCTTAGAAGTTTGTGCATATTGATCTGAATCACATCGAGAAAGCACCACAATAAAATAGCACTGTGATTATTAGCCTCTACCTCTGTTTATTAGCATGTGCCTCTCTAGGATATATATATTTTTTTAAAATATATTTTATTAGTTTCATAACATAAGATAACAAAAACTGGCATCAGTGGTAATAGGTCAAGCATATCAAAAGGTAAAGTCACCAACTACCCTCCACCCATCCCTCCCCTGCCCTCCCCTTCCAAGACGACGGTTAGTTCTATGTTCATCATGAATCCATGCCCGGGCCTGGGTCGCCTTCCCCGATTATCTCACCTTCCTGCGACTCTGGGTGGAGCAGGGGTACTGTTAAGGCCACCCAAAGGTGTAGCTCCTCGCTAGAATCAAGTCTCTGCACTTGGATCGCCGTCTCCCATGCTGCGGTTTTGGCTGTGATCCACTTCGCAAGATCTCCCCACCATAGGGGCATAAGCCCCATGCACACATGGCCTTTTGGCCGTTATATATATATATATAAGTTCTCTGAGCTTATTGAGGGGTTTGTTCTCTCTGCTGCGCCTATACCCTCCCAGGATAAATGCTGAGGGTTTGTCCACTTCATTGTCAATGTCTGCACCAGCCACTCTTTCCTTCACTTGTGTCCAGAATTCTCTGATCACTGGACATCCCCAGAACATGTGGGTCATACCAACCTTGGGCTCACTGCATTTGGGATATGATTGGGTGCCCGCACCAGTAAATCTTGATATAGCTTCCGGGGTGAGGTACGCTCTGTTCATAACATACAGTTGAATGAGCTGTAAGCGGGCGTTTCGGGAGATATTTTTTGTGGTAGTCGGTTATATTGCCCCAGGCTTTGTCTTCAAAAACAAAGTTTAATTCGGTCTCCCATTTGTCCCGGCATTTGAGGTCATCTTTGGTGGAGCCCCATAGTAGGGCCTCGTAGATATGTGAGGTTTCGTGGCCCCCCTCAGCAGCATTCAGTATCGTTTCGATACATTCGTTTTCATCAGTCTGGTCGATAGCGACAGGCCATCTGCTATTCAAGGCCTGTATGACCGCTCTGTGCAACAGAAATTGCCCGGCCGGGAGGCCCGTGGCATCGAAGAGGTCCGTGAAGGCCAAAACCGCCTGTTCTTGGATTAGGTCCCCCAGTGTGGCCACCCCGAAGGGCTCCCATTGTGTACGGGTCTCAAGTTGCCCCCAGGAATGATTGGACATGAGTGCTGCGATGGGGATCTGTGGGGAGTACGGATCCTCGGACCCGACCAGTTTGCAGGCCCTTTTCCAGAGTCGGATCCCCAGCTTAACGACGTAAGGGCAATGTTCGAGGGTACTCTTCCTGGTCCACAGCAAATCCCTAAGTAATAGCTGGGGGAGGGCCGGCTGGAGGAGGCGAGTGTCTGTTGTGTTTTCGTCGGCCATCCACCGCACAATGTGTCTTAACTGGCTAGCAAGGAAATAGAGTTCGAAATTGGGGATCTTCATCCCACCCCTCTCGTATGGTCTCTGGAGAGTCTCCAATGCCACCATGTGCCTGCCTCCCTGCCAGAGGAAGCCCCTACAGAGTTTGTTGAGGTCTTTAAAGAACGCGGGGGGGATGTAGAAGGGAATGTTAGTGAAGTTATGCAATAGGTGGGGTAGGGTGACCATTTTAAGGAGGCCCGCCCTCCCGGCCACCGAAAGCGGGAGCCGCCCCCCAAAACTCCATGGATTTTAAGAGAGAGTTATTGGCCCTTACGGTGTTAAGAATATGTTCCGTGCCGGGGTTTCGATATATAGTTATCCCCAAATATTTGAACGATGTCGCCTGCCATTCGAGATCTGGGGGAGGGAGAGATCCATAATATTCACTGTGTAGCGCAGCTAGGGGGTAGAGGCAAGATTTACTCGTATTAATCTGGATCCCGGTGTGCTTGTAAAAGCTGTCCAGGGTTTCAAGAATGTAGGGTAGGAGGTGTTCAGGGTCCTACAAGAGGATGTCATCCGCGTACATAGAGACGAGGTGAGTCGTCCCATCTATTTTAATGCCCCCATCTCCATATTCCTGTCTCAGGTAGGCTCTACAGGCTCAGCGGCAATGATGTACAACATGGGGGATAGAGGGCAACCCTGACGGGTGCCTCTGTGTAGGGACCATTTCGCGGAAAAGGTTCTATTGGTTCGTACCCTTGCAGTGGGGTTGGCATAAACCAGCTGGGTCCATTTCAGAAATACGGGGCCTATTCCCATCTTTGCCATGGCAGCATATAGCCATTCCCACCTCACGGAATCAAAAGCTTTGGTGGCATCTAGTGACGGCACCGCAAGTTTCTGTGGTCTTCCCTCTGTACTATAAATGACGTGATGTAACCTACGCAGGTTCTCAGTGATGGATTGTCCGGGGACATATCCGGTTTGGTCTTGGTGAATCAACAGTGGGATCACTCTGCGTAGTCTGTTAGCGAGCAGTACTGTGAGGATCTTGCAGTCTACGTTTAGCATAGAGAGGGGCCTGTATGAGGCACAATCTGCCCCGTCCTTCCCAGGTTTGAGTAGGGGTATTATCACAGCCTCGCTCAGGGAATCCGGGAGGGCGCCACGCTCGAAGTCCTCATTTTAGACCTGAGCTAATATAGGGGCGAGTGTTTCCTCATAGGTTTTATAGAACTCCCCGGGAAGGCCATCCGAGCCCGGGGTTTTCCCAGCTGGTAGGGATCTAATTACCACCTTGACCTCGTCGGGAGTGATGGGCTCGTCAAGGGCCTCAGCCATATGCGAGTCGAGTTTAGGCAAGTCGAGGGCGTCTTCGATCCCTGAGTCAGAGGGGGCGGGGGGGGGTCTCGGAATACAATTTGTGATAGTAGCTAGAGAAAACTGAATTAATTTCCTGTTGGGTATGCACGGTAGTGCCGTCTGGTGTGAGTATGTGGCAAATGGGTGGCCTGGGGGTTTCCCTTTTGTAGAGCCAGGCTAAGAGTTTCCCGGGTTTGTCCCCCAGGGCATGGACTCTTTCCGTGTTTGGCATAGCTTAGTTTACCTAGGGCTTCCCAGTGCTTTAGGCAGGTTTGTCTAAGTTCGGTAATTTTAAGTAAATGATCAGGGGAAGGGTCAGCCCTGCCCTCGAGGACACACAGGTCTCTCTCGGCTCGTTCCAACAGGGTTGTGATGGATCTCTGGGCACCCCCAACTGCTGCGATCATCTCACCCCTCATAACCACCTTATATGCCTCCCAGGCGGTGCTCATGTATTTAACACTATGTAGGTTGTTCTGCCAGTATTCTTCAGTACCGTCTCTTATGCGTTCTCTGAATGCTGTATCAAGTAGGGCTTCGGCTCTCAATATCCATGTGGGAATGGGGGATCTTGGCGGGAACACCTAGGTGACCAACAGGGGAGAGTGATCGGACAGTACCCTCGGCAAATAGTGCGCGTCAACAAACGCAGACTGTTGTATCTGGCTGAGAAAAATATAATCTAGCCTGGTATGCACGGCATGCAGCGGGGAGTAGGAGTACTCGCGTTGCTCCAGGTGTTGGTCCCTCCAAATATCTGAGTTGCAACTGTTGGACTAGTTTAGAAAGTATTTTGGCCGGTGGGGAGGGACGATCATGTTTATTGTCGGATCTATCCAGTAGAGGGTGAAGGGTGCAGTTATGGTCGCCTCTCCATATCATAATACTGTCCATATATGGGGTGAGCCGTGTATGGAGGGAGTGGAAGAATATAGTTGCGGCGTGGTTGGGTGCGTAAGTACTAACTAGGCATAGCTCTTTACCCTCGATAGAGCCACAAACCACAACCATCCTCCCCTCGTTGTCCGATTTAGTACTAATAAGCCTGAAGGGGACCATGGGGGCAATCCAGATCAAGACCCCTCTGGCATAGGAGGAGTAAGCGGAACCCACTAGGGTGCCATGCCAGGTTTTGGCCAGGGCATCTAGCTTTTTGGCAGTTAGGTGAGTCTCTTGGAGCATGGCGAATCCGACCCTGCATCTCTTCAAGTAGGATTGGACGCGTTGTTGTTTGACGAAGCTGTTCAGGCCTCTAACGTTCCAAGTAACGATCTTTACTGTGTCAGCCATAGGTGTTACGTAGACGGACGTGTGGGGCCAGCAGGACTGGGGATCTTAATTAGTGCAGCAATGCATATCGAGGGCTTCCGTGGTCTCGGTAATTTCCGTTTGTAGTTCCCAACTGTAATAATAACTCCCGGTTTCCCACCCCCCCCCCCCCATTAACTGCAAACAACCCAAACATAGAACTAGCCCAGCAAGGTCACCCTCATTATGACAATCCCGTTTCTGCTCCGTAGGACCGTGCATAGGTCTCCAGTTGTCCTACAGGTGGGGATGTACACCCAAAAAAAAGGGAAGACATTTTCCAGAGGGTGGAGTGAACCTTGACTCCAGTGTCTCCATGTTAGGATCTGATCAGCTGTGTGGATGCTCAATTCGCCCGCCGGCGGTGGTTAGAGGCTGCATGATTCCTATCGAGATGGCGGGAGAAACGTTATCTCGGTTTCCGCTTTATTTCCTCGACATCAGGTATTTGGAGTCCGTCCATCCAGTCTCTGGCCTATGCCGGAGTGTCGAACAGGTGTGCCCTATTGTTGTGCAATACTTTAAGTCTTGAAGGGTACAGGAGCATATAATGCAACCCAGCTGCCTTCAGTCTGGCCTTCGTGTGTATAAACTGGGCTCTGTTCATTTGAACCTGGAAGGTATAATCAGGGTAGATAGCGATTGTGGCAGAGTCCCGTTTGATTTGACCACCTGCTCGGGAAAAGGCCAGGATTACCTCTCGGTCCCTGTAGTTAAGAACTTTTGCTATCACCGACCTGGGTGGGGCGCCTGGTGGAGGTTTCTTAGCGAGGGATCTGTGGGCCCTTTCAATGGTGAAGCCTTGGGAGAGTTTACCAGCTCCCACCTCCTGTAGCAGGAGGTTCTCTACATAGTTAGTTGGGTCGGAGCCCTCAGAACCCTCCGGCAGCCTGAGGAGACGAATATTGTTACGACGGGCTCTTCCCTCCGCTTCCTCTGCCCTACCTTCCAAGTTCTTGACCCTTTGTTGGAGCTCGTCGACGTCTCGGAGGAGGTGCGTTTTGGAGTCGGTATTTTCTTTGACTTGTTTCGAGCACCTCAGTCCTGCCGGCTAAGGAGCGGACATCCTGGCGCAGAAGGCCCAGGTCTATGGCAACTGCATCGATTGTATGTTCCATCATTGTTTGGAGTAGTATGATGGCTTCGAGGAGCTGGGTGTTACTGGGTTCGGGAGTCGTCGTTGCCATAGGGTCTGATTGAACATCTGTGGTCACTCTATTCGAGCTCTCAAGGTTCAGAGATTCGCTGGCTGCGTAAGTGTCCATGGTGGTCTGTTGCTGCTTGGGCTTGCCGTTTTTACCAGCCATCTTGTGAGCCCACTGACCACTCATGCCGAGGGCGCTGAGGCGCACGTGGTAGGCCGCTAGTCACAGTCACGGAGGGGTGCTTTTCACTGTTGCTGCAGGGCCTGGGGCCGAGGTGAAGGTGTGAGGCTGCTCGGGTGTCCCAAGGTCGCTGTAGAGGGGGGAGAAGCTTCAGCCCAGTGAGGCGGGAGACAGCGCCTGTTTCAGATGTCAAGGAAGGGGTAATACTCGGGCTGCTCGAAGGTGGTTATGCTCCGATCCCTCGCCGTATTACAATTGTTTGGCACCCCCTTTCCGTGGTGAGTGAGCAGTGGGGCCTTTAGGCGGTGATTTCAGGGCGCCAACGTAGGGCTCCGTACATCCGAGGTGGCAGGTGGCGGGGTCAGGGAGTTGCGCAGTGCCCACACCCCGTCCTATGGGTGTAGTCAATGTTGGGTGGCGGGTCAGCTATGGCCGCCCGTGGGCTCACCAGTTCTTGTGGGTGCACAGTGCGCTGGGCTTGGGCCGCCCTCGGTGTCGACTGCAGGGCGCAAGGCAGTTCTGGGCGACGGGGGACTACTGGGATCCACTCCTGCGACTCTCCCTGAATAGATTCGCGTTGGCGGGGGGGGCAGAGGTCCCAACAACTCGGGGAGGCCCCCCCCGCAGCAGGGGGATGGAGCACTATGCGACTGCGGGTCCTCTATCGCTCTGCTCCCGAAGCAAGAGTCAGGGCTGGTTACCCCCCCGCCCCCGCTTACCTTCGCGGCACTGGCTGGCCGCTGGTCTTGTCAGGGCTCCGCTGGGCTTCCGCGGGCAGGACGCTGCTGGATGAAGGCCCAGGGGCCGGCCCGCTCTGTCTGCGGGCACAGTTGCTCCGCTCCTCTCTCTTGACCCCGGTGCAGGCTGGCTGCTCCGGTTCCCCTGTGCGCTCCGGTGGGCGACGTCCTCTGTGGTGCAGGCGCGCTCTGGTCCCTCGAAACTCAGGACGCGGGAGCCTCCATTTTAGTTCTCTGCTCCGGCACTGCTCACTCGGTGTATGACGGCGTTAGTTGTCCCCAGCCGTCTGAAAGACAGATCAAACGATTGCGGATGGGATCCGGCGACGAATGGTGCAAGTTGCAACATTTAAAAGTTAGCAAAAATACATGAAAAACAGCTTATGATGGCACATCGGCGCAGAGCTCACAGGAGACACGTCCGCTCTACATGGCAGTTAGCCACGCCCCCCCGCCTCTCTAGGATATTAATATGATTATTAACCTGTGCCTATGTAGGATAGTGCTGTGATTACTAGCCTGTGCCTCTCTGGGATAGTTCTGTGATTATTGGCCTCCGCCGCACCCTTAGAAATATACGCATGTTGGTTTGAAAAACGTCTATAAAGCGCCATTATAAGAATGGTGTTGTGATTATTGGCCTGTGCCTCTCGAGGATAGTAGAGTGATCATTACCCTGACCCACACTGGGATAGTACCGTGATTTCGCCTGCACCACACTGGGATGGCACTATGAATACTGGCCTGCGTCACACCTCTAGAGAATTGTTAAGAAGACCTTTGAATCACATCTAAAAAGTGCCACATTGGGATAATACTGTAACTATTACTGAGATAGTACTGTGATTATTGGCCCTGGTGGTGCTGTGAACGCTGGCCTGCGTTGCACCCCAGAGAAATGTGTATGTTGCCTTGAGTCTCACCCAGAGAGTGCCACATTGGGACAGCACCTGAATTGTCCTAGAGATATAACCCCGTCTAGACCTCCCCACCAGACAGCGCCCACGCTTGTATCGGACAAACGCCACACCCAGTCCAACACCACAAGACAGCCAGACTAAATCACGAAAGACTGACTCCGCAACAACAAACCCAATCATAAAAACACGTGCAACTGTGCAGTCATGACAAAAACCGAGCCAGCCAACAAAGCGCTGAATGAGGACTACCGCCCCTGCAACCCCGAAGGAAACCCAAAGGAAATACAAACCGAACACATCACTAAGAACGCAACCGCAACAACCCAAACCAACAAAATAAGTAAAAGGGAAACACCCCGACACTAACCCCACAGTGGTCCACCAAATAACTCAAAATGCAGCGAAAACGAATTGGACCAAAAGAAAGACAAAGGTCAGAGAAAACAAACCTAACTGAACACTACTAAAGATTCACAACTGTAGAACACACCCCCACAGACAAGAAAAAAAACAGAACCAGCACCGTGAGAAAAGAGAGATCCCTATACCGAACACCATACCTTGCAAATAACCACTCATCCGAACAAACCGATCCAATGAACTAATCAAGAAAGACCGACAACCAAGCACAGCCACGCTGAAGAAGAATGGACAAAGCTAGAGGTAACAAGAACACGGTTGACAACCTAACCCCATACATCACCAAAACAAGAGGACCCTCGCTTCAACAGTCACACAATTTAGTAGAATAACCTGATAAAAACAAAAACTAGAAGTGCTATTTGATGACGACACAAACACTACTGTACCAATACCAGAACTAGAAATCGACTTGGAGAGAAACCAAAATACCAGTCAGAACACAATGCCGTCAATAAAGCACAAACCAAACCATACCATAAAAATCCACTGCAACTTCATCAACGTAAGATCCATGTCAAAACACTTAACAGAGATCTTCAACTTTCTCTGCGACAACGGTATCGACATCCTATTCATCACAGAAACATGGCTGGACGACAACTACAAAATCGCACTCCATAGCTGCATCCCCACCAACTTCACATGCCTTCAATTAAACAGGAAAAATAAAAAAGGAGGATGCCTCGCAATAGGATTCAAAGAATACCTGCAAATAAAACAGACAAACCTTTAAACATTGTGAACTGCGAATCCATGATCTTACACCTGTCAGCGAATCCAAAAACAAACATTAAATTCATAATGGTTTACAGACCACCGACATAGAATGCAACCTTCGTCGACAACTTCATAGAAGCCATCACCAACATCGCCATTGAACATGAGCATCTGATAATCCTGCGGGGCTTCAACATATGGTTCAAATAAAAACATGCCAACTCTCAAAACACACTAATCGAGCAACTAACAACCATGAAACGGCAACATCTGGTCAAAGGGGAAACACACTCGGCACAACACACCCTTGATGCAATCTTCACCAAGAAAAAAGTATCACCACTGCACCACCGATGTCATCATTCCATTTGTGATCACGCTACCAACCACAGTTACCATCCAGCCCCTCAAACTCCCAACCACCTCAAAAAGAAACTAGAAAACCGTCAAAGCAAGCAACCTAATAGAACAACTGGAGCTGACCAAACTTTCAACAGCAGAACTGGAGAAAGCAGACTTAGACAGGAAAACTGAGCTACTCCATGAATGGATTGCTGATGCAATTGAAAACATCTCCCCGGAAAAACCATTTACCCCTTCTGGAAAAAGAGCAATGGCAAAATGGTTCATCCCACTACTAAGCACCATGAAAAAGGACAAGAAGAAGCTGGAATCCGATCGTATAAGAAGGAAATTCTAAAGGCAAAGAAAAGGCATTATGATGACAGAATCACCAAAACCACCAACACACAAAAGGAAACGTTCAACATCATAAACGAAATAAGAAACCCACCAGGTTGCGACAACACTCCAATACCCTTGCAGAAACTATGCAACAACCAGGAGAGACCATTTCAAAAACAAAATCAACGACATCCGACAAATCATACAAAACAGACCGAATAACCCTAACACTCAACCAACCGGACCCGACGAGAATCCAGAGCCCAAACTCCAAAACTTCCTGGAAATATCAGTAGAGACATTCATCAAGCTGGTAAAACATAGCAAGAAAGCAGGATCCCCCATGGATCCCTGCCCCCTGATATCTACAAGTCAATCCTCACACAAGGAACACCATCTGAATATTACAGAAACCTCCTGAATCTGTCGCTCGTGACGGGGACCGTACCACAAACCTTCAAATCTTCATAAATTAAACAACTTCTAAAGAACACAAGTGGCTATGTGGAAGACCTCTCCAACTGCAGGCCGATTTCAAACATTCCCTATCTGGCAAAACTCCTAGAAACATATGTATACAAACTAATCCAAGAGCATGTAGAAGAACACCAGCTGCTAGAGGAACAGAATCGGTACACCTATCCATACGGGGCGACCTAAAAACAAACGCACACTGCAACACATCCTCAGCAATGATTCTGTTCGACCTCTCAGCAGCTTTCAACACAGTAAGCCATGACACCCTGACCAAAAGATTAGAAGATACAGGTATAACGGACATGGCACTACTCTGGATTAAATAATTCCTAGCAAACAGAACAGAAACTGTATGGATAAAATCCTTCAAATCTACTCCACGGGTTAATGACTGTGGAGTACCAGAAGGGTCCTCACTATCACCAATATACTTCAACATATACCAGACACCGTAAATCAAGATCTTCAAAAAATACAACATTACATGCTACAACTACGCAGATGACACCCAAATCATCTAGAAAATAGAAGATGGACAAGCAGATTTATATGTGTATTTATTGTATTAAGATATCGCCTTAATCCAAGGCGCTTTACAGTTTAATAACGAGAATAAACCAAACATAGAACAGTAGAAGCAAACAATATACATGAATTAGACCAAAAAACAGTATGCGTACCTTGTCATGCGCCCTGAGGACAACCTTTTGTAGGGTTGAAACACGTGTCGGCGTGATGTATGTGCTATTCACATCCACAAAACATGTTTGTAGATCTTGACATTGCTAATCTGTATGAATAATAATACAGAAATGTAAATAACTCACATCCATCAAACATGTCTGTTGATTTTGATATTGCCAATCTGTATGAATAATAATACAGAAGTTTCAATAACTACTCTGACTCCAGGATCATTTCCTTATTATTTGTTTGAACTGTTAAAGGGATGGTCTAGTAAAAATGTTTATTTAAAAATAGATAGGCCACATTAAAAAAAAAATACTAGCATCCTCCGTTTTAAAACTTCCTATGTAAAATTTTGAGCTATTCAAGCTCAAAATTTGAAAAAGAAAGCACAGGGGCGCCGCCATTTTGTGAAATGGAGGCCCTCCTGTGCTGGCTTTTGCTTTTGCGGCACTAATGAAGGAAAAGCCAGCCAGCTGTAGTAAACAAAGTCTACCGCTGGGTGGCTTTCCCTTCATTAGTGCCGGGACTCGGAGGACGCGGACTGGAGACCAGAGCAGGAAAGCTGCAGCTGAATCTCGGTAAGTGCTATTTGTTTTTTTTACAAAAAATAAGCACTAGCTGCGTTTTATTTTCTAAGTTTTGCAGGCTGGAGGAGCCCGGAAAACTTAGAAATAAAACCGCAGCTTTAAAAACGTATTTATGTTTGCGGTCGCTTTTGAAGTGCATGTTAGCCTAGTGCATGTTAGGCAGAATCCTATGCAGTTCCCTTAGGGAGCACTGCAGGAGATTATGACTACAGGTATATGCAATACATCCCCTTTGGTATCAGTCTGCACCACACAGATTTAGTTGGTAGCTGTGGCTGAGCAGTCAGACTTATCTCATGAGGGAGATGAGCAGTATTCAGGGTTTACACAATAGGACTACCGTACTATGGAACAAGGAAACACTGACCAAAGCTTGGTAGCAAAAAGAATATATATTTATTTTACACACTCAAGTTTAACAAGCAAATCACTATCAGTAAAGTAAGTTAAAACAGTCAAGAAAAGTATACATAACTTCCTATTTAAATTGTAGACAAGTTTGAGCAAGAGTGAAAACCGAGCAAAACGGCATAGTGTAAAACCAAGCAGAAATGGCACTCTAACAATTTCTTCAGAAGGAGAGAAAGGACAAGTCATACAGGGTTAGACTCCTAAACACACCAGCAACACTTCCCAATTGGATTGTGAACAAGTTAGGCAAGGCTTTACTTTAGCATAAGCAATACTTAGGTGAAAACCGAGCAAAATGGCAATTCACAATATTAAAAAGGGGGAAGGAAAAGGTGGTTATAAGAGTTTCTGTGCACCAAGCCATTTCTTGATGAAAAGCAATCTAGAGAAGGCAGTTGTAACAGATTTAGCCAGAGTCAATAGGCCTGTGCCAGAGTCAGTGGTACCATGCATAGTGCCCAGGATCAAACGGTTCTAGTAGCTGCAGTCAAGTCTTTTTTTAACGATTTGAAAAGGCGGTAGGGGCGGCCAACCCAGAAGGTAAGTAAAGGATTTAAGACACCTTTAGCAGCATCCAACGAAACATGAGGCCTGGCGGAACAATGTACCTTGAGAGTGGAAGAGGTTCCTGCGGTGGCAGTAGTTCCTGGCAGTTCCTGTAGTTCGGGAGATCCAGCAGAGGAAGAGAGGCTCTCGTCGTGGAGGAAGGTTCGAGTTACTGCACTGCCCATGGATGAAGCCAGCCGCGGTGCTGCCAAAACGAAATAAAAAGTACATTCCTTTAAATCGCGGTCATGGTGGACGGGTGCCTAGCTAACAAGTCTCCTAGTGCGAGGCACTGGCGATTCCACCAAGGCAGGTCCTGGAAGGCGATTGGTGAACTGGTTGGCCCGAACAGCTCAGGGGAAGAAGGCTCTTGCAGGTGAAAATCTTCTCAAGTCGTTGGAGAAGAGTGGTGAGGATCTGCAGCAGGGCTTCACCGGTG
This sequence comes from Ambystoma mexicanum, assembly GCF_040938575.1. Taxonomy (NCBI): domain Eukaryota; kingdom Metazoa; phylum Chordata; class Amphibia; order Caudata; family Ambystomatidae; genus Ambystoma; species Ambystoma mexicanum. Next base: position 337,530,014 of record NC_090934.1, on the reverse strand, counting down.
GTTCAGTCATTGCAGATGTCTTTAGCTTCTCTCCTCTTCTGGTTTCTTAGTTCCAGTGGCAACGTCTTGTCCTCCAGTCCTCAGAGCCCTGCTTTTATGCAGAAAAACCCCCATTCATACCGCCTAGCTGTCACTCACACAGTGGGGTGGCTATCCTGGCCAGCCTATCATGGCAGAGTGCGACTTGGGTTGCCTAGGTAACCCTGTCCAGGGTGCCTATTCCCCCTCCCACAAGTCCTGTCTACCCCAGACTCAGTGGCGCAGAAAGGAGGGCTTCTGTGCAGAAGCCCGCCAAAAGGACGAACAAAGGATCCCCAACCTGGGTTAGGATTTCAGAGAAAGACACGAGAAAAAAATATGATTAAAGATCTGGCAAAAAAATAACACTGGATTAAAGTAAATAAAAAAAGAAACCGGTGGTTTGTTAGAGGCTGTCAGTAAAAGTGGTAGCCTCGAACAAGGGGAAAATCCCATAGGAAATTATTTGTGGTCGAATATTAATGGTAGTAACCACTGCCACCAGCCAGAAACTTTGGAGAGAGGGACTGGACGGTACCCCCTCGAAAATGAACACCAGGGAAAAACTATTAACCCTTTCCAGTACTTCCATAGTAAGATGGTTTGTACTGGTTTTGTTCATAACTATTGACTAGTAAAGTCAACAGGGGCTTTACATGCCCTGGGAGGCAGTAGTGAGTCTCAGGGTATGGAGTCTATGTTTGGGGGTCACTATGACACCCCTGTGTTAATGCACTGAGGGTGCTGTGTAACACACATGTAAAAAGGATGATTCCTATGAGGGTGAAAAAAACCCATAGACCATAAGCACAAAAATATCCTAAAACACACATCAGCCATCTGTCTAAGAGTGGGAAAACGAGTCACACTCTTAGCAGGAGAAAAACATAAACCCTTCAAATCCAGCAAAGCTGCTGGGGGATTCTATAGGTAAGGGAAATTAGCCTTTTAAGAGAATTCTCCCTGACACTCGCCCTCCCCCACCCCCAGACTAAGGGACAGGAGGATCTAATCCACTCCTGGATGAGTCTCTTACCTCTAGCCGGTTAAAAACATCCTAGAGAGACCATCAGAATTTTGGTGGTGACACCCTGATCTATGCTCAAAGGTTTTCCTTTGTAAGCTATATGACCTACAAACCCTTTCTGGTACATCTTTCTTATTGAAGGTATAAGGGAGCTGATCTAACAGTCCCCTTGAAGTTGCAATAACTTCTGAACCCAAGATAGGTTTTCTCAAGGGATCCTTAAGAAGGATTCCCTCAGATCTAGAAGGGCCTTCATGGTTCCTCACCACCTCTCTTTCAAGAGCAGGTTGGACCTCGGGCATACTGGTTGGAGGGTCAGAGGTCAAGCCAAGTACAGGCTTCCTCTTTTTCTGAGATCTGGTTTTACCTGGTGGAGGAGTTTCTTTCCTAACACTAGGTTGTCTTTTGGATTCTTCAGTAGAAGGTCCAACAGTCTGGTTTTTGGCCTTAGACTTTTATTTTCTGGTTTTCCACCAGCACTGAGAATTACCAGTTCTTTTAGGCCTAGAGAGGGGTCCAGTTGGTCTATCCACCTCTTCCTCAGAAGCAGGGGGAGTCGGAGACTTTAAAACTGGGGGAACAATGATGGAGCTTGGTGTGGGCTCCCATTTCTCTAACATACTAGCCTGGAATGTGCCTGGGTTAGAGGTCAACTTACACCAGGGCTTGTAGTGGGGTTCTCGGTAGAGGGTCCCACAGGCTTAGAGTGGTCCCTCAAAGTGGCCTCTCTAGCCAATTTGGTTTGGTTCTGCTTCTCCATACCTGGAGGCCTGGGGGTACTAGATACTACTCCTAGAGTTTTTACATCATTCCCCAACAGGACTCTCCCAGGCACCTCAATCTGAACACTGACAGGAATCCTCACTGTCAAGTTATTACACCGTATGAGGGCTGGTAGAATAGGAACCATCTGGACAGGACCTCCAGAAAATGTAATGGGACCTTTGGGTGCGTTAGCAACATCCTCAGGCTGAAAGAAATTTTCATCCACTACTGTTCTGCTGACCCCAGTTTCTCTCCTGGCATTGGTATCCTGGCCATTGATAAGAACACTGTTCATGTAATATACTTTAGAGTTTTCTGGAAGGGAGTCATACACACCCCTGTTCTGTTTGCTAACCAGATCTATGGACTCTAAGGATACACTTGCTTGAAGACCCAAGGGTGCTTCAGCAAATAATTCATAATGGGCACTGGCCATTTGTACTTCTTCCTGTGTGGAGAAGGCCAATGAGACTGTGCTGATACCTGCAGGTTTACCCTTGCATCTGGGATCATCCTTTACATGGTCAGTAGACCCACACACATAGCAATTTCCAAATGCTCTCAGGAATGAGGGTTTCTGCTGACCTACCTCTGGTTGGGCCCCTGAGGGTTCACTTGCCCTAATTGGTTTCCCTGGTGGCTTACCCTGGCTATTCTGTTGTTTGTGGCCCTCTTTGGGATGGGAGGTATTAGAATTCTCTTGGTTCTCTTTTGGTGGCTGCTTCCCCTCATCCTTCTTGAGTTGTTCCAGATTCCTTGTGAGTAGTCCTGTTGGCAACCCTCAAGTCAGCAGCCTTGCCTAACTTTCTAGGATCCATTTCCTTAGAATCAGCCAAATGCTGTCTGAGCTCAGGAGAGCAGGCGTCATCTATAGACTCCAACATAACAAGATTTCTCATTCCCTCATAAGTGTTAACTCTGTAACCCTTAATCCAACCATCTAAGTTTTTCAAACATTCCCACCCTCATTTAAAACATTTAATATATTCCTTAGAAGCCTGCTGAAGGTACTCAAGGTTCTTCAGTCTGACTCCATATTGTTGGTCACCTGATTTCCATGTCCCTATCTTCAAAGATCCCACTGTCAATGGTTTCCAATTAGTAGATCTTTTGTTGCTGCCATACGTTTGCTGGTATTGCTGTGTGATCAATTGAAGAGTCACCTCTGCTAACCAGAAACCTATGTTTTCTTGGTATATCCTCTTTACTATGGCCAAAGTCGAAAACCCATGTGCAATCAAGAAGTGATGTAGAATCGTACCCTCTTTATCCACCCGCTCATCCATTATAGCCGCTGGAATTCCATGTGCTTCATCTTGCTGCTGATTACAAAACGGCTTTTCTGGGCCATTACACAATAAATCAACACCTAACATCCCATAATTAGTGAACCTGCTGTTGGTAAAAACACTCTATAGGATCTCAAGCAAATGCACTTTTTTCCACCTTTGAGATAAAATTGTTACATTTTGCAAAGTTCAGATCCCTGACTACACCCCATTTTTAATAGACATAATACCCTATCCCAGATTATTTCCCAATATCGGGAAATATTGTTTGCTATAATAATCGTTCTAAGAATCGATAATCGCCCAGATTTTGCCAACGCCTATTCTTGGATGGAAAATGTTCAATTGTAATATAACACTCCAACTGGATGGATCCTACACCCGTTTCTTGAAGTATTGTGTCCTATTTAGATAAAGTGAAGAAGCCCTATTCCCCCAGTTTCTTTCCAAGCCCAGTGATATTCCAAGACACCATCTTTAAATCCCTATAATTGATAACATGAAAGTCTGCTTCTTATTTACATTAGATACTATCTGGGTACTTGGTTCTGGTCCATCAATCTTAAATTGGACACACGCTTTTCGACCGCTGAGTCATTCCAAATCCTCCAATGAATCCAGAACTTCACAGGCATTTTTTTAAAGGTGCAGCATAAATTGATCTGCAAAAAATGTTTGTCAATCTGATGAATCAACAATCTTTATCCTCTTTCATGATTTAGTTCACAAGGTTAAAAATGATGTAGTATGCACAAGCATATTCTCAGTTGATTATTGGGGCACATCAGATTTGATCTGAGTAGATCGATAGCCCAGCTATTTGATCTGCATGTAGCTACAATACCCTTGAATCTCTTGCATGTTGGCCCATCCAAAGATCCTTTTTGCCATTAAAATATCTTGTGAATGTATTCGTTTTTATTTTTGAATGTGTTTATTGGTATTAGTGGAAAGTAACATAGCATCAGTTGGTCATGGTTACAGTGAAGTACGATTGACAGCATAGCAGCAAAGTAAGAATACAGTGTACCATAAACGCAAACAAAACAAAAGTCAAACTCTCCAGGCATAATAAAAGGGCTCTTGTACAAGGTATTGTGAAGAAATCAGCATTGTAGAAGCAAGGTGGCGTCATGAGCATCATGAGCACATTATAGTGGGCAACCAAGAAGTCAAAGCTAGTGAAATGAAAGGGAGCTCATGAGGGGGTAATGGGGATTCACATTCATATATATTGGCTATAATGAGTCATTGAGCAGGTGTTCATGGCGGCTTATCATTGGATGGATGGAACATTGTGAAAACCAGTATTTTCCCGGACTTCTAGGTTTCAACTTGGACCTCATCTAGGCGTTGTAATGACCCAGACCATTGTCTCTGCATCACACCAAATCTCAAATTCACAATACCAGTCTGTATTGCAGGCCCCCCGTGTGCTTTCAGGACATGGCAATACGACGTTTAGCGAGTATGCAAGCTAAATCCATAAATCTGGTAACGTGTCTGACTTTCCACAGCCTGGGATATGCACAGAGTAAACACTGCAGTGCAGTGGCGTCACTAGAGGGGGACCAGCCCCCCCCTGTGAAACCCTGTGCCCCCCTACCTAAAATGAGCAGTGACCATGTTCTCCCCCTACTTTTGTCTTTGGCCCCCTCTGTGCCCCTCCTAAATTTGATTCCTGGCGACGCCACTGCTACAGTGTAACCCCAGCTGTATCTAACAACCCCTCCCTTACCCCCCTGCAAGCTTGTTCAATACACTGGACCAAAAGCCTTGTACCTTAGCACATTTCCAGAACATGTGAATTCAATCTGCATCTTCTCGGTTACACCAGGTGCAGGTCGAATGCTTGTTTTTATTACATTTAACAATTCTGCTGGGGGTCATACATGTACGATGGAGTACATTAATTTGGAGTAGTTTAAATATAGCATTCTGGGACACATTTTTAGGCAAATTAAGCAGTCATTCCTACTCATAATCAGTGATTAAAGAACCCACATCCGTTTCCCATTGTATCTTCAGATTTGGGTTTTGAGGGTTAGACCCACTCAGTAAAGCAACTGTACAGTCTGGTTATAGGCCTCCAGCTGTCTTCAAGCATGTACATTAGAGGTAGAAGCGCGGTCTCCCCCAGTCTACAGGCCACCCATTCCTTCTACACTTGCCAGTCCCATCACTTTCATGTACTCCAAGAATTGTCCCTTGGGCAGACCCGTCTGTTGGGTTAGATTATCTAAGTCCCTAAACCACCCGTCCTCATACATATCTCCCCAGGTCTTCCCTGCACGTACATAAATCTGCCACTATAGGACCATAGGACGAGCAGGGGCCATGCGCCCGGAGCACCCTTAGCACTCAGGACCGGATCTTTCTGCCCAGAACCACACGTAGTGGTAGGGAATTCATGCAGCTGACTGGGAGTCATAGCAGTTCTTTAAGGCGGGCTGGTGTCACCAAATGTTGGAACAGTATTTATTCAAAGGTGGGGTCATCGGACAAACATTTTGAGACAAAGCTAAGCTGAACAGCTAGATAGTAAAGTTCCAGCCTAGGTAGTTGTGCTCCATGATCCTTGTAGGGTAGGGACAGCACACTAAGGGCGAGTCTGTGTCGGTTTGGAACACAGAGAAAGCCTCTAATCAGTGTGCCAAGAAGGCGAAAGAAACAGGCTCTATTGTAGTAGTGAACGTTTGTGAAACAGTACAAAAATCTAGCAAGGACAATCATCTTTACAATGCCCATTCTACCCATGAGTGACAATGGTAACCAGGACCAAAAGGACATGGACCTCTTAAGACCCCCGACAACCCAGAGTGTGTTACCAGTGTGCGTAATGTGAATTCCTAGATATTTAAAGGAGTGCACCTCCCATGGGAGCCCCAAGTCAGATAAAATAGCCATACTCACCCCACGAAGGCCCAAGGGAAAAAGGCAGGACTTACGCCTATTGAAAATAATCGCAGACGGTGCTGCAAAGTTATCCAGTACGTCTAGGACCATGGGTAGGTTGTGTGGCGGTTCACACCGATAAAGCAAACTGTTGTCTGCAAATGGTGATATTAAGTGTCGAGATCCCCAATCGAGATACCAGCATCCAGGTATTCTTGGCGCAGGTGTACTGCCAGGGGTTCCAAAGCAAATATAAATAACATGGGCGATAGCGGTCACCCCTGGTGAGTCCCACACTGTATTTTCCACACTCTGCCCGATTTCACCCTAGCAGTTGGAGTGGTATACAACAGTGTCACCCAGTGAATAAAACTCCTCCATCCCAAAGCTTTGCAGTGAGGCAAGCAACCATTCCCAATAGACCGAGTCGAAAGCTTTGATTGCGTCCAGAGACACCACTGCATAATGCTCTTTGCAAGAATTGGTCTGATCTATGGTGTGCTGCAGCCTACGAAGGTTCAGGGCAGTGCTGCGTCCAGGCACAAGCCCAGTTTGGTCCATGTGTATTAAGGAGGCGATTACCTTACGAAGTCGCACCACCAGCACCGTCGTAAGTATGTTCACGTCATAGTTGTGCAAAGCCAAGGGCCGATGTGAGTTGCACCTATCTATTGGTTTGCCAGGTTTGGGAATGGGTACTACCAAGGTCTCCCTCATACTAGCTGGGAGTATGCCCTTATCGTAAGCCTCCTCAAAGACTTTAAGCAACAGAGGAGCTAAGGTGGAGCTGTATGCTTTGTAAAATTCTGGGGGGAAGTCTGTCACTCTCGTGTGTTTTACTATGGGAGAGAGAAGCAATTGCATTGCACAATTCCTCCACAGTGATGGGCTGGTCTAGACGAGCATGTTGTGCAGCAGTAATTTATGTGTGTCGAGAATAGCGAAAGTGCTGCGGCCACGACCCCTGTTTGTCGTGACATTATAGTATGCTGTAAAGATATCATTGATTGCGAGTTGAGATCTCCATGGGGACCCACATTCATTGTAAAGTAGTGCAGTCAGGTGTCTAGGGTATTCTCGTTTGCAGAGCCATGCTAATAATCTTTCAGATGTGTCCCCCTATGCATCTGTCCGGGTGGTTCGTGTGATACAGTGTCATGATGCCTAGCCCCGGGGACCCAGACCACTTCCAGCAACCCCGGAAGCAGGCATCAAGTTATCCTAAGCAAGCCCAACAACCCCTGCTAGGGGCTATTTGGGTCCAGTCCTGGCCCCTATGGCGAGTCAGTCCTGGCACCATAGGCGCCAGGATCATAGAGTAAAACTTACCTGATGCAGACCATGCTGCAAGAGCTCCAAGCCAAAAGAGGCATGGGAGGGACTACTTTACTTAGGGACTATTTTTTTACTCGGCGGGGCTGGGAAGGAATACTTACCTGCGACTACTTTGGAGGCTATTTAAACCACGCCCGAAGAGCAGCGCACGCTTCGCGTTATTCTGCATCCAGCAGCGTAACGCTCATCCTGCCTGCAAGTCTGCATCCAGCCTTCTGCCACACCCGCCTCGAGTTTGGAGCTCCTAGAAAAAGGGAGAAAGAAGGAGAAACGGTTAGAACAAGAGCAATACCTTTAATCCTTACCTGCTTCACATTCCACTGCATCCTCCTGCATGTTCCCGCCGCACTCTGGCACCTAAGGAGAAGACAAGAACAGCAAGGTGAGCTAAGGGAATACACAGAGGAATATTAGTTACCCCCCATAGATTTACCTGATTTTACCACCAGGGGTACTATTCCTCTTCACGGGTCGGCACAGCTTCCACTGCATCTTCGCCGAACCCCGGCCCCCAAGGGGAAACAAAAGGACAGCAAGGTGAAACAAAGGGACTAACAAGGGGAACCCTCCTCACCACAATAGACTCACCTGATTTTACCGCCAGAGGTATTATTCCCCAAGACTTCATACTTTCTCTCAGCGCCTGAATAAGGGAGAAAGCAACAGGTTACAGATTGACTTTATTTTATCGAACTGTGTTGGAAAATACAAATCCTTACCAGAATACTACCGGTTGCCACGAGGAACTCTTCATTAGGGTTAAGCTGCAACCTGCAAGGAATCGGACAAAAGTGAAAGTCAGGCATTTGAACTCTTATGAACTTTATACTTACGGCGTCTTGCCGGGAATCTCAGAGTCAATATTGTTCTGGAACTCACCAATTCCTTCGAGCCAGTGAAGCAACTGGTTATCAACGCACCCCTGCGCTCAATGCAGGATGGAGAGCACATCTTTTCAAGCCATCAGGTGAGACTATAAGAGGGGACATCAAAGGCGATCTGTGGGGAGAACAGCGGGGGTGGGGGGATTTACGCTCAACTCCACGGGTGGTTAATTCCCTTTCTCCATTTGCAGAATAATATTCCTACGGGCCAAGCAAACGAAGGTAGGTGGGCCAGTCCAGTCCGTCATCTCGGCCCTACGCGTCACATTGGTGGAGACCGCAGCTGTCCAGTTTCGATCGACGGCTCTGTGTGAGCCAAGTGAGCCTAACATATAGTCAAATTTGGAGAGGCTTTCCCATGCCTCGAGGTAACTGGACCGGGTCTCAGCTAGATTTTCCTCAGCCGACCGTAGGCCTATATGTCTTCCTCTTTAGCCTCCAAGTCTTCCTGTAGTTTCCGGCATATGCTGCCAGCACTTACTATCACCTCACCTCTAGTTACTTCTTTCATGGTTTCCCAAACAGTGCCCCACTCCTTCACACATCCAACATTATGCTCTAAAAAATCAGTGCGGGAGTCTTGAAGCACTTTCCTGAAGACTACAAGGTGCAAACCGGCATACGCCACGATGGGATGGGGGCTAGAAGACTTGTGACGTTCCATTCAATCACCAAAGGGGAGTGGTCGGATATCGAGCGGCCCATATATTCAGCGCTACAGAGTTCGACCACTTGTCCCAACTCAGTGAACAAATTATCAATTCTGGTGTATAGTTTATGGGGGATGAGTAGAAGGAATAACCTCTGGTGTTTGGGTGCAATTCCCTCCTGACATCCACTAAGTCTCGGTCAGTTAGTACAGCATTCAAAGCAATGGTAGCCGGAGACGGACCCCCACGGGAGGGGAGGATCCATCAAGTGCAGCATCTCTGAAACTGTTAAAATCTCCACCCCACAGAAAAAAAAATGTGCACCTCAATGCAACATAGCTACTGAATCCACATACTTAGGATGGGATATTATGATTGGGAAAATATGAGTACACAGTACAAATTTCCTTGTGTTCCAGATAACCCTTTAAAATTACGTACCACCCCTCCCTGTCTCTTTCCACTTGTAGCAGTTGGAATGGTAGCGAACCATCAATCCATGTAAGCACGCCCCTAGCGAACTTGGAATACATGGTGCAAAAGCCTGTCACGCTCCAGCGATTCAAGATCAGCTCTTGTTTGTCTGCCAGCAGGTGGGGTCTTGTGGATTAAAACTATGGATATTTTCTTACGCTTTAGGTAAGATTTCACTGTGTTTTTGCAAAAGTAAGCACCCAGCCTATGCACATTCCTGGTTAATATTCTAATGGGGGACAGGGACATATAACATGCTAAACATCCCCTGCAAAGTTCAACTGGTCCCACCCCCAGCTTGTCAAAACAGCCACATGCAACACAGCTACCAGTAGCGTAGTGTCACCAGTCTCTTGCTTACCCCTGTATGCAGCATGATTGTGAGCAGTCCATAAATGCATCCTCACCACCTCCCAGTTTTCCCAGTAATAGCACCTTGTGAGCCTTGATGCACTGAGTAAACACATGAATAGCATAAATAACAAAACTATACAACACTGCCCAACAAAAACATATTGTTCAGGCATTCCTGGACCTCCAAGGCCGCATTTGGACATGGAATACCAGGTAATGGAAACCAGCAACAGGCTGGTTCCCAGTGTCAAGTTAGAGTGGGCAAAAAAGACCAGCAGTGGGTGACTGGGCTTTGCCCCCACTGAAAGGAAAAGTAAATGATTTAAACAGCGTATAGCCATAATCAATGTGCCATTGTCCAAGGGATTTCAAATTGTATGGTGCCCAAGGCCCCGCTAGCCTACAGCTTCACAAAAAACCAAGGAGAAAAAGAGGCACATGGTCCACAGATGGCATAGTTGGAATCGATGAGGTTAAGCAGCCCTTCAAGTGTCAGCACTGCTCTTGCTAGCAAGATTGTTGTGCTCCATCCACATAGTTGCCACCGCAGGACTGTCAATAAAGTAAGATTTGCCATTGTAAAGGACCTTCAACTTGACAAGGTACATAAGCATATACTTGAGGCCCAATTGTCAGAGTCTTGCCTTTGTCGGCACAAAATTATTCCTGGCTCTCTGAACCGCAGGTGTATAATCCTGGTAGCGCTGTCCTGCTGCATCGCTCCGCCTTCTCTTGAATATTTCAGGATTACTTCCCTGTTGCGGAAATTCAGGATCCTGGCTATAACCGGTCTGGGGTGGGATCTCAGCAGGGGTCTTTTTTGGAGTGATCAATGAGCTTGTTCAACAGCAAAGCCCTCTGTAAGCTTGCCAGGCCTAAGTTTCTGTAGCAACATATTTTCGATATATGTGGCCGAGTCCGGTCCTTCTGCCCCCTCTGACAAGCCCAACATGTGTATATTGTTCCTACGGGATCTGCCCACAGCGTCCTCTGGGGGCGATTTCAGTGCAGTATTTCTTATTTCCAATTCTTTGACTTGTGCCACAAGGTCTTTAGTTGTGTCTGTGCTCTCTCTTAACCCCAGTTTGGCAGTTGTAGCCTCTCCGCCCAATTGCCTGACATCCTTTCAGAGGAGCTAGACGTCTACCTTAACCGCATCGATTTTAATCTCAAGTGAGGACCTTGGGCAGCGATTGCAGCAAGAACCTGGTACTCTTGAGGGTTCTGTACAGGGGTGAGTGGCCCAGATTGCGCAATATCCTCAGTCTGGGTGGCATCCCAATGTTTACTTTGGCCAGAAAAGGAATCTATAAGGGTTGACTTGCCCTTATGTTTGGGGGGTGACATTTTGGAACACTGAGTTAGGGCCCGGTTAGGAAGTGTAGTGCCGCGCTGTATCTCAGGGTAATGAAGGATTACACAAGTAGGCCTTGACTACGTAAGACAAATTAGGCATCCTGTTGCAGCATCAGAGCAGGATATGGATATGTCCCTTGCAAGCCAGGGAGATTATGAAGCCTGGGATTCCCAGTCACAGTTGCCACAACCACAAAACTAGTTCTCCTGCATTACAGTGGAACCCAATACCCAAATGCTTGTGTACGTGCAATCTCAAGAGGTGAAGTAAACGTATATCACCAGGATCTCTAGGGCCTGAGCGGGCTAGGTGGTGGCTCCCAGCAATTTACAGAGTGTCCCTCGCAGGCGGTAAGGCCGTGTCTCAGCACCACCCGAAGAAGACACAAGGGCAGCGTGTGTGTGGGCACAGGGGTCCAACACGACAGGGCAGCCCAACAGTGTCAGCGAGAGCTCCTGAGGTGAATCAGCTTCTGCACATGCAGTCCCACCAGGCAGGGGCCATGCTCCTTCGAGAAATGATATGGGGTTGGTGTGCAACGGGCTCAGTTGGGAACTGGGTGGCTCAGGCCCAGTACACGTGTTGCAAGCGGCAGCTCCACTCTGTGCTCAAGCAACAAGAATGCAGGTGAGTATCCCGGGGAGGTTGCGGCTCCGGTGGTATGGCCCGTATCACTCACGCCACTCCCCTCCATTCCAACGGAGGGAGGGCACACTCCACAGTCTGCGTACCTGACAGTGCCTCAGGCTAAGGCACAGCCCATGCCCTGTTGTCCAATCCAGGTATGGTCTCAGCTAGATGCATTAACCCTCCCAGATAAAGCAGCAAGGGATGAACCACCTTCAGATAAACACACAGCAATGTTGTGCTATAAGCGGCAGAGTCATTAAAGGCTTCTCGGAATCGCTGCAGCCACCGTCTTGGAAATCGCTGGTCCCAAGTTTCGGACCAAAGTTCTGTGTTCCTGGGTCCTATTCTCACTGGGCAAAAGCTGCTTCAGCAGGCGCCAGGTAGGTAGTGGCAAATGTGAAGATAAAAAGTTCAAGCCGCCGCTGTAAGGATGTATGCAGGATCGCAGTGGGACCTCCAGGCAGTCTCAACCTCACTGCATGAGCTCAGACCATGCCTGCTTCGTGAATTTATTAGGGAACAGATTATTTTAGAGTTAATCCATTGAGTAACATTATCAATTGGAGCACCAGTATCCTCTTTTCCCTTAGCCAGTAGTTCTGGTGCTTGGGTCAGCACTACCACTAGTGGTGGTGCTGCCGGTGGAAGATCTAAAGCTACTACAGTTGCAACCATCTGTTGGATATGAGTTTATTTTCCATTAGACGCGCAGACCTTGGCACGCCACGCTAACCCTTTTGAAGGCAGTTTAGTTGGGTGTGTGGTCCAGGCTCTCTCACAAAATGGCAACACAACATTGCTGACTCATTATCTCTGCATGAAACATTCTGTACAACACGTCAAAGATATGTGTAGACCGCACAAGTCGCCATTAGGATCTTGACCATCCATTCTGAGAAACTCCATATCAGCAAAATACCAATGTCACTACTATTTCCTTTTGTCGATTCACCAATACACTTGTCCTATTGATAAGCCTGCCTTATGGGTGTCAGCGGGATGGGTGCTGTGCTGGAGGAAATGTTAAAGAGCACAGGTGCCGTGCAAGCTGTGAGGTTAGTGCAGATATTAAGATACATCCAAACTCTTTGGTATTTGTGTAATTCTACTAGTAATGACAATTTAATAAAGTTTAGGCGTTTCAACAAATTTAATTCCATCTATCATAGAACAATGTATTTTATAATCTCCCTTCATACCAGACTCCAGCTTCTAAGCACGGAACTGGGGATTGAGCCTGTGCTGCTCGACCGTGTCATATTTCCAAGATGATCACATTGTCCTTGAGCTTATCCTACTGACCCATACATATTCTAGCTTCTCCTTGCAGAATACTGAAATATCATTTGTTCTAGTGGATTCCTTCCACCCACAGATTCCTCCTCTATGAGATCTCTCTCCCAGCCCAGCTGCTCTTTGTAAACTGTTTCCAACACCAGGGGGGACAGCGCAGCTCCTAGGCTGCTCCACTTGATGCCTCTAAACGCCCTGTGCCAGCTATGATGTTTAGGCCAGTATATATTGAGGCCTGAATCCTTTGACCTTAGTTCATTTTTCCCGCACACTCTGCTTGCTTCATGAACTCTGCTTCAGTAGAACTTTTTTATTTTTTTATTTGTTCATGGTTCAAACAAACCTTTACAAAAATAGACATATATCATAAGTTTACATATATCAAATACAAACACTATTCAAATCAAAAGTACATAATAAACGGGGGGCGCTGTTGCGCTCAGTGAAGATGGCCGCCTTCTGATCTGCTCCGAGCCGTGAGGCGCCCTTCTTGCAGAAATCCTCCTGTTTGCCTCGGCGATATACATAGCCATCCGACGGAGGTGAAAGCTGATGTGACGAGACACCCGCCGGTCGCTTCCCGTCCCCCGGACCTCTGCCGCTGCGGGGCTACGAGCCGCCGCGGGTGTGACGGGAGCGTGTGCTTCCTCCGATCCCGTTCTGAGCTCCGGAGAATCGCGGCCGTGTCCCGTGGCTTGAGGCCTCCTGTGGGGGAGGGGCGTCCTTCCCGCCCGACGCGACCGCTCTTTCTACCTTACGAGCGAGTGGCTGCTCGGCGCTACAGCCTGCGCCCCTGAATCTTCGCTGGACTCGAGAGCGTTTTCGCTCCGCTGCCCCATCCCAGGCGGTGTGCTGACTTGGACCGGTCCTCCGCTCCTGGCTCCGGGTGGTGAGTTACCCCCGGGCCCCTGATCTCCGTTACACCTATCCTGCTGACAGCCCCTCCGGAGCTCCACTTTCCCGGCGGCCTTGGGCGGCGTATCGGCGTCTCTGAATCACCGTGGGCCATCACCCACGTTGGAGCCCTCCCCATGTTTTCGGGCACTACACTTGGCCCTATCTGGTGGCTGCAACTCCATTCCTCTTCTATCCTGATACCCTGAGAGGTGGTGCCCTCCCTACTCCCTGGCTGATCCCGTCTCCGGCTACACCACCCCCCGGACCCATCAGCCTGTGACCCATCTGCTACATGAACTGGCCCGGGGGCGGCCTGTGACATCCTAACATCCTTCCTGAGGGGTGAGGGCAGGAGCCCCCCTAGCACCCCAGCCCAGCAGAGGTTCCCGTGGAGAAAGAGGAAGCGAGCGCGCCGAGGGACAGTGTCTGCCTGACCCCGTCCCAACAAGTGCCTGACTTGCCCATGCCGGGCGCATCGCGGCACGAAAGCGAGGCTAAACCTCGTTTTCACTGCAGGAACCGCCGGCAGGCGGATCGCCGGCCAACCCAAAGGCCATCCTAAGGCCTGTTGTGTGCCACACACCCCCCCACTCCTAACATCCTTCCTGAGGGGTGAGGGCAGGAGCCCCCCTAGCACCCCAGCCCAGCAGAGGTTCCCGTGGAGAAAGAGGAAGCGAGCGCGCCGAGGGACAGGGCCTGCCTGACCCCGTCCCAACAAGTGCCTGACTTGCCCATGCCGGGCGCATCGCGGCACGAAAGCGAGGCTAAACCTCGTTTTCACTGCAGGAACCGCCGGCAGGCGGATCGCCGGCCAACCCAAAGGCCATCCTAAGGCCTGTTGTGTGCCACACACCCCCCCACTCCTAACATCCTTCCTGAGGGGTGAGGGCAGGAGCCCCCCTAGCACCCCAGCCCAGCAGAGGTTCCCGTGGAGAAAGAGGAAGCGAGCGCGCCGAGGGACAGGGCCTGCCTGACCCCGTCCCAACAAGTGCCTGACTTGCCCATGCCGGGCGCATCGCGGCACGAAAGCGAGGCTAAACCTCGTTTTCACTGCAGGAACCGCCGGCAGGCGGATCGCCGGCCAACCCAAAGGCCATCTTAAGGCCTGTTGTGTGCCTGTTTGGAGCCTCAGGAGCCAGGGGCCACAAACTCTGCCCGTGCTGCTCCAGGCATCACAAACACCTTGTGTAATCACCTTGTTTGCCTCCGGAGCCTCGGAGCCAGTGTCTACTCGGACCTTTAATCTTTTGTGAGTAAAGGGGATACCCTCAGTTTACACTATTGTGCTTTCTGGTATGTCTTCTGCTATTCCGCATTCATAAACATTTGAACTCGGTTTCTTTCACCTTCGATAACTGTTTGCTACATACGCTTATGCTTCCAACTCCGCCGCCTCTATGCGTTACTGCTGCCACCTCTTTAATAGTACAGTCATTTTCAGCCCCTAGTGCTTTATGCCTCATGACTGCTATTGGCCGTGCCCTTTGGTCGCTAACTGACCACTGCAATTATGCTGTGCCTTATGGTCGCTAACGGACCACTGCACTGTATTGTGCCTTATGGTCGCCCAGAGACCACTGTATTATTGTGTAGTGCCTTATGGTCGCCCAGAGACCACTGTATTATTGTGTAATGCCTTATGGTCGCCCAGAGACCACTGTATTATTGTGTAGTGCCTTATGGTCGCCCAGAGACCACTGTAGTATTGTATAGTGCCTTATGGTCGCCCAGAGACCACTATATTATTGTGTAATGCCTTATGGTCGCCCAGAGACCACTGTATTATTGTGTAGTGCCTTATGGTCGCCCAGAGACCACTGTAGTATTGTATAGTGCCTTATGGTCGCCCAGAGACCACTATATTATTGTGTAATGCCTTATGGTCGCCCAGAGACCACTGTATTATTGTGTAGTGCCTTATGGTCGCCCAGAGACCACTGTAGTATTGTGTAGTGCCTTATGGTCGCCCAGAGACCACTGTAGTATTGTGTAGTGCCTTATGGTCGCCCAGAGACCACTGTAGTATTGTATAGTGCCTTATGGTCGCCCAGAGACCACTATATTATTGTGTAGTGCCTTATGGTCGCCCAGAGACCACTGTATTATTGTGTAGTGCCTTATGGTCGCCCAGAGACCACTGTACTATCACTCTCAGCCCAGTATCTGACCTCGGTTTTTAGACCTACATCTGACCGTCGCACTTAGCCCAGTATCTGACTGCTACTCTTAGACTAGTACGTCACTGCTGCATTAATCTCGCCAAGTATTTGAGAACTGTACTCTGCCAACTCTGCCCCGTATCCATCCACGGCAACTAATTCCAGCCCACCTAGCTCAGCTAGTAGTAACAGTATGTACTTCCACATGCCCAACCCAGTTCACCTTGCACAATTCTCCAAACTGACAATTATCCTTACCATCATCTACACGACCATGCCTACAGTTCTGCCTACAGAGGGCCTTGGTGCCCACATACAACTCATCTCTAAACCCTGCAACTTAGAACAAAGGAAGCTTAGACTCCGGGCTCGACTACCTAAAATATTCGAACCTATTACTAAATATAACATTAACCTAGAACACCTCCGACCCAAAATATGCCGACCACTGGTAACCACCGCCCCTCTCAGACACCAACCACACCAAAAAATCAATAAACTTATAGCCAAACCCCCGCTCACAGCACAGCTAGAACCTGAACTAAAAGCTGCTCTAATCAATGCCAGATCATTAGTCGCCCATGCCACTGACATAGCAGATATCATACGGGATAATAGCCTTGACTTCATTGCCATTACTGAATCTTGGCTCCACGATGCAGCAGGTCCGGCTCTCACTCTGGCAGTCCCAGAGAATTATACCATTCTCAGAGCTGACAGACCAGACTCGCGCGGTGGAGGAATTGCAATTATCGCCAAATCTAATCTCTCTATGAGAATCACACCCACACCCTCCCTCAAATCCTGCGAGCTTCTCTCTATCAAATTACCGACTGCAAACTCCCAAACACTAAATATCCACCTTATCTATAGACCCCCTGGCCCCGTCAGCACCTTCACTGAAGACATCACCACTGTTATCTCTGAGAAGCTAAAAGAATCCTCCCAAACACTAGTACTAGGAGATTTCAATCTAGGGCTCAACGATATCAACGACCATCATGCTACTGCCACAGGCAATACTCTGTCAGTGCTAGGCTTCACGCAGTTCGTGAATACTTCCACACATATCAAGGGAAGAACACTAGACTGGATTGCCAGTCACAACTGCTACCCCTCTATAACAGCCATCACCCCCCAAATATGGTCTGACCATTACCTTATCTCTTTCACCCTCAACACCAAAAGACCCATAGTCTTAACACCCACGCCAGCCACACCCACCTTAACGAGAAACAAGAAAAACATTACAGCCGACAATATTCTGCCCCACATCCTACCCAAACTAAATTCCCTACCTGACCACTCTGACCCAGGCATCCTAGTGGATGCATTCAACGCAGCCATGTGCTCTGCTCTTGACAGTATTGCTCCATTTAAACTTCGGATCAGTAAACCCAAAAAGCATTTGAACTCATGGTTTACACCCCACCTAAAAAACTTAAGACTACAGAAGAGAAAATGCGAAACAGCTTGGAACCGACTCCCGACCGCTGAAAATAAAACTAACTTAATTAACATCTCCTCGCAATACAAAAGAGACATCATCCTGGCCAAACAAGAAACCTATAATAATAGGATCTCCCAATCCAACTCCAGCATGAAGGAGCTATTCTCCATCCTAAAGGAACTGGAAACCCCTATCACAGTACAGGATGACTCCATCAAAGACAAAACTTGGTGCACAGACATACAACTGGCACTAACCAACAAAGTATCCAACCTCCAAACAAAAATTGCCCTAAAGAAAGCCTCTCTGCCAACTCAACCTCTGATAGTCAAAATTCCCACATCCAACAACCCAGAATCCACCCAATTCCGTTTCTCCAAGGTCTCAGTAATTGAGGTAGAGAAGACCATTTTGACTCTCAAACCTTCTAATTGCAAAGGCGACCAATGCCCCGCACAACTGATCAAGGATGCGGCTAGGGATTTAGCCCCCTTTATCACAAAACTTATCAATGCCTCCTTTACTACGGGCACCATCCCCCGCAACCTAAAGGAATCTTGGGTACTCCCCCTCCTAAAAAAGCAAACATTGGACCCCAACATTCCTACTAACTACAGGCCCATCACCACGGTTCCCTTCCTACTAAAAATATTAGACAAGGTAGCATACACCCAAATCCAGAACTTCCTTGAGATGAACCATCTCCTCGGCACCCGCCAATCCGGTTTCCGTCCGCAACACGGCACAGAGACTGCCCTTATCGACCTAAAAGCCCAAATAGATTCACTCAGAGACGAGGGAAAACTAGCTCTCCTCCTCCTTCTAGACCTCTCAGCCGCCTTTGATCTGGTGGATCATAAAGTCCTATGTAATCACCTGGACTCGGCTGCCCACTTCTCAGAGGAGGCTATAGTATGGATTCAATCATTTCTTAGTGACAGGACTATGAGGGTGTTCTCCCCCGCAGCGGCAGCAGACCCTATCCCAATCACTTGCGGAGTGCCCCAGGGATCCTGCGTCTCGCCGACACTCTATAACATCTTCACCAAGCCACTCTTTGACGATCTTGATAATCTGGGTATCACCTACACTAACTATGCAGATGATACTCAGATTCTCTTACCACTTACTGGGGATTACGTCGAAGATCTGGCTCTGGTGAATAGAGTCTATAGCATCGTTCAGGCATGGATGGCCAACCATGGCCTATGCTTGAACGATGACAAAACAGAGCTCATCATCCTGGGCATGGCAGCCCGTATCTCCAAACTTAACCAAAACTACTCCGCCTTCATCATCGATGGCAACACTATCAAGGTCGCCAGAGAAGTAAAAACCCTAGGTTTTTACCTTGATGCGACACTATCTTTCACCAAACAGGTGAACTCACTGTCATCATCCACTGCCTATACATGCAAGTTAATACGAGCTGGGAAACCATTCCTTTCAGAGGACAGCTGTCTTATTCTAGCTAGAGCCCTCATTTTATCGAAATTAGATTATTGCAACGCCCTCTACATAGGGACTACCAAACAAATCATCCACAGAATCCAAGTGCTCCAAAACAATGCACTTAGAGCGGCCCTAAGTATCCCCAGAAGTGCACACATTTCAGAAATAAGACGAAAACACAAATGGCTTTCCACCCAAGAAAAAATCAACCTTAAATCTGCGTCCCTTATCCACAAATGCCTAAACAACAAAGCTCCCCGATACCTCTCAGAACGCTTCAACAGGAAAAATCCAACGAGACTCACAAGGACAGCCAGCCCCAACTGCCTCCTAGTGCCCAGATTCAAACTAGCCACCATTGGAGGTTCCAGCTTCCCAGTTAAGGCAGCACAGTTATGGAACTCCCTACCCCGTGCACTCAGATCTGACCAAACCTTCAATAACTTCAGAAAGAACACCATAAAATGGCTTATTGAGAATGCGACATAGCGTATGTCACTTTATACGTAACGTCTTCTTATAATGTTTGTACTAACCTGCTTTTACTGTTTGATCGCCATAGATTTGACTGTTTTAGCTACGCCTTATCTGCACTTGCACTTGCCCTACCCTGCAGATTCGAAATGTCCACTATGCCTGTAACCTGTAACGTTAACTAATCTGTAACCTGTAAACGTTAACTAAGCTGTAAACCTCCTTGTTCTCTTGCGCCCTGCTACCCTAGGGTCTGGTGCGCACAATAAATAAATAAACAAACAAACAAACAAACAAACAAATCTGCCCCCTCCTAATTACCTATTATCGAGTCACCTTGCCACGTTGGGGGGCGCTCTGTTCCCCGATCTCCCGTACTGATGCACCACTTACTCGCCTTGCTGGCCCTTGTTCCTCTGGAGTGCTGACCACCCTGCAACTTCACACGAGGATATACCCCTGTCCAACCTCATCGCAGTGGCTTCCCCTGGCTCTCCTACTAATTATTGTCTCCTTGGCCCCGGCGCCCACAGGATCTCTGAGGTTTGCTTGTGGTTTCCTGACTACCACACGTGTTAACTGTCCGTGGAGACACTCCTGACCCGGGGCCGGCAGTCCGGCGGAGATTGGTCCCCCCCCATCTGAACTCGAGTCGTCCCGTCCTGGGCTCTGGCCGGTGGCGGCCCCATACACGCGTCCGGGTGCCCTCCCTTGGCGCCCTGCTCACCCTCCTGTCTGGCCCGCTGGTTTTGAGCTCATCTCGGGTCGGCATCATGTCGACACGGACGGGAAAGAAGCAATCCTCCATCAATATGTTTACGAAGCCTCCGGGGGGATCCGGGGCGGAGACACCTGCACAAGAACCATCCGCTTCACATGAACAAGAACCATCCGAATCTCAGAAAATGTTGGAATACATCCGTGAGGGATTCACCACAATCCACAGCAAACTCGACGACATGAATGGTACCATATCCTCTATTAAGGCACATATGGAGAGGACAGATGGTCGTGTGACCGAGATTGAATCGCGGGTGAGCACCGCTGAGGATGGTCTGGGCTCCCTTCGGGCGGAGATCTCCACGCTATCCGCCCGCGTGACAGAGGTGGAGAAGAAGAATGAGGATCTTGAGTCTCGCTCGAGGCGCAACAACCTCCGCATAATTGGGGTGCCGGAGGATGGCATACAAGAACCCATGGAGGACTATGTGGAGAGCATGCTACTCCGACTCCTTGATTCCCCAAAACTCTCCTCACAATTTGCAATCGAGAGAGCCCACCGTGCACTTACAGCGAAGCCCAGGCCTGGCGCTCCTCCGCGCCCCATCATAGCCAGAGTCCTCAATTTTCGCGACCGGGATGCCCTCCTTAGGGCGGCGAGAATTAAGGGAGACCTTTTGTTGGGCGCAGCCAGAATCCACCTATATCCGGACTTCTCGATGGCGGTCCAGCGTGAGCGTAAGTCCTTCCTGGCGGTGAAGAGAAGACTGCGCGAGTTCCAGGTCAAATATGCAATGCTATATCCCGCCAAACTACGAATCGAACATTCAAACCGAGTATACTTCTTCACGCTACCGGAGGAGGCCTCTAAGTTCATAGACGAACACTTTCCCGGCTGAATTGTACCCACAACACTCACTGCCATTGCTGAATATCTTGTTACATTGGTCCACACACTGTGACATCGGCCTAACACTACATGGGCTCATTGGTGTAACGATGCCGTTGGGCCCTGGCCCAGAACTCAGCAAGACTTGTAGCATTCCGTCATTCCCGGTTGCGGCATCTACGTAGGCTCGTGGACTGACAGGATTGCCGTCCAACCCATCCTGTTCACATCGTAATGGAGTTTGTTTGTGTCTTTGTTTTCTCCCTGTGCGATTCGTATCGAACACACTAACCGGGTTTACTTTCTCACGCTGCCCGTGGAGGCAGCCAGGTTCATTGATGTACGCCTTCCCGGCTGAAATGTTCCCGTGACAGTCACTGACACTGGCTCGCAACGGATCGCCCTAATTGCTGAATTGACACCGTTTAATCCTGCCTTAATTCCTGGCTGAATCTTTGTCATTCCGCTATTACCTGATAAGTCTCCCGTGTATTGCCTCGTTCACATCTCTTGACAAAAATGTTGGTATCACTGATGTTGTTTCTCACTGTGACTGTTGCCTCCAGTTCCACTGGCCTATCACAATATGGCCGGGTTGCTGGGCAGCCTCCTGCTCGGCCCACCCCCCTCCCCGATAGGCTCTGGATGCCCGTCAAATGCTTTTCTCACCCTTGTTCACCTCTCCTTAGGATTTTCTCTCAGTTCTCGTAGTTGAGCTAATACGATTCTCGGTCCAGTGGATCGGTTGTACACACATTCCATCCCAGTTCTCTTGTTGCATCACCTGCTGTCCATTCCCCCCTCCGTCACCCACGGACCCTCCCCTGGGTGGGAACGGGGAATGTTAGTGGGCATTATGTTTATCCTAAAAATTGCCTTATGGTTCGGAGCGTCGCCGCCAGGCCGGTACACAGGCCCCCCAGGCGTTGATGCCATCGTGTTTGTTCTGGTTGTTTGGGTGCGGGTTGTTCATCCCTTCGATTGGGGGAGGGATGTGGGAGGGGGAGGGGGGATCGGGGTTAAATGCTAAAAGCAGCTTGGTATTCGCAGAAAGGGCAGAGCCCGAAGCATCATGGCCCCTTCGGCGTTTTAAATTGATCCGCATTGAGCACCGTCCTTGGGGAGCACATTTCCACCCACCCGTATTTCTCTATGACTATCCCTGGAGGGTCGAGTGAGGAAACCCTGACATTTATGAGCTGGAACGTACGGGGACTGGGTAATTATAAGAAAATGAGGTTACTACAACTTCAAGCCGAGCGACATGGGACTAAAATCCTTTTCCTTCAGGAGACACATGCATGCACAGAATACTGCGAAAAATTTGCTAAAACATGGGGTTCCCAGAGGTACTTTACCACCTATTCTACCCAGAGCCGCGGGGTTATGACCCTTATTCACAGAAGTCTCAGATACAACCCCATCGCCACGATTATCGACCCCCTGGGCAGATACGTTCTACTCCATGGTATCCTACAGAATAAGGAAGTAGTCCTGCTGAATATATACGGCCCCAATATCGATGATCCCGGATTCTATTCTGATCTTATAACTCTCTTAGATGGCTTCCCTCTGATACCAATTCTCTGGGGAGGCGATTTCAACACAATATTCGACGTGGATCTGGACAGATCTGGTTCCAGACCCCGTCAACTCTCCAGAGCGGCTTACACTACACTCTCCTCTCTTCCCCGCCTATCCTTATTTGACGCATGGAGGCTTCTCTACCCTGATTCCAGCTCTTATTCCTTCTACTCTACGGTTCACGACTCCTTCTCTCAGATTGACAGATGGCTGGTGTCTGATGGGCTAATTAGGAGTGTATCTGGCATGACAATCCTCCCCAGGACCCTATCCGATCACTCCCCTGTAACCGTTACATTATGCTGGGGCCCGGATCGGGATCGATCCAGACACTGGAAAATGAAGCCGCATTCTTTACTCGATTCGGTATTTAGCTCCGAGATGGAGTCGGCGATCGAGGAGTTTTTTGAGATCAATACCAACTCCGTGTCCTCTCAGGCTACCCTCTGGGAATCCTTTAAGGTGTACATCAGAGGCATTGCCCTCTCCAAGGAAAACGGTATCCTCAAATCTATTCGCAGGGAGATCGCCGAGAGCGAGGCCACGTTATCTTCACTGGAAGCTCAGTATTCCCTAGATCCAACCCCTGTAACCCTCGCGTTAATCGGCACTGAATTGGACATCTTCCGCGCCCTTGCGGACCGCGAGCTGAAGTTTCTTGATAATCCCGGGCGGGCGAGGAGGTATGGTGAGGGCGAGCGCCCTGGCCGTCTCCTAGCTAGACTCCTCCGCCATGAGTTTGGCTCCCCACCCATTCCCGGAATCCAGAGACCCGATGGGTCCATGGCCACCTCCCCTGGAGATATCAATGCGGAATTCCTTTCCTTCTACCAATCCCTATATGCACACTCTGACAGTGCCACCGATGCAGAGATCGATGCTTACCTGAATGGACTCCCACTCTCGGTCCTCTCTCCCGACACCATCGGATCCCTTGAGAATCCATTCACCCCTGAGGAGTTCTCGGATGCTATAGACTCTCTATCCTCGGGTAAGGCCCCAGGTTCAGATGGTATCCCTGTCGAGTTTTATAAACATTTCAAATCACTCCTGCTCCCCCGCCTGGTGGCTCTTTGGGAGGAATCGTTGGAGGCGGGCCAGTTCCCCCCTTCACTCCGCGAAGCCACCATAACAGTCCTACTAAAACCTAATAAATCCTCCACTCAATGCGGTTCTTACCGCCCGCTCTCACTGATCAATTGTGACGTTAAAATCTTCGCAAAATTACTCGCTCTACGACTGGTCCCATACATGCCACATATCATCCACCCTGACCAAGCGGGGTTCATCCCGGGCCGCTCCACCTCCTTAAATCTGAGACGTCTTTTCAACATCATAAGCAGAGTGAACCCTGGCGTACACGCGGTGGCCGCGACCCTAGACATGCAAAAAGCTTTTGATTCCGTTTCGTGGAATTACCTCTGGCGGGTACTTGATAAATGCAAATTTGGTCCCACCTTTGTATCCTGGATCAGGCTACTTTACTCTAATCCCGTCGCCAGAGTTCGCACTGAGGACCGCTGCTCCCCCCTATTCCAAATAGCTAGAGGTACCAGACAAGGCTGTCCCTTTTCACCCTTAATCTTCGCTGTGGCAATGGAGCCGTTTGCGGACATGCTTCGCCAGAACCATGCACATAGGGGTCTACGTACTGCCGGTCGCTCAGATATAGTCTCTCTATATGCCGATGATGCTCTTCTCTATATCCGCTCCCCCGAAACTAATCTAGCCCCAGTACTTGCAGACGTCGCTCTCTTCGGACGGATCTCTGGTCTTACAGTGAACTGCTCTAAATCAACCCTTTTTCCGCTCACACCCAGCACGCTCCCCCCTCCCGATGCCATGGGATTCGCATGGGCCCAATCTAGATTCACGTACCTGGGCGTAGTAGTGTCACGTCATATTGAACGGGTCTTGGAAGATAATTTCCAGTCATACCTCACAAACCTTATGACAAAAATACAGGGCTGGAACAAACTTCCGATCTCACTTGCAGGCAGGATTGGGGTACTGAAGATGGTGGTACTTCCCCAACTACTGTACAGATTTGCCAATATTCCGCTGTGGCCGGGTGTTGAATTCTTTCAGACATTGACACGCTCTCTTAATTCCTTCCTCTGGCATTCCGGTGCGGTCCGCCTTAAGCTTAAGACCCTCTCTGCCCCAATGGAAGCTGGTGGCTTTGGGGAACCAGACTTCCTCAAGTACTGGCTGGCGGCTCAACTCCAACATACTGCACACTGGTTCAACATATCGGACCCCCCACCCCACGTTAGACTGGAAAGACTGTCAGTCAACGATCGCGACATACGATCTCTGGTGATCATACCAATCCCGTCGGCATCAGACTCACTGGACCCAGCGACATGCACATCATTGGCCTTGTCCAAATCTTGGCAAATAATGGGCATCACCCATCCTTTTCACGGTAACTTTCCAATTTGGAATTTCCTCCCTGGGGTCCCGCGAGTCCCCCCCTCCGTGGTTCGCACATGGGCCGAGGCGGGTTATGAACTGCTGCGCGATATATTCGAACAAGGTAATTTTATAGAATGGCCTGACCTCCCGGCCCCCCTTAGACGGAAACCCTCCGTCTGGCTTCAGTATTCATCCCTACGTAGAGTACTCAAGCACAAGTACACAAACTTTCCATCACTGCCACCTGATGAACCTGCAATCACCGAACTTTCCTCACCTGACCCAATGAGGGGCAAAATCTCCAGGCTATATACCTTACTTCAAACCAGGACACCCCCTACATTCCCCAAACTAAGGCGCTCCTGGGAGACAGATCTCGGCCTCGAGATAACCGATGAACGTTGGTCCCACATGTGTGCCCGGATCCACGGGGTGTCTTTCAACTCCCGGTTCAAACTGATCCAATTTAAGGTGTTCCACAGGTACCACTACACCCCGACCAGGCTACATCGCATCTCTAGCGACTCCTCCCCCAGGTGCCCTAGATGCAGCTATGAGGATGCTGATTACATCCACATGATCTGGTCATGTCCTCGACTCACCCAATTCTGGTCCTCAGTGTGCTCCACTACATCGACCATCCTTGAATCCCCCTTCCTTCCAGCTCCAATGAAATGCCTATTTCATGATTTCCCTGAACTCCACCGCGACTCCAGGAAACTGGCTGGTCTCTGTATGCTACTAGCGGTGCGTACAATCCTACTTTGCTGGTTACGGCCTATCCCCCCCACCCACGCGCAGTGGCTCAGAGCAGTTACGTGGGCCTCCGATACTGAAGAATCCTGGGCGGTTCAACAACCCGCCTGCTCCAGGCCTAGAGATATATGGCAGAAGTTCCGCTCGTTCATGTCCTCCACTGACACCGACTCAGATTCCGTATCTCCAGCTCCCTCTCCTAACCCAGCCTCAGGTGGCCCCTGAGCTATATTTCATTTACTTTCGTTTCGTCCTTCTATGGGCCCCCCAGGTGCATATGTTGATACCCTCTCCTTTATGTATTCCATTGATATGTATTGTATGTAATGTGCCGATTGCCCTGAATTGCTTCTGAAGGCTCTATTGTTATTCACCTGTATCTGTGTTACCAAGCTGAATGAATAAACAAAAGTTTAAATAAAAAAAAAAAAAGTACATAATAAACAAATATACCAACAGCAATCAATCATATCTTCGATCATAAAAAAATACTAGAGTGCTAAAATCTGTTTTTCAATTATACTTAAAAATGCCACTAATGCAAAGATTAATGCTCTATCATGTCCTTGCCTTAGCTGGTTCCAAAGTGACTCCATGCAATCTTCGTAATTAACGTTTACAAATCGCTTCAGGAGTTTAGTTCTAACATCTCTAAAATGTGAACATTCTAAAATAAAATGTTTTAAAGTTTCATTGGACTCTGCACATTGTGGAAATCGACATTTTGACACACCATTATTGTAACAGGAATTTCTCCAATACTTTGTTCTTTCCAGAATATGGAACTTAGTAGAACTTTGACGTTTTGCATGATGCTGAATCCGACTAAAGCTTCTGGGTTTAAACCCTATGTTGACTGCGGACGTCAAATGTCTGTTTCTGACTCCCATAGGATTTGTTTATACTGTTGTGAGGAAGGACACAACACACAAAACAGTGGCTTGTCATTTAATGCACTCTAATGCTCTTCGGAAGGGGGTGGCAAAACCCTTTACCTTTTTCCACAAGGAAAAAGATGCTGGATGGACTCAGAGATTGCCGGGGAACGGAGCGCCGAACTGAATAAAGTTTCCTGGTCTGGAAGGACAAAAAGAAGCACTGCAACAGAAGTCTAGCTGACCTGGCGGTTCCGCCATTCTTCTTCCTAAAAGAAAAGTCACTGCTCTGGTGACTCATATGAGGCAAATGTGCCACATGTACCTTTCCCAACCCATTCCTCCACACTGGAGGATTGGGAGACATTTCAGCATAAGATGCTAGACATCTTTGCCAAGGCAACAACTGATGTCGCTGTCAGGGCCACTGTACTCTTAAGAGACAGGAATGAGACATAGAGGAGCCATGTTTGTGGCTAGAAACTTTTATTAAAGCAAATGGAGGTTGCAACATTCTCTATCCCTAATCTAGGAGGTTTTTTCCCTACCTCAACCAAAACGAATGGGTCTGTCCTTTGTCAAGATGTCCAAACAAAAAGTATGTCCTGTGTCCGAAATCCCATTCTGGACCTCCCACTCTAAAAAATAACTTAAAGGTGTAAAGGGTACTGTCTCTTGAGTGCTCAAATTTACAAATCCAACACAAAAAGTTTTCCAATGGACAGTATTCATAGTTCCAGGGAATGGCTCCCTTCCCCCAGATTCCTAGTACCAATACAGTAAGTTCAGAAAGATAAACAATAATCATGTTCTGCCCGGACTTTATTAAACAAAACACTTTTCCTTTAACATTAGCCCATTGCTGGTTAATGAAACATTGTTTCATACTGTTCTCTTCATTACTTATTTCCTTTTCCTCAAAAGGGTCCTATGGCCTTTGTCCAAGCATATTTGCTTTCACTTCTTTAATGGCCACCCTTTTGTGCTCGCTGCGTTTTCATGATGCGGTTACCCACTTGTGTTCTTTGGGCTTACCAGTTTTTCAGGCCTCCCCTCCGTTTGGGTTCCCTTCTCTCTGTTACTCCTATGGAGCGGCATATGCTTGTAGGTAACCTGGTAACCCACCTGTTTCCCTTGGGCTTACCGGTTGCTTTCAGCGTTCCTTCACTTCAGTTGGCTTCAATTTGTTGGCTCCGCGTGCAGTCTGTTAAGCGCTGCACTTTCTCTGTGTTTCCCTTCACGTTGCGTTGTTCCTGCTGCTTTCTTTCCTTGAGAGGTGAGCTCCTGCACCTGGGCTTCTCCTTTCTGGGTTTGGGTTTGCCTTCACGCCATCTGCCACACTGTGTCTCCCCTCGGTGTGGTGCTAGGCACCGGTACAGGTTGCGAGATGCAGCCTGGCGTCTGGAGCTCTCTCCTTCTCACGGTCAGCTGGGTCGGGCACACATTTATACTTCCTGCCTGATTTATACTTTTTCCAACAACTAGACCACTGCATTGGTCGCCCATCTTAGTGATGTTCATTGCTCTGTTTTTCCTTCTTGTCTCAGTGCCACGTGGACCATTTCCTGGATGGTGTTGAGTAAGTGGATATTGAACTTCATTGGGAGTGATTATCCATGCTCCCTGCCGCTTCCTAGTCCCAGTTATCAATATAGTATATAGTATATATATATGTATACATAGTATATGTATATATCTGCAATATAGTGGGATGTTGCAGAGTATCCACAGTAGATCTACTAAGAGGTTGGGGGAAGAGTGTGACAGTATGCCATAAGGCAGGTGGAATAGAAGAAACATCCCTGAAAGGGAATGGCGGGAATGTGATTTTCCCCAAGGGTGTCACCTGATCTCCCCGAGTGTACCCTCCCCCTGGGAGTCCTCCCTCATATAGCCACCCCCCAGTGGCAGGAAGAGGTAGCGGCTGCCACCCCCATGCCACATGAGGGAGGTTAACTCAGGCAAAGGAGTGATGCCATCATCAGACCCTATGAAAGACTGAGCATAGACCGGTGGTAGGGTTAGCCCCATCCTCTCTGGATGAAGACGCTCTCCTATGCTGAACCGCATTATCTTCCAACGTCAGTCCTGCTGTGCCAGCCCAGAGGCTCCTCCTGAGTACGCCATGCTCCCTACAGGTGCATTAATGTTAAAAATGAAGTACATTTTTGATGAAGAGGGTAATCCCATGCCCTTTGGGCTCAAACCCTAGGGAGGTCAGGGGATTTCCTTGAGGAGATTTCTACTGTGGAAGAGGAGCTGGTGGACCTTGCCGGTGACTTGCAAATTGGCTGCACATGTCTCAAGAGCTGGACATGCTTCCTGCACCAACTCCGGGGTAACCTCTGATTTTTTTTCAATGCCCGATGGCCAATGTGGTATAGACCTTGCGTTTATCTGCCCCCCTCAAGACTCAAAGTTCAGTTTCAGTTGAAGGACATTCTTGATGAAGGTGGTGGAGGTCCCAGTCCTCTAGTTATGCCACGGCAAAGAAATGAATAGCCAAAGATCGATATATAAAAACCCAGAATGTTTACTAAAGATTAGATCAAAGGATCTGCAGGGTAATTTTGGTACAATCTAGGATTGTACCAACAATTTTGAGTTAAGCCATTAGGCCTATTCATGGTTTAATTGGTTTTGAGTTACAAATGGTAACTGTAGAAGTGGCTAAAAATCATAGCACTGCACCTGAGCTGTGGGGATTGCCACTCAGCTACTGTATTCATAACACACAACATAGCAACTTTGCTTTACATTTCAGAATACAAAATTGTTTAGAATAGCTTGGAAGGCTTGAAGGACAAACTGAATTCTTCTCCCAAAAGATAGAATCAAAACTTAGGTTCGTAGAACCTGAAGCACTCATGTCGGATGCCAATCAAGACACATGAGGTATGTCAAAATCAAGACGTATTGATATTGTTCATGTAAAAATGTGGCATGTTTTTGATAAGCTTATAAGAAGACTGCGTGCACGTTTTCTTACCTGAAAAGACGAAGGCAGGCAACAAATACTGCATGCAGTCAGTTCAAACATATGGAGATATTTCCACTGATGGGATTGCATCAGTAGACGGTAGATAAGCTGTGCCATTGAGCTTCAAGGAAACCTGTCGTCCAATGGCTAGAAAACTATGGAGACCTGCTGTGCCCAAAATTCAAAGGATCTCTTTAATCTTTGTTATAAAAATAGGAAACTGGTTTACGCCCAGGTGTGTCGATGATGGGCTGGCAAAAGTGAACACCTGCAATTCAAATAGTATTTCGAATAAAGTCAGATTGGTTTCATAAGGACTAGTAACTGGGCGTACTGGGCTATTTACCAGCCTCTGGCAAATGGCTTGGATCCCCCTTTGCACGTATATAACAGGACAATTGAGAGATATGCCTGCGTGGGCACACTTGGCATGTAGCCAACCTAATTAAGTCTAAAATAAAGGTCTGTAGGTAAGAGCAGAGCTAGGAGGTAGGATCAGAAAGAGCAAAACAAGCAGAGAGGCCTCGTAGACTATGGTCGCAATGTGAGGGAGGGGCAAGCTTAATAGAGCAAGGACACACAAATTAAGCTAAAACTAGAAATGCTAATGTTGTATTGGAGATCAATTGCAACTTTTCTAATAAAGGCATGCGCCACATTACTTTCTTACGCATGTCTATCAGAACTGTTTTTATTTCTTGTATAAAAAAGGTGATTCACTGTAAATGCTTGTTAATTGGCTGATAGGGGTTTTACTGTGAAAGATGCATAATCTAATAGGTGATGAATAGGGTGTACATTCAGTCCCTGAACAAAGTGTTGAGCAATTTGTGAACAATAATTGGTGACAAATGAGTAAAACAAACAGCTTCTAGCAACAGAGAAATTGAAGTAAATGCCAATTGCAGAAAAATGCAATGTATACATTATTGTGCAGTCTCTGAAATGATAGCGCTATACCAATTAACAATAAAGCAACATAGAAAATGCAGCAAAAGAAAACAGGAACTGAGAAACGTTCCTGACATTTCTGAACAAAAGAATAGTAAAGGGTTTTTGTCATCTGTGAACAAAATATGCAAAATACTTGTTTAGATATGGTAAATACGGAGTCCAGTCATAATGTCGAATACAATAATATCGAAAGTCAAAATGTCGAAAATAAAAATGTCGAATTACAAAAATGTCGAATTTTTTTCGATTTTTTTTCGAAATAATGTTTAAATAAATAATGAATTAATTATATTTTATAAAACATATTTTTTTTAAATGGTTAAAGGTATATCCATGGTGAGTGGGAGGGATGGGGAGGAGGGTGGGGGGGTTGGGGTAGAGGTTTGGGATGGTTTTTTTTAATAATTAATTATTTAATTAATGTTTTATTAAATACTTTTTTAAAAGAATTAAAGGTATATCCATGGGGGGTGTTGGGGGGGATGGGGAGGAGTGGAGGGTTGGGGTAGGGGTTTGGGATGGGGGTTTGGGGGGGACCCCCCCAATAAAAGACGTTAGTATATGTGATATTTTACATAGTTATTTTAACATTGGTTTTTCGATTTTTTTTCGACATTTTATTTTCGAATTAATGACTTTTTCTATTATATGTATGTGTTTTCGACATTTTTGAATTCGACATTTTTTTTCGACATTTTTGCAATTCGACATTATTTTTTCGATATTATGACTATAAACCGTAAATACTATATTTCGGATAAAATACAGAACCGTCCTACCAGTGTAATTATTATTATCTCAAATGCAAAGTGATATAATGGAATGAATATTAAATGGTATTCCATATATTCAATGCTCGAAAGGTTTAATTTGATACCATGTAAAAGGTTATGTATGCTAATCTGGTAATAAGCAAGCAGAAAGGCGTAAGTGCAGCTCAAGTGCAGTCAGATGCTCACTCAATGGCTCACCTGTGTGTTGCTCTTCTCTGCTGGTCCAGGCTCATTGGCATGTCACGGAAAGGATAGCTCTCTCCAAATTCCACTCCCGAGCATGGAGCGCCACGGATGTGCGGAGCAAGTGCAGTCAGCTACAGACTGCTGCTGGATCATCTGTTTTGCCCTTTGCCCTGACCTTTTCATATTCTCTTATACCCTCGCCAAGGTAAATAAACAGTTTTTAGTAGAAGCGTTTGTTGGGAAGGGAAGGTCGTTCTGACCCCCCTCGACATTCCCCCATGAAATGGATCTTGTGTTTGCCCAATGGTGGGAGACGTCCCCATGTTTGTTTATCTGTGTATATGATTTGGACGGCGTATTAACACCAAGCAAGATGGAAAACAGAGCCATTCAGTGAGACATACAGACTCCATTCTGTGCCACCCTGAACACCATCTTTTGCTAGACCACACAATGATCTCTAAAAACCTTCTCTCCCTCTTCCCAGCACAGTGAGCCCAGCCTCCCCCTCCACCTCCTGGCAGCGCCGCACAAACCCATTTCTCATGGAAAGTCAGCCATGTATTGTTGCAAATATTTAGTATCCTTCTTCTTCTTATGAGCTCACTGCCCTGCGTGTGACTGGAGAAAACTATGGCTTGCGTGCCCATCCATCTCCACAAACCTGCTTGTGCTCCCTCGACCCCCCACCTTTAAAAGTTACAGCTTACAGAGCCCCTGCCCGCATTCCCCACCGCTTTGATGCTTTGTGATGACCAAACCAAGCACCCACCACAGTCCTAATCCCTTCACACCATATATCCACTGTAGAAACAACACATGTCGATATATATCATGAAGCATCACGTAGATCAAAATAAAATCCTCAAGATGGGCACCTGGCTTAGGGTAATGTGGTTTATGGGTCCTTGGGTGTAGAGGGTAGGTTAACCATATACTTTTCAAAATGAACTTTGCAGCACCCCAGTAAATGCTAACTTTTATGGTAGTCATTTGTCTTCAGTTCCTGTTGTGCTAAAATAGATTAGTCAGAGATGCTGCATCTCGTGCACCTGACCTTCACCCCGCAGAGACGAGGCCAGCTGATGCACATGCTGCCCGCCAAACCTCTAAGCTACCAGCCAATCCTTTGGGACCAGCCTTTAAGTTCCTATAATGTATGCATGTATTTCACCAATCCTGCAGTGCTATTATGACCCTATAGGGAAACATCAGTAGTGACTTTTCCAGAACTTATAATGTACTTTTCATGTAATGTTTGTCAGAGCGCTCTCAGGGCAGCAGAGTTCTCTGCATGCACAACTTTATCTTATATAAAACTTTGTTTAACGTGCAATCCATCTCCTGGCCTCATTCCCTAGTGGGGTGTGTCCTTTGTTTGGCTTCTTTGGTATTGTGTTGGGACTACATTGTTTCGATGTAACAACCTCAGCTGGGTACGTTTGAGTACAGTTCCTTACAGTTCCCTGCAAGTTCCAAACTCCTGGAGGTGTTTATTCTGCCCCTGACTACATCGAACAAGAGCTTTGAAGTAAGTGTAAGCCCTTTGGGTTTTTTAACTGCCGGTGTAGTTTTGTTTCACTCGCCTCATGGCTTACAACTTACGCAGAAAACCGTCCCTGTCCTAAGGCACTGACGAAAATGCAGCCTCTGTTGTCTCTCTAATGGAGAAGGGTAAAATTACAACATGCTACCTACCCCATTTGTGAAATCAGAAAATACAATATTAAGGCTTTTACACCATGCAAAGAGAAATACACCAACACGGGCTTGTAAAGATTCCCAGAATCTTTATTGCAACACTGAACAATTTACAAAAACAAAGTACACAAATAGCTATTTGGCCGTCAGTACTTCACAGAGACCACCAGCAGGTTCAATGTGAGCAGTGAACAGGAATTGCTAGCTGGACATCAGCATATTTATACAGTTTCTTCGTAACAATGTCCAGCCTCCTACAAGTTAATCATGTACTGGGCTAGGGTTCGCGCCAGGTTCATTCCTAATTTACATATCTCGTGCATGTGGTTTACTTCTTAATACATTTACTAACAAGTACTATTATTCTCTGGATGTGACTTTACACTCTTTACACATTTGCTTCAATGCAGGTCAAACAGATGTTTCGCATGTCATGTTTAAATAGCATTATTGTTCTTGTATACTTGTAGGTTAACATCACCGATTCAAGTAATCCCCTGATCCCTAGGTCAAGAAAGGACAAGGTCTACATGACCCTAACATATAGCCTGCAGGCAGGTTGGACATTAACTCGCCTACAGAGGTTGAAGAGGTTAAAGGGAAAAGAAGAGGACACAAGTCGGCCATTTTAGGCCACAGGGTGACTTTGCACAATAAACCAAAATGGCGTTCTAACCTAAAATGGAGGCTTGATTAACTTGAGGTCACGACCTTGCAATACGGATTTCCTCGCAAAGCGACTGGGCATAGGCCAACATATACAATGAAGACAAAACAATATTATATCAGTTTCGACACATTGGGGCCACTATTGTAGCTGTACTTCCAAATAGCAATTTGCTAGCTCCATCGCTCTGTCAGAGCCCTGCCTCTACAGCCATCGATAACGATAATTCCCTAACTTGTCTTTGGTAATTCCTGCAAAACGTCAGCTAAAAAAGCCAACATTGTGGGAGAAAGTGATGGGAATGACTGTTCCAGGTTAGTTGAGGAGTCGTTGCCATCTAATACGCAGGTTCTCCACACTGACATTGATAAACGAAGTGGCACCACAACGCTATGTACTTTGGGCAGCACTCCTTTAACAACGTTGCAAAAAACGCAGTAAAGTGACAAACGTTCTGCAACGGCATTGGCCCTAAATACATTCAGCAAATTTTGTCCGGCCATCTGCGATCTGCAGCAGAGGCAATGCACGCTATTGCACAAGATAAATGAGAACAAAACAACTAATATGGGAAACGATAATGCTGCACCATCCAACCTCTCTATTTATGAGATTACAACTTTATTTTAAATAAATCACCAATTCAAAAGAAACTGGATACTAAGAATTTTTATTAACGCCTCAAAGTACCTTGTCTGGCAAGTACCCTTGAAATTGTTTTGCTTCATAAATACCTTCACACTGCCTTAGCTGGTAAGTACCTTAGCAGTTTTGTGGCATGAATACCTACACATTACCATATCAGGTAAGTACCTTAACAGTGGTTTGT
Source organism: Ambystoma mexicanum (assembly GCF_040938575.1). NCBI lineage: Eukaryota > Metazoa > Chordata > Amphibia > Caudata > Ambystomatidae > Ambystoma > Ambystoma mexicanum. The sequence continues at coordinate 337,495,279 of NC_090934.1, read as the reverse complement.
TTCACAAGTACCTTTACAATGCCGTTTCATAAATACCTTCAGATTACCATATCAGGTAAGTACCTTAACAGTGCTTTGTTTCACAAGTACCTTTACAATGCTGTTTCATAAATACCTTCAGATTACCATATCAGGTAAGTACCTTAACAGTGCTTTGTTTCACAAGTACCTTTACAATGCTGTTTCATAAATACGTTCACATGACCGTATCAGGTAAAGTACCTTAACCGTGCTTTGTTTCACAAGTACCTTTACAAGGCCATTTCATAAATACCTACACATTACCTTATCAGGTAAGCACTTTAATCTTGCAGCAGTCGGGATCAGACCGAACAACTCAACAATGAGTGTGAGTCCACCACTCACTCACCCATTATAGATAAGACTAGACTAATAGTTAAGACAATCATTAGTTCTTTTAACCATAAGTGGCGTCCACTATATAAATACAATTCGAATATGTATTTCCCTCTCTTCTTTCTTTTCCCCTCCGCAACAGACAAAGCACTGTATAATAATTTGTTTTTGCAATGAGGTATGTGTGTAAAATTACAGTGGAGCTCATGTATGAGATCAACAGTCAATAGTGTTGAATATAGGGTTTCTTAGGATTTTGCTTTAGACATCACAATTGTAAAGGAGATTATATTTTACAGTGATGTACTTAAAATAAAGTACAGGTGCATATTACCTAATCATCAAAGCACAATTTATCTTTTCAGAAGGACTGTCTAGTGAACTGCAGTCCAGACTTTGTACATGAAGCCAGTGTGTTCACTGTAGCAAGGATATCATTCCGAACCATAGCATAAAGAATAGACACTGGACTTAATGTTCACACTCATTCTGTCCAAATATTTAATTACAGTTAAGCTAAGCAGCCCACATTAATTAGGATAACTATAATGTCTACTTATCGTCTCAACAGAGATGAAGATACAAGAGCAGTGTTCACTCCCAAAGGCAGTACAAGTAATGCATTTAGAAGTTATATACCATCTCAAGAAATTCTTAGAGAATTCGTCAAACTAGAGAGACTGTCCATTAAAGCAATAAAGAAATACTATAAATGGGCAATCATGCAAAACTACTTGGAAAATGATCAAATTCCACGGGGTCTAAGAATATGAATTTTTCCTAATTTTAGTAATTCTGAAAACTTAGATGTAGCTGAAGACTGGGATAGCTCCCAAAAAAACTATTAATACAACACGCAGATAGAGAACAGGGAACGTGATTGAAATTGTTGAGAAGGAAATTAAAAAAATGGATGCACCAGAGGCAACCAAAAGGAAAAACTTTAAAACTATGGACAGAATAGTAAAAATACATTAAGACATGAAACAAAAGAAAACACGGAAAATATCAAGGGATGATAGAGATTATAAACAGGACTGCGCATATACATTTCAGCAAAAATATGACACGGGCAAGCCATCCTCAAAGACTAGTACCTAGGAGATATCACCAATTAGTTCATATGATGATAGTGATGGAGATATAATTCAAATATATCTGACAACATGGAACCACCGAAAAAGATTTATTTTTAGAAACAGATCAAACCTTATCATCGAGGTAACAGAATACAACTCAGAAATAAGTGAGATTTAAAGAACCAGCAAGTACAGAAATTTTAACTCCAAGATTCACATCCGAGGCCACAGGGGGAGGATGAGAAAGGAAGGGGATCAAAAGAAGAAAGAACAGGAGTATAAATTCAATCATAGTAGAGTACAGAATGATTGGAAAGGTGACCCTGGTTTTCAACCTTTTGACTAGAATGCTGGACCAATTCGAGATACAGGTACTTAATAAAAGCTTATCGTTTGCACTGCATATCGGTACCAGTTATGTTACTTATGAGATTGACCCATTCACATTTGTAAGGAAATTAAAGAAGTTCTTTCACAACCTGGAACCAATGATAAAGAGGAAGTACCTAGGTGTATTATTAGCCCACTTACAATTAAAGATAGGTGTGAGAAACCTGCCAGTGTTGCACTCGCTAGCCTCCGGAGATCTGTCATTCAGGTGTCCAGGACACGGCCAACACTATTGGATCCAGTTCCTGGGGGTGGACCAGTAGGGAGGATCACCTGGATGAGGGGTCTTCGGGGAGTGGAAGTGGGACACTGAAGGGAGAGACACAGTATCCCATTCCTTACAATACCTTTTCCCCATCTTACCACGTAGGATATTTAGAAACTCTACCCCTGGATTTTCTGACATGAACACTTCCTCACACCGTGACAACCGACTAACACTAGAGCCGTTTACCTGCCATGTCCCAACACAAGGGTCAGGCAGAGTCGGGCAATTGCTGACAATTACACACACCTGACTGCCCTTTTCCTTACCACAGAGATAAAAGGCGGAGCATGGAAGTACACTTTGAGAAAGGCAGAATGCACCAGGAAGCAGCCATTGTACAACGGCAGTACAAATGGAGGAGGAAAGCGACGAGACCTGAAGGGACGACAAGAAGGGAATTACCCTTGCCCTTTTCAACCCAGACCCGCAAAGCCTCAGAAAGAGAAAGTATAAGACCGGGAATCGCAGCTGACGTATGGTGCGATAGATGTCAAAGGTACACAGGGCCCTCCTGCACTGATAGCCAGGGTGGGGAAAAGCACTTGCCGCCATCATACCATCCTTGACTCCAGCGGCAGGAGATCAGACCAAAAGTTCAGCACAGCCGGTGAGTCGGAGAACGCTGATAGGAGACGGGACTTTGTGAAGCTCAAGGGTATGACTGCAACCATTTATGGAAAAGTTAAACAATAAGACAGCAGTCTTTTGTGTGAGTGATATTGGCCTCATTAACAGAGTGGTCCAGCACCACATGGGTGCTCATTCGAAGGACTCTGACTGATGCCCCTCTCCTGAACTGTGTGATACGAAACTACAAGAACCAAGAGGCCTTCGGAGAGGCCGACGTGAGGTGTCAAGGTGGTCATACAAGGGTCAAGCAAGACCCCTCGTGCAGTCGAAAGTCTTTCACATGTTGAGGAAGCAAAGTGAACTATGGTATTGGCAAATGTGAACCCGACTGAGGAATGCCTGCAAATTGGGGTGAACAGTGATACAGGGATGTCCACAGTGAATGATTGTCTAAATCAATGAGACTCTTGAATGGTACAAATTGATAATATGCTGAATGAAGGCTGTAGTGAACCTGACTGAGGGAGGCTAACAATGATAGAAGGATCAGAACATGGTCGCTGGGGACCCAATGGGTGAAGAGTAATCACCCATGAAGATTAATAGAAGGAACTTTCATTTTGTTGTTTATGTTACATCGGGCCCTCTGAAGCAAGAGACTTTGCATGAAAGAGACTTGGCCACAGAAGGCCCTGATATTGGTGAAAAGAACTGTAAACTCGTGCCGGAGTAGCCCAGGAATGTTCTGTGCTTAACAGTCCTGCCTTGTCCCGTGGCTAAAAATGTGAGGAAGGGAGACCCCGGCCTTAACATCCTGACTATTATTTCATGAACACTTCTTGTGAAAATGTTATCACACTCTTTTGTAGCATAGCGATAAGGATTGGCAATAGTTTTATTTAGCATAGGCACTTTTTGTATGACTAGACTCCACTTGATCTGTATTATTATTATTTGATGGTCGTAGCTTTCTCCCATCTTAGATTTAGGTTTACATTAGGAGTTTATCAAACCCATTTTACAGTTTAATAAACACCCATGAACTGCGATCACTTGTGTCTGTCTTACTTTTGATGCCATGCCTTCCTTACATATTGAAGACACTAAAATGCTTCTTTCCATAGATGATGTGGTTATTCTAGAAATTGAACTGATAGACCACCTTGGCATACAGAATAACATACTTATAGATGGTAATCTTAAACCTAAATTAAAGTTTATTCCCCAGGTACAGATGCTTTCCACAAAGCAGTGACCTAAGACAGACTAATGGACTGTCACAAACAAGGTCCAAAGAGGTCAAAGTAATTTGTCAATCCAAGAACAGGCAATTAAGAGAACATTATCATAAGGACATTATAATTAAAGATGCCAATAAGGGGGCAATATTGTCATTATGAACAAAACTGATTATAATACCATGGCAACCCCAGGGTATTAAAAAGAGGTTAGCAGACAATTGTGTGGATACAATAAAAGAGATGGAAGATCTTATCTGTAAATGGCATCATAAAAAGTTGACAGATGAAGAACATCATTCTTAATCAGTGAGAAACCAAGAATGACCCACAATATATGTTTTACCTAAAGTGCACGTGGTATATCAGAATTTACCTGAAGTCCGACCGATAGTCAGCAGGATTGGGTGGTGTGAGAAACCTGAGTGGATCCTATTTCATACTTTGGCTGGATCCTCTGCTCAGCTGGCCAGGGAAAGGCCATCGCTACTGGATCCCGAACCTCGGAGTGGAGAAACAAGGATCACCTGGGTGGAGGGTCCCTGGGATTGGGTAAAGGGTAACCACAGCCGAGACATGGTATCCCTGTTTCCCTGTTAGAATCAACCTAACCCTCCCCCGGGCTTTATGGGCTATTGTACTGCAGTTCCCCTACATTTTCCTCATTCAACCTACTACAGTACTGGGACGAGGAAGAGGCGGCTAGGAGTAGCGAACACTAGTAACCTATTTTACCACTCCAGTCCTGAGATGAGGAAGATGTCTTCAGAGTATTGTGAAGGTTAGAAATGTCTCTCTAATTGTAGTCAGGCACTTCTAAATAAAGACTCACACCTGCAACCTGTCAAGTGGTTGTGGTGTGGTGTATAAGAAGGGAGAAACCCAGCAACATGGAGACCAACAGGGAGGAATGTGTGGGAGAGTGCAGGCGGGAGTCCAGTTTGTGAGGAGGCAGCTGTGGTGGGTCCTGCAGCACAGCCAGGATGCTGGCAGACGGCCCAAACAGCTTGTGGTGCCCAGGAGCAGGCGGGCCATGAGGAAACTGCAAGTTTGGGAGCCTCGTGGTTGCAGAGACTCAGCCGGAGCTGTGAACAAAGGAGAGGAAGAGAGGCAGCTTCCAGCATCTGCGGAAGCAGAGCAGTGCTGACGGCAGGGACCGAAAAGCTACAGGAGAGCAAACCGAGGAAAGCCAGCAAGCCAGCAAGGACCCGTGAGTGAAGGGAGAAAGTCACTCGAAACGGGGGCTTCGGGGGTCTGTGGAGAAGCAAGGCAAGCGCTAATCTAGTAAAACAGCATGAAACTAATAAAATGAACCTGAGGTTGGGTGAAGTTTAAATGGCAAAGCAAATAGTAACGAGCATTGAATGAAACCTTTGAGTAAAGTTACAACAAGCAACAAATGCATATGAGCTGCAAACATTGTTTTGTGCAAGCCAAGTAAGCGGCAAGAATGAAAGATTGCAAGAAAACATGAATGTGAGGTGGTAAAGTAGTGAAATAACCACTAAGTTAACTCTTGTAATTGAATACAGTGTGGCAAGGTCAAGGATTGGTCCAAGTGGTTTGACATGGAGGCAAAGCCAAGAGGCTGACATGGAGAAGCCAAGTGAGTGGAAACATCCACACAAGAGCAAAAGCAGAAGAACCTGTGTGTGTCAAAAAGCCTACAGTACCTGGTTGCGCAACCTGTAATGGGTGGACTGTGTGGTCTGACAACTGCCACTAGATTAGCAAATCCTCAATTGTGGAAGTCAAAGATCTTGTTAAAGCAGACCAAGAAAGAGAAAGTTGAATGAATTGTTAAGCTTCCCCAGAAGGAAAGTTAAGCTAATTTTGGACTTGATTTGAACATTGAGAGGCCGAGGCCAAGAAGCAGAGGTTGGCAAGTTGAAGTTTTGGGTGGGGAAGGGAATCCTGAGACTTAATGAACTTTGATGTGGTCTTGAGGACAGAATCCTAAAAACCAGTTTCTGTGGGACTGTGTTGCCTTGAACTTGGGGGAAGGGAACCCGAAGAATTTGTGGAACTGTTGCGAACTTAAGAACGGTAACCAGAGGCTTTTTTGTGGCACTTTCTTGAGCTTTGGGGCAGGGTAGTTGAAAAGGAAGCTAGGAGTTGGAAGAAGCTCAGAACATTTGTTTGATCACCATTACTTTTATTACTTACATCCCTACACATTGTTTAGCTTTAGTTGTGCGGGCAAGGATAGGTTTTGGACACGGGCAAACTTTTAAGTTGAATTTTCAGACTCAGACTTTCCTTAGTTTTGCTCAGGTAGGGAAATCCCACCTGAGCATTGGGCAAATTAGGCCTTCAACCATCCTGACATTTGAGTTAATAAACCATTTTATTTAAAAGTTTTAATCTGTTGTCTGTGTCTTGCTTTGCGATGCCTTCACTGTGGGCCACGGAAAATATATCTAAATACACTAACATCATTAAGATCAGAAGTTTATAACCTGGACTCATACATTCAAGACACAATGCAAGTCTTGGAAAATCTTAACAACATTGAAAGGCAGAACAACTATACATTGGGCACGATGGATGTCAATGTTCTATATACATCCATTGAACATGACCTGGTACTTAAATCCATTGCTCATATGTATCAAAATGTCTCAGCATCTTTTTATTTACATGTGGAAACATTGAAACTACTAGCATTTGTTTTGAAACATAATGTATTCTTATTTAATGACTAAATATATCAACAAATCAGGGGCATAGCGATGGGGACATGCTTTTTCCCTTCAACGGCTAATCTTTTAGTGGGAGAGTTTGAACACTGACATGTCACTAGTCACCCAGATCTGTCCAAAAGGTTGTTAAATAGCTACATTACATTGATAATATTTTGGTCATTTGGAATGGAAGTGAACAAGAACTAGATGATTACTGTAAGTATCTAACTGAGAACACATTTGGTTTTCAATTCACTTTGGAAAAATGTTAAGACTATTCATTTTTGGGATTTATGTATTTCTATTGAAAATAATTAAATACACATTTCATTAAAAAAAACAGGTCAATTTCACCTTAAATGCCAAAAGTTGTCATTTGAAAAGTACTGTTAAAAACATTCCAAATGGTGAGTTTGCCAGGGAAAGGAGGAATTGTAGTAATGATTTGGTGTTCTTAAAAGAATGTGTGCTTGGGGCGTGGCTAGGCAGCACGCCATGCGGATGTGGCTGCTGTAGGCTCTGTTGAAGGGCGCCTGGTTATATGGTTATTAGATGCCCTAAAGATTGCAACTCGGCAATAAAGCTGGTGGCAGGTCTCCTGAACTAGTGGAGCAGATTCTGGTGCAGCTTGAAGCTCCCCCGAGGGAGTCTGACACCTGAGAGCCTGAGAAGAGAAAGCGTGAGTCCGCAAAAAATGGTGGGCGGACCATTGGAGCTCTGGAGCTGTGGCGCTTGGAGATGCTGAAGAAGACTTCGACCCAGTGCTGAGGGGTAACGACAGGTGCGGTGGATGAGGGTGATTGCCGGGAGTCCTCCAGAGGGAGGTAGCAGTGCAGCCGAGAAACGAGGAGAACGAGGGATCACCCGCCGCCCAGGAAGCAGGCCGGCAGCGGAGATTCCCTTCGGTGCGGGAAGCATCGGGAGCAACGGGGGAGGAGGAGGCTTGAGCGGCCCTGATTTGGTGGAAAGCAATAGAGAAGGACAGCAGTCGGGAGAGGTAAGGGGTGGAGGGGGCGAGCCCCCCTGATTGGAGATAACGCATACTGGCTGCAGAGGCCGCCCTTCCCCCCAACCCCCGGCAAGCGTCTTGGCCTGAGGAAGCCGCGTCTGTGGAGGATGGGCCCAGCCCCGTTTGACTGGTTATGTAGGTTCACCCTCTGATCGACCTGGAGCGGATCCTTGGAGCCTCTGAGGCATGGCGAAACACTCTGCTCAGTTGGAGGGCCCTCAGGGGTGAAGACCAGGAGAATGGACGCTGGGCAGAGAGTGGGGCTGGCAGCCCGTGAGGGGTGTACTTGCCTTTCTGCGTCATCTGCCTGTGAGGATTGGGAGGCAGCGGGGTGGACGCAGTAAAAAACACCAGGCAAGCTGGAGAAGGTGCCTGGCAGAGAACTAGCATTTGGTCTTCCTGGACACTCTGGGGGGCTGTTCTAGGGCTGGAAGCAGTTAACCCTGGCCTTATGGCTCGCGACTCATACTAGTCTGCTCCTGAGTGACAGTTTGCTTGCGCACTGCAGCTGTACATTGCCGGAGGCTGCATTGTGGGGAGCCCATGCTCTGTGCATCCTCCTGGGTCGGGGAGAGTTTGTTTCCATCCGCCCTTCCTGATAATGCCCAGGTCTGGACATAGGCATAAGGGGAGTGAAATCACAGCATATTTAGCCCCTTCCGCTCCTGGTGCCCAAAAGATGCACACTACTAAGACGGATGTCCATGCTGCACAAGGGGCTGACTCCTCCCCTGAGTCTTCCTTGTCCATGCAACACTTTGAAGAAATGTTGGGAATCCTCAAGCATGACATCACCCAGGAGATAAAACTTGAAATAAAATCTTCTAAGGATTCTCTTGCTCGCTGCATTGCCGATCTGGACTTTCACTTATCTGGATTGGAATCCAGAGTCAACGACTCTAGAAAACTTGGTTTGTGAGCAAGCACATGGGAATGAGGAACTCGCTAGGAAAGTCAAGAACATTGACAAGCGGCTGGAGGAACTGGGGGCTAAACAAGGAGACTTGGAAAACCGCTCAAGAAGGAACAATATTCGACTATGTGGCATCCCAAGACAAATACTTGATCAAGATCTCCTGGAATATGTGAGGGCTCTTTTTAAGTCTTTACTATCCCTTGGAGATTCGGAGGAACGGATTTTGGATAGGACCCATCGAGTCTATTAGTCACTCCAACAGAGGCGGAATCTTCTTCCTGATGTTCTCTCCAGAGTCCATTTCTTTAGCCAAAACGAAGCAATCATGGCAGCGGCTAGAAAGGCAGAGCCGGTGAATTTCTATGGGTCCACAATCACCTTCTTCCCAGAATTGTCACCATATACTTTAGCGAATCGCAAGCGCCTCCAGAAAGTTACAGCCTTGCTCCAGGCAAAGAAGGACCGCTATCGTTGGGGATACCCTTGTAAGCTCCTCTTCGAATTGCATAACCAGTCATTCTCCATTGGCTCAGAAGATGAGGCGAGGGAACTGATGACGAGCTCCAATGATGATGGCGATGACGTGAGAAATGGTGATTCGAGAGAGACTGTTGTTAGCCCCACACCAAAAGCCACGAAGAGGAAACACAGGAGCTGGGCGGTGGAGGGGAATTCTTCAGGTCGGGGAAAGGGGAAGGTGGACTCTACTTGAACTGAGGAGTTGGCCTTGAAACAATGAGTCTAGAAAGTTATAAGATTTGCGATCCTGAGCTGCCGGACGAGGGCAATTATCCCATACATCAAGCTTAATTGAAGTTTACTGATCATCCTGGCAAGGCATTACCTGCCGACTGGCTGGTGTTAATGAGTTGAGTTACATGTTGCTATAGTTAGATGTTGAGACGTTGAGACATGTGTTTGTTTTTTTTTGGACTATGTTCAAAGCGAGACTGAGCTATCTGACCGGGCGCCCAGATATGGATTGCACCCATTATTGTCTCCTTTTGCGATGTTGCGGTGCCTTGTAAAGGCTATTGTGGTCTTTTCTTTTGTTTTTACTATTGTTCTTATTTTTTCTGGCATATATACTCATTTCACTCACTTTAGACTCAGTTTGCTTTATAATTCATATAGGTTACTTTATGTTAGCTGTTTCTATCACAATGTCATTGATGGTGCTATTTTGACAGCAAGTGGGGGGCTCATAACTGTTCTTGGGAATGTGGTATTATCCGGAGCATGCCCCTCCAATATATTGGTTTGTTCTGCTGGGAGATATGATAGGGGGGATCCTGTGGGGATGTCTCTTAACTTGGGGGAATATTGTTTTTATTAGAGCTTTGCAGAGGCTGGTGCGGGATCAGAGAGACTTGTCAGAACTTTAGTTGTCTTATTTTGAATGTGCAAGGCCTAAAGTCCCCTTTAAAGCGGAAAGCCCTTTTTCATAGATTAGGCACTCTCAATCCTGATCTTTTGTTTCTTCAGGAAACACATCTCCTGCAATCAGATGAGTGTCGGCTTAATGACAAGTCTTACCCCACTAAATACTTTGCTTCCTCTGGCCTATAGAAGCGAGGTGTGGCCATTCTGAAGGTGCAGAGGGTGTTGCGTGACAGAGAGGGTAGATATGTTATGCTGATGGCTGAAGTATGGGGGCGAAAAATGACCTTGGTCTCGTTGTATGCGCCTAACTCTCATCAGGATGAATTCTTTGCCACCTTATCAAAGCTGCTGTATGAATGGGCCGAGGGGGAACTCATGATAGCGGGAAATTTTAATGCTGTGCTCAACCCATTGGTAGATAAGACCCTGCCCCCTCTGCTGTGGATAGAAATCATTTTTTGGCACTCACTGCTCTGCTCCACGATCATTCGCTCATTGAGGCGTGGCGATTCCCCCATCAGGAGGAGCGTGATTATACCTTCTGCTCCGCAGCACATGGGGGCTTTTCCAGATTGGATATGTTCTGCATTTCAGACAAATTCGTTCCCCAGCTAATAGACGTAGAAATCCTTCCACAGGCTCTGTCTGATCACGCCCTTGTAGCTTTAACATTGGCCCCTTCCCATGCTGCCCCACCCCCTACAAGAATATGGCGTATGAATGTGCTCCTGTTGGGTGACCCCCAGTTCCGAGACAGCGTTTCTACAGCCATAGTTCAATACTTCTCTGAACACGACACAGGAGAGGTAGATTGTCTTACGGTATGGGTTGCCGGGAAGGCGGTGATTAGGGGGCATATTGCAGAACAAACTGTGGTCAGATGGGAAATTAGGAGACAGTTGCAAGACCGGTTGGAAGGTGAACTGCAAGAGAGGGAGGAACTATATAAAAAGAAACATTCCCGGTGACCGCTCAGGGACGTGCGAGTGGCCCGCAAGGCCTTAGAAGCTCAGCATATGAGTCAGGTGGCATATGGCATTATGAGAATCAAACAATATTATTATTCAAGGGGGAATAAAGCTAATCGGTTACTGGCAGCCAAATTGAAAAAAATAGGCAGGGCGAAACCATATAGACTCTCTGAGAGATGCCAGCGGGAAATACATCAACACAGAGGAGGGGAAACTTCAAATTATAGAACATTTCTTTAAGAAACACTCAGCCCCATTTCACACCGACTTGAAATTAGCCCAGGAATTTATACAAAAGACACAGCTGCCTCAGGTGGCCTGGGAGGTTCAGGATCATTTAGAGGTACCTATTATGCTTAAGGAAACAGAACGTGCAATCCGTTTCCTTCCGCTTGGGAAGGCCCCGGGCCCAGCTGGGCTTACAAACAGATTTTATAAAACCATTGGCACTGTATTGGCCATTATTTGACTAACTTATTTAACTCCATCTGGACTGCAGGCTCGGTGTCCAAATCCATGGCAGAGTCTGCAACTACCTTGATTCTGAAACCAAGGAAAGACCCGACAGAATGTATATCTTATCGTCCGATTGCCTTATTAAATACGGACGCAAAGTTACTAAGTAGGATTATAGCAGGAAGACTGGGCGAGATTCTCCTGACTTTGGTAGGGCGAGACCATACAGGCTTTATTCGCAATCGCTCAGCGCACGATAACATTTGTCGGGCCATAAATCTGATTGCCCTGGCCTCAGAGATCCCGGGGAGATTATCCATTTTATCTCTAGACGCTCATAGGGCGTTTGACAGCATGTCCTGGGGATATCTGAGGCTGGTTTTGGAAAAAAATGGGTTTGGTTCTAAATTTACTAAACTAATACTTTCGAATTTCCATTTTCCTTCCACAAGGGTTCGAGTGAATGCACATTGGACCCCCACTTGATTACCGTAGGCAAGGGGACAAGGCAAGGGTGTCCTCTATCTCCGTTAGATTTCGCTTTGTTGATGAGCCCTTGGCCCAGCAAATTAGACTTCACCCTGAGATATTAGGTTTTGAACACACGGAAAAATGTCATAAATTGGCGTTATACACAGATGATTTACTCTGTTTCCTAAGGGATATTAGTAGATCTATACCACTGATGATGAATCTTCTGTCCCGGTTTGTTGAACTCTCAGGGTTCCAGGTAAATCCATCTAAATCTATTGGATTGACCTTGATGGAGACCCCTGGCAAGGCAGCAAATATCCAAACTCAGTTTTCCATTCCATGGTCTGTGACTGAGATCCCCTATCTGGGTATAAAATTGACTCCGTCTTACTTGGGTCTTTTCAAGGCCAATATAACTACCCTTCTGAGGGAAGCGAAAGACTGGCTCTCACGTAATGGGTCTTTAGAGATATCTTGGCTTGGCCGGATTAGCGCTCTTAAAATGACCTTACTTCTGAAGCTTTTATATGTTTTCCAAGCCCTTCCAATACGGATTTCGGAGGGGGACCTTATTGAGATACAGAAGGCATTGAGTCGATTTGTTTGGAAAGGGAGAAAGCCTAGAATACCTCTGAAACTCCTTACTAGGGGAAAGGCATCGGGAAGCCATGGGCTGCCCTCGATTCAAAGATATTTTAGAGCTGCACAGATTGCCGCCATGCTGACCTGGGAAAACCCTTTAGAATGCCCTAAATGGCAGGATATTGAACAGGCTGTAACTCCATTTCCGTTGGTACAACTCCCGTTCCTCCCCAGGGAGGTCCGAACCCACGGTCATGCACTCTTGCCCACTACTGTCTCCACATTACAAAGCTGGGATAAGGCATGTGCCCAAGGAGGGATCAAATCTGGCCTGGGCCCTCGCTCCTCTATCTTCAAAAACCCGGCCTTTATGCCGGGTCTGGCATTTGGCACGTTTCGGAACTGGGAATCTGCTGAACCGATACGACTGAGGGATTTATACAAGGATCGGGAGCCTCTGACGTTTGCTGAATATAAAGAGAAATTCAATCTGGAGGAAACTGAACTTTTCAGGTACATTCAGCTGCGTCATTGGTTAACTAATGGGGCCACTCGTAAAGCTGTGGCTAGAGAACCAATTGGCTTAGAATTAAAAGTGCTAGAAGGCCAGCGGGCTCACATAGTCTCAACTTGTTATAAACTTATAGAGAACTTTCCTTCTGGGGAGAAGCTCCCTTACATGAGGGCATTGGAGGGGGAGTTGGGAATGGAGATTCCAGAGGAATCCTGGCACAGGATATGGCTTAGAGCTCAAACAAGTTCCAGGTGCACCACTGTGAAAGAGAATGCTATTAAATTGTGTTACCGATGGTATCTTCCCCCATGTCGGATGCATGCAATAAACCCTGACTATCTGGACACATGTTGGCATGGTTGTGGCGAGAAAAGTGACCTGGCACATATGATTTGGCACTGTTCTGTAATATAGTCCTTCTGGCTGGAGGTTCGATGCAGAATTAAGGAGATTAATGGGGTCTTCCTGCCCATGGACCCACTAGTGCTAGTGCTAGGGGGTTCCCCGGATGATGGATCCTTCCTGATGTCTGGCCATAGAGCAGCCCTACTCTCCACCCTCCTTATAGCGGCTCGGATCACGAGAGCTAGATTCTGGAAATCCATAGAGGGGCCACATATAGCCTACTGGTGGGTAAAGGTGTGGGAGTTGTGTCATGATTCCTGCCCCTCATGTCCCCAGCCCTCCAAGATGTCAGGCTGGATCCAGGCCACGATCACCTACATGGCCCTCAAGGGCCTCTCCATCCCTCCAAAGACCCACTTGGAGTCAGACTTGGCGCTTGTGGCACCAGGCTCACTCACTCCCATAAGATAACATTGGGGATTGGACTTGTAATGCATTGATGGGGACAAGATGGATGCTCCCACATATTTTGGTTCCCAGAACTGCATGTGCAGTCTAGTCCTTTGGGTGTGGTTCAGCCCAGAGACACCTGGGATACCCAGAGACTATTTAAGCCGCGCCCAGGCTGAGAAACATGCTTTGTGTTTTCTGCACCTGCAGCGTGACACTCAGCGTGTTCGGATCGGTCTCCAGTAGGCCTTCATCTTTCTTCTGCGCTCAGCTCCTGCAAGAACAAGAACACCGTTAGGAACAGCCTTACCTTGCGGCGCTTCTGCCCATCATTCATCGCTCCTTCTGTTCTGCGGGCGTCTTCGGCGGTGCCATTCCCATCCCGGCACGCCGCTTCCTAAGGAAAAGGGAAAAGAACAGAAAAAAGGCATTAGTAAGCATTCAGCAAATCTTCGCTTATTTTTAAAGACTGTACGAGCTTCAAACGCTTACCTGAATCCCAGCCGCTCTGGGGGAACTCTGTCTCCGGAACTTCTCATCCATCTACAAGAGGGAAAAGACACTCCAGGTTAGCGTGGAAACATCTAGAGGCGCTGCATACCGCGCTTACTCACCGCATTTCTTCTTCATAACCTGAATCCACGCTAAAAACGTTGCGGCACCTAAAAGACACAGAAAAAGAACACAGTTCAATACAAATATGAAAGGGGTGCATCGCGCATCGCGCTACTCATCTCAGCAGCACGTCGTCATCCCCGGACACCGGCCATCATCTAAGGAAGGAAAGGAACGAAATGAGGGAACTGTTCAAAAGACTCATTATACTTACCTGTCAGACTCTTGCCAGTGAAGTAACTAGGCAGCAACGAGCCCGCAGCATCAATCAACGCGCCCCTGGGCTGAAAGCAGGATGGAGAGCACACTTTCCAAGAAAACAAGGTGAGCTGTGGATCAAAAAGAAGGGCTGGCCCCCGGGAAAGAAGGGGTTCAAGCACACAGAGACAATAGGGAGTTAAACTCTACCAATCCTGTGTTTCAGGCCCAGTCTCCAGTCGAGTAGACTCCAGGGAAGGGTTTGAGGTCGTAAGAGGTCAAAACAGGCTGAGTGATGTCCTCGTGGATACCAGGTGAGCGTTACAAGTTGGTGTGCCTGGAAAATCTCTCAGCCATGCTAGAAAGAAAAGATGTTAAGATTCACACGTATCTGGCAGCCATTCCTGGACTTTGTGCGCAACAAAGAACAGATGTTCTTTCAGCCAATGTTATTGAAACACTTCCTGAAGCCCTGAGGAGGGCATTGAAGCCCTCACCTGTGCCCTGTAATTGACATTGTGAGCAGTGTATTTTTTTTCTTTTCACTTCCCTCTTTCCCTTCTTTCTTCTCTTCCTACTTTCCTTTATTATTTAGGTGGTGCTTTCATCTTCGCTCCCCCCCTCTTTAAATGTTGACCCATGTTTAATGAATACCCTGGTGGTGGTATAATTGGAGAAAGCATTTTAATGCAGACTTTTATGCTAAATCTACTATCTGTCACCTGCCAAGGTTATTTTTATATCTACTTTTATACCAGGGTTGAGGATTTTAAGCTGATTTATGAATTGGGGTTTTCAAATGATTCGGAAGGGAGAGGGACTGATTGTTGCTTAATGAATTCATTATGTGCCTTATTGAAATGTCCTGTTACTGTCGGTTCTTTTATATGCTGAAAATTCAATAAAATATTCTTTAAAAAAAAAAAAGAATGTCAGCTTATACAAGACACATTTTTAGCTCGATGTTACCCCATGTTATCCATCAGTGAAGCTAGAGAAAACATTAAGGTCACAGAATGTAATGATTTATTGATACCTAAAGAACAGCAAAGTAACCAGACCTCAGATAGGGTGAGAATGATTATGCAATGTACTAGTAACAATCAAACAATCAGACACATTTTCAAAAAACATTGGCATCTTTTACAACTGGATCCGGATTTACATGATTGCATCGCAGATTATCCAAACTTTGTCTATACCAAGGCTCCCACACTAATAATTATATTGAGTCCTAGCTTTATGGACAATACCAAGAAAAAAGTACAAACCAGTGTTATCAGTGGTGGCTATATCAAAGGCATTTATAAATGCTCACACTTCAGTATGTTTAAACACGAACGGAACAATATTCAAACATATACTACTAAAAATGGCAAAATCATTACCTTTCATGAGTATTAACTTTAGAACAACATTTGTGATCTATATAATAGTTTGCACCTGCAACAAACTATGTGTGGGAAGCACAATAAGAGAACTGCGAGTGAGAATAGGGGAACATCTCAACATTCTGACCACACCAGAGCAAAAGACACCACTGGCTGAACATTAGTTCAAAGAACGCCCAATGGACAAGAAAGAAAGGGAGATTGAGAAAGAATTCTACAAGAAGAAGCTAAAACTATTTGTAATTTCTGAACCATAACAGAAGAACTTAATTGTGATGATGAGATGCATTTCTTTCTCTAAATGACTATGCATATGAATGAAGAATGGGAAGTATCACCTATGAATATTTAAACTGAGGCATAACTACTACAAAAACAAAGATACATCAAATTATGCATATTTTTGATGCTAATGGAGTCGATAAGTTCCAATCTGCCAACTTTTCTAAATATTTGTTGTTTCATTGGAAATTACCTCAAATATAAATTAAAGCCAATTGTAGGATTATTACAACAAGTAATCTTAGGTTACTCATGCATTTTTAGATACGAGATTGTAAGTGACTTCAGTCCTGCACTCCAACCAAGTCAATGCTTAATATGGAATGTCCAATGGAAGCCCTTATTTATATATTTCAAGTTCTTTAAATCTGGATGATGAACCCTTATGTAACACCCCTCTCTTTGAATCTCCCCGACCTCCCTGAGCCAAGAAGTAGGTTTGTTTTGCAAATTAAAAGGTTTATTTGAAGAATTGAACAATATATATATCACACGTTTATGAATTGAATAATATCTGAATAGCACACTTATGAATATGAACATAATCAGCAATGGGTAATATTACTATATCAACAATCTCTTTAATCAGTTAGGAGTAGGAATAGGAGAATAATGTAGCAGAGAATACTTTATATGAATTCAAGGAAATGCAATAATAGGAAAGAATGCGACATAGAAATGCGACACAGAAATAAACTTGAAATGATTTCAATCAAAAGATAATATGATCAACCCCTGTTGTTACTCACTCCCGCCACTATGCAATATGAAGAGATGGAAATGAGGGCACACAGGTTTCAGGAATATTAATCAACAATGCAGTTCAATTCCAGTTCCCCAGCAAGCTTAGGGAAAACAGGTGTGATTTTTAAAACAGGCAAAAATACTTTTGAATGTGATTGTAATGAATGAGAAAAATATGCTAAAATGATTTAATTTTAATTCACTAAAGGAGATTCAGGATAAGTGAGAATTACTTTGGATTAGTTCAGGTCAACACTAGCAATGGTTCATGAATGAGTATCAGATTGAAAACGAATTTCAGCAGTTGAAAACAAGAAACAGCTATTTTGACATGTGGTGAAATGGAGCTAAATTGCAATTCACTGCAACTTTTCCGTGTGTGGGAAACGTGATTAGGGAAAAAACTACAAGGATTTGGGTTGGTTGGAAAGCTTGGGATCTCAGCTTTAAAATGAGAGGTACATTTCGGTTCTAGGACGTGCGGTTCAAAAGTTACACAGGTTTTTGTGAACAGAATCAAGATTTCAAAAATGACAGATGCGCTTTAAAGATTTACCAACAAGGATAGGCTTATACTAAGGAGCTATGAAGAAGCAAGACACTCAACGGGCAGCCACCAGAACAGCGGTGCCTCCGCTCTGATCTCTGTCAGTCAAAACACTTGTCCCTCTTCAGAAAAATATCAGCGCAAAGATGATTATTGCTACAATTCTCACAGACAATATAATGAGAAGAATTCAGGATGGACACAAGATTCTATAATTGTCATGATCTCTGCTTCCAAAAGGTCAGGGTTTTCCCAACTCCCTTGGAAGCAGATCCATAACCCAGGTTCCGAGTGCCAATCAGTCCCAATTGGGACCTTTTGGACCCAGTCCTGGCGCCAGTGGCACCAGGCTCATAAATATGCCCAGTCCCAGCTCATAATGCTTGTGTGGACTTACCTTCAGCAGACCATGCTGCTTACTTGCCTGCCAGTTGAGCCTCTGATCCTCTTCTGTTTGGAACTACTTTTCCTGTTGGGTGGGGCTGGAGCCACTCCCTAGATTCAGAACACTGGAACTCTTCTGGAAGGCAGGAACTCTTTTCTTACCAGGAACTCTTTTCTTACTTAGGCGTGGCTGTGGAAGGAGACACCTAAGCACTACAGGAGGCTATTTAAACCACACCCGGTGGATGAATCTTGCTTTGCGTTATTCTGCAACCTCTGCAGCAGAACGCTCATCGTGTCTTCTGCATCCGGTCCTGGGCCTAAGGAAAAAGGCTTACCATCCTGAATCCAGTCTTCAGCAACACCTATAAAGACAAGAAAGAACAGGTTAGCATTCCGGCATCTGAAAGGCAAAGGCTTACCATCCTGAATCCAGTCTTCAGCAACACCTATAAAGACAAGAAAGAACAGGTTAGCATTCCGGCATCTGAAAGGCAAAGGCTTACCTACTCTTCGTGCGCTCCGGAGGTCTTCACACTGCATTCCGGCATCTGAAAGACAAAAGTTTACCAACTCTTCGCACGCTCCGGAGGCCTTCGGCGCTGCATCCCGCATCTGAAAGACAAAACAAGGTGCGTTTAAAGACATTGGGGAACTTTAATACTCACGTGCCATTACTCCTTTCCACATCTAATCCAGTGGGTATTCCGGCACCCTGCAGCCGCTCCGAACTCGTACCTGCAAAATAAAAAGACAGTTAGAGCGCATAGTGAAGCAGGCAACAAGCGCTTACTTACGTGCTTCCAGGCGCTTCTATTCATCACACGGGCTCCATCTTCAACTCACTTCAGCCCGTCATCCGCCATCGCCGGAACCCTGCAAAACAAGAGACATCATTACTAAAGACTTTAAAGACATTTGAATGACTCGAAACTTACCGTTCGTGCAGTAAACGACGGACAGCAGTCCTCTGAAGTCAAGAGGCCTGCGCTACCTATCCAGTGAAGAAACTGGTTACAGCACCCTGCCCCGAGGCAGATGGAGAGCTCGGCATTCACTTACCTAAGGTGAGAGCGTTAACCTTTGGGGGTCTACAGGAGAGGAGAAGAGGAAAGAGATAGGGACACCCCGATAACCCCAGTTCATTAACCCCATATTTTCTATCTGCAGACATCTTACTCTACACGTCAGGCATACAGTGCACAGAGGTCCAGCCCAAAGAGCCAACCGGGTGCTACACATCACCTTTGAAGATACGGTAGTCGCCCAGTCAAGACCGGCGCCTCTGCGAGAATCAGGTGAGCGTTACAATAATGCAGTTCTGGACAGGTTGAGATGGATGGAATAGAATTACTTTAAACTAAGAGATTGATTCTGTACAGTTCTAGACTGGATACTCACTCCTTTGGCTTTGGAATGGAGTGGGCCCCGTCAAAGATCTGGTCAAGGGATTGGCTGGGAGTCTCTCTCACCACCGGACAGGTCTCCGGCACTCTGGTCTCAGCACGGCACTGCGGTCTGCGCGGCCTCTTGGACTGGATCTGACGGGTTCTGGGTTACAGCTCTGCTCTGCGGTCTGGATCTTGGTTCTAGCACAGGGTTCTTGGCTAGAATAGCAAAACAGCACAACCCGGTTGTTCAATGTGAGAGCCCCTTGGAAGTTTAGGGGTTAGAATCAGGTTGCAAAAGATTCTGAGGCCTCTGAAAAAGGTTCACCTTGTGGTTTAGGCCTCTCTGCTTCAAGGTTCTAGAGTTTGGTTCTGGAGTCTGGTTTCTGGATTTATGTTTGGATCTTCCTGCAGGGTGCTTCGCAAAGAAATCAATTGAGTAGTGGAAAAGTGTGTGTCCTGCCTGTCCTCCGCAGTCCCTATTTATGTATTTCCAAAGTGGGTGGGGAGGCTGATTCTACAATGCCCAACCCTCTAAGGATCTGATAGGTTAGAGGATTCCCTGTCCCCTGATTTGAGAAAGGATCAGCGTGTCATCCTGTGTTATCTTGATGGCTTGGGGAAAAACACTCCCCTTTGTCTCTGTACAGTATATCCTATTTTTCATAAAACACATATTTACAATATACACAACTACATAAATTACATGACAGATTAATTAAGGTACATTTCTGTTGAACTCTCATCTTCCTAAGAGCTTTGGCTCAGAAATGACCACATTTTGCGCTTTTGGTGGGTTTCTCAATATTATTTCTGCACCAATTTTTAGACATGCATGCAACCCCCATCTGGGCGCATTTCTGTAATTTTTTATGTTCATAGCATAAACACAGTGGATACAATATGAATAATTCCGGGGTTTGGTCTCAGAACATCGCACGGAGTCCAACTTAGTCTTAAACTGTGAGCAAATTTTTCATTTTTACAATCTCAAAATTCCACAGTTTTGTCAATTCAGTGCAATTTGTTATAAGCATTTTTCTAAAACATACATTTGCTGTGCTATCTGAATCCACACAATGGTTTGTCTCTGCCTCCAAGGTCTTGGCTGACTCAGAGGTCACATGTCTCTCCTTCCTGGCAGCAGTTTGTTGTTAGTCACACCCGAATTAGCATTTTCTATTCAGCCCAAGGATTCCTTTGTCTGCACTGAGAGTAACAGGCCAGGGTGCCACTCCCGGTTCCTTTTGACACCAGCCTGTCAATCTCTTAGCCAAGGGCAGGGGGAAGTCTCCTTTGTCCACGGAGAAGGTGTGGAATTCGTTTGAACGCAGTGTGGGAAATTTTTAACTCTGAAACCCAATGTCCAAAATCTGTCTTATCTTATAATATAACTCACATTTTTCACAAATACATCAAACCATTTCTTGCTTCAAGCCTTTTCAGAATATAGTTTTACATTGTATCCACCTCTTAGCAAGTCTTTCTTTGGCATAGTTTGGGCTCAATGTACAACTTTACACTTCTGTTAGAGGTGATTAACGGTATTACACCCATTTTTGACAGGTTTCTTCCAGCATGCAATCCTCAAAAGTGGACTTTGTTCAGATATAGATACACTTCTGTGAACCTTATATTTATGTAGATTCTTGCGGGAGAATGATGTTGACCACCCAACAAGGAGGTTGGATCTTTTTCTGTGGTTTGTGAGCCATGATTTCTGCAAATTTGACACCAAATAAAAATGGATTTTTGAAACCACTCTGTTTCTTCAGCAATGATTTTGCTCTGTGAGCAGCCAAATGATGGGTTTTGGCAGTGGTCTCCTCTGTTACTACTGATATAGGCAAAAGTAGATGGTGGCCTATTTTTCAGGTTTTCACTGCGCACTTTGGCCCTCATTACGACCCTTGCGGAAATCGGAAAACGATGGCGGAAATGCAATACCGCCATCGAATAGCGCTCGGTGCGACTATGACCCGTCACCGCAAAGTACGAAGCCATTAGCGACACCGTAGTGAACGCCAACGCTAACTGCACCAAGCACGCGCGCGCGCGCCATGCGAAACCGCAAACACCACCATGGCGCAACGGTACGCCAATTCCGACCCTAGCGGACATGTACCTAACGCCATCAGGCATGGCGTAATGTACCATTCCGCCATGGTGAGAAGTACGGCATCGCGAATCAACCGTAAACGGCCCCACTGAGTGCCTGTACACCGCTCCCTGCCCACAAAGTACAACTCCCCGTAGGTGCAATGAAGCCACAATGCAACCATTGAAATGTACAAGTCACCCATGCATGGCAACGAACAAAAGAAACACAAGAGGGGCCAATGGGAGCTGCAGGGCACAGATGGCACGAATACAGAAGCCATCCCAATGGACATGACCACAGTCCCCCACCAAGAAACGCACGCAAACACAGGCACCTGTGACCAGCCATATTCCGAGAATCACATCATTCCACCAGTCCACCTGGCTGACCGGCATCTGTTACACAAAACCCAATCCCCCGCCCCTGAGCATGACAACATTCAAACTGTCATATTGGCAGCCCCCATCCCTGACCTCACGGGCTTAGTAGGCAAACGCGCCCAGTACAGTACCACGCAACTAAACTCCGAAGCTGGAACCCAATGCAGATCTCCTCACAATACATCGCCCCCCAAATAGGCATATGCCACATCACTTGCAAAGAAAAACGCTACACGGGCCAAATCAGAATAGAAATTTAATGCACATCAAAGTCACCAAGCCCATACAGCCATCAGGCCATGAACTCCTAAACACCAATCACCATTGTGGGCTGCATCCGCAAGAAATGACCAGCCACTACTTGTGTGTCGTCCTGTTCCCTCATGGTACACAGAGCCACATTCACGTACGAAAAGGCAACATGGAAGCGCACAGAACCGCAGGGCCGTCCCAATGGGGAGGCACTAGTCCAGCCGAAAGGCCGAAATGTTGCTCCGAGCCACCAGTACAGCGTAAGGGCATGTGGGCCATTGGCGATCGTCCCATAAGATCGTAATGCTGCTCCACTGATTAACACGAAGCAGCAGGTGTCGGGAGTAAAACCCATCTGCAGGAGTGGCATACAGATGGCAGTGGCAAAAGGGGAGGAGATACCTGTCAACCAAAAGAAAAGAAAAAGAACAGAATGGCCATCAGAACTACATTCCAACAACTCACTTCAATGATCACACGAAATCCACAGCCATATGCATGCTAGCCCACTCCAAAGGATCATCACCACCCCAAAACCACTTGCGACTCCTAACCATCTATATCGAGGTGCAAACACCATCACAAACGAGTGTACCTGTGCATGCGTCTGTCAAAACAGAATCCATCAGATGGGAATGTTAATGTGCATGGACACAAGTGTCTGAGGGCGTGTCGAGACAGGGAGGGCTCAACAAGGCCAGATAGACGATGGTCCCACCATGGCAGCCCTGCATCACATAGCGTAGGGGAGGCGGATAGATCCCAAGAAGCCCTGTACATGGCAAACTCTGTATCAAATCACCTGCCCATGCATCCATTCATCATTCCCTCATCCCGGAATCAAAACGCCTGAATAATTACTCACATAACATTAGAAACATCCATTGAGTCTGTGCGTTATGCAGCCTGCAAAATCCACAGTGCCCCAGCCCGTAATTCCAGTGTTGTGAAGTAACATGTATCTGGGAACGGCCGGCCTCATCGCCCACGTAGCAATTGCGCATCCCAAACTATTCATATCAATCATTGCTTCCTCGCCATGGGCCCTGTCTCAAGGACATTGAACAACAGAACGTTATATTTGCAGTCAGACCTGTGGGCATCTCCTCGCCGCTAGCTGGAAACCGAAAGCGCCGCCCTTGGAATTCCACATTTGCAACATCACGCCGAAAAGGCATCTGTGGCCGTTTGAAATCACTAATTATTCCATCGAGTGCGGCTGTGTGTGAAAATGGCAACTGCCTTCACCCACAAATGGGACGCCCCGCCCGTCATTGCAACTCGGTAAAGTGATGCATGAGGGCCCACCGTTACTCGAGTACTACGTTCCACTGACCCTTCACAAGTCTGTTCGCGACTGCACAGATAGTATGTGCAACAATGGGACCACAGCAGAATGAACATGTCAACCAATGTTACACGGCCATCGGGTACAAATACATGATTGCAATAGCAAGATGCCATTCCCAGATTTGCAGCGTTGTGCGCGGGACGTGCTCGGCCAAAGGGGAGAGCAGCTTGCACAGGTGGAATTAATCACCACAGGTGGAGGCCATACAGCCTGAAAACACATAAATTGCACAGCCAGTCTCCTCCCACAACCACACCGAAATGCTACCGGCAGGACTCGCGATGTTGGCCCTGGGGGACCTGATAGCACTGCAAGTACTCCAACTCCAAGAAGAAGACGAACACCAACTGCAACCGGCCGCATGAAGGAGACGCAGGAGGAGGAGGAGGGCAAGGCAGGGCCAGCAAGGGCCGCCAGCACAGCCACTACCACCACGCAGGCAGCCCGCAATCCCACGCCTCCGAGCACATCCGTTCAACCTCACTGATGAGCAGATCCACACCCTCTACCGTCTGGACCGGGACACCATAGCCGCCATTGTGGACATGACACAGGCTGACCTTGTCAGCATGATAGATAGCCCAACCGCCATCCCACCCCTACTGAAGGTGGTGTCTGTACTCCACTTCCTGGCCACAGGCACCTACCAGCACACAGTCGGACAGTTGCATGGCATTTCTCAGCCACTGTTCTCACGGACACTATTGCAAGTGCTCGATGCCCTCCTGCAGCACGCAGACGACTACATCTCTCTACCACGCTCGGAGCAGGAAATTACCAACACAAAAGTGGGATTCCATGCACTTGCCGGCATACCGGGTTGCATTGGTGCCATCGACTGCACCCATGTGGAATTGGTCGTCCCACATGCAATGGAGGCCCAGTACCGCAACAGAAAACAATTTCATTCCCTGAATGTACAAATGGTGTGTGACTCCAACAGGATCATTACACATTGTTGTGCCCGATTCCCTGGATCTACCCATGATTCTATGGTCTTGAGGAACTCTACAATACCACGCTACATGGAGCGACACGCAGGGAACAGATCCTGGCTACTCGGTGAGTCTCATTACATGCATGATTATGTGGGGAATGTGATTTGGCAATGACCTGGCAGGAAGGGGGGGGTGTGCGTACGTAGCAATGGCATTCCACATCATAGGTTTCTCGTCCACATACAGGTGATGCTGGATATCCACTGAAGAGATGGCTCCTCACACCAGTCCGGAACCCACGGGACCAGCATGAGGAGGACTACAACCATGCCCACTCACGTACCCGTGTAGTCATTGAACAGGCATTCGGCCTACTGAAGACTCGTTTCCGCTGCCTCAGCAGGTCTGGCGGGGCACTCCTGTACCGCCATGAGAAGGTTGCAAAGATGGTCATGGCATGTGTCATGCTCCACAACATGTGCGTACGTAGAAATGTGCCCATGCCCCCTGACGCAGAACTGCAAGCACCTGATGATGGTCATGATGAGGGTGGGGATGTGGCAGCACCTCATGGAGTCTGCGAGGCACCGGAGGCCCGTGACATTCGTCAGCATCTCATTGATGTATGCTTCTAGCACTCACGCCTGGTGGCTGATACATGGACACGGGACTCGTGGCACTGTGCGTGTCTGGGACATGCACAATATGGACTGTACGCCTATGATGGCCTAGTACACAGAAATCAATGTCCACACATCTCATTGGTTGATCGTGCACTTTTTATGGCATATGTGATGTCATGTTGAACACCCTATCGACCCGCCACCCAAGTGAGCCCAACACACCCCCTCCACCCTCCTACCTCCCCCCCGAACCCCAGTGTCCAAAGATGCTCATTGTCAGTGGGCTGTCGCTATTGCAAGCCCCCTCTGCGGGTATCAGGGGCACCCCTGCCTGTGGAGCGCAGGTTCCTTCCAGATCTACGTTGGGGGCTGCCCTGGACGGAACTTGCAACGGATGATGTGTCTGCCTGCTCACGTCCATGCATGTCCCTAAGGGTTTGCGAGAGCTCAGTGAGCACACGGCGGACTGCGGCAAGTTCGGCACATACGTCTTTGGACGTCGCATGCAGTTCCCCCCTCAGGCTCTCGGTGCTTCTCTCCATTTGGACTCTCAGGCTCTCGGTGCTACTCTCCATTTGTGCCCTTAGCGTCTCTGTGCCTCTCTCCATTTCTGCCCTAAGTGTCTCAGTTGATGTTTCTATGTCTGCCTTAGTGCCCCCACATTCATCGGCATGGTCCTTGAGGAGCGTGGCCATTTGCTGCTGTTGCACGATTAACTTGTCGAGGGACTGTTGCCTCTGCTGGGCCATGCCCATTTGCGGGGGTGTCACAGAGGGGCTGTTGTCCTCATGTTGCCTTGCCACAGGGCTTGTGGGGGATGGCCAGTCGTTGTCTTGTGGGTGCCCCTGCGTGGTATCCTCATGTTGTACGGGATGGGACAGACAGGGGGATTGGGACAGGTCATGGATGGATCTGACTTCGACATCCCCGTTTTCTGTGTCGGAGCATGCTGCCATCAATGGGGTGTCACCTATGGTGCTGCTGCCACCAGAGGCAGTGCCTTCTGTGGCATCCATTGGGGGGACCTGTGGTGGTGGTGTTGTGGGCATGCTGGCTGCTGGGGTGCCTGTTGATGTTCCCTCCTCTGTGCTGCCACCTGATTTGTGCTGCTGCCGTGTCTTGATGCGTGCAGCTGAGGTGGAGGGTCTCTGGCCGTTGGTCTTGGCCCTCTTTGCAGGTGTGCTGGTAGGGGTGTCCTGTAGCTCGTCGTTTGGATCGGACCCTGTGGTGGAGTAAAGGAGGGCGAGGGTTAATGATGGGTCTGTGGGAATTGGAATGGCATTGTATCACATGCTCTGGGGTGGTACCTGAGGGTGATTTGGGTCGGGTCCTTGGAGGTGCTTTGATTTGTGTGTGGAGTGAGGGTGCAGTTGTTTGGCAGCCTGCAGTTAGGGTGTGCCTGCTGCACGTGTAGTGCGTGTATTAGGGGTTTTTAATTATTTATGTATTTATTGTGGGTTTTAACGTGCGCTATCAGGCCGATGTGTGTGGCCGTTCTCCTGGACATGTGTTTCTGTTGCACTATGTGGACGCATGGTACTTCACATGGATGGACTGTGTGGATTTGGCATTGTTTTATCTGGTACACCTACCTGAATCTTCGGATGTCTGCACTCCTTTCTCCATCCCTCCGACTCCCTCTATGCTCTCCATTCCGATGGTGGAGGCACAGATTTCTTCCCAGGGGGTCAACTTGATGGGTGATTCAGGACCTCCCCCGGTGGCTGTGGCAATGTTGCGGTTGGCAGAGAGTATGCTGCGGACGCGTATCCGCAGGTCGTCCCATCGCTTGCGGCATTGCTGTGGGGTGCGGGGTGCGGTCCCCACCGCACTTACCCGCTGTGCCACCAGAGCCCATATGGTCTTCTTGTTTGCAAGTGCCGTTCTGGTCATTTGCGTGGAGAAGACGACGGCAGCATTCTCCTGGAGGGTCTCTGTTAGCACGGTGAGTTCCTCACGGGAGAAGTGGACCTGCCGCTTGCGGTCGCACGCTTTCTTCGCTACTTTTCCCATTTGTCTTGGTTTCGCTAGGGTGGGTGACGGGTTGGGGTGTGTTTCAGGGTAGTGATTTTAGTGGTTGTGTGGTTTTAGTGGTTTTATAGGTGTACGCCGGGATGTTTCCCGTTCCGGGCCCATGTTTTAACTTCCGTTTCCGTATATTTCCGGTCACCGTACTTTCCGGTAGGCGCACACTGCGGTGACCGCTAAGTGGGGTGGCGGTATTGCACCTAGGGCGCCGTACGGCGGCGGTGTGGGCCGTTTTGGGGTCATTTCCGCCATCGCGGACTTTGCACTTCCGCCGTGGCGTGGTGCTCGTGCCCGATGGGTCGGAATGGGCCGCACTTTGCTCCTTCGTGCAATGGCGGAAACGCTATTTACGCTGTGGCGCTCCGGTCAGTCGCTTTCCGCAAGGGTCGTAATGAGGGCCTTTCTGATGATTTCTGGCGAGCAGCATGCTTTCCGGTGGCCATTATGATGTTTCTGCTGCAAGCAATGTACAGTGATGTTGCAGGGCTTGGATTAGTGGGTTAAGACATCCCACAAGCCCCCCTCTTGCGATGGTCGTTGATCTTCCATCAAGGGAAATTCGCAAGACTGGAATGTCAGCCTCATCCCTCCGGATTCCACAAATGGCAAAGTTCAGCATCTTTTCCTCCATCAGGGGTGGATCGCTTGGTTCTCCTCACCAGTCCTGATGGGAGTACTGAGCGATACTCCGGACCCCTCGGATCTTTGCTCCCGGTCCCTGTGTTATCCTCCTTGGTTAGTCTCCATGGTTTGTCTGTCTCTCTTTCTCTCTCTCTCCTAGGATGACAAAGCAAAAAACATATTTGTAGACATTTCCCCACCACTATTAATGTAGTGGGCCGGAAATATACATTTTATAAATCAGAAGACAGTTGCATTATTGTATTTTATAGACTATGGGCCTCATTACGAATCAGGCGTTAAGGGGTTAACTGTGCCGTAAACGGCCCCGACCCTTAACGCCTGATTCCGAGGTCCCTTTGCGCCATGGTGAGTTTAACGCCTGCTTTTTGCAGGCGTTAAAATCCATGGCGCTAAGGGTCCATGGTGCTAATTACGCCACCGTAATTTACGGTGGCGTAATTAGCGCCTTCCCCACTCCCATTATGCCCTATGGGGCAAAAATGGGAATGGGGAAGGGTAAAATGGGAAATGGGGATTTACCACCCCACTCACCTTGGAATGGGGCGGTAAAGCCGCCATCCACCATGGTGTAAACATAGTTTACACCATGGTGGTAAGGATACGACCCAGGTGGTAACTTACCGCCTGGGTCGTAATGAGGCACTATATGTGGAATATTTTAGGGTTGGAATTTTATGGATCTGGAGTGGCCCCCTCTGGGGTTCCAGAAGACTCTTCCAGTTGCTGCAGAGTGTGCCTAGGATAGCAACACTTTAGCTGATTAATATGGACCCACTTATCTTCCCCTTCTGCCAAACTGCCTATGGGGATGCAGATCTTGTAGGCGACTGGTGAGATCTTGTCTACAATTTCAAAAGGTCCCTTCCAGGTAGGCAGAAATTTCCACTGTTTGGCCTGGTTTCTTTGGAAATTGTATAGATAAACCCGGTCTCCTTCATTGTATTCTTTTCTGGTAGTCTTTAAGTCATAGTGGGTCTTCATGCTGTCGGCTGATCTTTCTAGATTTCGCTGAGCATAGGCAAAAGCATGTTGAAGGTGTTTTCTTAAATTTTCAACATACTCATGAGTTGTGGAGGCATTGATCAATGTCTGCTCTTGGGTCCTGTAGAGCAGGTGCTGGGGAAGCACCATCCTGCGTCCAGTCATCAGCTCAAACGGTGACATTTTAGTTGCAGATGAAGGGGTAGATCTGATGGCCATTAGGACAAGAGGTAATCGAACATCCCAACTTGGCCCAGAATCTGAGACAATTTTTTTTAATATGCTCACAATGGTTTTGTTGTATCGTTCCACTGCACCACTAGAGGCTAGCCGGTAAGCAATATGTAGCTTCCTTTTAACCCCATGTATCTCCCACATCTTTGTCATTACTTTGCTAGTGAAATGGCTACCTCTATCTGACTCGATCCTTTGGGGTAGTCCAAAATGCAAAAATATATGGTTGATCATCAGGGCAGCTGCTGTTTCTGCCTTGCAGTATGGGGCCGGGAGACATTCCACCCATTTAGTAAATAAGCATGTCACGGTCAACATGTACTTATTTCCCCTTAAGGAGCGAATCACGGGCCCAATTAAATCTACTTGCAAATCTGACCATGGCAGTGTCATCCCCCTCTTTTGGAGAGGCGCACGGTGTGTGAGGGATGTTGGCTGAAATTGTGCACACACAAGACACCCCTTCAACTATTGGTCGAGGTCCTGCCCCATGTGTGGCCAGTATGCAACCTCTCTTAAGATTTCAAGTGTTGTATGAAACTCCCTATGACCGGCTGTAGCCGCATCATGGGCGTGACTTAACATCAGGCTTCAGAATGAGGTAGGAACCACCCCCTGATCATGGCCAGCTAGGCATTTCCTCACCAACAAACCGTCTTGGATTCTGAACATTTTTGGACATTTCATCAACACTCTGAGGTCCTCTTTCCCAATGTAATCGGTATCCATCAGGGGAAAGTTCTCAGGGTCCTCAATGTGTTGATAAAACTTACCAATTATCGGATCCCCTTTTTAGCCGTAATCAAATCAGAATCTGGGGTCTCCTTACTCCATTGTGCAGTTGAAAGAGCATTGTGAGCATTTGTCTGGGACCTAGTGATAGCAGTGACCCGAATTTCCCCCAACAGGGACTCGATCTCTATTAGATCCCCTTGGATGGCCCCGGTTTTGGCCAGCTAATCAGCTAAGTCATTCCCAGTTTTGTCTGGTCCCTCTACTTTGGAATGACCCTTGATCTTTTTCCAGTAGATGGTCATCCCATTCGAGGTGACCAGATCATCAATATTTTGAATTAACTTCCCATGTTTCACGGGTTTGTTATTAGCACATAGCATGCCTCTGGTTTTCCAGTTAGGTGCTCCACGAACCCGTTCCGTACATAATCTGAATCTGTGATTATGACCAGTTCGTGGAGTTGATGTTGGACAGCAGTGAGGATGGCTCGATGCACAGCCATCAACTCTGCCACTTGACTACTTCGGGGACCAATCTTGTACCCAGTCGAGGGTTCTGGGGACTCATTCACCCATGCATTCCCTACGCCGGCCACAAGTTCTTTCTCCGCGTTGTTGTCAACATGGTAAGAGCATCCACATAGACAGTGGGCATTCCCTCACACTTGTCTTCTTCAAAGACTTTATGTGGAGAATTGAGGTATGCCTCCATGTTGACCTTGATTTTTAGACTTTCGCCCTCGAGACAGTTTTCTCTGGCACAATCATGCAAGTCAGCCAGACCTTGCGCGAGGGGACTCTTCTTGTTTTGGCCATATCTGACCTCCACAGGAACGCCTTGCATTGACAGAATCCAGGAAGTAATTTGGGAATTACTCACATTTCCGGCCCGGATTCTGTCACTTTGGAGATATTGCAGAGGCTGGTGTGGAGTCTCCACTATGATGTGTTCCCCCTGGATAGACGGGCGGTAATTCATAAATGCCCACACCATTGCCTGGAGTGCCTTCTTATCAATCGTTTAATTTTTCCTCTACAGACGATAAAGTCTTACTCGCATAGGAGATTACTTTAATGACCTTGTCATGCTTTTGGTATAATACTGCAGTCAAGCATGTATTAGAGAACCCTGTCTCCAAGAAGAACTCCTTGTTTCTGACAGGGTAAGCTAGGCACGGTGCTTGTGAGAGGCTTCTTTTGAGTTGTCTTACTGCCTCGGATCGTTCTGGACCCCATTCCCACCTGACCCCCCCTTCAAAAGATGAATCAGGGGTCTGGTGATCTCTGCGTAGCCCTCAATGAACCTTCTGCTGTAATTAGTCAGTCCAAGGAGGCTCCTTAGTTCCCGCAGAGTTGTGGGGTCCTTCAGTTTCTGGAGTGCTTCCACTTTCTTTTCCTGGGGACAGAGACCCTGAGGAGTAATCTCATGCCCCAAGAAATTAACACGGGTTCTACACCACTGTCCTTTCTGAAAGGAAAGTTTTGCTCCGGCGGCCCTCAACTGTGTCAGGACATAACAGATCTCCGCTATGTGTTCCTCGACAGTTGAGCTTTTAATGAGTACATCATCTACATAAGCCAGGTTACCCCTCTCACCCAGGTTGGGCATGACCATATGCAGAAAAATGTTGAACTCATTGCCGGAGTTGATTTATCCGAAGGGAGTCCGGGTCCATGTGTACTGCTGGCCCCCAAAGGTAAAAGCCAGCTTGTATTGGTCCTCCCTACTGACAGGTACAGTCCAGTATCCATTGGTCAGGTCTATTGCAGTGAATACCTGTGACCCCTGGATCTGGGCCAGCCCTTGGTCAATGTAGGGAAGAGGCCATCGGGAAGTATGGACCCGTTTGTTGAGCTCCCTAAGGTCGGCGCAGAGTCTCCACTGGCCGTTTCGCTTCAATATCCCCGGCACCGAATTATTGAAGGTGCTGTGGACTGGACGGATTATCCCACGGGACACAAGGTTCTTAATGATTTCAGTAAAGGGACTCCATTGATGCGAGAGGCAAGCGATATTGCTTCACAAACACTGGAGTCATACCAGGGACCATGGGAATTGTTGTAGTGTGGATGTCAGTGCGACCACAGTAATATGAGTCCACCGCAAAGAGATCTTGAAAATCCAAGAAAACTTGTTTCAACTTTTGCTTCTGCTCCAGAGTCTCACAGGCATCAGCTAGGTTGAGTCTCTCTTCAAACATCTGCCTGAAGCCTGGAAAGACTTCTGGTTTTGCTATCTCAGCGGCCTCCTCCAGCTGGGTAGAGAAGTCCCTGGTCAGAGTGATGATTTGGACTGGTGGCTTCAGGTGGGAAAGGCAGCCCTCATGGACCTGGAACATCACCTCATCCCTTCTGAAGTCACAAGTCACATCTTCCTTACCATAAGGGCAGGAAGTGTACACCAGGAAGTTCCCCCCATGCCGGGTAAAGATCCTGTCTGGTGTTGTGTTGTCATCACTGTCACTGTCAAAACTGTCCTTGGGGATTGGTCCTAACAGTTAATTTCCTACATCAATGGAAAATTGTCGGTCATCAACTGCCATTCCAATAATGGTGCCTGCGGCTAGAGTGATACTCTTTAAGTCGCTGTTATCCACCTCTATTGGAATGGTGTCATGTTCTATATTGACTAATGTTGTTGGGTTTACCCCAACCCTTGCTGTTGGAGAGAAGCATTTAGATGAATATAAGTATCAGGGTTTTTCAATTTCTGTCCTCTTTTAACTTTCACTTCCAGGGAGAATTGTCCGGTCCTTTCTGGGATGATGACTTCCTCTCCAATTTGAATTTCAACTGCATAAGGTAGCAATTGAGTTGACCAAAATACTTTCTCTGGATCATCAAAGCCCATGGGATTATCCGCTAATCGGGACCAAGCTTTGAAGTTTATTAGGTCCAAACTAATGGCAAAGCGATTGAGAATGTCACTGCCTAAGTAAAAGGCGGCAGAGACGTCTCGCACGACCCAACAATTATGGACTATGCTCTTGTTGCCAAGGGAGATTTTGAGCATACACCTGCTTGGCAGGAGATGTTTGGAATTGGGGGTTTCCAGATCCAATTCCCATTTGTCTATCAGTTTGAATGTGGGAATGGCTGGATCTTTTGGGAGTTGGTGGAACATGGCTTCGCTGATGAAGCTCTTACCGTTGTTCACACACACTTGGGCAGGAACAGAGTCCTTCCCTTTATTTAACTGAATTGGGATGAACAACTGCTCTCCGATTTGCTGAATATCAGCCAGGCTCTGAGCTGATTTCACATCTTTCTGGACTATAGGAGTGGGAATGTCTGATTGTGGATTGGTAAAGAATTTCAGAGTGTTTCCTTCCAGGGTGGAATACCACCTCAAACTGGAAGGAAGGTTGATTTTCAGAAATAGAGAGGACCCCCCATCACCAGTTTGTTGTCCTACTGCTATTACTGTCACATCTGGAATTTGGTTGTTCTGGAAGTGAAATTCTACTTGGTCAGGTTTTTGTTCAACCATTTGGCATGTGCCGTTTAAACTAACATGGTTGACACTCTGTTTCAATTTTATTGGTCGGCTAGTCTGGGTTCAGAGGACCTTGTTTACACAATCTATTAGGGGTGACAACCTTCTAAGGAGGTCATTCCCTTGTAAACAAGGGGTGCCCTCTGGAGTCACTACTATGACCGGGTGTTTCACCTTGTGTCGCCCAATTTTAATGTCCAAATCCGCAGTCCCCTCGACGGGAATTTCCTTCCCATCAAAGTTCTGAAGTTGTCCAGGAAGAGAAGTGAGAGGAATTTGGTAATTCTCCCCCCTTCCTGAATTTAGTTAATCAAAGGCCTTTTTGGACAGAAGGGTAGTTTGGGATCCAGTGTCCACCAGTGCCAAAATTGTACCCTGCCCCTGTACTTGAACCAGGGCATAGTATCTTCCCTCCTTCTCCGCAAGGGGGCACAGATAATGCACATTTTTGGACAACTGGTGGGCTAGTTTTTTAGTTTTGGACATACAAAGAGAAGAGATTTGGGCAGAATTCTGTGGAGAGTCTTGGGAATCTGAAAGAAAAAGTTGGCAACTGGAGATAGGAGAGGTTTTGAGTTCCCCTGGTTCCGGTTCTGGCCCCTCCCCCCCTTTTTGGAGGCAGTCACCAGGATGGGTTTGAACCAGGGGATTTTCTTGCTGTTGGTTCTGGGATGGGAGATGGGCGGCGCTAGCTCAGTCCCCCCATCTACCCAGTCTGGATGTGAATCCCTTGGGACCCATTTTTCTTTGGGAGGAATTCCCCCATCTCTGAAGGAGAAGATCCTTTTCCCAGGATCCTCTGAGGATCCCTCTCCTTCAAATTGGAAGATTTTTACCTCCTCCACAAAATGGGTCTGTTTGGGTCCTTTGTTTCTCCTACCCCCCCCTTTGCTTCTTGGGTGGCAAGCTTTTAGGGGTAGGAGATTTTGTTTCCGGTTCCTGGGTTTTCAGGTGCTGTTTACAAGTGGAGAAGGAAGCTTCCTCCAAGGCTTTACACCTCCCTTCCCCTTGTGCCTCCTCCCTGGGAACTGGTGAGTTGTCGGGGTGCTGCCCCCGTCATTGTTCTGGAGCACCAGGTCCAGAGTTGGAGGCATTCTGTGCCGGCATGCCAATCTGAGGGTTCTGCTGAGCCCTCAGCACGCGACCCAGGTCCTGGGCCATGTTTTGGACCTGGCGCTCAAGCTGGGAAACCCTCTCAGGCTGATACGGGGTTCTGTTTTCTCCCCTGGCTGATCCCGGGAAGTGTAACTATCCCTTCTCTGGTAGTACCCCGGGTTAGGAAGATTTGGGTACCCCTCCACCCTTGGCCTCCCCTCTCTTAGGTTGTCTGGGCTCAGGAAAGTGGGGAAAGAAGGATGGATTATTTTGGGGTTGGAAGTTCTGTGGGTACCTGGAGAAATAGTTCTGCCCAGGATTTGGGGAATTTCTGCCCTCCTGGGGGAAGTTAGGAGGGAAGTTCCCTGGGTTAGGTGCTTGGTTGGATCCCCCCCCTTGGGCTGGAGGAGTCCACACATAACCCAGGATGGGTTTGTTTCCCTTGTAGCGGGGACTTACATAGTCAGGGGAGTGAGGGATCCCATTTGTGGGAGTACCTCCTTGACTCCCTGTCTGTGACTGGCCCGAGGGCCTTCTGGGCTTGGAATTATTCTGTGCAGGCAGGATTTTAGGCCCCCCCATCTCCAAATCTAAAATGGGGGCAACCTTTACCTCTGCCACCTTAGCAGCGGCAGGGGTGCTGGTTGGTTTGGGGCTTTTCTGAGCATTATTTTTATTTTCTATGGGCTTCTGCACCTCATAGATTCGGGTGGCCTGTTCAATGAGCCAGTCTAGTGACCTTTTCTCATGAAAATCTCTCACTAGCTGGGTCATGATGTATTTCGGCAGCGCATGGAAAAACGTATGAACGAACAAATTCTTTACTGTCTGTGCGCACCCTTTTGGTAGTCTGCGCAAAGGCAAGCTTCAACTCCTGCACAAATTCTTGTGGGGCCTGATCCTCCCCACATTGTAAATTGTAGGCTGCCTTGCAAGCCTCTTGGGGATTTCTATGAACAGAAAAATGCTTTAGGATGGCCGCCCTATACTTGAATGATTTTGGTCCCCAGCCCCGCAAAGAACCTGGAGTATTCTGGGGAGAATGTCCATTTTACGTACTGAATGCAGCTACTGCTGCCTTTCAAATGGAAAGTCTCCATCATTTGCTCAACGAGCTCTAAGTGTTCCCACACAGAATACTTGGCGTTCTTGTGATAAGGCGTGATGACATCCTTATTGCCTTAATCTGTTTTAAGGGGTCCT
Organism: Ambystoma mexicanum; assembly: GCF_040938575.1. Taxonomy (NCBI): domain Eukaryota; kingdom Metazoa; phylum Chordata; class Amphibia; order Caudata; family Ambystomatidae; genus Ambystoma; species Ambystoma mexicanum. The sequence goes on along the minus strand of NC_090934.1, from coordinate 337,459,983 downwards.
TAAGCAAGGCCCTTTTTTGCCTTATTGGCCTTCTTGGTTCAGGTAACCCTGGTCCATTCATCCTCTGACTCAGAGGCACAGCTCCCAGATGTGCCCGTCTGATCTTCTAGGTTTTCCCAGATTCTGCGAGCCTGGGAATGGCTGGCGGAATGTGGGGACCTAGTCTCCTGTGTCCTGGGACGCTCAGAGGAGTCTTCTGATTCCTCCTTGCTCCCAGGATTTGATGGGTCCCCCCCCCCCACTGACCTAACTGGGCAGAGGTTTTTACGATGCCCTTAGTGGGGCTACTCTCCTGGGGTTCCCCACTAAATTGCACTGTACTTGGGTGCCCATACCCAGATGCCCGCCCATCCATTCCGGGGAGGTACTGGCCTATGAGCCTCATACTTCTGACTGGATAGTCATCTGCCATCCCCGTGGCTCTGGGCTCATGTGCACCAGGAGACATGGGGGTGGCAGAGTCCAGGGACTGGGAGACATGAAGGCCTCTGGTACGAGGGCTCCTGAGGTTATGCCCAGGTGTTTTCCTTTCCCAGCGAACCTCATCTCTATCAGCCCCTGCTCCCTGTTGCCATGCAAGAGCCTGAGCTTTCTGTTCCTCAATCAAGGCCTTACTAGACTCTATCAGTCTCTCTTGCATGGCTGCCTGTCGCTGGAGCCTATCATCGTGCTGACAGAGAGCCTCATTCTCTCTCTGTGCTTCCTGGTTTGTCTTGAAGTACTGGGCCAGTCTTTGCTGCAGGAGGGTTACCTCCTGAGTCCCGTCTCTACTGGCCTGCTCCTTTCTTGCCAGAGAATCATCCACCCTCCTGGGGTGTTCTAACAGGTTTTGATGCTCTTTTTGGAGGTCACCCAGTCCCGGGAGGGCCAGGTGATTTTCTTCCAGCTTCCCTTTTAAGTTACAGACTTCCTGGCCTAAGGTATCCCTTTCCTGAGCAAGAGCCTGCCTCTGCGCTGCACGGTCATCCCTCTGTCTTTGAAGGGCACCAGCTTTCTGGCGCTCTTCCTCAAATTCTGCCTTGGTGTCCAGGTCTTTCAGAAATAATTTGTTGCTCTCTGCCTTTTCTCTGCCTAGGTGGCTTTGCAGGGTGACTACCTGCTCTGCGCATGCCCTATTGAAGTCCAGTTGTTGCTCCAGCTTTTTTTGGCTCTGCAGTAGGGAGACCAAACCTTCTTGATACTCCTTCTGCAAGGCCAGAATTCTGGTATCCTGGTCTGCCCTTTCCTGTTGCAGGATACACATGTCCTCTTTTATTTTAATTAGATACTGCCTACTTTTGTTTTCTGACTCCTGGCTCCTCTGCAGCCTCTGCTCAGAAGAGTGCAGATCAGATTGGGCCTTCTCTAATGCCATCAGTTGCCTACTTGCCAGATCTTGCCTTCAGCACATTTGTCCTGTATGGCTCCCATATATAAATATAAATATGCCACTATCCTGGCAATCTTGTTGTGCTCATCCTTGGCCTTAGGGGACATATATAGTTCATTCAGGGCCACATGTAAGGGACCCTGATCTCTCCAGAAATCTAACCCAGTTGCAGTGATCTGTTGTGTGATTGCCTGCAACCACACATTCTGGTCGTGCTTAGTCCACTCATCTCTCACAAATAGCTTATGTAAAAGGTGTTCTCTAGCTATCTTGATGTCTACCAATGTCGCCATTCTGGAAATTGATTTCCTTCCTGACTTACAGAAGTTTATTATTTTATTTTGCAAAACAGACCATTTCCTGAGAGTGTTCCTTTTTGAGGGGTGCTTTTACAGCATAACACAGCATGGTAGCCCAACAGGATTTATGTATCCTATTAGTTAGCACACTGTATTAAGCTGCACAAGTGGTAGATCTAATCCAGAGGTCCCGCTACAAGCCCCCAATTTGTAAGTGACTTCAATCCAGCAGTCCAACCAAGTCAATGCTTAGTATGGGATGCCCAATGGAAGCCCTTATTTAAATATTTTTATGTCAAAAGTTCTTTAAATCTGGATGATGAATCCTTATATAACGCCCCTCTCTTTGAATCTCCCCGACCTCACTGAGCCAAGAAGTAGGTTTGTTTGGCAAATTAAAAGGTTTATTTGAAGAATTGAACAATATATATATCACACTTTTATGAATTGAATAATATCTGAATAGCACACTTATAAATATGAACGTAATCAGCAATGGGTAATATTACTATATCAACAATCTCTTTAATCAGTTAGGAGTAGGAATAGGAGAATAATGTAGCAGAGAATACTTTATATGAATTCAAGGAAATGCAATAATAGGAAAGAATGCATCACAGAAATAAACTTGATATGATTTCAATCAAAAGATAATATGATCAACCCCTGTTGTGACTCACTCCCCTCACTATGCAATATGAAGAGATGGAAATGAGGGCACACAGGTTTCAGGAATATTAATCAACAATGCAGTTCAATTCCAGTTCCCCCAGCAAGCTTAGAGAAAACAGGTATGTTTTTTAAAACAGGCAAAAATACTTTTGAATGTGATTGTAATGAATGGGAAAAATATGCTAAAATGATTTTAATTCACTAAAGGAGATTCAGGATAAGTGAGAATTACTTTGGATTGGTTCAGGTCAACACTAGCAAATATTCATGAATGAGTATCAGATTGAAAACGAATTTCAGCAGTTGAAAACAAGAACAGCTATTTTGACATGTGTAAATTGCAATTCGCAGCAACTTTTCCGGATAGCGGGAAACGCGATTACGGAATTGAAATTGGTTGGAAAGCTTAGGATCTCAGCTTTAAAATGACAGTTACATTTCGGTTCTAGGATGTGCGGTTCAAGTTACAGAGGTTTTTGTGAAGGTAGATTTTTCAGAAACAGAATCAATATTTAAAAAATGACAGATGCGCTTTAAAGATTTACCAACAAGGATAGGCTTATACTAAGGAGCTATGAAGAAGCAAGACACTCAACGGCAGCCACCAGAACAGCAGCGCCTCCGCTCTGATCTCTGTCCGTCAAAACACTTGTCCCTCTTCAGAAAAATATCAGCGCAAAGATGATTATTGCTACAATTCTCACAGACAATATAATGAGAAGAATTCGGGATGGACACAAGATTCTATAATGCATTTCTAGACAGGTTGAGAGGGATGGAATAGAATTACTTTAAACTAAAAGATTGATTCTGTACAGTTCTAGACTGGATACTCACTCCTATGGCTTTTGGAATGGAGTGGGCCCCGTCAAATATCTGGTTAAGGGTTTGGCTGGGAGTCTCTCTCGCCACCGGACAGGTCTCTGGCACTCTGGTCTCAGCACGGCACTGCGGTCTGCGCGGCCTCTTGGACTGGATCTGATGGGTTCTGGGTTACAGCTCTGCTCTGCGGGTCTGGATCTTGGTTCTAGCACAGGGTTCTTGGCTAGAATAGCAAAACAGCACAGCACGGCTGTTGAATATGAGAGCCCCTTGGAAGTTTAGGGGTTAGAATCAGGTTGCAAAAGATTCTGAGGCCCCTGAAAAAGGTTCAGCTTGCGGTTTAGGCCTCTCTGCTTCAAGGTTCTAGAGTTTGGTTCTAGAGTTTGGTTCTGGAGTCTGGTTTCTGGATCTATGTTTGGATCTTCCTGCAGGGTGCTTCGCAAAGAAATCAATTGAGTAGTGGAAAAGTGTGTGTCCTGCCAGTCCTCCGCAGTCCCTATTTATGTATTTCCAAAGTGGGTGGGGAGGCTGATTCTACAATGCCCAACCCTCTAAGGATCTGATAGGTTAGAGGATTCCCTGTCCCCTGATTGGAGAAAGGATCGGCGTGTCATCCTGTGTTATCTTTATGGCTTGGGGAAAAACACTCCCCTTTGTCTCTGTACAGTATATCTTATTTTTCATAAAACACATATTTACAATATAGACAACTTGTTAATACTACATGAATTACATGACAGATTAATTAAGGTACATTTCTGTTCAACTCTCATCTTCCTAAGTGCTTTGGATCAGAAATGACCACTTTTCAATATTATTTCTGCACCAATTTTTAGACATGCATGCATCCCCCCCACCTGGGCACAGTTCTGTAATTTTTTATGTTCATATCATAAACACAGTGGCTACAATGTGAATAATTCCGGGGTTTGCTCTCAGAACATCGCACGGAGTCCAACTTAGTCTTAAACTATGAGCAAATTTTTCATTTTTACAATCTCAAAGTTCCACAGTTTTGTCAATTCAGTGCAATTTGTTATAAGCATTTTTCTAAAACATACATTTGCTGTGCTATCTGAATCCACACAATGGTTTGTGTCCGCCTCCAAGGTCTGGGCTGACTCAGAGGTCACATGTCTCTCCTTCCTGGCAGCAGATTGTTGTCAGTCACACCCGAATTAGCATTTTCTATTCAGCCCAAGGATTCCTTTGTCTGCACAGAGAGCAACAGGCCAGGGTGCCACTCCCAGTTCCTTTTGACACCAGCCTGTCAATCTCTTAACCAAGGGCAGGGGGGAAGTCTCCTTTGTCCAGGGAGATGGTGTGGAGTTCGTTTCAACACAGTCTGGGAAACTTTTAACTCTGAAACCCAATGTCCAAAAACTGTCTTTATCTTATAATATAACTCACATTTTTCACAAATACATCAAAACATTTCTTGCTTCAAGCCTTTTCAGAATATAGTTTTAAATTGTATCCACCTCTTAGCAAGTCTTTCTTTGGCATAGTTTGGGCTCAATGTACAACTTTACACAAAATGGTTTTAAAACGCTGGCTTCTGGTAGAGGTGAGTAACAGTATTACACCCATTTTTGACAGGTTTCTTCCAGCAAGAAATCCTCAAAAGTGGACTTTGTTCAGATATAGATACACTTCTGTGGACTCTATATTTATGTAGATTCTTGCGGGAGAATGATGTTGACCACCCAACAAGGAGGTTGGATCTTTTTGGGTGGTTTGTGAGCCATGATTTCTGCAAATTTGACACCAAATAAAAACGGATTTTTGAAACCACTCTGTTTCTTCTGCAATGATTTTGCTCTCTGAGCAGCCAAATGATGGGTTTTGGCAGTGGTCTCCTGTGTTACCACTGACATAGGCAAAAGTATATGGTGGCCTATTTTTCAGGTTTTCACTGCGCACTTTCTGGTGATTTCTGGCGAGCAGCATGCTTTCCGGCGGCCATTATGATGTTTCTGCTGCCAGCAATGCACAGTGATGTTGCAGGGCTTGGATTAGTGGGTTAAGACATCCCACAAGATGGAACATGACATGTTCCACTTTGGAACCATCCAAATAAAAATCAATCTTTACAACACAAACAATATAGCACCAATATGCACCTGAGAAAATATATTCGAGTAACACTTGTGATAAACAACAGACACTAAAAATAACATATTTCTGTCAAACTTCCAACTACTACCAAAGCATTATTATGTACATCAAAAACAGCACAGATATCTGTTCTAAGGGTAAACCGTAATGATAATGGAGTAAAACACAAAAAGTATGACCTGATGTATGCTCATCACAAATGCATTATATGCTCATTAAGAGTGAAATGTTTAGTCCTCAAACCTAATAATATCTAACAAAATATGTATGATTGCATTCCCAATGTGTGCTAATTTGAACACCATTGAACCCAAACATGTATGAGAGTTTATTTGTAGAATTTAAAGCCAAAACATACCAATGCACCCTTGGTCAATTATCTAACAGAATGTAATGAAAAGTTGTGCACAATGCGATACATGCATAACAATATGTAATATATTCAATGTGTTTAACTACCACAATACGTCCTGTACCTAATGCCCATTGTTTATCTATGACGTCTTGGCATGTCATGACGCGAGAAAGGAATACATCATTTTCAAGATGGTTGCACTCTGGAACACACAGGGAACACCGCCATCCTGATATAACGTGTAGAAGGTAAGATAAACAGATTTAAAAATAAGGTATTTGAGACTCTGGGCCTCATTACGAGGTCAGCAGTAGAATCCGCCGGTAGGCAGCGGGCTATCGACAACCGCATTTCTGCTGCCCGATATCCCGGTGCCACCAGGATATCATGAGCAGCAGCAGAACAGTAAGGGACAGCAGAAGGGGAGCGGTAGAGCCAGTAGAACTCGGGCTCCGAAACCTCTTGCCTGCACTGTTAGCTTTAATACAGAGCGCATAGTTTTCAGCCTTTGCAGTTTTCACGTCCAATTAACTTACACAAGTAAGGAAATCCAATTAGTAGATTCACCAGCGGAGCACATCAATATTGTCACTGCAGGACAGGACTGCACAGTACACATCTACACACTTCTCTGGGTTTTTAAAGAGACAGATCAGGTGAAGAGCGTTGCAAATCCAATCAGGAAATAAAGTAGAGCACCAACAGGTATGCATAGCTATTCATCCTGCACGACTGCGCAGTACACTGCGCCACACTTCCTCATGCCTGGTAGTACCAATAAACAAAAGAAAAAAACTATCAAGCAGCCCCAAAGCAAAAATGGAAAGCTAGGAAAGGAAGGCCCACTGGCTGAACTGGCAATAGTGGATGAAATCAGTCCTGGGAATTCCCGTGTATTGCATCTATTATTGACGAACTGAGCAGCAGTCAGCCAGTGTGTTTGCAGGGTGGCTCAGGAAATTCAGTTTCTGTATCTTTTGATCCAATGGGTTCCAGCACACTGTGTGACGGTGACGCGGAATCAGCTGCTGAGCCTAGTGCAAACATACATACAGATCATATTTCATATTTTGCCCAGCATCTTAACAGACTTTCGACAGCCTTCTTGGGACTGAAGGATGCTCCAAGGCTGCTGACAGACAGGTGTGAAAAGGATGCAGGGAAGATGCATTCCTGCCTGTGGGTGATTAGCTCACTGACTAAGTCACTGTCTGACCTTGTGGCAAGGCATGTCATCACAATCATGGATATAGATGCCCGCTCAGGGCTCGACCCTGCCAGCAACTCTGTTAGTAATTCAGTGGAGAAAATTGCCAGGCAAAGTAGGGAAATTTCATCATCCAAGTCTGAGCTGGGCCACTTAGTATGCGCTGGCGAGGCCGTAACATTCATGGGGTAGAAGACTATAAACGGTCAAAGAACTATATCTACACAGGTTGAAAGCTTGGCTAAGACGAAAAACAAGCGGCCAAGCTCTCGACCTGCTGTTAAAACAGGTATTGGAACTTTGGATAACCAGGACATAGTGAAGCGTGCCGCCTGTGAAAATGTTACGCTGAATCCTGAGGCCACTCAGTGCACTTCATGTGGTGGTGCAGAGGTGGCAACTATAAAGGATGATGTCTTGAGCGGTTGGCGAGATGCAAACTTAATGTGTTGTTTTGAAGGCCTAACGCATGGCAGTACAAATGTCTATAAAAGGGCTTTAGCAAAAGGCCTATCGGAAGTGCTGGGGCTGAATGATATGTAATTCAAGCTGTTTCCTATGGCTCGTATCATATCAGATGGTATGTTTTGCAAGGGCCGTAATGTTTGTTTTCCCTTTGATAATACAAACTTCTGCCTGTGTAATTTAAACTGTTGAAATGCCTTGGCAACGATGGGCATCAAGGTATTTGAGGACACCAAGGCTGACATAAGTCACCTTCATGATTCTTGGAATCTCTGGTATGAGGTAGGAGAGGGGGAGGTGGTATTTTAAAACCACCCACTTCTCACCCTGGAATTCCAGACCAGGTAACAACAATAAGTCCACTATTGACCTCAGCCATCCTATTATTGTTCTGACAAGACCAGAAATGGAGCAGAGGCTGAGGCAGGCCACCCCAGCGAGCTTCCAAGTTTCTAGGCAGGCATGGGAGAAGGTGTATGCCTTTGCCACACAAGCCTCACCTTTGAAGCAACTTTTGGGAACATGGGAACAAAACAAAACAAACAAACATGGGCCAACAACTGAGAGGGAGATCTGGCATGGCCTAGCAGGGGGGCAAGAGTTTGGTGGCCTGTCTAACGTTTTGTCTGACCAATCCCAAGCTCTCCAGCAAGTCGAAACATTGGTAATTCTTTCATGGAATGTGGCTGGCATTAAATCCAGACTGGGTACCCCAGAGACCCTACAACTTGTTGAGAGGGCTGACATCGTCCCATTACAGGAGACATGGGCAGTGGGAGATGTACTGATTGATGGGTTTGTGGCCTAACGTGTGGCCGCGCAAGAAAAACTCACGGGACGCTGGCACAGTGGTTTGTGCATTGTGGTCAAGCCACATATTGTCAGCGAACTCTTTACGTTTGCAGGTGGTGAGAATTCGTTGGGTGGGCGGGAATTATGTTCTGGTGGTCAACCTTTACAATAGTTTGCCAAGAGCTGCCTCTCGGTATTAGCTTCCATAATGGAGGGTTTGGTTATCTGGGCTGCCGTGAATTATGTTTTTCTCATCCCGGGGTGTGGGGGCAGAAATTTTAACACTAAGTTGGGTGGTGGCTCGAGAACTGCCTTGTTTGACTCTTGTGAGGATTACCTGGCAGGGATATTGACCCCCATCACGAGGGATCCCTGAATTTGTGTGGAGAAGCTCAGGTTATGGAAGCTCCCCTATGATTGGGGGTGAACTGGGCCAATGGTCGTTTTTCACATGATATCCCGGGCAATCTCACCTTCTCATCAGCTTTGGGGCATTCTACGATCGACTACATATGTGTCCCAGTAACATTTTGGCATTGTGTTGTTGGGTTGAAGGTGCAGGGCGATATATGTAGTGATCAGTTCCCTGCTAGGCTTGAGTTCAAATTGCAGGGTAAGCATGTATTGTTGGGTCTGTCCTATGGCCGTAGGTGTTCCCTGATGGCCAAAGGCATAGACTAAAATGGCAGTTAGCGAACCGAGAGAGTTTGCAGAAGATTATTGTTATAAATAACTTGCTTGTTGGCTTTTTGTGTTTGTTTAGATCAGAGCACCATCATGGCTTATTTTCCGTCACTTTTATCCAATCTTTCAAGGAATTCACAAGGAAGGCTGGTAAGGTTAAGGTCAAGTGGCAACCAGGTTGGTTTAAATACGACTGTACGAAATCTAAGTCTAACTTGCTTGATACCTTGAATAACCCCCTGTCCACCATGCGAGATATAGTTACTGCCCGGGCCACCTATAAGAAGGTTATTGCCCATAGGAAAAACAAAATCCAAGAAGAGACATTGGAGGAGTGGGTTAACTCTTAAGTCTCAAATGATACCAAACTCTTCTGGGATACAGCAAATAATGGGCAATTCTATAAATGTAAGTCAAGAGGCACAGATGATATGGTTTCTGATCAGGCATGGGTATCCCACATTATAAAGTATTGGTCGACCGGATGTGGTTTCTGAACGGCCACAAATCATGGACCCCTTGCAGCCATCATCCTTAACAGAAGAAAAAGTATTTTTTCTCCCCTATTCAGCTGGGGTTCAGACCAGGCTTTGGAACTGCTGAGCAGGCCCTGAATCTCTATCTGAGGGTGGCTCATTCACTCTACATTATGGCAGAGCCAATTTTTCTTGCCTTCTTGGATCTGAGCACCGCATTTGACAAGGTTAATCGTGATAAGATTTGGTGTGTGCTCAGATCCATGAATTGCCCAGGCACCCTGGTAGATCTTTTGGAGAGATTGCATCTGTCAACAATGGCTTGTGTGAGGATTGGGGTATGCGGATGTTGTACTGCTTTTTTCAGGTGGAGTGTGGAGTGTGCCAGGGTTGTGTGCTGGCCTCCCTGCTCTTCTGCCTGTATATAAATGGTCTATATGACCATTTACTCAAATTGACACTGGATAACCCTAGGTTGGACAACAGGCTTTTGCCACTGCTGGTCAATACAGACGATATGGTCTTGCTGGCCTGTACCCCAAGAGCCTTGCAGTGTCTTATTGATGATTGTTCTATATTCATGGACTCCCTGGACCTAAAGGTTAACGCCCAGAAATCGTCTGTCATGGTTTGTAGTAGGGGGAAGCATCTACCCAAATTCCAGGCCATGTTTAGCAAGGGTGTGTCAAAGCCCAGAGTGGATAGTTTTGATTACCTGGGTGTTAGAATTTCATCGAATTTTAGCGATGAAACCCATGTAAATAAGCAGACTGCAAGATGTAAACAGGAAATTTGGGGGTGGCTAGAGCTATGGACATGTTTAAAACAAGACCTGTTGAGCTGGTGCTCAAAGTATATAATGTCAAAGCTACCTCTGTTGGTAAGCATGGCATGGAGATGTGGGGTTATGGCAAGACTGAGCACATACAGGTGGTAGAGAACATCTTCTTTAAAAAATTGTTGGGACTTCCTCGACTGGCTCCAAATTTTGCAATGCACCAGTAATTGGGCTACAGGTTACTTAGTTATCTAATTGCAGCCCAGGGTTGCCAGTCATTTGGTCGAAAACAATTGGTCGACTGGACAACTGGCCGAATCAATTTGGTCGAAAACCAAATGGTCGAATTTTTTTATTTTTACCCCTTTTTTTTTGGAGGGGGTCCCCCCCTAACCCCCTTTTTTTCTTTCTTTTTTTTTTTTCTACACGGAAACCCACAAAAGACATATATAAATAAAAATAAAAAAATTCGACCATTTGGTTTTCGACCAAATGACGTCGACCAAATTGCAGTCGACCAGTTTGTAGTCGACCAAATGACTGGACACCGCAGCCCAGCATGTAAGTCATTGGCTCAGAGTTTGAGTCAACAGCAAGCTGCTCTGACACATGTTGTCAAATATGTTAGCGAGAGGATTGTAAAATTCTTAAAATCAGATACCAAGTTAGAGGTCAGTTTTTACAAGGGTGTATTCATTCTGATTATAATCAGCCGACACGTGTTTCGACCACACCAGTCGTCCTTAAGACTGTCTAGATCAAATTTAATACACAGTATTGGTAATGTGTGAATTTAAGAAAACAACAAATCAGCATCCAAAACATAAGACATATTGCCATCATATGATTAAGGAATCGAAAAAACAAGATACAGAACATAAACATGAATTGGTTTGATAACAAAAAAGGGGTAATCTTTAGAAAGAATGGGAAAACAATAAGATGCCTAATGTGGCCAGTTGATTCCATAGTGAGTAAACAAAATTAAGACATAATAGTAGATTTGATTAATGTGAGGAAAGGGAAACACCGATTTGTTTAATGTGGTATTAGTACTGCCTATGAGTAAAGGCACCTGGTTAGCATGCACCAAGTAGTCCACGCATGAGAACTCTGATACATTTGAAGTTAATGAAGATTTTGAGCCAAAGAAGAAAAACTAAAGAATTAGAAGGAAAAGGTAGGATTCAGCTAATCTGGATAGTTCGGTTGTGATGAGCACAGCGTGGCAGGTCGCAGGCCATTCAATTGCCTCCCAGTATCTATAAATGACATTCCTGCTACATCAATGGGCACAGAGTTTGTGATCGAGTTCGTCAAACTCCAAAATCAATATAATACCTCCTCAAACCTGTGGTTCTCAGAGTGCAAACTGCAGAGCTCAAAGTAACATCTTAAAATGTACCAGAATTGTTTCTACTAGTGGAATTAAGAGCAGTAACTTTAGCAGCTAAACCTTTTGAAGTAACTGCAATGTTTGCTCTGGATGACATTATTCATTTAAATCGCTATTTTAGCACTGCTAAGAGAGCCTTTTTCTCTGCAGACTCTACAAAAGACATTGAATATGTGGAGTTATAGACACAAATGACGAGAAATAGTCCATTGATCACTGCTTGTCTTCCCATGTCGTGGATTATATCCTATGTACACAAAAGAGAACAATAACATATCTGATTGGTGATGTGTGCCCCACTCTCAAAACAAACAAACAAACAAACAAACAAAATACACATTCAAAACCACAAAACTGTTATTTTATTAAAATAATTTGTATCACAAAACTAAAATGCTGAATCAAACACATAAAATGGAAATGACCATGCAGCATCCACTAGAGGATTATTACAAACTTTTACAAAAGAAAAGAATTTAACAAAAGAAAAAAACCCATATCGTGGTTGTCTCCAAACCAAACACATAGGCCGTAGCAGAGTTCAGAATTGGCCCAATTGTTTTTAGGCCAATTACCTTAGGCTATTAGCCACCAAATAAATACAGAAGAAAACACACAATCTTTAGGGTGAGCCCACAACATTACGAAGACATACTTGCCTAATTTAAATGTAAACACAATATGTGTACCACTTGCAAACTAATATAATCTCCTTTTCAATCTCTCCCTTGTGCTGTAAATGTCTCTCATGCACTATGATGTGATTTTCTATATTGGTATGGCCGCTCACCCGGTGATCTGTAGTGAATTGATCTTCAGTGATAATGGGTCAATGAATATGACTCATGATGTAAGAATGTTATAATACAAAATCCATTCTTTATGAACGTATACACGTCATCACATACACCCCCGCTTAATCATTCATCACTCTGTACTTGTCACACTCATGTTTGTATATGATGATCAATATTTGAATGACCAATGTATGCATGATAATGACTGCAGCCATGACAAAGACCTTTGTAATAGTCGAAACACGTGTTGGCACTCACAGTGATAATAAATATCTGATTGATATTAAGCTACAACGAGTGGACTATATATCTCTCATTACTATAGGACGCCTATAAACAAAGGATTCCACCAAGTGATATAACAAATGTGTAAAGCGCCAATTGTGTGGAAGTCCAATACAAACGCACACAATACTCATTTGGGGCAGAAGCGCATGCCCCTAAGAATTTCTGCAGCTAGCTGTCTTTAACCAAACACTGATATCCAAGGATGGACTCGGCGCAGTAATTAAATATTCCTGGTGCTCTCACCACTCTCGAAATGTGCATAATGAAGCACTCAAAATTTGCCTTAAACTAGTATGTTATGTTATTTTATGTCAATTGGTATCTGAAAATTGCACATCTGCTTTGGGGAGTGCAACCCTTGCCTACAATAGGCAGTGGGAATTGCAGTTTTTACCCTGGACATGCTGACACACTGGGACGCAGCTGTGGATGGTGGCAATAGTGGGCTGGAAGTTTCCCGCCCTGATATGTCCCAGGTGTGCTAGAAAATATTTGGGCGCTGGCACTTCTTTTTTTGCAAATTAGGCACTGATACAGAGTATGAGCAAGCAGAAAGGTAGGATTTGAGCCATTGCAGGGCTGAGCCTGAGAAGCCAAGCACAGAGAGAAGAGTAGGGTGATCAGCAGTGTCAACGGCCGTGGAAAGATCCAGAAGAATCATGATAAAGGAACGTTTATTGTGACAGAGAGAATAGAATTAGGAAATGCGAAGAAGAGCAGTGTCAGTGGAATCTGCAGGACGAAAGCAGGATTGAGTGGGAGGTAACTGACCATTAAACGTAAGGTGTGAAGTAATTTGAGATTAGGCAACTTTTTCCAGTAGCGTTGATAGGAACGGAATGAGGGGGGGTGGGATGAAAGTTAGATAGAGTAGAAGGATCCACATTGGGTTTCTTCAAAATGGGAAAAAGGGTGCATTTTTAAAGGAAGAAGGAAAGAGAGAAGTCCAAAACGAGGCATTGGTAATAGCAGTGAAGTAGGGTAATATCAAGGGACAGATTAGGGGAAAAGAGAGGCTTCGTCAGGATCAGGATGATAGCAGTGGGAGGAGCCTGTGGGAGTCCAATGTCCGGTAGAGGAGAAAAGGGGGGGAATATTGGTTTGCTGATCAGATGAGGGTGGGGTAAAGTGATAGGGAGAGGAGGGAACCTGAGAGAGTAAAAGCAAAGCGTCAAGATCTTAGAAGTAAAGTAGTTGGCAAAATCAGAGGCTAAGAGAATTGAAGAGGAGGAACGTTCTGGAGAAGGGGGAGAAAGAAGTTTATTATTGAGTTGGAAGAGATGGTGAGGGTGATGAGAAAGACAAACAATAAGTGAAAAAAAATAACGTTTTTTGTCAGAGTGATGAATCATAAGAAGAGCGGAGAGACAACAGATGGACGAGAGTCTCCTGAGAATTCTATTTTTTCCAGCAATGTTCGGCTTACCAAAGGGTTGAACGAAGTGAAAGGAGAGCAGGTTAATAGCCAGGGGTGGGAGGTGTTAGGGAGAATGCTCATAAATGTGCTAATTCCCTTCACCTTAGAGACCCCCAGCAACTTTGCTGGATTTTGAGGACTTGATTTCTTTACCTTGAAAGAGTGTGAGCCTTTTCTTCCACTCTTTCATGTATTTTGATGTGTGTTTTACATTTGTGTTCTTTGATTATGGAGTTTTAGATAACTCCATAGGCATAATCTTTTCATGTGTGTTACACAGCACCTTCAGTGCAGTGACACAGGGATGTCTTTTTAGACTTCCCAAAGGTTTAAATACTTTCTCTGGGATAAACTACTGTATCCCAGAGAATGTAAAGTGAAATTGACTTTACCAGTCCAAATTCATAGAGCCAGCACACACTATTTTACAATGGAGTGTTGGAGGGGTTACATAGTATCCCCTCTGTTTAAATACTCATATAGCAGTCAAATGCTACCCTTTCCTATTGAAAAGGCTGGTGGCAGTGGTTTTACAATGATTTTTCCCGACTGCGAACACCGGTAGCTTATAATCACGGGAGCCATGTTTTCCAAGATGGCGCCGTAATCCCCTTTGTTTAAACAGGTCCCGGTCATCTTTTTTCGCCATTCCTTTTTGGAAAGGTCCTTCTAGTGTTTGTCTCTGCATGCCAAACCAGGTTTGGTCCCTTTGTTCGTGTACTTTTGGTGGGCTTCAGGACTGAAGACCGCCTCTGGCGTCTGAGTGTCTGAGGTGGGCAGGAAGTGAGGGAGGTGCCTGTAACTCCCTGTGTTTAGTCTCCTAGGAGACCCAAATGCACTCTTGTATGATTGTCTGGCTGACTGTCCAGCAAGGACTGCCACCCTGCTGGGTGAGTGACAGCTAGGCTGGAATGAAAGGGAGAAAACTGTTTAAAAGGCAAGTCTCCAGGACTGGAAGGCAGAGTCGACCACTGGAACAAAAGAACCGAAGATGAGCTGAAAGAGGATGGCTGCTGCAACTCCTGGACCGTTGGTTTGCCCGGTGAAGCCCTGCTGCAGGTCCGAATTGCCAAACTCCATTCGACAGAGAAGCTCCTTCAAGGACGGCTTCTTCCTTTGAGTTGGTGGGAGCAATCAACTCGTAAAACACCTGGATACCACTCTCAAAGCTGGTTATGATTAACCAGGGAGAGGGACACCAGATTGTATTCTTGAATCTACAGCTACTGGAACTGAAGTGACTCCATCTTGTTTGCTTTCTTCAACGATCCCGTGCAGTGCAGGTGTCCCCCGACGTCCTCCCTCTTGTCCCCACGACTGAGGCTCAGGAACAGCAAGATCTGCAGGACCTGCCAGAACCACGACTTCAGCAACATTTGTTTTCTTCATATAAAGGTACTGTGCCAACCCGATTGAGAGAACGCCACTCTTGCGGTGAAAGCTTGTTACCCGACTTATGATTCCTTTTCGCCTAAACTACTTCTAAGAACTTTCGCAAAGACTTTACCGTTTGATACGGTTTGATACCAGAACTGCTCTTTCATATCCAGAACACTAGCCCATTGACTTTGGCCTAGCCTATTGACTTGAATTGAACTCTTCAGGTGAACTGAAACTATTTGCACTGCCTAAAAAGTATGTGATCTATTCTACTTACTTTTGTACTTTTTGCTCACTGCTAAATAACTGAACTGCCATTTGGCTCCTGTTTCAGGAGAGCTCAAACTGTCTAAAAACGTACAGTTTTGTATTGAAGTGTATGGGTATATAATATTAAGTTGCCTTCTTCTAGTGAAATGTTTTCTAAATGATTGTGTAATAAATGACTAAGTCTTTTTACCAAGAAACCTTGAGTATAAGTGTTTACTTGAACTACTGTGATTGAAAGTCCACTGTGTAACTACTTGTACCGCTCACATTCACTCTTGAGATAAGCCTGGCTGATCATCTCGCTACCAAAAACTGTGTGGTACAGACTTATACCAAAGGTTGGTTTAGCTAACACCTGTAGTCCTAATTGTGTGAAGTGGTCCCAGAGGGTACAAATGCACAAAAAGAAAACTATTCTAGAATCAGTTATTGTCACCTACCATTATAAATGGCACAAGAATAGTTATTATAACCCGGGGCTGGGGAGGCGGCCAATCAGGTTCCAGAGATTGTGGGCCGAAACCTGTAATTTCAGCCCACGTTTCACAGAACCCGCAGGCTGCCTCCCCCTGCATGCAGCATCCCGTTGAATGAATCAAAATACTTTTTTTTTAGTACCCCGGTTTATCGCTTTGCTCGGGATGATAACTTGGGCTGCCGGACCGTTACCCCCCCTGTTCCTGCCCTTGGAATGGGGAGTTAACGCTATATTACAATTCCTATCACCAAAGCATTTTCAAGATGGAGATAAACTGCCTGGCCGGGTATATTCTTAAATTCTTAAATATAAAATACCCAATAATCTGATCTGGTGAATGTATTAGTGAGATTTATATGAAATGTGCATGCAGGTCAAGCATGTTGCGGTGATCCTGGTTGTTTACTTGCACATTGTATTAGGCAAGTGTTTTATTTTGGAAAGGCTTTTACAGAACCTCCACATTCCTATTGTTCGGAATTGTATAGCTTATGCCATTTTAAACTACAAGCTTTTGACTTCCACCTTTGATTTGTCAGTTTTCTATTTCCATTAGTGTAATATTCAGCTTCTGAACTTTCATAGATGTGTATACTCTGGTTCTGTGGCAGTCTATGGATGCCAATGCAAGACATGGTAACTGGCATATCATTTTATCCTGAGTATATCTACTATCACAGAGTTCTATGGCTCTTATTTTTTCTTTTCTTTTTAATAAAAACCTGGTCTGAATACCTGTTTTAAGACTTCTTCTTGACTTGACACTTTAAACAATGAACCTGTAATTGAAATGAAAGAGGTAGGAGGATTTCCTCAATGCATGATACTGTTAGGAGAAAACGTGTTTCAGAAATGTCCTTGACTCCCTCTTCCCCCCTCCTCTTAGAACAGAGCAAGTGAGGAACTACTAATCCAGTAAGCAGAGTAGCCCAGAGCCTCTTACGAGTGGAAGATTTGAACTTAGGTACGAAAAGCAAAATACAGCTGTGAGATCTCTGTAGGAAAAATACTGACATTGGATTGTTCGAAAAAACAGCAGGCAATTTTCCCAATCTCAATAACACTGACTAAACAACCATGTACATTGAGTATATTTTATTTTCATTTTGCACATATACAAGATTCTCCCATTATCTAAGTGTTGTACAACAAATATTAACACCCTACTTGGCATTCAATTGATCAACTTTGGAAGGTTGAACAGTTGTGTTGACTTTTCGGAATTTTAACCTGTAAATATTGTGCTGTAATGGTATAGCTATGCCTAGTCAGTGGCTCATTTTTCAACTGGAGGAAAACAGGCAAATAGCCCAGTGGGTTCCAATTTCAGACTTTACCCAGGCAGTCTACTCTAAATCCACTTTCGATGGATTTGTAAACAGGATTATCGCATGCCAAGACCTAGAAATGGCTCATTTATGAAAGTCGCCAAATTCCTTTATGTACAGTGTGTGCAATGCCAAAGGAATATGCTTTGTGTCCAGAAACCATGGCAAATGGCATGTAGCCCTTTGCCCTGCACTTTCCACCTACATCTGCAAACCCCTTCACCTTGATCCTTGATTAAAATTATGTTTTCAATGAACATGTATCACTAGAAATAGTTTATTTTGCAGAGGACTGTACCAGATATGGGGTAACTTGGCTTTTCAGTCTATACCATAAATTCATTACGGATCCACTATCGAGGGAATCCTCATTAATGTTTGGTTGACAGATCCAGCTGAGGTGTTTTTAGTCATGAAGGCACATCTCTTCGGAGATAACACTATTTGGCCATTGTGGGCATAACCCTCCATTCCCCGAAATCCAGGGTTCTCTGACTGTTCATCTTGGACAACATGATCATTGCATCAACTTAGCATATGACCCGCGTCAACGTGCCTATGCAACACAGGGGGCATGGGGCATGCTGCTGGTGCACTAGATGCAAGCCCTGCTATGTCCATCCGCGCCGGGACTGAGCCGAGGTCCATATTAGCTGGTCATTTTACATTCACAACAAAGTGAAAAGATACACAGAGGAAGCGTTTATCACAGTACAGGAGTACCGAGGATGAAGCTAAGAAGACTGGATAAGAAAAAAATGGTTTGCTCACATTCTATTGATGCAGAGGAGTTAACGGAGCAGAAATCCAGCACAAGAAAGAATGTATTAATATTGTGGCACCAAGCAACAGGTTAGCAAACCTAAATATTTATATCAAAGCTTTGGTTATGGATGTTTGCACTACAGTAAAAAAGGATGTCGCATATACAATCTCATATTAAACCTAGTACCTGATATGCTATTAATCACTAAAACATAGTGTACTGTCAAATTCTACTTTGAATGACATGACATGATACCTGAAGATTTTGGGATTAATCTATAAAACCACTATTATGAACAGGGGTAGAGGTAGCTGTTAACATGAAAAACTCTCTGGGTGTGTCCTTAAAAACATGTACCACCTCTACTAGCTGCGATCATTCACCTGTGAAAAGTGTTCCCATTGCAGAAATATCATATGATCTTATCCAGATACGCCACCCCTCACCTTCTGTCGATGTACATTTCTTACACAATTTTTCACCATTTGTGGTTCACTTAATGCCAACATTTGCCAACTCGACTATTCTAGGCCATGGCAATTATAGGATGGTACAAACATATTAACACTGAACTGTTACTAGAGACCCTTTATAATGAAGCCCAATTAGTCAGCCCACCTACCCATCTGGTAGGCCGAACCAGGGGCGATATTTCATCACCTTCAGTCAAGGTGGAGGTAGCAAATCACATGTTTTTCTGGCAGACCCCATCACAATATTATTTTTGGTTAGGAATGATCATGACAATCGGGAGCATACACCAGATTCTTGACCCACCAATAGGAGGAAATGCGACCCGTTTACAGAGGAATGGTTAGAGGCTTGGCTGCACCACAAATGTCGGCATATTATTTCCACTCGAGCAAACAAGCCCAATCTGTCAGACTTATTAGATCATTTTTATAAATTGATATTTTGGGCAGCAATACTTATGGCACCCTTAGAACAAGCAAGCTAAGATAAACAAGCTAAGAAGAAATGGTCATCTTCAGGTTTTGTAAACTACTAAACTGATCATTCTGAACAACACCGGGGGAGGAAATATGATATGATTTGAAAGTTCCTCAAACTCCATCTTTATAAAAAAAAAGAAGTGTGCACGGCAAGTGTGGTTGCTGTTTGGCTGGACTCGCTGTGCTGGGCTTGTTCCCCTTTTGCTTCCGGTGTTCGGAGGTCGTGTGTGCAAGAGGAAGCATTTTCTTAAGGAGGCGAAACTGCTACAGACCTATTTATTAACTTTGGACTGGAACACGTGAAGGGGAACTTTGTGTCTGCTATCAGCAGTCTGCTATTGAGCAGAGTCTCGTGGTATTACTGGACTCATAATGCAACGCCACTTTCTTTTTTCTCTTCTCCCCAGTCACCACGTAATTGCGCCGGCTGACCCCGCGCCCTGAGATCGGCCTGCCTGTGCGCACCTGAAGTGAGCACCGCAAGTGTGGCTGCTGTTTGGCTGTTCAGGTGTCTCGGGGCGGAGGGCAGTCGGACTCCCAAGTTATAAGAAACAGGTAATAAGCTGTTAACATTGTCATATCCAAACGTGGGGGAATAATTATTGATTATTTATTCACTCCCTGGAAGCCAGGTTTAAAGGAATACGAAGAAGAATAAAATTCCGGCGATTAGGAAGGAACCCGGTGCTGGTTTTTTTCACTGCGGTCAGCACGGGACGAGCCAGCCTGGCACGAGCTGCGGCACTCCCCCTTCCTCTACCTTGTGCTGAGGAGGAGGATTTGCTGCAGTGCGAGTTAAAAAACACCAATATCGAAGCAAATGCATCCCAACCCTTATATATGGAAGACCTGATTATGGGTCATCCAAATGTATCTCCAATTAATTGAGGAATTCCAAGCGGTCCTTTTTCAGTAGAGGTACACGACTTTGGCGATCGATATAGTGATATAGCGACAATTTTCATATCAGAGAACCTGCATCAAGAATCTGCTCATGATTTAAGAGCTGATGTAGGGGAGGATAATATGGGGAGAGGGGAGCTAACCACGTTGTTGGGCATCTTTAATAGAGTAATCCTAATGGAATTACGTAAACAAACTGATGTCCTTATAAAGATTGCAAAGGATGCTGAAGAGCTGCCTTCAAGAGTTGCTGTTGCATTATTGTTAACAATGCAGGGCACTCATTTGGGGTTTCAGTCATGGAAGGCCGATATGATGCCAGCTGATCTGGGGGGGATCATAAAGGAAGTAAGTCCCCACCCTGTTCCGCGGGTGGTAACTGAAACTCAGGATCCACTAACTGATGGTAACATTCCTACTGATGAAGTGATCAAAGTAATCGCTCCGAACCAAAGTTTGGAGGAGAAAGAAGGGGGGCAACCTTGCCGAAATGGCCTATTAAGCTAAATAATAAAGCGGGAAAAAAACGGACGAAAAAAATAAAATAAAAAAAAGTGATTTAAAAAACAAATCATCCAGAAAATTCTTGAGGGATGTTGGTTTTGTTGACTCGATTGAGGATGATTGTAAGGACATGGAGGCACAGAGTGCTCCCCCAACTAGACCATCCAATGCAAGGATAGACTTAACTAGGACACCCAAGGTTAAACATTTGAATTAACAGGCTACTCAGAATGAATATTTGGAAGGGGAGGAGGGTATGTATGAGATAATGAAAAAGAAAAAAGAACCTTGTACTATTGTTAGACAACTGAAGAACCTAGAAAATGGCCTGAACGACATCTTCGAAATTTTTAAATATCCGGCTAACAATATAAGTAAGGATTTTGAGTCAGGATGGAATAGGAATAATGGTGATATTGAAAATAACAAACATGGGATTATCCGTGAAAGGGAGGTTGAGAGGGTGGTGGTTTCTAAACCCCCTTTGGAGTCAAGACCGCTCCCCATTCATGGTAAGTGCCAAACAGTCAACAAAGGCCTAAGTTACAAGGAAAAGAGCATATGTAACACAAACCCTTTTACCAACAAGACCACGGTGGCCGACCCTAATTGTGGCCGGGATTTAAAGGGGCGAGCCAATATAGTGTCAAAAGATCTTAAAGAGACAACCAACCAAGTTCCCTCAGAGTCCCAACCGAATGAAGAAGAGTTGCTACGAGTCGTTTGTCGGGCTCTGATGGAAAACCGACAATTTAAGGAGAAAGAATGATTTGACACTATAAAAGAGAATACAAAGTCTCACACGGATGATAGCCACAAGGCTAATAAATTACATTTTGAAGCAAAAGGAGATAAATCTGAATTTATCAGTACTGATATTGTGAGGGTAGTAGAAGTGAGGGATACAGAGAGGGAAAATTTTGGACATGAGTTGAGAAACCCGGTTCATCCTGATCAACCGGGTCTGATACTGTGCTCACTGTTCAGGGAAGGCGGGAATTTGTCACTGAATAGGCCCTATATCCTTTCTCTTTTTGCATCTATCCCAGAGCTGAGTTTGATAACCTCGACGGATGTACTCTTAATAGACTTTATCCATAAGTACAGATTTGATTTTGTGAGATTAGTTATACCCTCCCTTCTAGTGAAGTCGTTGCTCATGAAAGAATCAGAAGCACTCCAGTGTGGAGGGTTTGATCTCTTGCCATTTAAATCACCTACAATGAGCCCAAGGGTGGTAGGCCCGGGAAAACCAACGGGTACCCAAATGAACAAAAGGAAGAACCAGCAAACTCTAGGTATGAAGAGGCGCCTGATAAACAGGACTGGATATGGCTGGCTTTATCCTTAGGGGATGCGATTAATACACTACAACAGCTAGCAAAACCACTTTAGCATGCAGGAATAATTGGCGATTACTAAGTTGGAATTCCAGAGGGTGTTATCATTTATTGAATAATGAGAACCTCATGGAAGAGCTTTTATCTTATGACTTTATTCTAATTCATGAAACCTGGTCTACAGTAAAGTTGGGCTGGGAGGGCTACTCAGTGGAGGAAATATGTGCATTGGGTAGGTCGAAGGGCCGTACAAAAGGAGGCTTAATTTTAGCTTCTAAAAATACTTAACCGATTGTAAAAATGGGGGGATGGAGTTACACACAGTCAATCCTAGTAGTAACCTTCAATGTTGGGGTTGGTGAAGATGAATAACCTTTGTTAATAGTGAATGCATATTGGAATGCTAATGCACTTACTGATCAACAACTGGAGACCAAATTAATCAGGCTTGGGAAAGACATCGAGCTATGGCTCCTTGACAATCTAGGGGATCAAATAATAATTGCAGGCTATTTGAATGCGGACTGCTTGGTGGATATTGTGGCTGGGGATGAACTATATTCTAATAGGGACTTCCCATCCCCAATAGGTGGCAATTCTAAATTGAGGGGTATCCTTTGGTTATACTTTTGCGATCTATGGGGTTTGGAATTGATACGCAATGAACACTTTACCTGGAAAGCCAGGGGTTACACATCAACAATAGATTATATTTTTCTTTCAGCTAAACTGAGTAATAACCTTTCCAAGTTTGTAGTAAAAGAAGTTTCAGTCAGTGACTATTGTATGTTAATAATGGAGATTGAGACTACGGTCCAGCATGAACAAAGTCATCTGTATAATGAAGGTATCCTGATAAGTCCCAAATGGAATAGAATCAAATGGTCTTTTAACAAAACACAGAGGTTCACAGCTACCATGATACATACGGGATTATGATAGTTCTATGTTGAGTCATCGTATGTATAAGTATTCAGTGAATAATTTTCAACGAAATATTAGCAATTGTATTCAGATTGTGGAAGGCCAAATGGTAAAAAGGGGAGGTTTAAACAAATCCCACAGGCATTGTTCAGACTACGATGTCCATGAACAGAAATCTGTTATGCAAAAAGAGGTACATAGATTTCTATAACAAGGTAGCCAGGATTCTGAAACTTCAAAAAGAATAAAAACAATTAAGCAGTCTTATACAAACTGGCTGATTGATCATCGGAGTAGCACAGCCCAAGTAGATGGGGAAGAGATGCTGAAGGCATTGAGGGGTACCAATTCATCTAATTTTTGGCAACTTATTAATAGCCTAGAGCGAACACAGAAAGATCTAGCCTTGAATCCTATTACTGAAGAGGTTTGGTTGGGTCACTTTTCAAGTCTATGTAAAGTCGGGGATCAGACTTATGTGGCTACAGGTGAGGCAAATCCTGCCTGGTCAATTAAATGTTCGGTGGAGACAATTAAGGGACTGATAATTGAATCCAAGAATTTGGGTACACCAGGCCCTAACCTTCTCTCCAACAAAATTTTGAAATCTAATCCTTTTTACTGGGCCAGAATACTATGTATATTGTTCAATGATGTATTGCTCACTAAAACCATTCCTCAATCATGGAGGGTTTCTATTGTGTTGCCTGTTTTTAAAAAAGGTTCTTGTCTATCCCCTACAAGTTATAGACCAATAGCAATTGTGGATCCTGAATCCAACATTTTTGCATCAATGGTATTGGTAGATATTCACGAGTGGATTTATAATAATCGAATTTTGGATTGCAAACAAATTGTTTTTAAAAAAAGTTTGGAACTGATTGTGGGGGGCTCATACTCAGATGCTTACAAAGCAAATCAATGTTAAAAGGAGCAAGATCTACTTTGTTGCACCATTTGACCTCAGTATAGCCTTTGATTTGGTCGATAGGCCGACATTATGGAGAAAATTGAGTACATTGGGAATGCTGAATCATCTTCTTGAGATTGTGATTACATTATACACGGATACACAGCTTGTAATACTGCTAAATTCTGAGGGGCGGTTGTCATCTGAGATGGCAACCATGAATGGTCTTCGCCAACGCTGTATGTTAGCATCTACCATTTTTAATTTGTATGTCAGTGAAGCTGAAGTGGCATTTGCTAACAAGGGCTTGTTATCTCCTAAATTAGGTCATGTCCGCATACCCTGGCTTGCATATGAGGACAATTTTTTACTTTTAGACAACACAAAAGTGGGGCTGCAATGGCTGATCAAAGAATTTGAGAAGTTTATCTCTCAATTACATTTAAAGATTAATTCAACCAAAACTACAATCATTCGTATGGATAAATTCAATAAAAGGCAAGGCGCATACACTTGGTATTGTGAAAGGGAAGCATATTAAATCACACAGTTCTTTTAAGTACGTAGGGTACTGCTTCTCATGTACAGGCTCAGTTTCATTAAACAAAAATCATCTGAAGGTAAAAACGGAAGCATCCCTGCAACAGATGAGAGTGATTGAAAGAAAGTTTGGAAAGTTCTCGTTGAAACCATTAAAGGATTTTTACAGTATGAAAGTAGTACCGAGATTGATCTATTGTTTAGAACTTTTTTCGCTGCAGATTTTATTGAATACTTAAAGGTTTTGGAAGGTATATTATGGAGGGGTATTTTGTTTTTTCTCCCAAATGTATACCAATCGAGCTAATATGTGATGAATTTGGTCTTCAGTCTTCACATTCAATGGTAACTGGGAAACAATTTCTATTATGGAGAAAATGTATGTTGACTAGGTTTATCATGCATATTTATGAACAAATTGAAAAGGGAGGTTGAGAAAACATTAAATGATCTAGGGATGGCTTCTTCTACACTATTATACAAGCCTAACAAGATGAAACAAATTATTTGTGGGAACGATTGGTCCAAGACTACGAGTATAGTGGCTAACTCCAGGTTGTACAATCAGGGACATTCATTTTGAATTTTTTTCTGGAAATGGAAGTATACCTGATGAAGTACCCATACAGGGGCATACGGAATGGACGTTATGCAGACCAAGCTAATTATCAATATCAGAAATGTAATAACTGATGTTTGGAAATGGTGCAGATTCTGCAAACAGGAGGGTGTTGAAGAAACGCTCCAACATGTTTTGCTTATATGTCCAGTTCTGCTAAGTTATAGAATTGACTATTTTTCACAATGTATTCCCTCAATTGCTTCTGTAGATAGAGAACTAATTTGGCATAGAATGCTGCATGACAATACTTTAATCCTGACTATACCAGTCACTACCTTTTTAAAAACCATCTGTGATCTATACTAATGAGTGTGGATGAACTTTAAGGGTTTTAGGATATAAATTTCTTTTGAGCGAGGTGGTTAAGTTTGTATATGCCATGAATACCTGAAATGGATTTATTTTACAATTGGGTGCTGTACTTGGGATAAAGTTCAGTTTAAGTTGTGAAAATAAATTCAGATGTACTGTAAACTCTTAAATTCTGTGGTGTTGTAAAGAAATGTGTATTTTTATGACAAAGTATATAGTATCTGTTATGTTCTTTCTTTTTGGTTTTATTGAAATAATACTGTGAATTTTTTGTAAAGGTTTATGATAAACCATAAACAAATAAACAAATAAAAAAGAGACATTTCAAAAGCAAAACAAAATATTGCCAGTCAAGGATATCAGATAAAGCATCAGCTCAAGAACTAGTGCTTAAGGAAACGAGAGCAGACTCTTTAAGCCAGGCTATAGCCTCATCAAAACAACTATGTGAGAGTTTGACTAAATATTTTGTAACCAAGATAGATATTATCCAGACAGAATTTCAGCTGATGACCTCAGATGGAGATTACAAATGTCTAATAGCATTACGAGTCTCGTTAGCTTGATTCACTTTTCTCCAGTATCACAGAGGGATCTATGTCGTTACATCAAAGTGAATTACTTAGTGGTAATTCACTTTGATGCAATTACGTTGGGGGGTTTTCGTTTACTTTTTTATATATAATGGGGGATCCCACCTAACTCCCTGATACCCTCCTATATCCCCCTCATATCCCTTACCCTCAAACATAAATGTTTAAATTACCTCAAAACTAAGTAATTGCATCGAAGTGAATTACCACAAAGTAATTTCCTTCGATGTAATAACGGTATACAATCTCTGTTATTTGCTTAATTAAATGACACAGCGTCAATCAATGAGTTCCCCTCAGGAGCCGTGTCCTCCTCAGATCCTTAAGGCAGATTGATCCATGCTATTTGACATTTGTAGAAATGATCAGTGTCTCTTTCGAACCAGAACTAGTTCCAAAGACACTGAAGTCGACTAGTTAGAGCTCTACTGAAAAAAGGCACCCAGATTCCAAAAGACCTGGCAAGCTTGTGCCCCCATTACCCAATTCTAGTGCCACACCAAATTGCTTGACACAGTGACGACTCAAAAACTTTAGGCATTTGTGGGAGATTCCAAAATCCTAGATGACTGCTAGGTTGATTTCCGACCGGGCAGAAGCCAGAGGCTGTGATATGATGCGATGGATGAACTAAGGAAATTGTGGAATGGAGGTGATGCCTGCATGCTGATTTGTTCTTATTTTTAGCTCTTTCAGCAGCATTTGCCATTATCGACCCTCTCAGTCACCATGGTTGACCGATCCATATTGCTACCAGAGAAAGAGATCCAACATTGATTAAATCCTATCTATTTGAGAGAACCCAGATGCACTGCATTCCCTCCTTTTTAAAAGCCACCTACTGTGGTCATGTGAAGTTCCTTAGAGATCCGCCCTAAGCTATTACTTCTCGATGTATGAATTCTTTGGCTGACCTAGAACATGCGCATGGTATGCGATTTGACACATATAGTGATAACACTTCATTTGGGGTCTATTGTGGGCTAGGCTGCAGAGGAGTTTCAGCATTGCATTAGAGAGGGTAGTTGTTGCATGAGCCAAATCAGATTAAAATGCATCCCAAGTAAGGCTCTGTGAATTCACAGCTTCAAGAAGATTAGTTTACTCTTATATAGGACACAATTTGTTGTTAAAATTATTGATATACATTATATATCCAGTAATTCTAGGTAGCAGGTCTAGTCCATCTAAACAGTCACACAACTTGGAGTTCTGCACTCATGCTTTTTTCAATTGAGCACTTTTCTCTGACGCCTACACTTTGTGACTTTTAGCAGAACGTTCAGTTAGTAAACTCTTTAATTTCAGGTCGATCAAATTATTATAATACCATTTACTTTGCCCTCCCTAAATTGACTATCCAGAGACTTGATTGCGTACAGAGTGTGGCAATCCATAATTTTTTGAGATTTGACCTCTGAGAGCACATCCTGCAGGCGCTCTGCACCGTAGACTGGCTGCCTGTCTCTGAAATCAACACGCTTGATATCAACAGGATCTGACTTTTCTCAAAGATAGGTTTATGATAAATGTTCTCTGAAGGACATTAGGGTCTTCTAATCGGGAATCATTGATTATCCACAGAACAAAACTGACATGGGTGAGCGTTGCACTTAACAAGTGCTGATACCATACCATAAAAAAAAGCATGGGATGTGGATTTACACTTTGTCTTTCACATGTACACATCTTCTAATACTTCCAACGGCATTTCTCTGCTTGATAAAGCCACGTGTCTCGCCCAAGTATGCCAACACCTACGCAATCCTGGGGCCAATATCCACACATATATCTTTGCATTAATATTGACAAGAACAATTGGGTGATACCCTGAAATAAGCTGGGGACCCTTGCCGTATATGGGGCTGAAAGTTATATTAGATGTTTCCATCGATTCAATTTTTTGGCTGCGCACCCAGAAGATATTAAATATGTTGTTCAATGGTGGAGCCAGAATCCATGAGAAGTGGGAAAGAAACATGTTGTTTAACACATTGCTATGTCATCACCCATCCGCCCATAGTGTTTGTTATTTTTCCTTGAATCCCAGGGTAACATGTTCATATTGGCACGAGACAATGCTGGTTGCTGCCATTTTGGACTGCACAGATGCGCTGGAAAGTGCGGACTATGAACATTTAGCCAGCCCCGATTTACTGGGGCAAGACTGTCAACTTGATACGAGTGGATCGCACCAGTTTGAACCAGCTAAGACAAAGTATCACTTTTTTCTGACAGATGTTGTCATGGCCGTGGAAACAATGGCCCTCGCCTGAGGGGGATTTGACCGTAAATACGCCAGCACTGCCATGTCTTACCCAGAACTGGTTAGTCAGTTGGCGACCCATTGACATGGGCATACATGAAGGACCAATCCCTACAAGCATAGCAACCGATTGCTAAAGTTGAGGTGGTGGTAGTAAACCAAAACGCCTTGTGTAGTGCCTTGTGACACCGTAGCGTCATTGGTCTGAAACACATTGGCCCTCATTACGACCCTGGCGGAAAGGGGTTTACGCCAGCGTAAACCATGGCGTACCTTTCCGCCCGACTACGAGTTCCCGTAGCGCCATGGTGATTTTTACGCCTGCTTTTTGCAGGCGGAAAAATCCATGGCGCTACGGGACTTGTCGTTAATTACGCCACCGTAATTTACGGTGGCGAAATTAACGCCTTCCCCACTCCCATTATACCCTATGGGGCAAAAATGGGAATGGGGAAGGGTAAATGGGGATTGGGGACTTACCGCCCCGCCAAGGTCGGAATGGGGCGGTAAATCCGCCAACCCCCATGGCGGAGTTGGCAGCTTTGCGCCATGGACCATGGTGCAAATTGCACCATGGTCCTCCGCCAGGGTCGTAATGAGGGCCATTGAAAGGAGCCCATCTTGAGGGAAGGTCGGGTTAGCGAGTTAGAGACGTAGTTCATGCTATGATGCTGTCCATTTGTCTTGCAAGACTCACTGTAATAACCGCTTTTGCTCATCCCAGCAAAAGAAATTAGGACTATTCGTTTGGTGACGTTTAGACCGCTCGTGCCCGGAATTTTATTTGGTTTTATTTATGTTCCATTACAGTCAAAACCTCCTTTGTAGTAAGAGGTTTATCCCAATCTTAGAGTTCAGCTGCATGGGAAGGGGAGAGTGGGCTATTGATATTTACTGAAATATTATCAGGCAGAACAACTCAGAGACCTGGAGGAATGGCTCCAGGAAAGAAAGTATGAATCACTGAAATGAAATGAAATATTTTATTTATATCGCGCTCATACACTAGTATTTCAGAGCACGACCAGGCAAAGGGAGGGGAACAGGGGAGAACAAAAACAACGATCTTACTAGGCCCAGTGACATTAAAAGTGCGCAAGTGCACGGGAAAGGGAAAAGGGGGAAAGTGATAGAAGGGGGGAGATATGGAAAGTGCGGAACAGAGGAGAGGACAGAATAAATATTAAATACGTAAAATAAATAAATAAAGGAGATAAACAGAGGTAGTGCAGCCTGCAAGTGGCAAGGGCTAGGTTAGTCAGATAGCGTATAGCTGATAAGTGCAGAAGAAAAGTGGGTGGGGGACTACATGGGTACAGGTACAGACCCCAGTGCAAGTGGTGGCCCGGGGCTGTGCAGGAGGGTGGCAGAGTGAGCGGGTACTGGGGCCCGAAAGGACAGGGGGTGGCCAGGTTCACTGGGTGTCAATACAACAGGCCATGTCTGGGGAATATCTGTGGAAACACCCAAGATACACTAAATCCATCAAGACTTAGTAAGCCATTGAGGTTAACCCTTTAACAAATCTTATCTTAAAGATTTGGGGTGTTGTGAACAGGGGAAATGGCCTGTCGACATTTCCCTCACCAATTAATCACATTTTTGAAACTCTTGCTCTGGATTGGATCATGGGGGATTTGAGAGGTGAACGTTGGGCTAAGCAATCAAACTGAGAGACATGTATACAAATGGGTAGATTAAGGGGCCGATTCATGGAAAAACGTGCGCCAAAAAAAGTGGCGCAAGTGTGAAAAAGCAAGCGCGTGTTTTTCCCGAAATGTGCACCAAACCCGTGCGTGGTGCACACGGGCGCACATGTCATTGCAACATCCCGAATGCCGTGCACGTCGCGCACAGGGAAAACTCACAACGTCCGTGCACACACCATAAGTGGGCGGGACAAGGGGTATAACACGCGGAGTGGGGAACAACGCGTGAAAAAGAAGGCGTAACTGGGGAAGTACTGCAGGGAACTACACGGAACTCCCCCACGCACGCGAACAACCCGTATTCATGGATTCGAATACGGGAAACCCGCGCACGGCAAAAGGCGCGCATAGGCGTCAACGCGTACGCTACACGAAGGCAGGCGGAAGCGTCCCAGCGCACAGTTTAAAAGTGTGCGTAAACAACAAACACGTATATACAGCTACGATGAATGCCCCATTTGTCGCAGCACTGATCGTGGGACACCGCAGGAGGAGGAGAATAGCCAGGGCCCACATTTTTTCACCCCGGACAAGCCTTTTTGGGAATGCCTGACGACGAGGTCTACGGCAGGTATAGGTTTCCACCTCGTATCATCCTAGACATGGTCAGGGAGTGGGAAGATGACCTTACATCCCCCACCCTCTGCTCCCAAGCATTGAGCCCCTTGGAGAAGGTGCTCAATGTCCTGCATTTTTTGCCCACTGGGTCATTTCAACGGACTACTGCCATAGTGGGGGGGGTCTCACAGGCCACGCAGTCACGCTGCCTACACCAGGTCTTGGCAATCATGACAGCACAACCCTCAGTCCGCAGGCCCATATACATGTCCCGAACCACCCGTAGAAAGGCAGGCCGTTGTCCAGGACTTTTACAGGGCGGCACACTTCCCCAAAGTGCTTGGTGCCATAGATTGTACCCATGTGGCCCTACGTCCACCTAGGGCCATTGAGCACAACTACCGAAACCGCAAGCACTGGCATTCCATCAACGTGCAGCTGGTATGCGATGCAAAGGGAATCATCACCTCTGTCTATGCAAACTACCCTGGCTCCACCCATGACAGTTTCATATACAGAATGTCCGCCCTGAGCCGGGCCCTGGAAGCTGGGCAGCATGGTGACACATGGCTCCTAGGTGAGTACAAATGCCTGTGCACATGCATGCATGTCACACACACACAAATACACAAAAGCCAATAATCACAACCATCATCACCTCTCCAGGGGACAGTGCCTACCCTCTGAGCAACCACATGATGACGCCAATCCGGAACCTCACCACACCACCCCAGGTAAGATACAACGCGGCCCATATTGCAACCAGGGCCATAGTGGAGCGCACATTCGGAGTGTTCAAGTCACGCTTCCGCTCCCTTGACCGCTCTGGCGGGTGGCTACTCTATGCACCCCCAATAGTGTGCAGGATCATTGTGGCAGCATGTGTCCTGCACAATGTTGCAACACAGCAGGGCGTACTGGTGGACATGGTGGCGCCCCCACATCCCCAACCACAGGCACAGGCGCTGCCCATGTGAGGGGATAGGGCACGTGGCGAGGAAGCCCGGACCCAGCTTGTGGCCACATTTTTCACCTAAACGTCCACCCCTGCGGAGTGCACACAGGCCTGGGACATACCAGGTGACAATCGATGATGACAAAGGGACATTCAACCGTCACAACCTTACCACCCTGAGAATGTTGCCATGGAAGTGCCACATTGTGTGCATCCCTAGCTAACTAAACATAAGCAATCCTGTGTGACCAAAAAAGCACACCTGCAAGGTTTGAATCACACAGACCTGCAAAACAGGCCATGACTATCACTGATATGTCACCCAAACCCTCCCAAACCACAACATGACATGGCAAGCAATAGCTATACACCAACACAGTACCAATACGGTACACATTGACATGTGAAAAATGTAAAGTGGCATCAGACAATGATGCCTGAGATGGAATCAGATGAAATGACTGACCAACAACCTCCCACCCAAAAGAAGTCATACCCAAATGCATTCCAACAGTAGTAGTTGTAACATAACAATGAATGCCTGTCTACATGCACATTGTGCATTGCAAAATCAATACTGCAGCTTCTGTGTGCAGTGTCCACCTCCTGCAACACACTGCTCAGCGCACAGCATAGTGAATAGCCATTGTGTGTGACGCAAACCCTGAGCATCACATCTTAGCGACAAACTACATCAAAAAGCAAATTACGCATGTACAGGATCCACAATTGGTCATAGATCATGTGATGCAGGGACACAGTGGGCACCAGAAGGCAAACAGAGTGTAAATGTGGACATGGAAGGGTGGTTGTACATGTGGTGGATAATAGTGCGAGTGTGTGGGTCAGTAGGGACATGCACTCAATATATGCATGTGCAATCAAGTGACCATCAGTGTCCTCTACACATCACATGTGAACATTGACCATGTGTACACCCCAGCATGTCAAGCCACAACTATTCCCTCACACCTGAAAGGTAAACACAACACATGAACAGGCATTGATCAGCAGAACAACTGCACCTGGGTTATGTAGCCTTCATCCTTGAAGTTCACCTGGCCACAGGATCACCCTTCCCTTTTGTCACCATCTTCCACCTTGTGTGTAAAAAGTGTCCAGCACCCTCACAGGCCATCTTGACTTGCAAAAACACCAAATCAAAGAAAACGCAAAGCGGGCCAACACAGAAGCCAAGCAAAAAGCCTGCAGGCAGCAAAACAAACCAGAAGAGCCTCCAGTAGATGACTTGAAGTAGCAGTACGTCACAAAGCCCAAGTACTACCACAATGACGTAACAACCAAGGTAGCACAGTAAAACAATGTCACAACAGGATGTGTACCATGTGTGGTACATAACACAGAATGATGCACCACGAACTGATGTGTACTGTCACAGCTCCCGTGTACAGGCGCAGGAGTGGCACGAACCAACCACCCCCACTGTGGTCTGGGTGCCTGCAAGGTCAAACTCACACAGGCCTCTGAGACCCTGGTGGGGAAGGAGTGTCCGGGATATGCACTCGGGACAGGCATTGCTATACTGGATAACCGGAATGAGGGGCAGGAAAGGGGAGTAGGATTGACACGGGAAAGTAGGAAATGCACAAAACTGTACCACTGACATTAACACATACACAATTACACCAAACTTGATCATCATGCACATAGTAACAAATTACTCAAATGGAAGACAAAGAGAAACTTATCTCTGGGGTGAGTGCTGGCCTCCTGCCTGCGCACTCTCAGGTCCGGTAACAGGAGCAGTTCAATGCTGCACAGAGAGCCACAGTTACTAATCTGTGCATGCACATAACACACAAACACACCACCATATATGCCCCAAAGTAACAAACTACTCTACAAACAAACAATCTGGTGTGGATGCTTCGTATCCATACGTAACATTACCCCTGTGATGGTTCATATACAGTCAATGCAGTAAGTCAGGCGCCGGTGGGTGCGTGGCAACTGGAAGACCAATGTGTCACGATTCACACAACATGCAATGTTCCCTGGGTAAGCAGCCAGACGCATATAGCAAGGTATGACTTCAGAACAAGTCATGTTCCACCATGACCGAAATAAAGTAGGTAGTGCATGTGTCAAATTCTACATGGGAATGAAATGCACTGCACTCAAGTCTGCCCCCTGCTGTCTGTCCCTGTGAGCTGCTTCTTTCCATGTCTTGGAATGCTACATGGTTAATACAAGTGCCTCAATGGACCATGGTGGCCCGGAGGGTATGTGCCACTGCCCCTGCATGTGCCCCAGACAACTTTCCCATCAACTAGCCATTAGTCCACCAACGCATCTCAGCTGTATTGTGCACTTCAACACCAATATTTGTCCAAGCTCACCGTCAGTGCTGCTACTAAGCATGCATGTGCAACTGGCCTGGTGAAAGGTTTGCTGCGTTGTGGCCCCCCTGTGCTGCTCACCTTGCCTGGAGTCCCTTGAAACACGTCAGCTGTTTTTGGATGTATGAGCGCAATCCCTGTGCATCTGCTTGCACACACATGCGCATGTCGGGCACCACCAAACGTGTCCAGCTTCCAGACGTCCAATGGGCCATGTCTGCTGGCAAAGGTGGTCTGGAGGCTCATGCCCCTGCAGAAAGGGCATGAAACACATGATTAATGCTTTAAAATCATCTGTGTGTGTCTCTTCAGGCATTTCATGACTGGACCATGTCAGAGACGTACATCAGAAATAACACCATCAGTGCGTCTTTCACAGGCAAAGTGTGGTACACACTATCTACGGCATGAATTGCAACAAGCACATGTCCAGTAAAGATAAGAAACATACTACACAATGCATAGCAATTAATGTACACATGAATCATGAAAGCCCCAATCTAGCGAAAGAAGAACAGTGGTCAATAACACCCCTATCATCCCCACTAGGGGTGTTAACACAAGTTGGACAGCAGCAGACATGCCACAGCTATGACAGTCCAAAGCCCTTGTGTAATAGGCTGTTACAACGAACCATCCTTGTGAGCCCATGGATAAGGGAAGCAGGAGTGGCATATGTGAGTCAGGACCCCAAGCTGCAAAAACATACACAAGACAAGCTTGAAGGCTCAGCTGGAACAGACAGTGGATGCTTTCAAAAGCCACAAAGCACCACACCGTCACATGAAAGCACAATAGACAAGCAATTTTAAACTATTTAACTAATTACACTACCTATGAAAAACATACATTACCTAATTAAACTATCAAATTGAATCTAGACTAACTAAACTAAAAGAAAAATCAAAAATGGCCACATACGACCCGGGGGGGGGCACTCAGGAGGGGGGAGGTACAGGGTGCTGCTCAACACCCACATGCGATGATGTTGAGGAAAAAAAAAACCTCCATGGGCTCAACGCCTGCACAGCCCAAGCTATGTGGGAGATACATTGTCGTCCAATTCTGGCTCTTCCTGGAAAGGAGGACGTGACACAGGAGCCTGACCACGCCTAGCCGCAGCTTGCCCCTCATCAGCAGCAAGTCTGCCGGACGGGTGAGCCTGGTTCTGTGTGGCGATGACATGCAGAACCTCCCGTGATACACGTGCTTCCTCTTGCAAGGTAGCACGTGGAACACAGAGTTCCTCCTGCAAGGCCTGGCTGGACAACTGCTGCACCTCCCGGCAAGCATCTAGCTCAGCCGAGATGGTACGCTCAAGCTGCGCAAACCTCTCCTCTGCCCGCTCCCTCTGGGACATCATAAGGACACCCAGAGTGGATCTAAGGGAAGCATACTCCTGCCTCAGGGCCTCCATGTGTGCCTCTGCGTGAGCAGCAATTGCTTTACGCAGAAACAACATTTCAGCCTGGCGTGACCTGTCTGAGGCCACCATGCCCAGCCTGAGCGAGCGGGCCATGGACCGTGCCGCCTGCTGCTGGAGAAGCACCTGTCTAGCAGGGGGGAGCACGGATTGGGCCACATGCTCCATGCTCTCAGCAATGTTCTCCATTGCTGCCCCCTGCCATTCAGAATTGACAGTCATGTCTTGCTCCCACTCAGTATACTGCGGTTGCGCGCGGCGACCGCGTTGCTGGGCTTGACCCCTGTGGGACTGTTAAGACGGATTTCTGAATTCTGTCCGGGAGGGGCAGAGGTTCAGAAGGCCAGCCCAATTTCTTGGAATAGGGTAACCTCTGGACAAGCCAGACCAATCAGGGTAGCGATCGCGGCGGTCAAGACTAGGTCTCAAGAGGGGTGAGGGTGACTGAAAGCCCGCAATGAGCACACACAGCAAGGACACTTACAGATTACTCCAAACAGGTGTTATATTAAAAATATAGACACATTTAATGCAAGGCCTTTTCAACAATGACCGTAGCGAGAAATCACAATAAAACTCAAGTAAACCAACACATACCAAACCAATACAATATATATACAAATACAAACGAGTCTAACGCGTTAGACGCACGAAATGTGTAGACCACCTTGATGGGGAGGAAAACAGGCAGTGCGAATAATAATCAGACCCGTCTTCAGAGGCACCTAACTAAAAGGAAGTCCAAACCCTACGAAGAGTGGAGCCTCGTGCCCAAAAGTACCTGCACACGCTGGTGCCAATGGGCAAAAAGGGGAGACTCTTCGAGGGAATCAGGCAGTTCAGTTCGGTGAACAAATCAAGATGAACAGAGCTCCGCGACTCAAGCGCAGCTTCCACTGTGGGCAGAAGCAGAGCGCGAGTAAGGAAAGGCGTGCTGTTTGACACAGCGAGGATAGGCTATGGGCTACTGCAGGAGGGCGACCAGTTCCTAGCTATGCTACTCACCGGTCCCCGTTGCAGGCAGACCCAGGCTTCTCCGCGTCAGTTTCAGTGCTGGCAGGTTCAGATAGGAGCAGGGGACGTCTCGTCGTCGTGTAGATTCCGCAGCAGCAGAGTTGATTTGAGGGCATCCCAAACACAGTGAACCCGCACAGTTTGTTACCACAGCAGGGCAATGGAGCGGCTGTGTGTATCTCAGCCAAATGTACACTACTCACTTCAGACCTGGGAATGCCAAGTGTACGAATCGTGTGAGAGTGACAAGGACTCGAAATACAACACAACCTGACGGCGGTTACAGAGCCAGACTCCTGGGTAGGCTGGTCAGTCTGCTGGATGGCCCAGAGACACTTCCAAAGGCTTACGTGCAGGAGATGGTGACGGTGCCGAGAATAGCTGTCCCCGCTATTCCAAGGGTCGAAGTACCAGTACAGGCCTTCTCGTTCGATCCGAGGTAGAAAGGGTTTCACAAAGCGACTGCAGTGCAGAGGAGCAGTCCTTCAGCAGGTCACCAGCGATTCCTGGGTTCAGCCTCGTGGTTGCAGGATACTTGGCTCCTGTATCCCTTTGTTCGTGAGAACTCAGGAGATTGACCTGGTAGTGGTGTTTCAAGCCTGCTCTTATCCTTGGTTCCCTTTGTGCCAAAACGGAGAGGACCCAATGGGAGATCTGCTCACAAAACACTCACACCATACGTGGACCTATCACGGACCACGGTGGTCCCCGGCATTCATACCACACTAGACTCTCTGGCATCCAGGATGTGTATTGGGACCAGGCATCCCAGCCCACATCCTGGAGGCACACACAAGGCCTGTAGAAGCCCACAAAAGCATCTGTGTTTCGCGGGAAAGTACATGCCCAAATAAGGAAGGCCCTGGGTCGGCTCGACCTGGGGAAGGTGAAGGGGGCAAGCCGGTCAGCGGACAGGACAAAGAGCCTCATGGTCTGGCCATTTTGGCAGCCAGGCCACCATTTTGGGCTAAGCGCGAGAAACGCGCTTAAAATGCCAAAAGGAGCTCAAAAACACAAGAAACGATCGATGCCACCAGTCCCGTCCGTGATTCACTTGCACCGATCATTTACAATCCAAAGAGTATCTAGGGCCTGTAGAAGACTAGAGACCCAAGAGAGCAATAACTTAGCTTATAGTGCCCTCTTGTGTCATGTTACACGAAAGCTGCAACATGATAAAAAAACTACGTAAAACAACGTTTCCCGGTACTGACTATCTTAAGGGCATGTCATTTTCCCCGTAAGAATGGAGTGAAAGCCCAGAGGAGTGCGGCTGAGGGCTGCACTTCTCTGGCAAAGTCTAGATCCTGGTGAAAACAACAGCAAAAAGTTTAGGGGTTGCCACATGGAAGGAAAATTACCCACAATTAAGAAATCTTTCCTAACAGGGACCCAAGGACCGGGTGTCCTTGTTGTGTTGGCACCGCCCGCGGCTGCACGACTACATGCCCCCATCGACGTGATGTCCCAGGCACATCAGTGAATGGTGTGAAGGGCGACCCTGTGTCCCGATCCACCACAGGCGGAGGTTCCAACACTGTCTGACCCCTCAGTGCAGGTGTCGCGGACAGAGGAGTGCCCACATCAGAATCACTCACCCCTGACATATGAACCTGATGCACATCCAACTCGACATGGACGTCAGAGTGTTAATCAGGGCTGGACTCATTGCCAGCCAGAGACAAGATGGACTGTAGCACATGTGGGTTTTCGTGGCCTACCACCCCACTACCCCCACTTGTGCCGGG
Organism: Ambystoma mexicanum; assembly: GCF_040938575.1. NCBI lineage: Eukaryota > Metazoa > Chordata > Amphibia > Caudata > Ambystomatidae > Ambystoma > Ambystoma mexicanum. The sequence goes on along the minus strand of NC_090934.1, from coordinate 337,422,192 downwards.
TTGCTGTAGTGATAACAACCCTGACAACACCAACCTCTGGCTCCATTGCGTCATCATCTGAAAAGTATAGAGGAAAAAGGTCACTACATATGTTAGAAGCACACAACACACACACACACAGACATGACACAGACACCAAACACATCAAGCAGACATGTCACACACAAAATAGAACCTGCCATGCATGCTGGGTCAACTTGACATTGCTTCTGTGATTAGGCATGTAGAATGGTGTCAGTTTGCACAGAAGTGGGTCGATGCAGTGCAGCAAATTTGTACGTTACTCACTATCTACATGTACAAGTACTTCATGATGTGTGTCAGAAAATGTGAAGGCAGTGCAAGGTCAACTTCAGGCATCACGTGCAATGTGCATTCAATGGGTAGCATGGCTACAAGCAAACCACCTCTCCCCCAAGTGCAAATGAAGGGATGCCTAGCATGGTATCAAAAGGCTGACCATAGACCTGTGTATAGACAGACAGTATTGACTAGCTTCAACTGCATCATGTGAGTCAAGTGACAACACAGCAAATGATGATGGGACAGTAAGCAGGACACATGATGAAACCTCTGGAGTACACCCACGTGTGAAGAAGACACTACACCAGTTGGACAGAGTCATTGACCATTAAACAGGCTGAGGCCTGTGACCCACAAAGACTGTCACACCCTAAACATGTGTGCGACGCAGCACTGAGCCACAGTGGACATGGCAAGGCTGATGAAATGCCATGCAATGTAGGTCCCCCTGGACTTGTACTACAATGATCATCCAGTCAAGGACACATAGGGGCATGCATGGAATACACATGGAGCATGAATGGGCACTCATGTCCCTGCGGGGCATCTGACCTCTGCACAGTCCAAGTGAGACACCCTGCATCAAGTACAAAGGATGTACCACACAGCAGATGTCTGGCCGATTGGCCGCTGGAAGTTAGCATGTACACAGGATGCATGAACAGGGAAGTACTCAACTGCAAATTTGAAGTAGACCAGTGCAAAGGTGGAATTGGGGTGCAGAGCGGGGGGTGGAGGGACAAGGGAGCATGCCTACATGGAGTACCCGCATGCAGGCAGAGGACACATGCATGTCAGTCATGCTATGACATAGTCCCTGGGCTGAGAGGAAGGTCACCGCACGCTACATGCAGAAGGAACATGGACTGGAGGGGCATCCTGGTGACCAGCATGTGAGTAGGATGCAATAGTGGTGATGCGGACAGTCCCCGTCCGCTCCACATGTCCACCATCCAGCAGAGCAGCTATGCATCAGGGAAGCATTGCATTACTTGCACATCAGAACCATGTACACGTGACATGTAGTGGCAGTCATGCACAACACATCACACAAGTAAAACACACATGTCCTCAACAAACACGCAGCAACACTCACTGGACTGGGCATCAAAGTCCGGCATCTCTCCCACTCCTTTGACCGATTCAGATGGTATGAACTCAGCAACGAGTGACTCATGCGGAGTGAGGTCTTCCTCCTCAGGTGCAGGCCCACTGCCAGTCACCAGAGTCAAGTTGTAATTTGAGGCACGCTTAGCCTTAGCACTGCGTTTGAGGTCATTCCAATGCTTTTTGCACCCTTGCGCCGTGCGCACCTCATGGCCGAATGCACTCACATGTTCCGCAACTTGCTTCCAGTGAGTATCACGGTGGGCAGCCGTAGTCTGACAATTAGGACCCGCTAGCATGTCACAGCTGTGGTCCCTCACGTAGTCCACAAGGAAGTCCAGTTCCTGGTTGCAGAAAGGCTTCTTCCTCGACATGCAGGAGGTTGTGTCTGTGTGTGGGGTCCCAGCCTGTACTGCAGGTGCAACCTTCCTCCTCTTGGATTGTGGTGCAGCTCCTGGCTGGCAAATGCCACCCTGATCAGTATGGCCAGTGGCACCAGTGGATTAAGCTAAGGGAGTGGCAGGTGGAGGGACGACCAAAGGCCTGACTTGCGTCAGTGGCTGCTGGGTGCTCTCTAATGGACCCTGCGCAGCAACATCCGCTGTGACAGGGTCATTGACCGCGACTGTCCTGGTTGGCAGACTCACAACCGGGGTGTTGTTGGCTGCATCTGCCCCTGCACTTGCCAACACCCGGCTGTTGGTGTCAGCAGATGACATTACTGCCCCAGGACACGTGTCTTGGTCAGGGCAGCCCTGCGTGCACCTACGGTTTCCCTCCTGGCCTGTTGGAAATCTTCCAAGGACACTTCAAGTGCCAACGCAGCCTGCGCTGGCAGACCCTGAGCCTGGGTGGTGGTGTCCACAGCTACACCTGCAGCTACAACTACCCTTGGGCCCGTAGCAGTCGATGAAACGGACTGACGGGTCACACGGGGGCCAGTGCCAGATGCAGAAGCTGCATCTCCCAGAACCACAGTGGGTGGTGGCATGACTGCACCGACACATCACACAACATTGTGCTCAAGTGGCGCACCCCTGCCTCTTCCCCCTCTGCGGCCACCCTGGACACCCTGGAGTCCCCCTACTCCATGGTCACCCCGGCCACGTCGCTGACCATGCCTGCCACGAGGAGGACGCCCAGCTGAGGCGCCCCTGACCTTTGGTGGCCTCCCAACCATGGCACAGATGGAGTAGTCCCGGCACAGATGGAGGAGTGCCAATGGGAGATGTACACCACAATTGTCCTGGGCAATTGGGGTGAAGGGTGTGGGATGCAAGATGTTAACAGCCCCCTGCACCAGCAAGGCTGTATGTGACCCTGGTGAAGTAGTGACGGGTCACGCAATGCTCAGGCACCCCAAAACTGCAGTAAAACCGTGCACACAACCCTGCAGCCTACGTGCATGAAAGTAACCTCCCGCAGTACGTGGTGGCACCCAGTAACACGAAAAACACGTACGCGTGGGACACGCAGGCTACTATGACCTCGAAAATGGATGCGATACACAGGGGCACCCGCAGTGGGAAATAGCATGCGCGACTCACCGTCTGACTAGCGTGATAATGAAAAGCACGCGTAGCCAATACCCCCACCAAAAGAAGAGATACGTCCTTGATCCGCTGTGAAGTTGTGATGGCGCGCGAAACAACATGAAGTAGCAACATACGTCGGTCTCCACGAAAGGCACGTACAGCGAACTGCTGGCCCTGCTCAACTTTAACCCGTGTTGAGGGAAACACCCGTGCACGTCGCGTCACTTACGTGCGTAGCCCCTTTCCTCGGATTACACGCATTCACATGCGGACGTGCAGTTTTTTCACGCGTGCGCTGAACCACTATGCCCACGTCAAGAGGGAAACGCCCGTGCGTGCTACGTCATAGACGCGCTTACGCGCTAAGGGCCTTTCCTCGAATTACACGCTGACGTGCAATTTTTCACGTGGCAAATCACTCCATATCAAGCTGGCCACGCAACAACACACGGAAGACCACGCTCCTGCCCAGAAGGCCGAATTACTGCCTCCCAGAGCCCCGAGCACGCTCCCACCTGCCATCTGCTGCTGCCTGCCTGCCTGCTGCCCACGTGCCCTGCTATTTGGTGCCTGCACGTCAGCCAGGAGTGCAGTTGCTGTGACCACCCCTGCTGGAACTGAAGACTCCCGACTGGGATACCATCGCTCCACAGCCCAGCCCCAGGACCCAGTTGCCCACCCACACCTGCCTCTGGGGTTGCCATGTCGGGCACAACACCATCTGGCACCACTGGCAACCCCCAGCCAGAGAGGCAGAGGGCCACCAGCTTCAGTGACAGGGAAGTTGGTGTCCTGGTGGAGCAAGTCCTGGGGCAGTATGATGCCCTCTTTGGAAGTTTGCGCGCCGACAATGAAGGACGGACCAGGATCTGGATGGACATCGTGACTGCCATCAACGAGTAGGGGTTGGCAGTCCGCGACATCAAACATGTCTGGAAGCGCTGGGAGGACTTCAGGTCCAGGAACCTTGACAAGGCCCGGTGCCTCTTGAAGGCAGCGGATGTGGAGGGGCGCCGGGGGCCAGCTGTCCGACCACCAAATGAGGGTCCTGGAATGCATGCGCCCAGCGCTCCACATCCAGGTCCTTGAGATGCAGACCCGTCTGGAGTCGAGCGGTAAGTGTACAGGCATACTGATTGGACGCTGTGCGTGTTGTGGTGTGCCAGCAGTGTGCAGGTTGCACATGTGTTTTTGTAGGGCCATGTATGGATGTGTATGTACAGAGGCGTGAGGCTGCCACATGTGAGTCCTCTCATGTGTGAGACACATCGATGGTGTATGTGTTGCTAAGCATGCTGGCCAAATGCAGGTGTGGGAGCACACATGTTTGAATTTCTGTGTATGTACGTTGGCATGGTTGTGGTGTCACACATGGATGGTGGTTCCTGCTGCATGTATCTGCACTGTGCACATGTGCATGTGTGTGTATTTGACAAGTGTGCAACTGTGATGCAACATGGATACATGTGACACTGACATGTAGGAGGCTGATTGCCAGATGTGACATGGATGGTGACATTATCACTGCAGTGGTGGAGATGTACAGATGCATGTCAGTCTGGTGGCATGTGTGCATATGTTGTGCACTCCCTGTGTTTCATGTGATGTCAGACTCACCTTCGGATGCTCGTGCTGTTGTTTGTGTATGGACGGTTCTGCCTGGTGCAATATTCCTGTGGATTTGCTCATGTGTGTGAGTTGAAATGACATGTGTGTTGGGGAGTGTGATGCCATGTCTGTAGTTTTACACTGCCACTCATGTGCAACTGTCATGTGTGTATCAGTCCATTGTACAGTGCCCTGATGCCTGTGTTCTATCTCTCCCTGTCTACAGCGTCAACTGATGAAGAGTGCGGAGAGGGTGCTGTGGAGCAAAGCGGCATGGATCGCACCACCAACCAGAGACGCAAGGCCCGGCTCCCCTCCCAGGTTGTCATCTCGTCGGAGAGTGAGGAGTCTGGTGCCGTGTCCCAGGCCGCAGCTGCTGAGGGTATGTCCAAGAGGCAGAGGTCGGAGGTGGACTCCTCAGCAGCAGAAGGGGCAGCTGAGACCCCACAGGGTCCAATGGAGGAAGATGGCATGGAGTCATCCAGGTTGGTGGGGGGTTTGGTGGAGGAGGAGGCTGTGGAAGGGACACACACAAGGGGGCTGGAGGTGAGGATTCCACTGGTGCTAGTGGTACAGTGCAGGGGCAGGGACAGGAGGCAGCACAGGCCGCCGCGGAGATGCCTGTGTGTAATCCTATCCCCGATCCTGTGACTGCATCATCCTGCACCAGCAGGGATGCCTACGTCCAGACCCGTTTTCAGGGAGGGGATGAGCGCACAACAACTGGCCTTCCTCTCCCTGCGGACGTGGCAATCCGGGACCGGGTTGAGCCTGTCCTGTCTGGGATGGCGTTGCGTCAACGGGGCATGCGAGGTGACCTGCAGTGTTTTCGTGAAGACACTGCACGTCATCTCGGATGCATCGTTGACCGCGTTGACCTACTGGGACGGGTCACCAGGGCTGGATTCCTCCGTCTGCTGGACCTTGTTCTGACCCCCTCCTCACCTGAACCCCCTATGCACCAATCGTCCTCCATGCCATCTTCCCACCCATGTATCACCTGGGTACCCTGTGGAGCTGCCTCTGACCCTGCGGCCAGGCTGGTGGAAGACACATCCAAGCCACAGTCGGTAGTCGGACGTCCATCAGGGGTGGCCACCTCAACAACTGCACCCCAGCCAGAGGAGGACGTGCAGGCTGCAAGAGCCAGGGCACAGGCACAGCAGCGGCAGCAACAAGGTGGGAGCCATGATGGCTCGGGGCCTTCAACATCCGAGGGGCAGGCATCGGCCAGAGGGCAGGAGGACCCAGGATTGGAAGTGTCTTCCGTGTGGCAGCGGTTGGGCCAGGCCATAGGTCCGGAGCGGCATTGGGCTCACAATGGTCAGGGTGGAGAGCTCCATGCGGAGGGCACTGAGGCAGGCCGAGTGCCTCGAGGCAATTCGCAGGGAGTTGGAGGTCAACATGTCATCGTCCCTGCGAACCCTCAGGGCCTTGGAAGAGGACCGCCTCCAGGACATCGAGCAGGAGTTCGATGATGCTCTGGCCCGGGAAATCGGGAAGTAAGCTGTAGGACTAGCCCACCGCCATTGTATATAGTTTGTAGTTTTAGGTTTCCTTTATCTTTTTCATTCATTTGGGGTGCTTGGACTATGCCCTGCCTTTTAGTATATAGTTCTTTATTAGGTCATTTTTTTGCTAGGTTTCATTTCATTCGTTGGGCTCATGGATCCTGGATTACTTCTTTGTACATAGTTGAACAGTGGATTTATCTATTATTATTTTTCTCACCATGGAGCAATGGATTTTACTGTTTCCGTTTCCTTTGGATTTGATTTGGTGGCCGGAGCCTTTGGACACATTTTCATTTCGATTTATTTGGATTCAGACTTCATGTTTTTCTTTTTGTGTTTTGGACATGCTGCATTTCATCTTTTTTCAAACAATTTTTTCATGTTTTCATTTGATTACATTCTTTTTGTGTTCAATACATTTTGGTTTATTACTTTGATGTGTGGTATTCTCTCATTGGCTTCATGCATGTCACGGTTTAGGTTTTCACAATCACCAGCACCCATTGTGTGTGTGTGACAGACATGTGTTGATGTACATTCTTGCCATCTGGGTTGTATCATGTAATGGGCATTTCAATGTGGGGTGGATGGGATACTTGGTTGGGTCTTTGCACAGGGGTGGCGTGCGGTGGGATTTGGGAGGCCATGAGGCCCATGATTGTGGATCATGATGACGTGTTGGGGGGACATGTGTCGGGGCCTGCTGGCAGGTGTCTGTCAATGCTGGGTGGGTGGGGGTGCTGGGGGACATGAGTCAGGGCCTGCTGGCAGGTGCCCGTCAATGCTGGGTGGGTGGGGGTGCTGGAGGACATGAGTCGGGGCCTGAGCCTCACTGCTGGGGGGTGGGGGTGCTGAGGGACATGATTTGGGGCCTGCTGGCAGGTGCCCATCAATGCTGGGTGGGTGGGGGTGCTGAGGGACATGAGTCGGGGCCTGCTGGCAGGTGCCCCTCACTGCTGGGGGGTGGGGGTGCTGGGGGACATGAGTCGGGGCCTGCTAGCAGGTGCCTGTCAATGATGGGTGGGTGGGGGTGCTGGGGGACATGAGTCGGGGCCTGCTGGCAGGTGCCCGTCAATGCTGGGTGGGTGGGGGTGCTGGGGGACATGAGTCGGGGCCTGAGCCTCACTGCTGGGGTGGGGGGGTGCTGGGGGTCATGAGTCGGGGCCTGCTGGCAGGTGCCCGTCAATGCTGGGTGGGTGGGGGTGCTGGGGAACATGAGTCGGGGCCTGCTGGCAGGTGCCCGTCAATGCTGGGTGGGTGGGGGTGCTGGGGGACATGAGTCGGGGCCTGCTGGCAGGTGCCAGTCAATGCTGGCTGGGTGGGGGTGCTGGGGGTCATGGGTCGGGGCCTGCTGGCAGGTGGCTGTCAATGCTGGGTGGGTGGGGGTGCTGGGGGACATGACTCGGGGCCTGCTGGCAGGTGCCCGTCAATTCTGGGTGGGTGGGGGTGCTGGGGGACATGAGTCAGGGCATGAGACTCACTGCTGGGGGTGCTGGGGGTCCTGGGGGACATGAGTCTGGGCCTGCTGGCAGGTGCCCCTCACTGCTGGGTGGGTGGGGGTCCTGGGGGACATGAGTCAGGGCCTGAGCCTCACTGCTGGGGGTGGGGGTGCTGGGGGACATGAGTCGGGGCCTGCCGGCAGGTGCCCATTACTGCTGGGTGGGTGGGGGTGCTGGGGCACATGAGTCAGGTCCTGAGCCTCACTCTTGGGTGGGTGGGGGTGCTTGGGGACATGAGTTGGTGATCACTAATGCAAGGAGACATGTGGGCTGGCTGGGGGGCATGCCCATGGTGGATGGGCTGCATGCGGAACATGACCAGGGGTGCAGGATATTCCCCTGTGGTGTGGGCTGCCTGCAGGGGCCGTGGAGGTGGTAGAGGGCACACCTGGGAGGACCCCACTCACACAGGGCCAATCGCGTGTGAAACTCCCTGTGAACCCCAGTAATACACGTACCCCGCTCGCACAGGGCCAATCGCGTGTGAAACTCCGCGTGAACCCCAGTAATACACGTAACCCGCTCGCACAGGGCCAATCGCGTGTGAAACTCCCCGCGAACCCCAGTAATACACATACCCCGCTCGCACAGACCCAATCGTGTGAGATTCTCCCCGCGCCAGGGTGTACATGTATTCGGAGGGGTGCGTGGGTAGCTTTACAGGCGTTTTCGTGGTTGGGATGGCTGTATGCTGGTCCACTGGCCTGTGCACCATGTACGGGATTTGTGCGCTGTGCATGGCGCACGGGGAGGGGTTGGGGGCGTAACTGGCGCTGCTGCAGAGTCGCTGCACCATGGCTGGTTATGGATGTTAAAATCCATGAATACGCTGTGCGCGGAAATGGATTTTGGCGACGCGGCTGGCACAGACTGTCGCAAGCGCACACTGTGCGCCAGCCGCGTGCGCCACTTGTGCGCTGGATTCTATGAATTACCCCCTAAATCATTATAGAAATCCAAGGAAATGTTTGCTCTTTTAGAAAACAATAGAATATCATGCTACCAGCTGAAGCGTTGGGCACAACACCCACTGAATAAAGTGGGAGGAGCTAGAAAATGTACCCCATTTGAAGCTGTGATTCATCACAGATGTTCACTCAGGGTCAGATATCTGCTATATAAAAATATTTGTTAATGAGGCCACATTCTAAAATCCCAAACGATAGAAATGGTTGGTCTACGGAGCTGTGGAGAGACATTTTCTGAGAAGGATTTGGACAGGATCTTCACTTCTGCATTTAAAGTGCTGAAGAGTGAGCAGAATCAGGAAACGCAGTTAAACGATATATAGGTTGCAATATTCCCCTGCAAAATTGAACACATTTGATCCATGAAGGTCAGAAGTCTGCTGGAGAGGATGACGGCAGCTGGGATCTACTTTGCATATTTGGTGGGGCTGTACACAAATGCGATGTTGATGGTTATGGTGACCTAGAGGAGAGGAAGAGTTGGGGATTAATTAGCATTTTTCTGTATATTAATCTATATCAGTGTAAAGTTAGACTCTACACACCTGATAACGGTTAGTGGCAGCTATGTTTATGGATTGTTGGATTCCCTAGAATAGTATGTTGTGCCCATTATGAGATGAATAAAGGAATTCTGCCATAAAAACGGTCCAAATTAGGTAGATGGGAGGTTATAAAGATTTAGTGGGCAGCAATGTACAATAGCTGGAATTTCTGACCCAATTCTAGATGATTCATTTTCCATTAATTGCTATCTATTTAGTGTGAGGATTTTAATTGTATTTTGAATGACCTTTTCGACACTACAAAAGTGGCGAGGAATTTGAGAAAACTATACTATATTACCTTTGGACCCTTCAGATAATGATGTACAATTTGTAATGTACATTAGTAACAATAGAGCAAGGAACCAGAGTTTACAATGTCTATGTGGTACTGTAATAATAGAAATTAATTATATATTTTATTTTTTTGTCAACTGTATTTAATTCCCAGTAAAAAATTCCGATTTTGGAAATTATGGATTTAAGAAAATCTTGACTGGCTTTTTTTAATGTATTGTATTTATATGTATTATCAGCATTGTAAATGCCGGTGAAGGTGCATTCCCAGATGTTATGAAGACAATTGTCATATAACACCTTCTCAAAAAAGCCTTGCTTGACCCAGAGGGCCTAGCCAACCACAAACCTATCACAAGCCCCCCATTCATTGGAAAGCTGATGGAGAAAGTAGTTGCGAACCAACTACTTGCCATAATCGACCAGCTTGACCTCCTCCACAATTAGCAGTTGGCTTCTGCCCAAAATGCAGGACTGAGACTGCAACTATCCAAGTGTGCTCAGAATCACTTATGCTGGGCACTTGTCTCTCCTAGTCCTCTTTGACCTCTGCCTTCGAGACAGTTGATCACCAAATACTTCTTGTCCTCCTTGGTGACAGGATCAGCTTCTCTGGAACTGTCCTAAAATGGTTTGCATCCTACTTATCCTAAAGGCACCAGGTCGTACAGATGGGCACATTCATATCCAACCGACTCCAAGTTCTGTGTAGGGTCCCCCACATTTCCATTCTCTTCCCAATCATCTTCAATCTATATATGGACCCCTTTGAAACTCTCGTAAATTACCCCAACATAGCCATCAATCAACATGCTGATGATACTGTACCTTAAGGTCAGTGGCTCGCAAATGCCTGGCTACTATCCAAATATGTATGTTATACGCTTACCTTAAACTGAATCCGACCAAGACTGAATTTGTCCTTATCGGTCGCCCACCAAACAACTTATAGCTGGATGACATGGCCTTGGAAAGATTCACCCCTCAGCTGACAAACTTAGCCGAATCCCTGAGCTTCATTGTTGGCAATAACCTTTCCTTTCAAAAGTACATCGCCAATAATGCACAGATTACATGGCTACAGAACCACACACTCTGCAAAATGAAACCCTTCATTCCCCCAATTGAATTCCATATGCTGGTCCAAAGTCCTCATTATCTCACACTTCAATGGGAGTTAAGCCCTCCCTAGTGGGCTTCCAGCCGCAGACCTGATCCCCCTCAAAGCAGCACACCATGCATCAGCCCACCTCATTACATTCCCTGCGTCTCTCCAACACTGTGCACGCTCCACTGGCTCCCTCTCCCTGCCAGGGTCATACTCAAAACTGCATGTATCACCTACAAAGCCGTCTCAAATGGAACACCAACATACTTGGCTGCTAAACTCCACACTCCACACCTCTGGAGGCTCTCGCACGTCACGTAGCAAAACTATCAAAAGGTTGGAGCCAAAGTTAGTCTGCAAAGAAAAGACTCACAAGCAGTCTTTCTCCTGCAGATATCATAAGATGACACAGAAATATATGGATGAAAGTACATACAAATTTAAAAGGTTAAATCTATCAAGGAGTTGTTTCTACTCTGAAGCCTCACATGTGCAGAACATTGATGTCAATAAAAACAAGCATATTAGAAGTTTTATCAAAAAAAGCTTTGAATTCTTTAGTTATGATATCAAATATATATGATGATTCTGTTTCTAATAAGTTTAGCTTTTAACACTTTATCTCTTTTGAGGATTCTTACCAGTGCCTGAGAGGCTTCTTGACAACCTATGTTATTGCTTATCTTGGCTTTATGGCATTGGCAAGGACATATTTTTCATCAGGACTACAGAGTACAGGGGTCTCCCCTGTCTTTTGGCTTTATTCAGTTTCAAAATATTGAACAATGTAGCTCTCCACCCAGCTTCAAAAGTTCACTCCAGCAGGTACACTTCAGGGACAGCAGGTTCTTATCAGCATACAGCATTCCCAAAACGTGAAGTCTTGTAAGTTTCCAACTGGTACTTTCCTCTCTTTTTGGATAGATTATATCCCACCATCTGATTCAAAGTTTATTTCCCTCTAGGAGATTTTCAAGTTCAGTCTCCTTTCCAGGGTTCTCAGCAGCTTCTTCTCTGTCGCATGTTGGGTACTTCTGAGTCAATAAAAATTATTTGCAGACGTTTTAAAATGTGTGTGGAAATTGGTTCTTCTTCTGGTCTGTGCCTCTCAAATTGTTCTCTCAAAACAATCCTTTGGTGCTATTCGTTTAATGGTAAAAGACCATCTGCCGAGCGCACAGCTAAAACATGAATGGTGTGTTTCACCTAGGTCTGCCCTAAATCCTGGCCCGGGAACTGCCAATCCATGGCATATTCGTGTCCCCCTAGTTGTCCATATGTGCACGAAGCACAATCTTGAATATGTTTCATGGCTTTTTGTATTAGTCACATACTCCACCTGATGATGCAGCATGTTCTGAATGTTATTGGAAGGACGCAGTTCGTTTTGGAATGTGTGAGAAGAATAGGGGGTTTCTTGTGGGAGGCAGCAGGGTAGTAGACCGATGGGTGAAATGAGCAGGGCTTCTTGCCCTTGCCCCACCAATCCCATGAAGAATGTCTGACATACTCCTTTCCCTGTCTTGATGGGCAAAAGTCCCAGCAGGCCACTGAACATAGCATATTAGAGTAAGGCTTGAGACATCTCTCAGTCTGCTAACAAACATATTAAGGAAGGTGCAATGGGTGACTGAGGTCCTCACATTTTAAGCTGTCCTTCCACTGAACCTTAAGTTTGTGCCTCCCATAAACCTTAGCAGCTTATGGTAATATCTAAGTTTCCACACCGACCCTTTCCCTCATCTGACAACTCGCAGATGCTTGTTTTGTAACTCATGGGGGGACAATGTATCTATTTGAGATGGAGACAGAGAGAGGGAGGGGTGACATTGGGAGCTGGAGACATGGGACCTGTCTGCAAATGGCCTGGGGTAGGAGTGTAGGGGTGCAGGTTGTTTTGCCTCATCAGTCCTACTGCCGCCTTTCTCTGACTAACCGACTCCCATCTAAGATCTCCTACCACCTTATTCTACGCACACAAATGCTCCACTGAAGGGCACCAAAGACCTAGCCGTTAGCACATCAACATTATCCGAGACACAAATAAGCTCTCCAATTGAGCCCTGCTGCATTTTCCCATATCAGTGGCTAACCAGACACACAGTGTTGTAGTCTAGCAGATCTTGAGCTCTAACCTATGGCTAACTTACTCCCATACTTCCTTTGTGAAACCCATACAAAGCAGATTGGCACTCAGGAACGGGATACTTGCGACCTGCACCCATCAAAACCACAGGTTTTGCATCTGCCATTCCCACTGTCCCAATAATGAACCCTACTCCTATTCTCTTACAGAGCCAAGCGCAGCAAGGCCACCAATCATGCAGAGAGCTGCTATACACAACCACTGACATTACATCTCCTTTGGTAAGGTTTGTCCACTCTCTTCTTGTTATTGTTTCTTTTAGGTCCAAATATCTTTAATTTTATTTTATTTGCCTTTAATCGATATAAAATCCTTAGGCATGCAAAAGTTAAAACACAAACATGCACAATACATAGCATAAATATAACATGATAAAAACAGCATTTCATCCTAAAGAGATCCTGCCCATAAATGTCCTCCACATAGCCCATGACAGGAAAGCACTACATACAGTCTATGGTAAAGCAATAACTCATTAAATGAGTCAGTAGTGCATTATTGTTGCTACTAGGGAGTTGATATTAGATAGCAGTTACTATTTTGAGCATAGACAACCTCTTGAACTACGCTATATACAAGTATTTGGCAACTTCATAGGCATTTGCTCCGTCTGCAGTACGTCTGCACTAACCCATTGCTTCGTTCAGATGTCTTACACTACATATGACAAATCTTGGTTTCAAATATGCCTTCCTAAGCTGCAGATATAGTAGACCGATAAACAAGAAGTGTTCTACCGTTTCAATTACATGTTTACATTGAAGGCATTTGCTGCACACACATGTGTCATCTGTTCATGCGGTGTGCCAGGGGTAAAATCCCGAACCTAAACTTTACATACAATTCTCTCATGAATTTCGGTTTCATTACGTCCAGGTACCTTTCATAACGCTGTCATTTATTTGACCAATAAGTACTTAGAAGCATGGATGAGGCGATTTTCTCCATTATGGCAACCCTTTTTTGGCAAAGAAGTCCCTTGTTACAATCAGTTTAGCTAAAGAATTCATTTCAGGTGCCCATTTTCCTGTAAGACAGTCCTTGAAGGTCTACACTAAGGTGATGATAGCCCACCTTCCTGACTCATAAGGTCTAGCACGGCTTCTCTGTATATGCCTAATTCAGAGGAACCCCCAAGTCTAAGCAGATAGTGCAAAAGATAATGCATGTTTAGCTCCCCATGCAAGGTATCTGCTGGGTAACTGAGTGGGAGGCCCAGAATCCACTTTAAAAAGCCATTCTCTACGACCCCCATAGATCTGCAATTTATATAGCCCCAGATTTCTGCTCCATAGAGCAACAATCTTGCTTGAAGTTTGCTTGTCTCAGTAGTAGGTCGAATTGCACCATTGCCATGTTCATATGTGAACTTTGCAATGGCAGTACTGGCTTGCTGGAATCCTCAGGAGCTGATTCTGATCCCCTAGAACCTCACCAGGAGTTCCCTGCTCAACCCAATATTCACAGCTGAGTCGAGAACCCTGAGGAAGGTAAAGGGATAGTGGATAAAATAACAAACGAGATACAGAAGACTCCCTACCTTCTGGCCGGTCTCTGGTATCTGTAGAGGAATAAATACACCAGGTTACATACGTTCATTGTAAAACAAGAGTGTAAGAATCATATCTGTAGCTAAACAATCTGTTACCTGCTAGGCCTCTGCTATTAGCTAAGAGACGTAGTATTGACTAGCTGAACACCTTCTAAATGACTGACCTTGAAATACACAGTAAAGAATAGTTGAGGCAACACGAGTTCTATTACTAGTCTCTTCCAGAAACTATTTTTGGAGTAATTACTTTCTGCTTTCTTTTTCTATTACTTTAAAGAAGAAATGTCTTTTTCTCAGATGCGATTGAAAATAGGAGTCAACGTCTTTTCATGAATTACTACTATTGACTGAAAGCAATGTTCTTTCTTTAACTTGCAATTGTAGCAGGAAACAATAACTCTTTTTGAAACTTGCAATGGTAGGCTATGAACAAAGTTTTTTCCTTTCTTGCTTTAAATAATCTGTACCATGTTTTACAAAGGACTGTACTTTCTCATTAGTGGAACACTAATGTTAAAAGCTTTCAGAATTGTCTTAGTGGTAGCTTCCTTAAGAATAGTGTAGTCCTCTTTCTGTTTCTATGAATGCTGTTTAAATAGGAAGTATCTCACAAGCTTTTGAAATGAAATGAACTCGCCGGGATGTAGCCACTGTAGTTCCTGAATGCTGCCGCTGCGTCTAACTGGTACAACGCCTTTACAAAAATAAGCACTGCGCCTGATGACACGCATGTTGTTAGTTCATGTTACCCGTAGCCACTCAGCGCTGATGTAGTTAAGCCAAGTGGAGGCCCTTGAACAATGGGATGACCCAAATGGGCATCTTAAAGTTAGAAAACAGTGGGGGTTGGTCTTCCCATTTGTACAATTAGGTCATGCTCTTAATTAATTCTGGTATGGATCATTTGCAACAAATAATGGCTATGGCTAAATTAGCCTTAACAATGAATGAGCCCTGTCCAAGCCTGGAAGTGGCCAGGACAAAGAGCAGGGAAGGAGGCCACCAGGGCGTGCACAGCTGATGGAAGCCTGAGTGTGCCATACCGGGCCGTTGAGGGACTTGAGCAACCCTGACAAGCCCCTCCACGCGGTGTAAAAAACAGAAGAACCAGGCGGTGAGCACCCGTAGCACACCCAGGCAGAAAATCGGAGCCTGGGACCCCTGCAAAGAGGAGAACGGGACGTTGCATGTCCCGCAGAACAGGGAAGTGGAAAACTCGTGGTGGAAGTCCGAAACGGGTGGTCCTGAATGGAGGAAGCTGTGGGTGTAGCAGGGGCTCGGCGGTCGGCCTGCCGAAATATTGCCCGAAAGTGATCACCCTACACCCCCTGCCTGCGGAGACCCAAGAGGGGGGCAACGACGACAAAAAAGATGCCACGAGGCAGAGCGTTGATGCGGTACAGTCCTGGAGAGGACCCACTGAGGAACACCACTAGACACTGTGGGGCGTGTGGCAGCC
Organism: Ambystoma mexicanum; assembly: GCF_040938575.1. Classification (NCBI taxonomy): domain Eukaryota; kingdom Metazoa; phylum Chordata; class Amphibia; order Caudata; family Ambystomatidae; genus Ambystoma; species Ambystoma mexicanum. Next base: position 337,406,551 of record NC_090934.1, on the reverse strand, counting down.
CATAGCCCGTGAAAACCCACGCCCTGCTGCGGAGCATGGCCCATAGCCTGAGGGGACCCGCGTCCTGCATCAGAGTGCCATTCAGGCAGACAAGAGCGGTCTGTGTGGGGAGGACTGGGGCCGCGGGCACAAGTGTGGAGGTGTCTGTTACGCGGCAGAGGAGGTGACACCGCGGCCCGGTGCCAGCAGAGCATATAGGACAGATCACCGAGATTGCAGAAGGAGATGAGGAACCCCAAAATGTTGGAGGAGCTCACCGGGGCACTAGGTTCATCCCCCACCAACCCGGGGAGGGATGGTGAGGTAAGGGATGGTGGGAGAGCTCCTTACCAAACTCTGAGAAGAGCACCCTGCCTCCATCACCCACTGCACATCTGACCCCACCCCTCACTGGTCTGCATCATCGGTCATCACTGCAGGCTGGGGTAAACAACCCCGAATGAGCCTGCGAGGAGCCCTTGGCGTTCCCCGGACCCCGACCGCCAGGGGGCCCCTAACACTGGACGAAAAACAGCATGCTGACCCAGGAGGGCCACAATAAACAAATACAGCAACACCAGCGACAGGGTCCTGAGGCCCGGCTCGTAGCGAATGACTGAAAGAGCCTTCCTGAGGTCACCAGGGAAACGAAGAGCACGAAGGTTGGAACCTTCAACGTGATATCGAAGGTGAGCACCACAGAGGGGGCACCCAGTGAGATAGGAAGGAGTGCCCCCCGTCCTGACTTGGAAAACACTCCCCCCCAAGGGGAGGAGGCCAGGATCACGCACTGGACCCAGAGAGGAGAAGAGGGGAAAACACAGTGGGCCAGGGAACGAACAGAGCCCCCATAACTGGAGCAAGAAAGATCGGCTCCCACCTGCCCCGCAGCAGTGCGCACGAAGGATAGAAAGCCCCTGAGGAGCTCACGTAGGCCCACCAGCTGGGTCAGCCAAAAGAAGCGGTGATGCGAAGAAGCGTTCCACGACCAAATTGGGGGGAAACAAACACCGGACTAGCCATCGGAGAAGGAGACCGACTCGATCAAAGGCCTCTGAGGCAAAGAGGCAAGGGGGATTCCCACAAACTGGCAACAAGGAAGGGGTTGATGATTCCCTCCTGCCCATGGCAGATATATTGAACGTTCTCAGGCGGTATGTAGAGTGTCCTTGGGCTCTCGGACGAAACAGGGGCAACGGGACAAACCTCCCAGAACACGAGCCGGGGGTGGAACTGAATTGGAGACCTAGGACCTGGGATCTCAACAGCTCTGGGTGGAGGCCCCCAGGCCCGCGCCTGGGGTGTGTGTCTGCACCAGGATGACCAGTCATACAACCTGTGGCTCCAGGACAAGACTCCCCCGTGTGCAATAAGAAAAGTGAGGAAGCCATGAAAGGAAGGGGCTCAGGACCCCAAAGGGTTCAGATGGAACCAGCTGGGGTGTGGGCCCGCTGGGGCGTGTGCCCGCCCTGCGGTGAAACCCTTCACTGTGCTCAGAACCCACAGGGTGGAACTAACACACAGGCATCCAGTAATAAAGAACGTGGAAAGGTGAAAATCCCAATCTCGCGGATCCCCGAAGGCTGAAACAGCCCCACTACCTACCCTCACAGAAAGAGGACCCGAGTCCCCAGCGAGATGACCGTAAATGAACTGGAGGGAGACCCTTCAAGAATTATGCTAACAGGACACCACAGGAAACCAAGGCACCCTGGCCCCGGACGAAAAGACAGACCGAATGGCAAACCAAGCAGAGGATGCTATGTCCATGCAGCGAAACATCGCTGCCACACTGCAAGAAATCAGAGATATGCGAGCGGAAATCGGACAAAGGATCGAAAAGATGGATCAGAGAGTGGACAAAATGGAAGGCAGGCTCCTGGAGCTGGAGGCCAATCAAACATCGGTCGACATCCTCAAATCACAGATCGACACCAGATTGGCTTCCCTGGCGAAAGAGGACAAGGAGAGAGCCCTGCAAATAGATGACTTTGAAAACAGGGAACAGAGTAACAACCTGATGTTTTTTGACATTCCCGAGGCAGAAGGGGAGACAGAGAGGGACATTTGCCAAGTGGCTAAGGCCGTGATTCTCCTCATATTCACCACACCATCGACAGGGCGCATAGGGCAGGGGGGTCGCCGGGAGCCCGCGCTCCCTCCTAGCCCGCTTCCACTACTACGCAGAAAAGGCGAAAATTCTGGAGGAAGCAAGAAGAATCTCCATGATCACATATAACAACACAACAATCACAATCTTCCAAGATCTCTCAGCATTCACTCTGGCCAGACAACGGATGTGCAGCCCCCTGACGCAATGCTCAAGAGAGAAGGGCATAAAGTATCGATGGGGCTACCCCTTCTCGCTCTCCTTTGAGTACTTGGACCAACAATCAAAACTGGTCACCAAGGAGGATATTAAAGGGGCAATCCAGGAGTATGTGGAAACTACAGAAGGCCAGAGACAACCCACGGGAAAAGCCCCGGGAGAAAAATGCGAGGGGGGAAGCCAGAGGAGCAGGAGACAGATTCCGGGATCTAGAAAATGTAAATAAACACATCACCACATGAGGATGACCCCTGAGGCGGCGTAGTACGGGGTTCAGCCCGGATAGGACTATACTGACCGGGAGCCGGGTCATTCTTCGTGTCAACAGCAAGTATTAGGGAATAACTGACAATGAGTACATTGATTGCGAAAGAGGATCTTTTTGCGGGGGATGGGGGGAGGTAGGGGAGGTATTACAGTGGGTCAGAGGGGGGAAAGCAGTAAATCTGGGGGCCTAGTCAGGTACCAGGAATGGTCAGACTTATTGGCTGGGTGCCAGGGAAGGGGGGAGAGGGACCAAAAGGATGGGGTTTGGAGGAAGGAGGAAAGAGGGGGCACAGGACCCCATTATTAGAAGAGGGGGCAGTTGGGTATAGGCCCCTCCAGAAGAGGGAAGGGGGGAGTTGAGAACGGGGAGGAGAAATTTTAGTGGTTACAAATAAAGAGAAAACTCAGGATGTGGGAAATAGGCAAGGTGTAGTGGAAGTAGGCAAAGGTCAGGAAAAAAAGGAAGAAAAGGAGATTAGGGCATTCTTCAAACAACCGAATGGCTGACAGTCTGCCTACCTTGGAGATGGGCTCCCTAAATGCCAGGAGAATAAATTCACCCACAAAGAGTTCCTTGTTGGGTAGAGAATTTAAGCGGGCAAAGTTAGATCGCCTCTTCCTCCAGGAAACTCACTGGGCACGGGGAAAGGAACCAGTCATCTGGGGAGGGGGATTGGGGAGGTGTACCACGCCTCTTATAAGACAAAAAAGAGGGGAGTAGCGATTGTCATGGCCAGCGATTTGGGCTTCAGGACAGAAGGGGTGACCAGGAACCCCAAAGACCGGTACCTGTTCATCAAGGGGGAACTACAAGGGCCCCCTCACACTGGCAGTGATTTACTCCCCCAACGAAGGGCAAGTGCCCTTCTGGGAAAAGGTCAGGGACAGACTGAGATTGTTCACGGTGGGCCCCCTCATAGTTGCAGGCGACTTCAATATGGTACTTGACCCTGGCAGGGACAGAAAAAGAATGTCAACACAAAAACTTGCAACGGCAGAAGACTCCACAACCAGGAGCTTCAGTAGAATCAACCGTGAATTGGGCCTGGTGGACACACTCCCGGCATTCCTAGTGAGGGACCGACCCATCACATATTATTCAAAAACCCATGACACATTCTCCAGAATCGACTACATTCTGGTGGATGATACCCTGCACGCATACACACAACACCTGCGGGTAGACCCGGTCACATGGTCAGACCACGACCTGGTGCAGGTCACCATGAGGGGTGATTGGGGATGCCAGTGGAAGGGGTGGTGGAAATGCAATGATACTCTCCTAAAAGACATGAAGATAGCCAAATCGGGCCTAGAAAACACAGTGGAATACTTTGACCTAAATAACAATGGAGAGGTTAGTCCGCATACCATGTGGGACGCTTTTAAAGCTACCATACGAGGAATCCTAATGAAAATAGGGGCCCAGAAAAAACGGGAGAGGGACAACAAGGAAAAAAAGTCTATGAGAAAAAATAGCACAGGTTCAACCAGGGAGGGCACTGGAGTCGTCTATCACCCCGGAGCAGCCGTCCACCCTTGACAAATATAAAACCCAACTTAAAGAGCTATTTGTGAGTAAAACTGAAAGGAGTCTCCAGTTCCGTAAAACAAAAGTATTTTGAAAAGGGGGACAAAGCAGACAGAATTCTGGCATGGAAACTGAGCGAAGTCCAGGAAAGCCATGAACAATGAGGAGGAAGCCCTGTTATGACTCCCCGAGTATTGGGGGAGCTTTTCAGCGCTACTATGGATGGCTATACAAGTCTGAGTTTAGTGGGGAGGAATCTCTTATCAAGGACTTCCTGTCCAAGATATCTATACCGGGTCTAGCCCATGACACGGCAGACAGCCTAAAAGCCCCATTAACGGAGGAAGAGGTCATTGAAGCGATAAAGAGTATGAAGGGCGGGACGGCCCCGGGGAGGACGGAATTTCTATACAATTCTACAAACTCTACTGATCCACCCTCGGCCCGCATCTGGCGAGGGTTCTAAATGCAGTTCTCGAGGGAGACATCCTGTCTGAGACGATGATGGGAGCCATAATAATAGTACTACCGAAGGAGGGCAAAGACCCGACGGAGTGTTCATCATACAGGCCAATCTCCCTATTGAACATATATGTCAAGATCCTGGCGAAGGTCCTGGGTAAACAAATGGAGGCAATAATGCCGTCCCTGATGACCAGGTGGGCTTTATCAGAGGGTGTCAGGGAGCGGATAACATCCGGAAGATGATTAACTCGATGCACTATGCACGAGAGACCAACCTGAACGCCAGTCTGCTACCCCTAGATTCGGAGAAAGCGTTTGACATGGTGGAACGCAGATACATGTCCATTCTCCTGCAAAAAATGGGATTTGGGGATCACATGAGAAAGTGGTTGGGAGTGCAATAGAGGGCACCCAGGGCGAGAGTACAGGTGAATGTGGAGCTGTCTGCACCCTTTAATCTTACCAGGGGTACAAGGCAGGGATGTCCTCTGTCCCTCCTTATTTACACCCTAACGATGGAACCCCTAGGGATAGCAGTGAGGACCCACACAGGAATTTAGGGCACCCAAAGGAGACAGGTCGAATTCAAACTCTCCCTGTTCGCAGATGACATCCTGGCATACCTAGTGGACCGCCCGAAGACACTTCCGGCACGGCTCTCCCTGATTGACACCTTCAGGGCCTTTTCAGGTTTAAAAATTAACAAGTCCAAATCCAAGCTCCTGACGCTCCGGGTGGTTGACCTTGTATTAGACCCAGTGAATAACTTTCTGAGGATTATAGTAGAAAAGGTGGCAACCCAATACTTAGGGGTACGACTGACCAGAGACCTAACGGCCCTGGTGATAGCACATTTTGGCCCATTAATGTCAACCATCACAATGGATCTGAACCGTTGGGACAGCATGATTCTGTTGTGGTATGGCCGCATGAAGGCGATAAAAATGAATGTCCTGCCAAGATTTCTGTACCTGTTCACATCCCTTCCCACAAAGGTGCCAGAGTTAACATTTAAGGAGCTCCAGAGGCCAGTGCAGAGGTTTATATGGCAGGGCAAGACCCCTAGAACCAAGTGATCCACCCTCACCCTTCCCAGGGATGATGGAGGCTTCAGCCTTCCGGACTTCTGGCTATATTATAAAGTGTCCCAACTCAGGGTGCTATTGGAACTCATGCGGGACGGTATGGGAACATATTGGTCGTACTTAGAAGACATGGAAATGTACCTGCTCAAAGTACGGGACCTGATATGGGCCCCCCAAAAAGAGATCCCGAGTAGGCTACTCGACCACCCCACGCTGGGAGTGTCATGGTCCATATGGAGAGGGGACAAGTACACAGAGACCGTGTCGTCGTGGCCCTCCCTGATGTCCTCCCTCTGGGGCCCCACCATAAAGTTGGGGGACAAGGGATTCCGGAACTCTCAGGATTGTTCAGATAGAGAGCTGGAAATGGTGGGGAAACTATTTATGGAGGGGGAATTTCTCTCGTATGAAGCGGTAGCTGAAGTCCTGGGCACAGAGAAGATCTCAGTTTTTGAATACCTGCAGTTGAAAGGGCTCCTGACTGACCAGAAATTGGGATCAAAACTAGGGCGTCCGCTAACCCCGTTAGAAAAAACAATGGACTCAGCTGATACCCAGAAGGGGATGGTCTCCAAACTGTACAGAGTAATGAATGCAAGCGATAAGAAGGGCAGACAGGAATTAAAAAAAAATTGGAATGAACTGGCAGGAGAGGAACTCACAGAAGAGATAGGGGGCAAAATATACAGAGTAGCATTCCACGGAAATCTCTTCACAGCAGACATGGAGCACAACTTTAAGGTTCTTCAGGGATGGCACAGGGATCCCCTCAAGATGTCAAGATGTTTGCAGGGGCCTCCCCACTGTGCCCAAAGGGGGTGCAGTCAGATTGGGTCACAAGAGCATGTGTGGTGGCACTGCCCGCAAATGCAAACCTATTGAGGGAATTCAAGGGGGTGGATGACGGAAATTATTGTGGAATCACTCCCGCTGGACCCACTGCAAATGTTACTGAGGATACCTCCTAGGGGGACAAAGGTGTGTAGATACCCTAGGATGTGGAAGTTCATGCTACGGGCGGGGTTGGTGGCCCTCGCCCAGAAATGGAAGAGCGCAACGACCCCGAACAGGGAGGTATGGTTGAAAAAATTGAAAAAACATGTTCTTGATGGACAAACTGACTGCGATAATCAACAACGACCTGGATACCTTCACACTACACTGAGGCAAGAGGAGAACCCGACCCGGATCGGAGAGGGGCAATAGAGAACTATAATCCTAATAAAATGGAGGGGAAGCCGGTCTCGGGGAAGTACAGGGATGCAACCAGACAGCCATACACTGCATAAAAGAACCCTACCTGAGGCCGATGATAGAACAGATGCAACGGCCAAGAGAACAATCATGCAATCCGTACCATTCAAGCCAACTATGACCAAAAGAAGGGGAGTGTGCTCACCCGGAAGGGGGACACTCACTCCGACAATATGTGACTGAGTAATCTGATAATAATGTGTAATAAAACCACTACTGTTTGTTAGTAGTGGGAGGGTGGGGGGTGAGGAAGGGCTAACCCGGTCGTTCAAAAAGGGTGTAACAGTGCCTTTATGTGGTATGTAACACACGGTTTCCATTTTGTTCTTTAAAATGCCAATAAAGATTAAAGTTTTTTAAAAAAGAGCAGGGAAGTAACAACAGAGCTGGTTGTACTTCACTAACACATACATATAAACCATTACACATGTGTTGTCTTCAGTAAGCGGCTCAATTAGTAGCCGCTTTTTTATGTATACATTTATTTCTTCTCCTGACAATTATTCATAAACAGATGTTGTGAGATAAGACATATTAGCAAAAGAACACACATATTCACATTAGTGAGTGCATTGTGAAACAGTGAATAGACATACGTGAGGTACAATGACATTTCTATTGTAAATATGCATAGTAAAAAGCTTCAAACCAGTCAATTGGTACATATACAAAGTATCTCATGTACACAACCCATTGAACTGTGGCCAATGCAAACAGGGCAAAAGCGCATGACACTTCTTGATCCACTGCGACTGTAACACTACATCTGCGTTAATGATAAGGACTTGCGCACCGCGCGCCTGTAACACAGCGTTAGTGTTAATGATAAAGACATGGGCCTCTCATGTTTACAGAATCACGTTGGCAATCCACTGCGCCTCCGAAAAAATGCGACAACATGCGCCCGAGTTTACAGAATAATCTCTATTGACATGCGCAGTGAAACACGACGCTGACTAGTTACAGATACCAAGGCGGCCACGCCCCTCTAGACGTTAATTAACTCGTGCCTCGCGTGTTAACAGAATCCCATTGGCGACTTCCTCAGAAATAGTTGCTGTGTAACAAACAACTGAAATAACATATGCTGCTCAATCGCGCTCTGCTCACACTTCTGAAATCTGCGCTGAATATTTTTGGCATAACGCCCTTATTCAAAACATTATACTTCAACTTATTTACATTAGGCTATAAAGGTAAACAGTTATTTTGCTTGCTAGCACAACCTCAGCATGTTTTCTTAGATTGAATATACTGTTCCTTTCCTTCTTATATTTTCTTAATGAACAGCCAACTTTAGTCTTGATGTTGTTGGGGGTTGGAAGGCCCCAATGAATACACGGACACCAGCGGGTGGAAGTACGTCTCTTTATTCCTCATACAAAATCACAAGTCCCGTTCCCCGGCACCCTTTTCCTCTTGCTCCGTCATTTCCTGTGGTGACGTCTCACCACCTAACGAGGGCTGCCTTAAAGGGGTAGCCACTCGTAACAACACCCCCGGACAAATGTCCTTGTAAGTAACTTTGAAAACTGTCCAACTGGCAATAACCTTAACACTCCTCCACTAACCTGGGAGGTCTCCTGATGCTCCTTTGGGGTCTTCCTCGCGGCTCTAGACTTGGGCCGCCGCCAGCGTCTTCCTTAGGGTTGACCTGACATTGAACCTGTGGTCCAAGGGGGACCCACGCTTCATCGTGAGTGTCAATATGTTCAAATTCAGGATCTTCGGGAGGTGGCCTGTCTTCTGTTCCTCTCACGACATGCTTAAACCTCGAGCTGTTGCGCGTCACTTCGCGTTCTTCATTCGCGTCTGTGACCATCGTTCCTTTCACCTCTATTACTTGAAGCGGCTCGGGTGCAAACTGTGAGTCTGTTTTCTTGTTACAGCCCTTTGGACCCACACTTCATCTCCTAATTGAAATTCCTTGGGCTGGGCTCTCCTCCTTCTGTCAGTCTGCTCCCGAGTCTTCTCTTTTGTTTCTTCATCTCTTTTGATGACTTCTTGGTCTGCTTCGGGCCGCCTTGCTGGATTGGTGACGATTCTGGTCCTGACCTGATATTTCATCATGAGCTCTGCTGGGTTCTATTGGTGGCTTCGTGAGGTGTGTTGCGATAGTCTCTCAACATCCTGCATAGTGCTTGGTGAGGGTCAACCCCGTCTAGACGTGCTCTTTGTAAGGTCTTTTTGATGGACGCCATGAACCTTTCTGCCATTCCGTTCGCTTGTGGCCACCTTGGTGTTACTCTCTGGTGACGAAACCTATGTGTTTTGCAAACACTCCAAATTCATGACCACTGAAAGGCGCTCCATTGTCTGATTTCAGTGTGTCCGGTATTCCCCATTTGCTGAAGACTTTATTGAATGTCGCAGCGACATGGGCAAACGCCGTTGACTTCATATTTCACAATGGGGAACCTGGAGTGTTCATCGATGAACAGTAGCAAGTAGTCGCCTTCCTCTCGTGGTCCATAAAAGTCGACCGCGACTCTTTCCCAAGGATGTTCCGGGATTGTGGTTGTTCTGAGCGGTACTGGGGGTTCAGGTTTTGCAGTGCACTGACATGCTGCACAGTTCTTAACCCACCAGTCGACCATATTGTCCATGAAGGGGAACCATACATTGCATCTTAGTTGCTTTTTTGTGTTCTGCGCTCCACGATGTCCCTCATGTGCCGTCTTGATGACTTCCGAGCGTAAAGTAGTGGGGATAACTATTCTGCATCCTCGTAATAGGATAGATTCATCCTGGACTGCTAATTCTGTGTGCACCCTCACCAGTCTCTCAATCTCATCGTGGCATGCGGCTGGGTGTTTTTGGACCGCTCTGCGAAAGTCTTTCCATTTGCTGTTTACTGTTAAGCTGATAGCTAGCGCCATTGATGGGTCTGCGGCTGACGCAACAGCAATAGTTTCGATGGACATGGCGGGTGGTAACGCGTTGGCAGTGACATAGCTAATGTATTCCGAGTCACCCTGCCGTGGTGCGTGGTTATCAACCGGGTGTCTAGAGAGGTATTCCGCTGGATTGTTCTCCCCTCCTGGTCTGTGTATAATGTCAAAATCATATTCTTGCAGACGAATACCCCATCTCTCGATCCTGGGGGGCATTTTCGTTCGTGGGTTTCCAAAAAGGGACAGTAAGGCTTGATGGTCTGTGATTAAGGTGAACCTCTTACCAATGATGAAATTATGAAAGTGTTTGCACGCCCAGACAGCTGCCAGGCTTTCCTTCTCTGCCTGGGAATAGGCAGATTCAGGCGGGGCTAGGGCTCTTCTGGCATACGCCACTATGTGCCTTGGGTGCGTGTCCTGACGACTGGTTTGCGCTAGGATGGCACCTAGGCCCACCGGACTGGCGTCTACCACTATCTCCGTGTGCCACTCGGGGTCGAAATATGCTAGCTTCCTCGCCTCTGTGAGGGCGTGTTTAATAGTGTCGAAAGCTACTTGGCATTCCTCAGACCATGCAAACGTGACATCTTTCTGCAGTAGGCGCCTCAGGGGTTCAGTTATGGAAGTAAAATGCGGAATGTAGCGAGAGCAGTACCCGGCCATCCCTAGGAATGATCTGATGTCGGCCACCTGGGTAGGTTTGTCCAGCTGAAAGATGGTCGACACTTTTTCGGGGTCGGGGGTCATTCCATCCGCCGAGAAAATGTGGCCAAAGAACTTGAGTTTGGCCCTGCTGAACCGACATTTGTCAATGTTGAGGGTTAGTCCCGCATCCTGCACTGCCTGGCATGCCTCTCTGAGAGCTTCATCATGTTCGCTGCGAGATTTTCCAAAGACCAGGATGTCATCACTGTAATTAAGAGTCCCTTTTACAGGACGTATGACCTGTCGAATTGTTTCATGAAAAATGTCAGCCGCAGAGGAGATCCCAAAATTGTGCCGCTTGTAGCGGAATAGTCCATCATGGGATGCAAATGTGGTGATGGGTCGTGACTCAGGATGAAGTACCAGCTGATGGTATCCCTGGTTTAGGTCTCACTTCGAGAAGAGGACGGCTTTGTTTAACTGAACTATCATGTCCTCAATCTTGGGTCCCGGATGTCGCTCTCGCTGAATGGCCATGTTGGATACTCTCATGTCCACGCATAGTCTCAGGCGACCACCATCTTTTGGGACAATTACGAGAGGTGAAACCCACGGTGTCGGTCCCATGGCTCTTTCAATGATGTTGTCGCGTAGCAGTTGGTCTAGCTCTTTTGAGACTGCATCCTGTAGGTGGAATCCTACCCGACGTGGGTGTTGTGGGACTGGTTGAATGGCTGGGTCTATGTGTAGCTTAATCGGTGGGCCTTTCATTTTACCTAGACCCTGACACAGTTGTGGGAATTCCTTGATGATGTCATCTTTCGTGATGACAGAGCTGTCATGAGATACCATGGTACGTATTTGTCCCTGCTTGTTGGCATTTGACTCTGAAGATCCGATGACATCTCCCTCTCGGACTGGTATATTGATTAGACCCAGGCATGATGCTGTCCTATAACTCAGCAAGCAGTGCCCTTTGTTGGGGCTTCTTATGACGTGAATGACGGTGTCAGTGGATTTGTCAGCGAAAGTTAGTCTCCTTTTGAATGACCCTATGCATTTTAGCGGCGCATCTGCTCCCCATTGGTATATTTTCAAAGTTGACGGGTGCAGAAATGGCTTCTTGTGAAGTGATTGAAATTCTTTTTCTCCCATGACGTTTACCGTCGCTCCTGAGTCAATCAGAAAACAGAATCGATTGTCACCAATGTCTATTGGAATTCTGGGCGCCTCCTGGGCTTCCTGTTCATCTATTATAAGATTGACAAACTCATCATGGGCATGCGGGTCAAATGCGCTATCGTACTCGTAGTCCCTCTGAGAATCGAATAGCGACTTGCGACGTATCGGTGGTGGTCCATCATATTCATCCATGACTTGCACGGTTTGTCCTTGCGCCGCATATTCCTGGCTGTCTTCATCAGGATATACTTCCTCCACCACTCGTACGTATCGCCTCGGTCCTTGTGGATAGAACCGTGCCTGGTGAGTTTGGGTTGGGAACATTCTTTGGGTCGGTCTGTTCTGCGAGCTCACACCCAAACGTGGTGTGGGAAATGGTATTCCTTCCCTGCATACAGACTGAAAATGTCCTTCCCTGCCACAGTTGCAACATTTTTGGGAGAGCGCCGGGCAGGAACCTGCATGCGGAAATGCCATCCCACATCTGTAACATTGTCTTTGCATGCGTGGGGTCGATGTACCACTTTGGTTGCTGCTTCTGTCGTAGCTTTTGAAATTGCCAGCATTGATTGCCGCAATGACGTCACACTTGTCGTGTTTTGTGGAGGTATTAATGGCCATGTGTGAGGCTTGTTTTTCTACTCTCTCCAGTATGCGTGCCATTTCGCTCACTTCTTCAATAGTAACAGGTTTTTTTAGAAGCTGCTTCTGAAGCGTCGCTGACACACATCCCTCAATCACCCTGAGTCGAAGTGCTTCATCCAGTGAAAATGCGTCAAACTGGCAATGCGCTCCTTTGACGCAAAGTCTCGTGAGGAATTCATCTACCGTCTCGTCGCTGCGCTGCGAACATTGGTTGAAGATATATCTTTGGTAATCCCTGTTGGGGGCAATGACGAGGCGCTTGTTTAAAGCGGCTATGAGACTGTCAAAGTCAGTGATTTCCGCGGGTGGAATGGTTTTAATCAGCGTTTTTATCTTTGTACCCGCCGTGTTAATGAACATACTGCGTAGACGTGGGGAGGTTTCTTCCCCTGCAGCATCAATGAAGTTATTGAAGTCCTCCAACCATTCCACCCACCTTGCTCCTTTGTCAGCTTGAAGCGTCATGGAAAACGGGGGCAGCATGCGCCACGCAGTGGCGGTGGACCTCGTGACTGCAGGTGGTTGTTGCAAGCTGGAGGTAGCTTGATCTGCTGTAGTACTCATGGTGAGGCGATTGTTGTTCCTCGCGGGCAGTGTTTCTCTCAAGCGATGACACAGTAGGCTGGGATGACCGTGTTGTGATGATCTGTGGCGCCACCTTCAGTTGGGGGGGGCGCTCCTGGATGTTTAGCTGTGGTCGTGCGGCAAGGGAAACACTTTGTGGTCGTTTTTTTCTTTTTCTTTTGCTTGCCCACGTGTCACGTACTGTGACGAGGAAGAGGGTTGTAGCAGGATGCGGAGTAGTCCATAATCAAAATGTTTTTTTTTTTTTTTCTGGAAATAGCCACCGGATCCTGGGGACCCCGTGAAAATGTCTTGGGGGCCTGGTTTGTTGCACACAACTCTGGCAGCAGCCTTGAACCTGCTGCCTGTGCAACGATGCGTGCGGCAGGATTACTGCACAGCTGTTTCTCCTCTCAGTGGGACTGCAGGCGGGAAGGAGGCGGAGTCCAGGAATGGCGTTCGCAGGAGCGGGGATCCGCAGGCCGGTGGGATCACCGGGAGGACCGCTGGCAGGAGGTTTCCTCGTCAGCAAATGTTGGGGGTTGGAAGGCCCCAATGAATACATGGACACCAGCGGGTGGAAGTACGTCTCTTTATTCCTCATACAAAATTACAAGTCCCGTTCCCCGGCACCCTCTTCCTCTCGCTCCGTCATTTCCTGTGGTGACGTCTCACCACCTAATGAGGGCTGCCTTAAAGGGGCAGCCACTCGTAACAGATGTGTTCTCAAGCATTTGATTTAAAATTGAAACGCTCCCACATGTGGTCTTCTAGGGAAATGACTCTCACTGCTACAGATTTCTACTTACTTCTTTGGAGGAATCTCAGGAATCTGGATTGGGCCTAAATTAAGGAACTATAAATCAGACAACCTGTCTCTGATTTTCTCTGGATGAAAGGCAGTTATAGAACACTGAGCACAAGCCAAGTACCCCAGGCCATTGTTCTCCCAACCAATCAGATCAACCTGCATTCCGCAATCTTAGCTTTGGCAACCTGTAATGCTTAACCTTATGAAAAGATGCAAAACACCCACCTATTCTATGAACTAACACAGGTCATCTCCACCTGCCACACCTCCTACACCTGCCAGCCCTGACACCTATATCTGGACATCTTCACACCCTCTTTCTCCAGATGACATTAGTCGTCTTGGTTCACTTGTACAATGATGGTTTCATCCACCTTAAGTAATAACTTAAGTAACAACTTTTCTTTTAATCATGATCGATAACCTTTTTGAATTGCAGAAGTGTTGGCATATATTAAACTGTTTATGCAGCCCAGGCATAGTTGGGACATCAGTGGAAGACAATTGCAAGTTCTCAGTCACTCCATGAATAAAAAGGCAGAACAATGTTGGTGCCAACACACAACCCTGACATAACCCTTTTTCTACACGAAGAAGGGACGCATGTTCTCCACCCAGATCCCACCTCACCACTGCAGTGTTGCCTGTGTATAACAAGAATAGATCAGACAGGAGGTTATGAGGGATCCCCTGTTTCTGCAAGGATTCCCACAATTTTGCCAGTTCCCTCTGGGACCACAGCAAAAGATTTAGGACTACAGGTGTTTGGCAGTAAACCCACTTGGTAGCAGTCTGTACCACACAGATTCACTTGGTAGCTGTGGCTGAGCAGTCAGACTTCCCTCAAGAAGAGTTCAGTATACAGAGTATTCACAATAGGTCAAGAGCACACAATAGAACAAGTAAATACTGACCAGGGCTTGGTGTAAAAGAGATATAATTATTTATTTAAAACCACATCTAGAAAAACACACAGGCACTTATAGTAAGCAATTCAAAAACACGGTCACTAAAAGATATACACTCCCTTAAAAGAATATTAGACAAGTCTTAAGTAAAGCCCCACTTATTTTCAGACAGCGGTGAGCGCTTAGCGTAGATGGCACTCTAAGAGTTCGTTTTAAAAAGGGAGAGAAAAGCAGAGAACAAATTGAAACAGATCCCAACACTTTTACAAGAATATAACAAGAGAGGAAGGCAAAGTAAAACCGTGAATTCAGAGTCAGTAGGCCGGATCCGCTTTAAGAGGATCGAAACGAAATGTGTCCAAGGTCACACGGTTACAGTGCACAAAAGTCTTGTAATTGTTCAAAAAGGAGTTGGACCAGAGAAAGGGGACCAGTTAGAGGGTCAAAGCGGCCAGCCCAGTCCAGAAGATTAAGGAGTTATTATTACCTTGTAGCAATCTTTAGAAAGGGAGGCATGGCGGACACGGTACCTTAAAGTGGTGAGAAGACTCCAGCGGGGACAGTTGTTCCTGGCAGTGGATGCAAGTCGGTGCTTTGTGTGAGGGAAGAGAGGATCTCGTCGTGGAGGAAGACAGGAGTCCGTTGCATTGCCAGGGAAGAAACCAGCCGCAGAGTTTCTCAGGTACAAGGAGCGGTCCGTTGATTCGCGGTTCAGTGGTGAGTGGCTATCCGGCCGCCGGGGTGCTTGGCACGGGTAGTTCGACCACAAACCGTTCTGGGGTGCAAAGAAAGAAAGGTAAACTGGTTGTGCCCACCAGTCAGGGGAAGAAGCCTCTCCAGCCGGGAGATCTTCTCTGTCGTCGGGAAGTGGTGAGTCGGTTCTGCAGGACTCCACCGGTGGTGTCGTCGTGGTAGGTCGGCTCAGCTTCTCCCTCGTCGGATTCTCAGGTCCTGTGGCGACTTCTGAAGTTCCAGTCCCCAAAGCCCTGCTTTTATGCAGCATACCCCCGTTCACTCAGCCTAGCTGTCAATCAAACATGCTAAGTGGTGAGCCGGCCGGCTCACCACTTGGGCCAATCACACAAGAGTGCGACTTGAGTTACCAAGGTAACTCAGTCCAGGGTGTCTAAACCCCCTCCCACACCTCCTGTGGTACCCAGACAGAGTGGCACCACTTTTGGAGGCTTCTGTGGAGAAGCCCGTCAAAACGTGGAACAAAGGGCTCGACTTGGGTTGGAGTCACAGAAGAGAACACAAACGCCATTTTAGAATCGAGTCTTGTCAAAAAATACCAACCGGAGAATCAATATTAATCAACTAAACCGGCGGTATGTTTGAGGCTATGAGAATTAAATAATTAAAGTTGGTAGCCTCGAACAATGGGAAAATCCCATAGGAAAATATTTGCGGTTGAATATAAAAAGTAGTTTCCACTGCCACCAGCCAAAACACGGTCAGGGGGGACGGAGACGTGCCCCCTCGACTAACAGACCCCGGGGCAATCGAATTGCCCCAACCAGTATGTCCACAATACCATGGTTTGTACTGGTTTCTGTTAATAATTTGGGACTAGTAAAGCCAATGGTGACTTTACATGCCCTGGGAGACAGTATCAGTCCCAGGGTATGGAGTCTATGGTGGGGTGTCACTATGACACCCCTGTGTTACTGCACGGAGGGTGCTGTGTAACACACATAGTAAAAACACATGAGACCCTATGGAGTAAAAGACCCCATAGCCCATAAAACACATAAGCAGTCAAAGGAACACCATAAATCATGTCCAAGAGTGGGAGAAAAAGAGTGTCACTCTTGGCAGGAGGAAAAAACAAACTCCAGAAATCCAGCAAAGCTGCTGGGGGACTCACTAGGTTAGGAAATTCAGCCCAAAGAGAGAATTCTCCCTAACACTCGCCCCCCGGACTAAGGGACAGGAGGAATTAATCCACTCCTGGATGAATCTCATACCTCTTGTCGATGACATACATCCTAGAGAGGCCATCAGCATTTTGGTGGTGACACCCTGACCTGTGCTCAATGGTGAAATCAAACTCTTGCAGGCAGATTGACCATCTCAATAGTTTTGGGTTTTCCCCTTTCATTTGCATTAACCATCTCAAGGGTTGGTGGTCAGTCTGAATGACAAAAGTAGAACCATACAAGTATGGCCTAAACTTCTTCAGAGCCCACACAATAGCAAAACACCCTCGTTCAATGGTTGCCCACCTTGTTTCAGGGTCCTTCAGTTTTCTACTGATGAAGCAAATGGGGTGCTCCTACCTTTCCCATCGAGTTGACTGAGGACTGCACCTATTCCTACATTTGAAGCATCTGTTTGCACAATGAAAGTTTGGTGATAGTCAGGAGCTCTGAGTACTGGGGCTTGGCAAAGAGCCTTTTTCAGGGTTTCAAAGGCCTGATTGCATTCCTCATTCCACCTAACCTTTTTAGGGAATTTGGGAGAGGAGATGACATTCAGTGGAGAAGCTATGGACCCATAGTTCTCAATGAAATTCCTGTAATACCCAGTGAGACCTAAGAAGGCTCTCACCTGGGTCTGAGTAGTAGGTGTTGTCCAATTGTGCACAGCTTCAATCTTACTGGGCAAAGGCCTTATTTCTCCACCTCCTACCTCATGTCCAAGGTAGACCACTTAACTCTGTCCAATCTGGCATTTACTTGCCTTTATGGTCAGATTGGCCTTTCCAAGAGCCTGCAAATCATCCAAGTATGCCATGCAGAAGTCCTCCATTCCATTCAGAACCTGGTTTACCATCCTTTGAAACGTAGCAGGTGCATTTTTCAATCCAAAAGGCATCACCTTAAACTGGTATAAGCCAACTGGGGTAGAAAATACAGTTTTCTCCTTGGCATGGTCTGTCAGGGCTATTTGCCAATAGCCTGACATCAAGTCAAATGTGCTGAGGAACTTGGCTGCACCAAGTCTATCGACCAACTCATCTGTCCTTGGCAAAGGGTGGGCATCAGTCTTAGTGACTGCATTAAGAGCTCTGTAATCCTCACAGAATCTAAGTTCTTTAGATCCTGCCTTTGGTACTAACACAACTGGGCTAGACTATGGACTAGTAGAGGGCTCTATTACCCCGAGATCAAGCATCTTGTTGACCTCACCTTTGATGTGGGTTCTTACATTCTCTGACATTCGATATCCTCTGCTTTTGACGGGCAGACAGTCACCAGTGAGTATGTCATGCTGTCCCCGATGGGTCAAGCCTGGTGAAAGTGAGAACAGAGAGGCAAACTGATTCAGCATAGATTTGCACTCTTCCTGTTGCTCAGGTGTCAGATTTGAAGAGAGATTTACTCCTTCAATCTTTTCGTCTAAAGGTAAGCCTCTGAGGAGATCAGGAAGAGCTTCACTCTCTTCTTCTTCCTCTGATGATGCTAGAAGCAAAGCTCCTACATCAGGTCTGGAGACATACGCTTTTAGTCTGTTGGTGTGGAAGACTGTCAGGAGCCTCCTTGGGGTTGCCCAAGTCCACCAGATAGTTGACCTCTCCAAGTTTACCCACAACTTTGAAGGGTCCCATCCAATTGTCTTGCAAGGCCCTCTGCCTTGTTGGAATCATAACGAGAACTAGCTGGTCTTGAGTAAACTCAACCATGTTAGCCTTTTGGTCATGCCAGTGCTTGACCAATGCTTGTCCAGCTTTCAAGTTATCACTTGCTTCTGCCATCATTTGTGACATTCTCCTCCGGAGACCTATCACATAGTCAGTCACTCTGACTGGCTTGGGGGCAGGAGCACTCTCCAACCCCTCCTTGATCAGGGCCAAGGGACCTCTGACCGGATGACCATAAAGAAGTTCAAAGGGAGAATAACCTACTCTCTCCTGAGGCACTTCTCTATAAGCGAAGAGAAGGCATGGCAGTAGAAGGTACCACTTTCTTTTAAGGGGGTCCTCTAAAGCACCTATCATGCTCTTCATGGTTCTGTTGAACCTTTCAAACCATTTGTCTGAGGGTGGTAGGTGGTTGAGAACTTGTAAGTAACTCCACAGGTTTTCCACATGGCTTTCATGTAGTGGGACATAAAATTTGACCCCCTGTCAGAGATTACTTCCTTAGGAAACCCAACCCTGGTAAAAATACCAAGGAGGGCCTTAGCCACAGCCGGAGCTGTAACAGTCCTCATAGGAATTGCCTCAGGGTATCTAGTAGCATGGTCTACTACAACAAGTATAAACCTGTTGCCTGAGGAAGTTGGAGGATCAAGGGGACCAACAATGTCAATCCCTACTCTCTCAAATGGGACTCCCACAACTGGGAGAGGCACTAAAGGTGCCACATTCTTGGAACCAACCTTACCAGAAGTCTGGCAGGTGTGGCAGCTCCTGCAGTATTTGTCTACTTCAGCCACCATCTTTGGCCAATAAAGGTAGAGTGAGAGCCTTTCCTTAGTCTTCTTGGAACTCAAGTGACCAGCCAAAGGAATCTCATGGGCTAACTGCAAGAACTGTGATATGTTCTCTTGTCCCCAGGTGCAGACTCGGTTGGTTCACTGTAGAAGAGGCCATCTTCCCAGTGTAACCTATATTTCCCAGGCTCTTGCCCTTCAGCATGAGCATCTGCCTGTTGGCGAAGACCTTCAAGAGTTGGACATTCTCTCTGTCCCTTACTGAAGTCTGCCCTGTTGGGTCCACCTTCTGCCAGTAAAGACTGCAGCTCAGGATGGTCAACAGGATCCAGATCTCCAATGAGTTCCTGGCCTTCCACTCGCTCTTCTTCAGAGTCTAGTTCAACCACACAGGGTTGGACCTCCCTCTCAGCCTCAGCTGGAGGGGGAGTTACTGGTGTAACTTTGGACAACCTAGGGGAAGTCCTTGTTGGCTGTACCGGAGTGCTGGCTGTGAGGTTCTTTTTAGAAGTTTTAGGTTTCTCTTTTTCTTCTATTTTCTTAGAGACAGCAGCTGACATCTCCAGTGGAGCAGGAGTGATCTCTTTCTTCATCATCTCCTTGGGAGTACCTCTCATGGTTCTCTCCCTTGCAGGTCTGGTGAGCTCCTGTAACCTTTTACTAGGAGGTCTGGGGGTGTGTGACACTACTCCAAGAGTTTTCAAGTCATTACCCAGCAGAACCCTTCCTGGCACCTCACTTTGTATGCTGACAGGTATCTTCACAGTCATGTCATTACACTGGATGAGAACTGGTAATTGGGGAAGCATCTGCACAGGCCCTCCAGCTAACTTGGTGAGGCATTTGGGTGCCTTAGCAACGTCCTCAGCCTGAAAAAACAATTTGTCCACCACAGTTATGCTGGCCCCAGTGTCCCTGATGGCAGGAGTCTCCTGACCGTTCACCTGGACACTGTCCTTATAATACTCTTTAGTATTATCTGGGATAGAATTATAGACATCTAAGTTCTGTTGTTCCCACAGACCCAGAGACACTAAAGAAACACTGGCTGAGACTCCAATGGGTTCATCAGCCAGTAATAGAAAGTTTCCACATGCCATTTGTACTTCCTCCTCTGGAGCGAAGGCTAAGGAGACAAGCTGGACCCCTGAAGGTTTACCCTTACATCTGGGATCACCTTTCACATGGTCAGTAGAGCCACAAACAAAGCATTTACCAAATGCTTTCTGGAATGGTGGCTTGTTCTGACCTCCTTCTGGTTTGGCACCAGGAGGTACACTAGCCTGATTTGGCTTCCGTGGTGGCTTACGCTTTTGGTTTTGTTTGGGGCCCTCTTTGGAATTGGAATTATTAGAATTCTCTTTGGAGTCCTTTTTCGGCTGTTTTCCCTCATCCTTTTTCTGAGTAGCCCCAGAATCCTTGTGAGTGGCCCTGTTGGCAACCCACAAGTCAGCAGCCTTAGCTAACTTCCTGGAATCTAATACCTTTGAATCAGCCAAGTGCTGTCTGAGCTCAGGAGAGCAGGCATCATAAATTGACTCCAACATTACAAGATTCTTCATTCCTTCATAAGTGTTAACTCGGTAACCCTTAATCCATCCCTCTAAGTTTTTCAAACTTTCACTCACCCAGGTAGCCCAAGGGGTACCATCATGTTTTTTGAGGGTCCTAAACCTCTTAAGGTACTGGGAAGGGGTCTTCCCAAATCTAGTTATCAAAGCTAGTTTCACACATTCATAATCCTTCTTATCCACCTCCCCCAACTCCATTACCACATCAGTTGCAACAGGGGGGAGCCTAGAGAACAACCAGGGAAGTAACTCATTCCCTGTGATGTCCTGGAGCCCATGATTATACTCAAACATTTTCAACCAATCCAACACATCCTATCTAGGTTCATACATACCCACTAATTCCTTAGGCATCCGGGGTCTTTTGGGACTGGAACTCCTAGAAGAACCAGAGGAGAGAGAAGCATTTTCCACAGACAACTTTTTCATTTCTAACTCATGATTAAGCTCTATTTCTCTGAGTCTTAACTCAGCTTGCTTCTGCTCAGCCTGGGCATTCATTCTTCTGAACTCTAGCTCTTGGTTTCTTTCAGATTGAGCAATAAAACGTTTGTACTCTAATTCAAGCTTCATTTTTTCTAGTTCAAGATAAGCGGGGTTACACGTAGGACCTGGTATAGGCCCAGTAGGTACAGTAGGTAAGGCAGACAGAGGCTCAGAGTGGCTAACTTCATTAGGTTCACTTTCCTCTTCTGACTCATTATCAAGACTTTGATTCAGATCAATACCATCACTGTTTTCTACATTTGCTGGGGGGGGGGTAGATTCCTCTGTACCACCCAGACTTTGGTTTTCTAACAATCTTTCTATAAGTTCCATTGTCTTGCCATTCTCAGAGAGATTCTTATGTCTACACAATACTTTTAAGCAATCAGCAGTTTTGGCAGACAATGATTCTAGGGTATAACTCTCCATAGCAGACATAGTTAGAAAATCAGCTTTTTAGTGCTAAGCTCTGTGGTTAGTTGTCCTAAAGTGTTCAACAAGCACTCTAAAGTGTATACTCAATACAAATCCCACCGCTGTTAGGCAGAAACCTGTGCAGTTCCCTCTGGGACCACTGCAAAAGATTTAGGACTACAGGTGTGGCAGTAAACCCACTTGGTAGCAGTCTGTACCACACAGATTCACTTGGTAGCTGTGGCTGAGCAGTCAGACTTCCCTCAAGAAGAGTTAGGCAGTATACAGAGTATTCACAATAGGTCAAGAGCACACAATAGAACAAGTAAACACTGACCAGGGCTTGGTGTAAAAGAGATATAATTATCTATTTAAAACCACATCTAGAAAAACACACAGGCACTTATAGTAAGCAATTCAAAAACACAGTCACTAAAAGATATACACTCCCTTAAAAGAATATAAGACAAGTCTTAAGTAAAGCCCCACTTATTTTCAGACAGCAGTGAGCGCTTAACGTAGATGGCACTCTAATAGTTCGTTTTAAAAAGGGAGAGAAAAGCAGAGAACACATTGAAACAGATCCCAACACTTTTACAAGAACATAACAAGAGAGGAAGGCAAAGTAAAACCGTGAATTCAGAGTCAGTAGGCCGATTCCGCTTTAAGAGGATCGAAACGAAATGTGTCCAAGGTCACACGGTTCCAGTGCACAAAAGTCTTGTAATGGTTCAAAAAGGAGTTGGACCACAGAAAGGGGACCAGTTAGAGGGTCAAGGCGGCCAGCGCAGTCCAGAAGGTTAAGGAGTTATTATTACCTTGTAGCAATCTTTAGAAAGGGAGGCATGGCGGACACGGTACATTAAAGTGGTGAGAAGACTCCAGCGGGGGCAGTTGTTCCTGGCAGTGGATGCAAGTCGGTGCTTCGTCCGGGGGAAGAGAGGATCTCGTCATGGAGGAAGACAGGAGTCCGTTGCACTGCCAGGGAAGAAACCAGCTGCAGAGTTTCTCAGGTACAAGGAGCGGTCCGTTGATTCGCGGTTCAGTGGTGAGTGGCTATCCGGCCGCCGGGGTGCTTGGCATGGGCAGTTCGACCACAAACCGGTCTGGGGTGCGAAGAAAGAAAAGTAAACTGGTTGTCCCCACCAGTCAGGGGAAGAAGCCTCTCCAGCCGGGAGATCTTCTCTGTCGTCGGGAAGTGGTGAGTCGGTTCTGCAGGGCTCCACCGGTGGTGTCGTCGTGGTAGGTCGGCTCAGCTTCTCCCTCGTCGGATTCTCAGGTCCTGTGGCGGCTTCTGAAGTTCCAGTCCCCAAAACCCTGCTTTTATGCAGCATACCCCCGTTCACTCAGCCTAGCTGTCAATCAAACATGCTAAGTGGTGAGCCGGCCGGCTCACCACTTGGGCCAATCACACAAGAGTGCGACTTGTGTTACCAAGGTAACTCAGTCCAGGGTGCCTAAACCCCCTCCCACACCCCCTGTGGTACCCAGAAAGAGTGGCACCACTTTTGGAGGCTTCTGTGGAGAAGCCTGCCAAAAAGTGGAACAAAGGGCTCGACTTGGGTTGGAGTCACAGAAGAGAACACAAACGCCATTTTAGAATCGAGTCTTGGCAAAAAATACCAACCGGAAGATTAATATTAATTAAATAAACTGGCGGTATGTTAGAGGCTATGAGAATTAAATAATTAAAGTTGGTAGCCTCGAACAGTGGGAAAATCCCATAGGAAAATATTTGCGGTTGAATATAAAAAGTAGTTTCCACTGCCACCAGCCAAAACTCGATCAGGGGGGACGGAGACGTGCCCCCTCGACTAACAGACCCCGGGGCAATCAAATTGCCCCGACCAGTACGTCCACAATATGATGGTTTGTACTGGTTTCTGTTAATAATTTGGGACTAGTAAAGCCAATGGTGACTTTACATGCCCTGGGAGACAGTAGTCAGTCCCAGGGTATGGAGTCTATGGTGGGGTGTCACTATGACACCCCTGTGTTACTGCACGGAGGGTGCTGTGTAACACACATAGTAAAAACACATGAGACCCTATGGAGTAAAAGTCCCCATAGCCCATAAAACACATGAGCAGTCAAAGGAACACCATAAATCATGTCCAAGAGTGGGAGAAAAAGAGACTCACTCTTGGCAGGAGGAAAAAACAAACTCCAGAAATCCAGCAAAGCTGCTGGGGGACTCACTAGGTTCGGAAATTCAGCCCAAAGAGAGAATTCTCCCTAACAGGCACACTGACAAAAGAAGTCTTTAAGTTAATACAAATTATGTATAAAAGATTTTTCCTAAGAGATACACATTTCCTCACCAACAGAAATAACCTAAAACTCTGGTGAACAGTGCCCACACCCTGCCTGAAGACAGCTAGAAGATGGTTAATGAGATTTGTATTCATCGCCCAGGAATTTAGGTAGCTGAGCACAGCCCTGAGGAAGATGTTCTTGAGGATTCTAACTGTGAGATTGGGCGGTAATTGGATGTAATTTCACAATCCTCCTCCCCTGCTTGTGAAGTGGTATAATTTTAGCACCTGTCCTGGATTTGGGTGCAGTGAAAGAGGCTGTGACTGAGTTAAATAATTTTACAAGATAAGGCCCCCAGATCATCAGTTCATCATTGAATAGCTCAACCCAAATGTAATCAGGGCTGGGAACCTTTTGTCTTTTTTGGATAGCAATTGCATCCATTGCATCTTTTAATGTAAAGACTAATGGGCTGTGCAGTAGTTTATCTGGTGCTAAATTCTGCTGCAGGTTTGAGTCATATATTCTCTTTTCACAAAATGAGTTCAGTAAATGGTCATACCATTCATTCGCTACAACCTTGAATAATGTTATGTTATGTTATATTTATTGCTAAAGAGCACGTACGCCCGGGGGCATCATGGCGTTAGGTAGAGCGAGGGGGAATCGGCAGTGTGAGGGAGCCTAGTACAAATAAGTCTTCAGAGCCCGACGAAAGGTCAAGTGATCATCGACTGCACGTGAGACATTGGGGGGTTGTTCCAGGCTTTTGCGTCAGTCACTGAAAAAGCACATCCTCCAGCGCGAGAGAGATTGAAGTGAGGGACAACGACCAGGAGAGCAGACTAAGAGCGCAGAGAACAGACGGGACATAGCATGGGAACACAGCCTGGATATATTCTGCACCCTGCTTATAGAAAGCGCGGTGCACGATACACATTGACTTAAAAAGAGTCCTTTTTTCAATGGGAAACCAATGCAGTTGTCTCAAAAGCGGAGTCATATGAGTTCGAGCACTGAATGGACTGCTGCATTTTGAAGCAGCTAAGCCAATTGATAAGATAGTGTGGCTGACCCAGGTAGAAGGAGTTACAATAATCAGTGGTGCTCCATACCAACGCGGCCATCACTGGAGTATGGTATTTAATCGGAAGAAAATGAAACACTCTACATAATATGCGCATTTAAAGTGTCCAGACTTGCATACAGTACCCACTTGAGGAGCCATGGATAGGGATGAAGACAATGCCCTCATTACAACGTAGGCGGCCACGGAATGAACGGTGCCGGTAAGGGACTGGCACTGTTCATTCCGGGCCGCCACATTACGAGGTCTGCAGCGGGTCCCGGTCTGAAAGCCTGGCCAGACCGGGCATGCACAGCAGGACCCGCTAGCAGGCCAGGATGCTAACAACGGGCCCGTCATTAACAGGCCTGTTGTTAGCATCCTCCCGAGTCCGTATGGGGGCTCAATGGGAATGGGAATTTACAAGGTCTGTGTCCCGCGAAAGGGAATTACCGGGCCCTCCAAGGTCGGAATGGCCCAGTAAGTCCCCTTTCGCGGGACCCGAACCCGGTACCCGCTTTGTGGGTAGCCATGCCGCTAAAAACGGCATGGCTACCTCAAACCTTGTAATGAGGACCAATGCAACCCCAGATTTTTTCACTGAGACAGAGGGCGTGGGACAGGGTCCCAACGATACCGGCCAGAACTCAGAGGTCCTAAAGGAAAGAGGATTGGAGGTGCCTACGACCAGCACCTCGGTCTTGGAACCATTGAGTTTCAGCCAGTTAGCCGCCATCCATGAGCCTAGATCTTCCAAACATCTCCTAAGCCAGCTCACAGTGTCAGCACTGGAAAGGTCCAGACGGACCAGAATCTGTGTATCGTCGGCGTAGGAGTAATATCTGAAACCATGTGACAAAATGAGAAGCAGGAGTGGGCGAATATACATGTTGAACAGAATGGGAGACAGTGCTGATCCCTAACGGACCCCCCAAGAGAGCAGGCCAGGTTGTGGATAAAAAGGGGGCAAACATACAGACTGGGAACGATCTGACAGGAAAGCGTGGAACCAATCAAGTACTTGACCCGAGATAACCGCGTCCGATAGCTGGGCCAGCAGGGTGGGGTGGTCTACTGTGTCAAATGTGGCAGACAGGCCTAACAGCAGTACTGCTTCCACCCTGGTCAAATAGACGAATGAGATCGTCCTTTACCGAGTTAAGGACAGATTCAGTCCTCCTCCCAGGACAAAAGTCGGAATGAAAGGGATCGAAAAATCCTGATAATTCCAGAAAGGAAGAAAGAATGGGAGGGACCAGAGCCTCAAGAACCTTCATAGAAAAGGGGAGGAGAGAGAAAAGGTGAAAATTAGCCAGTACCTCAGGATCGAGAGACAGCTTCTTTAGTAATGGAAGCACCAGTGCATGTTTAAGAGAGCTGGGAATCATGCCAGTTCGGAAGGATGCATTTATGGCAGCCGTGAAGTGCGGGAGTAGCTCATTAGACATGTCTTTAATAAGAGTTAGCAGAATAGGCAGATTTGAGACCAAGAATAGCTTTGGATATCTGAAGGTCAGAAAACACAGGGAAAGAAGACCATTGTGCCATAGGGGCGGGTAGTGAAGGAAAACAAGGGAGATCGGGCGAACATGAAGCTGTTTTTTCGATGTCAGTACGAATAGTCGCAATTTTTGAGGAGAAGGTTGAAAGAAAGTCACAGCAGGCTTGTGATGGAGTATCCGCCGGGCCTGCTTTAGTCAGAGAAGAGAGGGAACGAACCAGTTCAAAAAGGGCTTTAGGATTGTTTATGGCACCTCCCACCCTCGTACCAAAAAAAGCCTTTTTTTGCTAGTATAATAGCCTCCTGGTAATCAATCAGAAGGTTGCGAAAAACAAGTTTGGCCTCACGGAGATAGCCAATCCTCCATTTCCTTTCGGCTTGTCAGCAGCACAATTTCTTTACCTTAAGTTCTTCAGAAAACCATGGCTCAGATCTATGATTAGTTCCTTTAGAGAGTCTGAGAGGTGCCAATTTATCAGGAACATAAGAAAAAGCATTCTCTAATGTAGCAAGTGTGTAGGAACTATCCAAAGAAATTTGAGTCAGGAGAGATGCCACCAGCTCACCATTGCATACTTTACGCCAGTCACGTCTAAAAGAGGAAGGTTTGTGGAGAGGAGAAATAGGAGGCAGATGAGGAATAAAAAAAACAATCAGAAAATGGTCAGACCATAGTAGAGGACAAGGCATAAAGATTGAAATAGATAAATATTGTACTCTTACCCCACCTTTGCAGATATCCATTTCCAGAATCTAGTGAGGTCTTTGGTGGTTATTGGTAGGTACTAGGATTTATTCCCAAAAACTTTCCACATGGTTTGCTTTTTTTGGTGACGATTACGATCTTGTAATGGGGCCTGTAATGTGGATTGGCTACCATTAACTCTTCTCTGTTTTACACTTGATGTCATACCACACATTCTTAATTAGTGTTACTTTTTAAAACTGTTTTGTGGGGTCTAGTAATTAATGATTGAATTATGTCTGCAATTACTGCGTGATTTTCAAGTATTCAAGTATTAACCTGTCATTTAGGCTAGTATCCATGTGCACTTTTTCTAACGGTCCCAAAATCTCTATATTTAAAGCAGATAATCTGTTAGTTTGTTCTTTATACAGTTATACACCATTCCACCAATCTGCAACACATTTTGCATAGTTACCTGACATTTGGACACTGCACCCCTTTCCCTGGTTTTCCGTACCTTCACACATGAGACGGTTGCCTGAAATCTGCGAAACGTCAATGTGGCCGTAGAAGGACCCGACAAAGCTCATTTTAAGCATCTTGATGAGAGGAACAAAACTTGTTTCAAGGCCCTTGGACTCACAGTTTCCGAGATATTTGCACTGCAAAGCACTGCACAGCGCCAGGTGGGGCGAGCGCACAGAAGACACCAGTATGCTGCAGCACGCCAACTCTCGCCTCCCCTCCACATCTGCTCTAGGGTATGCCAGCCAGCCACACATGCCCATTTTCAGTGCAGTTTACTTCAGAGTGCAAAGCACATCAAGCGATAATCGACCTACAGGATCATTGTTTATCAACAATTGATGAGAGTGTCATCATGTTTGTCTACAGAAACCTTGTGGAATATGGATACTTTCTTGGTAGTGTTCTGATATATTTGGGGCAATGTGGTAACCTTGTCGGGATCTAACCATTTTCTCGTTCACCTATTATGCCCTGAAGCATGCAATGGTACATTATATGTTGGCTCCATAGTACTTATGGTAGGTGCATTTTATGGCTATCAGTAATGGTCTATGGTCATTATCCACTGTTGGGATCACTTCAATGTTTTTTAATAGAGCCCATCACTGGAGTATAAAGAGAATATAATCTATAGGATTGGTCCATCCCCCGCTGACGGTCGGCTGTACCGGTCTATCCCCTAGGGCCCTTCCATTACAAGCCCTTAAATTCATAGCAGACCAGATTCAAGCTACCTCCAATGCACTCTTATGTTGCCTATGCTGTCTAGTTGATTTCAAGTCAGGGATATCCTGGGCCTGTTCCTCGTTGCCCAGTGGACTGCCCATTAGTTCTAGAGGCTCGGATTGAAGATTTTGGTCTCCTGCCATAGCGCTTGTAAGTTTGTTGGGGTTCATAACCCAACCAAGAAATTAAAACATCTTTTCAATAAGGGGGAGATTTTAATCACCGCCCCCCGGGCCTGCCTGTTGTATGCATTAATAAGGAGCCATTCTATACCACTCTGGAAATAAATGACCAATCACTGCATAGCCATACTGTTGCATTCCATAACTTTTACAGAGGTGTTTGGGGATGTGTCAACCCATGCCGCTAGACCACAAATAGGCCACCATCACAACCTTTTGATTCTTGTACATCTTAGCAAGCATATGCCTGAAACACACTGGCCCTCATTACAACTCTGGCGGTAGCCGTGCCATTAAAAACTGCATGGCTGCCGCTGGAGTTGCATTTTTTTCCGGCACCTGTGAATGGGCAAGAACTGGGTCATGCTGAGTAAGGCGGACCCAGTACTTGCCAATTTTCGGGTGCCGGAATCAAGGGCCTCCTCATCCCCATTCGCTCCATAGGGCTAAATGGGGATGGGGACGTTGGATGCACCGCCACAACTCTGCATGTGCCGGTGCATCCGACGTGCTCTGCTCGCGGGTGCCGTTACACTCGCCAGGAAAAACCTGGCGGGTGAAACGGTTCCCACGAGCAGAGACCGTAGTATGGTGGTCCGGGAAGTATGATTGCACTACGGGGGGTAAACACCATCCTCTCCCAGCACCTGTAGGGCATGGTCAACATCCAGCTATCTACCATTGCTCATTGAGAATCCCACCACTCAATACATCCACCTTCTACTGGCTGGTCACTCTACTTACTGACAAGTCAACACCACTTCCCTCACCTCCCTGAAAGGCCACACTCCTTCCTTATTGACATTTTGCCCATCTGTAACTGCCAGCTCTCCCTCCCTTATTGAACGGCATTGCCCCTTCTCTCTATTGACAGGTCAACCCAAGTTGTGTAATCTTTGTAGAAGACCCCATCTAGTGCATTTTTGTTCAATCTGGGAGGCCAATAAATCCATCCGGAGTTGGCCAAGATGCAACCGTCGGCAGAGAAATAGTGTTGAATTTGAAAATTAGGTGTTTAAAGAAAGACAGTTGGCCTCATTACAAGTTTGGCGGTAGCCTTGCCGGTAAAACTGGCAGGCTGCCGCCAAACTTGCAATTTTTGTCCAGCACCCACGAATAGGCAATTACTAGGTCATTACGGCCCTGAGAGGAATTTCTTGTGGCAGCAGCACTTTGGGGAGTGCCTGAGGCGTGAGGTATGAGGGAGCAGACATAGCCGCTCTCATTAGTTGTTTGTTGGGCTGTGTGGCTCATATCGGCATACCATTTATTTGTTTGATGGGGGTGCTGGGGCTTGTCAACTGTATCTAAGCCAAATTTGTATTCTTCATCCCAATCATTTGTCTCTATTTCCCTTTGTTTCCTTTTTGACCCGCTCCTTCAGCCCCCCTCCCCTGTTCCTTCATTACAACAACGTGTAAGTTGTCACCAGTACTTGGCATTGTTCGGTCTTCACTACCCCTTCCTCCTCCCATTGGTCTAGTGGGCCTGTCTATTTCTCGTGTCACCATAGTGGTGGGATATGGATGGTTCTGCACCCATGTAAGTTCTGATGGAATTTTATCGTTCATTGTGTATACACTAAACTGGGAATCATTCACCTTTTGGGGTGATGTTGTGGCCTGCGTTGTTGTATTGTGCGTTGCATTTGTATTAGTCGTATTGTTCTGTTCATTTTCTGGAGTCCAATGACCCCATATTAACCTTGCCCCATCCCAAATCAGGTGGGTCTCTTTCTTTATTGTCTCCATGCCCTTACCCCCTGGCCAGCATCAATTGAAATATACACTATGACCCAATATAAAAACAGACCAAATAATACTGAAAAGAACACCACTGCGCACAAAAACAATACACATTCATACGAATAGCTAGGATACGCCTCTCTCCTCCGTCTACCCCTATCTACATTATTACTAGTTGTCGTTAGAGGCTCGTCCATGCCCAGTGATATTCCTAGTAAGTGAGACACAAGCACTTGTTAATCATGCATAACATTTTTATACGTTATTCACAACCATAAATTGGCCAGTTTCTCTCTATTCTCTAATGTCATAACTCTACACATATTTTTTCTCTTTTACTATGATTGCATTTTATACATTCATTGTCCATATCGTGTTCGTCCGTCTTTCCTCCCCAGAGCGTACATCTGGGGAGGGGAAGTGAGGGAGGTGTATGGGGTACCTGTGCAATTTTATTACTTAAAGAAAAGAAAGTGTTATTTATACATCATTATTTTACACCACAACCAAGGCCACGAGATGTGCAAGGAGGCCGTTTTTCATTAACCTTGTCTCATCACAAAAAAATTGTTAACACACTTACACAAATATTTACATATTTTGTCATCTCTGAGTTTCTTGTAGTATTTGATGTGATATCAGTTTCTTACCCCATCCAAGTATTATGGCTCGTCCATGCCAGTGATATTCCTAGTAAGTGAGACACAAGCACTTGTTAATCATGCATAACATTTTTATATGTTATTCACAACCATAAATTGGCCACTTTCTCTCTATTCTCTAATGTCATAATTCTACACATATTTTTTCTCATTACTATGATTGCATTTTATACATTCATTGTCCATACCGTGTTCGTCCGTCTCTCCTCCCCACAGCGTACATCTGGGGAGGGGAAAGTGAGGGAGGTGTATGGGGTACCTGTGCAATTTTATTACTTAAAGAAAAGAAATTGTTATTTATACATCCTTATTTTACACCACAACCAAGGCCACGAGATGTGCAAGGAGGTTGTTTTTTCATTAACCTTGTCTCATCACCAAAAAATTGTTAACACACTTACACAAATATTTACATATCTTGTCATCTCTGAGTTTCTTGTAGTATTTGATGTGATTTCAGTTTCTTACCCCATCCAAGTATTATGTTTGAGTGCTACTCTCCCCTATACTTTCTTGGGCGTCCTGATCGTTTACGTTTCCACGGGCCCTGCGCACATCTGTCAAATGCACCCATGACCGCAATCCCTCTACCTTAACAGCTGTGGGTGTACAAAAGATCACTTTATATGGGCTGTGGAATCTTGGCCCGGTCCATCTCCTCACAAAACTTCTGACGTATACCATGTCACCTGTCATCAGCTGGCAGTCTATGTTCTCTGTGGTAGGTGTTGCTGTGTCTGTTGGCGTGTCTAGTGTGAAGGGGGGTGCTATTTGTTTTGCTATTGCGCGTGCTGCTTTTGTCAGATTTCTGAGGTATTCATGGAATTCTTCACTTAGAACAGTGGCGCTCTGATGGGCGCCTGACTGTCTGCGCAGGGGTGAATGGGCAGTATGCATTCTCCTACCTGTCACAATCTCATGCAGTGACAGGTGGTGGTCCTTGCTGGGTTGGTTCCTGATTTCAAAAAGCGCTAGGAGTAAGCAATACATCCAGTTCTTCTTGAGTGTGTGGCACAGTTTAGACAATCTACTCTTGAGCAATCCGTTCATTTTTTCTACAACACCATTCGATTGCAGATGATAAATCGTGCAGAGCTTGTGAGTTATGCCCAGCATTGCGGTAATGTATTTGAACATGTCATTTACAAAGTGTGTTCCGTTGTCGGAATGTATGATGTCACAAATGCCCCAGTGAGGAAACACATCTCTCACTAGGAACCTGGCTGCACATCGTGCGTCGCGGTGGGCACAGGGCCCGCCTCCACCCACCGGGAGAATGGGCACACAACAATAATCAAGTATCTGGCCCCATTACACCGCTCTCCCATGTCGGCTTAATCTATGTGCAGCTCTCTAAAGGGCCCTTCAGGCTTTACTAATGTTCCTCTGAGTGTCCGTAATGTCACACCAGAATTGTATGTTTGACAGGTAATACATTCTACTATCAGCTTTGTAACATGTTCCTGTAGCCCCGGAGCGAACCAATTTTCCTGGGTGTCTGCTATGATGTGCTGTTTTGCGTTGTGGGATGGAAAATGCAGCTGCTTAAATGTTACTTCTAGCAATTTTGTTGGCATCACTACCTTGCTTGTGATGTTTTGTCTCCATAGTAAATCAGTGGGTGACTGACTGCATCCCCTTTTTACCCACATTTCCTTTTCCTCACCAGATGCATCCTGTTGGAGCTCAATTATTTGGGAAACTGGCAATGAGTTGAAGCCCTCGGGTTGTGTCTCTTCTACTGCCTTTTGCAGTATGTACTCACCTGTCGGGCTCTTAGGTAGGTAGGAGGCTTCTTTGGCAGCAGCATCCTCTGCCGCATTTCCTAATGAGATGATGTCATCACCTCGTGTATGGCCCTGACATTTCACGACTGTGACGATCGTGGGTTCCTTCAAGGCGTCGCTTAAATCTCCTAGTAATACTGCATGTTGTACTGGGGACCCATCAGTTCTCCGGAATCCTTTCCTCCCCCACCGTGCCAACCCTCTGTGTACCGTGGTTGCCATGTATGCGGAATCTGTGTAAATGGTGACCATACATCCTTTTGCTGCGTGGAGTGCTTCTATCAGTGCTACTAATTCGGCTGCTTGGGTGGAAAAATGTTGGGGCAACCGTTTTGCACTATCACTTCAAGCCCCCCATCTTCTACACGCACTACAGCTGCTCTTATATGCTTTTCTCCTGTTTCACAATCTATGGAGGCAGACCCGTTGACAAAGTAAACATCTCCTTCTGATAATGCAGTTTCATGTGCCTTTTGTGTGTCCTCGTCATTCCCTGTGTATGTGGCGCAATCATGCTGTTGCTTTTCTTCTACCGTGCATGCCTCTGTAATGAACGTGACGGGTTTACACTTTTACACCACACTATGTGAATATTGGCGCTGGAAACGATCAGTCCATATGCTGTGGCTCTTTGATGGGTAACGTGCTTTTTGATCTCTCAAGTATGGCAAACAGGGAATGTTCTACATACAACATGACGGAACATCCCATCATGATAGTAGAGCTCTTTTCAATTGCGAACGTGGCGGCTGCGAGAGCCTGTTCACAAGCCAAGTGTCCGTGTAATCACTGTGTCAAGTGTTCAACTGTAGAATGCAAAAGGCTTGTGGCCCAGGGATGTCTTTTGTGTCAGTATGGCTGTCATGTGTGTGCCATTGCAGTGCGAGAAAAGATAAAATTCCTGTTCATAATTTGGGGTCGCGAGAATTGGTGCAGTGGATATCAGTTCTTTGAGTGTGGTAAAAGCTGTGTGCATTTCTTGTGTCCATTGTAGCTTAGTGTTCTCCCTCTGTGCTTCTTTGAGTGCCTGTAGCAGGGGCCTGGTGTATGATGCTTAGTCTAGTATCCATGTGTGGCAGTAATTACACATGCCGAGGAACTTCTGCATTTCCTTTACTGTACTATGCTTTTTTACTGCTTTTATTGCTGCTGCTCTGCATGGGATGATCCTTTTACCATCTTTGGAAATCAGTTGTCCTAGATACTGTACTTCTGTTAGACAGTACTGCAGCTTCTGCATGTCTACCTTGTACCCCTTCTATGCAAGTTGTGTCAGTAGGATGACTGAATCTTCTCTGCATTCATTCTGATTTTTTCCCCGCAGACCAACAGATCGTCTACGTATTGAATTATGGGACTCGCTGTGTGTATGTTTCCGAGGTCTTCATGCAATATTCTGTTAAAGATAATAGGGCTTTTGAAATAGCTTTGGGGGAGCCTGCAATGTTCATACCTTTTTCCCCTAAGGTGAATGCCATTAAGTACCATGAACCTCGATCAAGGTGAATTGAAAAGAACACATTCTTTAGGTCCACCACTGTGAAGTGGGTGGCTTTCATTGGAATGGGAATGCTGCACAGTATGGAGGCAGGATTGGGAACAAGAGGGAACTCTTTATGTACCACGTCATTGAGGGGGCGTAAATCTTGGATCATCCTCCATGCCCCTCCCTTTGCTTTCTTAATCAGGTAAATGCAGGTGTTACAAGGTGAGCTTGAGGGAACTATTATGCCTTGTACCATTAGTGCATAAATTGTGTATTTTATTCCCTCCTCAGCTTCCTTCGATATAGGTTATTTTTTAACCCGGGGTAGAATAGCCCCAGGTTTGAGTTTAATCTTTTTTTTGGTGTCACTTCATGTAGCAGGCCTACATCTTGTGGGCCTGTCGTCCACAATTTTTGTGGTACTAGGGACATGTCTGCTTCAAAGTAAGCTGGTGGGGCTTTGATAATTGCAACGAGAGGCAACTGCACCTCTCTTCTTTGGATCATGACGTCACAAGGGATTGCTATTTCCATTACTATTTCCCCGGCGTCTTCTGTATCACAAAAATGTTCTTCATCAGTTAACTCCCACAGGGCCTTATTGGCATTGATTCACAATACTGTTCTCCACTCGCATCCCTGCATGTCCATTGCTATTACTGCTATCCTCTGGGCTGACACCTGCACAGAGTGTATGTCTAGGGACACGATGGATCCGGGGACTATTTCTGGGTCTGCTACTGGGCGGAAGATGAACTCTGAAGGCACTCTCCATTTGTTATTTTTTAGTTCTGGCACTGCTCATGTTAGTATCCTCAGCCCCTGTATAAACATATCAGGATTCACGGGTATGCCTTGTGTTTGCGGGAAGTCTGTCTGTGCGTGTATCACTAACATTGCATGAATTGTACATATGCCTGGCATGGAGCACACTATCCCT
Organism: Ambystoma mexicanum; assembly: GCF_040938575.1. Classification (NCBI taxonomy): domain Eukaryota; kingdom Metazoa; phylum Chordata; class Amphibia; order Caudata; family Ambystomatidae; genus Ambystoma; species Ambystoma mexicanum. Next base: position 337,371,577 of record NC_090934.1, on the reverse strand, counting down.
CTCTCTGTAAACGAGATGGACATATTGAGTTTGCTGAGAAGGTCCTTTCCCAGCAGGTTGATGGGTGATTCCTCGTAATATAGAAGGGGGGCACATACAGTCTTTCCCCCCACCGTTATGTCTAGCTCTTCTGTGTATGGAACCTCGACCAGCGCCCCAGAGAATCCCTGCGTTTCCAAAGTCCGATTAGAAAGCGGGAATCTGCCTTCCTTGAGGCACGATTTTTCCGCTCCCAAATCCACTATGAAAATAAATGTTTTTTTTCTTATCGCTGCCCCTACGAGTGGTTCCTCTGCTGCATCGCGGGTTATCGATAGTACTGGACACGCAAGTGCTCTCTGTGGGCTGTCCTATGCTGAATGCCACGGGAGTTCATCTATGTCGAAAACATTTCCCGTCACTACTGCGGTTCCCCTGCATGGTGCCGCCGGGGCCCTGTTGGCAGTAGTGGCATAAGTCTGGGTACGCACTTGGGCGGCATGATTATGGCACTGGGGATGTGAGGATGTGTCCTGGGGGGGCATGGGACGCTCGTTCATGTACCTAGGGTCGGGCTGGCTATCTCTCCTACCACCGCCCATCGGCAGCCCGTAAGGGCTTACTAGGTGCGGGTGTCCGTTGTGTATGAATTGTTTGGCCGGCTTCGACATTCTCTCATAAAATAACCCACCTCCCACACTGCTAACATTGTCCTTGCATTCCCCCTCGTGGCCCTCCATACCCTGCGCCTCCACCTCTCGACCCCTAAATCCTCCTCTGTTGCCTCGCCCCCCTCTTGCTGGCCACTGCTGTCCCTCATATTGGTTTTCTCCTGCCCACTGCTTCTGTCCGTTACCTGTCCAATTTTCCACCATCTGCATTGGTATTCCAATCTGTCCGTCTTCCTCTTCCCTCTCCTTTCCTGCCGTGCTGGTAGCTACCACTGCCCTGACCTTCAGCAACTTGCTCTGTACTAATTTAGCTTCGTCTGCCAACCGCCATTGCGCTAACTCCTTCTCCTTCTCTTTGATCATCTTGCAGTGGTGCACTAAGACGCTTTGAATTTCAGGCCACCCCTTGGCTTCTATCACAGCAATTTTATCAAGGGCCTTCTGCATTTCCTTTGGGAGTCCCCTTTTTATAATGAAGTAAAACAGGGACGTTGATTGGTCCCAGGCTGTACCCGTTTCTGCTCTCCACATGTCCTGCGCCCAGAGAATGAAAGACATTGCATATTCTTCATCATTCATGGCACATTGCATCACAGACTGCAAATCGGGAGTGTCTGGGAATGTTTCCCTCAACGCATCCCACATGCTCTCTCGCACTGTATTGAACGAGGCCCCATCATGGCGGTCACAGTATAATGTTATTCCTGGGAACCCTGCCTTTGCCCAGACCCTGTTAGCCTGGTCTCCCACTGCCGACACAAGCAAGCTTTTAACATCCCCCAATGCTAAGGGCACTCCTGCCATGTGTTTTTCAAATGCATATATCCACTTGCTGGCGCCTCCGGAGAGTGGGTGTAGTTTTAAGCAAGTTGGCCTTGTCCATTTGAGCCCATGGTATGTAGTTTGGCCTTTCCGCCCCCCCTGTGTATCAGAGGTAGTTGTAGATTTTTCCCCCCCTTTTTAGTACTCACCTTCTTCCCTTTCTTTCCGACAACTGCCATATGCCCTGCCCTGTTTCTCTGCCTCCCTGTCCATTCTTCTACCGGAGACAAACCTTCTCCAAACGAAGCACCGCCTGCGGCAATTCCTAACCTTCTGCCCTCTTCCTCCTGTTCTTCTATGTCGCACCAGCACTCTTCCTCTGTGTCTGACGTGGCCCCTCCTTCCTCTGCCTCCCGCTCGCTGTATGTCTGCAGTATTTATTTCTATTATTCGCGTAGGGGTGTCGTTTATTCTGAACAAAATCTCTCCCTCTTCCATTCATATTCCTCTGTTCCCACACTCAGCGGGGGAATATCGTCTCGATCTGCCCGTGGGGTGGGCGTCCCTCCTCCTTCCCCCAGTGCCCTTATGCGGAACAGTTCTGTGTGGGCCATTGTGAGCTAAGATTCTAAATCTTGGGCTAGTTTCCCAATATCAACTGTTGAGGTGTCTAGGGGTCTTGCTATGCTTTGGCTCTCGTATGGGGGTGGTGCAGTGGCAGATGGCTTGTGTACAGGCGGGACGGTGGGTTGTGCTACATACACGGGGTCACTATACCCTTCTGCAGGCACTGGTTTTGACAATAAGGGATAGACACGTGTGCAGGGGAGTTGCTAGGTCTGGAAAAGACCGGGGGCTATGCTGATGTTGGAACTGGTGAGACTCGGGGCTAGCTAGTCTTTTGGCTGTAGCTCCTGAGATTCTATCCGGGGCTACAACCAAAAGATCAGGGGCTAGAGCCCCCTTATCCCCCCTAGCAACGCCCTTGCATGTGTGACCTCTATGTTCTTTTCATCTTGAGTTGGTGGCCCTGTGCTGCCAGCTGTTGTCAGGGGAGATGCATTTTGCTCGCTATCTTTACCTGGGGGCACCTCCTTGAACAGGCGCCACAGATCCAGTATTTCTTTCCTATTGTGCAGCTGCTTCCCTTTGTACTTAATATACAAACAAGTGGCAACCATATCTAACACTTCCTTGTCGAAAGACCCCCCGTCAGGCCATACTTGGGGTACTCCTTGCCCCTTCAACTCTGTGACCCACTGTTCGTGGTATTTCATTATTTTTTCAGCATACCCTGGTAGTGTTTTGCAAATATGAGCGAGGGGTGTTTCTGCACCCATCGTACATCACTCTCACTACACATTATCTGACGGTTCTGCTTTGTACTTATTCACTTCTCATATACTCAACTTGACCTGTGTTACAATTTTCATAAACCACAATTGACTGTGTAGTCACCTTTCAATATTTTTACGCTGTGTTATTTACCAAACAACTCTCCTCAAAAATCACCAAGTCTGCTTTTTCCCATTATGCACCAAAAATAATCATTCCACATACAAGATAGACGTTTAATGTTTCACATAGACAACAGAAAACATAGATACAAACATAACACTCCCCATCGTCCCCAATGTTCCTCTACTTCTACCCACTCCCTCGTTCTTTTCCAAGTTTTAACCTCTCCCTCTACCTTCCACCAGTTCACCCACTTGGGAGGGGCAAAGAAAGGACAAGTACGATAAAGATCAGAAAAAGCGTTTCTACCTAATACCCCTGGTCTACCTCTTGTCTACCTCTTGACCCCTTTAATAAATTTTTATTTTCACTTCAACTTTTTAAAGCCATATATCCTGTACTAGTCGAGATAGCACTATGGGGCGCCGCCTTCCACTCCCCACGGAGATAGGATCCCTTTTTAACTTCTTGTCCCATTTTACTTCATTACCGTCCTAATGGTCATATGCGATAGAATGAGAATAGTATGAAAGATAGTAAAAGATCCCAGACCCCAGAACCTCTTTTTTACCCTTCTTTGGATTTACCTTTACACACCCTCAATGTCACCCGAATTATGTCCTTTTATCCCAAGACCTCCTAATCTGACTCCCACCCGTGCCTTTAATATCACTCGCACTTAATACTCACGTGTCCGTCTTGATCTGAGACCGTCTGGACCCGATCGGCGGGGCGCTGCTCCTCGCTCAAAGACAACGCCCGGCGAATGGTACGTATGGGTTTTGTTGAGAGGGATCCTGTACCTGCGCGCCCTACTGCATGCACACGTCTACGTGTACCGGTTGCCGTTGTTGGGTAGCTCTTGAGGGAGTGCGCTCAGGGTCAAAGCAGGGGGCGTCTCTATCGCGTTCGGGGTCACCAATGAAAGTGAGAGGCCCCCAGGCCTGTTGGTGAATTGCCCAACAGAGTCAATAAAGGCACATCCCAGGAGGGAATAAGACCAATACCAAGTGAAAGTGCGATCAAAGCCTTTTTATCTAAAGTTAGGGCAAACAGAATCAACTCTGCTCACGCTGAGAGCGCTCTGCAGAAAACATGTTACAATTCATTTTTATACACGTATTAGGGCATCAACAAGGGGAAGGCCTAAGGGGCACATGTTTGATCGGGATTGGTCACTAAGAGGAGGCACATATGGGTGCTATATGGTCAGTGATGGCTGATTGGTCCATGGGCACGTGGCGAGATGATGTGATACGTGGGGCCAACCATTCAGCTGGGCTCTTCCGTCCGACATCCGATGGGTTGACACAATGATATTCTACTCCTGTAATATTTGCCCTTGTGGCCACACATTTCCATCCATTCAATACGTCTTGACCGGTTCGTCCGGCAGCAAGGCCAGCAGGTTGCACGTGAAAAAACAAGGCAAGTTTATTAATTACTGAACATCAATTATATGTTTCTATCAAGGATATCACTCTTTGGTTCAAGCATATTCGGACACCGAGTTGGTGGTGGGGGCTGTAGGGTCAATGTATGGTCGGGGGCATTCATTCAATATTGACAAGGGGAAGTTTGGGGTATATGGTTACTGTGACTGGATTACAAAAAAAATACATTTCATTTTAGACATGCACCTCTTTAGATGGGCTTCAGTAACTAGGTGTTCAAACAGCATAAATCTTTATGAGGCCAGGGTGATTAGAGATGGTTTTAGGCCCCCCTTTTCCCGGCTTTTGGTCTCACACAACATGATGGCTGGAGGCCTTTATATTTGCACATAATGGGCTATTGTCTCATGTACATTTAGCTGGTTTATTATTCAAGTGAAATGCACTTATAACACCTTCTGACTCCATACAATTTGGGCAATGTCATAACACTAAAACAGAGGATGGTGAGAGAGAAATTGCTAGCAACTAATCACGGAACAAGGGCAGTCGAGAGCAACTAAAGTTTATATGAGATTTTTATAGTGGCATGCATTTAATTACATTCTGCATTATCAACAATGAGGTAGCGTTGTGTGAGCTTGCACTGATCTAAAGTTCATTATTTGTTATGAAATTACAATTAGTCATGTACACATTTCAACATTATAAGTCAACATATATTCTACCTTCGATACAACAGGTTAACATGGGGATTTCCAGGGGGCGTGGCTTGGCGCCGATGGCGAGCGGTAGCTGATCTGCCGAGCTCCGGCCGAGACGCCGTTTCCTGATCCTTTCTCTCCGGCTCATGTGCGGCCCCAGCCCTTGCAGAGGAATGTGAGGTTGGGCGAAGCGGTTCTGCATCCGAATATCCATTGGGTCCGCCGGATTGGGCCCCCCAGACGCTGCTGCGGCCCTAAAATGGCTCCCCCCTCTCCCGCTCTGATCGGATCCAAGATGGCGCCTCGCATCGCACAGCGGAGCCTACTTGGGGTATCCCTCCCCTGACGGACTTCCAGGCCTGGTGGGGAGAAGCGGAAGCACGAGAAAGGAAAACGACCCCCCCGGCCGCCGCCCGTCTGACGGAGGAATGGCCTGGCTCGGGTCACTCTACCGATCCAGCCCCACAGGATAAGGTGCGCGAGATCCTGCTTCGCTCGCGGGGGGGGCCTCCCTCCTACCCTTACTCTTCTGAAACTCGCCTCTGTGGGCCGCACAACCAGACACAGGGGCAAATGTAGCTCACGGCCTGAGATTCGGCTGGGAGGGGGCCTCGCTAGCAACCCCGCAAGCGAACTATCCTTCGAGGCCTAGGACATCCGCAATCATCACCTCAAGATGGCCGCCAAGAATAAGACCAGAGCCGCCACCATGGACTCCTTTGTTTCCACCAAGGTGAAGACCTCCACTCTAGCCAGGGACGGCTCCTCTGAGGTCGCCCAGACGAGCGAAGGGGTGGCCGCCGATAACCACTCTCAGATACTCGATGCCATAGCCTCACTAAAAACGCATATAGACTCTAAGATCGACGAATTCAAAGTTGATATTCAATTGATCCGCCAAGACGCTCGCAACTTGGCGGAGAGGGTCACGACCGTCGAACAGTCGACGGAGGAAACATCCACGGCCACCACAGCCATGAAGTCAGAAGTTGCCCTCCTGAAGAGGAAAGTCGCCTTCCTAGAGGATAAGGTGGAGGAGGCCAAAGGTCGGGCCAGACGGAGCAACATCAGGATCCTGGGTGTCCCGGAGGGGAACGAGGGGGCAAATACCACATCCTTCGTTGAAACCCTTCTGCTGCAAGAAATGGGGCCGGCAAACTGACCCAAGGATTCTCAGTCGAGAGGGCCCATAGATCCCTCCAGAGGCGCCCTCCCCCTGGATCGCACCCCAGACCTATAATCGCCAAGATATTGAACTTTCATGACAGAGAAACTATTTTACGGCGGTCCAGGGAGGGGGGCCCCATCGAAAGAGGGGACTCCAAAATCTCCATCTATCCGGACTATACGCAGAAGGTTCAGAGAGAGCGGAATTCATTTGTCCCGATAAAAGCTAGGCTCCGACAACTGAACCTAAAATACAGATTGCTATATCCGTCACGCCTCAGGGTCGTCTACAAAGAGAGAGTGGTATTCCTCGATAATCCAGAGGCAGCCAACATGTGGCTAGAAGACAATAACCTGGCGGATGGCAAGGACAACTCACGGAATGAGGCCTAACCTCCCCTGATCCCACAAGCGACCCCCGAGTAACAGTGAGAACTATCGTACATGACGCAGGAATACAGAAGGTAATCCAACTTCAGTTTTTCACTCGGAAACGACCTCGCTCGGCTCCGCCGCCAGGCCCTCGCCCCACCCCCAGCGTAGAATTCACCCGGTCTAGGCTCCTGCCTGACCCAGCTCGCGCCCGACTCCCGGATGGGCTCCGACGGCTCGAGAGCGCCTGAGCACCGCGACAATGTTGTAGTCGCTGGGCGCACCAGTTTGAGTTTTGTTATTAGTATTAGTTTTGTTAGTTGTACAGTCTTCATGCTTCCTTCGCCAACAAAGACTGAGATGGGTCCAGGACGCGACCCCGACGACCGGAATTCAGTGACATTCCCCCCGCAGCTCATCTACGGAGGTCTAAAGCAGAGCCGGACTCCGGAGACCGAGTCCCACATTAAATTCGAAACTCAGACCCGATGGCGGCACAGTTCACCGTGATGACATGGAATGTGAGGGGTATGGGCTCATACCTCAGACGCAATCGTATACAATCCTATCTCAAAAGGAAGAAAGTTTCGTTTGCACTCCTTCAAGAGACTCACCTCACGACGGAGGCCATGTCCAAGATTGCAGACCGATGGGCTGGGACTGTGAGAGGGTCCCCCTACTCTAAATACGCTAGAGGGGTGCTAATATGGATAAGCCCGGATGTGCCCTTCCAGATGGAGGGGAGTGAACAAGATAAGGAAGGGAGATACGTAGTGATTTGGGGTACAATGGAACAGACTCCAGTCTGCTTGGTCAACTCCTACTTCCCACATCACGGAATACCGGCGTACCTCGCCACATTGATTACTAAGCTGATCCGGCACCGGGACCGCACCTTCATATGGGGAGGGGACTTTAACTGTGTTGTTGACGCAAGCGCGGACAGATCACTGCCCCCCCCACACCCGAGCAACCTTGCATCCCGTGCCCTGAGGGAAACTCTGGAGCAGCTCAATCTAGTGGACATCTGGAGGGAACACCATCCGGCCGAAAGGATTTACTCCCACTACTCAGCCCCACACGGAGTCCATACAAGAATTGACTACCTGTTTATCAACAAGGAGCTCGCCCCACGTGCTGTAGCTACAGAGTACCTGGGGCATACGATCTCCGACCACTCCCCACTGACCATGCTATGGCAGTTGAGGGGCCCCAGACCCCCGATCCCCATGTGGAGGATGCCAACGGCAGCACTTGATGATCTCGAGTTCAGGGAAGGCCTTGCCGAAAAACTGGAGGATTATCTGGAAATCAACGTGGGTTCGGTATCCTCCTGGGGCACACTATGGGAAGCTATGAAGGTGGTGACCAGAGGCGAAATTATATCGAGAGCTGGTGGTACTCGCAGGCAATTGCAGAGAACGCTCGAAGCACGAGAAGCTGAGATCTCCCGACTAGAGTCAGCTCACGACAACTCCACAGAGGCCGAGAATAAATTGAAGGAAACCCGCGTGGAATGTCAACAAGCATGGGAAAGACTGGAGAAATTCGATTTCGCCACGCATACCACCCGATCCCACAAGGAATCGGATAAACCAGGGAGATTACTGGCCTGGCTCTGCAAGCGGGAACACCCCAAACACCTCCCTGTGGAGATACGGGACGCCGATGGGACATCCCACACGACCCAGCTGGGGATCAATGAAGCCTTTGCCAAATTCTACACCGAACTGTATGCTCATAAGAAGCTAATTCCTACTGAAGACATTATAGACACAATTGAGGAGATAGAACTTCCTCGCATCTCACTCGAGCAGAGAGAGGAACTGGAGATGGAGATCACTCTTGAGGATGTGCAAGTGGCGATCAGGTCCCTCTCTAACAACAAAGCCCCTGACAGCGACGGCCTCCCACCTGAGTTTTACAAGACGTATGAGTCCATCCTCACCCCAGTTCTCCACGAGGTCTACCAGGAGGCATACACGAATGGGATTCTCCCCAACACCATGAAAGAAACCATAATCGTCCCTATGCTCAAGCCACACAAATCGCCCACCGACTGTGAGTCCTACCGCCCTCTGGCCATGCTAAACTACGATGCCAAGATCCTCACATCCATATTAGCCCGCAAGCTGGCCAGAGTGGTGGGTTCCATCGTCCATGAAGACCAGAACGGATTTGTACCCGGGCGCAACACCACTGCTAACCTCAGGAGGCTACAGCACGTAATGGCCGAAACACACGAGAGGGACGAGGATCTGGCGGTGTTGTCGCTCGATGCTATCAAGGCCTTCGACTCCATATACTGGGAATGGATCAAGGAGGTCCTGAGAAGATTTGGCTTCGGAGGGGTCTTCATCAGGTGGATTGAGGTCCTCTATAATTCCCCAATGGCGAGAGTGAAAACGGGAAGAATGGTATCAGCAGCCTGGGAAATACAAAGGGGAACGAGACAGGGGTGTCCGCTATCACCCATGCTGTACATACTGGGCCTGGAGCCGATTGCACTGTACTTTAGGCAGCAGCTTTTCGACGCTGGTATCAAGGTGGGCACTGTACACCACATAATATCTCTATACGCAGACGATGTCCTCCTTTACCTAAGCACTCCCGAAGTTAACGCACCGATAGCATTGGAGGTACTAGATAATTACGCGAAGTACTCGGGGATCCGATTCAGCAGGAGCAAGTCCTCCGCCTTCCCCCTGGCGGGCCTACGCAACATTCCAGAATGCAATCTCCCAGTGATAGGAATAGGTTGGCAACTGGTCAAGTTCCGTTATCTGGGGATCAACGTAAGCCATAACCCGCTACTCACGCACCAACACAACACTGAGGCCGCCGTCATGAGTCTTCGACGCTCCATAAAATTCTGGTCCAGGCTCCCATTGGCCATGGTGGGCAGGGCAGCGATAGTCAAGATGATCGTACTCCCCCGATTCCTATATTTCTTCGTGAACATTTGTCATTATGTTCGACCGCCCTTCTTCAAGAAGCTGGAGGCTATTATCAGGGACTTCCTTTGGGGCCCCCACAGGCACAAACTGTCGCTATCTGTTCTCTCCCTGCCATACAAGGAGGGTGGAATAAAGCTGCCGGATCTCCAGTTATACTATCTGGCTGCACATCTGAGCCACATAACGAAATGGCTCTCGGACGAACCTTCGGCTGAGACAGAAATACTGAGGCACTCCTCGAACAATGTGATCCCCAAGGAAACCTTGTGGCACCCCACACGGCAGTCCCTGGCCACCTCACAAGTGATTGACTTGGATAGGAAGATATGGGCCAGGTCCTGCTACATCAGGCGAGTACAACACCCATATTCTCCAGATAACCCCATCCTGGCAGACACCTGCCGAACGGATGCAGACCTCTCCACGGCAAGGAGGTGGGAAGAAGCAGGCATATACACATGGGGCGACATGTACGAGGAAGGGGAATTCAGGGACTTTGAATCTCTTAAGGCCGTCGAAGGAATACCCCCGGGCCAGTTCCTCTGGTACCACCGCCTTAAACAGACTGCCAAGAAACATTGGACTGGCTGGCCGGAGGAACCCTCCCCTGACCCTCTACTTCAAGAAATGCATGACCTCTCGGATGGCTGGAGACCAGTCTCCAGGCTCTACAGCAGACTATGCGACAAACCTAACCCCAAAGGCGAAGCTCTGAGGGCGAAATGGGAAGCGGACCTTGGGACCCCGATCACGGATAAAGAATGGGAGAGATCGCTAATATTTCCCAAAAAAGTGTCTAGGAATACTAGATTCGGCCAGATTCAACTGAACGTCCTGTATAGGACATACATGACCCCACATAGGGTCGCCTCCTTCAATAAGACAACCTCCTCTGCATGCCCATGGTGTGGGAATGATAAAGCGGACATGATCCACATGTTCTGGACTTGCACTAAGGCGATGACACTATGGTCCAGAGCCAAACAGACTTGCATGGATGCCGGAATGACGAGGTACGAATGGACCCCCGGCGAGTGCCTCCTGGGGAATTACCCCAGACCCAGCAAGTCCAAGCATGCTGTCAGACTAATGGACATCTCATGCATCCTGGCTAAGAGAACAATTGCAATGGCCTGGAAGACGCCGTCGGGCCCCAGGCATGAACGATGGCTCAAAGAACTCGAGAGATGGACAGTAGCAGAAACCAGGGCCTGGCAGGAAGGAATCACGTCAAGCGGCGAAACCAAGTGCGGCACCCTGGAATCATGGAAGGCCCTCCTCAGAGACATACGCTTCAGTGCCGACCACAAACCCCCCTGAAATCTCGTAGCATCACACTGGTGCTATCCCCTTACGCCAGCACTGGAAGGACGGCCCTTGTCTGCGGCTCCTCCTGCTTTCTGAAACTTTGGGTCGCAGGCCCTAACCCATCCGTCCACTGTAAGTTCGCTGCAACATGAAGACTGCTGTTGATTTGTTTATTCCCTCCCCCTCCCCTGTCCCCCTTGCACCGTCCCCTCCCTTGTTTGAACCACTGTTTGATTTCTCGTTGTATTGCACGTTCTTTTCTTCCCACCAAAATTAATAAAATACGTTTTAAAAAAAAAAAAAACATGGGGATTTCCAGTGGCACACATATATGTATTTACATTGTTTACTCATTAGTTTTTTTAGGTACTAGCAGGTTTATATGAACTTACACACACTGAGAAGACATCCTTTTACTTATGTAGGTCAGGAAGAAAAAAACGTTCACTGATTTTAGGGTCTCTTTTGGTTGTTGATTTTGCTCTGGGGTACACAGGGATTAGGTTTTTATGGCCAGGGTCTGTGCGTTGCAAGGCAGGTTTACAGAGACAGATAGCCCTGGCTCTCACCTTCTCCCCCTGAGCTGCATCTGAATCAATGGAAGGAGTTGGACGGCAAGTGATACAGTGTGGATTTTGTTGCATTCCTGCTGCCAGTCTTCTCATGGGAACCAGGCAGTTATGTGGATGGCAGAGAGGAGGTGGTAGGGTGAGAGCCGCGCTGGCTGTGCGCTTGACAGAGATGGCTGCAGTCTGGGGTGAAATATGAATGGCCTTTTGCTATTTGCAAATGGAGTCTGTATGTTACAAAATGAAGTCCTGGTTTTGCTGTACCAGGGTATGCACAGGAATATGGCAGCACCCATGGATGTACTTGTACGAAAGGGGTGATGGTTCTCGGAGGTTTTCCCGCATGAGTGCCCCAGGGCCAGGGCCCTGGACCTGAAGCAGCCATGACTGTGCCCATTCAGGAAGCATGGAAATAAGGGGTTGGGGTCTTAAGTGTCCCGTCTCTCCACTCGCCAGGCAAAGCTGTATTATATTCGTTCTTCAAATACAGTGATTTCAGCTTAAATCGTTTGTTTTATGCTGGTTCCGTTTTCTCCTGGCGAGAGAATTCTTTGTGATTCTGTTCATGACTTTCTCTTTTGGAAAGTGAAAACACAGTCCATTTGAGCAGTACGTGTAATTTCAAGTGACCTAAATGAACCCCAAAGACGCGAGGCAATATATAATGTAGATGCTCATAATATCTGCATGGTATTCATTTCTAAACAGCTCTAGTTCTATGTGTGTTTAGGAATGTGCTTAAGTACAGAATTTTATCAGCTATAAGACCCTTTCAACATCAAATAGAAGCCTACAACACCTCCTTTTCCCATCTGGACATCTCCAGCCATCTCCTTTCAAACAGACCACCCCCATCCCTACCAGACAGATCTCTCCCCAATCTCCCCTCAGACAGCGTATCCCCTAATCTTCTTTAGCACAGGTCATCAACACTGTTGGCTTACCCCCGCCTACCCTTCTTGCTTCTCACGGGTTACCACCCCTTCTCTTTTTGAAAGATGTAAGTACCAATGCATTTGAAAGTTTGCCTTGCAAAGGCCAATGCTTGTTTTCTTTATCTTTACTAATTTAAGGAGTACAAAAAGCCATGTACATTGTCTCATTCTATCCTACTTATCCCAACTCAGCAAAACTGTAATCTTCTAACAGTGGACCCCCAAATCCCACATATCTATCAGAATAATCTCTTCCTAATAAGAATATATCTTAGAAAAAATTATCTTTGAATCCATCATACCTCATGTTTTTCTTTGTAGAAACTTTAGAGATCAAAAGCTTAAGGATAATAGATCAAGTTACAATCATAGCCACAGAATGCTTGCAATAGCTTAACAAAGCAGATCTTTCTCTGTTTCAAAGCAATTTCCACATAGGATTAGTAAGCATACATATGTGTCCTTACACCACTATTGTATTCCTATGGGACTCAATGGGAATGGGGATTTATGAATTCCGCCGCCTGACATACCGGACCGCCAGGGCTGTAATGCCCCGGTTATTCCGGCAAGTCAGACAGCGGTAAATCATCATGAATCCAGCGGCAGCCTGCCGGTTTTACTGGCACGGCTACTGCCGGACTCGTAATGAGGCCCATTATCTTTAGGGTGTGGCGTAACTGGTCTGCAGCAATTATTGTTTTATCTTAAGAAATATTGCCAAATTCATATACCATTCGTGCCAGAGTACCACCTCGGAACTGGCGGTAAATCCTATAGATTACGATATGGTGTCATTTCCCATTAGAGCTTCCCTTATAACTCTGTTGTGATTTGGAGAAATTACCCTAGTGGTAATTCTGCCTAGGGTAATTCCCCCAATTTATTGAGGCACAGTGGAGAAAAAAACAAGTGCTCGAGGTGTTCCCTTCAGTTTACCTTCAAACTCTGCGACAAAAATGGTGGTAATTCCATTTTACGTTATCGCCATACACATGAAGTCCCAAATATCTTCATTGTCAGAAACACAATGGCCCTCATTACGACCCAGGCGGTAAGCGGAAAACAATGCCGGTAAATGAATACCGGCATCGTTTTCCGCTAGGTCCGATTATGACCCGCGAAAGTGCAATTAGCGACATCGTAGTTTACGGTGCCGCTAACAGCACCAAGGTCGCGCGCGCGACCCACCATGCCGTAAATACCGGCATGGTGCAAAGCTACACAGATCACAAACCAAGCGGACATGCCCCTAACGCCATCACCAAGGCCGTAAAGTACCTTACCGCCATGGCGCTAATTCCGCCATAGCGAACCAACCGTAAATGGCCATGTGCAGTGTTCCCAGCTGCCACAGGTGCACAGAATCAGTACAGGTGGAGGCAATACAGACTCTCCCAGTGCAAAAAGAGCACAACCCACCCCTACCAGCCCCAGTCACACTCCACAATGATACCAATAGGACTAGCAATGTTGGGGCTGGAGGACCTGATAGCAATGCGAGTGCTACAACTGCAACAACAACAATAACAACAACAACAACAAGCTGCACAGAGGAGACACAGGAGGAGAAGGAGGGCAAGGCAGGGCCAGCAAGCCCCACCAGCACAGCCAGTGGCACCACGCAGGCAGCCCCCAATCCCACGCATCAGAGCCAGTCCATTCAACCTCACCGCAGAGCAGATCCACACCCTGTACCGACTGGACCGGGACACCATCACCAACATTGTGCACATGATACACAACGAAATCGTCAGCATGATAGAAACACCCACCGCCATCCCGCCCCTACTGAAGGTCGTGTCCGTGCTCCACTTCCTGGCCACAGGCACCTACCAGCACACAGTGGGCCACTTGCATGGCATATCCCAACCATTATTCTCACGTACACTGATCCAAGTGCTCGATGCCCTCCTCAAGCACACAGACGACCACATCTCATTGCCACGGTCTGCCTAGGAGATTGCCAACACCAAAGTGGGCTTCCATGCACTAGCTGGCATACCTGGTTGCATTGGGGCCATCGACTACACCCATGTTCAATTGTAGGTCCAACATGCCATGGAGGTACCATACCGCAACCGTAAACTATTTCACTCAATCAACGTGCAAATGGTCTGCGACTCCAACAGGATCTTCACACATTGTTGTGCCCGATTCCCCGGATCAACCCATGATTCAATGGTCCTTCGGAACTCCACAATACCACGCTACATGGAGTGACATGCAGGCCCAAGACCCTGCCTACTCGGTGAGTCAAATGTCATGAGCATGGAAATGCGAAGTGTGTAGGTGATCGACGTACCAATGCATATTTCACCTGGCAGAAAGGGGGGGGGGAATGATGCATACGTCACATGGCTGCGACTAGCAGTAGCCAGATCATACCCTGAGGCAGCACTCACGTCATCTGACAACTGTATACATGATGCCTGATCTAATTAGCCCTAACATGTGAATGAAAGTGTACCCCAACCATGACACAACCATCTGCAAGTGCATTGTACGAAATGTGACCACATTGACTCCAAAGGAACGCACCTACATGCACGTCACCAAACACCATCAACTGAAAGGCCTGTCCCCCATAACTGCGCACAAAGGAGGCACATGTCGGACAGGAACATCAATGCACCACTACACAGACAGCAAGGCCCACAAACTCCCCCCATTGACACCAGTATTGTTCCCTGGGGTCATAATGAGCCAGACAGCAATGCTGCAATCATGTGAGCTTTGACATCACAGGACACGTGCCAGGTCACATAAAGTAACGGCCTGAACGGACACAGTGGATGGGCACTCACAAGGCAATTGTCCCCCCTGCATTGTGTCTTGGCATGCAAAACAGTACATGAGAGCCATGAACATATACCGTTTGCATAGTGTGAATCCATTAGCACAACTAAATTTGGTGCAAAGTAACAGTTGAATGCAAGGCATGGTGGCGCGTCATGTTCAGAAAGCGATCTCATTTCTGACACATACATTGTTGCCCATTTACAGGTGATGCAGGCTATCCCCTAAAGAGGTGGCTCCTTATATCAGTCCGGAACCATAATGAGCCAGACAGCAATGTTGCAATCATGTGAGCTTTGACATCACAGGACACGTGCCAGGTCACATAAAGTAACGGCCTGAACGGACACAGTGGATGGGCACTCACAAGGCAATTGCCCCCCCTGCATTGTGTCTTGGCATGCAAAACAGTACATGAGAGCCATGAACATATACCGTTTGCATAGTGTGAATCCATTAGCACAACTGAATTTGGTGCAAAGTAACAGTTGAATGCAAGGCATGGTGGCGCGTCATGTTCAGAAAGCGATCTCATTCCTGACACATACATTGTTGCCCATTTACAGGTGATGCAGGCTATCCCCTGAAGAGGTGGCTCCTTATATCAGTCCGGAACCCACAGAACCAGCATGAGGAGGACTTCAACCGTTCCCATGCACGTACCCGTGTGGTGATAGAGCAGGCCTTTGGCCTACTGAAGGCACGTTTCCGCTGCCTCAGCAGGTCTGGCGGGGCACTCCTGTACTGCCATGAGAAGGTTGCGAAGATCGTCATAACATGTGTCATGCTACACAATATGTGCGTCAGACATAACGTGCCTATGCCCCCTGACGCAGAACTGCAACCACCTGATGATGAGGATGATGAGGGTGGGGATGGGGCAGCACCTCAAGGAGGCAGTGATGCACAGGAGGGGCGTGAAATGCGTCAGAATCTCATTGACCAATACTTCTAGCACACACAGCGTGTGCGTGTAACATGTGGACGGCACTTGGGGCACTGTGTGTGTCTGGTATATACACACTGTAGACTGTACAACAATAAAGCACACATACACAATGAGCAATGTCCACACATTTGGTTTGTGATAAACGAAAAAGTGTATTGTGCTTCTGAAAAGTTATGACGCACCCAATCCCCCCTCCCCCCTGAACACCCCAACACACCCAATCCCCCCTCCCCCCTGAACACCCCAACACACCCAATCCCCCCTCCCCCCTGAACACCCCAACACACCCAATCCCCCCTCCCCCTCCCCCCAGAAATCCCTGCAAAGGAGTGCCAGTGCCTGTGGTGAAGTGGGTAATGTTTTAGTGGTCCACTGGGCGGGCACTATTGGCAGCCCCCTGTCCCGGAACCTGGGGCCCCCCTGCCTGTACTCCTCCGGGTCCTGGATGACCTGCGGACGGGGCTGGATGGGGCCGAACTTGCAGCTGAGGGGCTACCGGCCTGCTCGGTACGCCTTGTGTCCATGATTGTGCGTATCAGTTCACCAATCATATTCCGCACTGCGGCTAGTTCTGCGCATATGTTCGTGCTTGCTGATTGGATGGCTGCCTTGATGCTGTCAGCACACCTCTCCATGCCTGAACTAGCACCTCCACAATCATCAACATGCTGCGTTAGGATTGACGCCAGTTGTTCTTGCCTCGCTGATATTTGGTCCAGCACCTGGCTGAAATCAGGCACATTGGAGGTTGCAATTGCAGGCCCAATAGGACTACTCCCCTCTTCCCCTACTCCCACTGGGCTTGGAGTGGCTGGCCATGAACCTCCAGGGGATTGCCCCTGTGTGTCCTGTCCATGCAGGCTACATGGGGACAGGTGTGGGGAGGTAAATTGGGTGTTGGGGGGACCTTCCATGTCATCATCCCCATTCACCACATCGCTGTCAGAACAGGCTGCGATGGCTGCAGTCTCCCCGACTGTACTGCTCCCCGCAGACACGATCCCCTCAGTGGGCGGCAGTGGTTGTGGGTCTGCCGTGGGGGCCATCATGTCCCTTTCCTCAGGGGGAATTGCTGCCCTGGGCTGTTCGGCAACAGGAATTTTGGCCTGCTTTGGGTTGGCCATGGGTCCAGCAGAGGTGGATGGTTGGTGGCCTCTTCCCTCTGTCCTTATCTTCTTGGCTGGGGTGGTGCCACTCTCGTCCCTGCCGGTGTCCGAGTGTGAGCCTGTGGTGGAGCAGAGGAGGGAAAGTGTTATTGATGGTTCAGCGGACATTGAGCAGGCATTGTGATGAGTGCCATGGTTTAGATGGATAGATGGTAGGCCGTGACACACAGGTTGTCTCACTTTTGGGTGGGTTGAGCATGCAGGAATGTGTGTGCCTGCTGTAGAGTGTACATGCTGCATGTGTGCAGGGTGTGGGTCTTCTGCTGATGTGTTGCGTTTGCCATATGGGGCAACATTGTGATTCCCATGTAAGTGTGATTGAGGGTGTTTTGCAAGGCTGCATTGGAGGCACCTACCTGTGTCTCCTAATGTCGGGGCTCCTCTCTCCATTCCGCTGACGCCCTCAATGCACTCTATGCTAATCAATGAGGCACATGTCTCCTCCCATGGCTGCATCTTCAGTGGGGAGTCTGCTCCACCGCCAGTTGCCAGTCCCAGGTTGCGGTTTGCTGACAGTAAGCCCCGTACTCGGAGCCGGAGGTCATCCCACCTTTTGCGGCACTGTCTGGCGGTGCGTGGGGTGGTACCTACAGCACTGACGCGTTGTGCCACGAGTTCCCATGCTGCTTTTTTCCGTGCTATGGCTGGTCTCGTCATCTCTGATGAGAAGACGACGTCTGCCTTCTCCTGCAGCGTTTCTGCAAGCATGGTTAACTCTTTGCGACTGAAGCGGTCCTGCCGCTGCCTGTCGCAGGCTTTTTTGACAACTTTTGGCATGGTTGGGTGAGGAAATGGGTGGGTAATGGTATTCACAGGGTTTCAGGGTCGAATGTAGTGTGGTTGGGTAGGATGGCAATGGATTGTGTTTTTAAAGATGGCCGCTGTGCTCTTTCCCGTTCCGCCGCTATGACGCTACTTCCGGTTCCGCTTATTTGCGGTGACCGCTAATTACGGTGCCCGCTAATTACGGTGCCCACTGATTACGGGGCCCGCTGATTACGGTCGGCGCAATGATGGGTGGCGGTAGGTCACCCAGCGCGGCATTCGATGCCGGTAAGGGCTGTTTACGCCATGGCGTAGTTTTTACATTACCGCCATGGCGTAATGCTCGTGCGCGATGGGTCGGAATATGGCGCTCTTTACGCCATCGGTCCATGGCGTAAACGATGATTACGCCATGGTGGTAATGTAGATTACTTACCGCCAGGGTCGTAATGAGGGCCAATGTTTGGAAAAGCTACAAGACGGAAAGAGCCCACCGGTGTTGATTTATTATAAATTATGGGACTGTAAAACATGAGTTGCTGAGAAGCCCCTGAGCGACTGGTAATCTTGAGAAAGGGTACAGAGGATGCTGATAAACCACAGAGAGAGTGGTAATCCTGAGCAGAAATAAAGAATCTGCCAATAACCCTCTGTGTGAATGGTAATCTTGATCTGAAATACACAGGTTGTGGAATAAATGAGCCCTCATAGACTAACAATCCTGAGAAAGGACAACGTTGTGGATGCAAACGTTTTGAGAACGTAGCTAATGTCCCTTTAAAATAAGGCTAACCTTTTTCTAAATTGATGTCATTTCATCACACATTGTGCAGGAAGTGGGATGCTAGGATGGGTTTGTCAAATTGGCAAAGGCCTATTTCTCCTCAAGATTCATCAGTTCTATGCAGGAGCTTCCTCTACCTGTTGGCTGTATGCAGTTCCAGAGGCACTTCACCACCACAGCATAGAAGTATGCAATTATCTGCCCATGCCCAGCTCCAAAAGTTCACTCCAGTTTATATAAATGATTTGATAGACAAACAAACCTGAGAAAGGACAACGTTGTGGATGCTAAAGTTTTGAGAACGTAGCTAATGTCCCTTTCAAATAAGGCTAACCATTTTCTAAATTGATGTCAATTTATCACACATTGTGCAAGAAGTGGGATGATAGGATGGTTTTGTCAAATTGGCAAAGGCCTACTTCTCCTCAAGATTCATCAGTTCTATGCAGGAGCTTCCTCTGCCTCTTGTGATTTATATAAGCTGGAGTGAACCTTTGGAGCTGGGCAGATAATTGCTTATGCAAGGAGAATTCTCTCTACAAATAGTCACACCAAGCAGGATCAATTAAGCAGATTTTCCATTTAAATGTTGAACATGCCTAAATTGGGGATGCCAGGGAGTCTAGGCAAGTATTAAACTGTCAGGTTATTATGCAAGTCTATGCAAAAAGAACACGCATACTCGTCCTTGGTACTTAAGGCGTTAAATAAGGCAATCCAAAGAAGTAGACATAAATAGCATTCTGTGACTTTACCCTCTCCTGATTGTGGTTCCACTGGGATCATGGGATCCTGGCCAACAAGTCTAGTACTTCTAGTACTTCTTCTATGTATTGTACAAATATTTGCCTAAAGAAAAGAGAAATTACAACTCCGGATGTATTTTAGTAACCCTATTCTTTATTCCGGGCTGGGGTCATTCACATGACGGTGCAAACTGTAGATTTTGATTTTTTTTTAATATTGCTTGGCTTCTGCTTGAGATCCGGTAGAGCGCTCATGGACAGGCTGTGCACTTTCTCCTGCAGCAATTCCTTCTCGAACAAAAGGCTCTGTGACCGCTCCTCAAGATTCTTGATCAGTGTGATCCATTTCTGAAAACAGGGAAAGCAAAACATACATGACTAACATAGACATTCACTCATTTACATTTATTGATTTTGTAATAGACTGAAGAAAAACACTTATTGTTCTAAAGCGCAGTTTATGTTCGATTCCACAGACTAAAATGGTAAAAGGGCACTACTATCTTAAAGATCTAAAGTTAAATATTTCAAAGACAACTATAAAAATGCAAAATAAATAAATATCTGCTATTAAAAAAAGTTTTTGTTCTAGATCTCAAAATGAATAGTTAATAAGTACCCCTTTTTCATGCCGGTTACCTACAAACAGCATCCACTTGTATACCTACTCCCGACAAGTATTAATGACCATGTACTGTACCCTGCCCCCATTTCATTCCAAGGGGTAACTCCTCATAGTCCCAAGTTTCCAATGTCCTCTTTAGCCATCCATTTTTGGGGTGGGGGGACAATCTCTGCTCTCCTTCAACAACCACCATTTCCTGCTCCTAAATTTGTTTATACAATCATTCATGTTATAATCTTTGTATTTACACCTCAATAGATTTTCAGTTAAATATATTTTCAGTTGATGTGTTCGAGTGCCCACCATTTTCCAGGATGTCAAAACAATAAGGTTTGCTGGGCAGGTTTCAGACTATGGTGGGGGTTCGAGGACTTACTGATCACCTCAATTTAGGATGTATATATTCACACACTCACAGCAAAAGGAGACCACTTTCTTACGGAGTATGTATACATTTTAACTGTACCATAAGGAGTCACAGTCAAGATAAAAGACTCACGGAGTGAATGGACTGATTTACAAGACACAGAAGAGGGTTCACATTTTTACAATAGTGGTGTAAGGACACATATGTATGCTTACTAGTCCTTTGTGGAAATTGCTTTGAAAGAGAGAAAGTGTGGCAACTTAACAAGCTTTGGACAAGCATCCAAAGCTTCAAGACAGGAATTTGGCCTTGTCAGAAAAAGAGCACTAGCTCTCAGAAGCATTTAAAACCAATTTCGA
This sequence comes from Ambystoma mexicanum, assembly GCF_040938575.1. Taxonomy (NCBI): domain Eukaryota; kingdom Metazoa; phylum Chordata; class Amphibia; order Caudata; family Ambystomatidae; genus Ambystoma; species Ambystoma mexicanum. The sequence goes on along the minus strand of NC_090934.1, from coordinate 337,350,741 downwards.
TGGGGACGTGGCCTGGCGTGTCATCAGACAGGATGGCTCTTGAGTCCTTCCGCTGAGGAAGAGGTGATGGGGTCGTGAATGCACCCCTTCTAGAGGAGGAAAATGCTGTGAACTGCAACGACCTGCGTAGGAACCGTGGTATCCGCAAAGCAATTTCGGACTCTGGACTGCCTGTGAATGCAGCGATGTTGACGGCTCTTGGGGCGACTGGCTCTGGACAAACATGGCAGCCACCAACCGGCCCGGAAGGAGAGTAGAAGTGTGTGAGAGACGATGCAAGTGTGTGAGGAGCTGACCCATCTACAGTGCACGGCTGAGGAGACAACTGTGCCTGTTGAGTGGGGAGTTCTGGTGCGTCAGTGAGTGAGCGATCTGGAGCTTGGGGGAGGCTGCAAAGGTAAGTGGACATGCAGTTGTGCTGGCTCCAAGCGGGCCGTGGGCCCTTGATGATAACACCTGGGGTTAGGCTCGAGGATCTATGTGATCACTGTTCATTTCTTACTATGCATACCAAAATGTAGATTTTCTTTGTTTTACCCCATTTCACTGCATATGTATTTAGGCAGAGCCGCATTCCCCTCCACAACCCCCCACATTTATTATTAACTTAACCCATCCCCCTGTTGCGTAGCACGCACGCATTGTGAGCATGCGCAAGCCTCATTCGGGCTCGCGCATGCACTTCGTTAATAAAGGAGGTCCCGGCTAGCAGTTACAGCCGGGACCCCGTACCAGAAACACGCGTCCCGTGTGTCTCTCTGCCTGCATGCGTGCGAGCGTATGTGTTCATGCGGGGTGCCTGGGGGAACACGCCACCTCTAACACTGGGCACGAGGAACTGTGACGGTGGGGAATGCGACATTGCTCCGGCTGCTGCTGAGTGAGAGAAAGTGTTTTCTTTCCCCAAGTGGTCGCGAACCTACGCACTTGGCCGGCAGCCATTTTGGGATACATGCGGATCACAGCGGTTGCGGCCCACACGGGTGCTCGTGCGCCGGCTGTGATCCGGATTGCCTTTCAACAATTTTTGGACACTCCATGGCCCTTTACAGATAAAGGGCTGTGGTTCATCTTGAGGAAAAGGCTGAGGGCACTGCCCACATCTGCTGCAGGCCCACCACGCCTCCGACCTGGCACCCCTTTGTGCCTGGACACCCATCCTGGACACTTGACGGTCAGTGCAGGCATTTCAGGGCTGACCCAACGGCTACACCCTCAACCCAGTCACCACCATGGGTGAGGAGGAGGGAGATGAGGGAGCCCCCATACCAGTCCCACACAGGATGCACAGCACCTTGGCACCCATGCCTGAATTCGACACCACAGGCCCACCATCTAAACTGGGGCCGAAGTGGCTATTGTGGGTGAAGAAAGTGGAAATGTTTTTCAGGGCCTCGGGGGAGACGGATGACGATGCGAAGGTGGCCACGATGGTTTACTCAGCTGGCACGGAGGTCCACAGGATTTATAACTCGCTAAATCTTCAGGTGGTCACCTATGATACGGTGAAACAGGCCCTCCAGGACCACTTCCTCCCCAAGGCGAATGTCGATTTCGACAGATTTATGATGTGTGCAGAGAAGCAGCAAGGGGAGGAGTCCTTGGACCAGGTCTGTGCACGGTTGAGACACCTCGCAAGCACCTGCAGGTGGGTGAATGAGGAGGAGATGGTGCGGAACCAGTTGATTCAGGGGTGCAGCTCCGGGAAGTTGAGGAGGCAGGTGCTTAGGGAGCCAGGCCTGATGCTGCCGCAAATCCTGGACACTGGGCGAGCATATGAACTGGCGGAGTCCAGAGGTGCAAAGATGGGCGCAGCGATGCATCCAGGGAAGAGTGAGGATGTCTTTGCCATCAGGCCCTCTGCCCCAGGTAGGGGGCGCTGGGGCCCCAAAAGAGCGGACAGTCCCTCTGCACTTGGAAATCTACAGTCCTGTCCGTACTGTGGATATGACCTGCAACATGCTGGGATGTGTCCTGCAAAGACTAGAGTCTGTGGAAGGTGTGGCACGCCAGGACACTATGCGTGAGTTTGCAGGGCCTCAATCCCAGTGGCTGCATCTAGGGGGCCGGCAAGGTAAAGCAGGGGTAACCCAGGTGCGTGAGGGGTGTGTCGTCGATTGAGCAAGGCGTGCAAGATCTGGACATTGCCGAGGAGGAGGAAGATGACGAGGAAATCTTTTTCATCTCGAGCATTGCCACAGGATCAAGGCAGAGCAGGCAACCAATGTGCACTGTGAACATTGGTGATGTGCCCACCCCAGTCTTGATCGACACAGGAGCATCGGTCTGCATGCTAGCCGCTGACCACTATTAGGCTCTCCCGGGTCCTCCCAAGCTGGAAGATTCCAAAGCTCGGATATACTCCTTTGTGGGGACACGCCGCTGCCAATTCAGGGAATCTTCGTGGCCCCGGTGTCACACGGGCTAAACAAGATCAAGGCGAGGTTCTTTGTGACTAATGTAAGTCCGCACTCCCTACTGAGCTGCGCTGCCTCCGAATACCTCGACATCGTGCATTTCACTCTGTCGGTGTACCACACAGACATTGATCGCCTGCTGCAGCGGTTCAAAAGTATCTTTCAAGGCGTGGGAAAGCTGAAAGGTGACCCAATCAGACTCCACATCGACGGGTCCGTGAGGCCGACGGCCCTCAAGCATCGAAGAATTCCATTCCATCTGAGGGCGCAGGTGGAGAAAGAACTTCAATCACTCATTGACTTGGATATCATCGAGAGGGTGGAGGGCCCAACCCCGTGGGTCTCCCCCATAGTGGTGGCACCGAAGCCCGAGCAACCAGGGGCTGTCCACATCTGGGTGGACATGGGACTGCCAAATGCCGCCATAAAGAGGGAACGTCACCTTACGCCCATGCTGGATGATATAGTGGGTGAACTGCAGGGGGCAAAAGTCTGCTCCAAGCTTGATCTGAGGTCTGGGTACCACCAGCTGAAACTCCACCCGGAGTCATGGTACATAACTACGTTTACGACCCATGAAGGGCTATACCAGTTTAAAAGACTTAGTTTTGGTGTCTCGTCAGCTTCGGAAGTCTTCCAGAACGTCATCCGGGGAGCCCTGGCAGGACTAAAAGGTGTCATTAACATGTCAGATGACATTCTAGGCATCGCACAGTCGGAGTCTGAACACCTGAAGAGACTGGAACGAGCATTGGAGAGACTCAAGAGTCTGGGGCTGACCCTACACTGAAAGAAATGTGAATTCCTCAAGGACCGGATAGAGTTCTTTGGGTTTGTATTCCATGCAGGGAGCATCTTGCCCGACCCGGAGAAGGTGAGAGACATACGTGAAGCGGCCCCACCAGAGTCACCGGCTGAGATAAGAAGCTTCCTCGGCATGATGAACTATTGTGGTGATTCATTTGCGATCTGGCGTCACTGTCGGAGCCCTTGCGGGCCCTGACGAGGAACGACGTTACATGGGCGTGGACTTCCAAGGAACAAAGAGTGTTTGCCAAGATAAAGAAGGCTCTGTCGGGCCAGGAAACCATGGCGTACTTTAGCCCAGACAGGGAGTCAGAGATAGTCGTGAATGCCAGCCCTGTGGGACTTGGTGCGGTGCTCATGCAAGCGGACTCTCAGGGACTCATGCGTCCAATCATGTATGCCAGCAAGGCGCCCACAGAAACGGAGTAAAGGTACTTGCAGATTGAGCGGGAGGCCCTGGCCATTCTGTGGGGCTGTAAGCACTTTAGTATCTACATTCTGGGAATACCCATTGTGGTGATAACCGACAACAAGCCGATCATTCCGTTCATGGCGGGCACCTCCTCCAAGCCACCTCCACGCATCGAGCGGTGGATGCTGTTGCTGATAGAATATGGGGTCAAGCTGCAATATCGCCCGGGCACCCATAACCCAGCGGACTACCGGTCCAGACATCAAGAGGCTGGGCGCCCCCGAGACTCGGCCAAGGTGGTGGATTGCATTGAGATGGTGCACAATGTCGTGGAGGCGGCCCTGCCAGTGGCCCTGGCACGCCAGGAGATTGCGGATGCTTCGAAAGAAGACGAGATGTTCCTGATCATCAAGGAGGCAATGGACAGCAGGGAGTGGAGAGAGGTGCTCACTAACAACACCAGACGGGAGACCGGGGCTCAAAAGGACCTCCAAGCACTGTGGAAGGTGCGCAATGAGCTCTCAGTTGCAGACGACGGCCTTCTGTTGAGAGTTCGTCAGATTGTCATCCCGCAAGCCTTGGTGACGAAAGTGCTACAGCTGGCCCACAAGGGGCATCAAGGAACCGCAAAGACTAAGGCGCACCTAAGACTGAAGGTCTGGTTCCCGGACCTGGAGCAAAGGGTGGACGAGTTTGTGCGCTCATGCGTTCCATGCCAAGCGGCCAGTCCGGCGGAAAGGGGACCACCAATCAGAGCCATGGAAAGGAGTGAGCAGCCTTGGGGGATGGTGCACGCCAACTTTGGGTCTACGGGCAGAGGACTGTACTTTCTCTCAGTGGTGGACCAGAGGGTCACGGTATCCCGAGGTGGAGCTGGTAGAGTCAACGGCCAGTGACCACACCATCCTGGCACTGAGAAGATGTTTGCCACCCATGGTTTCCCCACTGAGCTTTGTTCGGACAATGGCCCACCGTTCCAGGGGCAGCAGTTTGCCAGGTACTGTGAGGAGAGGGGATCAAACACCGGAAGGTCACCCCGCTCTGGCCCAGGGCGAATGGAGAGGCCAAGCACTTCATGTAAACACTCAACAAGGTCTTCCGAATTTCGTTGGATGGAGGAGGGCAATTGTGCCAAAACCTCTTTAAATTCCTGCAAGAGTATCGGACAACCCCCCATCAGTCCACCAGGGTCGCGCCGGCCGAGGCGCTATTCAACCGGTGCCCCAGGGGACTGCTGCCGGAAGTAGAGGGGCGCCGCCCCGGGGTGATCGACAACAACCGTGTGCGCATGGAGCGAAGGATCAAGAACGAGCAGGAAAGTGCCTGCAGGAACCTGCCGAGAAGACGATCGAGGAAGGGGACACTGTCCTGGTCCGGAACAGAAGGCTGGAGGGGAAGCTATCTCTCCCCTATGAGGCCCAGCCGCTAGGAGTGACCCACGTCAAGGGGTCCATGGTCACGGTGGCCAACGCGAGGGGAACCATCACGAGGAACGTATCCTACTTCAAGAGGATCGAGGCAGCCCCACAGGCAGCACCACCACCCACGCCGCAAGAGGCATCCTCTCCAGGACCCGGACCAGGAGCGCGGCCGGGGGACGAAGGCCTTCCAGAGGTCCAGGGGACACCGAGACAACCTCGAGAGAAGGCCAGAAGGTACCCGAGCCGGGAGGGGCACCAACGCCCGCTGAGGTTCCAGGACTTCATCATGGACCCGGTCTCTTAGGAGGTCGAGAACTGGTCCTGTGTTCCCAGGTTGTGTTTGTTATTTGTTAATGTTGGACTTGTTCATTGTTTGGGGAAAAACGAGGGATGTTGCGTAGCACGCACGCATTGTGAGCATGCGCGAGCCTCGTTCAGCCTCGCGCATGCACTTCGTTAATAAAGGAGGTCCTGCCGAGCAGTTACAGCCGGCACCCCGTACCAGCAACACACGTCCTGTGTGTCTCTCTCTGCCTGCATGCGTGCGAGCGTGTGTGTACATGCGGGGGGTCTGGGGGTCACACACCACCTCTAACACCCCCCACATATATATGCAGTCAAATGGGGCTTTATAAATTCTGCATTTTGGGATGCGCAGTCATGGGATGCGCAGTGATGGGGTGATACCGAGGATTGAAGACGGGTTGTTTTTCAATGGGTGTGGAACAATTTCTGCACTGAGCCCTCGAGTCTTTGGCGCTGTATGTCATCAGCGAGGGAGCTTCTTTTAGATTGAGGGGAACTTGCTGATGCACAGCACCAAGGTGAGGCAAGCTAGTTGAGGGCAGTGATCATCCGTGGAGCATGATCTGGAGGGTGGAGCGTGAGCCCCTCACTGGTGGTTTGCAGGGGACATGGTCGGGGACATCATTTGTCGGTCTCCCTTGCTACCCCTAAAAAAAGGTAAAAGAATTACTTTTTTTTATTTTTATGGAAGCGCCTGGGCTGTGGCTCTTTATTTCTGAAGTGGCAGGCTTTCTTGTTGAGCCCTCTTAAAAAAAACAGGGGGTTCCACAAGTGTAAAACTTTGAGCAGTAACCCTAAATAAGAAAGAATAGGAACAACAAATAGTCTTTCTGGAATTCTATATAATAATTGCTCGACTCATTCAAGGTTTACTTTATACACACTTCAGGGGTGAGTCACTGATTTAATCTGATTTAGTCTGTTCTTAAAGACCTCAAATTCACAATGCAGACAAAAACTATATGTATTTTGCTTTTCGCAAGTTGCAGTTTTAGCATGTTTTTTTCTGCTGTTGTCTCTGTTACGATCATCTCAAGACATTCCATCTCGGTGTCCTCGGCCACTTCATAAAATCCTTGTTCCTTAAGAACTTGTGTACAGTGTAGAAATGTTTGACCATAGCACATCAAGTGACCCTTGATTTCATTGTGCCACAATTAATGTTTTGTTGTAATATGTCTATCTTTCCTATCTCCATGGCATGCTGCTCAGCATGTTTGTTTGCATGTATAAGGTAGCAGGTGCCCAGAGTATGTGATGCCGTATGAGTGCGCTGCTTTCCCTACGCTACTCTAAATTCTTTCATTCACGGTTATGAACCCTCCAATGGTATGTATTTTGCCAACCTCTGAAGCCTGAAAAGTAGATCCATGCAGGCTTGACATGTGGACAAATTTGCACCAGACCTGCAGATGAACTGGCCTGCTGGTAAATCTCAGTTACCAGTTTATTGGTATCCACTACAGAGTTTAATATAATTTCTGACTTCGAGAACATTCACACTTGTAATTGCTCATTTTACTATAGCCGGTAAGGTAACTACAGCTGGTAAGATAGCTCAGTGGGTTGAGCGTTCACTGCTGCGATTTGTGTTTGATCTGCAGGTTCGAATCCTGGCAAGGATAACTCAGCTTTTCATCTTTCTGAGGTCTATAAATGAGTACCAACACAGGATGGGTGATATTGTATGTATATTTGTTCTGTATGAAGCACTTAAGAGTAAGTCCTATATAATAACACATTATCATTTGGCCTTAAAAGGCTGCTTACATTCACAGTAATTTGGTAACATGGGCCTATACACACTGATATTAAAGCTACATATGGTGATTCATTCTTGTATGAAATGTATATCACATTACCGTGATATCGTAACCATATTTATCCTAGTGTACTTAGGATCAATGCTATGTGATGCCACTTATTGTTTTGTTAAGGGGTAAAAGGTTGTGTTCCATCACTATTCGCGATGTCACTTCGGGTTGGGGTGAAATGACATCACATCCTGTGATGTCACCAGAGGTCAAGGGTCGCCTGATGTCACTATTGCTACCCCTGGCATTTTGGTGAAATGACGTCCCTGGACATGGTGCTGAGGGGATCCTTTTGTTTCCCCATCTGGTTATCCTACGTTAACTGCATTCTGCTGCTGATTTGAGTCCAGCTCCAGAAACCTCAGGATACATCTAAGAAGGCGGAAAATGTTGTGCCAATGGTACATGCAGCTGAGATTCCCCAAGGTTTGCATGCTCAAGCAACCACTAAAGCTGATTTCCAAATGCTCCTTCATGAGATCAGGAAAGCAATCCAAAATAGTACAGCAAACTCTCTCAGAAAATAACCGCTCTCACCTACTTAAAATGCCTGACAACGCAGACATAGATTTGGATGAACTCAGCATACCCGCTTCAGAGCGCAACCACAAGTGGGCGCTCCAGACATTTTAACCAGAGTCCATTCATTTTTAGTTAAGGAACGGATAAGGAGGGCAGCGGGGGATGTGTCGGACATTTGCTTCAGGGATGCCAAATATATCCTTGTATCAGAACCTTGCCACTACTACTTTAATGAAAAGGAGAGCCTTGCATCCAATGGCTGAATGGCTGAGAGAGAAGGAGAGAAGAAGATTTCGTATAAATGGGTATTTCCTACTGTGCTACTTTTTATTGCTAATAGTGTATAGTGGTGTTTAAAGTCGATGAAGGAGATGGGGCGGCTGCTGCAGCCTGAGGATGAGGATGAAGCTGTGGGCGAGAAGTGCAGAGACTCTTCTTCTGGTGCTACTGTACCCTCTGCTCCAGGGGCCCAAGTCGGGAGATCCAGGAGGCCCAGAGGCATTACTTTGAAGACCAGGAAAGGGAACGAGCGATTGAAATTATGGCTTAGACCATCCTATACTAATCAAGTGTATCGACAAATGCGAAACCATGGTATGCCGATGTCAAATCTAGAAAGTTGCCAGTTTACATTTTGAGCAATGAAGGGAGGGTTGTAGCATTGGCTGCTAGACCTCTGTGGACTTACAAACTCAGAAGGTGAAGAAGGTGTATATCCTGCATATATTTACTAGTTTGATTTGTTATGGGTATGGGTCTGGGGAAATGTGGAGGGAGGGGAATATGGGAATTGTGTATGAGTTGGTGTTTATTGTTGAAAGGTTGCTGCAATGTGATGGAGTCCTGGCTAAATTGAGACAAGATTCCTTAAATGTAGGTGCTGTAAGAGCACACGCTCATGTGTGAAATGTTTAGTTCACCTGATGATGTGAAGATGAGTGAGATCCGGCTGGTGACGTGGAATGTGCTGGAATTTAATTCTCCTATGAAGAGGAGATCAGTTCTGCAGAAACTGCTAGACAGGTCCTCTGCGATTGTTTGTTTGCAAGAAATGCACCTGTTGAAGCAGATGACTGATCCATAGCATATACACGCACCAGTTCTTTTTTATATAGTGGAGCGAAGAAAAGGGGGGTTGTGATACTTGTTGCAAGTGATGTGCCATTTGTTAACATTGAGATCTTAAGGGACCCTCAGGGCCGATTCATTTTTGTTAAGTGCATACTGTTCGAACAAATCGTTACATTGATGTCTTTATATGCACCCAACAGTGCGCAAGATCAATATGTGAATGCAATTGTCCCCCAAGAGGTGTCTTTTGTTGAAGGGCAAATTATAATATGGGGTGATTTTAATCTGGTCCCTAATCCAGACATTGATAAAATGACTCAGCCTAGGCTAGATTACAGGAATGCAACTGCATTAGCTAGCTTTCTATGGTAGTTGGATGACGGGGGCGGGAGGGTTTAGGGGGTGGATGTGTGGAAATTGTTTAATGATGACATGCAGGACTTTACGTTTTATTCTCACATCCTAGACCTGATATTAGGGTCTGTTCCACGCTTTCCTTGTCTCCGGGAGACTATATCGTGCCATGAATTGTCTCTGATCACGCGCCCGTTATCTCAATGGTAGTGGTCGTTCGTCGTCCGCCCAAAACCGTGGTTCCTGGAAGTTGTATGATCCTATATTGAAAGATGTGGTTATGTGCCGGAAAACATCTAAGGTGATCTCAAACTACTTTAACGAAAATAGTATATCTGAGCATTCAATGGTGACCTTGTGGGACCCCATGAAAGCGATTGTTCGAGGGGAGATGTGTAGCAACGCAGCATATACTAGAGCAAACAGATTGACTGAAACGCGGTTAGTAGAGGCGGTGCGTGAGGTAGAGGATGACCATAAAGATACAATGTCCCGGGCGGTGTTCTGGAAGCTAAAGTTGGCAAGGGCTAAGCTGGAAGTGCACAGGCCTTCCTCAAGACCAAGCAGCATTACTATGTGCACTGTAATAAGGCAAATTGACTGTTAGCCTATAAATTGAGGAAGGTCCACGCCCGGAATAATATACAGGGGAGTAAAGATGAGGCTGCAGTGGTGGAGTGTAATGATGTCGAAGAGGTGACCAATCAGTAAGTATTTCTCAGCCTTGATGACTGGTGATCCATTTCCAGTGGAGGATTGATTGAATTATGTAGCTACAGTGGATTTACCTCACATATCTGTGGATCTCTTGAGTGCTCTTGAGGTCCCGATTCAGCCTCTAGAGGTGGAATGGTCCATTAAAACCCTTAAGGATAAAGCCCCGGAGCCAGATTGCTTCCCCTCAGTGTTTTGTAAGAAGTTTCAGGTCCAACTGATACCCAGTGTGACAAAATTGTTTAATTCATGGACACAGGCAAAATAACCCTGTCTATGGAGGAATCGGATCCAGTATTGATACCAATAACTGAGAAGGACCACATGGGCTGTGAATCATGTAGGCCAATTAACATAATGAATAATGCTGCAAAATGTATTCCAAAATGTTGGCGCCAAGGCTAATGGGGGCACTTCAGGAGTTGATTAAATAAGACCATACTGGGTTTATAACAGATAGGACTACTGAGGACTACATACAGAGGGTTCTGAATATCGTAGAGGTCACGAATAGGGAGAAGATCGAAATGGGAGTCATGTCACTTGATGCCCATAAGACTTTTCATGTGGTGGATTGGGATTTTATACAATTGCTGCTTGAATCGTCTGGGTTCCGCCTGAATTTTTGGAGACTGATTTTGTCAAATAACTAGGGGCCGTCTCCAGCAATAAGAATTAACGGATACCTTACACCTAAAATAGCTATTTCAAGGGGGACTATACAGTGTTGCCCTCTGTCTCTCCTGATTATTTCCTTGTCTATGGAACTGTTTGGTAAAACGTTCAGGGATAATGGGAAGATTAAGGGGAAGGAGGTCAAAGGTGAAGTATATAAGTTATCCCTTTATGCGGATGATGTTATGGTTACTACACAGAAAGCAGGCGCATCTCTGGCTGCGATGATAGAGGAAATGAAAAATTGTGGGCTGACTCTGTGATTCGTGGTTAACTATTCCAAGTCCAGTGGCCTAAATGTGTCTATACCACTGCATGTGCAACAGGACCTCTCTAAGATTGCCCAATTAAATGGGTTCGGAAGGGTATAAGCTATCTGGGGAGTTTGCTAAGGACCTGGATATACGCGACAAACAGGAACTTTCTTGGCTTGGTAGGATGCCGGCACTGAAAATAAACTTGATGCCCAGGTTGCTGTACCAATGCTTGGCTCTGCTAGTTAAGATCCCAGATCCCATTATGCGGACACTTCAGGTAAGTATTCTCGAATTTATATGGGGAAAAAAGAAAGCACACATACCAAGGAATTTCTTGTAAGGGGGGCTAGGAGGGGGGGGGGCTGAGCTTCCCAGATATCCACCGATATCATTTGGTGGCACAGTTGTCACATATCCTGACCTGGGGAAGAAGTGATATTGCGCCACAATGGAAGCAAATAAGATCTCTCAGATCCCCTTTCTGAATATATCCAACCATAAAGATGAGTGTTTCATATTGGCCTCGAGAAAAAATAGTATACACTTTTGAAATAACGTAGCCTGTAGGTGGCAATCCTGATGAGTATGGGTCAGCTCACTTCTATTTGGGGCAATGCGGACTTACGGTCATTCATCCAGGCAATACTAAGGAAAAATGTAGGGGCTGGATCGAAGGAGAGTTAGAACATCTACACCAATTCTATACAGAAGGCAGGCCACTATCCTTTGTGGAATGCAAAGCTCAGTTCCATTTTGTGGAGAATGACAAATTTTAGTATGTGCAATTACGACACTGGCTCTCTCACCCAAATACTAAAGCTAGGGACACAAGGTAGTTAGAGTGTTAGAACTTACGCTCCATTCTGGTTTAAAAAAGGCGAGGATGTCCACACTATACAATCTATTGGACAGACATGACCCTCAGGAACGGTTGTTGTATGTGGTTAAGAAGGTGCAAGATTTAGATATTGAAATTGACAAAGGGGCCGGGAATCGTATCTGGGCTGTACTCGCGGATCCACGATGCGTGTGACTGATGAAGAATGCGTGCTGAAGATCTGTTATAGGTGGTACATGACACCGCAGATGTTGAATGAGATGAATACCACTTATTCCCTGTACTGTTGGGCAGGTTGTTTCGGAGGTTGGATCGTTTATACACCTACTATGAACATGTGGTAACGTGAGACATTTTCCGAAGGAGGTACTGGCACACATTAAAGAAATTACTGGAGTCCAGCTGATGATGGACCCACGTGCTATACTTCTGTAGGAATGTGGGTATTTTTCCATGTCTGGGCTCCTGTCTAATTTATTGATCCACCTGCTGACAGCTGCCAAGATCACTATTGCTAATAATTGGAAAAATCCAGAAGACCCTTTTATCCAGATGTGGTTTGTGAACATCTGGGACATATTGGTGTCATAAAAGATTACAGCTCTGGGTATGTGTAAATATGTTAAATGCTAAACATGTATTGATAAGTGCATCCGACTGGGGACCGTTTATATGTGGGATTTTTGGTTTACAATCTGGACTCCATCAAGGAATCCGGTTTTGGTACTATTGTCTTAACTCAAAAAACACTGGTGTACATCTTGCACTTTGCAGAATTTGGTTAACTGTGCGCAAAGCTATTACAGAAATTAATTAGCTGTTTTAACATTATGTACGTGGTGAATCATTGTTTGTTTGTTGTATCTGTATTCTATGTTAGATTTTCTTACATTTGTATTTGTATATGTTTTAACTTATATCTTGTCATTTAGATTTTATTAGTTCGTATGAACTATATCACATTAAATAAAATATGTGAAATATAGGAATCTATGGTTGCCTTTTATAGAATGCTCAAAAAATGTACCCTCAGTGACTGCTAAGCCACCTCTACTAATGGTAATGGTGTTATTTATATATAGCACTTTCACCAAAGCGCTTTATATACAATATCACCCGACCGAAGTTGGTACTCATGTATCGATCTCAGACAGATGAAAGACTGAGTTGGCCTTGCCGAGCTTCGAACCTGCGACCTGCAGGCCACACAGAGATCGCAGCAGCGAATACTCTACCCTTTGAGCTATCTTACCAGCTTAATCTGCCGATTTTTATTTTTATGATAATATCTATATCTTGAGGAGTATACTATGTGCATTTATTTCATTTGTATGATAAACACATGATTCTTAAGTGACAGCATCTCTGTATATGTGATTTCATTTATGTGACAAGTAATAACGGATGTCTTTCTCTGATGGTGTGTCAATTTGTATCGCAGTAATGGTTGAATAAAAAGATTACGTTTGAAAAAAAACATTTTCGATGTGCAAGTTACACAATAGAAAAATACATCTGATTGACAAGCGGAACTAGAAGAGCAAATAGCGCTACTATTTTTGCACCTTTGTAAATCATCTCCCTGGGGTTGAAAAGTGCTGCTTTCAAATGGTTATTGAGGGTTTAGTAAATTGCACTTCTATTTTCATTTGTCAATCTGGTGCATTTTACTCATGCATACATTACCCCTCTAACGAGAGTCTCGTTGCTTTTGGAACACGCTTTTCTTGGTACACCGTCCTTTCATCGAGGGATGAAAGGACGCTGGGTTTTTCACCATTGTCATTTCAACGTGAAAACTCATCGAATTTTGTAGGGGAGGGTTAAAAAATACATAGATGGGGTGTGGGTGTTCAGGGATAGATAAATAATTAAAGGGGATGGGGGTTGGGGAGAACCCCCAAAACATAAAAAATAAATAAAAAAAATGAGAAATGGCCCCAGAATATATTTCAGTCTTGTATGGGTATATGTATGACAATTGGGAGGCACTAAAAGAATCCGGATGTGAAGCTGGTGAAATATGGCTGCCTACAGCAGTATATACTTGTGTGTACTTAGAGGTCTTGCAAGTTCATATAACTAGCACACAGGGATCCATCCTGACCCATGTGTACCTGTCCAAAATTCAATGGAGATGTGGTCATTCTCAGTATGAGTGCAGCGTCAATTTGTTGATTTAACATCTTCGAAAGGTGTACCAAATACATTTTGTTCCGATTGAAGAAACCAACGGGCAGGCTCGAACTGGCCTAAATGGGCAAAAGGGCAATGCCCAGACCAAAAAAGTAAAATGCTGGTGTGGGGCCGTTTGTTTGGTCAAAGTGGGCCGGTTTTTTAGTTTGGTAAATTACTTCACCATGTGGCTAGTAGTTCTGACCAGTGTTATTGAATAAATATTCTTTAAGTGCGAAATTGCGTCACATTTTAAGTGTTTCTTCTCCCATCCACCAGAGACAAGATAAATGGCAGTTTGTGTGTGGGTGGAATTGGGGTAATAATGGTGTTACCTAGCTTAGTGTAAGATCTTTTTCACTCGGTGTGTATACATCTGTCCTTTGTATGGCCACTTGCATTGTTTTGGGACAGGCCTCCTGAAGATGAAAAACGAATAAATAAAACAAGCATGTTTTGTCTTGTGTGTAAGCATGTGATAGGGATTTATCAGGCACTGCTCTAACGGTGCTGCCTGGTCATACAGTGGCAACAGTTGGAACATGGTGTGAGTACCTGGGAATATATATGATAGGAGAGCCAGGAAAAGGCCTATCTAACACCTCTACACTAGCTAAAAATGTTGCCTTTGCCAATGCTTGTTTTTAACACACCTTCAGTGCTTACAAATCAAGTGTAGCTGAAGACACACTTGTTTAAGACAGTTGTATTACACATGTAGCAGATTTACAGCTGCGCTTATGCCATTAACACTCAGAAGACTATTTAGAAATAATATGCACAGGCCTTTACAGCACAACGGTTGATGTTATTGCTTGGAAGAGCTATGTTATTGCTTGGTAGAGCTAGCTCAAGGGGATCCCAGGAGAATATGTTTAAGGGTGGGGGGAGGGGCTGATGGTGGGTGGGAAAGGCCATAGTGATTACTATTGGCAGAGGCAGTCAATGGGTGAGTAAATAATTGAAGAACGCTGGCAACCTCCCATCTGCTAGTCCTCCTACCTGTATTCTGATGTAATCGTTTTTCTTGAATATATAGCGCATAAGCATCATCAAATAGCCAAAACTAAAAAGCAGTTATAAAAGGTCTTGATACCCAGATTTGTCACCTCATTGACCTCTTCAAAACTTACAGGCCGATTCATGGAATTAATGTGTGCCGAAAATCTCCGTGCAAGTGTGCGAATCGCAGTGCAAGTGCGAAAATCACAGCGAAAGCCGCGCACATCGATTCATGGAAGTCCGTGCGAGTGTAAATCCATGGATGTGCGCTAAAATCCTGCGTGGCGCACGCGGGCGCACACGGCATCAAAGAGCGTGCGCTTCGCGCACAGCGAAAGCGCACATAGCGCGGCACACACAACAAAAGTAGGCGTAACACGGGGCGTAACACGCGGAATGGGGAACAACGCATTAAACTGTGGGCGTTACGGGGGAAGTACAGGAGGCAAATGCGCGGAACGCCCACACGCGCGCCTACAACACGTATTCATAGAATCGAACAGGGCTAACACGCGCGCCAAAAAAGACGCGCTAATCCGGAAACACGTACGCCAGCAGGAAGCAGGCGTACACGGACCCGCGCAGCATAAAAGTGCACGCAAACAACAAACAAGCTCAGACGCTACGATGAATATACCGTTCCTCGCAGCAGTGGTCATGGGACACCGCAGGAGGAGGATAGTCAGGGCCAGAATTTTTACACCCAGGACCAGCCTTTTTGGGATGCCTGATGGGGGAGGTACAGGTTTCCACCTCACATAATACTCAACCTGGTGAGTGAGTGGGAGGATGACCTCACATCATCCACCCTGTGCTCCCAAGCACTGAGCCCCTTGGAAAAGGTGCTCAATGTACTGCACTTCTTGGCCACTGGTTCATTTCAGCGGGCAAGTGCCATAATGGGGGGGTGTCACAGGCCACACAGTCACGCTGCCTACACCAGGTGTTGGCCATCATGACTGCACGCCCATCAGTCCGCAGGCACATATACATGCCCAGAACACCTGCAGAAAGGCAGGCTGCCGTCCAGGATTTTTACGGGGTGGCACACTTCCCCAAAGTGCTAGGTGTCATTGATTGCACCCATGTGGCACTACGTCCTCCCAGGGCAACTGAGCACATCTATAGAAACCACAAGCACTGGCATTCCAACAATGTGCAGGTAGTATGTGATGCCAAGGGAATCATCACCTCAGTATATGCCAACTATCCAGGGTCCACCCATGACAGTTTCATTTACAGAATGTCAACCCTAAACCGGGACCTAGAAGCTGGGCGGCATGGCGATACATGGCTGCTTGGTGAGTATAAATGCCACTGCACATGCGTGCATGCCAGATACTCAGTAATGTCACAACCCCACTAATGATACCCACCATCACCTCCCCAGGGGATAGTGCCTATCCTCTGAGCACCCACATGATGACGCCAATTCGGAACCCCACCACACCACCCGAGGTAAGATACAACACAGCCCATATTGCAACCCGGGGCATAGTGGAGCGCACATTCAGAGTGCTCAAGTCACGCTTTCGCTCCCTTGACCGCTCTGGTGGGCCGCTGCTATACGCTCCCCCAGTAGTGTGCAGGATCATAGTGGCAGCATGTATCCTGCACAATGTTGTAACACGCCGGAGCCTGCCGGTGGACATGGTGGTGCCCCTACATCCCCAACCACATGCACGGCCGCTGCGCATGGGAGGGGAAAGGGCATGTGGTGAGGCAGCCCGTACGCAGCTGGTGGCTAATACCTTCACCTAAAATCACACCCATGTGGAGTGCACACAGCCCTGGCACATACCAGCTGACAATCAATGATGATGACATAAGGGACAGTCAACTGTCACAACCATACCAACCTGAGATTGGTCACCTGGAAGTGTCACATTGTGTGCATCCCTACCTACCGAAAGACAAACAATGCTGTGTCACAAAAAGAGACACATTTATGCAGCATGAATGACAACCCCCTTGCAAAATACAACATGAAAATAGTGCCATGTCACCCAACCCCTCCCCATCTCCGCCACCCAACACACCATGTCATGTATTGCAATGTGAAAGCAAACAGAGGAATGCACAACACCTGACACAAGTGTCACAAAGGGCACTGTCCCAAATGGAAACAGGCCACAGACAATATGCTCCCAGTAATCAATAAAAAACAGCACACATGACCAAATACTTACCAGCAACACAATACAGCAACACAGCATGAAACATTGCCAAAATATGGCAGTACAAACTCAAAGTAGTGCAAGTCTTACAACCTGAATAAGCCAGCACCTCAACCCCTTCGTACTGCAGAGTGTTGCTGTCAGGCAAATGTGTCAGTGTACTGCATACAACATGAACTGCATCTGCAAAGGAGACAGCCTTGTGAAGACATGAAGAAGGTACCAGCGAATAAGGTGGAAGACATGGATGCACAAGCACATATCAATACACCATGCAGTGTTCAATACAACAACAATACCCACTAGGGATGTCCACACAGTATTGACTACAGACTGCCCACACAGCTCATGGGAGCCCAATGTCACTGTGTAAGTCACTGTCACTTGGTCACACCATTTGCAAGCCCATGGAAACGGGAAGCAGGAGGGGTATATGTGTCAGGAACCCAAGCATCTAATCAAACACAGGACAAGCCTGCATGTGCCCAGCCGGAATACACAGTGGATGGCCACGGGAGCCACACAAGTCAACACACTGTAAAAAAAAAACCAAAAAAAAAACAAAAATGGCCATGTGGGGGGTTGGGGGAGGCCACCCAGGAGGTTTGAGGACAGGGTGCACACCAACACCCACCTGTGTGGATGTTGTAGAAAAAAAAATACCTCCATGGGCTCATGGCCTGCACGGCTATGCCATTGTGGGAGAACTGCTGTCGCTCTCATCACCCTCTGCTGCTGCATCAGGAGGTGGTGGTGCTATGGGAGGCAGCCCATGCAAAGCCCTGGTATGGTCTTCCATGGCAGCAAGCATGCGGGTGTGGAAGGTCTGATTCTGGAGGATCATAGTGCGGAGATCCCCATGCAGCACCTCACGGGTTGCCTGCATTTCTGCAGGCATGGCCTTGCGTGATGCCCGGATCTCCTCATGGGTAGCCTGCAGCTCAGCTGAGAGCGAACGTATGAGCTGCTCCAGCTGCTGTTCTGCCCTAAAATTTCGGGAAGCCTCCCTGTGGCCCTGTGACTCTATTGATATGGCTTCGTGCAGAGTCTCCAGTGCCGCCCGTCAGTCCCTGTTGGACGCCAACATGTCTTCCCTCTGTGATTGGCAAATGGAGTCTGTTGCCTGCTGTTGTTGCTCCATCTGCCTTTCAGGGGGGAGAATGGAAGTGGCCACCCTCTCCATTGCCCGAGCCATCATTTCAACCAATGCTCCCTGTTGTGCTGCTGTACTGTAAATGGAGTTTTCGCATACAGTATTGCCTGGTGGCATACGGCCACCGCGTCGGCGGGCACCACACCTGTTTGGGGCAAGGCGATCTGCACCTTGCTGTGCCGGCACTGCCTGAGGCTGCAGGACTGCATTCCCCCTCTGATCTGCTGGCCCAGGAACAGGATCAGATGTTGTGGAGTGTGACCCTGCATCCGTGACCGCCAAAGGCAGACCTACCAACACTGACATCCCCATAGAGGGTTCTACCCCTGGTGCAGGTGGGTTGGACAGAACAGAATCCCTGCCAGAAACACTCACCTGCGACAGCACATAAGTCTCATCATCCGATTCAGCACCTCAATAGAGGTCTGGGGAGGTGCACCTAGAGACACCCCAGGACAGTATGGTCTGCAGTAAGAAATTGTTTTCACCCACCACCACACCATGTCCTCCACTGGTGCCCGGTTGTGGCTGAGATTCCTCCTGGGTCTGCACCATCTCCTCAACCTCTACAGCATCAAGTGGGTCATCACCTGCAAAAACATGAAAGCCAACAAATGAAAACAGGCATGAGCACCCTAGCACACACATAGGCCTGACAAGCCAGAGATCCAGTACATGATTTACACATGTCCCACATGACAATAACCCTGGCATGCATGCACTGTCAATGAGTTGGAAGGGGAGGCAAAAAGCAGACACTGAGGACACCAAGATGGAAAAGCAACACATTTGCTGCATGCTGGGTAGCACTGGCCTCACACATTAGCCTGTGAGTGGCATGTCCAATACACATACATGACACATGCCAGCACACAGATGGCATGTAGCATAGCCATGATACATTTGACAAGTACAGCCATATGTCAGTGAATGAGTACTGTCACCCATCCATGTGAGATGGACATGATGAGATGAAAAATGCCAAATAGTGTGACAAAATATGCATGTGCCACACACTGCAACACATCCAGTGTACAATGATACAGTTATTGCAGGCAGATGTACACATCAATTGTTGGTCACTTCAACATGTCATGAAACAACTATCATGTTCCACATTCCAACAGGCCCCAAAAATTAATGTGAGCAGGCCAATACTCAATCAGCCTGAATGGTCTAATCATTCACATAACAAGGTAACAAATGTGGGTCAATGTGGGGTGTAATCAATGACAGAAGCATGTCAGATATGTGGCATTAGGGCTGAAAAATGCATTGCAAAAATGGGAGAATTGAAACAATCAGCCTGAATGAACACTGAAAAATTCAGAACAATGTTGCAAGATGACAGTTCAAGAGCAACTGCAGTAATGTGGCGCTAATTGCCTACTGTGGTCAGAAGGGATACTGTCATTCCCAAATCCAGGGCCGGTTAATGTTTTGGAGGAAGCACATGGGTGACCCATACCACTCAGGAGTACACACCCTCACCTGGCACTAATTCAGAACCCGTCACCCAAGCAACATACACATGGATTACACACACATGCATGGGCACTCACCGGACAATGCGTCGTAATCTGGTAGGTCTCCCACGCCTTGGATCTGTTCTTCTGTGACAAAGGTTCCAGCAACAGACTCATGTTCAGTGAGTTGGTTGTCCTCTGGTGGAGACCCACCGCTAGTAACCAGAGTAGAGGCATGATTTGAGGCCAGCTTGTTCTTTGCTCTGTGTTTCAGGTCATTCCACCGCTTGCGCCTCACAAATCCAAGGGCACTAATGATGTCCGCGATGGTCTGCCAGTGTGCCCTACGTTGACCAGGTGTGGTCTTGGACCCTGCAGTCACCACCATTTCGTGGCTATGTGCCGACACATAGGCCACTAGTGCATCAAGTTCGGCGTTATTAAAGCTAGGCTTCCTTGACATGCCGGAGTGTGTAGCCGTGTCTGGAGTCTCAGCCTGTAGTGCCAGAGCACCCTTCTTCTTTTTCGAAGGTGGTGCGGATCCTGAGTGGCTTACGCTGCTCTGGTCAGTATGGGCAGAAGCGCAGGTGGACTGGGTACTAGAAGTGTACGAAGGCACAATGACCATAGGTCTTGGAGCAGGCATTGGCTGCAGGGTGATGTTGGCAGGGCCAACGTCGGTTTGATGGACCTGGACCGACACTGTCCCGGCTGGGAGACTCAGAGCTGGTGTGGATAGAGCTGCAGCTGCCCCTGCAGCCTCCCCACCCTGCCTACTTGGGGCAGCAGATGACATTGCTGCCCCATATCCACGTGGCCTGGTGACAGCAACCTTCCCCGCCACACATGGCTTAAACTTGCTGACCTGGAAGTCAGCCTGGGAGTCATCCTGTGCCGGTTCAGGTGCCAAAATGGGCCAGTCCAACAAGGGCTGAGCTGGGATGGTGTCAGCTACGTTTCCCACAACCATTGGGGGGTGGGGGCATGGGTGTCCCTGATTGGTCCTCCACACACAGGGTTCTAGGGGCACGCTGCAAATCCTGGCCACGTCCCCTACCGCGCCCACCGGGCCCACCTTTTGGAGGTCGGCCACCTTTGCCTCCCTTACTGCTTGGTCGCCTCCCAACCATGGCACTGATGTTGTTGTGCGTATGGGAGTAGCAGTAAACAATTGTCCTGGGCAATTGGGGTGAAAGGGGTAGGGTACTAGATGGAATTCGTACCCTAGTGCTCTAGCAAGGCTGTATGTGACCCCTGGGGGAAGATGACGGGGACACACAACGCACAGGCACCCCAAAAACAAAAGCACACGTGAACGCAACCCCTGGTAGACCACGTGCGTGGAAAAACAAACATGCACTACGCTGTGGCACCTAAAAAAACAAAAATAAGCGTACGCGTGTTACACGCAGCCTACAATGACCTCTGAAGGGGTACGCAACACACGGGGGCAACCACAGTTGGAAAATACGTGC
This sequence comes from Ambystoma mexicanum, assembly GCF_040938575.1. Taxonomy (NCBI): domain Eukaryota; kingdom Metazoa; phylum Chordata; class Amphibia; order Caudata; family Ambystomatidae; genus Ambystoma; species Ambystoma mexicanum. Next base: position 337,329,685 of record NC_090934.1, on the reverse strand, counting down.
GCGACTCACCGTCTGCCTTGAAAAAGAACATGAACAAAAGGCGCGTGTGCGCGTAGGCAACAACCCCACCAAAAGAAGAAAAGAACGCAGTCTGAGGAGACAGGGAGTACGAACAGGAAACGTTGTGAAGTAATCATGTGTGAACCGACAAGAAGTACAAGATACACCCGCTTGCTCTCCACAAAAAGCACGTACAAGGAAATAGCGTGATACTTACGTGCTTACGCGCTAAGACCCTTTCCTCCATTAGCATGGTGACGTGCAGTTTTCTCACGTGCTGATTTACGATGCACCCGTGTTGTGGGCAACGCCCGCGCACATAACGTCACTGATGCGCTTACGCGCTAAGGGCCTTTCCTCGGATTTCACGCTGGTGTGCAATTTTTTCACGTGCAAAATCACTCCGTATCCAGTGACCACGCGAAAACACACGGAAGACCACGCTCCTGCCCAAAAGGCCATTTTCCTGCCCCCAAAATCCCCAAGCACGCTCCCACCTGCCATCTGCTGTTGCCTGCCTACCTGCTGCCCACATGCCCTGCTATTTGCTGCCTGCACTTCAGCCAGGGGTGCAGTTGCTGTGACCACCCCTGCTTGAACCGAAGACTCCCGACTGGGATACCATCGCTCCACAGCCCAGCCCCAGGACCCAGTTGCCCACCCACACCTGCCTCTGGGGTTGCCATGTCGTGCACAACACTATCTGGCACCACTGGCAACCCCCAGCCAGAGAGGCAGAGGACCACCAGCTTCAGTGCCAGGGAAGTTGGTGTCCTGGTGGAGCATGTCCTGGGGCAGTATGATGCCCTCTTTGGAAGTTTGCGCGCCGACAATGAAGGACAGACCAGGATCTGGATGGACATCGCGACTGCCATCAACGAGGAGGGGGTGGCAGTCCGCGACATCAAACATGTCCATAAGCGCTGGGAGGACTTCAGGTCCAGGACCCTCGACCAGGCGCAGCGCCTCTAGAAGGCAGCGGATGCCAAGGGGCACCAGGGCCAGCTGTCAGACCACCAAATGAGGGTCCTAGAACGCACACACCCAGCGCTCCACGTCCATGTCCTTGAGAGGCAGACCCGTCTGGAGTCGAGCGGTAAGTGTACATGCATACTGATTGGACGCTTTGCCTGTTGTGGTGTGCCAGTAGTGTGCAAGTTACACATGTGTTTTTGTAGGGCCATGTATGGATGTGCATGTACAGGGGCGTGACGCTGACACATGTGAGTCCTCTCATGTGTGAGACACATGGATGGTGTATGTGTTGGTAAGCATGCAGGTCAAATGCAGGTGTGGGAGCACACACGTTTGCATTACTGTGTATGTACGTTGGCATGATTGTAGTGTCACACATGGATGGTGGTTCCAGCTGCATGTATCTGCACTGTGTGCATGTGTGTGTATTTGACAAGTGTGCAACTGTGATGCAACATGGATGCATGTGGCACTGACATGTAGAAGGCTTAATGCCAGATGTGACATGGATGGCGATCTCATCACTGTGACAGTTGGTGGACATGTACACATGCATGTAAGTGTGTTGGTGTGTGTGCATGTGTTGTGCACTCCCTGTGTTTCATGTGACGTCAGTCTCACCTTCGGATGCTGATACTGTTGTATGTGTATGGATGGTGCTGCCTGGTGCAATATTGCTGTGGAATTGCTCCTTTGTGTGAGTAGAAATAACATGTGTGTTAGGGAGTGTGATGCCATGTCTAAGGATTGACACTGCCACTCATGTACAACTGTCATGTGTGTATCAGTCCATTGTACAGTGCCCTGATGCCTGTGTTCTATCTCTCCCTGTCTGCAGCGTCAAGTGATGAAGAGGGCGGAGAGGGTGCTATGGAGCAAAGCGGCAGGGATCGCACCACCAGCCGGAGACGCAAGGCCCGGCTCCCCTCCCAGATTGTCATCTCGTCGGGGAGTGAGGAGTCTGGTGCCGCGTCCCAGGCCGCAGCTGCCGAGGGTAGGTCCAAGAGGCGGAGGTCGGAGATGGACTTCTCGGCAGCAGAAGGGGCAGCTGAGACCCCACAGGGTCCGACGGAGGAAGATGGCATGGAGTCATCCAGGTTGGTGGGGGGTTTGGTGGAGGAGGAGGCCGTGGAAGGGACGCACACGGGGTCTGGAGGTGGGGATTCCACTGGTGCTAGTGGTGCAGTGCAGGGGCAGGGACAGGAGGCAGCACAGGCTGCACCGGAGGTGCCTGTGTGTAATCCTGTCCCTGATCCTGTGACTGCATCATCCGGCACCAGCAGGGATGTCTACGTCCAGACCTGTTTTCAGGGAGGGGATGAGCGCACAACAACTGGCCTTCCTCTCCAAGCGGACGTGGCTATCCGGGACCGGGTTGAGCCTGTCCTGGCTGGGATAGCGTTACGTCAACGGGGCATGCGAGGTGACCTGCAGTGTTTTCGTGAAGACACTGCACGTCATCTCGGTTGCCTCTTTGACTGCGTTGACCTACTGGGACGGGTCACCAGTGCTGGATTCCTCCGTGTGCTGGACCTTCTTGCGACCCCCTCCTCACCTGAACCCCCTACGCGCCAGTCATCCTCCATGCCATCTTCCCACCCATGTATCACCTGGGTACCCTGTGGAGCTGCCTCTGACCCAGCGGCCAGGCTGTTGGAGGACACATCCCTGCCACAGTCGGGAGTCGGACGTCCAGCAGGGGTGGCCACTGCCACAACTGCACCCCATCCGGAGGAGGACGTGCAGGCAGCAAGAGCCAGGGCGCAGGCACAGGCACAGCAGCAGCAGCAACATGGTGGGAGCAATGATGGCTCCGGGCCTTCAACATCGGAGGGGCAGGCATCGGCCAGAGGGCAGGAGGACCCAGGATTACAAGTGTCTTCCGTGTGGCAGCGGTTGGTCCACGCCATAGATGCGGAGCGGCAGCGGGCGGAAGAGGCACGGCTCACAATGGTCAGGGCGGAGAACTCCATGCGGAGGGCACTGAGGCGGGCCGAGTGCCTCGAGGCAATTCGCAGGGAGTTGGAGGTCAACATGTCATCGTCCCTGCGAACCCTCGGGGCCATGGAAGAGGACCGCCTCCAGGACATTGAGCGAGAGTTCTATGATGCCCTGTCCCGGGACATCAAAAAGTGAGCCGTCGGACTAGACCACTGCCATTGTAAATAGTTAGTTAGTTAGTTAGTGTTAGGTTTCATTTTTGTTTACATTTTTTTTTTGGGGCGCTTTGACAATACCCCACATTTTTGTATATAGTTCTTCATTAGTTAGTGTATTTTTGTAGGTTTTATTTGGACAGTTGGGCTCATGGACCCAGGATTTCATCCTTGTAAATGGTTGGAGTGTGGATTTGTCGGCATTTTCTTTTTTGATTTTTCCATGGAGCAATGGATTTTACTTTTTCATTTCTGTTTGGATTTTCTTTGTTGGAGGGAGACTTTGGAGACATTTTTAATTTCATATATTTTGGATTCTGATTTCCTTTTTTTATCATTATGCCACATTCTGCATTGTTTTCCTTATGTCCATTGTTTGGTGTTTAAATTTGTTTCACCACATTTTTTGTTCAATACATTTTTTCCCGTACTTCAATGTGTGATATTCTCTCATTGGTTTCATGCATGTCACGATGTGGGTTTTCACATTCACTGGCACCCATTGTGTGTGTGTGACGGACATGTGTTGATATACATACATGCCATTTGGGTTGTTTCATGTAATGGCCATTTCAATGTTGGGTGTATGTTATGCTTGTGAGGTTATTTGGGCAGGGGTGGCGTGCGGTGGGATTTGGGTGGCCATGAGGGCCATGATTGTGAGTCATGTTGACATGTTGGCGGGGGACATGAGTGGGGGCCTGCTGGCAGGTGCCCTTCACTGCTGGGTGGGTGAGTGGGTGGGGGGACATGAGTGGGGGCCTGCTGGCAGGTGCCCTTCACTGCTGGGTGGGTGAGTGGGTGGGGGGACATGAGTGGGGGCCTGCTGGCAGGTGCCTTTCACTGCTGGGTGGGTGAGTGGGTGGGGGGACATGAGTGGGGCCTGCTGGCAGGTGCTCTTCACTGCTGGGTGGGTGAGTGGGTGGGGGTCATGAGTGGGAGCCTGCTGGCAGGTGCCCTTCACTGCTGGGTGGGTGAGTGGGTGGGGGGACATGAGTGGGGGCCTGCTGGCAGGTGCCCTTCACTGCTGGGTGGGTGAGTGGGTGGGGGGACATGAGTCAGTGCTCACTTGTGCGTGGTGACATGTGGGCTGCCTGGGGAGCTTCGTCAGGGTGGATGGGCTGCCTGTGGGGCATGGCCAGGGGTGCAGTGTGTTCCCCTGTGTTGTGGTCTGCCTTCAGGCCCTGGGGAGGGGTGTGAGGGCACACCTGGGAGGATACACAATGCCACTTCGTTTCGGCACCCCAGAAATACACGTACCCCGCTTGCCCAAGGCCTATCGTGTGTGAAACTTCCTGCGAACCCCAGAAATACACGTACCCCACTCGCACAGGGCCTAACACACGTGAAACTCCCCGCGAACCCCAGAAATACATGTGCCCTGCTCGCACAGAGCCTACCACACGTGAAACTCCCCGTGAACCCCAGAAATACATGTGCCCTGCTCGCACAGAGCCTACCGCGTGTGTAACTCCCCGCGAACCCCAGTAATACACGTACCCCGCTTGCACAGGGCCTACCGCGTGTGAAACTCCCCGTGAACTCCAGAAATACACGTACCCCGCTCACCCAAGGCCTATCGCGTGTGAAACTCCCCACGAACCCCAGAAATACACGTGCCCCGCTTGCCCAAGGCCTATCGCATGTGAAACTTCCCGCGAATGAGTGGGGTAGGTGTATTCCGAGGGGTGCGCAGGGAGTTTTACATGCGATTGGCCTAGCGCAAGCGGGGTACGTGTATTCCGAGGGGTGAGCGGGGAGTTTTACACGCGATTGGCCTAGCGCGAGCGGGGTACGTTTATTCCGAGGGGTGCGCGGGGAGTTTTACACGCGTTTTCGTGGTTGGGGGGCTGTATGCTGGTCCACTGTCCTGTGCGCCATGTACTGGATATGTGCGCTGTTCATGGCGCACAGGGCGGGTTTGGGGGCGTAACTGGCACTGCTGCAGGGTCGCTGCGCCACTCTGCGCCACGCCTGCTTAGGGATGTTAAAATCCATGAATACGCTGTGCGCCGAAATGGGTTTTGGCGCACGCGGCTGGCGCAGTCTGCCGCACGCGTACACTGTGCGCCAGCCGCGTGCGCCACTTCTGCTCTAAATTCTATGAATTACCCCCTTAATATAATGTCTAGGTAAGCAATTCTTCTATTTACAGCATTTTTAGCTCTTGTCTAATTTACCATTGGATAGACCTATTGTGGCATAGTCTATTCTCGCTCACTGATGCACTAAAAATATATCGAAAAAAACATTACTGAAAATTTTAATGACTGGACTTTTACCGCAATATATTGAATAGAGGGGGGCTTTTGGTGCTCCTAAGGTTCTTGGAAGAATCTTATTCTATCAACATGGATCATCTCTAAACATACACAGTTGAACATGTCAACATTGCCTTCAATAACCAAACGACACCATTTTGCTCACTAACTTGATTACCCTTTCTTATATTTATCATCATAACACCATTAATTAATGATTAAAAAAACAATACTGAGTGCTTGCATGTATGGGATTTATATAGCACAACCTCATCAGAATTCGATAAATAGAAACTTCAATCAATACATTAAATAAAAGCATCAATAAAACAAAACATCAACTACACCTAACAAGATTCATCACATAAATTTGACCATACCACATTTAACAATCAATTGAATTCCAGAAATGACCACAATCGATAATGTATTGAAAGCAGCTCTAGACATTGATAAATGGTGGGATTTTGTTTTGCTGAAAATGTTCTGACTGTAAGATTTGGAAATAGCGTGGAGTTAACAGGCTCCTTCCGATAAGTGCCTCTAACACCAACATTATTTAAACTATTTATCCATGACATTGAGGACATCTGCTAGTGGTTACTCTTGATGTCAAAATGTACATTGTTTTATGCAGAAGGTACAATGATTATTATAAAGTTATTGAAGGACAAACATGTACATCATATTAACAATAACATAGGGCCTCATTACACGGAAGGCGGTAAGGGTTAACGGTCACCAGTAATGGTACCGGTGACCGTTAACCCTTACCGCCTTACTACGAGGTCTCTTTGCGGGTTGGTACTTTAAACCTGCTTTTTAGCAGGTGTTAAAAACCAACCCGCAAAGGGACCAGGTTGCTAATTACGGTACCGCAGTTTGCGGTACCGTAATTAGCACCTTCCCCATTCCCATTATGCCCTATGGGGCAAAAATGGGAATGTGGAAGGGCAATGGGGGAAGGGGGAATTACCGCCCCGCCAACCTTGGAATAGGGCGGTAATTCCCCTTTCCTCCAAGGCGGTGCTGGTATTTTACCGGCATAGCACCTTGGTCCACCGCCTACAGTGTAATGAGGCCCATAGTTATAATAAATATCAACAGGATTTCAATGGCAGTTCTATGCCAGCATAGCCCATTGATGAAGTGACTCGGAAATTGGTGGCAATACATTTCAATTAGTTAAATGATTTTATGCTGGTCTTTGGTTCATGACAATAGGGGGATATGGCCAATGTCTTGATAAATATGGGCATATTGAGTTTAGTGGCAGATCTGGAGAACACTGTAAAAGTTTGCCAGGTGAAGTACTCTTAGTCGTTCTGTATGGGGTTGAAATATACATTTGGCATTCTAAGGAACAACTGACAATTACTGAAAATAATTACTTGAAAAATCTCCTTGATACCCCAGCACAATACTCCAATTTGATTATAGAAGATCAATTGGAAATAAGGTAAATCAATGATTTTTCGGTGTTACAGACAGTCTTCTTCTGACTACAAATTGTTACTTCCAAAAAAGACAAAGGGGCTCAATATGTGTAAGGTCGTAATAGTAAAAACTAATAAGGTTACTCACCGTAGTGACCACCTTACTCTTAGTCCATAGTCCCCCTCCATACTTATGGGACATTCCTCCGTCCTGTGGGACGGGAGTGGAGCACTTTGTAAAAAGCATCACATTTTTCAAAAATGTGTCCTTCTTCTCTTTTTACGTGGGGTACCGCACGCGGCAGTAACCCCGCCCTCCTTAGCTCCGCCCAGCGCATCGCCCATCAGTCCTTTTCTATCGCCAGGTCAGAGACCTTTAAGCAATAATAGAGGAACATTATTAGAGGGTACGGGGGCGGCGTATGGAGGAAAGGGGACTATGGACTAGGAGTAAGGTGGTCACTACAGTGAGTAACCTTATTATACTCCTACATCCCGTCCCCTTTCCTTCATACTTATGGGAGATTCCCAAGCACTCCTCACAGGAATTACGGGTGGATGGAAACCCCCTACTGGAAAAGGTTTATCAGCACAGCCTGGCCAAACTGGGCATCAAATCTGGAGCTCAGGTCCAAACAGTAATGTTTACATGTTAGGCAGAATCCAGGGCAGTTCCCTCAGGGAGCACTACCCCAGATTAGGACTACAGGTGAGAGCAATAAAGCCCCATTGGTATCAGTCTGTACCACAAAGATTTAGTTGGTAGCTGTGGCTGAGCAGTCAGACTTATCTCAAGAGGGAGATGAGCAGTATTCAGGGTTGACACAATAGGTAGTACAGTACTATGGAGCAAGGAAACACTGGCCAAAGTTTTGTATTAATAAGAGAATATATATTTATTTTATACACTTCTAAATCAACACATAGATCACAGTTAATAAAGTAAGTTAAGTTTAGTCAAAAGAAAAGCATATACAACTCCCTATTCAATTGTAGACAAGTTTGAGGTATAGTGAAAACTGAGCAAAACGGCACAGTGAAAACCTACTACAAATGGCACTCTACCAATTCAATGAAAGGGAGGGAAAGTACAAGTTAAACCGAAATTTCTTCAGACGCCCCCTAGCAACACTTCCCTGAAGTTTTGTGAACAAGTAATGCACAGTAACACTTTAACAAAAAGACAAGTGAATGACAACTGAGCAAAATGGCACACCACAAGTTAAAACAGTAGGAAGGAAGAGGGGTTTAGAAGATTTAGGTGCATCAACACATTTCTCATTGAAAACTAATCTAGTGAGAACAGATCTAACAAATCAGCCAGAGTCAATAGGCTTGAGCCAGAGTCAGTGGTACAGGACCAAGAGCTTAGGAGCAAAAATGTTCTTGTAGCTGCAGTCAAGTCTTTAGTAGAAAACCTTTGAAGAGGTAGATGCAGGGCGAAAGACAATGTTAAGAGAGAGGGCGGCCGACCCTTCAAGTAGTTAAAGGATTTAAAATACCTTTAGGGCTACCACGGTTAAAGGGCGGCCTGGCGGAACAATGTACCTTAAACGTGGAGAAGTGGCTCCTGCGGTGGCGGTTGTTCCTGGTAGTTCCTGCAGGTCGAGGGATCCAACAGAGAAAGAGAGGCTCTCGTTGTGGAGGAAGGTTCGAGTCGCTGCACTACCCAGGGATAAAACCAGCCACGGTGCTGCCAAACGAAGTTTAAAAGGTACGCTCCTTTTAATCGCGGTCCGGGTCGATAGCTGCCTGGCTATCTGGTCTTCAAGTGCGGGGCACTGTCGAGTTGACCAAGTCAGGTCCGAGGATGCGATAGGTGAACTGGGTGACCCCACCAGCTCAAAGGAAGGAGGCTCCTCCGCTGAAGATCTCCTCTCGTCGTGTGGAAGAAATGTGGTGAGACAATCCGGTAGGGCTTCACCGGTAGTGCAGATGCTGAAGATGTCTCTGGCTTCTCTTCCCTTCGGTTCCATAGTTCCAGTGGCGACGTCTTCCTCTTCCAGTCCTCAGGACCCTGCTTTTATGCAGAAAGAGACCCATTCATACAGCCTAGCTGTCACTCACACAGTGGAGTGGTCTTCTTGGCGGGAGACCCTCCAGCCTATCAGGTTAGAGTGCGACCTGAGTTGCTGTGGCAACTCTGTCCGGGGGTTCTACTCCCCCTCCCAAACAACAGACCCACCCCAGACTCAGTGGCACCGAAAGGAGGTCTTCTTGGCAGAAGCCCGCCAAACGGACGAACAAAGGATCCCCGACCTGGGTTAGGAAAATGGAGTAAGACTCGAGAAAGAAGTTTTATCAGAGTTCTGGCAAATAAAACCTACCGGAGTAAAGTTAATAATAAAATAAACCGGCGATATGTTAGAGGCTGTCAGTAAAAGTGGTAGCCTCGAACAATGGGAAAATCCCATTGATAAATATTTGCGGTCGAATATAAAAGGTAGTAACCACTGCCACCAGCCAGAAACATTGTAGAGGGGACTTTAAGGTACCCTCTCGAAAATGAACATTGGGGAAAAACTATTAACCCCTTCCAGTACTTCCATATTAAAATGGGGTGTACTGGTTCAGTTCATAAAAATCGACTAGTAAAGTCAATGGAGACTTTACATGCCCTGGGAGACAGTAGTCAGTCCCAGGGCGTGGAGTCTATGTTTGGGGGTCATTACGACACCCCTGTGTCACGGCACAGAGGGTGCTGTGTGACACATGTGCATAAAGATGGTTCCTATGGGTGAGAGAAAAGATCCCATAGGCACTAACCACAAAAATAGCCTAGAACACACATAGCAAAAATGTCTAAGAGTGGGAAAAAGAGTCTCACTCTTAGCAGGTAAAAATAAATAAACCCTTCAAATCCAGCAAAGATGCTGGAGGACTCTATAGATAAGGAAAATTAGCCATAAAATGAGAATTCTCCCTAACACTCGCCCCCCCAGACTAAGGGACAGGAGGATCTAATCCACTCCTGGATGAGTCTCAAACCTCTAGTCGGTTAAAAACATCCTAGAGAGACCATCAGCATTTTGGTGGTGACATCCTGACCTGTGCTCAATGGTAAAATCAAACCCTTGGAGGCAGATTGACCATCATAGCAGTTTTGGGTTTTCCCCTTTCATTTGCATCAACCATCTCAAGGGTTGGTGGTCTGTTTGAATGATGAAAGTAGACCCATATATGTATGGTCTAAACTTCTTCAAAGCCCACACAATGGCAAAACATTCTCTCTCAATAGTTGCCCAACTTGTTTCAGGTTCCTTCCGTTTCCTACTGATGAAGCAAATGGGGTGTTCCGTACCTTTCAGATCCAGTTCACTGATTACTGCACCTATACCTATATTGGAAGCATCTGTCTGTAGAATGAAGGGTTGGTGGTAGTCAGGAGCTCTGAGAACTGGAGCTTGACAAAGGGCTTTCTTTAGTCTTTCAAAGGCCTGATTGCACTCCACATTCCATCTGACCTTCTTAGGAAACTTAGGAGAAGAGATTACATTCAGTGGAGAAGCTATGGATCTATAGTTCTCAATGAAATCCCTGTAATACCCAGTGAGGCCTAGGAAGGCTCTCACCTGAGTTTGAGTAGAAGGGGTTGTCCAATTTTGCACAGCTTCAATCTTGTGGAGCAAAGGCCTTATTTCACCACCTCCTACCTCATGCCCAAGGTAGACCACTTTACTCTAACCAATTTGACATTTGCTTGCCTTTATGGTCAGATGGGCCTGTTGCAGAGCCTGCAAAACATATCCTAGGTGGTAAACATGTTCTTTCCACGTAGGGCTGAACACTGCAATGTCATCCAAGTATGCCATGCAGAAGTCCTTCATCCCATTCAGAACCTGATTAACCATCCTTTGGAATGTAGCAGGTGCATTCTTTAATCCAAAAGGCATAACCTTGAACTGGTATAAGCCAACTGGGGTGAAGAATGCAGTTTTCTCCTTGGCATGGTCAGTCAGGGCTATTTGCCAATAGCCTGACGTGAGATCAAATGTGCTGAGGAACTTGGCTGAACCAAGTCTATCCACCAGCTCATCTGTCCTTGGCAAAGGATGGGCATCAGTCTTAGTGACTGCATTTAGAGCTATATAGTCCACAAAGAATCTCAACTCTTTAGATCCTGCCTTTGGTACTGACACAACTGGGCTAGACCGTGGACTAATAGAGGGCTCTATTACCCCGAGATCAAGCATCTTGTTGACCTCTCCTTTGATGTGGGTTCTTACATTTTCTGACATCCTGTAGCCCATGCTTTTGATAGGTAGGCAGTCACCATTTTGGATATCATGTTGGCCCTAAGGGATCAAACCTGGTGTCAGTGAGAACAGGGGGGACAATTGATTTAACAAAAGTTTGCACTCCTCTTGTTGCTCAGGTGTCAGATTAGAAGAGAGATTGACTCCTTCTATATTCTCATCTAAAGGTTTGCCTCTGAGGAGGTCAGGCAGAGGTTCACTCTCCTCCTCCTCTTGAGCTGAAGCTAGAAGCTAAAGCTCCCAGTTCTGGTCTCGAGACATAAGCTTTTAGACGGTTGATGTGAAAGACTCTAGGAGCCTCCTTAGGATTGCCTAAATCCACCAGATAGTTCACCTCTCCAGGCTTTCCCACAACCTTGAAGGGTCCCATCCATTTGTCCTGCAAGGCCCTCTGCCATGTTGGTACCATAAGAAGAACTAGCTGGTCTTGAGCGAACTGAACCATGTTGGCTTTCTAGTCATGCCAATGCTTGACCAGAGCCTGACCTGCTTTCAAATTATCACTTGCCTCAGCCATCATGTGTGACATTCTCCTCCGGAGTCCTATCACATAGTCAGTGACTCTGACTGGTGTGGGGGAAGGAGCATTCTCCAATCCCTCCTTGATCAGGGCCAATGGACCTCTAACCGGATGGCCATAGAGAAGTTCAAAGGGACTGTAACCCACTCCCTCCTGAGGGACTTCTCTATATGCAAAGAGAAGGCATGGCAATAGAAGATCCCACTTTTTCGTAAGGGGGTCTTCTAAAGCTCCTATCATGCTCTTCATGGTTCTATTAAACCTTTCTACCAACCCATTTGTCTGAGGGTGGTAGGCTAATGAGAACTTGTAGGTAACTCTGCAGTTTTTCCACATGGCCTTCATGTAGTGGGACATAAAATTGGACCCTCTGTCAGATATTACCTCCTTAGGAAACCCAACCCTGGTAAAAATACCAAGGAGGGCCTTAGCTACAGCCTGAGCTGTAACAGTCCTCATAGGAATTGCTTCAGGGAACCTAGTAGCATGGTCTACTACAACAAGTATAAACATGTTGCCTGAAGAAGTTGGAGGATCAAGGGGACCAAAAATGCCGATTCCTACCCTCTCAAATGGTACTCCCACCACAGGGAGAGGCACTAGAGGTGCCACGTTCTTGGAGCCACATTTACCAGAGGTTTGGCAAGTGTTGCAACTCTTGCAACACATATCTACCTCAGCCCCCATTTTAGGCCAATAAAAGTAGAGAGAGAGCCTTTCCTTGGTCTTCTTGAAGCTCAAGTGACCAGCCAAAGGTATCTCATGGGCTAGTTGCAAGAATTGGAGTCTGTTTGCTTGGGGCACTACAAGTCTTTTGTAGTCCCCAGGAGTGGACTCTGTTGGTTCACTATAGAAGAGGCCATCTTCCCAGTGTAACCTATACTTCCCAGGCTTCTTCTCTTTTTACGCGGGGTACCGCACGCGGCAGTAACCCCGCCCTCCTTAGCTCCGCCCAGCGCATCGCCCACCAGTCCTTTTCTATCGCCAGGTCAGAGACCTCTAAGCAATAATAGAGGAACATTATTAGAGGGTACGGGGGCGGCGTATGGAGGAAAGGGGACTATGGACTAGGAGTAAGGTGGTCACTACAGTGAATAACCTTATTATACTCCTACATCCCGTCCCCTTTCCTTCATACTTATGGGAGATTCCCAAGCACTCCTCACAGGAATTACGGGTGGATGGAAACCCCCTACTGGAAAAGGTTTATCAGCACAGCCTGGCCAAACTGGGCATCAAATCTGGAGCTCAGGTCCAAACAGTAATGTTTACATGTTAGGCAGAATCCAGGGCAGTTCCCTCAGGGAGCACTACCCCAGATTAGGACTACAGGTGAGAGCAATAAAGCCCCATTGGTATCAGTCTGTACCACAAAGATTTAGTTGGTAGCTATGGCTGAGCAGTCAGACTTATCTCAAGAGGGAGATGAGCAGTATTCAGGGTTGACACAATAGGTAGTACAGTACTATGGAGCAAGGAAACACTGACCAAAGTTTTGTATTGATAAGAGAATATATATTTATTTTATACACTTCTAAATCAACACATAGATCACAGTTAATAAAGTAAGTTAAGTTTAGTCAAAAGAAAAGCATATACAACTCCCTAGTCAATTGTAGACAAGTTTGAGGTATAGTGAAAACTGAGCAAAACGGCACAGTGAAAACCTACTACAAATGGCACTCTACCAATTCAATGAAAGGGAGGGAAAGTACAAGTTAAACCGAAATTTCTTCAGACGCCCCCTAGCAACACTTCCCTGAGGTTTTGTGAACAAGTAATGCACAGTAACACTTTAACAAAAAGACAAGTGAATGACAACTGAGCAAAATGGCACACCACAAGTTAAAACAGTAGGAAGGAAGAGGGGTTTAGAAGATTTAGGTGCATCAACACATTTCTCATTGAAAACTAATCTAGTGAGAACAGATCTAACAAATCAGCCAGAGTCAATAGGCTTGAGCCAGAGTCAGTGGTACAGAACCAAGAGCTTAGGAGCAAAAATGTTCTTGTAGCTGCAGTCAAGTCTTTAGTAGAAAACCTTTGAAGAGGTAGATGCAGGGTGAAAGACACTGTTAAGAGAGAGGGCGGCCGACCCTTCAAGTAGTTAAAGGATTTAAAATACCTTTAGGGCTACCACGGTTAAAGGGCGGCCTGGCGGAACAATGTACCTTAAACGTGGAGAAGTGGCTCCTGCGGTGGCGGTTGTTCCTGGTAGTTCCTGCAGGTCGAGGGATCCAACAGAGAAAGAGAGGCTCTCGTTGTGGAGGAAGGTTCGAGTCGCTGCACTACCCAGGGATGAAACCAGCCACGGTGCTGCCAAACGAAGTTTAAAAGGTAAGCTCCTTTTAATCGCGGTCCGGGTCGATAGCTGCCTGGCTATCTGGTCTTCAAGTGCGGGGCACTGTCGAGTTGACCAAGTCAGGTCCAAGGATGGGATAGGTGAACTGGGTGACCCCACCAGCTCAAAGGAAGGAGGCTCCTCCGCTGAAGATCTCCTCTCGTCGTGTGGAAGAAATGTGGTGAGACAATCCGGCAGGGCTTCACCGGTGGTGCAGATGCTGAAGATGTCTCTGGCTTCTCTTCCCTTCGGTTCCATAGTGTCAAGAAACCAGCGTCTGCTCCCCGTTCCATCCAACGTTATGTCAGGACTACACGTTCTACAATTCCAAAACACACGGAACCGAAGCGTTTCCAGAGTATCCGACAACGCCTGGGGTTGCCGTGGAAACGTTGGTTGCCTGAGCACGTTCGTGCATGGTTACGTCATGGCGGCGTTCCCTGCTGGGTCACGTGAATAGTTTAAATCTCCGCCCGGCTTTCGGAACCCTGCTTCTGAATTTACTATTTTGGAGCTCTATTCTGTGTTCTTGTCTGGCCTTTTGTTCTTGGATCTTGGACCCTGTTTTGCCTCACGGATTGTTATTGAACTTCCCCTGAACCTTGTATTGGATCTACCTGTTTACTTGACCTCGGAACGAACAACCCTTCTTTTGTCTGGCATTTTCTTGATTAGGCGTCTTGGATTATTGCTCTTCACGGAACTGACTCTCGGAACTTTGTTATTTGGACCTACCAAGTTTATCGGAACTGATCACAAGTAACTCGGATTACTCACGGACATTGTTTACTAGGCGTCCGCGTGCCGGCGGGTATAGGTTTAGGTTGGATTGTCCCTTTCACTGGAACAGTTTTCATCGGACGAACTTCCTTCATCTTCTGTCCAACGACTAGGATATCACCTGTCAAGCACCGAAACGTAGGTCCTGGATATCCTGGCCCTCTGTCCTGCCTGATTTGCTATCATTGCCCAGAGATAATCACTCCGTGAGTACGTTGTTTGATCTACAACCGTTTTTCTTGTTTATGACTAATTTCATGAACCCAATTCCTGATATTGTGTTCTTTGTCTAAATAGCTGTCTTCCGACTCACATAATCTTCTGGGCAATTCCCCTTCCAAAATAGTCCCTTTGTACTATTGGGAGTTGCATTGTCTGGAAGGTTTCTACGGCTACACTACGCGATCAACTGAACCCTGAGTTTGGCGTGGGTGGTTCTCACATATTCAGAAGCCCTATCTCCATTATCATGGACGCTGCCGATGATCCATTGGCAGCTTTGGTTCAGTTGGTTGCTGGTTTACGCGCAGATATGACTGCGGCTCATGATGCCACCCAGCGTCGAATCGACGCCCTTCAGGCCGGTTTACAGGCGGGTGGTGGTGTTAGCGCCCTTCCTTCTGGTTCTGCCCTTGGAGCTGGCGTTCCTCGTCAAGATACTGCACCTGTATACATGACGGCCCAGTTTCCCTTGGCCCCTCCGGAACGTTTCATGGGGGATCCTAAGACGTTCCGCACTTCCATCAACCAATGTAGGCTACATTTTTTGTGCAGCCCTACGTCTTTCCCCGATGCCACTACCAAGGCGGCGTTTGTGTTATCCTACCTTGGGGGTACGGCAGCGGTCTGGGCAAATCCATTACTGGAACAAGGGAGCCATCTATTGTACGACTGTGATGCTCTCATCTCTGCTATGACACGTGTCTTTGACACACGATACAAATCCCAAGCCTCGGATTTGGAACTACTCTCTTTACAACAGAAGGACTTGTCTTTGTTGTCCTATCTAGCCAAGTTTAACCAACTGGTGGCGGAGACGGATTGGCCCGAGGCAAAGAAAGGGGCTCTGTTTTACAAGGGCTTTCGGACTCTCTCAAGGATGTCTTGTCCACTGTCCCAGTTATTCCTACTGGTTTTTCGGAGTTAGTTGATCTAGTACTTCAAATTGATGCCAGGAGAGCAGAACGCAAAGGGGAAAGGAGTCTGGTTCCTTGTCCTACACCAGTAGCTACTGATCCGAGCCATGCTACGCCTGAACCTATGCAGATAGGTACCCTTAGGGCTCCGCTCTCGTCTGAGGAAAGAGAGAACCGTAGGAAGAACAATTTGTGTTATTACTGTGGCTCCTCGGAACATTTCCTGAGACAGTGCCCCAGAAAACCACGAAAACAGGGAAACTCCAAAGCTCGGCAATAGAGAGAGCCCCTTTGTCGAGTCCCTTGAATACGGGCTCTGATCTCAAGGTTTTGTTTTCCATAACGGTTGATGTTTGCGCTCCTTCCTTAGTTTCTTGTACAGCGGATGCTGTATTGGATTCAGGGGCCACTGGGAATTATGCCGACAGCCAGTTTGTTAAGAATCATGGGATTCCTCTGATTCCCAAGTCTTCTCCTGAACTGGTCAACGCCGTTGACGGCACGACCTTGTTATCTGGTCTGGTGACTGAACAAACGGTGGATCTTTTCATGACTACGTACTCTGGGCATACCGAGACCATAACCTTTGACGTCATTACAGCACCTCAGTTCAAGTTAATCCTTGGGTTGCCCTGGCTAAGGAAACACAATCCGGTAGTGGATTGGGCTAAAGGGACGGTTTCTTTTCAGTCTGAATACTGTGATACTTCTTGTGGGACATCTGGATCCTCATCTGTGGGACCCAGTACACATCTCTTGGAGTCCGCTCTGGTCATCGGAGCAGTCAGGAACTCGGTGTTACCTGGGGAGTACAGAGACTACAAGGACGTATTTGACAAGAGAGGTGCTGAGATTCTACCACCACATCGACAGTATGACTGTCCTATTGATTTGGTTCCTAATGCTGTTATACCATCTGGTCGTGTCTACTCCTTAACCCACAAGGAGGACTTAGTGCTCAAGGAGTATCTGGACAAGTCTTTGGCTTCTGGCTTTATCAGGCCATCGCGTTCTCCGGCGGCATTGCCTCTTTTTTTTGTTCCGAAGAAAGAGGGCGATTTGCGTCCTTGCATAGACTACCGTGCATTGAACGCTGTCACCATCCGTAATCAATACCCAATTCCACTCATTTCGGTTCTTCTAGACCAATTGGGTTCTTCTTCCATCTTCACCAAGTTGGATCTGCGGGGTGCTTATAATTTGGTCAGGATACGAAAGGGTGACAAGTGGAAGACGGCATTTAAAACCAAGTACGGCCTGTATGAGTATCTAGTTATGCCTTTTGGTTTGAGCAATGCCCCGGCTACATTTCAGTACTTTATCAATGATGTTTTCAGTGACTTACTCGACCACTATGTCATTGTATATCAAGATGATATCCTGATCTACTCACCGAATTATGATACCCATGTTCAACACGTTTCTACGGTGCTACAAAGGCTCCGAGACAATCATCTCTATGCTAAGCTAGAGAAGTGTATCTTCCATGTCCAACAGGTGGAATTCCTGGGATACGTTATCACAAACCAAGGAGTCGGTATGAGTGATTCCAAAGTAAGGGCTGTGTTGGATTGGCCTGCTCCTACCTCTATCAAATCCTTAAAGTCTTTTTTAGGGTTTGCGAACTTTTATAGACGTTTCATTCGCTCATTCTCTGAGATTGTTGCTCCTTTGACTGCCCTTACCAGTCCTAAGAATGGGTTCAAGTGGACGGCGGAAGCACAAAGAGCTTTTGACGATCTCAAGATCGCGTTCACCTCTGCGCCAGTCCTCCAGCATCCCGATTCTGGGCAACCTTTCTATGTGGAGGCTGATGCCTCGGATCAAGCGGTTGGGGCGGTGTTGTCTCAGTATTGCAAGGACACAGATTTCCTTCATCCTGTGGCGTTTCATTCCAGGAAGCTTACCAAATATGAAACAAGATACACTGTCACTGAGCGTGAATTATTATCTGTACGTGATGCATTCAAGGTGTGGCGACACCATCTTCTGGGTACTGCTGTTCCAGTAAAGGTTTACACTGATCATCGCAATCTTCTTGCCATGCAGTCAGTGAAATGCACCACAGCCAGGCATGCCAGGTGGCATGAGTTCTTTTCACAATTCAATTTCCAAATCACATATCGTCCTGGGGCCCTACATTCCAAGGCAGACGCGCTTTCTAGGAGGTATGGGGATGACTTCTCTCCCAAGGATTTTGGTGGTCTGTTGTTACCAAATCAGGTAATATGCTCCTGTACCTTGAAGACTCCATTGAAGGAATCCATTAGGGAATGGGTTTCTGGTAATCCTCCGGAAATTGAGGATTTGAATATGACCATTATTAACTCTATGCCTTATGTTAATGGTCGTCTGTATCTCCCAGATGTCGACTCCAGACGAACAGCTTTAAGTTGGGGTCATGATTCTTTGGTTTCAGCCCATTCTGGGGTGCGCAAGACTCTGGAACAACTCAAGAGATGGTGTTGGTGGCCTTCGATGCAGAAAGACGTGTCAGATTACATCTCTACCTGTGCTATTTGTGCCCAGTGTAAGTCTTCAACCACGAAACCCGTGGGGTTATTGTGTCCTCTTCCGGTTCCTAGCAAACCATGGACCATGATATCAATGGATTTCATCACGGAACTCCCTTCCATTCGGGGTTTTGACACCATATGTGTGGTAATCGATTATTTTTCCAAACTGGCCGTGTTTGTACCATGTCAGGGTTTGCCTACGGCACCGGTTCTGGCGGATCTGTTTCTTCGCCATGTTTTCCGCCGTTTCGGCCTTCCTGATGTCATAATATCCGACAGAGGCTCGCAGTTCACCTCGCGTTTCTGGAAGCACCTTACTATGTCACTGGGTGTTGATGCGAGATATTCCACTGCCTATCATCCAGAAACGGACGGTCAAACGGAACGCTTGAATGCCACGCTTGAGCAGTATTTACGCTGTCTAACTATGCAACATCAGGAATCCTGGTTGTCGGCATTGACGACTGCCGAATTTGCGTACAACAATTCTGTTCACACTTCCACAGGTACTTCTCCTTTCTTTGCCTTGTATGGTTGTCATCCTCGCTCTCTGCCATTGGATCTTCCAGTCTTGTCAGACAATCCTGTGGTCCAAGACAGTCTTAGGGATATTACTTCTCTACACCAACATGTACATTCCCGTTTGAAGGAAGCTCAGGATCGTTCTAAGGAGTACGCCGACCGGCATAGGTCTCCTGCACCAGATTACCACCCGGGTATGTTGGTCTGGCTTTCCACTAAACATCTCCGTATACCTATGAGGAGTTGTTTGAAACCCAAATATGTTGGTCCTTATCCTGTCAAGGATGTAATCAATCAGTCTGCAGTGAGACTTGAACTACCGAATACTTGGAAGATCCATCTGGTTTTTCATGTATCTCTACTGAAGCCCTGTTCGGAGGGGACCAGGCTCCCAATTCGTCTGCCTCCGGTCAAAATACAGGGGGAGGAGGAGTATGAGTATGAGGTGAAGGCTATTCTAGACAGTAAGGTTTCCCGAGGGGTTCGTTATTTCCTTATTGACTGGAAGGGTTATGGACCCGAGGACCGTACTTGGGAGCCTGAATCCAATGTACATGCTCCGGTCCTCTTGGCTCGATTCTTGGCCTCTCGGGGAGTGAGGGCATCTTTGGGGGAGGATACTGTCAAGAAACCAGCGTCTGCTCCCCGTTCCATCCAACGTTACGTCAGGACTACACGTTCTACAATTCCAAAACACACGGAACCGAAGCGTTTCCAGAGTATCCGACAACGCTGGGGGTTGCCGTGGAAACGTTGGTTGCCTGAGCACGTTGGTGCACGGTTACGTCATGGCGACGTTCCCCGCTGGGTCACGTGAATAGTTTAAATCTCCGCCCGGCTTTCGGAACGCTGCTTCTGAATTTACTATTTTGGAGCTCTATTCTGTGTTCTTGTCTGGCCTTTTGTTCTTGGATCTTGGACCCTGTTTTGCCTCACGGATTGTTATTGAACTTCCCCTGAACCTTGTATTGGATCTACCTGTTTACTTGACCTCGGAACGAACGACCCTTCTTTTGTCTGGCATTTTCTTGATTAGGCGTCTTGGATTATTGCTCTTCACGGAACTGATTCTCGGAACTTTGTTATTTGGACCTACCAAGTTTATCGGAACTGATCACAAGTAACTCGGATTACTCACAGACATTGTTTACTAGGCGTCCGCGTGCCGGCGGGTATAGGTTTAGGTTGGATTGTCCCTTTCACTGGAACAGTTTTCTTCGGACGAACTTCCTTCATCTTCTGTCCAACGACTAGGATATCACCTGTCAAGCACCGAAACGTAGGTCCTGGATATCCTGGCCCTCTGTCCTGCCTGATTTGCTATCATTGCCCAGAGATAATCAATCCGTGAGTACGTTGTTTGATCTACAACTGTTTTTCTTGTTTATGACTAATTTCATGAACCCAATTCCTGATATTGTGTTCTTTGTCTAAATAGCTGTCTTCCGACTCACATAATCTTCTGGGCAATTCCCCTTCCAAAATAGTCCCTTTGTACTATTGGGAGTTGCATTGTCTGGAAGGTTTCTACGGCTACACTACGCGATCAACTGAACCCTGAGTTTGGCGTGGGTGGTTCTCACACATAGTTCCAGTGGCGACGTCTTCCTCTTCCAGTCCTCAGGACCCTGCTTTTATGCAGAAAGAGACCCATTCATACAGCCTAGCTGTCACTCACACAGTGGAGTGGTCTTCTTGGTGGGAGACCCTCCAGCCTATCAGGTTAGAGTGCGACCTGAGTTGCTGTGGCAACTCTGTCCGGGGGTTCTACTCCCCCTCCCAAACAACAGACCCACCCCAGACTCAGTGGCACCGAAAGGAGGTCTTCTTGGCAGAAGCCCGCCAAACGGACAGACAAAGGATCCCCGACCTGGGTTAGGAAAATGGAGTAAGACTCGAGAAAGAAGTTTTATCAGAGTTCTGGCAAATAAAACCTACCGGAGTAAAATTAATAATAAAATAAACCAGCGATATGTTAGAGGCTGTCAGTAAAAGTGGTAGCCTCGAACAATGGGAAAATCCCATTGATAAATATTTGCGGTCGAATATAAAAGGTAGTAACCACTGCCACCAGCCAGAAACATTGTAGAGGGGACTTTAAGGTACCCTCTCGAAAATGAACATTGGGGAAAAACTATTAACCCCTTCCAGTACTTCCATATTAAGATGGGGTGTACTGGTTCAGTTCATAAAAATCGACTAGTAAAGTCAATGGAGACTTTACATGCCCTGGGAGACAGTAGTCAGTCCCAGGGCGTGGAGTCTATGTTTGGGGGTCATTACGACACCCCTGTGTCACGGCACAGAGGGTGCTGTGTGACACATGTGCATAAAGATGGTTCCTATGGGTGAGAGAAAAGATCCCATAGGCACTAACCACAAAAATAGCCTAGAACACACATAGCAAAAATGCCTAAGAGTGGGAAAAAGAGTCTCACTCTTAGCAGGTAAAAAGAAATAAACCCTTCAAATCCAGCAAAGATGCTGGAGGACTCTATAGATAAGGAAAATTAGCCATAAAATGAGAATTCTCCCTAACACTCGCCCCCCCAGACTACGGGACAGGAGGATCTAATCCACTCCTGGATGAGTCTCAAACCTCTCGTCGGTTAAAAACATCCTAGAGAGACCATCAGCATTTTGGTGGTGACATCCTGACCTGTGCTCAATGGTAAAATCAAACCCTTGGAGGCAGATTGACCATCATAGCAGTTTTGGGTTTTCCCCTTTCATTTGCATCAACCATCTCAAGGGTTGGTGGTCTGTTTGAATGATGAAAGTAGACCCATAGATGTATGGTCTAAACTTCTTCAAAGCCCACACAATGGCAAAACATTCTCTCTCAATAGTTGCCCAACTTGTTTCAGGTTCCTTCCGTTTCCTACTGATGAAGCAAATGGGGTGTTCCGTACCTTTCAGATCCAGTTGACTGATTACTGCACCTATACCTATATTGGAAGCATCTGTCTGTAGAATGAAGGGTTGGTGGTAGTCAGGAGCTCTGAGAACTGGAGCTTGACAAAGGGCCTTCTTTAGTCTTTCAAAGGCCTGATTGCACTCCACATCCCGTCTGACCTTCTTAGGAAACTTAGGAGAAGAGATTACATTCAGTGGAGAAGCTATGGATCTATAGTTGTCAATGAAATCCCTGTAATACCCAGTGAGGCCTAGGAAGGCTCTCACCTGAGTTTGAGTAGAAGGGGTTGTCCAATTTTGCACAGCTTCAATCTTGCGGAGCAAAGGCCTTATTTCACCACCTCCTACCTCATGCCCAAGGTAGACCACTTTACTCTAACCAATTTGACATTTGCTTGCCTTTATGGTCAGATGGGCCTGTTGCAGAGCCTGCAAAACATATCCTAGGTGGTAAACATGTTCTTTCCACGTAGGGCTGAACACTGCAATGTCATCCAAGTATGCCATGCAGAAGTCCTTCATCCCATTCAGAACCTGATTAACCATCCTTTGGAATGTAGCAGGTGCATTCTTTAATCCAAAAGGCATAACCTTGAACTGGTATAAGCCAACTGGGGTGAAGAATGCAGTTTTCTCCTTGGCATGGTCAGTCAGGGCTATTTGCCAATAGCCTGACGTGAGATCAAATGTGCTGAGGAACTTGGCTGAACCAAGTCTATCCACCAGCTCATCTGTCCTTGGCAAAGGATGGGCATCAGTCTTAGTGACTGCATTTAGAGCTATATAGTCCACAAAGAATCTCAACTCTTTAGATCCTGCCTTTGGTACTGACACAACTGGGCTAGACCGTGGACTAATAGAGGGCTCTATTACCCCGAGATCAAGCATCTTGTTGACCTCTCCTTTGATGTGGGTTCTTACATTTTCTGACATCCTGTAGCCCATGCTTTTGATAGGTAGGCAGTCACCATTTTGGATATCATGTTGGCCCTAAGGGATCAAACCTGGTGTCAGTCAGAACAGGGGGGACAATTGATTTAACAAAAGTTTGCACTCCTCTTGTTGCTCAGGTGTCAGATTAGAAGAGAGATTGACTCCTTCTATTTTCTCATCTAAAGGTTTGCCTCTGAGGAGGTCAGGCAGAGGTTCACTCTCCTCCTCCTCTTGAGCTGAAGCTAGAAGCTAAAGCTCCCAGTTCTGGTCTCGAGACATAAGCTTTTAGACGGTTGATTTGAAAGACTCTAGGAGCCTCCTTAGGATTGCCTAAATCCACCAGATAGTTCACCTCTCCAGGTTTTCCCACAACCTTGAAGTGTCCCATCCATTTGTCCTGCAAGGCCCTCTGCCATGTTGGTACCATAAGAAGAACTAGCTGGTCTTGAGCGAACTGAACCATGTTGGCTTTCTAGTCATGCCAATGCTTGACCAGAGCCTGACCTGCTTTCAAATTATCACTTGCCTCAGCCATCATGTGTGACATTCTCCTCCGGAGTCCTATCACATAGTCAGTGACTCTGACTGGTGTGGGGGAAGGAGCATTCTCCAATCCCTCCTTGATCAGGGCCAATGGACCTCTAACCGGATGGCCATAGAGAAGTTCAAAGGGACTGTAACCCACTCCCTCCTGAGGGACTTCTCTATATGCAAAGAGAAGGCATGGCAATAGAAGATCCCACTTTTTCGTAAGGGGGTCTTCTAAAGCTCCTATCATGCTCTTCATGGTTCTATTAAACATTTCTACCAACCCATTTGTCTGAGGGTGGTAGGCTAATGAGAACTTGTAGGTAACTCCGCAGTTTTTCCACATGGCCTTCATGTAGTGGGACATAAAATTGGACCCTCTGTCAGATATTACCTCCTTAGGAAACCCAACCCTGGTAAAAATACCAAGGAGGGCCTTAGCTACAGCCTGAGCTGTAACAGTCCTCATAGGAATTGCTTCAGGGAACCTAGTAGCATGGTCTACTACAACAAGTATAAACCTGTTGCCTGAAGAAGTTGGAGGATCAAGGGGTACAAAAATGCCGATTCCTACCCTCTCAAATGGTACTCGCACCACAGGGAGAGGCACTAGAGGTGCCACGTTCTTGGAGACACTTTTACCAGAGGTTTGGCAAGTGTTGCAACTCTTGCAACACTTATCTACCTCAGCCCCCATTTTAGGCCAATAAAAGTAGAGAGAGAGCCTTTCCTTGGTCTTCTTGAAGCTCAAGTGACCAGCCAAAGGTATCTCATGGGCTAGTTGCAAGAATTGGAGTCTGTTTGCTTGGGGCACTACAAGTCTTTTGTAGTCCCCAGGAGTGGACTCTGTTGGTTCACTATAGAAGAGGCCATCTTCCCAGTGTAACCTATACTTCCCAGGCTCTTGCCCTTCAAGCTGAGAAGCTGCCTGGTGGCGAAGACCTTCCAGAGTTGGACATTGTCTTTGTCCCTTACTGAAGTCTGCCCTTTGGGGTCCACCTTCTGCCAGTAACGACTGCAGCTCAGGATGGTCCACAGAGTCAAGATTTCCAATGAGTCCCTGGCCTCCTACTAGATCTGAGTCCTCGGGCTCTAGTTCAACCACACAGAGTTGTACCTCACTCTCAGCCTCAGCTGGAGGAGGAATCACAGGTGTGATTTTTGCTAACCTAGGAGATTTCCTGGTTGGCAGCACTGGAGTGCTTTTGGCTGGTTTTTTTTGGAAGTCTTGGGTCTCCCTTTGCTTCTGGTTGTTTAGGGATAGCAGTAAGTGACTCCAGTGGAGTACGAGTGATTTATTTTTCTATCATCTCCTCAGGAGAGCCCCTCAAGGTCCTCTCCCTTGCAGGTCTGGTAAACTCCTGTAATCTCTTACTAGGAGGTCTGGGAGTACTTGACACTACTAAGAAGTTTGATAATCACCATGCACACCTATATTTTGAGTATATATAGTAATGATTCAAAGTAGTTAAATCAGGAATAATAAGTAATTTGAGGTGCAGGGGAGAGGTGTTCAGCCTTGGTATCTAGGCTAGAATACATACATGGAACAATAGTTTCCTATTTAAGGAAACCCGCGTCCCCTGCACACTATCAACAAGAGGCTAAAAGCCTGTATAGAAGTTTTAATAGGTACAGTCAGTAACCTAGTAGTTTTCACAGTTTTTACATAAATTTCATTGCTTTGTTTAGCTCACAAAGTTATTCTTAAATCATCCAATTATTTCTTGACAACTTTTCTGTTTATCCAACAAACAGTAGTTTATTCATTTTATAACAACAAATCATAAATCACAATTTAATGTGGCCCAACGCGTTTCGAGTATCATTTTCACTCTTCATCAGGGGCAATGTATTCTGTATTCTTAACATTCAATACAATTTCTGTAGAAAAAAGTAATAAATTAATTATCTAATAATATGTATTCATGTTTATACTTTTGAACCAAAACAAGGTACTTCATTAGTTTGATAGGAGTACAAAAAATGGCATCATTGCATGTTTTCAACCAATAACATTAGTTTAAGAGATTTAGTCTTGTAACAAAGGATGAACTTATTCACCAAATGCTTGGGAGCCTATTGAGTTTGTAGACAATACCATCAATAGAATCGGAGTGTGATTGGTAACCTATTAAGAAAAAAAGTGGGGAATGGTGTAACAAGATCCTGTTCCTGTGCTATTTAGACATGTAAGAACTACAATGGTGACAAATGCCGAGCACCCGTGGTGATTTATGAAGTGTAGAATAAAACCTAGACTCACTTCACGATGTCATGTAGGACACCCCCAGTAGTCTTTTGAAGGCATCAGTGTGAACTGGTTGTAGTATTCTAAAAAAGAGAAATAGCATGGCTATATTATAAAGAAAAGGTCAAGCCGCCTAAGAAAAGGTAGCCTTAAAGGATACTTACAGTACAATTGAACGCTCAGGTACAACACTCAAGACAAAGATATATATAAAACCGACAGATGTCAACAGTTGCCTTCATCATAGCAGCTTCCATCCTAAACATCTAAAAGAAAACTTACCTTACAGTCAACTACTAAGACTAAAGAGGATAACATCAGATCAATCTACTGTTCAGAATGAATATGATATCATGAAACAGAGATTCCTTGAAAGAGGTTACCCAACAGAGACGGTGGAAAAAGCCATAGTCAGAACCAACTTACAAGAAAGACAAGACCTCCTCCAAGGGAATACAAAGAAGGAAAGCAAAAATCTAATACATACGTTAAAGTACTCAAGCCAAAGTTTCCAAGTCAAAAGGATCATCTACAAAAATTGGGATATCATACAGACAGATAATACTTTAAAAGAACTCTTTCCAGATCCCGCTATGATGGCATACAAACGGGGTAGAAACATCAGAGACCAACTGATTAAAGCAGAAAAACCAAAAAGAACAACACAGACCACTCATACGAAGCAGAAAAAAGGTACATTCGCCTGTTTACACTGCCAACATTGCAATAATATCATAAAAGGAGATCAAGTGAGACACCCCAACACAGGCAAAAAAATAAATTTGAGAGACTACGCAACATGTGATACCAAAAATTTGATTTATGCAATTTGTTGTCCCTGTGGAAAATATTATGTTACAAGACTAAATCTCTTAAACTAATGTTATTGGTTGAAAACATGCAATGATGCCATTTTTTGTACTCCTATCTAACTAATGAAGTACCTTGTTTTGGTCAAAAGTATAAACATGAATACATATTATTAGATAATTAATGTATTACTTTTTTCTACAGAAATTGTATTGAATGTTAAGAATACAGAACACATTGCCCCTGATGAAGAGTAAAAAATGATACTCGAAACGCGTTGGGCCACATTAAATTGTGATTTATGATTTGTTGTTATAAAATGAATAAACTACTGTTTGTTGGATAAACAGAAAAGTTGTCAAGAAATAATTGGATGATTTAAGAATAACTTTGTGAGCTAAACAAAGCAATGAAATGTATTTAAAAACTGTGAAAACTACTAGGTTACTGTCTGTACCTATTAAAACTTCTATACAGGCTTTTAGTACTTGACACTACTCCCAGGTCTTTCAGATCATTGCCCAACAGCACCCTTCCTGGTACTTCAGATTGTACACTCACAGGTATCCTGACAGTCATTCCATTGCACTGGATGAGAGCTTGTAATTGGGGAAGCCTCTGCACAGGCCCTCCAGCTAACTTGGTGGGGCGTTTGGGTGCCTTAGCAACATCCTCCACCTTGAAAAAAGATTTGCCCACCACAGTTATGCTGGCCCCAGTGTCTGTAATGGCATGGGTCTCCTGACCATTGACTAGGACACTGTCTTTATAATACTCTTTAGTATTAGGAGGGATAGACTTATACACATCTAAATTCTGTTGTTCCCACAACCCAAGAGATACTAAAGATACACTGGCTGAGACTCCAATGGGATCTTCAGCTAGTAGTTGAAAGTTTCCACTGACCATATGTACCTCCTCCTCTGGAGCGAAGGCTAAGGAGACAGTGTGGACCCCTGAAGGTTTACCCTTACATCTGGGATCCCCTTTCACATGATCAGTAGAGCCACAAGCATAACATTTCCCAAATGTCTTTATGAATGGTGGCTTGTTCTGACCTCCTTCTGGTCTGGGACCAGAGGTTACACTAGCCTAATTAGGTTTCCCTTGTGGCTTACCCTTAGAATTTTGTTTGGGGCCCTCTTTGGAATTGGAATTATTTCAATTCTCTTTGTTGTCTTTCTTAGGCTGCTTTCCCTTATCCTTTTTCTGAGTTACCCCTGAATCCTTGTGAGTGGCCCTGTTGGCAACCCACAAGTCAGCGGCCTTAGCTAGTTTAGTTAGAATCTAATTCTTTTGAATCAGCCAAGTGCTGTCTGAGCTCAGGAGAGCAGGCATCATAGATAGACTCCATCATAACACGATTTCTCATTCCTTCATAAGTGTTAACTCTATAACCCTTAATCCATCCCTCTAAGTTCTTCAAACACTCATTCACCCAAGTAGCCCAAGGGGTACTATCATTTGAGGGTCCTAAACCTCTTGAGGTACTTGGAAGGAGTCTTCCCAAATCCAGCTATTAAAGCTAGCTTTACACATTCATAATCCTTTCTCTTCTCCTCCCCCAACTCCATTACCACATCAGATGCAACAAGGGGGAGCCTAGAGAATAACCAGGGGATCAACTGATCACCTGTGATATCCTGGAGCCCATGATTATATTCAAACATAGCAAGCCAATCTAATACATCCAACTTAGGTTCATACATACCCACAATCTCTTTAGGCATGATATGATATGATTATTTATTTATATAGCGCCTATACACAATGTGTTTCAAAGCGTTCAAGGCAAGGGAGGGAACAAGGGAAAATACAACCACATTCTTACAGTCCATGAACAGTAAGGATGTGAAATTAACTATCGTACTCGGCCTAACGACATTTCAGATAGCGCAACAACTAAGACATAGATAAGGAAGGGAGGGGGAGAGTGGGAAGGAAATGGAAACAGACAGGCGACTACCGTACTAGGCCTGACGACATTTCTGGTAGAGCCGAAGAAAAACAAAAGGTGAGGGAGAGGGGTGCAGAAAGGGAGGGGAGGAACAAAATAAGTGACTATCATACTAGGCCTGGCGACATTTCAGATAGTGCTGGAGGGATGGTGGGGAGGAAAAAAACAGTAATGGGAGGGTGGAGGAAACAGACGAGGTTGCTATCGTATTAGGTCCAGGGACAATTCTGATAGAGTAAGTGCATAGAAGAAGGTAAGGGGAGGAGATTGGAAAAGGGAGAAGGGAAAGGAGGAGAGAAAAGAGAGTAAGCAGTCAAAAAGAGTGGAGAAGCAAGAGTGGAGAGCGAATACAATTGCAGAAGTCAGTAGTAACACATAATGTTGCAAGCCAGGATACAAGATGAAGATGGGATCAGCATGATTCAGGGCCACCATGAGTACAAGATGAAAAGGAAGTCCAGCATGAGAGTTGAGAAAGAGTGACACACCGTGAATGAATGAAGTCCATAAAAGTCAAATCCAGCATTGGCCACAAGACAGTGATGGTGAAGGAAGGCACCAGGTGGGCGGGGCTTGCTAAGTGGTGAAAAAGAGCAACAGGCAGGAAGGTACCAGGTGGGTGGGGCTTAGGCTAGGTGACCTAGATCCACTTGCACCTGCTCCCCATCTGCAAAGTAAAAGAAGCTGGAGGGCTCCTTAAGTAGGGAAACAGAGTGGCAAGCAGGAAGGCACCAGGTGGGCATGGCTTGCTAAGTGGTGAAATAGATCCGGGGTCTTTTTGGACTGGAAGATCTAGAGGATTCGGGGAGAGAAGCATTTTCCAAAGACAATTACTTCATCTCAAGTTCACGGTTTAGCTCCATTTCTTTGAGCCGTAGTTCTTGGTGTCTCTGTTCAGTTTGGGCACTAATTCTTTTGAATTCAAGTTCAAGTCTCATTTTTTCTAGGGAGATAAATTCAGAACTTAATGTGGGACCTGGTAATGGTCCAGTAGCTACAGGGTGAGGCCCTTGAGCAGGCAGAGGACCAGAGGGGGTGACATAGTTATCCTCCTCTTCCTCATCTGTCTCAACAATAACATCTTCAACATTATCCTCATTACTGTTTGCCACATTTGCTGGAGTAGTGGGCACTACAGCACCACTATTCAGACTTTGTTTCTCTAACAGTCTATGAATCATTTCTTGTTTCTTGCCTTTGACAGGAAGACCTTTCTGTCTACGCAGATCCCTTAAATAATCTGCAGTATTAGTAAGGAGGGTCTCCTGGCTATAACTTTCCATAATTTGGACGTTTGTTAAAATAACTTTTTGTGATTGCTAACCTTGTGGTTAGTTGCACCAAGGCACTAGTAACACACTAAAATGTCAATCCAATACTTTTACCCTCACCGCTGTACACCAGTGTTAGGCAGAATCCAGGGCAGTTCCCTTAGGGAGCACTACCCCAGATTAGGGCTACAGGTGAGAGCAATAAATCCCCTTTGGTATCAGTCTGTGCCACAAAGATTTAGTTGGTAGCTGTGGCTGAGAAGTCAGACTTATCTCAAGAGGGAGATGCGCAGTATTCAGGGTTGACACAATAGGTAGTACAGTACTATGGAGCAAGGAAACACTGACCAAAGTTTTGTATTAAAAAGAGAATATATATTTATTTTATGCACTTCTAAGTCAACACATAGATCACAGTTAATAAAGTAAGTTAAATTTAGTCAAAAGAAAAGCATATACAACTCCCTATTCAATTTTAGACAAGTTTGCGGTATACTGAAAACTGAGCAAAACGGTACAGTGAAAACCTACTACAAATGGCACTCTACCAATTCAACAAAAGGGAGGGAAAGTACAAGTTAAACCGAAATATCTTCAGACACCCCCTAGCAACACTTCCCTGAAGTTTTGTGAACAAGTAATGCACAGTAACACTTTAACAAAAAGACAAGTGAATGAAAACTGAGCAAAATGGCACTCCACAAGTTAAAACAGTAGGAAGGAAGAGGGGTTTAGAAGATTTAGGTGCATCAACACATTTCTCATTGAAAACTAATCTAGTGAGAGCAGATCTAACAAAGCCAGAGTCAATAGGCCTGAGCCAGAGTCAGTGGTACAGGACCAAGAGCTTAGGAGCAAAAATGTTCTTGTAGCTGCAGTCAAGTCTTTAGTAGAAAACTTTTGAAGAGGTAGATGCAAGGCAAAAGACAATGTTAAGAGAGAGGGCGGCCGACCCTACAAGTAGTTAAAGGATTTAAAACACCTTTAGGGCTACCACGGAGAAAGGGCGGCCTGGCGGAACAATGTACCTTAAACGTGGAGAAGCGGCTCCTGCGGTGGCGGTTGTTCCTGGTAGTTCCTGCAGGTCAAGGGATCCAACAGAGGAAGAGAGGTTCTCGTCTTGGAGGAAGGTTCGAGTCGCTGCACTACCTAGGGATGAAACCAGCCGCGGTGCTGCCAAACAAAGTTTAAAAGGTACGCTCCGTTTAATCGCGGTCCGGGTCAATAGCTGCCTGGCTATCCAGTCTTCAAGTGCGGGGCACTGTTGAGTCGACCAAGGCAGGTCCGAGGATGCGATAGGTGAACTGGTTGACCCCACCAGCTCAAGGGAAGGAGGCTCCTCCGCTGAAGATCTCCTCTCGTCGTGTGGAAGAAAAGTGGTGAGACGATCCGGCAGGGCTTCACCAGTGGTGTAGATGCTGAAGATGTCTCTGGCTTCTCTTCCCTTCGGTTCCGTAGTTCCAGTGGTGACGTCTTCCTCTTCCAGTCCTCAGGACCCTGCTTTTATGCAGAAAGAGACCCATTCATACAGCCTAGCTGTCACTCACACAGTGGAGTGGTCTTCTTGGCGGGAGACCCTCCAGCCTATCAGGTTAGAGTGCAACCTGAGTTGCTGTGGCAACTCTGTCCGGGGGTTCTACTCCCCCTCCCAAACAACAGACCCACCCCAGACTCAGTGGCCCCCGAAAGGAGGGCTTCTTGGCAGAAGCCCACCAAAAGGACGAACAAAGGATCCCTGACCTGGGTTAGGAAAATGGAGTAAGCTCGAGAAAGAAGTTTTATCAAAGTTCTGGCAAATAAAAAACCTACCGGAATAAAGTTAGTAATAAAATAAACCGGCTATGTTAGAGGCTGTAGTAAAAGTGGTAGCCTCGAACAATGGGAAAATCCCATAGAGAAATATTTGCGGTCGAATATAAAAGGTAGTAACCACTGCCACCAGCCAGAAACTTTGTAGAGGGGGACTTTAAGGTACCCTCTCGAAAATGAACATAGGGGAAAAACTATTAACCCCTTCCAGTACTTCCATATTAAGATGGGGTGTACTGGTTAAGTTCAGAAAAATCGACTAGTAAAGTCAATGGGGACTTTACATGCCCTGGGAGACAGTAATCAGTCCCAGGTTATGGAGTCTATGTTTGGGGGTCGCTACGACGCCCCTGTGTCACGGCACAGAGGGTGCTGTGTGACAAAAGTGCATAAAGATGGTTTCTATGGGTGAGAGAAAAGATCCCATAGTCATTAAACACAAAAATAGCCTAGAACACACATAGCAAAAATGCCTAAGAGTGGGAAAAAGAGTCTCACTCTTAGCAGGTAAAAAGGACAACCTTATCCTTGTGTAAAACCAAGAAGGAATTCTCCACCGACAAAGCTTGAGCTCACTCACACGCCTTGCCAAAGTAACGGCGACCAAGAAAGACACCTTCCATGAAAGTTGCTTAAGATCTACCATAGCCATTGGTTCGAAAGGCTTATGGCACAAGGCCGTAAGGACCACGTTCAGATCCCACGTCGGATGCGGTTTGTGAAAAGGAGGTTAAAGACGCATGAAACCCGCAAAGTGCCTTTTAACCACTGGATTTGACAGTGAACAAGAGCACTGGTCCGTGGATAGGTAGGCGGCCACAGCCGAAAGATAAGCCCGGCATGACAGGACATAAATGCCCGACTCTGCTAGATGAGAGACAAAGGACAGCACTGTGTCGATCGTAGCCACCCTGGGGTCCAGCTGTTTGGCTAAGCACCAGCGACAGAACAAAAGCAATTTGCTTCTGTACTGAGACCTCGTTGAGGGCTTCCTGGCTGCCTGAATAATGCGCATGTTGTCAGCAGACAGGTTGAGAAGTTCTAAAGTTCTGAACTCAGGCACCATGCCGCCAAGCTGAACGATTGTGGGGAGGGGTGCCACAGCTGCCGATCTCTCTGGTGAAGCATATCGGGAACCAACGGAAACCTGATCGGTGCACAAACCGACAGATGTTGAAGCTCTGAAAACCAGAACCTGGCCAGCCACCACAAAGATATGAGCAGAAGAGAACAGTTCACTGTGTTCCTCAGATTGCAAATCGTCCGAAGAATTAGAGGCAGAGGCGGAAAAGCATAGGCCCTCATGTTGTGCCAGGGAATCACAAGAGCATCTCCCAGAGTTCCTTGTTTGCCGATGTTGCGAAGAGGTCCACTTCCGGAGTGCCCCAACAAAAGAATATCTGTAAGAGGACCTCCGCTTTCAATTCCCACTCGTAGTTGACCATTGTTCGTCGGCTGAGGGCATCTCCCATAACGTTCAGTTGGCCCGGGATGTGTACTGCAGCCAGACAGGCGCCATGCTGAACTGCCCATTCCCAAATCTGAATGGCAAGATACACAAGAGGCGGGGACTCGGTGACCCCCTGCTTGTTGATGTAAAACATGGACACCACATTGTCCGTGCGGACACAAACCACTTTGTTGGCAATGACCGGCCTGAGCCTCTTGAGCGCCAGTTAGATCGGCAGAAGCTCCAGATGATTTATATGAAGGAGCTTGTCTTGGGGTGACCAGAGGTCAGAGACCTGAAGAAGATCCAACGTCGCACCCCACCCCAGAAGGTAAGAGTCCGTCGTGATTGTCACCATCAGAGCCTGCTCTTGAAAACCCGCGCCCACCGACAGGTTGCTGAGAGACGACCACCACACAAGGTCACCTCTCATGAAAGCCGGAATCGATATTATGTTGGAGTCCGGATCCACAGCCTGACGCCAAGAACTCAGACGAGCCATCTGCGTCCGCCTCATCTTGAGCCGAGCAAGAGGAAGAGCCAATACGCACAAGGCCATTAGACCCCGAAGCCTCTGGAACCACCAGGCTGACATGCTCTCCGACTGCGCAAACATCTAACACGTGGCCAACAGATCCGCCAGTCTGTCCCCGGTCAGGTATACTCTGCAGTCGATCGTGTTCCAATGAAAACCCAGGAAAGTCAGGTCCTGAGAGACCGTCATGGAAGATTTCTGCCAGTTCAACGACAGCCCAAGATGGAACAGGAGCTGGAGGAGAGACTGAAGATTGCTCGAGGCTTTCAGTGGGCAAGGACTGCGCAACAGCCAATCGTCCAAATACTGATACACATCGATACCCTGAAGCCGAAGATAAGCTGCGATAACCGACATCATCTTCGTAAAGACACGCGGTGCCAAGCTGAGACCAAAGGGGAGCACTAAGAACTGGAAGTGCTTCTCCCCTACGGAAAACCATAGGTATCTCCCATGTGGATTCCATATCAGAATATATATATATATATATATATATATATATATATATATATATATATATATATATATATATATATATATATATATATATATGCATCCTGAAGGTCCATCACGCTGAGCCAATCGCCCTTCTGCAAAGAGGACTTTATTTGACAAGGCGTGATCATCTTGAATGTCTCTTGGGGTAGAGAGAGAGATTGAACTGGGCAAGGTCTAGGATGATGCACAGGCCAGCCGGGTTGGGTTTGGGCACCATAAACAGCCGGTTGTAGAAGCCCTCCCCTCGCTCCCCTAAGGGAACAGGTTCCACCGCTCTGAGAACCAGTAATTTCTGAATTTCGGCTTTGAGGGAGGGCGACCCTGACTGCTGGAAGGGAGGATTGATGGGTGGGGTAGGGGGAAGGGGGAAGCGGGAGGCCGCCCAAACGACTGACAAGACCCATCTGTCCTCTGTCATGGTCTGCCACGCCTCCCAATGAGACGCAATGCGTCCTCCCACTGGAGTCTCGTGCAAGTGCAGAAAACCCTCTTTTAGCTGGTTTCTCTGTGGCGGCACCACCTGAACCTGTTGCTGCCTCCGAAGGGAATTTCCCAAAGGAGTGTCAACCCTGTGGGATTTTCCATCTAGAAAACCCCTGAAACCAGAGGAAGGCCGAGGCTGCGACGACGATCTCTGTGTCCTGAAAGGTGGTTTTACCAGGATAGACAAGGACTTGGCGGTCTGAGTGCTGTCCTTAGTTTTGGTCAACTCCACGTCTGTTGTGGAATGTAAGAGCTCCTTGCCATCAAAGGGCATGTCCAAAACCTTATCCTGCACCTCCTTAAAGAACTTGGTGGCGTGCAGCCAAGCCTGACGAGAGTTATGCATGCCAGGCATAAGGCCCCGAGCCGAGGTGTCGACATGATGCGCCGCTGCCTCCAGCAAATCCTACGCCAGGACCCTGGCATCTGACAATCCTGCTTTGAATTCTTCTAGCTTTTCAGCAGGAATAAACTCCTCAAACTCCGACAGACCTTTCTACATTTTCATATTCACCCCCGCCAACACCAGTTCTGCATTGGCTTGATGCAGCTGCAGGGCTGAATTAGCAAAAATCTTCCTCCCTAGGGAGTAAAGAAGCTTGTCCTCTTTGGCCAGAACCTGTGTAGCCGTGGTAGAAGAGGATGAATCAGGCCTGGACTGTAGGGGGACGGACACGACGCTAAAGCCACCGCTTCCGAAGAATGGAGCCTGTAGTGCTCGTCAATTTTCTTGTTGATCAACAGTCCAGAGTGTGGTTTCTCCCAGGCTTTACGGACCTCTGCCAAAACATCCTTCTGCAAGAACAAGCCGGTATGCTCCAAAGGAGACAAGGTGAACGCCGTCGAAAGCACGCCCTCCTGCAGAGTGGGTGCCTTGGGTACTGGAACATCCAACAGACACATCATGTCCACCACCTGGTCGTGAAAGGCTCTGACAGAGCAGGGCTGGTCTTCACTGTCCTGATCGCCCTGTGCATCGTCCGACAGATCCGGATCAGGCTGAGTCACATCAGGCACCACAATAGACTTGTCCACTGGGGACAACGGAGGCACGGGTGGAAGAGTCGGGGGAGGCCCAGCCGGTAAAGGTGGCGGAACTGCAGCTGGGACCGTCAACGCAGGCGGGCATATCTCCCCAAACAAGCCTCGAAAGTTCTCCTTCATGGCGTCGGAATGCATAAGTCTTTGAAACTTGCAGAAAAAGACGTCCTCCACCGATGATTTAGGCGTGACTGGAGGAGGCCTCTCACAAGCAGAGTAATTCCAGGGATGCAAGGGAGAGGGGTGCCAAGAGGGCCCTTCCACACTAGTGTCCACATAAATCAATGGCGCAGATGCTGCAGGGAGCGAGACATTGTGCGATAGGGACATCCGAGCATTCCAGTCATAAACTGGAAGAAACAGATGTTCACAAGGAAACTGATGTTCACCTGAAAAACCACTCCCCACACCTAGGGCCGATGGCATAGTTGCAAGGCAGGTATCCAAAATGGCCGCTGTGGTCTTGGCGGGAACGGCCGCCATTTTTTCAGAACCTGAGGAGAACTGTGACACGTGTGGAGGTGAGGCAGGGGTCCCCACAAGTGGGTCAGGGGTCTTCATCTTAGCCTTAACACAAGGAACCTCGGCTGAGCCGGTACTGCGTGGCCTAGGATGTTTCTGTGACATGCTATCAGCCAAACTAGCCTTCGAAGGAAGGACCTCGGCACTGCCGGTAACGGAGGGATTACGGTCCAAGACCGGCCGGGGTGCTCTAAAAAGTAAAGAACTCACCTGGCGTTTCTTCTTCTCATCGATGAAAGTTTGAAAGTGCGCTGTGGGAGTATGGTGAAACACCTCCTCCCACCGCTCTAAACGACGTTGAAGCACCCAGACTGAAAGGGAGTCGCAGTAAAAGCACGAGTCCCGCCGGTGGTCCGGACTCAAACACTCTAAACAAAGAGAATGGGGATCCGTCCTAGCGAAGCGTCGCTGACAAGAAGAACAATTTGGAAAGTCTAGCTGAAACGGCATAGAAGGACTATCACGCGACCACTAAGCCAGAGCAAGAGAGGAGGAAACTGGAAGGAAAAAATCTTCTGAAGGTGCAAGTCCGTCCAGTCCCAAACGAGCGGAGAAAAGGACTGATGGGCGATGCACTGGGCGGAGATAAGGAGGGCGGGGTTACGGCCGCGTGCGGTAACCAGCGTAAAAAGAGAGGAAGGACACATTTTTGAAAAATGTGATGCTTTTTACAAAGTGCTCCGGTCCCGTCCCACAGGATGGAGGAATGTCCATATGTATGGAGGAAAGGGGACGGGACGTAGGAGTAATGTGGTATTTTATATACCTACTAGTTTCAAAATTCGCCTTAATTATGAGTTGGGATAGAATATGATAAGTACCAAAGGAGTCCAGAGAAAGTACTGGATGGGTAATTAACCCACATTTAACCCATGTAGAAGTTTCCATGCCATACCAATACAGACAATAATTAGGCAGTATTTTAAAAGCAGGTGGCTTTTAAAATACCTCATGCGTTATTATTTCCTGAAAGGAAACACTCGCGCATTGTACACAAAAAGATTCTCTTAAAAAGGAAATCGATACTATTGAAGCACCAGGTGCAATGAAAGATAAGAATTATAAAGCAATGTTTACTATTCTACGGCAACACCAAGATGAGTTGAAAATGCACAAATCACGAAAATGTTCAAGAGATGACGAAGACTATTGTGACAATCGTGTATGCACGTACCAACCTAAATATGATGATATTTCTAGATCACGCAGTAGTAGTGTGGTCTCCTCACCGACTAGCTCAGATGTAGAGAGTGATCCTGAGCAGTTGGTAACGAGAGTCTAATACTGAAACTGCATCATCGGGTACCACTGACAAATCGGTGCCCGCACCTTTTTTAGACCAAATTATGCGTTACAAGAAAGGAAATTGACGGGCTGCCACGAAACAAGTCAGGTTTCAGATACCCATAGCCTCAAATATTTCAACGCAAGGAACAAACCAGGGGGCACCAGGGGGGGGGTACAAACCTACCGGCGGCAGCGCCTCACCATCATCACATAGGGTAACGAGATTGTCACTACAACAACAAAACAAATAGAAGCAGATAATCTAGTTTTCAACCTTTCGATATACCAACTCTCTCCAGCAGAATTGTCAACTCTTAACAAGGGGCTATCATTCGCACCATCTGGGTTTAATAATTTTGTGGATTTACAAATTGATTTTTTTAATTTGTACGTAAACTTAAGTTAAAAAAATCTTTAACACTCAAGTCAAACAGTATACAATCACACCTAAGCCACCACCTCTGTCAGATATTTATCAACAAACTATGCTTACAACACATGTACTTCTCTCATTAGAAGATACCACTATGACAGGGGATTTGAATGTCCATGATGCACTCAGAGAACTCAACATTCAGCAACACAATCTGAACATTAAAGAATTAACAAAAAAAAATCTCATTTCATTCCAGTTTTTCTCAATGACAATGTGATTGATAAGTTTCATAAAGCAGTCATCAAGGACTTGCACAGTTTGGCAGACAAGGCCAAATTGCAGAAATGTCAGAACTTACAAACTGTTGAGGTATTGGTAGTGCAAAAATTAGCTTGCAACCCACAACTGGTTATCAAGGAAGCTGACAAAGGCGGTAACATGGTAATCATGGATAAAATAGACTTTGGGCCTCATTACAAGTTTGCCGGTCTATGAACTACGGTACCAGTAAGCTTGCTGGTATCATAGTTCCCGGGCCGAAAAACGATGAGTTCTGCTCGCGAGTGCTATTACGGCAGACAGGTCTGTCCTGGAGGCCGTACCGGCACCCG
This sequence comes from Ambystoma mexicanum, assembly GCF_040938575.1. Lineage (NCBI taxonomy): Eukaryota > Metazoa > Chordata > Amphibia > Caudata > Ambystomatidae > Ambystoma > Ambystoma mexicanum. The sequence goes on along the minus strand of NC_090934.1, from coordinate 337,291,508 downwards.
CAAGCAGAGCATGTCGGATGCACCGGCACCATTCTGAATGGAGTGGGTGCATCCGGCCTCCCCATTCCCATTGAAACACTATGGGGCTCAAATGGGAATGGGGAGTAAATGTTTCCGGCCCCTGGCAATGGGGAAATACAGAGTCTGCCAGGGTTGTAATGGCCCTGTATTTCCCCATTGCCTGTGGCTGTAAAAATGTGCAAGTTTGGCGGCAGCCTGACGGTTTTACCGGCAAGGCCACTGCCAAATTTGTAATGAGGCCATATGTGAGAGTGGGTTGTAATCACCTTAACACACCAAGATGTTACCAGATGCTTGCTGCCGTGCAAACCATTACCAGGCTTAAAGGTTGACAAACGTGGAAAAATTATTTTTGGTAGTAGAGGGGCCCATAATGCCCACTATCTACCCAAGATTCACATGGTATTTGTGGATGTACTGGAAGGCAGACCGATTGTGAGTGGTAAAGGAGGAATCTTAGAACCACTTGCTATGTACATTAATGAATGTTTTTGGCGATATCTTGTGGTTGTACTCTCGCAACCTGATTTCTCTTCCAAAAGAATTAGGTTTGAATTTTCAGTCTTGTGTTTGTCGCATAGGTGTATGCCTCTATGGAAACTTTGAGTTCCCCTACTCCGTTTGTGCAGAAACTGAATGTTTGGGTGTGCTTACACCATCTACCTGGAACAAAGTAATAATGACTAGCCCGGATTTGAGAAAGGCAAAGTTTTGATGCCAAAACACGTGTCATCCTCAAGGGGGCGAAATCAGAAATAAATATTTTCATGTAAAAATTGAATTGGAATCTTTAATCATTGAAAAAGCAAAATGAAATAATTGGCACAGAGAAAGGTGTAAGCACACTCAAACATTCACTTTCTACATTAATGAATGTTTGCAACCGGTGGCTATACAAACACCCACATACGTCAGAGACACGATGCACATTCTAAAAATCTTTCAGGAGCTGCCCATGATCTTAGGTCTATTACTTGTTACATTAGACATGAAGGTACTTTATACCTCGATAGAACACCACAGAGGCATTGAGAGTGTGACTACATCTTTAGGGACAAATCAGCGTCATTCTATGTGCATATCCGAATGCTTAAACAACTCCTAGCATTCACTTTGAAGAATAATGTGTTTTTGTTTAATGATGTTTATTACAAACAACTCATTGACATTGCAAAGGGAGATAGCTTTGCGCCCGCTCTGGCCAATGTATTTATGCATCACTTTGAACAGCAGTATGCATTTGACAATTCTATGTTTCGTCCACACGTCTACCTATGGAGATGATACATAGATGACGTGATCATGGTTTGGTCGGACACCCCAGAATCTCTTAATTAATTCATTACATTTTTGAATGCTAATGACTGGGGACTTCAATTTACATCGAAAATGAGTGAAGATTATGTGGAATTTCTCGATTTACAGATCTACTTAACACCTAATGGGTTTGAGACTAGAACCTTGAGAAAAAGCACTTCGGTTAAGGCTGCACTCCATGCTAGCAGCTGTCACAAGAGATCAGTTATATCCAACATACCGAAAGGATAATATATCTGAGCAAGCAGGAATTGCAGTCTAAATCAAGATTTTGTTGCTGAATGTGACCTTCTTAGTCAAAGATTCGCATCTAGAGGCTATCCCAACCACACACTAGATAAGGCGATCCCACAAGTCTGCAAAATGGATAGAGTTGATCTGTTGACTCCCAAAACAAGAACTACCAAGAGTCAACCTAATAAACTGAGATGTATCACCCGATATAACGCAGATAGTCATACATTTCAGGCTGTGCTCAAGAGGCATTGGCACTTGCTCCATTTGGACAGGGATTTGGCTCAATACACTGATACTACACCTCACATACCTTTCAGCAAAGCTAGGATACTTAGAAAAATCTTCTGTCCCTCCTTTATGTGCAAAGATAATAAGATTGAGAATTGGCTCAACCGGTTACAAAACCAAGGATTCCACAAATGTGGGCATTGTTTGATGTGTCCTCAGGCTTTGGAAACTTTGACTGTTAATTTGGGCAGCATGGGCAAGTATGATGTAGAATCATTTATGAATTGCAATTCCAAATATGTGCTGTACTGTATAATTTGTGTGTGTGGTACATGCTATATTGGCAGCACCATTAGACTATTGAAAACCAGGATTAGAGAATATCTGTACAATATTGGTAACCAACAGGCGAAATATCCCTTGCCCATAGATGCAGCAAATGGATGATAAAATAGACATCCGCTTAGTTGGTATGGCTCAGGTCACGTTGTCCCAAAGAGGGGCAACCGTCAATTACTCCTGAGACAATTAAAGGCTAGGCTAATGTGTCAGCATGGAACAGTCTACACAGAGTTAAACACCCACCATGAACTATCTGTGTTCCTATAGTAACAATATTTCGGGGCGGATTCCATGTCAGTAATGCATGCTACTATTTGTGTAGGTCTATTAACCACCTGTATATGTATATTGTTAGGCTAACAATGCTGAATATGATTTTGATGCAATGCATTTAACACTTTCCTGATATAACATGTGCAAAGTAATCCTGTTCTACTTTAGGTGTGCATGGGCGCATAATGCCATTGGCCTCTCTAGAGCACATGCACTATGGGCATTATGAGTATAGTCCAACTGTTATTATCACCCTAGTGAGGAATTGAAATAGAGGCGATCGGGTAATTTTGGCATTCTTTGTTCACTGTATTACTAGACAAGAACAGTCAGTTATAGATATTAGCAAAACATGCAGTGGTTGTTAGAAACCATGCCATATAAGCGCACACCGTACTTGAACATCCAATAGGTTTCAATTAGGCCTTGGACTTACCAAGATCGCAGCCTATTTAGGCACATAAACTGTCCCTGAGAGCCATGCTAGACACTCTAGCTGAAGTTTTATATCACCGTGGCAAAAGGGACAGCGTCTCTGCTAAACACTTACGCCACGGCCAAAAGGCAGTCCAGGGAGGAGCGCATAACGTTATTGCGAAATTATTCTCTTTTGATTGCCTAACACGTAATAGTCTAACGATGAAAAGATGCTAGCAACAAGATGCCCTTCAGGCCAACATTCTAATTGCGAACGTTTTTCCATTTCTCCCTGCAAGCAACAATCGTGACGGAATTGAACGTGGGTTGAATGTTCCTTTGTTTCAAATACAACACATAAACCGGACAAGATAGTCATCGCAATAGCAAAGCATTTTAGGTAGGATTTTTCTGCTCATATTTCAAAATGGTTAATTTCGTTTTTTGACTATTATTCAGTAATTGCAAGCACTCGGTTGACTTTTTAGCATTTACCTAGTCTGAAAGAATTATGCATACAAAAACTTCTTGCAGATTAAGCCTTGGGCTAATTACCCCCTCTTTCTTCGCGAGCGTTCTAGGTGAGTTGTTTTAATTTATAAGGACACGCATAGTTATTCTCACAGATTAAGCAGAGCAACCTTTGGCTCTGTTTTTTTTTTGCTTTTCTTCATAGGCTGGAATCCTTTTCAACGGGAACATAAGGTACTTTTACCATGACCATATATATGGCTTTAGACATTGTATGTTCGCTATGATTTAATAATTCTGTATTAGTTAAATCACTTACATGCCATTATTTTGTCTCGTGTTTTCTCCTTTTTTTCTCCAGGCCTGTGGATCTGGGGCATAAACAATGCCATCTTGTATCCTTTGATATTTTATTTTGGTTGCTTAATGTGTTGCACCTGATGCTATTGAGAATGCGGTGGCAACCACCTGTATGCCTTTTGGTTTTTGTTTATCCTTACGTTATTTATGCCTGAATATGTTCATAATATATCATACTACTGTTACAGTGTTTGTTTGAACATATTGTATATATCATGTCCAGCCTTGAAAAAGAGCAGCGCTCGAAACACGTGTCGGCTGGTTCAGAAGTTGCTTTGCCTTGTCAAAATCCTAATTAAATGCAATATTGGGTGCAATTTGGCACAGTGTGGTTGTAACTCTGTAATCTAAGTGTTATTATTTCCACCTACTCACAATGCGGCCCAAAGGTTGTATGACGATTCAACTATAGAGGCCATAAAAATGGGCAAAGCAGAATAAATGCCAAGGATTAACGTGTGACAGGTCTGCTGATGGGTTCTTAATTAGCAAAATATGTGATCTGACCAAATGAAATGTGCAAGTAGGAAAACATATTTAACAAAATGCAGTCATTGGAAGAGAACGACTGGAAAATAGAGGGAGGGAGGTTTTGTTGCTACACTACAACCTGAAATCAAAGATTATTTACATCACATGAACACTACCAAAGATAATTGAATATTTTGGTTAAGATGGGATATTACCTGCTTAATGCAAATATGTTTCTGAAATATAATGATCACATAGAAACAAAAATGCGCTCCATAAACCAATTTAGTCAATGACAGCACCTCCTATTCCATAGGGCCGTCAAACTCTTTTGTACAACATTTGTAAGAGATAATGGATATGAGTTTGTGTCACCCTCAAAAGGGGCTAGACGAGAAACGCTGCCCATAGAAGACCTCACTCAGAAAACAAGGGCACAGAAGGAGGAAGGGGCAGTTTGCAGTGGTGAGGAGCAGCATGGAGGGCAGAGCATGTGAGCAGGTAAGCAGGTAAGGCAGGCAGAGGTTAGGGGAGGAGTGGGATAGGAAGGTTTATGGGCAGGGATATACAGTGATTTGTTTTAGAAAACCTTTACATGGAGGCATTTTTTAACGAAACTATATCACTGAAAAAATACTGCATTTTATATATGGGGGTGAGGTAAATGGTTAAAACGGGTTGGGAGGGGTTTGCGGTGGCATTAAAAACATAGGGAAATAGACAGTTTGGGGGGACCCCCCAAAATAAAATAAAAGCGGTTATTATTTCGGTATTATAGTTTCAATTTTGAAAAAATCAGATAGAACCACAGGCCGGGCACCAGAAGGCAGGTGTATGGGTAGAAAGGGGGGTTCAGCAGGTGAGGGTGTTTGAGGGGGGTTGGAGGCAAAGTAGGGTGTAGGAACAATGTAGGCTCGGCATTACAACATCTAGACTCTACATTTCATCATTTACATTTTAGCGACGGTTTGAACTTCAACTAGGGCCAAGGGTGTGAGACTCATTGCTGGACTCAAGAGTATGAGTCTCAGGCTTAATTTAAATAGATGCCAATGCACAGAGCCATAATAGAAAATTATCACTTTGCTCCATGATGCTATTTTAATGGGCTGGGATACACTAAAAATAACACTAACATGAAAATAATATACTAATTAACCCAACCCCATTTAACATTTAACAGATCCCCGTAATAGCATTTACTGCAAATTAGTCCATGAAATAAGCTGGATGCAGATTGAGCAAAATGCACAATGCTCTGAAAATGGAAAAGAAAAATGATTTAAACCTGCAGGCTGGATCTGTGTTGTAAAATGAGGAATGTGAAGATCCATTATACTAAAATTATGGCATTGTATTGGAGGAAGCGCAAGACAAATGTATAATTTTTCTCTTCAGCAATGCAGTTACCACAATGAGAAAGGCACAGAGGAAATCGTGTAATGTTTTAGTGGGATGTTCTGGTCAAAGGGAGGTGCTCTTGACTGACAAGGGATTTGATGAAAAGCGTTTGAGGCAGAGTTAGAGAGGCATTCATTTTCTTGCACTCAATGACGGAGGAACAGAAAGCTGGTGCTGGGCTGGCTTTCTGCTGGGCTGAAATTGAGGCTGAGGCGGTCTCTCTCCTGGGTTGGCAATCTTTAGAAGAGCTGCGAAGGCTCAGGCGTCCGTAGCTGTGAATGACCCTGGATCACTGCCAAGCTGAGTCAGAGAGTATCGCCAGCTAAACCTAGGTACATCTGCTAATTGAGGTGCTGGTAAAGTGAATGATACTATGTAGCACAGATTAGTTTAATTTAGTTTATTTTATTTTCTTATATAGCGCACATCACCCAGGCGTAACTGGGCGCTTAGACTTAGACATAGAAATAATGTTACAAAACATCGGGTACAAATCCCGCCAGACGGGGAAGGGATACAGTTCACCTTTTTACAGAAATAGATACTGGAGGTGTGTCACAGATCACCTTCAAGTCAGAGTCAAAAAGCAGGAGATCAGAGCAAAGGCAAAATATTATTGGTTACAATTATACATTATTATTAGTTACAGTTATACATATATTTAAATAGAGTTGAAGCGAAAGCAAATTTATTAACGACCCATCAGAGGGACCTCACTCTCAGAGAGCATGTGGTTATCGGGACAGACATGAAAGACTTAGTAGTTGTTTGGACTGAGGAGCCAGACTTTGGTTTTGGCTCCAAAAGACCAGAAAGCGGGGATTGCTCTGATGTCAGGGGGGAGGGCGTTCCAACATTTGGCTGCTAGCTCTGGGAAACTGGCCCCTCCTGCTGTTTTAAGGTTGAATTTGGGGATAGTAAGTTGGTTGACGTAGTTGGATCTGATGGGTCTGTTGGTCTGGTGTCTTGTGAATTTGGATGTCAGGTACGCAGGAGCTGTATTGGCTAGGCACTTATGAGTGATGACCAGAGTGCGAAGAGTGATTCTATCCCGGATGGGTAGCTAATGAGCTTCTCTTCTGAGGGCAGAAATGTGACTCGATCTCGGGATATTGAGGGCTGATCTAAGGGCATTATTTTGCAACACTGGGAGTTTGATTAGGTTCCATACAGAGGTCCCAATGAATAGAGTGTTGCAATAGTTAAGCTTGGAGAGTATGAGTGCTCTTGCTAGTGTGGTACAGCTGGTGGTAAATAAGAATGGCTTGCAAGCGTTGATCCGTTTGTTAGTATAGGCTGTGGTGGAGGCTAAGGAGTTAACCTTTCTATTTAATGTCAACGAGGAGTCAAGGTAAATACCCAGCGTTTTGACTTCCCTCGAGACTTTAATGATATTCCCATCAATGTTAAATGACTAGCGTGAGTCTAATTTGTTTAAACGAGTTTGAGAACCAATGATAAGTAGCTCTGTTTTATCATTGTTTAAGCAAATGCTGTGATTGACCATCCATGCTTGGATCTCTAGGTAGATGTCGTTAATCAGTTTGGTGTCTTGAGAGTGACAACCAGTGAGTGTGATGAGGATCTGGGTGTCGTCTGCATAGTTGGTATGCGTGACGCCCAGATTATCAAGGCAGTCAAATAGGAGTTTGGTGAAAATATTGTAAAGTGTGGGCGACACACAAGAACCCTTGGGGACACCACAGGTAATGGGGACTGGTAGTGCTGAAGCTGTGGGTGAAAAGACCCTGGTGGTTCGGTTGGAGAGAAAGGATTTGATCCAACTGGCCGTGTTCAGTGAGAAGGTGGCAGCTGAAGTTAGGTGTTGAGTGAGGATTTCGTGGTCTTCCAAGTCAAATGCAGCTGATAGATCCAAAAGCAGGAGAATGGCAATCTTTCCTCTGTCTTTAAGCTCATCCATCTGAATCTTGAGATCTAGCAGTGCCGTCTCTGTACCATGTCTGGGTCTAAATCCAGATTGACGAAGGCCTAGTAGGTTGTTGTCTTCAAGGTGTTTTTGTATTTGTAAATAGGCTGCGCGGTCCAGGATCTTAAGAAGTAACGGGACCGTTGTGATGGTCCTATAGTTTGTCGGCACATTGGGGTCTAAATTGGGATTTTTTAACAGGGGCAAGACCCAGGCTTCCTTGAGATTGTTGGGTACTGCGCAGTTTTTAAATGAAGCATTTATCAGAGTGGTGATAAATGGGGCTAATACTCTTGCATTGTCCTTGATGACTGTAGCGGGGCATATGTCGCCCTGACAGTTAGATGGTTTAATTCCTGAGATAATATTTTCCACTTCTTTAATGGAGGCTTGCGAGAATTGGAAGGGGGGACAAGGTGGACTATTGTGCTTAGAGTCTTTGAAGGAATGTGAGATAGGGGGTAGGTTATTTTTTTTGGTGTTGATTTTGGATTGTAGGAGAGCTTTTTTGTCTGAGAGGGCCTTTTGGATGTTTGCAACACCAGGTCTCATTTTTAGAACAGTCGTCAATGATAGAGGCATGGGATTCTAGTTCTCTCAGGATGGTGAAAAGTTCCTTTGTACTAGATTTAGCTTTCTGGATTCTTTCATTATAGATTTCCTTTTTTGTCCTAGTGGTTTTTTTAATTTTTTTATTAGATGGTTAGATGATTCAGATGTGGGGCTGGAGAGTTATACAACAAAAGGCTATCCTACCACAGGATCAGTTCATGACAATACATTATTCATACTATGTCCATTCTATTTTCTAGAAGCGAGTCAAAGAGTAGCTTTAAAAGATTTGCTAAATATAATGCCATTACTAAATGTAAATGGTCTAAAAAATAGACAAGTCAACAGCAAATTGAATACATCTGTGTTATAAATAAACATTTGCTTGTTACTAATCATGCAGATTGAGTTCACCCACTAGCAACAGTGCTTGGGGGGTTTTAGCAAATCTTTTAAAGCTACTCTTTGACTCGCTTCTAGAAAATAGAATGGACATACTATGAATAATGTGTTGTCATGAACAGATCCTGTGGTAGGATATCAGTTCATTTTTAGGCACTGCATTCAAGATTTCAATTTAAATGTGCTTTTAAAACTGTGTTTATATTTCTCAAAGTCTTGCTGTTATTCAAAGTATATTGATCCTGCCAACCTTTGTTACGTAGCCATGGTTGATTTGGCAGAGCTTGGCACATTATCACAGATAGAGCGTTGAAAGCCATTGCAAGAAAAATTCTGCTTACATTGAGAATTATAACCTGGGTGTACGTGTCCCTCTGTGTAACTTGCATAATTCTAGTTTATCATAAAGAACAAGTTTGAAAAGGTAATTTATACTCATTGTATTTCTTCTGCATTCCGTCTCTTTGATTTAACATGCATAGAGAGATAAACTTGCGGTAAGAAATATCTCAAAGCAAGGTTAGCTGCATTAAATTGTTTTACTTAGAGAGGCTAAATGAATGTTTTGTATTTCATTTGCATGCTTTACATTTGGAGAAACACAGCCAAAAGGGCATATGCGTGATGTTGTAAATTACGCATCACAGGAGAGCATTAGCGTATTAAGTCCAAAATTTGTTTGTTGTTAGTGATCCTGGTAAAAAGATTATTAGGCAGTATTCTGAAATTATTGTCCCCACTATAAAAATGCCAAGAAAATACCATCATAGCAAGATACCGCAAATACTACGAAATACTAGATATAACCCCAAAATATATCCTACAGATTTGTTGTGTTGATCAGGAAACTTTAAAATAATTACTGAGCAGGGCCTTGCATCTTAAAGCATAACCATATTGTGCACTCATTAATTGAATTAGTGCTGTGAGATAGTGCAGTACTGTGTGCTCACTTGACACTCATAGTGTCATTGGCAATAGTGCCGCCATGTCCCAGATTCAGGCTGAGTTTTTTGAATTGTCAGATTACCTCGAGGCAAAAAGAACAGAATTACCACAGAAATAGGAAAGGAGGCATTTGAAAATATTCTTAATAAAGAAAGCGTTGTGCAGGTGTTCCTTCCTCAGGCTATTCGAGTGACAGAACTCATGGAGGAGAAAAATTGCATCATCAGACTGGGCACAAAACTGGTTCCTGCTGCACAGATCCATAAAGATGCAAGGGAAAGACGGTGAAGTCATTAGCAAGTTACAACATATTTTGGACAATGAATGGGATCAGGTGCAGCAATTAAAAGCGGAATTAAAGCAGAGGGAGCTAGACACGGAATTGCAAGTCAAATGCAGCGTTCTTGCTACTCAATTGGCTCAGAGAGAGAAACTATTTAATGAGAGTGAGCAAGAATTAACCCACTTAAAAGCAATATTAGCTGACATAGGACAAGATAAAGATGTTGCTATTTTGGAAATACAAGCCCTTAGAGAAGATAGCAGGGAAGAAGATAAAGAACCCCAATGCAATGGAACAGGAGATATCTAAATTACTGGAAGAAAATGACAAAAACGAGAAAGCGCTTAATTCACTCTCAGACACAAATCATTGAATTGCAAGCAATAACCAATAAGGTCAGGGATGAGAATTCTGATCTCTGTCATGAGGCAGAACAGCTTCATGGGCAGTGCAAGAATCTGTAACAGCAAATATTGAATCTCAGATCTCAGGAAAAGCGACAGGGTACTACATTCACTGGATCAATCACAGCTCTGGCCAAGGAAACAATGTACCAACAGCTGACCCTTTGGCCAGACCTGGCTATAACCCAATGGTGGGGTCTGAAGGCCTTGCAAATATTTGTATGCATTGTTGCCCACAAGAGAACAGGAATGAGCGACAAAATGACACACACCAGAATGCACCATGTAGTCCTATAAAAATCATGAAATCCTTCAAGACTTTAAATAAACCATTCAAAAGGGGAGGTCATTGTTGCATAGAAGACAATTTAGATACTGTTCATGATACATTCAAAGCTCTCCAGATACCGGGGGAACAATATAGACAGTACGTTTACCTAACCCTAGTTGCAGCATCTGCAAGTATCATTTGTGATCTCAATGAACAGGAGGTTAGACATCAATTCTCACCTAACCAATCCATAAAGGACCCCAAAAAAAGCAGCTTGGAATACGATGGTAAAAGGCCAGATATGTCACCTCGCCAATACTTTCAAAAGTTTAAAAGAGCATTTTCACGTTTTGATGTGGCCTTTAACCCTAACTCTGAAGAATTTAAGATGGCATACTTTTATGGACTACAAAAGAAATTGTCTCTCAGTTAATTTGTGAATTTGATAGGGTAAAACCCCTAGAATGGATAATAGAACAGGGGACCAAACTGTATGAAGTGATATTTGGTCAGAGAGAGGAGGGGCCTAAGAATAAAGAGACAAAACCAAAGTCTAAGAAATCCACACCAGCGATTTTGGAGGTAAAATCTGTAAAGATGCCATTAGAATCAGCACAAACTCAGGCAAGGAATAACATAGCATCTAGCCAAAGGGGTGTGCCTCCGCAGAGGACATCACCCCAAACTCCTATGTTCCAATCCATTGATCCGGGCAATAGGAGTTCTTACATTAGTCCTAGATATCTTGGTAGTTTGCCCAGAGTGGGATTTTGTCACGATATGCCAGGCCTAAATAACAATCAAAATCAAATATGCAATGGCCCATACCAGACACTAGGGGCCCATAGTAGATTTGACCCTAATACAATGGTACATGGTCACCAAGAAAGACCAAGATATGTGGATAGAGTAATTGAAAATGGATACCAGCATAGGAAACAATTCCCACCAAATCAAAGACAAAATACGAATTATGTCCCTCGCCAATATAATCAATCACCACCTCTAGTCGACCATGGTCAAAGGATGGTCACTCTGCGTTCTCTACCTCCTGTGTCACATGAATTCAGAGGTAACACAAATAGAAATCAATCTCCTGAGAAATATCAGAACAGGCCTACTCAGGATGAGTTTAATCATTACCGGCCCAGGCCACAAAGAGAGGAATTCAGAGACATGGACAGGTTTCAATGCTTATAGGCCCAAGTCAAAATGTTGTCTGAACAGATAGAAAAATGATGTGCAGTCCAAAAGTAACAGCCAAGTGAAGGTGCAGAAGGCCATAGGAGTGATCTTGTGCGTAGAGACAAGAAGTGACTAGCTAATAACCTCGGCACTGATGAAAACGCAGATGCCCATGAATTGCACTTGAATAACAGTACTGAATTTCTTGCTGATTTAAAAATGAGAAAACAAACAAATGAAAATGAGACAGGGAATTTCAACACACACAGAAAGGAAGTGTGGTTCAATTTACAGTTGAACCAGACTATTCAGGAGTGTGAAAATAAACAAGAAAAACCCAAAGAACAGAGATGTAGATTTAAAAAGAGCATCCAATGTGAAAATAAAACACAAAACAATGAGTTAGGATCAATAGATGGATTATCCTTACTTGATAGTCAAAATACTGTTGATACTAACACAGAGGAAACAATTGGCCAAAAGGTGGGTGCAGGTCAGTCACCTGAGGAGTATTTAGAACCATGGATATTCCAAGGGACAGAAGTGACAGGCTTCATGCAAAATGCAGATAAGTGTCATACGCCAGAAGTTGTCATGCTGTCAAGTGACACTTATGAAAATACCCAGCCAATAGGTTGTAGTGTAGAAGTAAGTAGAGAGGACCCAGACAAGGGCAAAGGTACAATGAGAAAATGGGGTGTAAATACTAGTGGTCCCACGTCAAAGGGGCAGTCAGTGGCTACACTCCAAATGGGTCCTGAGCCCAGAAGAATAGACAAAGAAATTCAAAATGAAGTGGGCAAAAAGGAGGGAAAATGTCATTTCAAATGCCCATTTGCCTAGTAAAGAGAAGAAAAGAGCAGAGAAAAGTAAGTCCTGAAATTAGCAAACATTCATATTTTTTATGTATACTAGAAGAGGTTGAAGATAGGTACTATGCTAGTATCACTACTGAAGACAAATGTAATGCATTTGCAATGATTGACACATGTGCCCAAGCAACCATAATGTCAAACGAACTGGTGAAAAGTATCAATGAAGGGAGATCCCCACAGAATCATGTAAAGGTGAGACAAAATGAAGTTCCTGTGCACAATTTCAATGGGGAAGAAATACCTATCGAAGGTGTCACTGAGGTTGGCATAAAGATAGGAAAGCATCGGATGAGACAGGAAGTGTTGACCACATCTATTAATGAAATACCCTTTCTCATAGGGACGGATTGCCTGAGGATGTTGTTACTCCTCATTGATGGGGTAAATGGAGTGTTGTGGTCCTTAGATAAAAAGCCATTGAGACCCAAGAAAATAATGACCCAAAGCAACAGTGTAAAAGAATGCCTCAGCATTGCTAAATCAGAAAGTGTAGTGGAAGTATATCTTCAGAATGGGTGTGTGCCTAGCGTCACTGTCATTCTCATGTGTCCAGATGAAATGCGTGTAGAAAAAGAGAAGCAGTCTTTGGAAATGTATTTAGATGCCAAGAAAAACTGGCAAACAGAAATAGATGATAACACATTATGTTTTTGTATCTAAATGAAGAAAAATGCAAACCAAATATTATTCCAGAGTTAAATCAAGAAAATCACATTTCTACAATCTCAGAAATACACATTGGGGAAGGGCAGCAATGGATCCATATCCATATCAATGGGCATCCTGAAATGATTGAAGCCACCTTGGGGTTTGAACATGAAAGGAGTTTCATTAATGAAAAGATACTCCGGCAAACACTTGACAGGGAGACGATCCCAAAGGTCAGAATAAAGAATCAATATATTTTTGGCCTAGATGACCCTGAGTTAGGACAAAGAATTGTAGGAAGATGGATGTTACAGATTACAATTGGCCCTAAGAGTATTCATCACAAGGTGTGGATCGCGAGCGGGACACAAAACACATTCTATCTGGGAAATGACATCATACACAGGATGTATATGGTATTAGACTTTCTAAATATAAAGATTTGGTCCAGGTTGGGTGGAGCAGCACCTGAATTTGAAGACAAAAAACAAGCTTACCATTGTGCCCAAATGATGCCATATCCAATGATGCTTCAGGTGTAAAAGGACGTTACCATTCCTGCATTCACCAGACAATTTACAGTAGCGTTAAAATACAGGAAGGGGCAACAGATAAAAAGCTCTGATGCATTTGTATACCTAAATGAATCCATAAGGCAGCAAGGGTTAGAATGTGAATATACACCTCTGATACAGATTGGGGATGGACCCATTAAAATCCTGCTGGACAGTAAAGGTTGTCAAGACATTCATTTAGAAGAGAATTCAGCATTAGGAATGGCAATACAGAAATCTTACTACAGAGCCGATTTCAGTAACCCAGTGATCGGGAACATTCCTGAAAGCTATGTGACTGCACAGGGTGAGTTACCAGAATTATTGGAGTCTAAGTCTAAAGGAATCTTTAAAGTTCAGTCTGTGTACCCTTAATAGTGTGCTGTCATCAAGATGATTATATCCTATTTGAATTAATTGAGAAAAACAGCATATTGAAATGGAGCTCAATATTCCAATATATTTGAGCATAGCGACCCTCCAAAGAAACACTACAACACGATTAGAGGAAAGTAGAGAGGTTCAACTTTAAAGGATTTCCTAGAGTTTTCTAAAATGGTAGAGAAGCAGATTCAAGCTGCAGATGCTTGCACAAGTGAAGAAGAAAAAGACCAATTGAGAAAAATATTTATGGAGTTCAAACAGGTTTTTGCCAAAGATGCCTATGACTGCAGGCTGACCGATTTCCATGTTGCCACACTACCAGAAGAACATGGTAGGGAGCCAGTATTTGTGCAACAATATAGGTTACGCAGTGGTGTCGTTTTGGAATAACATCATGGCGAACGCCCAAATCGGCTGAGAAACAAAGAATAAGTGAAATAACTTGAAAGTTCAGTCACTAAGGGGGGTAACTGTAAAACACGATTTCTAACAAGTTCTATGAATCAAGCACAGCAATACTCAAGACAATTGCATTAGATGAAAAGTTTGACATACAAACCAAAGCATTTTAAAATAAAAAATAAAAATAATTGGTGTTGCCCGGACATGTTTGGAATAACTAGCTGCAATAATAAAACAAAGGGCCTCATCACGAGTTGGGCGGTAACGCCGGCGGTATTACCGCCGACGGTATTAGCCCTTCCGCCAAAACCCCGGCACTATTAGCGCCGGATCACGGGTTTGGCGGTAATGGAATTCTCCACACTGAGCCCATTCGGGAATGCCCCATTCCCCCTTGGGCTCAATGGGGAATTTTCACGCTCTTACCAACGGCGGATTTCCTGCCGGCTGTAATAGCGCACATTTTCGGCAGATTTCCCCCCAGCTCAGAGCTGGGGAGCAATCCGCCAAAGCCCTGATTTGGCGGACCCTTAAATCCGGCAGTAATAGCGTGACCACCGGATTTAAGGGTTACCGCCAAACTCGTGATGAGACCCTTAGAATCTAGAGGAATCATTAGGCCTATTCATAGTACATCAAATACTCCTAAATTAGGTGTGCTAAAACCCAATGGCCAATGGCGCTTGTGTGCAAATCTACAATAATTAAACAAAAAGGTACCTGTTTCAAGGTGGCCCTTTTCATTTATTGATCAGGGTCTTGCACAAGTTCACGGTTTAAAAGTGTTCACCACATTAGAATTTACAGCTGGATGCTGGTGTGTGCCACTAGCTGAAGATATTCAACATTTGTTTGCATTTTGATTTGACAAATCACAATATGTGTGGTCGCGGACCACTATTGGGTATGTCAATAGTGGAAGTGAGTTTGGGATATTCCTGAGCAAGGCACTTCCGGATGTAGCTGAAAGAGGGGCAATAGTCTATGTGGATGATATGCTAATCAAAAATGAAGATCTGAAAAGGCACTTCAATGAGATTAGGCATGTACTCCGTCAGCTACAGAAGGCTGGGGGGCACACGTATCTTTACAGAAGTGGTGCAGAAAAAGGGTAAACTTCCTAGGTCATGAAGTGACAGAGCCTGGGTTAAATCCAGACAAAAAAAGTAGAGACGATTCATAAACTAAAGGATCCCACTAACTTGATTCAAGAGTTTCAAGAGTTTGCTAGGAATGACAAGTTACAGCAGGAAATGTATTGAAAAGTATGCAGAGATTACAGAACCTTTAACGAGATTACTGGAGCAGGGCATACCCTGGAAATGAGAAAAGGAACAAACTGAGGCAGTGGCCATGCTAAAAGAGTGTCTAATGAAAGCACCATGTTTGGCATATCCAATGAAAAACTAGGATTTCTTTGTAGAAATTGAATTTACAGACCAATGCATGTCAGCAGTGTTATATCAAAAACATGATGCGAATAACTTTTTTTTTTTTTTTTTTTTATTTTAATTTACAGTTTTGTTTTACAAACTTTTATTACAAAATCCTCAAAAAGAAAAATCACGTCTCCTTGTTGAGTTCATCTTTGTCATCAAAGGTCCCACAGCATCCCATCAAAAAGAGATGACAAAGGAATTTACATGGTTGAACACGCAAGAAGAGTGGAGAACAAGAAGATTTACAAGAGAAGCGTGACAGAGCAGCCTCTATTCTATTCACTAATCGGCTTCTCTGTTGTAGATATAACACTGTCCAACAGGTTTATAGTTGCACAAATTAAATGGACTGAGTTCCCACTTAGGATTCGCATCCATAGGTCTTCTGGATTTCCGGTCAATGGTGCAAATTGGCCCATAAGTAGGGATCTACTTTCTTTTAGAAATTGACATTCTGTTAATAAGTGTTTTACTGTTTCAGTGTTAAGCCCACAGAGCCTACATGCATCGTCTTTGATGTTTTCCATATGTCTTACAAGCAACATATTTCGTGTCTTGTAGATATTAGTTCGTAGACGGAAAAAGCGGTCTCTATGGAGTTGAGACGGAAATTGACAAAGATATTTTGGTGGGTTATCTAATTTGTTAATTGTCGGTCCCAAGTTCATTGCAGTTGCGAGCTCGTAGTATTTATCTAAATTTTGTATCCATAGCCACTGCCTCAGTTTTTTCTTTGCAGTTTGTGGCCACTTCAATAGCATCTCCATTGTGATGTTTGCACATTGCATATAGATTTTTGTTCTTTGCGACCATTCTTTCAATAAATTCGCTTGATTTGTTTCCCCATGCGGAGCAAAGATTTTATATGCAGGTTCTACATTGTTGATTTCCATCTTTCTTAGCATCGCCATCGATTTCCAAATAACTGTGCCGTACAAAGGCTCCATAGCAAGTTCATGCCGAATTATTGTCATTGATAGGTATTTTGGTAGATGTAACACACGTCGCCAAAAAATACCTTCAAGTTTTGTCCAGATTTTTTGGTCAATGTTCCAGCCTGCCTCTGCACCAAATGTGATAGCTGGAATGACTTTTTGGAGATAGAAGGTGCGGACTGGGACAAGCGTAAATTTTCCATATAGCATGTGGATTCTTGCTCCTTGTAATGCCAAGGTTCGCATTCGCTTGTCAAGTTCATCAACCCAGCTTTGTTCCCTGATTGAGGTGCTTATTTGGATTCCCAAGTAGCGGATCACATTGAGTTCGTCTATTGGAACCTTATTAATATGCCACTTGAAGTTCTTGTTTCTTGCTCCCTTTGTGTGACTAAATTTCATGATCTTCGTTTTTCCCACGTTGATCTTGAGGTCATTTGCTTCCATGTATCCTTCCAGGGCACTTAGTAGACGCTGTAGGCCGATTTGTGTACTATCGGCTAGCACCAAGTCATCCGCGTAGATCAAGCAACGTATTTGATGACCATTTATTTTAGGCGGAAATGAATGTGTGCTGGCTAAGACTTCCGAGACATCAGCAATGTATAACTTAAATAAGACTGCAGCTAAGGGGCAGCCTTGTTTCACTCCTTTATTTGTTGCGATCGCTTCTGAGAGATCCCCATTTTCATTAAGCCTTATTCTTATTGTGGTGGATTCATGTAAGGCTTGTATTGGGTTTAACAGAGAGAGCGGGCATTTCCATTTCTTTAGTTTTGCCCAAAGCATCTCTCTGTTTATGGTGTTGAATGCTTGTTGCATATCGATAAAGGCGAAATACAGGTTTTCCCTCTTCCGAATGGCTTCAAGCTTCAGGATGTTCACTATTGCGAGGTTGTTTTCTATGCCCACTCCTTTCGTGAAACCAGTTTGTCTGTTGTCATCTATTTTAGATCTCCGGGCCCATGCTGTTATTTTTTTTTGTAAGAACATTGCAAATACCTTCCCAATAGTATCTAATAAAGCGATTGGGCGGTAATTGACAGGGTCTTCTCTGTTGCCTTTTTTATATATTGGCACAATTATAGCTTCCAACCATGATGCTGGGATTTTCCTTGTTTTGGCAATCTCCTTGAACAGCTCCGAAATGAACGCTGACCATTCGTGTTTATGTTCTTTTAGCATCACGTTGGTGATGCAATCGGGACCGGCTGCTCTTGAGTTTTTCAGTTTGGATATTATACTTGCTATGTCTTCTTCGGATTCGATTATGTCCCAGGGAGTGGAACATATCTCGTGTTTGTCTACGAACTCGGTTGGTTGTGACGCAAGTAGTTGTTTAAAATGCCTCACCCAGTTGGCTTCCGATACACCATTGGCCATAGAACTTGCGTTTTTTATACTGCCTTGATTCAAGATGTTCCATATCTCTCTGGTGTTGTTTGTTTTAATCAGAGCCAACATTGCCTCCCCTCGTTCTTGATCGCGCTGCATGTTGAAGGTCTTTGACCAATTGCGATAAACTTGTTTCCTGTGCTTTATCTTGGTGACTATATTTTTGTTGCTTCCAGACCTCAGCTTTCGTAGGTCTTTTCTTAATTTCATCTTTTCCTTTTTCACAGTATTACTCCATATGTGTAGATGATCATGTTCTTGATGGTGTTGGCTTTTTTTTGTTGTGTTAGTATATGGCAGTAAAGCAGTATAGTTTGGTGTTTCCTGATTATCTTTGGTTTGTGATTGAAAAACCGCAGTTAGGTTCAGGATTTGCTTTGCTTTTATCCTCAGTCTGTTTCATCCGGAATTTACTTCTAGCTCTGAACATGACGAGCCTATTAATGTCTTACAGCTCGGATGCCAAAACATGATCAGGAGTGAGTGATCACTGTTATTTGATGGAATTATCGTCAGGTTATGAATTAGTTTTGTCACGTTGTTAGACGTCCAAATATAGTCTAAAGTTTTTTCATAGCCCATATTTCGCCAAGTGACCTGTGGCGGTATGTCTCCCTTCACATTTCCGTTAATCATTGTGCAATCTCGTGCCTCCATTGCGTCATTCCATCTTACTTGCCTGGAGCTAGTTTTGTGATCTTCAGCTCGGGATACTTTGATTAATTCTTTTTTTCCATTAAACCATGCTAGGTTTAAATCTCTGCATATAATGATCCATACATTTTGATGGGACGACTGGTTCTGGTCTATTAATGCTGTTATAGAGCTAATGAATTGGCTATTAGTGATCTTATTTGGGTTCCAGTAGACATTCAATAGCAATAGTTTTTGAACTTTATCTTTTTCTCTACTCTTTCTTTCAAGTAAGGTCGCTTGTACATACTGATTTGGGTTAGCTGATTCAGTGACTTCCCAGTTTGTTCCAATTTTTATCAGCGTTAAGAGACTGGAAAATGGACGACCTGTTGTGTTTTTAACGGCAGGGTTGATCAATATTTGATAACCGTCCTTTATCGGCAATTTCCGCATCCAAGTTTCCTGTAGGCATATAGCAAAGTTGTTGGTTAGGTCCACTGGGAAGCCGTTGTATAAATGACTGAATCCCCTGGTGTTCCAGGAAATAAGGGTGACATCAGCATCCTGTCCGGTTGTTACTAGTTAAAGTCTTCTTTTAGCCTGCGATCACCGCTCTTCCTTTGTCCCAGTAGATGAGTAAGTACTCAAGTGGGATCGTATTTGAGCTCGGCGTTGGGTCAGGGATCTTTTTTTTTATTCAATTTCTTTCTCGCGAGCTTCTGCCAACGGTGTTGACATCTCGAGTTGTTCCGAAATCTCGAACCCCAGGCGTAGCAGTTCCTCTTTCGCGGTCAGTATAATCTTTCTGATCGCTTGAGAGTTGATGTGTAAAAGAACACTATCAGCTCGTTCTTCTGACGTGTATTCTACAATTCGTATATCATCAGACTTAATGATCCTTAGTGTCGGAACCGCATGAAATAGTCGCATAAAATTGCCTCGGTTCAAATTTACCTCTGAGTCATCATCCAATACATTGATTATTTTTATTTTTCCGGAGGCACCTGTGCTTTGTCCAATCCGGGTTTTTGACATTTCTTTTCTTATTTGAATTTGAG
Source organism: Ambystoma mexicanum (assembly GCF_040938575.1). NCBI lineage: Eukaryota > Metazoa > Chordata > Amphibia > Caudata > Ambystomatidae > Ambystoma > Ambystoma mexicanum. The sequence continues at coordinate 337,271,672 of NC_090934.1, read as the reverse complement.
CTAACGTTTGTTTTGGGTTTAATGCCGTTTCCAGTTTCTTTTTAATGAGACGGTTATCATTCTGGTGTCTGTCAGCCATTTTTGTGGCTGCTGCCTGAGGCAATAACTTTTTACTGTCTCCCATTTGTTTTTCGACAGCTATCGACTGTTTCATTTTGCCTCCCTGCCTACCTTGATGTTTTTGGGTGGATACTTCCATAATGCTCAGACTTTCGGATAAAGAAATGTTGGTTTCGTCTTGAGTTTCTTCTTCTTCTGAAACATCGGAATATGTGGAGAGGTTGCACAGTTCCTGAATGTCATCATAAGATATATCACTACTTGTGTCTGAGTCAATTCTTATCCGTTTTTTTGGATTTAATTTCCCAGTATTGTGTTCTCTTCGAGCAGAAAAATCTTTAGGTCCTATTTCGCTGTCTTTTTCCTTTTCCTTTTCCAAAGTGTCCACATTTGCTTCTTTTGTACCATTTACGATCGCAGATTTGTTGGCCATTTTGCCCCCTGCGTTCTCTCGAGAAAATAGCTTAGGTTTCGGAGGTGTGGTTAGGTTTCTAATAAATTTTCTTGAGATCGAGGTTTGGTTGTTGACTGTTATATGTTTTTTCTTTTCCTTTTGTTTTTTTCGGATAACTGTTGTTGAGGTGCCAGGGACCATCGACTGTTTTGGTTCAGGCATTTGTCTTGATCGGATGTTTTTTGCTGGTCCATGGAAGATCCCAAACGATGCCTTGACGGCTGAACAACTTGGTATACCTGACAAAGGCTCCGCAGCTTGTTTCTTCGTGATCTCTTCATTTTTCTCTTGGCCGTTAGTAGAGCACTTTTCTATTGCCATCGCAGAGGGGGCTGTGGCACTTGCCTCTTGGCAGCTAGGTACAATTTGAGTAATTGTATTTGCGTTTGCCGAATGGAGGATTGCGACGTTTGAAGCTTTTTGAGACATTATTTCCACTCCTTTAAGTTCTAATCCAGTAGATGTAGTAGTAGTATTGGGCCCCTCGTTCTTTTTAACTGCACATAAGTTTGCCACGTTTAGATCCGAGAAGGACTTTTTCATGAAGTCTAACAAATCATCCATTTGTTTTTTTCCTTCATTTGTCTGTTTTTCGATTAGCTCATAAATCCTTCTGAGACCATCGTCTTTCTCCGTGTATTGATTGTCTTTTTGTTGTTGTTGTATTTGTACTAGAGTTTCCATTTTTGAAACTTTTTCCACCAGATTGCCCAAACAGGCTGCATTGTTTTGTGTGGCTTCATTCAGATTATCGTATAATTTTATAAAAGGAATTAGGGCCAAGGAGGTTGCAGCAAGTACATTGTTATGTATCTGGATTGCTGCTGCTACAGATAGATTGGATTTAGCTTCATGTTCTTTTTCGCCAGCATTTGGTGATTTGTCTTTGGCTGGTGTTTTTGAATCCATATAGTTGCAGACCAAATGTAGGTCTTGAGGCTTTTGTGAATGCAAAGCGGTTTCACTTGCACCGTGATTTGCTGGAGTAGAACAATTTGGTACATTTCTATCCTTTTTGTTTTGCCATTTCTTCCCATGTCTGAGTGATTCACTTGGAGAGTTCCCAGAATTTTCACCAAATGCAAGGCTCTATGGAAGGTGATAAACTGGTCTCTCAATAATCAACTCGGGATCCACTGTGTAATCTTTGTTCGGCTGTCAATGTTCTTTTCCTTGTAAATTAACGCGGCTTGAGTCCGTGTCAGTTTCTGACTCTGCAGGTACTAGAGTTCTACAGCTATTTTTGTTGTCTTTCGTTTTATTCATATAGCTGTCTGATAGTTTTGTTTTAATATTTTCAAAATCGGCTTGTAGTCTCAGGGTAAGCCTTGCCTCTCGTCCTGCTAGATCAATGCCACTGTATTTTAGACTCTCCGTTGTATTTATTTGATGAGCCGCTTTTGAATGGCAACTATATTCAGTAGGCAACATGAGTCGCAGTGGTTGTATTGAGTTTGTTAAACGTGCGATATCTTCTCGATTACTACCGCATGGTTCCTGTTGGTGAGTGTCAAAGTTAAATATTTTAGAATTTGATGGAATTTGTGTTGTTTCAATGTTTAGTAATTCTGCATCCGTCACATCGAATGGTGATTGGAACAGGTCTTCGCCTGATTCAGTTCTTCCTTTTTCTAAGTGTAATTGTTGTGCTGCCGCTTTTTTCGTGTTGTCAACTATTTTGCGTGCCATAGGTTCATTTTTTTCGTTTTTCTCATCTTGATTCACTTGTGTTGTAGTCAGCGCCATTGAATTTGATTTGCCAAGCAAGTCCATCTGACTGGGCGAGACCAACAAGCCTGGTACCTGTGCAAAACTTGTTTCGCTGACATTCTTTGGTAATTCAGTTCTTTCGTTTTTGCTGCGCTTGTTTTCTTTATTTTTCAATTCATATGTCCTCTGATTTGATGTTATTATGGATTCTGTACTGATAGGTGTTGTGGTCGCCGGATTGATTTTCACAGCGTCCAGCTGTATTTCGTTCATCTGAGACCAATGCTTTTCTTTCATTGATATTGCTCCTGTTTGTATGAACACAGGTTCGGGGAGGCAACGGGCAGCCAAGTAAGCGAGCGCTGCCGGGCCATTTGAACTTTCAGAGGACGTGTGTGGTCGGGAATGCGTGTGAATAGTGGGAAGCTGCGGCGTGGACTGGTCAATTATGCACCCGGTAGTAAGGTGAGCTGGAGGAACCGCGTCTTCACCGCGCGGTCTCTCACTCCCCCTCCCCATTTCCTGCTCATGTGTTTTGTTTGCTGACAGAAAAATGTCATACGTCATTTTTGCACTGGTGCATGCGGTTGAAGCCTGTTTTGCTTTAAGACGTGTTTGAGGACCCGTGTCCATGGTTTTAATATAATTGTAAAGTCTTACCTTCTTCCTGACGTCGTGCCGCGGACTGCAGCAGACTGAAACTCTGCACGAAACTCCGCGCGCGCTCCGCGCTAGTTCGGAGTATTTAAAGGAAAGTTGGGCTTGTATTCCTTAAAGCCACAGTTCCAGTTCCACAAGCAAAACGAGCAAAGCAATGAGTAGTAGCAGCAGCTCCTCTCTCCTCTCTCACTGCAGCAGACTGAAACTCTGCACGAAACTCCGTAATAATAATGAAGGATGTACCTGCTTAGGAAATCCCACTATTTCCCAACGGAGATTACATTCAATTAAACAATGTAAAACTGGTAGAATGGTGCAGTTTTGTCGCGCGGAGCTTAAAGATACGAAAGAATTGTAGGGGCACAGCTCCTTTCTCCTTTGGCAGCAGCTGGAACAACAGAAAATAAGACTGTGTTGTAGCGAGAGATCCTTGAGATGCGAATAACAAAACCATTGCATATGCTAGCAAAGCATTGTCACAGGTAGAGACCAAATTCAGTGAATGTGAAAAAGTTCTTTTGACCACTGTTTGGGCATTACATTTCCATCCCATAATTCAAGGGGAGTGGGTGATTGTTGAAACAAATCACCAGCCTCTGCAATTAAAGTAAGATTACCAGATCAGGGAATTTGGCCCAGTCAAGAATTAATTCCTGGACATTAGCACTTCAGGGATTTCCTATAGAAGTGAGATATGGACAAAATAAAAAGAGCCCAGTTTCTAAAGGACTAGCAGAGTTGCATGAATGTGCAGCTGTCTGTGCACCTGATGACACAGAGCTAGTGACAAGTTTGAATGAATATGAGCAATCCCCACACAAGGCATTCAACAAAGAAACATGTAATGATTTACCAACTGTGTATGTAAATGGATGTGCATACCATGTAGAAAATTACATGGAAAAAGCTCATAGCGGGAATAGGAAACATATGGTTTAAATGTGACAACATTCCAAGAGTAAGCATGAGGATAGGCCCCAAAAGTAATCAAGTGGCAGAATTGGCTGCTATTTATAAGGCAATATCTACAGCAGTAGAAAATAGACTCAAAGAAATTGTTCTAGTAACTGATTCTGATTATGCGTGAAATAGTTTTGTGGAATATTTACCTGGCTGGAAGGTGAAAGGCATGCTCACCTATAACAAGAAGCCACTTAAACATGGCCAGATGATTCAAGCTATAGACAAACTTGTGTAATAAAATGACCTGCAAATTCATTGGAGCAAAATACGTGGTCATTTGAAAACACCAGGTGAGGATAAGGAAGGAAATGATAAGGCAGATCAATTAGCCAAAAGTGGAGGTGTAAATGCTGAGTTATTTCCTATTGAACACAAGCTTGGTGAAATACAGGTAAATGCGATAACACGTTCCAAAACTCCAAAAACAGTTGAACAGCCTGTGGCACAATGGAGTTATGATACTCCAGATCAAGACTTGATCAAAGCGCAAAAGGAACCTCTTTTTCTAGGACTATTTTACAATCATTTGCTAAATGCAGAACAAAATCCTCTACTGAAGAGGACTGCAAAGGAAAAGAGAAATTAAGGATGCTATTAAAAAACAAAAAGAGAATAAGGATAGAGGATGGACTGATGATTAGAGAATCTATGGCAGGCCAACTCCAGTGGGTAGTGCCTTTGTCATTTCAGTTACTGATGTTACATCATACCCACAATGCCATAAGTGCAGGACACAGAGGTTCACTGAAAACGTTGGACATTTTAAAACATGATGCCTATTTGCCACACATGTCCCAAGATGTTGAGCTCTAAACCAGAGGGTGTTTAGTGTGTGCACAGTTTCAACCTGCATCACCAGTTCATAGAGCACCATTAATGAAAAGGGGTGTGACACTCACATGGTCTGAATTTAAGTCGACTATGTCGGCACATGAGGAGATCAGCAAGGGGAAACAGGCATATGCTGACAGTCAGTTGTCTAATGTCTAAATGGGTGGAGTGCATTGCAGCTCCAGACTGCAGTGCAGAAACGGTGGCCATTTTACTTGTAAATCATATTTTTTCAAGGTTTGGTTTATCTCAAAGAATAGAATCAGACCGTGGAAGTCATATCATTAGTGCATTAATGACAAAAATATGGCAAATCTTGGGTGTGAAGAGGAAGCTACACATTTCTTACTGACCCTCCTCTTCAGGGAGAGTGGACTGGTGTAACATATTGATAGTTGATATGTTGAAAAGTTTGTAGCTGAAGCAGGATCTAGTTGGGATTTCTAGCTTCCGTCAGTACTAATGGCTCTCAGGTCGACGCCCTCTAAATCAACAAATCTTAGGCCCCATGAAATCTTCACAGGAAGAAAAATGGGTTTGCCACAACACTTACTTTAAAGAACAAATGAACCGGTGCTTTTAAATGCGCCCACAATTCATAAATATGTGGAAGAATTGAGAAAGCACTTGCAATGTGCATTTGCACAGCGAAATTTGGAAAAGGCAGCTGACGTCGTAAACACATATTATGATATGAAGGCATCTATTAGAGAATATCAAATTAGGAGACCAGGTATACAAGTTTAACTTCGAAAAGAATAAACATAACAACTCTAAATTCCTTGCAGCATGGCAAGGAACATATAGAATTGTAGATAAGGTTTCACCTGTGGGCTACAGAATTGCTAAAAAGGAGGGAGAAATAACAGTGGAACAATTTGTCCATGTTAATCAAAATAAGCACTTTCACCCGAAGCATGAAGTGAAAAGACTAGAGCGAGTTGAGACTAGCATGGAGTGAAAAAGTAAAGTGCTTACCTATCAAATAGGATTACCAGAGAAGGTGGATAGGTGTAAATAGTGCAAAGACGTCAAAATGAGATTTAAGGAGGTAAAAAAGGGAAAGATATATCAAGTTAGTGAACATAAATGTAAGAAAGTAACTAAGAGAAAGGAGTGTGTGTTTGAGACCGTTACCTGAAAGACACCATGTGATATTAGTGTGCTTAATTCATGTTATTTTCAGTTGGTCATAAGGAGATGTCTTGGAAGTATTATATTTATTTGGTATAATCTGCACTTGTGTGCATAACTGAATTTTATTCCAGATATCCCAGTGAGAAAGGAAAAGTAAAGGGTTTCATGTGCTTGATTGATTGAAGAAGGGGGTGAAGATGATGACCCCAAAAGACGTGAAGATGATGACCTGAAAGAAGTCCCACAAAGTCCCAGAATGGAGGCTCACTCCACCAAGAATGGTTTCCTGTCTGATTATTATATTATTTAAAGGCTATTTTTTACTAGTTTTACTATTTTAATTGCAAACTGTTTTTTTCTGTTTTTTACATCTGACTGAAGCCAATGGCACAGTTTTATGGACCTATGTTTTTTGAAAGTGACAATGTTTTCTTTAATATTTCAAAACCTATTTTTAAACAAAAAATATTCAAAAATATTTTAAACAAAAATAGATCACCAATTAAAAACAGATAAAAGATGAAGTTGATCAAGAGATAAAATAATGAAAATAAAATGAAAAACATTCTAAAAAAGATTTTCTTAAAGAATTTTGTTTCTTTCTTTTGCTCAAGAGTAGAGATATATACATAATGTTTCTTGTGTATGAATATTACCATGTGCATGTTATTTATTTTTATTAAGAAGTGAATTATTGGGATTATGGTATGTTTGTTTTTCCTGGAGTGATTTCGGGTTATATCCCTAAGGAAAAAACAGGAAGGGGTGCAGGAAGAATGCAGGCTCTGCATTTCAACATCTAGACTATTCATTTCATCATTCCCATTTTAGCGAGGGTTTGAACTTCAACTAGGGCTGAGAGTATGAGTCTCAGGCTGAATTTAAATAGATGCCAATACACAAAGCACATAATAGAAAATGATCACTTTGCTCCATGATGCTATTTTGATCGGCTGAGCTGTACTGAAAAATAACCCTAGCATGAATCTGATATACTAATTTACCCAACCCCATTTAACATGTAACAGATTCTCATAATGACATTTACTGCAAATTAGTCCATGAAATAAACTGGATGCAGATTGAGCAAAATGCTCTGAAAATGGGAAAAGAAAAATTATTTAAACTTGCAGGCTCGATCTGTGTTGTAAGATGAGGAATGTGAGGACCCGTTATGCTAAAATTATGGTGTCTGGCAAGATTGTTTGCTTCCTATGATGTTAAGCTTCAACAGGATTGTTTTATCAGATTAGAGGCGAAATTTAGAGATTAAATGAGATGATGAGCAGAATATTTTGAAATATCAGGGTGAGTTGGCACAATTACGTGAAAGGTTATTTCTGTTAGAAGATGCACCCGAGGAGAGGCAATCCATTTCACAGTTGCAAGTCAGATGTGTAAGGAACACATGGTGGCAACAGTAAGACAACACAATTGATCACAGTTCAGGGGTGTTTATTAAACAGTAAAATGGGTGAGATAAATGCCTAATCTAAACCTAAATCTAAAATGGGAGCAAGCTACGGCCATCAAATAATAATAATACCATCCAAGTGGAGTCTAGTCAAATAAAAGGGCCTATACTAAGAAACCTATTGCAAATCCTTACAGCTATGTTACAAATGATTTTGGGACAATGTTCACAGGAAAAGAGAGAAGTGTTCGTAAAATGATAAGTCAGGATGTTATGGCCGGGGTATCTAGTCCCCACGTTTTTAGCATGGGACAAGGCAAGACTCTTGAGCACAGCTCACTCCCAGGCTTCTCCAGCAGCAGCTTATAGTTCCTTTCAATGATATCAGAACCTCCTGTGGGCAAGTCTCTTTTATCCAAAGTCTCTTGTCTCAGAGGGCCTGATGGACCAAAACAACAAACAAAGGTTTATTTGGTTACTCTTCATGTTGAGCGATAACTCTTCGCCCCTTGGATCCCCCTCAGCCAGGCTCTGATCCTTCTTGCAGTGTCAACAATACCAAAACAAAAGGTCCTTTCCGTATTCTTTACATTGGGTGATGACACTTCACCTCTGGATCCCCATCAACCATGCTCAGATCCTCTTGAATGTTAGCCTCCCTCTGCCGGGTTCACTACGGCCTTTTATTCAAAATCCCTATGTTGGTCTCTCTCCCTCAGACTCAGACCAACAACTCACTGTGGACTAGGGGTGTCACGGTATTAGTTTTATGACGGTACAGTAACCTTCTTGCCAAATGACGGTATATCATGGTTATCGCGGTATAGCAGGTGGAGTTAACTAATCTTAACAAATATTTTCTAAAAGGTCATACATTGTCAGATTATTCATCACAAACAAAACCAGGCACTCAGGGCCAGAATTGGGCTTTTCAGCATACTTTCCACTGAAATGCCACCCCTTGCTTCCACCAAACACAAACACACGTGTGGAGAGGAGGGGAGCACTGCTGCGACTGGCAAAGCAAACTGAATAGCTTTTCTTAAGTGGTCATTTAGGCTTTTAGCTCCCCCACTGGCTACTGGTGAAGATGAACATGTTGCCATCTTGATAACCTGCATGCCACAGATCAATGGAGTCTGATGGTAGTATACGCTTGTGCGCATGCACACACTCTCTCTTTACATTACAGCCTTTAGTTTACTTCCGGGCCACAAGGTGTTCAGTAATCACGGACACGTTACCCTTTGGTATGGCAGCAGGGAACACCCACAGAGATGATTAAATTTCGCAGTGTGACTTATTATATGTAAATTCAATGATAGAACCAGGGAAATCCCCCATTGTCATATGTTTAGAAAACATTATCCATTATAAATATATAAACCCCAAAGCCGCCAACCCAAAGTCCCGGGAGGATCGCTCAGCGGCAACGTGCGCGCCTTGGAAGCAAAACGACACGAAGCAACACAGGTTTGATCCCGGGTCCGCGCTTAGAAACCTCTGGGTGTTTAAGCATGTTATAAATACGCAACTAAGACAAAAACAATTACACAACTAAATAAACAAAAACAATTTCTTTAACAGCGCCGCGATGCCTGCGGGCTGTGTAAGCGCTTTAAAAAAAATATAAATGGAAAAAAAAAGCAAACCCTTTTCCTCCTTGGCACTGTATTTATTCTTCCTATTGCTAACATATTGATTTTGTGTCAGGCACGTGTGGTTTATGGAATGGTATTAAAAATTGCTCAAACTGAAACTACTTGGCAGACGGCACATCCAACAGTGCAAGACCAAGACTGCGCAACACTTGCTTACTGCAGCCTTTCCAAATCAGATTGAAAAGGACACTTAACGGTATGAACGGTATACCGGTATAAACAATGTGACGGTTATTATTGTTCAATTAATTGGTTCACGGTATCTTTAACGGTATACCGTAATACCGTTACATCCCTGCTGTGGACATCCCTTAGTCGGGTTCACGCTTGTCGATACAATGTTCACAGGTGTATTATGTTTTGCTCTCATTCGCAGGCATCCCTCTGCCGGGTTCACATTTGCCAGTTTAACACAGTTCAATTAGTTCTAACACGTTGCAGGATTCACTTCCCTTAGCTTTTCCATTGGTATCGCTTCATGGGGTTCACAGAGCCATTCTAACATGGTTCATGATTTTATCATCTCATCAGAAAAGCAGGGGTCCCTTCCCCTAGCTTTCATTCACCATCGCTCCATCAGGATCACATTTGTCTTAGTTTGCAATTTCACAGTTCATTAGAAAGTGGGGTTCCCTTCTCCTAGCTTTCTCTTGGCATCCTCTGTCAGGTTCACTCTTGCCACAGTTCACAATGTGTCAAAGACATTCGACTGTACAGGGCTTTTGCTTGACCCTCATAAAACCACTTTGACACTTTACGCCGGCCTCCCCTAGGTCTCTTGCTCTTTTTAGTTTTTCAATCAAAGTTCATACAATGTAGCCACTTGCAACCTTGGGCTCAGCATAGTTCGGTCAACTATCAGTTATCTCCGACTCACCGGCGTGCTGAACTCGCAGCAGTTTCTTGCCTCTTGAGTCAAGGACGGCACCACAGCGGTAAGCGCTTCTTCCCGCCCTGGCTATCAGTGTGGGAAGACCCTGTGTACTGTTGACATCTGTCACACCATATGCCAGCTGTATCTCCCTGTCTTATAATTCCCTTTTCAGAGGCTTAACCTTAACCTTTTTTTGAAAAGGTTAAGGGCAATTGCCTCCTTGTCGTCCTTTCCAGTCTCACTGCCTTTCTCCTCTTTGTGAACTGCTGTCCTGGAATAGCTGTTTCCTCACACATTTGGCCTCCCCTAGAGTGTGCTCTCGTGCTCCGCCTTTTTTCCCTATGGGGAAAACAAAGGGCAGTCAAGTGTGTGTAGTCATCAACAATTGCCTGACTCTGCCTGTCCCTTGTGTTGGGACATGCCAGGTAAATGGCTCTGGTGTTATACGGAATTATAGCCCTCGTACTAGGGGGTTTGGAAAAATATCGGAAGGGTGAGATTTGTAGGGTTTGTGAAACGAATGGGAAAGATCAGTAAAATAATAGTTTGAAGATCTATCGAGGGAATGACTGGAGTTATTGTTATGAAATGAACAGGGGGGATTGTGGGAATGGTTGTTTTTTGTCCAAGCAGATTGGGAGTTTGCAAATAATAACCAGAGGGATGTGGAGAAGAATGACTGGGAGTACTCGGGTAGGCCGCCGGAAAACAGGGATTCTGGGAGATGTCATTTCCTACTGTAACAGGGTTTGGGCTCTTAATAGGTTTACCAGATGCATAGTGGTTGTTGGATTTTGGTAAGGGAGATTCATTGGGTTGAAGGGAGGTTGAGTTGGCACAGCCCATAAAAGCCTCAAGGACTTTGTTCTCCTCCTCTTCTTCCCTGGTATAGCACTGCGTCTCGCTGGGAAGATGCAAAACGGGCACCGTATACTTTGACTGCAGGGCCTGATGATTTCCCAAGGAAGTTCTTACAAACATTAAAACATGCCTTTTTGAGATTTTATGTTAATTGTGACTTGTACTATGGAATTCAAAAGCACATTTTTTTTATGGGCTCCATAAAGAAATAGTGGGCCAATTAGCCTGTGAGTTTACAAAGGATAAAAACTTGCATTGGATTTTAGATCAATCCACAAAGATATGGGAGGTGATGTCACATAATGAGCAGAAAAGCAAGGAGATGAAGCAGAAGGCAGAAGAGACAACAGCAGCTCCTATGGTTTTAGAATGACACATTGCAGAATCAAAAGGGTGCGGCAATGCAAGGAAAGGCAGCATCCCAGACAACAGTATTTCAATCCACAGACCCTAGTCACAGGGATACTTGCATCAGTCCCTGGTGCCTTGGCAACTCGCCACAAGTGGGGTTTCGGTATGACATGGTAGGATCCAGCAACACCCAAAGACAACCACATAACAGACCATTCCAGGCATTGGGGGCACACAGTAGATTTAATCCTGCTACAATGATATATGGGAATGACAATCAAAAAGGCCTGACAATGGATATCTTCAAAGGGAGCAGTATCAATCAAAGCCTTGGCCGATTTCTGTAATCACACCTTCACCACTGGCTCCTTCCCGCTACGGCCTGGAAAGCCCTGCCTGGGCCTCCGTGAGTTTTTGTTTTCTTTGTGCTTTGAAAGGGAAAAGAAAGTGAATTGTTTTCACGCGCTCCCAGCGCGGTGTTTGGCCTGCTCCTGCTCCCCCCTCCCACTTCCTGGTCTTCCCCTCCCTCCCCACCCGCCCACCCCCCCCTCTGATTGGCTGTGTGCCTGCCTCCCCTCTGGCCTACTCGACGGCCGTTCCCCACGCTCGCTTCTTTTCTCCAGCTGAGCGTGGAGAGCGGTCGCCGGTGGCCTGAGGGGATCAGCAGGCCTGGAAAGCCCTGCCTGGGCCTCCGTGAGTTTTTGTTTTCTTTGTGCTTTGAAAGGGAAAAGAAAGTGAATTGTTTTCACGCGCTCCCAGCGCGGTTTTTGGCCTGCTCCCCCCTCCCACTTCCTGGTCTTCCCCTCCCTCCCCGCCTCCCCGCCCGCCCACCCCCCCCTCTGATTGGCTGTGTGCCTGCCTCCCCTCTGGCCTACTCGACGGCCGTTCCCCACGCTCGCTTCTTTTCTCCAGCTGAGCGTGGAGAGCGGTCGCCGGTGGCCTGAGGGGATCAGCAGGCCTGCAAAGCCCTGCCTGGGCCTCCGTGAGTTTTTTGTTTTCTTTGTGCTTTGAAAGGGAAAAGAAAGTGAATTGTTTTCACGCGCTCCCAGCGCGGTGTTTAGCCTGCTCCTGCTCCCCCCTCCCACTTCCTGGTCTTCCCCTCCCTCCCCGTCTCCCTGCCCGCCCACACCCCCCCTTCCTCTCCCTTTGCCTATAACCTCCCCCCTCCTGGGCAGCCCTCTGCCCGGCAGCCCCCGCGGCTAAGGGCCCCAGGCCAAGGGCGACTCCTTCAGTGCGGCTCCCTGTGTGTCTGCAGGTGTCCCCAGGGGACGCCAGGCGCCAGCTCCTCCGCTCTCCGGCCCACCCCTCCTCACCTTGCTCACCTCATCCGCATGATGCCTCGCCCCCCTATTCCAATTCTTTGGTAAACTAGGGTGTTTTTTCTCCCCTCGCAGGATTCTCACACTTAGGTGGCCCTGACCTACTACGCATTACTGTTTGCTCTGCATTGTGTTAAACTAGGGTGTTTTTCTCCCCTCGCAGGATTCTCACACTTAGGTGGCCCTGACCTACTACGCATTACTGTTTGCTCTGCATTGTGTTAAACTAGGGTGTTTTTCTCCCCTCGCAGGATTCTCACACTTAGGTGGCCCTGACCTACTACGCATTACTGTTTGCTCTGCATTGTGTTAAACTAGGGTGCTTTTTCTCCCCTCGCAGGATTCTCAAACTTAGGTGGCCCTGACCTACTACGCATTACTGTTTGCTCTGCATTGTGTTAAACTAGGGTGCTTTTCTCCCCTCGCAGGATTCTCACACTTAGGTGGCCCTGACCTACTACGCATTACTGTTTGCTCTGCATTGTGTTAAACTAGGGTGTTTTTCTCCCCTCGCAGGATTCTCAAACTTAGGTGGCCCTGACCTACTACGCATTACTGTTTGCTCTGCATTGTGGTAAACTAGTGCCCTCCACTCACTTCCTGTCTGCATACTCGTGGCGTCCGCCTCCCCTCCTACTCCATGGTGCTCTCTATCTCGCCTATCTACTCTAACTGCTTCTCCATTGACTATCCTGCTCTCCTCACTAAATCCGGTAGGAAAAAGTTTAAAAAGGACATCCTGGTCTCCAACCCAGGCCTCCCTATCGCTGACACCTACACGAGCGCCTGCTCCAAGGAAACTCTCACTGACATTCTCTTTTTCGTGCCTTCACCTGACCTATGGACCCCTCACATGGTCGCTGTGCTCTCTCCTTTCTCCACCTCTCCCATTAATGGTGGCACCCGTTGGGATGTCCTCTTGGCCCCTTTCCACTCCTCTAAAGCCATCATTAATGTCTATGCTAACGGGACCGTCTTGGTCCAAGGCCCTCAGGCCAACCTTCACCTCTTTGATAGACGCTTCCCATGCCTCATCAACTTCCTCTCCGCTCCCGCTGTCCCCCCTCCTCTGTCCTCGGCTACCTTGCCTCTCCCCTCCCTCCCTGCCCCTTCTCTTGCTCCCTCTTCAACTCCTTCTCTAACACCTCCGCAGGGCGTACCTCTGATCTGTACCCCTCCCCGGAAGTTTTTCAAGGGTGGCAACCTTTTCCACATTGCCACTCTAAATTCTCGCTCTGCCATCAAGCACTCCTCTGATATCTGTCGCCTTCTTGAGGAACTGGACCTCGACGTCCTCGGTCTCACTGAGACTTGGTTCACTGCCAGCTCTGCCACCAGCTTCGACACACTCCTACCTGACGGCTACAAGATCCTCTCCGTGCCCCGGCCCAACCGCTCAGGGGGTGGTGTTGCCCATATCTTCCCTGAGTGGATTCCTGCCACTGTCACTCCTACGCAGACCTACTCCTCTTTTGAATATCTTGTCTGCCGACTCTCTCTCTCTCCTAGCCATTCCCTTACCGTGGCTACTATCTATCAGCCACCTGGTCAAATGTCCTCCTTCCTCTCTGAGTGGGCTGACCTCTCCTCCTCACTCCTGTCCTCAACCACCCAACTCCTCTTTCTCGGTGACTTCAACATCCACCTCGATGCCTCCTGTCCCCTCACTGGTCTCTTTCGCGAACTCTGCAACTCTCTCTCACTCTCTATTCTCCCGTCTGGGCCTACTCACTCTGCAGGGCACACTCTTGATGCTCTGATCTCTTCTGACCTTCCCCTCTCCCTCCCTCTCTCCACTCCTCTCTCCTGGAGCGATCACTTTCTCCTATCCTCCCACCTCTCCCTCCCTACCCCACAGGCAAAGCCACCCTCTTCACTGCCACCCACCTTCTCGGTCATCCGGCCCATGAAGCGCGTGTCAGTTGAGGCCTTCGCTGCTACCTTCTCGCCCCCTCCTCCCCCCCCGGCTGACTCCCACCCTGACACAGCCCCCTCCATGCTCTATTCCTCTATATCTGATACTCTCGATATCCTTGCCCCCGTCATGAGAATCCGCCTGAAGCCCAAAGCCAAATGTAACTCCTGGTATGACTCGGATCTCGTCACCCTAAAACGCAAGTGCAGGGTGGCAGAGAGGAAATGGCGTGCTTCATGTTCATCCTCTGACAAACTGGCCTGCCGCCTGCTCCAAAGGCAATACCGGCTCTCCGTTCTCACCAATTAGAGAGCCCTTATCCAAGCCCGCATCTCTGAGGCATCTAACAACTCGGCCGAACTCTTTAAAATCTGCAAGGAGCTGGCCAACCCTGCTGCAGTCTCTACCTCTCCTGTCCCCTCCCAGGCCCTCTGCACTGCACTGGCCTCGCACTTCATCTCAAAAACTCAGGACATCCTGTCCTCGCTCTCCTCCGCTCTCCTCCCTCCCTCTCTTCCCGGCTCTTCCTCTTGCTCTCTTGCAGCCGCCCCTCCGCCCTCCTTCTCTGCTTTTCCACCTTTTTCTGCTGATGAGGTTTCCAGACAAGTCCGATCTATGAAAGCCTCGTCTAAACAGGTTCACCCCTGTTCCTCCAAAACCATCAAGGACCACATCGACTCCCTGGCTCCTGCCCTGGCTGACTTTTGCAACCACTCATTCGCCTCTGGAGTCTTCCCATCCCCCCTCAAGCACTCCCTTGTGCACCCCCTCCTCAAGAAACCCTCTTCCGACCCCTCCTGCCCGGCCAACTATCGCCCAATCTCCATTACTCCCTTCCTGGGCAAACTCCTGGAGAAACTGGCCATCTCCCAGCTTAACCTCCATGCTGAATCTGTTGGTAATCTTCATGACCATCAATCCGGCTTCAGAGCGGCCAGAAGCACGGAAACTGCTCTCCTGAACATCCGTGAGGACCTGCTCCTGAACCTCGATTCCAACACTCCCTGCGTTCTCATTCTGCTCGATCTCTCCTCTGCCTTTGACACTGTCAACCATGCCATCCTGCTCAACCGTCTCCGTGATAACCTGGGTATCACTGGTCAGGCTCTGGCATGGCTGACCTCTTTCCTTTCCGGTCGACCCTCCCAGGTCCAAATGGGCTCCTTCCTCTCTGACATCTTTTTCTCCACCTGTGGTGTCCCCCAGGGATCCAACCTCTCTCCCTGGCTTTTCAACCAGTATCTGGCACTCCTTGCCCACCGCATCGCCGCTCTCTGCCCCCACTTCCAGTGCTATGCGGACGATACCCAGCTCATTTTCAGGCTACCCTCGGCCTCCTCCTCTCCTTCCCTCATCTCCGACTGTCTGTCTGCTATCCAGGAATGGTGTGCCGCCAATGACCTCTGCCTTAACGCCAGTAAGACTGAGATTCTACTCATCGGCACACCCACTCCCTTCTTCCCTGCAGCTCTCTGGCCGGCCTCCCTTGGCCCCCTTCCCGCCCCTACCTGCAAGGCTAAAAACCTCGGGGTCATCTTCGACTCCACACTCTCCTTCTCTCCTCATATATCTGACGTCTCTAAGAAGTCACACTACCAGCTGCACCTCCTCAGAGGTATTCTTCCCTTCCTCTCCTTCCCCCAGAAGCTCACTGTCTCCCGAGCCCTGGTTCTCTCTAGGCTGGACTACTGTAACAGCCTCTATCTTAATCTGCCTGCCTCCACTCTCCGCCCTCTGCAACTTATCCAGAACAGAACTGCGAGACTTGTCCTTGGCCTCAAGCCCAGGGACCGTATCTCTCCAGGACTGAAATCTCTTCACTGGCTCCCAGTGGCTGCGAGGATTAAGTTCAAAACCCTCTGCATTGTCCACAAGGCCTTCTGGGGCCTGGGGCCTAAATACCTTCAACTCTCTCTTCCTAAATATCTTCCTTCACGAGCCCTTCGCTCATCCGTCTCCAACTCCCTCATGGTCAGCCGCTTCTCGAAGCAACGAGCTGGGGGTAGATCTCTCTCCGCAGCAGGGGCCTCCCTCTGGAACAGCCTTCCTGCCTCCCTGAAACTTGAGGAGAACCATCTCCGGTTCCGGAAGTACCTCAAAACCTTCCTCTTCGCTTCTGCCTTCTCTCTCCCTCTCCCCTGCTAAACCTGCTTAACTCCCCACTGAATTCTGCACTAAACCTGCATCTGGGCCACTCTCAGCGACCTCGGTCCAGGGCCCAGCCACTCTCCACTTGCACTGCCTCCCTGGCTCCCCCTGCACTGTGGGACTGTCACTGTATCCCTACAGCCCCCCTTCCCAGCACTTGCTCTGCACTTACCTCGCACTTGCCACCAGCTGGCCCTTTTTATTTATTATTTATTATTTATTATTTTATTAAGCTACTTACCTTGTACTGCACTTCCCCCCCACCTCCTCCCCTTGCACTTTCTCCTTTTCCCCTTACCTCTGCACTTGCGCGATCTGAATGACACCTGGCCTAGTAGGATCGTTTGTCTGTCTTCCCCTTGTTTCCCTCCCTCCCTGCCTCGTCGCGCCTTGAAACACTTGTGTATAGGCGCGTTACAAATACCATATCATATCATATCATACCCCTCAAGCATTCCCGTGTGCATCCTCTCCTCAAAAAGCCTTCTGCGACCCCTCCTGCCCTGCTAACTACCGCCCTATTGCCATTACCCCTTTCCTGGGAAACTCCTGGAGAAGCTGTTCATCCCCCAACTGATCCAGCACACAGAATCATTTGGTTGTCTCCACCACCACCAGTCTGGCTTCAGAGCAGCCAGAGGCATATAAACTGCTCTACTGAAAACATGTTAAGACCTGCTCTCAAATCTAGACTTCAACTCTCCATCCATTCTTATCCTTCTTGATCTTTCCTCTGCCTTCGACACGGTCAATCATGCCACTCTGACTTATCTGCTCTGTGACACCCCTGGCATCACGGGCCTGGAACTTGACTGGTTGACCTCTTTCCTCTCTGACCATCCTTCCAGGCTGAACTGGGTGCTTTTCTCTCCCCTATCACACTCTCCACCTGTGGCGGCCCTCAAGGCTCTATCCTCTCGCCATGGCTCTTCAAGATCTACCTCGCCCCTGTGGCCCATCTGATCGCCTCCTTCTCTCCTCACTTCCAGTGTTATGCAGAACGACTTGCAGCTGTCCTTCAAGTGTCCCTCTACTGCAACCTATTCCTCCAATCTCATCCCTGACTGACTGATATTAAGGTATGGTGTGCTGCCAGTGATCTCTGCCTTACTGCCAGTAAGACTAAGATCCTTCTCATTGGGACCCTTGCTCCCTCTTTCCCCCCTACCCTCTGTCCACCCTCCATGCCCCCCTCACCTCTTGTGAGGCAAAAAAGCTTGGTGTCATCTTTTACGCCTCTCTCTCCTCACATTGTGGACCTTGCCAAGAAGGCCCACTATCAGCTACACATCCTCAGAGGAATTCTTCCTTTCCCCAGAATCTCAATGTCTCCAGAGCTCTGGTCTTCTCTAGGCTGGACTACTGAAACAGCCTCTTCCTCAATCTTCCTTTATCCTCCCTTTGCCCCCTTCAATTTATCCTTGGCCTCAAGCTTGGGACCGCATCTCTCCAGCCCTAAAATCTCTTAACTGGCTCCCTGTTGCTGCTAGGATCAAATTCAAGACACTCTGATTCATCCACAAGTCTTTCTGGGACCTTGGACCCCGCTACATCTAACTCTCTCTCCCTGAATACCTCCTTGCTAGAGACATTCAGTCTTCTAGCTCCAACTCTCTACAGGTTAGTCGCTTCACTAAGCAGAGACTGGAATGTAGATCTCACTCCTCTGCATCAGCTTCCCTCTGGAATGGTCTCCTTGCCCCTCTTAGGGGTGAGCCGGATCTCCTTAAATTCCGGAAGCTTCTCAAGACCTTTCTTTTCTCTTCTTCCTTCCCTCTCCCTCTTTCCCCCTCCCCCTCTCCTGCTAACACCCCATCTTCCGCAGTGACTGGCTGCCTGGGTCCCTACTGGTTCTACAGGGCACCAGGCCCCCACCTTCCAGTCCACCTCCCCTCCTTGCACTTAGCATGTGGACCCTTACCACCTGCACCCCATGCAATTCCCTGGCACTTGACCTCCTGGCTTCCCCATAGCACTTGCCTAGCCCCTGTTGCTCTATCCCTCGTCCTCCACCCCCTTCACTTGCACTCTCTCCTCTAAGCCTGCACTTCCATTCCCACCCTAGCAATTTGTGCTCGCGCAGACTGGCACTTCCCTCATCCACTCCCTCGCACTTCTTGTTACTGCACTTGCACGATCCAAATGCCACAAAGCCTAGCAGTACCGTTATTGTTATCTTTCTCCCCTGTTCCCCCCTCTTTTTTGTCGTGTGGCAAATTGAAACACCTTCTGTTGTATATGTGCCTTACAAATAACCAATAAATAATGAAATGACACATAATTGGACGCACCTATGTTTAGGCCTCCACATAAGGACATTATGGACAGAGGAAAGCCCCATGCTCCCCACATCCCCTGTCACAGGAGTTCAGGGGAAACACTAACAGAAATCAACCACGTGAAAGAAACCAAAACAGGACAGACTAATATGAATCCAACCAGTATAGACCTAGAGCACAGAGAGAGGAGTTTAGGGATCAGGAAAGGTTTCTGCGCCTAGAGGCACAATTAAAATGTTTGCTGATCAAATAGGAATGCTGTGCATGGGGCACCAGCAACAGCTGAGTGAGAATGCAGAACATAAGAGTGACATTGCAGAAGATGGTAACAAATGACTAATCAGGCAGACATGCCACACTAAAGGCATGAATGGTCTACGATTGGCCAAACACACTGATCTGCATAGTGATTTAGGATTGAGAAATCCAAGTGAAGATAACATAAGAAATAAAAACAGACACAAGAAAGGGGTGCAGTTTAATCTAGAGTTAAACCAAACTATTGGCTCCGTTCAGGTGTGTGAAGATAGGGAAAAAGAAAGGAAAAATGTGCAGGAGGAACCCAAAAAGCATCAGGTTAAAAGACAATCAAAAAGACCATGGCACATGAAAAGTATGATGGGTATACAAATGACCAGTCGATAGCTAGTGGGCAAATGAACCATTGCAGGGTCAATGGTGCGCCAACTACATCGGAAATTAATAAAACAAAATTGAGTGAAATGACAAGTGAAAACAGAGAAAGAACCGAAACAGGTGATGGGCACTCATAACCTGATCATTTTAATCATGCTCATATCTCCATAGAGATGAAAACTTCCCAAGATCTAGCGGAGCACCCATTAAAAAAGATGCTGGTACATTTTAGTTGATGATGGGAGGGGTAATGAAAAAAAACAGTAGTTACCTTATCTGAATGCCACACACATGGGAACAATTCCTACAGGAAGAGTATGCTGTCCCAAAAAATGAACCCCCAACAGATTTAGGTAGTAAGGGGAAAAACATAAGAAAAGAGTGCGGATGGGACCACAGTGACGGGATATGGGCAATAAAAAGAGCTAAGGCCTCTAGGGTACCTGCCCTGACGACATCCACTGGTGGTCATCAAAGAGAATGCAGAGATATGGGCGACAACGCTCTGCAACTTATACCACCACGTCTACTCTCAGAGGGATATCCTAGAGACATGGAAACAATCAATAATAGTTCCTATTTATAAGAAAGGGGATAAACTGAGCCCATAAAACGTTAAGCCCATAACACTAATAGATTTCAGTAGTAAGATTTTTGGAACCCTATTGTTAAGGGATCTTAAAAGAGAGATAGTGAAACTACATCCCTTAGTGGACTCCCAAATGGGGTTTCGACCATGAATGGGAACTCCTTTAAAGGCATTTAGCCTGGCTCATATAAGAGCTGCGGTTAAAAAAAAGTCTGTTGGCACGGTATATATGGCCTCAATCGACATGACTAGTGCTTTTGATACCGTTAGTCGTGGTCGATTGTGGGAAAAGCTCCAACAAGTACAGGTTTCTGCTACCCTGGTAAAAATGCTGGCCCTGTTACATGCAGATACCTTGGTGAGAGTAAGGCTTGACGGGTGGAGCCACGACAGACCTTGTTCAGACACATGTGGGGCTGAGACAGGGCTGTGTAGTGGTGCCCACCCTGTACAATTTGTATATGGCAGATGTTGCAAAGATCTGGGAGTGGGGAGGCACCAATCCAGTCGGATTAAGATCGGCAACACTTGACTGGATACCCTTTGCTGATGGTGTGGTGCTCTTTGATCTTACCCCCTGGGATTACAGCGGAAACTGTAATTGTTCCACGTATTCGCAGTAGAGAATAATCTTAAAGTGAATGGAATGAAATCTAGAGTGTGTATATTCTCAACGAGGAGGAACCCGAGAACAATGCAATGGCAAGTGGGAGACGAGCCATTGAAGCTAGTAGCCACCCTGGCCTATTTGGGATACAAAGTGGTAAACTCCACATCCCTAGAGGGAGGGAATAAGTACAGAAATAGTAAATTTGGGCCACTGCTCGCAGACAATGGGGCTTGTATATGCTCAGATATACATATTCTCATTGACTCCTCTGATTAGGTTTTACCTGATGCAAGTGGAGTCGACGATCTTGTACGGGCTGGATATTAACCTAAATGATCTAGGTAAATACCTAAACACAAAATCCAAGGCAAACTCTGGAAAGAGACCTTCAGATTGGCAAAATCAGTACCAAATGCAGTGATAAGGCACAAGCTTGGGCTGATCTCTCTTGCCACCAGGGCAACATGGAGGAAAATAACGAGTTATGCAAAACTTCTAAATCCTCCCTTGAATTCGCTGTACGAAATATGGGGTGAAGAACAAACAGGCACATCGGGAACCTCATTCAACACACTGAAGCTTGAGATGAGCTAACTATTAAAGGAATGGTTCGGTCAAAAAATGTTATTGTCCCTACGGGTCGGCCATGTGATTTTAAGCCTAAGTCGCTCGATTTTAGAAAAATTTCCTATGGACCATACCCGAGTTTTCGTCTATTAAACGCACGCGAAAACAGGCATCAGGGAGCTGCCATTTTGTGATAATCCTATCATTTCCCCCATCGCCCTGGCTGACCTGCTTTTGCGGCACTAAATCATATCCCCCGCCTCTGAGCCTGACATCAGCAGACACGTACCACCCATTTCCCAACGCCAAAGCACGTCTCGTGTCAACATTCGCTGCGATTCAGCTAATGACGTGTTGCCATGGAAATGGCAGGACTCCTCTTTCCTCAATAAGTATAAACAGACCGTTTCACAACACACAGCAGCAGATTTTCGATTCCATTCCTCTCTCTGTGTTACTTTGAGTATTCTGTGACTCGTTTCTGTGCTCTGGTCAGCTACCTTCGTTGCTTGTAGCCCATGTGAACATATACCAGTACCACCGCTATAAAGTGTTTTAGTTTGTTTAACACACAATGGCTACAATGATGCCCTACATGTACGAGCCCGAGTGTACCGAGGAGGAACTACTGGAAAGGGAAACGCGCGAAAACGATGGGTCTTCGGACGACAGTTGGGAGGACGATTCAACAATTGAAGAGCCTGGGCCTAGTCGCATGGACGGTGTTTCCACCTGGTGCACATGCAATCGGTGCAAGCTAATGCCCACCGAGGACGAGAACTGCTTCTGCTGTGAAAACTCGGGATGCGTGGCTACATTTCGGAAGGCGAGCCACGACCGCAATGCATCACCGAGCTGCCAGACTTCAGGGCAGCCTGCCTCACACGGACCGTGTTGAGGATAATGATGGTGCTTATGCACGAACTTCGCGCAACTGTTTGTCCTCGTAATCCGAGTAACGAGTAAGTATTCTCTGCTTGTCATGCCACTCCTATTTCATGGTCTTCTACTATATCCAAAATTACATATACATATCATGTTAACGCATGAAAGTCGTTCAATAGTGTGCAGTGTCTAGATAGCATTTGTCCAAGCAGAATGCCATTGGTTACAAGAATTGTCATTGACAACAAACGTTTATTAAACTTATCTTGGTCATTTAAAAACAGTTTGTTTCATTCCTTTTCAAAGGTGGTACAGGCTGATGGCCTATCGTTCCTTTACATGGTGGCTTCACAGGAGGCTTGTACACCGCGTTCGAAGAGTGATACCCGCCAGTGCCATTCGTGCCATAAGAGAAACTTTCCCGAGTGACAGCGGTCAGTACAGGGGATTTTCCCTCGCTGGGCTGCAACCTGACCTGTACAATGTGTAAAGTCTTGTATATTTGTGTCATCAAAATAAGATACAAAATAAAACACCACATATATTTTAACAACGGTTGTTTCGATTTTTTAAATGAATCAAGTGTGTCTCCATTCAAGGATGGACGTCAGACATCTGTGCTCTGAATGGGTGAAGGTTTCCACTAGCGAGGGTCCGTGGGCAAGGACACCTTTGTGGAGAGGAACGAGCTATGTGCTTAGTTCAGGCTGGTTTACATGCAGGACCGTGATCTCAGAAGAAGAGTTATGTGTTACATTTATTAGCTGTTGCAAATACCTCTGGCGTTTTCCAGTCAGAGTGGGAACGAGGGTGGGGGCCATGTGCTCTGCGCAGTGAGGCCTGGTCACCAAGATGGAGTGAAAAGGGGGTACAAAAATGTATGCCCCGTGTCCTGCTCAGTGGTCCCATCTACGCGAATGTCATCCAAAGTTAACATCACATAAGGGCAAGGGGCGAACCCACTACTGGAGGCACTTGGTACGAGTTTGTACTGAGAAGTAAAGGATGAGAGGGGCCTGATGGCCCCTCGCTCCCACACACTTGCCTGCACGCCCCAGGCCCATCCATCCCACCCCCTCTATCAAAGGCGGTTTGCACCCGGGGATGAGTGCTGGCATGGGGGGCTGTCACGGGTGCAAACGGCCAAGGTGCCAAACAGCATTTACACTTCAAAAGGTATCCCACGCCCAGGGGCCATCGTTCACATGGCCTCCTCAGACCCAGTGTCTCCAGGCAGGCCTCGCCTGAAGCAGGCCGCCCCCCTGCAATCCACATAAGTGTGTCTCCATTCAGCAGTCTTCCTGTGCCTTATCTGCATGCCCCAGGCCCATCCATCCCGCCCCCCTCTATCAAAGGCGGTTTGCGCCAGTGGATGCGCGCTGTCAGGGGCGCGAACGGCCAAGGTGCCAAACAGCATGTACACTTCAAAAGGTATCCCACGCCCAGGGGCCATCGCTCACATGGCCTCCTCAGACCCCGTGTCTCCAGGCAGGCCTCCCCTGAAGCAGGCCGCCCCCCTGCAGTCCACATACGTGTGTCTCCATTCAGCAGTCTTCCTGTGCCTTATTTGCACGCCCCAGGCCCATCTATCCCACCCCCCTCTATCAAAGGCGGTTTGCGCCAGTGGATGCGCGCTGTCAGGGGCACGAACGGCCAAGGTGCCAAACAGCATGTACACTTCAAAAGGTATCCCACGCCCAGGGGCCATCGCTCACATGGCCTCCTCAGACCCTGTGTCTCCAGGCAGGCCTCCCCTGAAGCAGGCAGCCCCCCTGCAATACACATAAGTGTGTCTCCATTCAGCAGTCTTCCTGTGCCTTATCTGCATGCCCCAGGCCCATCCATCCCACCCTCCTCTATCAAAGGCGGTTCGCGCCAGTGGATGCGCGCTGTCAGGAACGCGAACGGCCAAGGTGCCAAACACCATGTACACTTCAAAAGGTAACCCACGGTATCCGTCAGACCCCGTGTGTCCGGCCAGGACTTCCCCCCCTCACGCTGTCCGGCCCCCGGCAAACCACATAATACCACGACATAGACACGTCATTCATTCACAAACACAAACCCTTGTTTCTAATACTTTATAAACCACTTGATATGTCTCATGAGAACATCTTTGTGCTTTGCAAGTCAACTCCTGAACGTGCTACCTGAGAACCACTGAGATCTATGCTAATCTGCTTGTCGTTGTGCTATCTGTGACCGCTTCGAGCAAACTCGTCAGTGTGCTACCTGTGGCCGTATACCTGTTCTCCTGCAACACACTGCTCGGCCTGCTGAATCCAACTGTTTGTTGGTCAAGGTAAGGCCATGTATCCTAGTCATATTTCAGTCATTTTTACATTTCTATCTATTTGCGATTACAGTACCCAATAGAGCTATGGTCATTGGTCTCATTGCTATTGACTTGAGTTTCAATTGTTATGCTATCAATAGATCTATTTATTTTTATCTGTGTCAATTGTCATCGAATTGCATCCTTCAGGGGTGCAGTCTATAATGTAAGCATGTTTCCTTTTCGTGCAAGACAGAACATCCAAGGGACAAGTCACATGTTCAGAGTGTAGTCACATAATTTTAAAAATGCCTGTAACTTATGCAAATACTAAGCCGCACATGATGAACTGGTGTAGTTACGGCGACCAAAACAAACCTTGCATTGAGCTTGGATTGTTTCATTTACTTTTTTATGACATTTTTATTCATCAAGGTTTTATAATAATCTTGATATTTACTTTTCAGAATTTTCAACAATGCCTGCCTGTTCGATTAGCGGTTGCCCTTCGAAGACCCATGCTAAATCTGAAGGCACTACAATGCATGTATTCCCGAAAACTGTTGATGGAATAAGAGAATGGGTCAGACATTGAAGATATCCACTGGATGAGCTGGAAAGTAGAGTCCAACAAGTCTTTGAGGACAAGAGGGGTGATCGTTACCGCATCTGCAGCCGGCACTTTCCCTCGAACATGTACACAACATCTTGGGTAGCAAAGAAGAATAAACGGCGATCGACACGAAAATTGCTCGCAAACGCTATTCCCACTCTATTCATCCACATTCTGCCACTGGTGAGTCAAGTGTCCGTTTTTAGCTTTAGGCCTTGGGGTAGTGTGTAGGTAGCCAAATTGTTTCATTGATATTTTTGGTGTTGGTTCTAATTTGTAATACTTTCGACATTGATATTTGTGTATAGCTTTTTGAATAATGACATTTATCAATATATTATTTTTAGATTTCATAACCCACAAACAAAATCTATATATGGGCACAGGGAACTGTGCTATATTGCGTATTAATCAAGTATTCTGTCTGTCTCCTTACATGGCAATTTTAAATATTGGCATTTCATTATCAAACAATAATTTACCTTTACAACTTCTTGACTATCCCTTGAATCTGAAGCAAGAACATTCTACTTCCGTGACGTGCTCGCAGTTATCAACCACTTCTAGCGCGTATCAGGTAATCATACTTGGCTATTCCGCTACAGACTTGTTTTATGCATTTCAAGTAATAGTTTTTATGTATCGTGTGATTATTTTATCAATTGTTTGGTTAGTGCTTTCCAATTGATATACACCTTAGTTGTCGTCCCCTGGTGTTTGTTTTCAGTTATAATTAGTGTTATCCATACTAATGCAAGTACTGTCTTTCAGGGAGATGCTGAAGCATCCACCCACTCACTTGATGCAGAGCCTGACATTCAAGTAATTCCGGAAGTGCGCACCACATTGACAACAGCCCTAGATAGTCTTCAGCAGCACGAGGTATGGATACTGACAGCTCCATCGAGCGTGATCATATAACGTGATTCCATTTGCTATACTTTCTTCCCTATTAACGCAAGTACTGTGTTTCAGGGAGACGACGGAGCTTCCACTACAATAACAACATCCCATTTAGATGATGCAGATGTAAATAAATCGGAGAAATAAGTCGATGATATCTGATCATATTTAGATTTTCCTTGATTCTTTTAGACATTGCATCATTTGTGGTTATCTCTTTATATGTACCTGTGCCGTCGACCCCAAGTGTGTATTATGTTTTCAATATTGAAAACCCTACTAATGCAAGTACTGTGTTTCAGGGAGACGATGGAGCTTCCTCTACAATCACAACATCCCTTGTAGGTGATGCAGATGTAAAGAAATCGGAGAAATAAGTCGATGAAATCTGATCATATTTAGATTTTCCTTGATTCTTTTAGATAATGCATCATTTGTGGTTATCTCTTTATGTGTATGTGTACCTGTGCCGTCCACCCCAAGTGTGTATTATGTTTCCAATATTAAAAACCCTACTAATGCAAGTACTGTGTTTCAGGGAGTTGCTGATGCCTCCTCTTCAATACAATCATTCGTGGCAGTCTATACAGAGCCAGAGGTATGGATACTGACAGCTCCATCGAACTAGGTCATCAGAGCTCGAATACTTGTCGTTTGATTGTTCCACACAATGTTTAAATCGTGTTTGGCTATTGAGATGTACATGTGTGTTCGTCCTCACGTGTGTTTTATACTAACAATATTTTGATACACAGTAATGAAAATACTATGTTTCAGGGAGTCGATGGAGCCTCATTCCGTGCTGTCTATGCGGATACAGAAAATATAGTCGTTGCAGCGCAAGAGGAAGGGGAAACATGCAGATACGAATCGGAGCAACAGCTTGCAGATGTTGAAGGTCGAGTCAAAAAAGTTGCAAAGAAAAGAAACAAAAATAAGGTTAGTTACAAACAGTTCATAACTTTAGAAATTTTTTTGTGCTGGGGACTATTTTCTGTTTTTTTCCAGTCAATTGGAGTATACTTTGTCTTGTGTTTAAACGGAACATCCCTTTTCCAATCTCTCCTCTAGTTACCCGTGGATGTCCGAAGTATACATACGCAGACAGTGAAGAGAATGAGAGATGTTGCTTGCCAGACCATTTACACTATGGTGGAACTATTAATTCAGACGCCGCGTGTTGAGACTCGAGATGCTCTTGTCCAATATGAATTGATTGTGGCCGGAGAATCCAGCAAAGTTGAATTGGACCATTGCTACAGTGCGACCGCACCACTACAAGAAGATGATAATGAATGTATTGAAGATAGCTCTGAAGTAGTCGCAGATCAATTCACACAAACTACACCCGCCAAAAAATTGCCACCCAAAAAGCTGTCGACATTGTTGTGTTTTCCCATCAATGTTGAAGTAACAGATGTTGAAATGACAGAGAATGAACCAGCAGCAGCATTCACCGACGTATCAGAACTTGATATCAGCGATATTTCTTTCAAATGTGTTGATATGTCCTCAACGTCACAGGCCGAAACAACGTTGACGCCGGATGACAGTCTAATGAAAGAGGGGAAATACATTGTATTCGACAGTTGTTTAATGGATATTATAAGTATGCTGAAATGTGGGCATTCCGTTAGAGGGAAAGTATGTGGGAAGCCATTGATGAATGTTACTCGTCGAAAAACAAGGCAGTAACGTCACAACACATGCCGCCTGTAGATTAAATCATACGTTCTCATGGTATGCACAACCGATGCTGGGGAAACTGCCAGCAGGTAATCTACTGTGTGCAGCTGCTTTACTTTTTAGTGGCTCCAGTTTTAGAAAGTTAGAGTCTTTCTTTCAGTTTGTGGCACTCCATTTCATTTATAAAATGCAGTACTACAAATACCAACATGATTATCTGTTTCCGGCCATTAGTGATGCTTGGAAAATTGAACAATTGTCTCTAGCAAGTACATTTGAAGGCAAACGATTCAGGCTAGCCGGCGATGGACAGTGCGATAGCCCTGGATTTTCTGCCAAGTACTGCACCTACCACTTTCAGGACATGGATAGTAAGAAAATTGTGAGTTCGGTGGTCGTACAGGTAACACAATGTAAATCCTCAGTGGCCATGGAGAAACTAGGATTTATAAAATCAGTGGAAGATCTACAATCGAGGGGAATGCACATCGACCTCATAGCCACGGACAGACACGTTTCAATTGCCAAGACAATGAAAGAGCAGTTCCCACATATTAAACATCAATTTGACATATGGCATCTTAATAAATCCATCAATAAGAAAATCTCGGCTGCAGGGAAAAAAAAAGGTTTTGAAAGTATTTCACAGTGGTCCCAGTCTATCAGCAACCATCTTTGGTGGAGCTCCAAAACTTGTGAAGGGTCAGTGGAAATCCTACTTGAAAAGTGACGGTCACTCATGCACCACTGTACCAACGTTCACCGCTGGACAGAAAACCTACATTTCCACCAATGTGAACATGGCCCTTTGTCCCCAGAGGAGGCACAGAAGAAGAAGTAGTTGATGCCATCTTCACCGACACACAAAGCCATTGAGAAGATTGTTTTCGATAAAACTCTATCAAGAGATTTGAGGGGACTGACAGAATTCTGTCACACAGGAGGTTTGGAGGTGTTCCACAATATGTGCCTAAAGTACAGGCCAAAGCGCTTGCATTTCAGCATACAGGGCATGAGAAATAGGAATCTACTTGCCGTCTTGGCCCATAACGAGAATCTCGCCCGTGAACAATCTAGGACTACGGGTAATGTAAGGATGCCTCGCTACACTAAGGCCTTTTCAAAACGAAGGAAGCAATGGGTGATCAAACCAGTCTATGAGGAAATGGAGTTCCACTTTGTCAAAAGCCTTATTGTTGCTGTATTAGAGAAACACAGATATGGAATTTTGAACGTTTCTGTGCAGAGCCCTGATCCATTGCCACCCAACATTGCCACTGTGCCATGTCCACCCAAAGGAGAGCTGGTTGTGAAGTACAAATCCCGGTTTAAATAATTGCAATACGATTGTCTTTTTGTAAATAAATGTTATTGTACAGTGAGCATACAAAGTATGGTAACCCTAACCCCTACCTTCACCATCCTGGGTGCCGAACAACCTGGGTGTCATCTTTGACTTCTCTCCCAATTGACCTCATATTGCTGACCTTGTCTTTATGTGTATGTATATATTTTTGTTGATGTAATTAATTTTCGCAATATCTTGTAAATGCTGCGCACTGTTAACCGAGGGGAGGCTTGCGTGTTGCAAATAATAAAACAAACAAACAATAAATCTCACTTTCAACTTAACTCCTCGGGTACTTTATAATTTCCCTGACCTTCCCCAAAAAATTAAAAGTCTCAATAGTTGTGGTTCTTTGGGGCTTCAAAGCTCGCAGACAACAAGGACAAAATTGGGGGCCGTAGAACGCGCCAAGCGAGCCGTTGCAGATGGGAGAGAGGCCAGTTCGCATTTGCACATTGAGATGCAGTACATAGATGGATTCGAAACTTCAAGTTCTCACAGATGGCTTCCCTATGGGATGTTGCAAAGAAAGAATGTATGCTAATTTCTAGTGAAGGTCAGCGGCTTTGATTTTCAGCTCGCGCCCTGAAGAGGCCCACAGCTCGCACTGGCAGTATAAGGTTCTATTGTTTTTTGACCTTGAGAGACAGGGACCATGCCGAAAGAACTTCATTTGAAGGAGGGGGGGGTGCAATAACGTAAGAGACGATAAGGCAGAAAATTCTAAAACTAGACCGAGTTTCATGTTAGTTCAGTATACGAAAAATCGTTGTCAAGAGCACAGTGGGATTTACGGACTGCATTACGCAGAGACACAATGGAAATTGCAAATATAATGTAAGTTAACTCTATAGACGCTTTTATACCGGAATGAAGAATTAATGAATGGATGCATGAATAAATGAATGAATGAAGAGCTCGGAAAACAATTGTGGGATCGTCCTTGTAGCGGGCACATGGGCATGCAGGTCCAGATTCCACATGCATGTAGACAAAAAGTTGTTTCTCATTGTGTACTAACCTCGATTTATTTTGTTACTTTTTGCATTGATTTTAGAGCCGAACATACTCCATTGCACTATCTTTGAAAGCAAATAGTTTCAGCTCGGCCGTAATAAATAAAATGAATAATATTAATAAAGATCGGCTGGCGAGACTAATTATAATTTTTATGTTTTCAAAACAGGTATATACTTCCCTTTTACTACTGCCACCAGTTTCAGACACCGGCGGATGTTTTTTTTAACCGCCAGCTGCACAATTCTGATTATTTTATGGGACGATCGCCAAGGGCCCATATGCCCTTAGGCGGTACTAGCGGCTAGAAGCAACATATCAACCTTTACGCTGGCCTAGTGCCTACTTGATGGAACAGCCTTGAGGTTCAACGTGTGACCAAAGTGCTTCTTTTAACGGAAACCAACACCCTGTAAACCATAAAGGAACAGTGCGTGACTCACGATAAACAGATAAAAGAAAATAAATGGCTTTCAGAGTTCATACGGCAATTGCTGAATATTCTATAAACATTTAATGTCAAATAAATGTACTTTACCAAATGTACAGTGTTGCTGTTTGATTTTAAAGTACAGTTTCATATTCCGAATTGTGGCGCGCTGTGTTGTGAGTTGATCAGTGTTGGTTTCTGGGTTCTGTGTGGAGTCGCGTAGAAGACGACTGGACGCGTTTGCTTACACAGCACAGAAACGTCACGGAGAGAGGCGGGGATTATGAATGTTTTGATAATGTCATGCTCTGGGGAGGGGGATATGATTTAGTGCCACAAAAGCAGGTCAGCCAGGGTGATGGGGCAAGTGATAGGATTATCACAAAATGGCAGCTCCCTGATGCCTGTTTTCGCGTGCGTTTAATGGACGAAAACTCAGGTAAGGTCCATAGGAAATTTTTCTAAAATCGAGCAATTTAGGCTTAAAAACACATGGCCGACCCGTAGGGACAATAAAACATTTTGACCCAACCATTCCTTTAACTGAAATTGGCTCATCAGGTGAGGAGTTGGTAATTAATCAAGCTAAAGTAAAGAGAAAGTTGTTTCAACGTGATTGGGGGGAAAACATCTGAAGAACTGGCTAATTACATCCTGTATAAAGAATATTTAAAACTGGTGTATAAACAGGTCCCAAAATATTTGCTTATTTTCCCGTGCCCAAGAAGGAGATCATTATATGTCCGTTTTTGATTAAATCAAATGCCAACGCTCGAGAAAGGGGATACAGCAAAAAGAAGGTGTAGGCTATGTGGCACAGTTGAGCTGAAAGAAACCACAAAACATCTGGTTATGGAATGGGAAGGCTTAAGGGAAGAAAGGCTAAGATACCTAGACACATCCCAAGGGAGTGAGGCCCTGTGGGTGAGTTTGATGGGTGGACAGACACAGAGTCTCATACTAGCACTGTGTGATCTCCTATATAAAATCTTGGAGAAGTTAAGAAAGGCAGAAAGGGAAGAAGGCAAAGGGAAGAAGAAAACCGCCTCAGTCTACAGGGGAATAACCTGAGCTGATGCTATGTTCTTTAATAATGTTTTCTCTTTCTTCTTGTTTTCTGTATGCTTCACTTACCTATTCACTCTTCCTTGGAATATATATTTCTTTTTTTTTAAGTTTGATAAATGTAAAAGAGCAGTTTTAATTGTAACTATTCATGTATTTTTATATGCCTTTGTAATTCAGAATAATTGTGAAAGAATCTCTTCAGTTTTTTAATATTTTTTGTTTGTTATGTAAACAGCTGGGATTCAAAACACAAATTAAAAAATATATATATATATATATATATATATCCCAAAGGACATTTGCAGGTGAGTCCCCAGAGGAATATTTCGAGCACAGATGTTCCAAGAGGCGAAATTGACAGGTAGAGTGCAAGTGCCAGATGAGTTCCAAACACAAATGTTGACTTACTGACACATGATGCTAATGAAAATACAAAGCAGTTGTAAAACAGAGAGAAGGTAAGTGAAGAAAATCAAAATAATGTGGAAAAAGCAGGTAAGGAATGGGGTGAAGATTCATGGGCCCCCACTATGCAGGGACGCCAATCAATAGCAAATCTTCAAATGGATTCTCAGGACAGAAAAATAAACAGATAAGCCCGCGCTAGACAAGGGCGCGTGACTTTTTGCAGCGACTGTTTTGCTGTTGCTGCGCTCACTGCCGTGCTTACCTCACTTCCCTGCATCTTCATCCGCGTCCACATGAGCTCTAACTAGAACTGAGAGCTCGTTATTGAGGAGCGCTGGGCATTGGAAAACAAAGCCTATCCCTTTAAGAGACTGGAGTCTCGAGGCCCTGCCCATCCAGGAAGCAGGAAACAAAACACCGACCGTGCCGCCCTTTCGGCGATAAGCCCACGCTAGACAAGGGCGCGTGACTTTTTGCAGTGACTGTTTCGCTGTTTGCTGCTTTGCTGTCTGCTGGCAGCAGGAAACAGGTTCTTTTCTTTAGCGTCCCCAAAGTCCTCTGCGGTCACAAAGGGACGATCGAGTGAGAGGAGCTGCACGACAGACTGCAGATGGAGCCGCTCCCAGATAACGTCCTAGAGGTGGTGCCGATAGACGGCGGACCGCATACCCGCAATAGACTACAACAGCTAAAGCGGCAAAAATTGAAGACTTCAACTGCAAAGGTAAGCGCTCAAAACTGCATTGTCACTACAGCCTTACCTCACCACAGCCTTAAGCCACCAGAAACATCTGTTGTACCAATGCTAGCACAAATTTCAAGACCGGCCCCTGCTCCAGTCCCGGGCTCACCTCCGGGACGAGCTTTTGACCTGACTTCACCGCATAAGATGCAAGTTAATACGCTCTCAGAGGCGGATATAGAGAGACCAGTGACTCATACAGGTTCAGAAGCCTGCATTCAATTGTCACCCGCAGGCGTACTTTTGAAAACACCGAGCGAGACTACGAATGGAAACAGAATGGCCAACAAAGGCGAAGAAGTTACATTGTCAAACGACAGTACTATAATCCATTCCCCTAATCAATCAAAGCGCGTCCAAGTAGTAAACATGAACATAACAGATGTTACTCAAAGAACGGAAAAGCGACTGTCCTCCAGTTTGCGTCCTCCATCAATTTATCTTGATGCGTCAGATGTCACCTTTGACTTAGAAATAACCGATGTCGATCTATTAGCTATACGCTCACCATCAGAGAATATACAAATAACCCCCTGCCGGCTATTGACACAAAAGAATGCTGTTTCGCAACCCCTTAAATCAACATTGTTTAATGAAAGATCATCCATTGACGAGCCGGGACTAGGAAAAAAAAACAGTACCTCCTCAACTGATAAGGGATTGCTAAAAAGCACTAATGCAGGGGAAAACAACAAATACGTCTCAATACCTCGTAAAGTTCTTGCAAAATCAAATCATGAAGTAAAAATTGACAAAAAAGAAATGGCGGATGCTCGGCCTTTAAACAAAGTTGGAACTGTAGAGACTGCAAATATCACCACGTCCTATGAGGTGGTGGCGAGGGAAGCTCGTCTGACAGAACGTCTAAAGGCAGATTTCGTGCTGATGCGCGATCGCCAAAATGAAAGCTTCGCAGAAAAACATGATGGAAAATTAGATAAACAACGAAAAACAAATACTGCAATCAAGGATGCGCCCATTCTGGGCAAGAACGCACGGCTGCGAAAAGACTCAGTTCCTGTTGCCCGGCTAATAAACTTAGATTCAACTGTCGTCTGTCAAACGATAGGTCAACAAATCGGAGCAGATGGCCCACACGGAAACAGAGATGACACAAATACGACGATTGAAAAAGAAACAGCAGACCCAGGAACAGGCAATCATCCAGAAGTTGAACACTCTGGAGACTCCATGGAAATAAAAGGAAACATTTCCATCGCCGCAGGGCTACAAATTCATAACAATGTTCTGGCTGCCACCTCCATTGCTTTAATGCCATTTATGAAATTATACGAGGCATTAAATGATTCTATACGAGACCAAAACTCCTTGATCTGTTCAACCAACAGTAAATTAATTGAATTGGAAAAATTTAATGAACATCTTGTACAACGCCTCAATGCAGAAGCTGCTGCTTCCCACGGATGGCACTCTCGGTTAAATGAAATAACGAAAAGAGAAGTACAGGAAAAAGTTGATCTGAGTGAAGCAATAATAGAATGCACAAAGTGGATCAGGCATAACGTTGTAGTACAACCGCGTGACAGATTGCCGGTAAACAAATGCACAGAGGCGCTGAGGTCGCCGCAAAGAAGCACCCAGCTAAAGGCACACTTAAACACAGAAGTGCCAGCAAATGACAAAAATTCACACGATGCAAAGAAATCATTAAAGTCCAACAACCGGAAAAACAATCAGGACAAAAAAGGTGCAAAAGAAAATCCACAACCAAAGGAAGGAGGAAATACAGGAAATGAAAGGCCCTTGCTATCAGTAAATGATCTGCTAACTCCGCAACAACCAACTGCTGAGCCTGCTCTTTTACAAATCAACAACTCAAAGGAACTTTCAAAGCCAGCAGTTCCCCAAGAGTCTAAAGGACAACCTACGTTAGTGGCTCCAAAAATGTCCTTTGGAATTTTCTCTGGCTCTGCAAAATCGTTTGAGGCAAAAACTGCAAACCCGGCCTTGCTGAAAAGAAAATTAATCAAAACACAAAAAACTACATCTAAAGGGACCCCACTAAAAAGACCACGATCAAATGAGGCAAAGAAGTTTATTCGAAATCTGACAACTCCACCGCGCCTTGAGGCAGCAACAACCACTGTAGCTGCAAATGCTATAGAAAAGTCGGAGAACAATACTAACAGCGATCAAATTCCACAAAAACCCAAGTACATATCAATAAAAAGAGGACAAGTCTCCATGTCCTCCTCGTCTGCAAATGAGACATCTACTTCGATTGATCTATGCGACCTATCTACATACTTAATCGATGACGAGGAAGCTTTGGAAGGCATTGAGGAAACAACAGAAGACGGCCCAGTAATACCTTATGATGCCGATGCCAAACTGAAGATAGGAAAAAAAAATCAACATCGGCACGGCACTCCACGAAATCCTTCTAGAAACCTAGCTGTAGTAAAAAAAAAACAACTTGCATTTTGATAAGGAGGAGTCATCATGGGTAAGACGGAAAGCAGTAACGTCATTTGCTTCCAAAACAACAACCTTGAACCCGAAACAAACAACAACACAATTGCAAAAACAATTGCATCGGAAAACTAAAGAAAAAACCTCCACCCGTGAGTCTGTGAACCCCAACTGGGTAAGATTGGAACTGGAAAACATCTTGGAAGATAAGAATGAAGTCAATCTCAACAGAGCAAATGTAATGAGATTATTACATTATATACCGGCTTTACGCAATATAACATCTGATGATATTGCGATTGTAGAATATAAATCTGAAGCAAGATCAGACTGGGTAATTCTTCATATGAAGTCGACAAAACTTGCAAGACCTCTCATCGATGCCAAGGACGATTTATTATTCTTTGGCTTCGATCTATCGATATGCGAAGAGGAGAATCCACACAGATCCACCACGCCCACCAACAAATGCTCAACGAATACAAAAAATGCAAATCGAGTAGAACTTTGGAAAGAGCTGAAAGCACAATCTGATCCCATAAACGTTACAAGAAACACCAGGAAAAACGTTTAGGATAAAGAAGGGTCAAGAAGCTTGGCCCAGTTACTAACATCATGGAACACTCGTGGCTTTGCCCATCTTTTTCAAGGACACTGCCCTAATCAGCTAAAAAGCACAATAATCTGTCTGCAGGAAACATGGCTACAAGAAACACCCCTAAGTGATGGTTATTCCGTCTATCTAAATGCAGCCGGGAAAAACTTATTTGGACGTCCCTTCTCCGGATTAGTAACCATGATTGACAATGCAGCAGGATGGAATGTAATAAGAATGTCCAATCCAAATCTCCTTGTGCAGGCTCTAGTTATAGAGAGGAAAAACAACAACAAAGACAACATCACCAATCAACAAATGCTGATCATAAACACTTATTGGAATCCGGCAATAATAATGGATTCCACTTATTTAGCAGCCATCACCTCGCAAATTGATGAATGCCTAGATGAATATGACAATCCGTTTATCCTAATATGTGGCGACCTAAACTATTCGTGGTTTGATGATGCTAAAGTACGCAAAAACCTAGATAGGATTAAAGTGCCTACTGAAACAGCAGACCGAGGGACCAAGTGGGAATACAAACTAACACAACGCCATTGCATGATGCTAAATGGATGCACTAAAGGCGATATTCCAGCAGGAGACACTTGGCACCGTGGAGAATCAAAAAAACCTCTCGGTTATATATGGGTATCTGAAAATCTACACACATATATTGGAAAGTTATCTATAAGGCATTCTGCAGAAAGCGACCATAACGCTTTAATACTTCTTTGGGATGTACAAAACGCAAAACAGTTGAAATATATAAGTCCATTAAGTATAAACCAAGGACAAAATAGGATACGAATAAACTCTACTCAAATTACTAACATGACAAAAAATGTTACTCAAATGAATACCAGAGACGTGGAAGTTAACTACATACCCTTGCTGACGCAATTTACTAAGAATGCTCAAAAACACAATCTGACAATGCAAAGAGTAAACTCCTTTCGACCCAGTGTTAAATGAGGTGAAGAAATCCCTAAAAAAGGACTTGAGGCTTTTAAAGAGAGCTGGTGGAATAAATCAACATCTGCTGACAACCAAGAGGCACTTGAAATACCGAAACTGGTTAAAGTCATTCAACCAGATACGGTTACAATCACAAGCTGAATACATGTTACAACTAATTATTCAGAACAACAGCCGGAACATCTGGCAAATTATCAACTCAGATCATTTAACCCAGGCATTTGCGTTATCTAATGGTGTAAGCGAATCAGAGTGGGTAAAACATTACTCCAATGTTTTTAATAACCAAAATTTAACATCTACTCCAACAATAATAACGGAACCCTGTGACTGGTCAGTAACGGAAACCGTGGAGGACATTGAAAATGCTATCCAACATCTAAAGACCTCGAGAGCAGCAGGGCACGACGGCATTTCCAATTCAATGCTAAAAGCCAACAAAGAAAACTGGGCGAAATTTATTAAGGTGTTATTTGATCAAATAGCACTAGCAGCAAAAATCCCAGATTCCTGGCGGAGTGCGATCGTGGTCCCAATTTTCAAAAAGGGCAACGGTGAAGATCCATTAAATTATCGCCCAATTGCCCTATTGGATACCACGGGGAAAATCTTTGCATCCTTTCTTCAGCAGAAAATCGCAAATTGGGCTAACAGTGCCTATATAATTGATGAAAGACAAACAGGCTTCACAAAAGGAGTCGGGGTGGAGCTCAACTTGGTACTGTTGAACATAGCGAAATTGGAAACCCTACGACGTAAAAAAATACTTTTTCTTACGTTTGTTGACCTGAAACAGGCATTTGATAGTATAAATCGTGAACTCCTGTGGAAAAAACTCAAGATATGGGGTTGCCCATTAGACTTATTATCTCCACTTATGGCATTGTACGCTAATACCAAAATTAGAGTGCGCCTAAATGCCGAGGGCACTTTGTCTGATGAAATAAAAACATCTAAAGGTGTAAAACAAGGCTGTCCTCTGGCGGCTTTACTGTTTAAACTCTTTATCTCTGACCTCCCAGTGGCACTTGAAAAAACAAAGACCTTTCCACCTAAAATGAATGGCAAGCCCATAAGCCGTGTGATCTATGCCGACGATGTAGTACTCCTAGATTCAACGGAAATTGGGCTCCAACGACTATTGACAACACTGCAAGCCTACTTAGTCGGAAACCAGCTTGAAATAAATGTGACGAAATCCCAGATCATTGCAATAGGCACAAATCCAGGTATTAAGAAAAAGTGTTTCATGTGGATGGTGCAAGATGAGTCTTTGGCTACAGTTGAAGCCATCCGCTATCTAGGAATTTCCTTTAACATCTCGATAAGAGAATGGAGCTGGATAAATGACATAACAACTCGCATGAAAACCTTTGCACAACAAGGAGCAAAATTGCACGCTAATTATGGGCTCTTCTCTCTCCAACCTATAATAACGTTCTACTTGCAAAAGGTTGCGCCAGCGATCTGTTTCGGAACCGAAGCAGGCTGGAATATTGACGAAAATATCTGGCCGACCCTAGAGGGTCTGTTTTGGAGAAAAATCCTGAAACTCCCACAAAGCACATCGATGGTGGCAGTAAGACACGAACTTGGCCTGGACTCTTTACATTCGATGATTCAGTGGAAATCAATATTAGTATTGCGCAAAATGCGCCTGACGCCCACCGTGAAATCGTATCAAATACTACACAAAAAAAGCACAGATCCATCAGCATTCTTATTGAACATCTGTGAGACGAAAATACTGAAGATTCTAAAAGCAGCGGATCTAAGTTTGTCTCTAGTCCTACAAATTCCGCAAGTGGCGAAAGTCAAATTTAGGAATTGGCACTGGATAACAAATATAGAAAAACGTAGCCAACTATCATCAGTAATTGATCTGGGAACTTTGTGTCAAAAAATAGGGGAAACCACCAAGATACCTCAGCAAATTTCCTTCTCGATATCATCGGAACCAGTTCCTCAGATTACGCCTAAACCTCTACACCACCAACGAGGTTCTATGGAGAAGAAAAGACGGAAACACGCAAAGTGACAAATGTCGCTTCTGTGCAACAAGTATTGAAACAAGTAAACATCTGATAATAAGATGTCCCAAAATAGTAGCTCAGCGTTCACTTCATCTTGGGAGTTACGCACCAAAAAATGGGAACATGGGAGACTGGTGGAGTTACCTAATCTCAGGAACTAACAACCAACTGACTTGCGCAGTTGTGAACTTCATGGACATGATCCTACCACAGCATCTCTAATGATGACATAAAATGACTAGTAATAGTGTGAAATGTTGTGAAAGTTGAGCTTGAAGCTGAAAGGAATGACTAAAGAGTTTGTCCTTTTTTGCAAACTAAATGTCAATAATAAAAAAAATTAAAAAAAATAAACAGATATATTGAAAAGAAAATAGGGAGAAAAGGGGGTAACATGTAATTTAACGTGCCTTTTTGATTAGCAAGAAGTCAGCAGGCCTGAAGAAAATCAGTCCTGAGATTGGCAATAATTCACATTTCCTATGTATACTTGAAGAATGTGAAGACAGCTATTATGTACCTATTACAGTAGAAGAGCATTGCAATGTATTTGCAATGGTAGATATAGGCATACAGGTGACTGTAATGCCAAGGAAAATGCTGGATAGCATAAATGAAGGGAGACCCCCACAAGACATTCTGAAATCAAGACGGATTGAAGGCCCTGAGCCGGATTTCAATTGGGAAGAGATACCGGTGGAAGGCGCCACTGAAGTTGACATCAAGGTAGGGAAACATATAGACTGAGGCAAGAAGTAGTGGTGATGCCCGTTGGGGAGACACCATACCTATTAGGTGTGAATTATCTGGAGAGACTTTCACCTATGATTGATGGCATGAATGGGGTTCTGTGGTCTTTGGCCAAAATGCCCCGGAAGCCTCAAAAGGTGGTGAGCCATGTTAGCAATGCAAAATAATGTCACACCATCGCCAAGTCAAAGAGAGCAGTAAAGGTTTATCTTCAAAATGGCTGTGTACCTAGTGCCACTGTAATTCTTATGTGCCAGGTTGAAATGCAAGGAGGAAAAGAAAAGCAGTCCTTGGAGATTTGACATCCCTAGAAGAACTGGCAAACACAGATAGATGAAAACACATTGCGGTTCTAAGTTGATGAAGGCTGTGAACAATGTGATGCTTCGGTGTCGGATCAGGAAAAGTATATTTCAACCATTGCAGAAATACGGTGGTCAGTCAAAAGGGCGAAAAAAAAATATCGAATGACAAATATCTCGGAAAAAAAATACTCGGAAAAAAATTGCATTTTTTATTTATTTATTTATATGTATTTTTGGGGTCAGGTAAGTAAAAAAGGGGGTAAAATAAAAAAAAATAAAAAATGGGGGTTGAAGGGGAACCCCCCATTTCGAAAAAAATACGTATTGAAAAAAAAATCGATTTTTTTTTTCTGAGAATTTTTGATTCGACCTTTTTTTCTATATTTTTTTTTTCGGTCTATTCACTATAAACCCAGAAATACACATGAAGGAAGGCCAGGCTTGGATACCTATGCATATGAATGGACATCTGGAAATGACTGAGGCAGTGTTGGCCCTGGAACAGGAAAGGAGTTTCATTAATGAGGAAGTGTTCAAACAAATGCTTGACAAAGAAGAAATAGCATGTTTTAAAATACAAAATCAACAAATATTCAGGTTAGATGGTCCTGATTTGGGACCAAGGATTGAGGGGAGATGCATGTAGAAAATAACAATACAGTACAAAAGCATTCATCACAATATATGGGGCCTCATTACGACCTAGGCGGTAAGGGGTTAAGGGCGCCGTAAAAGGTGGCGGCGCCGTTAACCCCTTACCGACTAATTACGAGATCCCTTCGCGGGTCTGTACCTTAACGGCTGGTTTTACCAGCCGTTAAGGATTGGACGCGCAAAGGGACCTCGGAGGTAATTACGGTACCGCAATTTGCGGTAACGTAACTACCGCCTTCCCCATTTCCATTGAGCCCTATGGGGGCAAAAATGGGAATGGGGGAATTACCACCCCGCCAACCTTGGAATGGGGCGGTTATTCCGCCATTCACCATGGCGGAATCGGTAAAATACTGGCGTCAACTATGCAGCTAATAGCGCCATGGTTAATGCCTGGGTCGTAATGAGGCCCATGGATTGTAAGAGGAACCAAAGCCCAATTCTATCTGGGAAATGACATCATGCATAGAATGAGTATGGTTTTAGATTTTTTTAATCAAAAGATTTGGTCCAGACTGGGTGGGGCAGCACCTGGATTTGAGAATAGAAGGCAAGCAAGGCCAAGTGTTCGAAGAGGAACTCCGCAAGGAGATCATCTCCTTCTTAGAGACCAACCAGGGCTCGGTGGCATCCGCTGGAACACTGTGGAAATCCCGAAAATGCTACATAAGAGGGGTATGCATAGCCAAGGAACACAGAATTTTGAAACTCATTAGAAGAGAGCTCATCTCAAGCGAAGCCCGACTAAAAGAACTTGAACACCAAAACCCAGCGCCCACGGACCCGCTAATAATTGCGGCATTAAAAAAATAATTGGATACATTCAATGAGGCAGCCATTCGCGAAATAACATTTGTAACCCGAGGCCATCGCATCCGCCAATATGGCGAGGGGCAAAAACCAAGGGCCCTTCTAGCAAGACTGATAGCAGCAGACAGAAAACCCTCACAGATAACACAAGTACGCGACCACGGAGGCCACCTGGTCCACACAGACAAGAAATAGCAGAAGTCTTCTGCTCCTTTTATCAAAATATCTACGAATCCAAATACAGCGCCAAGCAAGATGAGCTCCTGAAATACCTGAACGAAATCGAGCTATATTGGGTGGACTCCACGTTAAGGGAGCCTTTAAATCAACCCATTACACTACAGGAAATTCATCTCACAATAAAAGACCTCCCAATAACCAAATCCCCCGGCCCAGACGGACTGATCGGGGAATTCTATAAAAAATGTGCCCCCTTTCTGGCGCCCCTACTACTGCAAATATATATGAGGAAGCACCTGAAAAAGGAGCCCTCCCACCAACGCTCCAAGAAGCAAATGTGATCCCACTACATAAAGCTGGGAAACCCCCAGAGGACTGCAGCTCTTATAGACCAATTTCATTGATCAATTGCGACAACAAGATTCTAGCCAAGATTCTAACCACCAGGCTGCTCCCCCTGATGCCGGCCCTGGTACTCGCAGATCAGGCAGGTTTCATCCCCGGCCGAAATACGACATTTGGTATAAGGCGAATGTTTGGAGTGATGGAGGCACTGAACCCATCATGCCAAGCAGCGGCGACCCTCCTGGATGCAGAAAAAGCATTCGACTCCGTCAAGTGGAGTCCTAAAAAGACTGGGCCTTGGAAATCACTACATTAAGCTCATCACATATAATTCTAGGAAGAACTTGTTCACTAACCATAAACCTGAGGAGGGGCACTAGACAGGGCTGCTCCTTGTCCGCATTCCTATTTGCGCTGGTAATGGAGCCCCTCGCCTCTGACCTACGAGCCCGTCACATACACAGAGGTCTATCCTTCGGCCCACATAAATTAATTATATCACTTTATGCGGATGACATCGCCCTCTACATCCAAGACCCCTCCGAGAACCTAAACCCAATCATGCGGGACATCATCAAATTCGGCAATTTCTCTGGCCTGAAAATAAACAACAGTAAATCAATAATTTTACCACTGACACCAGAGACACGAGAGATCCAAGATGAGTTCGGATTCAAATGGGAATACACCAAGGTTAGATACCTAGGCATACGACTGGCCGGATCCCACCAAAAGCTCTTCGAAGATAACTTTGGCAAAGCCTTAGAAAAACTCCAGGAGAAGGTAAACAGGTGGAAAGCATTGCCACTCACACTCTGGGATCACGAACCTTCATTCATTGGTACCCCAGAAATACCTTCAACAT
The DNA here is from genome assembly GCF_040938575.1 of Ambystoma mexicanum. Classification (NCBI taxonomy): domain Eukaryota; kingdom Metazoa; phylum Chordata; class Amphibia; order Caudata; family Ambystomatidae; genus Ambystoma; species Ambystoma mexicanum. The sequence continues at coordinate 337,229,304 of NC_090934.1, read as the reverse complement.
GCGCGTAGCCTGATTCTAGAACTACTGTGGGCGGGCAAACCAGCCAGAAAAGCATAGAAAACTCTGATTCAGCCAGTGAAGAAAGGAGGCATAGTGCTCCCGGACCTGGAACGATACTATTGGGCAGCACAAGCCCAATTCCTAGGCCATTGGTACGCCACCCATTTTATACGACCCCACGTTCAGCTCGAAAGAGCGCTAGAGTCTCCCAACATGTTAAGGGCAGTCATTATGGGGCAAACACACCCACCACACGCGACACTAAACACAGTACTCTCCACAATTGCAATCTGGAAAAAAATACCAAAGAAATGCGGCATACAGGAAAGGTCTTCCCCTCTACTACAAACAAGATTCATCCCGGGAATCCCCCTAACCTCAGAAAAAGTATACCTGAACTCGACCGACAAGCTCCAATTGCACACCATGGGGGACCTGTTCAGTGACCAGAAATTCCTTACACCCGAACAAGCCAGAGCACACGGAGCCACCACAGCCCTCGACACATTTATTTACTTCTGCCTCTTCTGCTTCTGAGTCACCCTCCAGGCCATATTCCCTTCATTTCCACAACAGCCGCTGACATGGCAACTACTACACGGAGTGATTCAGTCTCAGGGAAAAGGTAGACTAGTGTCACTAATCTATAAAACCCTACTAACCGACACGGCCCCACCACCATCTACTCCGAAAGCCAGATGGGAGAAAGCCCTGCAATTACATATCCCAGAAGAAGATTGGGACTACAAATTAGCCCAAACCCAAAAAGTAGCACTGAACACACGGTACAAAGTGATACACCTAAAATACGTGCACCAGGCTTATCACACCCCCGCCAGAATACATGCACATCATCCCACATCACCACCATCGTGCAGTCGGTGCAATGCCCCAGTGGCTGACTTTCTTGACCTGGCATGGACTTGTCCGGCCATACACCAATTCTGGAAGTCAATCCTGGAGATAACGGCAGCAATCATTGATACCTTTCTGGAGCCAGACCCCAAGATCACTCTGCTTGGACTCACTAAATATCTACCCTCCTCAGTGCGTAAACTAGCAGGACTGTTGCTGCTACTTGCCTGGAGAAGGATTGCAATGTCGTGTGGGAAAGGACCGATTCCGACAACCCAACAATGGCAAATGGACATAACATACTGCCAAGATACTGAAGTGAATTTCATCAGACTCCTACCCCTTCATGCTCGGCCCCCGATATCTGGGGCCCGTATATTACCTATCTAATGTCCATCCCAGACCAAAACTCTTTGCGCGACTCCTCCCCAGGTCCCAATGCCGGTGGGTCACCCAATGCCTCACAACAAGCCCAAACTGGCTGCAACCATTAACATTTACGCTCTGCAAACTCTAGGCATGGCTGGAGGAGGGAGTAGACTTGTATGGGGGAGGGCGGACACTTGGGCGATTGGTAAGGCATTGGGCCTCATTACGAGGTTGGAGGTAGCCCTGGTGCTATTAGCACCATGGCTACCCCCTTGCCGCATTCCGGGCTCGGGTTGTCGGAATAGGGACTTACCGGGTCATTCCAACCTTGGAGGACCCGGTAAATCCCCATTCTGAAAACCATTCCCCACTCCCATTCGAGCCCCCATAGGGCTCAATGGGAATGGGGAAGGAGCTAATAACGGTCCTGCAAATGGCGGGCCCGTTATTAGCTCCATGGTCCCTTAGCGGCTCCCGCTAAGGGCGGCTGGTAAAACCAGCTCGCCTTAGTGGGACCCGCAAAGGGAACTTGGAATACGGAGGTAAAGGGTTACCGGCACCAGCATCCTTACCGGTGCCGATAACCCCTTACCTCCAACCTTGTAATGAGGCCCAGTGGCCCTCACCCCCTTACCACATTCCGGGTCCGCGTTCCCGAAATAGGGACTTACCGGGTCATTCCAACCTTGGAGGCCCGGTAAGTCCCCATTCCGGGAACCATTCCCCATTCCCATTCGAGCCCCCATAGGGCTCAATGGGAATGGGGATGGAGCTAATAACGGTACCGCAATTTGCAGTACTGTTATTAGCTGTGAAGTCCCTTAACGGGTCCCGTCCTTAACGCCTGGTAAAACCAGGCGTTAAGGAAGGGACCCGCTAATGGACCTTGGAATAGGGTGGTAAGGAATTACCGGTACCGGTGCACTTACCGGTGCCGGTAATCCCTTACCACCTACCGCGTAATGAGGCCCATTGTATTCTCAATGTTAAAATACCAAAAATAAAGTTTTTTTTTAAAAAATGTAAAAAAAAAGCATGCCATTGTGCACAAATAATGCCATATGACGTTGACCGTCAAGTAAAAAAGATGTTACCATTTCTGCATTGATAAGGCAGTTTATGGTAGCATTCAAGTACATGAAGGGATAGAAAACCGTGGAGCCCGATGTATTTGTGTGTGTCAATGAATCCATGAGACAGCAGGGTTAGACTGGGAATACACACCGTTAGTGGAAGTTGAGGATGGTCCCATCCAGATACTCGTGGATTACAAAGGATGTCAGGATATTTACTTGAAGGAAGGTACACCATTGGGGATGGCAATGCAAGAATAAGACTACATTGCAGATTTAAACAACCCAGTTAGCGGGAATATTACTGAAATTATAAATTACTCACCGTAGTGACTAACATACTCTATAATTTATAATTACTCTTACATCCCGTACCCTTTCCTCCATACTGCATGGGCAATTACAACTGAATGTAGCCTCAGGGTGGAGGGGAGACCCTCCTTAAGCAAATAGGTTACTGAGAACCGCCTGTCCGAAAGCCACATCAGATCTAGAGCCGGCATCCCAACAGTAATGCTTGCAGAAAGCTGAGGGAGTGGCCAAAGTGGCCGCCCTGCTTATGACTTACCAAGGGACATGGCGCTGCAATGCGATGGCCGTTGCCTTGGCCCTGACTGCTTGGGCATGCATGTTCGCCGGAAGCGGCTTGTGCTGTCCCTCTTATACTTCTTTGATGGCCGAGACCATCCATAATGATATGGAGGCCTTGGAGGCCTGATAGCTTGCTCTTTTGCTCCACCAAAAGTGACAAACAGGGCGTATGACCTGAAGCCCTTGGTCCTGGCAAGGTAGAATTTCCGGGCACGCCTGACATCCAGGCAGTGCAGAACTCTCTGTGCCTCGTCCTTAGGATCGGCAAAAAATTTAGGAATTTCCTTGTTCAAATGGAAAGCAGAAATGCTGGGACTACTTTGTCCCTGTGAAAGGTAGCATATGGTTCTGAGGCGACGAGGGCATGGATCCCGCTGACTTTTCGAACCAAGGTGAGGCCTACCAGTAAGACCGTCTTGATAGTGACCAGCCTGATGTCCGTGGATGCCATTGGTTTGAATGGTTTGTGCGCCAGGGCGCCCAAGACTATGTTCAGGTCCTACACAGGGTGTGGCCTCTTGATGGGAGGCTAGAGCCTTGCGAGCCCCGTCAAATGTTTCTTGACAGTCGGGTTGGAGGAGGAGAAAACTCCTTTCTACGAGTTCCTGTAAGCCCCGATGGCTGTGAGGTAAGTGCAACAGGTGTCCACCTGCCCGCCTGAGTGGGCGAGGTGCGCCGAGAAGGAGAGCATGTAGTCCAAAGTACATGCCAGGGGGTCGATGTCTTTGGAGTTTGTCCAGTGGCAGAACCTGGTCCATTTTACTTTTATACTCGGCCCTGGAAGCCTTGCTCCTGGTGCCCTGCATGATCTCCAGATTGGCTTGGGAGAGGCTGTGGTACCTTTGCGTTACCTGCTCAGGAACCACATTGTGAGGGCTAGTTTCTGTGGAGCGGGGTGGATGACCCTGCCCCCCTGCTGTGCCAGTGCTGAGCCCATCGGAAGGTGAATGGGAGGCGCCTCTGAGAGGCTGAGCAGCTCCGAGAACCATGGCCTGGCCGGCCACCAGGGTACTATAAGAATGATGTTGAGCTGGCGAGACTCCCTGATCTTGCAAATCACTCTGTGAATCAGCGGAGTGGGCGGGAAGGCGTACGCTGTCATGCCATTCCACTGAATCCGAGATGCGTCACTCAAGGAGCCGGGGTCCTGTCCCTGCCAGGAGGCAAACTGAGGGCACTTCCTGTTGTGCCAGGTGGCACAGAGATCCACCTGGGGGAGACCACATCTGCTGAAGATCTCCTGAATAACAAGGTCGTTGAGCTGCCACTCGTAATTGTCCACTCCCAACCTGCTGGGCCTGTCCGCCTCCAGGTTGGATTCCCCCAGAAGGTGGACTTCTGTGATGTAGATGTTGTTTTCCAGGGCCCACTCTCACATGCTGATTGCCAGTCTGCACAGTGGAGGGGATCTGGTGCCTCCCTGCTTGTTGACATAGTACATTCTGGTCGAGTTGTCCGTCTGGATCAGGACAACTTTGCCCCTGAGAAGTGGAAGGAATGCTCTGAGAGCTAGCCAGATGGCGTTCAGCTCCAACCAATTGATGTGGTACTCCTGCTCCTGTCGAGTCCAGGTGCCGTGGACCGAGAGATCGTCCATGGTCGCTCCCCAACCCTCGAGCAAGGAGTCCATGGTGATGGTGACCTGCGGGTGGGAGGCCGAAAGGGCTTGCCCATCCGTAGGTTGCCGTCCTTGGACCACCATATGAGGTCCGGGGGGAGAAATGGAGCAACGTTGATTGAGAATCGTGCTCGTGGTTGCATGAAGCCATGAAGTGCAGCTGAATCCTCCTCATCCTCAGTCTCGTGTGTGGGACAGGTAACAGGAATGCCGCCAAGAAACGCAGGAGATGCTGGTACCACCAGGCCGAGGTCACCTCTCTGCTGAGGAAGTGAGTTGTGGCCCTCCTGATGGCCGCGTTCTTGTCCTCCGACGGAAACACCTTCTCGGAGCACTTGCCCCAGATGAGGCCCAAGAATGTCAGAGTCTACGTGGGCTGCAGCTGCGACTTCTTGAGATTGAGCGAAAAGCCCAGATCATGCAGTGGGTTCATAAGGACATCGGAAGTGTGGTGAACTGCTTCCGGCGATGTAGCCCTGACGAGCCAGTCGTCGAGGTATGGGTAGATGTGGAGGCCATGCGCTCTGAGGAGGGCAGCCACAGTATTCATGAGTCTGGTGAAGACCCTGCGGGCCGAGTTGAGACCAAAAGGAAGTACCTTGTATTGGAAATGGTAGGCCATGAGCCTGAACTGTAGGAAAGAACAATGGGGCTGCCAAATCGGGAAGTGTAGGTATGCAACCTTCAGATCCAGGGAGCACATCCAGTCTCCCTTGCACAATGTCTCCGCTATAAAAGCTGGTGTAACCATCTTGAATTTTTGTAGAGGTAAGGAGAGGTTGTGGGTGGAAAGGTCCAGCACAACTCTCAGGCCCGCCTGGTTCTTTTTCTGAATGGCAAAAATCCTGGATTAAAAGCCCAAGCCTCGCTGGGAGGCTGAGACTTCCTCCACGGCCTGGCTCTCTACGAGCGAACGGCTCTCCGACAGAAGAGTTGCTGTCCCAACTTGAGAGAGTGGAGGGTCGGAGGGAGGAGAGGCTGGAATGGGTAGGCGGTACCCCATGGATATTACAGAGAGGCTCCAGGGGTCAGCAAAATTCTAGCGCCAGAAATGTGCTTGGAGAGCAAGCCTGCACCCTACCGGAGACACATGGACCCGAAGGGGCGTGTCATGCCTTCTTTCCCTCAGAGGCTGTTGTGGAGGAGGGGGACTGGAAAAAGCCCATAATCTCCCCTAGCCTGCGTTTTTATTGCTTGCGCCGATTTGGAGTCGGCGAGCGGTCCGGTTGCCTAGACCTCCGTTCCTGGAAGCCGCAGAACTCTCCATACGTACGTCCCTTGTCCGAGCGCTGCTGTGACTGGGTGTACGATTTTGGCTGGTACAGAAACACCTGAGGATTTGGCTGGGGGGCCGGAGGTAGAGGCTGCACCGGGGCCGGGAACGCCAGCACAGGAGCATGAGGTGCTGGAAGCATTGGAGGGCGCATGTCCCTGATGGCATCCCTGAGGATAATCCCCATCCGAGGGGACGTCATGAGCCTGAGGAACCTCTCAAAGAAACTGTCTTTGCAGGCTAAAGGAGTGGAAGGGGATATAGACGGGGTAGCGGGAGGCTGCGGGAGCCGCTGCATACCCTGCCCATACAGACGCAGCAGGAACCTGCCCTGCACAAATGAAGGATAGGTTGTAGGCCACGTACCTGGTTGAGGCGAGTCCCACCTTGACACTCGTTCCTCGCCGAACTCCTGGAATGGCGTTGGACGGGTGCTGATGTCTGGCATGGTGGCCATTTTGTCAAGCTGTGCTGGGCCCAGCCTCCTCCAAGACTCTTGAGTGTGGATCACAAGGCCTACCCTGCTCCTCGGGTCTAGACCCAGTAGGTGTGACACCCTCAGCCTGGGGGCCGGAAGAGCTGCATTTAGGCACCCCCTCTGACTTATTGCCGTTACTGGGCTGTGGCCCCTCGGACATGATGCCGGTACAAGTGCGGAGCCCCTTGGGTGAAGACCCGGTAAAAGAACTTTCTGGTCCCTCAACACAGTCACCGGGAGGATCTGAGGATCCCTCGGCCTGTAGGCTGGTAGCTGTAGCAGTCTCGGTGCACGTTCTGGTACGAGAACCTTAGCGGTCCCCCTCACGCGGGTGAGTCCCTGGGAAGGAGGCTCCCTTGTGGGGTGCAATGGAAAATAGAGGGCCCAGCCTTGGGCCAGGATCAATGTTTCACGAAGTCCTTGAGGTCCTCTGGAGGCGACTTCTGGAAGAGCTCCCTGCACCTGACTAGTCTGTTCTTCAGAGACCGTGATGACAGAGCGTTGCACGCTGTACAAGCTTGCCAACAGTGGTCTGGGCCAAGACAACGTAGGCAGAGGGCGTGCAGGTCTGAAGTTGGGAAGAGCCTGTTGCAGGATGGACACCTGCTGGACCCTGTGGAAGTCGACATACGCCGGGGAGGAGCGTGATGCATGAGGACTGAGTACCTGTGTGAGGAAAGCCCTCCAAAAAAGAAGACGAAGTATCCGCGTGTGGAATTACATGGCTGAAGCCAAACCCAGGAGCGCTGGTGAATTCGGCCCGTTCCCGTCGACGCAGAAAAAGGGCACTGAGGTGTGGCACCGGAGGGCGGAGTCAGGGCAGCCCATGCTCCCAGGGCCGCACCCCCACGCACCTCTAAATTTAAAAGGGAAGAAGGTTTTTTCTGGTGAAAAATGGTCCGTCTCACGTCCCTTGGAAGGGACGCCCATGCAGTATAGAAGAAAGGGGACGGGACATAAGAGTAAGCTATGATATGATATGATATGGCATTTATAACGTGCCTATACACAAGTGTTTAAGGCGCAATAAGCCAAGGGAGGGGAAACAGAGGGAGGACAAAAATAACGCTCTTACTAGGCCTGGTGACATTCAGATTGCGCAAGTGCAGGGGTGCAGGGAGGGGCCAAGTGCCGGGGTGGGAGGATCTACAAGAACAAGATAAGGAATCGGGAAACAATAAGTAGTGCAGCCAACGGGTGGCAAGTGCTAGTGTAAGAAGTGAAGACAATAGTGTCTAATAAGTGCAGGGGAGGGGACTGTAAGGGACACAGAGTCAACTGCCTGAATCTCTACACTCCAAACCAAAGGGGATCTTCAGAATTCAGTCAGTGTACCCTTATGTACCAAAAGATTTGTCATCATCAGGACGATTGCACCCTTTTTCAGGTGGATGAAAATGAGACAGAGAAAAAACAGCAAATCGAGGTGCAGGCTGAAATGCCAAGGTACGTGAGAGTGGCATCTCTCCAAAGAGATTCTGCCACACAATTAGAAGAAGGCACAGAGATTCCTCCGTTGGAGAATTTTCCAGAACTTTCTAAAATGCTAGAGGAAAAAATTCCAGGCTGCAGATACACGCACAAATGAAATACAGAAAGACCAATTGAGAAAAATCTTCTTAGAATTCAAGGAAGCATTCGCTAAGGACACCCATGATTGTGGGAGTACTGATCGGCATGTTGCCACACTGCCAGAAGGCTATGATAGGAAATCTGTATTTGTGTGACAATATAGGCTACCCTTGGCCTGTTTAGATTCTTTGGCAGAAATAATCAAGAACTTAAGAGTCCAGAGGAATCATTAGACTTCTTCACTGTACCTTAAGCAGGTGTCACGATGCCCGCTCCCGGGGAGCCGGCTCAGGCCCTGCGTCCCCGAAATCGGACATCAAGTCCCTGGGGAAGGTCCCAGCAACCCCTTGTAGGGGCCCTTTGGCGCCAGGCTCATAGAAAACGTCAGTCCTGGCGCCATAGGCTCCAGGCTCATTATGAAAGTGTTTGGGTGCACTTACCTGATGCAGACCATGCTGCAGAACCCCGGCCTCCTTGAGGCCTGAAAGGAACTACTTAACCTGTGGGACTCATTTACCACCCGGGCGTGGTCGGGGAAGGATACATACCTGATTGGAGGAAGGACACATTCTAGGAACTTCTTCCAAGGCTATTTAAACCACACCCGATCAGCCACACGTGTTCGTGTTGTTCTGCATCTAGCAGCTGGACGCTCACCGTGTCTGCTCCTGCATCCTGACTTCTGCCACGCCTGCCAGCATCCTGAATCACCTGCAAAGGAAGGGAACAAGAGAAAAGAAGAAGGAAAAGGCCTTACCTGCTAAATCTGCATCCCGGAGACATTTTGCCGACGATCCTGAAAAGGAAGACATTTATTTTTAAAAGCACATCGCATCGATCGCTGCAGCGCCTCATTCTACTCACCTTACAGGGCGCTTCCATGTTCTGCAGCGACCATCCGGATCCGCAGTCGCGCCCCAGCGCCTAGGAGAAAAAGACAATAACGAAGGTGAGAGAAAGAAGGGAAAAGGGAAGCTAAATCTCCATGTTAAGACTTACCTGCTGGGTCATTCCCTTTTCATTTCGGGTCCGCGCCGCATCCAGGCATTTTCGGACCCCGGCCCCTAAGGGGAAAAAGACATCAGCGTTAATGAGCGAATGAAAAGACATTACCAAGACGCTTATTAAAGACTTACCTGATTTCCACAAGGATTTCACCTCTCATCTCGGGTCGGTGCCTGTTCCCCGGCATTCCGTACCCCGGCCCCTATGGGGAAAAAGACACTAGCATTAGAACATTAATGCATGGACACAAGGGGAACCACTTATCAAAAAAATACCTGGAAGCCAAGCAAGTTTGGTTCTCACCAATCCGAAAATACAGTCAAGTAACTGGATACCAACGCGCCCCCGCATCAGAAACCACCAATCCGAAAATCCAGTGAAGTAACTGGATACCAACGCGCCCCTGCATCAGAAGCAGGATGGAGAGCTCGTCCTTTCAGACCCTAAGGTGAGACGCTACGGGGAAGCACAGAAGGGTTTTGAGGAGGATGAGAGGGGTAAGTGGGAGGCCGATTGCATTACCCCGCAGACAGTTAACCCCCTATTTTCACCTACAGAAGGATACTTCTGCGAGTCAGACAAGCCAAATTTGGGGCCCGGTCCAGTCCGTCTTCCGACCCCTGCGCATCACCTTAGACGAGGTCACATCACCGCGAACCAGGCCAGCGCCTCCGTGGGAGTCAGGTGAGCGTTACAGAATGTGAAGCCTTCCTACAAATTCCCACCCAGGCGCTATGGAAAATTCTGAGACTGATCAGTTGGCCCAATTATTGGAGGAATTACGGGCCGAAGTACATACCGCTCGTCAAGAGACTAATGCCCTCAAGAGGGAATTAATAATATCAAAGGAAAGAACTGATGACCTGGCCAGACAGCTTTTGCAAAGTCAAGCTGGGCAAACTCCTCTACCCGGTTCCGGAGGGAACCCCGCTCCTGTGGTTCCCAGTAACCCTGTGCATATTAATCTACCTGGAAACATGCCGCTGGCCCCACCCGAACGCTTTGCTGGGGACCCCAAACGATTCACCGTATTCATGAATCAGTGTCGTTTGCACTTCCTATGCAGGCCTGGGGCCTTCCCTAATGATCAGACCAAAGTAGCCTTTGTATTGTCATATCTCAGCGGATGCGCTGCCGATTGGTCAGTTCCACTGGTTACTCAGGATGACCCAATTCTCCATGATTTTCAAGGATTTCAAGCAAGCATGGAATGGTTATTTGCTCGACACTCTCAGGGGCAGGCTCTGGATGATGAACTTCTATCCCTGCGACAGGGCAATCAGGATCTCCTATCCTACATTGCAACCTTTAATAGAATAATTGTAGAAACTGGGTGGCCAGAGGATAAGAGAATCACGTTATTTTATCGAGGTTTACGTGGAGAACTTAAAGATGTCCTGGCCCAAGTTGTAAATCCGCCCCGAGAATGCACAGAATATATAGACTTAGTGGTCCAATTGGATCACAGACTCCAGAAAAGAAAAGTAGATCGGTCCAGGTTTGAGACCCGGGTGTTGGTCAAGACCCACGCTAACCCCAAGGGAGTTGATGTCTCAGAGCCTATGCAAATTGGTGGGGTTAAAGGACCTTTAACTCAAAAGGAACGTGAAAGGAGGCGGCAATTAAAGTTATGTCTTTATTGTGGGAACTCTGGACACTTTCTACGAGATTGCCCGGCAAAACCGCCCCGAAAGGCGGTAGGGGCCGCTGATAAAAACCTTGAAGACTCTGTTTCGGGAAACGACTCAGCCCGACAAGCATAGGGGTCCGCTTGCCGAGCTTGAAAACTAACTCTCAGACCTCGCATTTCATAGTGCCAATGGTTTTCGTAGATCCAGAACAGCCTAAGCAGTTGCATGCAATAAAGGCATACATCGATAGCGGGGCTATTGGAAATTATGTGGACCGTGAGTTGGTCTCCAGGATTAACCTCCCTCTCCGTCCTAAAACCAGCAAAGACGTCATCACCACAGTAGATGGAACTGAAATTGCCTCTGGACCGGTAACGCATTCCACTACTGAGGTGACTCTTTTTGGTCCCAACGGCCATCGGGGGTTGTGTTTGATGCAATCAAGGCCCCACAGTTTCAGGTTATTCTTGGAATTCCTTGGTTAGAGACACATAATCCTTGAATTGATTGGCGAGCTAAGAGAATAACCTTCCCGGATTGTGCACAAACCTGTTATCCAGAAAACCTGAAGATTAATCTAGCATCTGTAACCTCTGCCTCCATGCAATTGCCTCCGGAATACCAAGACTTTCAGGACGTCTTCCAAAAGGAACAGGCCAACACGTTACCTCCTCATCGATCGTACGATTGCCAAATCGATCTGGTGCCCGATGCACAACCCCCTTGTAGCAGGATTTATGCCCTTACCGAACCTGAGAACCTGCATCTGAGACAATATTTGGATCAATACCTCGCCAATGGTTTTATTCGCCCGTCAAAGTCCCCGGCATCCTCGGCTTTGTTCTTCGTGCCTAAAAAGGAAGGCGACCTTAGAACTTGTATCGATTACCGCGCATTGAATCAGATAACGGTTAAAAACCGTTATCCTCTGCCTCTGATCCCTGAACTCCTTGACCAGGTAAAGGACGCTTGCATATACACCAAGTTAGACCTCCGGGGGGCATATCATCTGGTGCGAGTAAAAGAAGGCGACGAATGGAAAACGGCCTTCCGTACTAAGTATGGATTATTCGAATACCAGGTAATGCCCTTCGGGTTGTGCAATGCGCCTGCTGCCTTCCAATTCTTCATGAATGATGTCCTTCGGGAACTCATCGATGTTTGTGTTGTCGTCTATATCGATGACATTCTAGTGTACTCCTCTTCGGAATCTGATCACAGAAAACACGTTAGGGCAGTTCTGGAAAAACTGCGCCAACACAAACTATTTGCTAAACTGGAGAAATGTGTTTTCCATACCACAGAAGTTGAGTTTCTCGGTTTCATCCTGACACCCAAAGGAGTCCGAATGGACTCAAGAAAAGTGGATGCCATCCTCAAATGGCCATCACCTAACTCTGTAAAAGGGGTTCAAAGCATGCTCGGCTTTGCCAATTTCTATTGCAGGTTTATCCCGGAATTTTCACGCATAATACAACCCATTACTGCACTCTTGAGGAAAAATAAACGTTTTGAATGGTCTGAAGAAGCCGAGCAGGCCTTCCAGGATTTAAAAGCTAAGTTTACCTCTGCACCTATATTGAAACATCCACGTCCAGATCTCCCGTATGTCGTCGAAACTGACGCATCCAGTCTAGCCATGGGAGCAGTTCTGTCTCAAAGAGATCCCGAAACCAACCAACTGCATCCCGTAGCATTTTGGTCCAGAAAATTCTCGGCACCAGAGATTAATTATGCAATCACTGACAAAGAACTGTTAGCCATAAAGTCCGCTTTTAAAGCCTGGCGGCATTACCTGCTTGGCACTCGACATACCATCACAGTGATCACTGATCACCGGAATTTACAGTATTTGAAAACCGCCAAGGCTCAGTCATCACGGCAGCTCCGATGGGCTTTGTTTTTCGCTGAATTTGATTTCGTGATTACCTATCGACCTGGCTGCAAGAACGGCAAAGCAGACGCCTTGTCCCGAATTGGAATGGGAGAACCTGATACAAACTCAGAACCAGTACCAATAATTCCCGAACAGAGAATTCTAGGCATGACTTCGTTACAGACGCTTGAAGACATTCACGTCAGAGTGAAACAACTCCTGGACCCTACAGTCCTACAGGATTGGATACAAAAGGGATCAGACTTTACCATAGATAATGGTTTACCTTATTACCAAGGACGCTTATTCCTGCCACACAAGGATTTATACAAACTAGTTATTTCCGGTTATCATGATACATTAATAGAGGGACACCCCAGTATTGCCAAGACAATGGAAAAGGTGAAATGACAATTCTGGTGGCCCTCTTGGCGAAAAGATGTTAAATCTTTTGTGATGTCCTGTGGTGTTTGCGGCAAAAATAAAGGTCAAAAGAAAAGACCAGCCGGTCTCCTCCAACCTCTAGACGTACAGCCAGCACCCTGGCACACCCTATCAATGGATTTTATTACGGACCTGCCTCCTTGTTCGGGATATAATACCATTCTGGTAATTGTGGATTTGTTTTCCAAAATGGCCCACTTCATTCCTTTGAAAGGCTTACCTTCAGCTTCTGTCCTAGCCAAAGAATTCCTCGAAAATATTGTTCGGCTACATGGATTCCCATCTATGCTAATCTCTGACCGGGGAAGCCAATTCATTTCCCACTTCTGGCGCAAATGTTGTCAAATGGCACAAATCGACGTAAGATTATCGACCAGTCACCACCCTCAAACCGATGGTCAGACCGAGAGGACAAATCAGACCCTTGAGCAGTACTTACGGTGTATGTTACAGCAATCTGAAAGCAACTGGAAAGACATTCTTTGGATAGCCGAATACGCATATAATAATTCGGTACACTCTGGAACTGGCCATAGTCCTTTTTATACCTTGTTTGGACATCACCCTCGAACCTCAAACCTCGACTCACCTCAGAACCTCGGAGTGCCCGCAGTAGAACATCTGCATTCTACCATTACCCGAGCCTTCAAAGAGGCAACCACGCATTTACAACAAGCCAAGAGAAAATACAAGGAGAATGCTGACCTACATCGGAGTGAAGCACCTCCGTATCAGATTGGGGATCAAGTGTTGTTAGCTACCAGACATTTACCGCTCAAAGGGCCCCGAACTTTTAACCCAAAATATCTGGGACCTTATTCTATTACGGCAATAATTAACCCAGTAGCGGTTAAACTTGATTTACCAGCTAATGTGCGAATTCACCCTGTTTTTCATGTGTCACTTCTGAAACCAGTGGTACCTGGAACCCGACTACTCAAACCTCCAGAACATATTCAAATAGATGGGGAACCCGAATTCGAAGTGAGGAACATTTTAGATTCAAAAATGTTTAGGTCAAAGCTTTTCTACCTAACTGATTGGAAGGGGTACGGACCTCAGGAGAGGTCGTGGGAACCCAGTGACCATGTGCATGCACCTCGATTAGTCAGGAAATTCCACCGACTCTTCCCAGACAAACCAAAACCCCTGGAGGGAACAACCTTGGGAGGGGCCTTGGGGGGGAGTGCTGCCACGATGCCCGCTCCCGGGGAGCCGGCTCAGGCCCTGCGTACCCGAAATCGGACATCAAGTCCCCGGGGAAGGTCCCAGCAACCCCTTATAGGGGCCCTTTGGACAGCGTCCTGGCGCCTATGGCGCCAGGCTCATAGAAAACATCAGGCGCCCATAGGCGCCAGGCTCATTATGAAAGTGTTTGGGTGCACTTACCTGATGCAGACCATGCTGCAGAACCCCGGCCTCCTTGAGGCCTGAAAGGAACTACTTAACCTGTGGGACTCATTTACCACCCGGGCGTGGTCGGGGAAGGATACATACCTGATTGGAGATAGGACACATTCTAGGAACTTCTTCCAAGGCTATTTAAACCACACCCGATCAGCCACACGTGCTTCGCGTTGTTCTGCATCTAGCAGCTGGACGCTCACCGTGTCTGCTCCTGCATCCTGACTTCTGCCACGCCTGCCAGCATCCTGAATCACCTGCAAAGGAAGGGAACAAGAGAACAGAAGAAGGAAAAGGCCTTACCTGCTAAATCTGCATCCCGGAGACATTTCGCCGGCGATCCTGAAAAGGAAGACATTTATTTTTAAAAGCACATCGCATCGATCGCTGCAGCGCCTCATTCTACTCACCTTACAGGGCGCTTCCATGTTCTGCAGCGACCATCCGGATCCGCAGTCGCGCACCAGCGCCTAGGAGAAAAAGACAATAACGAAGGTGAGAGAAAGAAGGGAAAAGGGAAGCTAAATCTCCATGTTAAGACTTACCTGCTGGGTCATTCCCTTTTCATTTCGGGTCCGCGCCGCATCCAGGCATTTTCGGACCCCGGCCCCTAAGGGGAAAAAGACATCAGCGTTAATGAGCGAATGAAAAGACATTACCAAGACGCTCATTAAAGACTTACCTGATTTCCACAAGGATTTCACCTCTCATCTCGGGTCGGTGCCTGTTCCCCGGCATTCCGTACCCCGGCCACTATGGGGAAAAAGACACTAGCATTAGAACATTAATGCATGGACACAAGGGGAACCACTTATCAAAAAAATACCTGGAAGCCAAGCAAGTTTGGTTCTCACCAATCCGAAAATCCAGTCAAGTAACTGGATACCAACGCGCCCCCGCATCAGAAACCACCAATCCGAAAATCCAGTGAAGTAACTGGATACCAACGCGCCCCTGCATCAGAAGCAGGATGGAGAGCTCGTCCTTCCAGACCCTAAGGTGAGACGCTATGGGGAAGCACAGAAGGGTTTTGAGGAGGGTGAGAGGGGTAAGTGGGAGGCCGATTGCATTACCCCGCAGACAGTTAACCCCCTATTTTCACCTACAGAAGGATACTTCTGCGAGTCAGACAAGCCAGATTTGGGGCCCGGTCCAGTCCGTCTTCCGACCCCTGCGCATCACCTTAGACGAGGTCACAACAGCGCGAACCAGGCCAGCGCCTCCGTGGTAGTCAGGTGAGCGTTACAGCAGGCCTATATTAGGCGTGTTGAAACCCAAAGTACAATGGCGTTTGTGTACAGACTTAAGGTGACCGAATAAGAGTGTACCTGTCAAGGTGGCCCCTCCCATTATTTGACCAAGGTCTTGCACAAATCCAAGGTTCAAAGATTTTTACTTCCTGAAATCTAACAGCAGGGTATTGGTGTGTGTCATTAGCAAAGGATATACAACATCTATTTGGCTTTACATTCCAAAGGACTCAGTATGCATGGAAACACCGTAATTTTGGCTTTATCAATAGTGGGAGTGAGTTTGGGATCTTTCTGAACAAGGCACTCCCGGATGCAGGCCAGAGGGGGTACTGTGGTTTATGTGTACAATGTCCTGATTATAAATGAGGATATAGAAAGACATTTCCTTGAAATTAGACATATACTTAGACAGTTGCAAATTTCTGGTGCAAAAGTATCATTGCAGAAAGCGCAGTGGTGCAGAAAAAGGGTACGTTTTGTTGGGCTTGTCTATAAAGGTCCCAATGAGGAAGAGGGGATTCACATTGTGTGTGCCATATTGGTGACCCTGGTAACGGCGATGTTGATGCGATGTTGCTATTTAGCATGTATCCAGTGTAGTTCATGGGAATGGGATAAGTGTTACTTTTAGTGTTATTCTGTTTTTAAGTTGATACATTTTAGATTCACACACACCCAGTAAGATAATGTCAAAACTGCAGATACAAATATAAACAATGTAGGTGTGGTGTGCCAAGTAGTGCCTAAAAGATGGGCAGGGAGGAGCTTCATATGCGCACGTGAGAAAGTAGATTTGCAAAGAAGAACCCATGGTGAAGAGAACACAGTGGTCTTGAACATACAGGCACAGACATACATATATGGAGGTCTTAGGGGACATGTGTTTGGGACAGTTGGAGTACACAGTGAATACACAAATCTCTATGCCGCAAGCCCTTGCCTATTTAGGGATTGTGCAGGCCCAGAAGCCTGGGTTGGTGAAATGAACTATGTGTGACTGGGAAAGCTGGTTTAGCAAGGTTGAAGGCTGAGAAAGGGCAGCAGGCTGCTGCAATAATATCAGATGGTCAGCTACAGCCAGGCTCTGGTTTTTACGATTTGGTACTATTGTCGAAAGGAGATGCAATCTTTTTAAATATGTGGGGGCCTGTCATTCATTGTCCAGGGAAGTGTGGCCATCTGGTAGAGTCAGTCAGAAAAATCCTTTATCCCAAGGAATGATTTTTGGAGGGAATCCTTTCCCACTGCCCGGTGCTAATATGTTCCTGGATTAGGAAAGCCCACAGGGATCTCTGATGTGTCCAGTCCTGTCTGTTATTGCCAATTCAGAAGAGAAACCCCAGATATATGTACAGGTAGGTGACATAACATTTTCATTTATGGTCGATACAGGGGCTAAAATGTCTTGCAAATCAGGAAGGTGAGTTCCCCCTGTCAGGTAAACCCGACGGACATACAGGGATTCTCTGGGGCTATCCTGTTGGTTCCTTACACCGAGGATCTACGTATTAAGATCGGTACACAAAATGTTTCTGTTCCCTTGTTGTATTACACAGATACCCCAGCAAATCTTTTAGGCAGAATCTCCTTAGTCGACTCCATATGTCCATTGCTTTCACGGAGGACGGTATAGTATGCTTGACTCCAGGTTTGTATCCGGTAAGAGAATCAGCGTTTTTGCATGCATACTGTGGTGATAGCATTATAAGTGGGTTACCTGTACACTCAGCTTTGATCCCTTATGGAGCAATGATTGTGTTGAGTTTGGTCCGGGGAACCAGAGATCAGAAATGGCGGTTACGATTGAATTTTTGTTTCGTCCTGCTGAGCCGCAGGAGATAACACCAGGCACCTTTGTTACAGTTCTCCTAGAAGCAGGAGTTATCAAGAAGGACAGAGTGGTTCTCTCAGGCGCTGATGAGGAAGGTGCAGAGTGGTGGAGAGTCCTGTGCTTTGACCCAACCTTATTGTTAAGGGACGTGTCCCACAAACTATTGTTCGAACAAGCCGAATACACAGAAGAGATCATTTTTCAGAATTGGGGTACCTTGCCAAATAGCGATAGAGCAAAAGGAAGTATCACAGACCATGCTCATCATTAGAAATACATTGCCATATTGGAAGGAGGATTCGGAGAAGGTCCCAGACCATTTATGGACCAGCAATCCTCATGATGTGTTGCTGTTAAGGAGTGTTGGAGCAGTACGGATAAAATTGAAACCTGGTGCGATACTACCACTTGTTAAGCAGTATCCATATCTAGAGAGGCTGATTAAGGGATTTATGAGACCATTATGGCATTGTTGAAGCAAGACATAACACCATCTTCTGTGTCCCCATGCAACATGGCCATCTACCTTGTGAAACAAACACAGGGGTCCAGTTGGAGGATGGTCCAGGATTTGCACCCTCTGAATAACATTCTTGAGATGGAGTACCCTGTGGTACCGAATCCTGCTACCATTCTATTCTATGTAATATCCCTACTGGGGTGACCCACTTCACAGTGATTGATTTAAAGAATATATCTTTGTCTGTTCCCTCGCACCCCGATTCTCAGTACCGCACAGCATTTACGTATCGTGGTCAGAGATTCGAGCACACAAGGTTGCCCAAGGCTACTGTGAATCTCTGAATGTTTTCAACAGGGTGGTTCAGATGAATTTGGGGAATTTACTTGTGTCCAGTATGGTAATCCAGTATGTGGACGATTGGCTAGTCTGTAGCACTTCAGAGGAGCAGTGTCAAGGAGATTCAATAACACTCCTCGCCCTACTTGCGGAGAAGGGATACAAAGTGGACAAAGAAAAATTGTAATACTGCCAGACAGAGATAGTATATTTGGGGTAAGTGAACATTCTAAAAAAGTACCAGTCGGGAGCCCACTTGTTATATACGTTTAAGAAACCTCAGCAGTACATGAATCTTTCGCTTTCCCCAAGACTCAGACAATTCATACTATTACTGAGACTGAACCATCTGCCAGTATTGCCAGTAACTGGGTCATTTACCAACATACCATGGTGTGACCGATGATGTAGGATGTGTAAGGATAAGGACGTTATCGAAACTGCCAAGCATGTATTGTCAGAATGCTCTAGCCTCACTGAGACATATACCAGATTTCATGAGAGATATGTACACAATCTTGATACCATAAAGCACATTGCTTTTTTGGGCACATTGTATTAACACAAGGAACATGAAGGTATATATCTCGATGTATAATGTCTGCCAAAAGGCAGAAAAACTCCTGGAAATAAGCAATTAACAGTGACTAGATACACTCTTTTCTCACATATGCACACTGTAGAAAGTTCAAGCTAGACTGGAAGTAGATGTCATTTTGGAATTCATATATACATTACTGTTGACTTATGCATTTCATTTATTTTTGTTAGAAATTATATTTTATTTTATTTTTATATTTTATTTTTATATAGTATATCTGCAATTATATCTGTAGTTATAGATATATTGAATATGTATTATAGATGTTTTGTACTGCTGTGATAATATTAAGTATTGCAGAAATGATTTAATTGAAATGTTTGTGTTTATTGAATGTGAAAAGTTTACTTGTAAACTATAACACATTAAATAAAAATGTATGTGTAAGTGATATCGCTCACAGGAAGGAAGGTAATGCCAGAGAGGACCACTGCAGTTCAGAATATGCCCCAATTAGTGACGGTGAAACAAATGCAGTCATTTTTGGGAATCTGTAACTATTGTAGATAATGGATCAAAGACTACTCTAGTTACATGAGGCCCTTACTGCAGGGACTTAAGGGAACACAGAAGGTGAAAGGCCTGATAGAATGGTTTAAAGAGATGGTGACCTGCTTTCGGGAACTCAAGGCTGTGATCAGCAATGCTCCGGTCTTGGCAACCCTGAATTACAGGAAACCATTTTATCGATTTTCTCATTCAAACGGGCAAGTGATGACAGTGGTCCTGGCCCAGCAAATATCATTAGGCTATAAACATTTCACATATTACAGCAGACTCCTAGATCCAGTGATGCAAGGACGGTTTCCTTGTGAACAGGCATTAGCAGCAGCAGCTTTTGCAATTCAAAAGTCTTCAAACATTGCCATGGGTTGCCCTGTGACATTGTATGTGGAGCATGTGGTCTTTGCGATCTTGGAAAAGCCCAAGTCAACTTTGACGACCCAGAGAGTCTCGGGTATGAGGAAGAAGACAAAGAGAGGACGAATGTTAAGGAAGATAACTTGGAGGGAGGTGAGGTACTCTTTGTTGATGGGTCCTAGACAATTAATCATGACACTGTTAAGAGGCATACAGGTGCAGCCTTTGTGGGCTTTGTGGATGGGGAATACCAGGTCAGCATGAAGAAACGGCTGCCTTCAAATTACTCTGCACAAGCGGTGGAACTAGTGGCACATATAGAGGCGCTGGAAATGGGTAAGGGGAAGGCAGTCACTATTTATTCTGACTCTGCATATGTAACCTTCAGGCTTGTCAAGGTGGCAAATAAGAGGATTTAGGAGATCTGACAGGAACCCTATCTGGCATGCTGCGTTGTTATCCAGATTAATTGACACGCTAACACTGTCCACAGAGGTAGGAATAGTCAAATCTGCTGTGCACACTCACTGTACTAACACAATAGTGCTTGAAAATGAGGCTGCAGACAGAATGGTGGAAGAGGCAGCATATTTGCCATTTACAGATTCCCAAAAAATGTAACCGTGTCCCAGCAGGTACAGCTGCCAGCCCTGTACATTGTGGTCCCTTTACTTTAAATTGTGGAAATACTAGAGAGAGCACCTAGAGATGAAAAGGAGCTTTGAGAAAAGAGGGGATGTGCCCTCTCACCCACGGATCTGATGTGCAGACAGGAGCTTACGGGCAAGGTAGTGATGCCTGTAGAGCTGCTTCTTGTGGCTGTAGAGCAACTACATTACCCGTCACACACTTCTCTGTGACAAAATACAGCAGAGCTCCAGGAGGAACGGTTCATACCAAACCTCCAAGAACAGGTAAGTAGATTTGTAGGGAATTGTACGTTAAGAAGAGCTTTGCCCAGGCCCTCTGGGACATTTCGGGAGCTCCCTATTTACTTCATAGATATGATTCAGAAATAAGTACATCTCACACCAACATTATTTAAACTATTTATCCATGACATTGAGGGACATCTGCAAGTGGTTACTTGTGATTTCAAAATGTACATTGTTCTGTGCAGAAGGTACTATGATTATTATAACATAATTGAAGGACAAACATGTACATCATATTATCAATAACATAATTATAATAAATATCAACAGGATTTCAATGGCAATTCTATGCCAGCAAAGCCCATCAATGAAGTGACCTGGATATTGGTGGCAATACATTTCAATTGGTTAAATCATTTTATGCTGGTCTTTGTTTCATGACAATAGGGGGATATGGCCAATCTCTTGATAAATATGTGCTTATTGAGTTTAGTGGCAGATCTGAAGAATGTGTTATTAAATTCACTGTAAAGGTTTGCCAGGTGAAATACTCTTAGTCGTTCTGTATGGAGCTGAAGAACAAGTTACTTACCAACTGGTAACTTTCTTTCGACTGGATCTTCGTCCAACGTATTCCTCATCTTTGACATGTAATTCCCAGCTTTGGTTGCTTCGGAAAGCTTTTTCGGCAGAGAGTGCCCTGCGTCGATGACGTCAAGTCGATGTCCCTCAAAGGCCTCCATCGAAGGTGACGTCATCGGATGTTATAAGTAGCACGCACGGCGACTGTTGTCCTCAGTTCTGTTTTTTCCCCTCTTCGTGTTAGCAAAGTTTCCCGTTAGTACAGGCAGGCAGTAGTCAGCTTTTTTTGGAACGAAAGCTTTAAAAACATGGGAATTCTACAGAGGGGTAGGATGGGAGGGCGATGAAGAATACGTTGGAGGAACATCCAGTCGAATGAACGTTACCAGTTGGTAAGTAACTTGTTCTTCAAATGGATTGTGTCCTCCAATGTATTCCACATCTTTGACAGACCCCCAAAGCAGTATCCAAGACTGGAGGAGGTTGGAGAATTTAGATTTGCCAATTGTCACAGGGTAGAATAAAGTACTGCCTTACCAAAAGCGACGTCCGAAGCGTGGGATGTATCCAAGCAATAATGCTTGGTAAATGTGTGCAACGATGACTATGCTGCAGCATTACAGATGTTTCGAATGGGGACTCCCCTTTGCAGGGCTGTAGAAGAGGCCATGGCCCTGGTGGACTGTGCTCACAAACCCTCTGGTGGTTCCTTGCCCACCAGTCAGTAACATTCGGAAATCGTAAGGATGATCCACCTGGACAAAGTCTGTTTTGAAACAGCCTGCCCTAATTTGCATCCAGTATATCCTATAAAGAGCTGGTTGTCCACTCTCAACTTGGACATCCTAGACACATAAAAGCTTAAAGCTCTTCTAGGGTCCAATCTATGGAGCCTTTCTTCCTCTTTACTGGGATGCGACAGAGGATAAAATGCTGGCAGAAAGATTTTCTGATTAAATGGAAGTCTGATACTATTTTAGGTAGGAAGGACGCTTTAACCCTCAACACAACACTGTCCTTATGGAATACAGTAAAGAGTGGCTTTGAAGAGAGTGTCTGCAACTCGCTCACTCTACGTGAAGATGTTAGAGCAACCAACAGTATAGTCTTGAAGGTTAACAACCTCAATGGACATGTGTGCAAAGGTTCAAATGGTGCACACATTAAGAATTTTAGAATCAGGTTAAGGTTCCAAACTGAAACCTGAAAAGCAGAAGGTGTTAATGTTAATGTTAATGTTAAAGGACATTTGTACCGCGCACTATCACCACCGTAGTGGTCCCTTGGCACTCTGGCGGCTCTGAAAAGGGAGAGGGGGGTTGAGTTAGTGGGAGGAAGCAGGAAAGATGCAAGAGAGCAGTGATGTGCTGTTGGCGGCCTCAGCCCGGTGGGTCCGTTGGCTGGGCCTGGGGTGTTAGCGTCCGGTAGTCATCGTGTACTGTTGTGCAAGACTATGTGTGTTTTGTTTTGTTGTTGCAATGTAGTGAAGTTTGTGCGGTTTGTTGTGCTGTAGGTTTTGGTTGTGTTTGGTTTTGAGTTTGAGAGGTGTATGCAGAAAGGGAAGTTGTTAGTAGGGTTGGTTAGTTTGCATCTCTATCCTGAATTGAAACGCTCAGCTTGCGTAGTCTCCCCTGTTGCGGCTCTGTCCTGATCTGGGTCTGACTGGTCTACAGGTTCCTTACTCCTCTGGCCCCCACCTCTAACATGCTCTCTCGTGGCTCCCCTTATCCTCCATTTAGACTCTAGTGGCCAGTGCATCTGCTAATGACAACCTCTCAGGTAGTGTGGGGATTGTCAATGTCTCTATAATTCCACCCCAACGTGGTACTTGGTGGGAACACATTTGTGAGCCCTTTCAGAAATTGAGTCACCAATGGAATTTTGAAGTAGGAACATTCCTCCGATGGGCGCTTGAATATGGAGAGCGCTGTTAGATAACCCTTAATGGTCCCAATGTGAAAACCGTTGTGTGATAATGAAAGCAGAAAGGATAGCACATCCGGAGTCGAACATAGAAAAGGATCAACATTCTTTTCCATGCACC
Source organism: Ambystoma mexicanum (assembly GCF_040938575.1). Taxonomy (NCBI): domain Eukaryota; kingdom Metazoa; phylum Chordata; class Amphibia; order Caudata; family Ambystomatidae; genus Ambystoma; species Ambystoma mexicanum. The sequence continues at coordinate 337,206,269 of NC_090934.1, read as the reverse complement.
AGTCGCAAAACGTATTCCAATGGCAACAGTACAGAGATTTTGTTGCTGGCCTTCTTGCCGAAAGCAACACCTCCATCACATCATCTGCGAGGTCCCAATTCTTGTATCTCAACCTTTCAGAAACCATGCGTGAAGATTGAGAGTGTTGACCTCTGGATGGAGAACCTGACCCTCCCTTTGCAAGAGAAGGTCCTCTCTTTGTAGAAGACGTATCCGAGGACAGATGGACATGTCCAGAAGGTCCGGGTACCATGTCCTCCTGGCTCATGTGGCTCCCGAACCGTCTCTGTTAGACTGGCTGTTAGATCGTTGGTGTGGGCTCCCAACTCCGTGAGTGAGGTGTCCGTCACTACAGTCATCTCGGGCCATGGTTGCCTAAAAGGTTCCCCTTTCAGGATATTTTCCTTGCAGGCCCACCATAAAAGATCCTGCGTAACTTTGATCGGGACCTGCAATAGATCCGACATCCGTCCCAAAAACTGGGACCATTGTGTTCGGAGAGCCCACTCTAGGGATCTCATTCGTAGACGGGCCTCTGGCACCAGATAAATGCAGGATGCCATGAGGCAGCAACCTTAGGAATTTGAAGGCCGGGAGACAGTGGGCATTCTCAAACTTTGTTAATATCTGGAGAATGTCTTGAGCCCTCACCTTGGGTGGCGAGCACCTTCCCAAGGACATGTCTAAGACAGCCCGATATACTGGAGCTGTTGGGACGGTGTCATGTGTGACTTCTTGAAATTGAGGGAGAAGCCCAGCATGTGTAGGGAGTGGCAGGTAATGTTGAGGTGATCCAAGGCTTGTTCTGGAGAATGCGCCCTGATCAGCCAATTGTCCAGGTAGGGGTAGATGTGAATCCCCCCTCTCTTGAGATGCGCTGCCACCACCACCATTATTTTGTTGACACTTGGGGCAGAGGTCAACCCGAAAGGCAGGACTCGAAACTGATAGTGCGAACCGCCAATGGCAAACCTCAGGTATTTCCTTTGCTTGAGATGGATTGGCACATGAAAATAAGCATCCCGAAGGTCCAATGACACCAACCAATCCTGTAATTGGAGGGCCTGAAGTATCTGAAAAAGTGTGACAATCTTGAATTTGTCCATCCTGAGGAATTTGTTCAAGTATCTCAAGTCCAAGATGGGTCTCAATCCTCTGCCCTTCTTTGGAATCAAAAAATAAGGGGAATAACAACCCTTGTTCCTCTCTGCTACATGCTCTAGTTCTATAGCACCTTTCTCTAGCAAGGTTAATATTTCCTGCACAAGGAACGGATCTGGAATCCTCAAAGAGTGTTTTTCCAGTGGATTGGTGTGAGGCTGCATTATGAATGTTAGGCAGTAACCGTGGGCTATTGTCTTTAGAGCCCACATATCTGAAGTAATGGCTCGCCATTCTGCAAGATGCTGAGACAGTCTGCCCCCCACCAGTGACACGTGACGCAAGCTCTCAAAGTGGTTTTGAAGCGGTTGCTGCAGACCCTGATGGCAAGGTAGCTGCAGCTGGAGTTGGCTTGGCACCTATACCTCTTTCAGAATGAGGGAACTTCCGTTGGCCTCTTTGACTGGCCATTCCTCTCGCCTTTCCAAATGAGGAGTAGTAGCGAAAAGATCACCCCCTCCATGGCTTTCCCTCCAGACGAAAAGGCTGAGGTTGCCTAACATCGACCCCTAAAGATTTGGCAGCCGCCTTTGAGGTCTGCAACCTCTCAAGGCTCTCGTCAGCCTTGCTGCCAAAAAGGTGAGACCCGTCAAGCGGCATGTTGAGAAGACGAGCCTGCACATTCGGTGCAAAACCTGTGCATCACGGTGCTCGTGGCCATGAACCTGCTGATGCTATCCGCAGTGTCCAATCCAGCCAGAAGGGACACGCACATGTCTTCCTTGCCATCCTTAATAATAGCAAGGAAGCCTTTCCTTTCATCCCCTTCTGGAATATGCTCCGCCGCCATTGATATGCACTCCGACTGAGTGTACAAAAATGTTGCTAAGGCACATGAAGAGTTGTCCGGCTTCAGGGCCATACTCCCAGCTGAAAATATCTTCTGTGCCCATCCATCCACGCACTTGTCATCCCTATCAGCAGGGATGGTAGGGTAAGCTGCCTTGTTCGAGGTAGCCGTGGCTGACTGGACCACCAGACTCTCCGGAGTGGGGTATTTGGACAGGTAGCCATGGTCGCTACTGGAAGGGCAGTATTTCTTTATAAGGGACTTGTCCACAGCCGGATTGGTGTCAGGGGTCTCCCAATTTCTGGCTACCCCTTTTTGCAGAGCCACATGGAAGGGTAATATAGGATCTGTAGGTGGACCTTGGTCTAGAATATTGGTCAGATCATCCAGATCAAACTGTACCAGTGGTCTAGCCCAGCCTAGGTACTCCACTACTATGGACATCAGTTGCCGGTATGAATAGTCAGCATGCTCCCCTCGTTATGACCTGCTCAACTCAGGAGAGGTGCCAATGCCAATGGCATTATGCAAGGTGTCATAAAGATCTTGCATCTTGCTCTCTTCTTATATGAGGCATTCTGGGGCATTAGGGGGTTCCATACTGAAGCCCAAAAGGGGCATCCTCCCCATGTGATCTCTCCTCCTCCTCAAAAATGGAAGAGGGATTTGAAAAAATCCTTCATTGGCAGAGGAGTGAAGATTTTCTCAAGAGTTCTCACTGGTTTCCAAGGCGTTGATGTAGATTTGGTTTTAGCCTTCTTATGAGTCTCCACGGGCCCTTGGGGCTGAACTGACACAATCGGTACCTTTGGCGTCAACGGCTTTGGAGTCGACAATGGTGTTGATGGCGCCGAAGGCCTAGACGAAGTCGACGGGCTCCTTCGAAGTGTTTTGACGCTGAGGGCATCAAGGGTTCTACAGGCTTCGAAGGCGCCGATGATCTCAAACGCTCGCCATGTCTCGACTGATCCTTGCCCATTCGAGGCCTCGAGGGCTCTCAATGCGAATCACGCCATCCACTCGGGCTCAAGGGTGCGCGAGTTCCGGGCCGAGACCGCTCCTTGCCGGCTTCTACAGAAGGTGCGGACGGAGCCTTACCCTCCTTCTCAAAAATGTTTGGCATCTCTACACGGAATGCTTCCCAATCTGCAGGCGCCAACTTTTTGGAGGGGCGTCTTACCCTCTCAGGGATGCCGCATGAAGAGGACGAAGAGGAAGGCGATCGATGGTGCCTCCTCCTCGATCGCTTCTTCGAGGACGAAGAATGGCAGGAGCCACTTTGGGACCTTGAGCTTTTTCTATCCTTCCTACGGCGAGGAGAGAGGTCACTCGAATCGGCGGTGGAAGAATGATCAAGTCGGGTCTTATGGGGCTTGATATATGATATGATATGGCATTTATAAAGCGCCTATACACAAGTGTTTCAAGGTGCGACGAGGCAAGGGGGAACAGAGGGAAGACAGAGACAGCAATCCTACTAGGCCAGGTGACATTGAGATCGCGCAAGTGCAAGGGAGGAGGTAAGGGGAAAAGTGCAGGGGGAAGGGGTAGGGTCAGTACATAGGAAAACAGTAAAATAAATAAATACAATAAATAAAAGTGCAGCCAGCTGGTGGCAAGAATAAGGGTATGTGCTAGTAGGGTCTGTAGGGATACAGAAACAGTCCCCGGGTGCAAGGGTTGCCAGGGGGGCAAATGCAGGTGAGCAACTGGCAGGGGGACCTGGGCTCGAGATCAGAGGGTAGCCAGGCAACCAGTGCAGTTTCAGATTCTGCCAGGAGAACAGCAGGGGAGAGTGGGAGAGAAAACAGAAGCAAAGAGGAAGGTCTTAAGGGGCTTCCAGAACCGGAGATGGTTCTGCTCAAGTTTCAGAGAGAAAGGGAGACTGTTCCAGAAGGAGGCCCCAGCAGAAAAAAGAGATCTACCACCAACTCGCTGCTTGGAGAAGCGACTAACTCTGAGGGATTTGGAGGCGGATGGGAGTGAAAGGGCTCGAGAAGGAAGATATTTAGGAAGAGAGAGTTGAGGGTTTTGAACTTAATCCTTGCCGCCACTGGGAGCCACTGCAGCAATTTCAGTCCTGGAGAGATATCATCCCTGGGTTTGAGGCCAAGGACAAGTCTCGCAGTCCTGTTTTGGATGAGTTGCAGAGGGCGGAGAGTAGAGGCAGGCAGACTTAGAAAGAGGCTGTTGCAGTAGTCCAGCCTGGAGAAAACCAGAGCTCTGGAGACAGTGAGCTTCTGGGGGAAGGAGAGGAAAGGAAGATTACCTCTGAGGAGGTGCAGCTGGTAGTGTGACTTCTTAGAGACGTCAGAGATAATAGGACAGAAGGAAGGTGTGGAGTCGAAGATGACATCAAGGTTTTTAGCCTCACAGGTGGGAGCAGGAAGAGGACCAAGCGAGGCCTCTTGGATATCTTGCCTACCTGCAGCTTCCCCTTTCATTCCCACAATACCTTTCCTGTTATAGCTTGACACTTGGAACAGAAATCGGTGTCGTGGCCTTTGCCCAGGCACCACAGACATAGACGATGGGGATCCGTGATGGACATCTTGGAGCCGCACTCCTTGCATTTTTAAAATCCGGAACGAGTAGTCATCAGAGTTGAAGACGAAAACATATTTTTCGAAGGTAACTGCGCAATTGAGGTAACTACGCAATCGAATTGAACGTGGCGTGGCAAGTTTTTTTGGAAGCAAACACATTTGCGGAACTGAGGCCAACGGGCGCTGTGCATGCTACTTGTAACATCCGATGATGTCACCCTCGATGGATCGACTCAACGCCATTGCCAGTTTTCCGAAGCAGCTGAAGCTGGACATTACATGTCAAAGATGAGGAATATGTTGGATGTTGAGGACACCATCCATTCGAAATATACATTTAGCATTCTAAGGAACAACTGAAAATAAATACTTGAAACATCTCCTTGATACCCAGCACAATACTCCAATTTCATTATGGAAGATGAATTGGAAATAAGGCAAAACAGTGATTTTCTGCTGTTACAAACAGTCCTCTTCTGACTACAAATTGTTACTTCCAAAAAAGACAAAAGGGGCTCAATATGCGTAAGGTCGTAATAGTAAAAACCTGTGGTATTGTATATACCTACTAGTTTCAAAATTCCCCTTAATTATGAGTTGGGATAGAATGTGATAAGTACCACATGGAGTACAGAGAAAGTACTGCATGGGTAATTAACCCACATTTACCCCATGAAGACGTTTCCATGCCATACCAATACAGACAATAATTAGGCAGTATTTTAAAAGCAGGTGGCATTTAAATTACCTCATGTGTTAATATTTCCACTTACTCACAATGAGGCCTAAAGGTTATATGACTAATAATGGGCAAAGCAGAATAAATGCCAAGGATTAACGTGTGACAGGTCTGCTGGTGGGTACTCAATTAACAAAAGATGTTATATTACCAAATTAAATGTGCAAGAAGGGAAACATATTTAACAAAATGCAGTCATTGGAAGAGAAAGACTGAAAAATAGAGGGAGGGAAGTTTTGTTGCTACACTACAACCTGAAATCAAAGATTATTTATATGACATGCACACTACCAAAGATAATTGACTATTTTGGTTAAGATGGGATATTACCTGGTTAATGCAAATATATTTCTGAAAGTTAATGATCACATAGAAACAAAAATACACACCATAAAACCAATTTAGTCAATGACAGCACCTCCTATTCCATAGGACCGTCAAACTCCTTTGTACCACATGTGTAAGAAATAATGGATATGAGCATGTGTCACCCTCCAAAGGGGCTACAGGAGAAACCCTGCCCATAGAAGACCTCACACAGGAAACAAGGGCACTCAAAGAGGAGGGGGCAGTCTGCAGCGGTGAGGAGGGACATGGAGGGCAGAGCAGGTAAATCGGTCAGGTGGGTGGAGGATGGAGGAGGAGTTGGAGAAAAGGAAGGGTACAGGTGGGGGTTTCAAGTGATTTTTTAGAAAACCTTTAGAGGGAGGCATTTTTTAACAAAATTATATCACTGAAAAAATACCGAATTCTATATATGGGGTGGGGTACAGGAGTAAAACAGGTTGGGAGGTGCTTGGGGTGTGATTAAAAACAGGGAAATTGAGGGTTTTGGGGCGACCCCCAAAATAAAATATTTTTAAAAAGCAGTGATTTTTTAGTTATTATTGTTTCGGTAAAAAATGCTTGTCTGTAAAAGCTTTCGAAAAAATCACATAGAACCACAGGCTGGGTACGGGAAGGTATGTGTTTGGAAATAAAGGGGGGTTCAGCAGGTGGTGGTGATTGAGGGGGGGGTGGACGCAAGGTAGCACATGACATAATTGCTGAAATAGGGAAAGACGAACTGGGTCAATTGTTCAAAGAGGGTACAGTATTACGCGCATGTCTGACAAGATTATTTGCTTCCAATGATGTTAAGCCCTAACAGGATTGTTTATATCAGATTAGGGGCACAACTTTGGTTCATCCTACACAGAATATTAGAGATTAAACAAGATGATGAGCAGAATATTTAGAAATATCAGGGTGAGTTGACCCAATTATGTGAAAGGTTGTTTCAGTTACATGATGTATCAGAGGAGTGGCAATCCATTTCACAGTTGCAAGTCAGATGCAATGAACTTTTAGATCAGTTGGCACAAGCACAGGTGGATCCACAGCGTTGTGAACCTTTGAAGAATGCGATATAATTGAAAGGGACGCAATTAGAGGGAAATTTGGCAGTGATTAACCATTTAAAAGCGGTATTAGAAGGGGCCCGGGAAGACAGAGATGTAGCTTTGTCGGAGATGCAGTCATTGCGCAGAAACAATAGTCAATCTACTAGGGATATACAGTTGTTGGAAAGTGAACTGCTTCATTTAATGTCAGAGGATGATTAAAAGCTGAAAGTAATCACAGAGTACAAAGAGCAGGTGATAGAAGTGAATGATCTAAAAATCAAACGGGATGCCCATTTTAGGGCGATAGAATAGCAGAATTCGGATTTCAGAACCCAAGTGCTGTGCTCACCACACACTGAGCTGCAGGGCATGACTCTTACTGGAGCTGTGCCAAGCTACAATCTGGGAACTCCACCACCTGAAGCATGCCTTGCAGTTGCTGGCCAATGACCAACTTTGGAGAGGGAGGGTCAAGCTGTGCCCTCTTCTGCGAAACAGAGCGGAATGGGTCTACATGAAACACATTTCAATCCACTTAAAATTATGAAATCTCTTAAGAGTTTAGATAAACCTTTTAGAAAGTATTTGAATGTGACAGGTGAGGAACATATAGAATGTGTTTGGAAATATATCGCAATTTGAACATTCTGAAAAAAAAGTATGTTTGTTTTTTTCATTTGACCATCAACATTGCACATGCCCTTTTTATATGCAGTCTCAGTGAGCAGCACGGTACTGTGGGATGATTATCAGTGAGGAAGTATTCCTCTCCATATAAATCTATTCAAGATACAAAAAGGGCAGCATATACTTTGTCTGCAGTGCCCGATGATTCCCCAAGGCAGTTCTTACAACATTAAAACGTGCCTTTTTGAGATTTGATGTGAATTGTGATGTAGAATTCAAAAGCATGTTTTTCATGGGCTCCATAAAGAAATAGTGGCCCAATTAGCCTGTGAGTTTAGAAAGGATAAAAACTTGCATTGGATTTTAGATCAATCCACAAAGATATGGGAGGTGGTGTCACATAATGAGCAGAAAAGCAAGGAGGTGAAGCAGACAGCAGAAGAGACAACAACAGCTACTATTGTTTTAGAAATCGGGTTAGAAAAAACATGGCTTTGGAAACAGCTGAGATAAGGAATGGTACATTGTAGAATCAGAAGCGTGTGGCAATGCAAGGAAAGGCAGTACCTCCGACAACAGTATTTCAATCCACAGATCCTAGTCAAAGGGCCACTTGCATCAGTCCCTGACCTTAGCAATTCGCCACAAGTGGGGTTTCGATATGACATGGCAGGATCCAGCAACACCCAAAGACAACCACATTACGGACTATGCCAGGCACTGGGAGCACACAGTAGATTTCACTCTGCTACAATGATATATGGGAATGAGAATCAATCAAACAGGTTTGAAAATGAAAATCAACAAAGGGAGCAGTATCAATCAAATCCTTGGTCAATTTCTGTTATCACTCCTTAGCCACTGGCTCATTCCTGCTACCCCTCAAGCACTCGCATGTGCATTCTCTCCTCAAAAAACCCTCTGCTGACCCCTCCTGCCCTGCTAACTACCTCCCTTTTGCCATTACCCCCTTCCTGGGAAACTCCTGGAGAAGCTGGTCATCCCCCAACTGATCCAACTCACATAATCGGTTGGTTGTCTCCACGACCACCAGTCTGCCTTCAGAGCAGCCAGAGGCACAGAAACTGCACTACTGACTCCTCTTTCTCCTTCTCTCCTCACATTGTGAACCTTGGCAAGAAGGCCCACTATCAGCTGCACCTCCTCAGAGGCATTCTTCCTTTCCTCATCTTCCGCCAGACACTCAATGGACCTTATTACGACCCTGGCGGTAGGGGGTTAACGCGGCCGGTAGAGCTACCGGCCCCGTTAAACCCCTACCGCCTCATTACGAGGTCTGCTTGTGGGACCTGCAAGGATGCCTGGTAAAACCAGGCATCCTTAGCGGGTCTCGCGAACAGACCAGGATGCTAACAACGGGCCCGTAATTAACGGACCCGTTGTTGGCATCATCCCCATTCCCATTGAGCCCTTTGGGGCCTGAAATGGGAATGGGGATGTATCGGGTCCAGGTTCCCTGAATGGGGAAATACCAGGCCCTCCAAGATCCGAATGGCCTGGTATTTCCCCATTCAGGGAACCCGGACCCAGTACCTGGAATGGGGGTAGCCATGCCGCAAAAAGCAGCATGGTTACATCCAGGGTCGTAATGAGGCCCAATGTCTCCAGAGCTCTGGTCTTCACTAGGCTGGACTACTGCAACAGCCTCTTCCTCAATCTTCCTTCGCCCCCTTCCACTAATCCAGAATAGGACTGCAAGATTTATCCTTGGCTTCAAGCCCACGGACTGCATCTCTCTAGCCCTACAATCTCTCAACTGGCTCCTGGTTGCTGCTAGGATCAAATTCAAGACTGTCTTATTCATCCACAAGTCTTGCTGGGACCTTAGACCCGGCTACATTTAACTCTCTCTCCCAAAAACCTCCTTGCTAGAGACTGTCGGTCTTCTAGCTCCAAATCTCTGCAGGTTAGTAATTTCACTAAGTAGAGACTGGAAGATAGATCTCATCTCCTCTGGAGGAGCCTCCGTCTGGAATGGCCTCCCTGCCCCTCTCAGGGTTGAGCACGATCTCCTTAAGTTCCGGAAGCTCCTAAAGACCCTCCTTTTCTCTTCTTCCTTACCTCTCCCTACTTTCCTCTTCCTCCTTCCCTCTCCCTCCTTCCCTCTCCCTCCTTTCCTCTCCCCCTCCCCTGCTAACACCCCCATCTTCTGCAGTGACTGGCTGTCTGGTTCCCTACTGGTTCTTGAGGGAACCAGGCCCCAACCTTCCAGTCTACCCCCTTGCACATAGCACCTGGACCCTCACCACCTGCACCCCATGCAATTCCCTGGCACTTGACCTCCTGACTTACTCATAGCACTTGCCTAGCCCCTGTTGCCCATCCGCCTATCCTCCACCCCCCTTCACTTGCACTCTCGCCTCTTACCCTGCACGTCCATTCGTACCGTAGCACATGGCGCTTGCGCAGACTGGCACTTCCCTCCCCCTTGCACTTTTTGTTGCTGCACTTGTACACTCCAAATGTTACAAGGCCTAGTAAGACTTGTTGTGTACGTGGTACACATAATGCGCATGCGCGGCCCACGAGCCGGCGCATGCGCACCAGTTTAATAAAGGCGGCGCCCGGCGGCAGTTGGAGCCGGAGCGCCGGAGCAAGCGGACGTCTCCGTTGTCTGTTCTTGCGCAGTGCCGCTACGCGCAGGGCCCAGATATAGGAGGGGCCCGCACTCCACCACCGTGGGCCCCCCAATCACCACACTGGCGACGAGGTGGAGCCACGGCCCACTTCCGTGCCCGGCAGCAACGGAGTGACTGAGTCCGCCGTGTCACGGACCGACGGAGCACCGGCGGCCATTTTCTTTACCCGCTCCCCGTCACACGTGGCGACCGTGGTTGCGGCCCAACAGGGTGCTCGTGCGCCACTCGCCAACGGCGTCGGAAGACCTGAAAAAAAAAAAGAAAGCAATTTTTGGAACGCCCACAGTCTTGCTGGCGCAGGACTGTGGCAACAAAGAAGAAAGAAGGGGATTTCGCTCCCAACACTACCGCAGGGCCGAGACAGCCACCCGTGAGTACCCAGCACTAAAATGGGTGACGGTGCTGACGATGAGGGTGCCGCAGCCCCGATCCCCCGCAGAGCCCGCAGCTCCCTAGCCCTCATGCCGGAATTCGATGCCACTGGGCCCCCTTCCAAGCTATGCCCGAAGTGGCTATTGTGGGTCAAAAGACTAGACATGTTCTTCAGGGCGGCTGGGGTTAACGATGATGACGAGAAGATTGCAACCATGATCTATTCGGCAGGCGCAGAAGTCCACAAGATCTACGACTCCCTTGTCATCCCCGTGGTCACATACGACGCGGTCAAGCAGGCACTCAAAGACCACTTCTTACCCATGGCCAATGTGGATTTTGACAGGTTTGTCATGGGCGCTGAGAAACAATTGGACGATGAACCCCTAGACAAATTCTGCGCCCGCCTGAGACACCTGGCGACCTCTTGCAGATGGGCCGACAAAGAGGAAATGGTCCGCAACCAACTACTGCAGGGGTGCAGCTCCGGAAAACTTCGGAGGCAAGTGTTGAGGGAGCCTGGCCTGACCCTCCAGCAGATTCTAGACCTAGGCAGAGCACATGAGCTAGCAGAGGCCAGAGGCGCGAAAATGGACGCTGCCTCGCGACCAGGACACAACGAAGACGCGTTTGCAGTAGGACGGTCAGCTGCGAGTAGGTCGAGATGGGCGCCGAGAAGGCCTGACACCGCGCCCACTCCAAGCAACGCCCCATCGTGCTCGAACTGTGGGTATATGACCTCCCACACAGCGGTGACTGCCCGGCGAAGTCAAGGACATGCGCTCGGTGCGGTACACCAGGTCATTTTGCCAGAATGTGCCGTGCGGCTTTCCCTGTTACAACAGCGAGAGGACCAGAGAGAGTGGGGCGAGGCGGTACTCGCAGAGTGAGAGGCATCTCCTCGATTGATCAAGGCCTGCTAGACCTAGACCTCGCGGAAGAAGAAGAAGAGGAGGAGGAAGAAGTCTTCTTCATCTCCAGCATTGCGAAATGTTCCAGCACGAAGCGCCAACCCAAGTGCACCGTCAACATCAAAGGCACCCCCACCCCCATCCTTATTGACACCGGAGCCTCAGCCTGCGTGCTAGCCACCAAGCACTACGTAGCCCTGCCAGGCCCACCAGAACTGTCAACATCAACGGCTAGGATATACGCATTCGGTGGAGACTCCCCCTTACCCATCCAGGGTGCGTTTGTCGCCCCAGTATCTCATGGACAGAACTCCCTCAAGGCAAGATTCTTCGTCACCGACGTCAGCCCCCATTCTCTGCTGAGCTGTGCTGCGTCAGAAGCGCTTGACATTGTCCATTTCACATTTGGGGTGTACCACGCAGATATGAAAAGCATGCTACACAAGTTCGAGAGTCTCTTCAAGGGTATCGGCAAACTGAACGCAGACCCTATTCGCTTGCACATCGACAAATCCGTAAGGCCGACAGCCCTCAAACACCGCCGAATTCCATTTCACCTGAGGGCACAAGTGGAGGACGAGTTGCAACAGCTAATGGACCGAGACATCATCGAACGGGTAGAAGGGCCCACTCCTTGGGTTTCGCCCATCGTAGTAGCCCCGAAGCCGAAACAACCAGGGGCCGTGCGCATCTGCGTGGACATGAGACTCCCTAATGCCGCCATCAAAAGAGAGCGCCACCTCACGCCCACCCTGGATGATATTGTCGGTGAACTCCAAGGCGCCAAGGTCTTCTCCAAACTGGACCTCAGATCCGGCTACCATCAACTGGAACTGCACCCCGAGTCGAGGTACATTACTACGTTCACGACGCACGAAGGATTGTACCAATACAAGAGACTTAACTTCGGGATCTCATCCGCGGCTGAAGTCTTCCAGAACGCCATAAGAGGAGCGTTATCCGGCCTGAGGGGTGTCATTAACATGTCCGACGACATTTTGGTCTTCGCCAAGTCAGAGAGCGAACACCTTAAAAGGCTGGAACGCACGTTTGAGAGGCTCCAGGCGGTAGGTCTAACACTGCACCAAGAAAAGTGCGAATTCCTCAAAGATCGGCTGGAATTCTTCGGGTTCACCTTTCACGCGAACGGCATTTCACCTGATCCTGGCAAAGTAAAAGATATAAGAGATGCACCTCCACCCACATCTCCAGCAGAAGTTCGGAGCTTCTTGGTGATGGTCAATTACTGCGGCCGATTCATCAAAGACCTGGCCTCCCTATCAGAACCACTGAGAGCACTTACCAGGAATGACATACCGTGGCAATGGACAGCGACGGAACAAAGATCGTTCAATGCCATCAAAGAGGCCCTGTCAGAGCAGGAGACAATGGCCTACTTCCACCCCAGCCGGGAATCAGAGATCGTCGTTGACGCCAGCCCTGTAGGACTAGGGGCAGTCCTCATGCAGGCCGATGAACTGGGTGCCATGAGACCCATAGCATACGCTAGCAAGGCCCTCACCGACACGGAAAGGCGCTACTCACAAATCGAGAGAGAGGCCCTTGCCATCCTATGGGGATGCAAACAGTTCAGGATATATATCCTCGGCAAGCCTGTCGTCGTGGTCACAGACCATAAACCCCTGATTCCCATCCTGTCCGGCACTTCTTCCAAGCCGCCTCCCCGTATCGAAAGATGGATGCTATCGCTCATCGAATACAGCGTCAGGTTGGTGTACCGCCCAGGCACCCACAACCCCGCAGACTACCTGTCCCGCCACCCAGGCACGAGGGACGCCCAGAACCCGGTGGAGCTGTCTGACGCTGGGGACGCTGTGCATCTCGTCGTTGAATCAGCCCTACCAGTGGCCCTGTCGAGGAAGGACATTGCAGATGACTCGAACTCTGACGAGGCATTCTTGCGAGTGAAAAGAGCGGTAGCCACGGGGGAATGGCGAGACGTCCTCCTGAACAACGCCAGAAGAAACCCAGAGGTGCAGAGAGACCTACAATCATTGTGGAAGGCTCGACACGAGCTCTCGGTGTCCACGGACGGACTGCTACTGCGGGGAGAACAGATCGTGATCCCCAGGTCCCTGGTCACGAGGGTTCTCCAGCTAGCCCACACAGGACATCAAGGCATGGCTAAGATGAAGGCGCGCCTAAGGCTCAAAGTCTGGTTCCCCGACCTGGAACACCGAGTGACCGAATTCGTAAAGGCCTGCATCCCCTGCCAAGCCGCGAGTCCGGCAGATAAGAGCCCGCCCATTCAAGCCATGACACGGAGCGACGTGCCGTGGGGTACCGTCCACGCAGACTTCGGCTCGACCGGCAGAGGCCTATACTTCTTAGTAGTGACAGACCAGTGGTCGAGGTACCCAGAGGTGGAACTCGTGGAATCCACCGCCAGCGATCACACCATCCTGGCCATGGACAAAATTTTCGCCACCCACGGCTTCCCGCTCGAGATCTGCTCAGACAATGGCGCCCCGTTCCAAGGGCAGCGTTTTGCCAGGTACTGCGCAGAACGAGGAATCAAGCACCGCAAAGTGACTCCACTGTGGCCGAGGGCCAATGGAGAAGTCGAGCGTTTCATGCGGACACTTAACAAAATCTTTCGACTCTCTGTCAATGGAGGGGAAGACCTGCGCCATAACCTGATCGAATTCCTCCGTGAGTACCGACCCACCCCACATCAGTCCACCGGAATCGAGCCCGCCGAGGCACTGTTCAAGCGAATACCCAGAGGATTGATACCGGAAACTGGAGAACGACGCCCAGGGGTGATTGATGACGCACAGGTGGCAGCGGACAGGGCCGCGAGAAACGAGAAGGAGACAATGAGGCGGAGGCTGCCGGAAAAGGAGATAGCAGTAGGAGACACCGTCCTGGTCCGAAACAGGAAACCGGAGGGGAAACTCTCAATGACGTATGAAACACACCCGATGGGAGTTACCCACGTCAAGGGATCCATGATCACGGCGGCGAACGCGCGTGGGACAGTGACCAGAAATGTGTCTTTCTTCAAACGCATAGGACCAGCAACATCTGAAGGAGAACCGGATCCTGGCCAAAGGCAGGCGGCAGAAGCGCCACCGGAGAACGTTGAACCGCCCAGAGACCCTGAGGAGCCAGAGAACCTCGAAAGGGGCCCGCCAAGGTATCCCCGCAGGGAAGGGCGCCGCCCCCCACAAAGATTCCAAGACTTCATTATGGACTCAGCGACCTGAGCAACAAAGTCTGTTAAGTATAAAATGTTTTGAGCCACGTTGGCCCCCATGTTTAATGTTTTGTTGTTTGAGGGGAAAAAGGAGGGATGTTGTGTACGTGGTACACATAATGCGCATGCGCGGCCCACGAGCTGGCGCATGCGCACCAGTTTAATAAAGGCGGCGCCCGGCGGCAGTTGGAGCGCCGGAGCAAGCGGACGTCTCCGTTGTCTGTTCTTGCGCAGCGCCGCTACGCGCAGGGCCCAGATATAGGAGGGGCCCGCACTCCACCACCGTGGGCCCCCCAATCACCACAAGACTGTTATTGTTATCTTTCTCCCCTGTTCCCCCCCTTTTTGTGTCTTGTGGCACATTAAAACACCATTTGTTGTACTGGCACCTTAAAAATAACCAATGAATAAATAAATGAGACATAAGGGGACCTACCACCCTTGACACTATGTTCAGGCCTCCTCATAAGGGGATTATGGACAAAGGACAGCCCCAAGTTCCCCACCTCCTCATGGGAGTTCAGGGGAAACATTAACAGAAGTCAGCCACCTGAAAGAAACCAAAATAGGACAGACCCATATGAATCCAACCAGTGTAGACCTAGATCACAGAGAGAGGAGTTTAGGGATCAGGAAAGGTTTCAGCGCCTAGAGGCACAATGAAAATGTTAGCTGATAAAATAGGAAGGCTGTGAATGGGGCAAAAGCAACAGCTGAGTGAAAATCCAGAACATAAGAGTGACATTGCAGAAGGTGGTAACAAATTACTAATCAGACAGACATCCCACACTGAAAGCATGAATGATCTACAATTGGCCAAACACACGGATCACATAGTGATGTAGGATTAATAAAACCAAGTGAAGATAACATAGGAAATAAAAACAGCCACAAGAAAGGGGTGCAGTGTAATCTAGACTTAAACCAAATTATTGGCTCGATTCAGGTGTGTGAAGATAGGGAAAAAGAAAGGAAAAAGGGGAAGGAGGAACCCAAAGAGCAGCAGGTTAAAAGACAATCATAAAAGATCATGGCATATGAAAAGGATGAGGAGTATACAAATGACCAGTCGATGGCTAGTGGGTAAATGGACCATTACATGGTCAATGGTGCGCTAACTGCATCGGAAATGAATTAAACAAAATTGAGTGAAATGACAAGCGACACCAGAAAAAGAACAAAAACAGGTGATAAACTCTCATTACCTGATAATTGTAATCATGCTCATATCTCCACAGAGAGGAGGACATTTGCAGGTGAGTTCCCAGAGTAATAATTCAAGCCGCAGACGTTCCAAGAGGCGAGATTTACAGGTAGAGTGCAACTGCCAGGTGAGTTCCAAACACAAAATGTTGACATACTGCCACATGATGCTAATGAAAACACAAAGCAGTCATAAACCAGAGAGGAGATAAGTGAAGAAAATCAAAATAATGTGGAAAAAGCAGTTAATGAATTGGGTGAGGATTCAGGGGTCCCGCTATGCAGGGAGGTAAAAAAATAGCAAGGCTTCAAATGGATTCTCAGGACAGAAAAATAAGCAGAGAGATTGACAGGAAAATGGGGGTAAAATGTCATTGGCCTAAAGAAAATCAGTCCTGAGATTAGCAACAATTCACATTTCCTATGTATACTTGAAGAATGTGAAGACAGATATTATGCACCTATTACAGTTGAAGAGCATTGCAATGTATTTGCAATGGTAGATATAGGCGCACAGGCGACTGTAATTCCAAGGAAAATGCTGGATAGAATGAATGACGGGAGACCCACAAGACATTCTGAAATTAAGACAGATTGAAGGCCCTGTGCCTAATTTCAATTGGGAAGAGATACCGATGGAAGGCACAACTGAGGTTGACATCAAGGTAGGGAAACATATAGACTGAGGCAAGAAGTAGTGGTCATGCCCATTAAGGAGACCCCATTCCTATAAAGGGTGATTTGTCAGGAGAGACTGTCACCCCTGAGTGATGGGGTAAATGTGGTTCTGTGGTCTTTGGCCAAAATGACCCTGAACCCTCAAAAGGTGGTGAGCCAGGTTGCCAATGCAAAATAATGTCACACCATCGCCAAGTCAGAGAGAGCTTGGAGGTGTATCTTCAAAATGGCTGTGTACATAGTGTTACTGTAATTCCCATGTGCCAGGTTGAAATGCAGGGAGGAAAAGAAAAGCAATCATTGGAGATTCACGTAGATCCCAAGAAGAAATGGTAAATACAGATAGATGAAAACACATTGTGGTTCTATCTAAGTTGATGAAGACTGTGAACAATGTGATGCTTCGTTGTCGGATCCAAAAAAGTGTATTTCAACCATTGCAGAAATACACAAGAAGGAAGGGCAGGCTTGGATACCTATACATATGAATGGACATCTGGAAATGACTGAGGCAGTGTTGGCCCTGGAATAGGAAAGGAGTTTCATTAATGAGAAAGTGTTCAAACAAATGCTTGACAGAGAAGAAACACCAAGTTTTAAAATAATAAATCAACAAATATTCAGGTTAGATGGTACTGATTTGGGACCAAGGATTGTGGGGAGATAGATGTTGAAAATAACCATACAGTCCAAAAGCATCCATCACAATATATGGATTGTAAGTGGAACCAAAGCCAAATTCTATCAAGGAAATGACATCATACACAGTATGGTTTTAGATTTTTTTAATCAAAAGGTTTGGTCCAGAATGGATGGGGCAGCACCGGGATTTGAGAATAGAAGGCAAGCATACCATTGTGCGCAAATAATACCATATGCAGTCGAGCTTCAAGTAAAAAAGATGTTACCATTCCCGCATTGTTAAGGCAGTTTACGATAGCATTGAATTACAGGAAGGGACAGACAATTGTGGAGCCAGATGTATTTGTGTGTGCCAATGAGTCCATGAGACAGCAGCGGCTAGAATGTGAATACACACCCTTAGTGGAAGTTGAGGATGGTCCCATCCAGATACTTGTGGATAACAAAGGATGTCAGGATATTTACTTGAAGGAAGGTACACCATTGGAAATGGTAATGCAAGAATCATACTACACTGCAGATTTAAACAACCCAGTTATTGGGAATATTCCTGAATGCTATGTCACTTCACAGGGTGAACTGACTGAGTCTCTAGACTCCAAGCCAAATTGGGATCGTCAGAATTCAGTCAGTGTACCCTTATGTACCAAAAGATGTGATTTGTCATCATCAGGACGATCGCCTTCTATTTCAGGTGGATGTAAATGAGACAGACATAAAACAGCAAATTGAGGTAGAGGTAATTGAGAGTGCTGTCTCTCCAAAGACATACTACCACACAATTAGAAGAAGGCACAGAGATTCCTTCGTTGGAGAATTTTCCAGAACTTTCTAAAATGGTAGAGGAAAAAATCCAGGCTGCAGATAAATGCACAAATGAAATAGAGAAAAACCAATTGAGAAAAATCTTCTTAGAATTCAAGGAAGCATTCGCTAAAGACACCATGATTGTGGGCGTACTGATCTGCATGTTGCTACACTGCTAGAAGGCTAGGGTAGGGAACCTGTATTTATGTGACAATATAGGCTACCCTTGGCCTGTTTAGATTCTTTGGCAGAAATAATTAACAATTTATAGTCCAGAGGAATCATTAGACCCCTTCAAAGTACCTTAAGCACGCCTATATTAGGTGTGTTGAAACCCAAAGGTCAATGGCGGTTGTGTACAGATGCAAGGGGACCGAATAAGAGGGTACCTGTGTCAAGGTGGCCCCTCCGATTCATTGACCAAGGCTGTGCACAAATCCAAGGTTCAAAGGTTTTTACTACCTTAGATCTAACAGCAGGGTATTGATGAGTGCCTTTAGCAAAGGATATACAAAATATATTTGCCTTTACATTCCAAGGGACCCAGTATACATGGAAATTCACTCCGTTTGGCTTTATCAATAGTAGGAGTGAATTTGGAATCTTTCTGAACAATCCACTCCTGGGTGCAGCCGAGACGGGGTAGTGTGGTTTATGTGGACAATGTCCTGATCAAAAATGAGGATATAGTAAGCCATTTCATTGAAATTAGACATGTACTTAGCCAGTTGCAAAGGTCTAGGGCAAGAGTATCATTGCAGAAGGTGCAGTGGTGCAGAAAAAGGATACATTTTGTTATGGTGGTTGATAAAGGTCCCAATGAGGAATAGTGGTTTTGCGAGTGCTATATTGCTGACTCGGGGAACGCGACGTTGGCGCGATGTTGCAATTTAGCATATTTCTAGTGTAGTTCATGGGAATGGGATAAGTGTTACAGTTACTGTTATTTAAGTTGATACATTTTAGATTTGCGCAAACCCAGTAACATAATGTCAAAACTGCAAATGTAAACAATGTAGGTGTGTAATGCCAAGAAGCGCCTTAAAGATGGCCAGCGAGGAGCATCATATGTGCATGCGAGAACAGAGATTTGCAAAGAAGAAACCACAGTGAAGAGGATGCAGTGGTCTTGAACATACATGCACATACGTACATACATACATGGAGTACTTGGGGCACATGTGCTTTTTGGAAAGTTGGAGTACATGGTGAATGCACAAATCTGTATGCTGCAAGCCCTTGCTTATTTAGGGATTGTGCAGACCCAGAAGCCTGGGTTGGTGAAATTAACTCTGTGTGACTGGGAAAACTGGTTTAGCAAGGTTGAAGGCTGAGAAAGGGAAGATAATATCAGATGGTCAGCTACAGCCAGGCTCTGTTTTTTTATGACTTGATACTATTGTAAAAAGGATATGCAATCTTGTTAAGTATGTGGGGGCCTGGTATTCATTGTCCAGGGAAGTCTGGCTATCTGGCAGAGTCAGTTCAGGGGCGGGTAATAAACCCAGTGTAAAGTGACACCTAAGGGTAGAGTTGACAATTGCTTTATGGGTTTCGATCAGGTTCTCAGAATGTACCCATAGGCCATGTGTGTTGAAATGGTTAGTCGTATAGATTAGTGTGAAATAAGGATGCCAGCAAGTCTGGTCCGATAAGTTATTTACCACTAGTTCAAGGGAACTTGTTATTTCTCCCCTCCTCATATCGTTTAAGTGTCCTTGCAAACCATGTACATCACCCTTGGGGTTAGATGTCCCTGGCAAGTTGGGACTTGTAACAATTATGTATGTCGTGTGTGAATTTGTAACCATGGGATGACGTCATGACCTAGACCTACAGTGAACGATCCCAAAAAGGGGTGTGCTGTAAATATGAGCTGATGCAAAGATGGTAGTTAAATAAACGTGTCCAATGAGAGCGTGTGTGTTAAGGAGATTACATTTCTTTGTATAAGTTTGATCAGTCATGTGTGGGGGGATGATTTGTAATAAAATATGTGGGAGTGTTTTAACTGTTGCAAAATGTATAAAATGTGTAAACGTGTGTGGTTCAAGGAGATTCGGGTTAGTTTGACTCTACAGTGTCATCTAGCTGCTCACTGCCATTTGTACAATAAACATGCTTTACAGACAAACATGTACCCGCTTTTTAAGAGGTGGGCCTACTTTGTGTTAAGGTGATCAAAGTTTCATCTGCACATTTGGTGTCCCTGGGTGGGCTCCAGGATTTTTGAGACTTTGGAAGTTTCCTGTCCGCACAATGGCTGCAGCGCTTCCCTGCGGGGACCAGTCTTCTGTGAACAGTAAAAGGAGAGGTCTGCAGGTGCCATATTGTTTAGAGGCCTGTCTGCTCCCCGGAGGTGTGGCGCTGTGGTCCAACTGTGCAGGGCAAATTGAAGGAGCACCACTTCGAAGCGTTTCGGGGACTGTTTTCTCCTGAGTGCACTTAGGCAGGTAAAGCAAGGGTTTAATAGGGGAAAACGAGGGGTTTTCTATGATTAAAGGGTTTTGGTAAGGGTAAAGTAGAAGTGTATGTGAGGAATTAGATGAGAAGAGGTGGATTGAAAGGGTGAGGGTTTTGGAGGAATGAATGAACTGTTTCATATTGTAAGTCTTTTGTATATATTTTCGACCTGTTATTTTCTACCTGTTATTTTCGACCTGTTATTTTATAGATGTGAGGTGGTGTCCCCACCAGCATGTCCATTGTGAGGTTTACCCTCATACCCTTCAGTTTACTTGTCTGGTTGGCTGGAACCCTCATCTAGGGGTGAGGTGGCATCTTTATGGTAAGTCCATCCATAGATACCTTTCTAGAGTATACCCTTGGCACCCTTCATTCTGTACTGACTATGCGGATGAAGCCCTTGCCTCGCCTTTCTTGATTAGTCGAAGTAATGAAGGGTATCTTCCTCTAGTTGGGGAGAGACTCCTTCTATGCTCAAGTGAAGAAGATATCTCGAAGAAGTAAAGAGGATTTGGTCCGGCACTGTGTTTTTAAAAAAAAATAATATGCTGTCTGTTGTGTAAGAGTAAGAAGTATAAGTGAATACCTAAGTGAAGTGATCGTGGTGAAAGCGAATGAGGTAAGTAATTGTTGGAAATATTAAGAAACTGGGAAGGGGAAAAAAGGGGGTTGACATAGTGTGCCATGGGTTCGGCTTCTGTGTTTTAAGTGATTTCTTTTTAGAGAAATTATTAAAAGTTAGAGTGGTTTGGAGTATGGAGACTCCACAGAATCACTTGTGTCAGGCAGGTACTTCCTGGCTACAAGGTAAATATTTTGAAGTACCGAAGGCACCCACTCCCCAACACGCAATATCCAGTGGACCAAATAATGGACACACCCCAATAGGGAATGAGACCAGGAGATGGATTGCAAGTAAAACAAATGTATATAAGGTATGTTGTGCATGCAGAGAACTCTGTTGCCCTGAGAATGCTCTGCAAACATTACACGGGCAGCAAATTATAAGTTAAAACTGCATCACTAGTGATGCCACGCTACAGGTACACAACTCTGCAGTACAATTGGTGAGGCACAATGATACAGTATGTATCCATATGGGGCGACCACATTGGATTGGCTGCTGCTTGGGTGTCGATCCCATGGCACTAGGGTTAGCTGGGCTCATCTCCACGGAGTGAAGGTCGTGTCAGCAGAGTACTGCATTCCTATCTATTTAAACTACAACAACAGGATCTGAGGGCATGAGGCAAATTGCAAGCATAAAAGTTTGGCATGAATCGGGGTGCTTTCAGAGTTCACTGACAGGTTATATGGACATTCTACCCTCTGCAGCCAAGCATTAATAAAACGCAGTGCCCTAGACCCAGGTGCCCGCCTTGGTGGTTTTGATCTACCTGATGCCTCATGATAAGAATGGACATGAGTTACTTTTATAGAGGATTTATTGGTGCAGGGATTAGTGCTATGGTGGTTGTCCTCGTCTGGTCACTGCGAGGGGTCAGATGTGTACCTGTATCAAAAGAGAAGAGGGGCATGGGCCCAGTAGGCCCAGTGGACTGTGGCCTGGTTGGGTGGGGGTCGAGGGAGCACAGGCAGGTTAGTGGAGATGGGTGTGCTCTTGGGCTGGGGCCTGCTCTGGTCTCACAAAGTGCAATATGCTCATCTGGCCAAGGGTGATACTGAATCTTCCGTGAGAACAGGGCTTGTGCAGAGCTGGCAGGATGCAGAGGTGTCCTGGGCTGTCTGAGCGAGGTGCTGGGCAGGGGTGGGACAGGTTTTTAGAGATCCTTTTCGGACCTTGTAAAAGATGGCATCTGGTGTGTCACAAAATAGAGTCTTTGAGCTTCAATAAGGTGTGGTTACGTGTTTGCCTTTTGTTAGTGATTAGAGGGTGGTTAGTACAGATTATGCATAGGAGAGAGGGGGGCATCTCCCCCCTTTAACATATGTGGGATTAATTCAGTGCAGAAATGGTAAGGGGGGCAGAAAAGACCACCTCTACCCCAACAGTACTATTGAGAATGGCTGTGGGAAAGTAAGGGCAAAATGCTCAACTCTTGGCCTAATGAGGGGACCTATGATAAGGGAATGTTGGAAAACCTGTATACTTTCTTGGTTACTAGGCATAAGGGTTTGAAGTTAGAGAATTGTTTAAATATCTTAAAGTTATGGAGGATGTATGCTAAGGGTGGTAAGGCCCATAATGTAAAAGTCCCAGAGGAAGGATCAAAAAGAAGGGTGCAGGAATTCCTTCCACACCACCCCCATAAGGGTGCTATCCTTAATCGCACGCAGAAGGGTATACTGAACCTGAGTTCGAACCTCCATTTTTTTCAGCTTTCTACACCAGTGGTTGCAAGACTGACACAGGAAATGCCTCCATCAGCTACGATTCCTAACAGATGAGATACTGAGGAAAGTGGAAGGGCAACTCCTTCAATGGTTAGGGCCGCAGAAAGGTTTAGAATGGAGGAAGAAAAGAGAATAACTCCCCAGACTTCTAGGTTAGCAGAGAGATTAAGGGTGGAGGAGCGAAAGAGAGTGAGACCGGCAACAGGAAGACTAGAAGAAGGACTGAGAATGATCAAAAAAGAGAAGACTGTGCCTTCTACCGCTAGGATAGAGAATAGGCTGCAAATGGCAGTGGAAAAGCGGGAGCAGAAAAAACTGGAAGAAGCATTGAGGCTAGCAGAGGAAGAGGTAGTGCTGTTGCGGCAGCAGAGAAGCGAAGAGCGGGAAGAAGTGAATAGGCAGGTAAAGGACGTATGAAAAGGAAGTTGGAGGCATGGACAAGTTCTTGTTAGATTGGATAGGTCAGTTATCAAAGAGGTCAACCTGGACCTTGAGGATGGAAGTATCGCTATGAGTACAGGATTTAAGGAAGGAGAATGGGAACCGGCACCCTACGGTAGTGCCGAGTATGTTTTTGTGCACATAGAAATGCTAGGGAATGTGGTAACAGGAGCCGGAGACGAGGATGGATGGCAATCAGATGTTGAACAGGGAGAACAGGGTATAGCATCCCCATCTCCCATTCTAGTAGCAGCAACAGAGATCACACCATGGGGTCTTAGGACATGCCATGGTACTTGTATGGCTGTATTGAGCAATTGGGTAAAAATGGGGACAACCCCAGTAAAGGCGGGTGTGGCTCAATTTCTCTTGCTCCAGAAGGGTGATGGGTGTATTATGTCCAGTGGCTGGAATAATTTGATGAAGATACCCCCTTTGATCACCGCAGGGGCGGGGAAGTGGATTTATGCATGAGAAAAACACACTGCCAGTGTCATGTTGGCCATAGCGGACATGAACGCTTATTCATGGCTCTAATAGGGAATGGTCAGATGAGTTTTGAAGGCGAGCTGGGAATCCAGGAGTTCAGTTAGACACAAACACCCACAATAGAGCAGCATTTATTAATGACAGGGCACAGGTATGGGGGGGCCCTGCGGGTCAGGTATCCCGATACGCAGATATAAATTCTATTTTGGCAAGACAATGAAGTTAGATGACGATCCTGCTGCACATATCCAGTTAATTCAGGAGATGTGGAGGGCAGAGACGGGCAAAGCATCAGATAAGAATTTTCTGATTTCTTACCAGATGTTAAGCTTGTTCAAAAAAAGCTAGCAAGTATTTGTTTGTAAGGAGCAGTGTTTACTAGCTCCACAGAGAGACAGCAGGGACAACCTGGACAACAGGGACATATTGATTGAGATACAGCACAAGGTTAGATGGACGGGTATGCTCCCAGTCCAAGGCAAATGAGAGGGTTTTCGAGGGGTGTGTGAGGATTTTCATGACGAGGTGGGTCATTTGGCGGGTTGAGAGGAATGGGGGCCCACTTTAACGGGCCAAAGGGAGGTAATTATGGAGGACTGTATGCAATTCAGTGTTGGTCGTGTGGAAGAAATGGACACAGAACATGAGATTGTCAGAGTAGGCCACAGTAGTTCAAAGTAGGTGTCCAGCAAGTGCAACCCCCGACCATGCCATAATGCCCCAGGTTCTAGCCAATCACCGCAGGTACTGGTTGAACAGGACCCAGCACCTGGGGCTGCACCAACCTATGTGTTTCAACCGACCGTGCCAGCACAGGCACCGGTACAGGCATGGGAGAAAAATCCTTTACCCCAAGGAATGGTTTTTGGATAGAATCCTTTCCCGCTCCCCGGTGCTAATATGTTCCTGGATTAGGACAGCCCACAGGGATCTCTGATGTGTCCAGTCTTGTCTGTTGCTGCCAATCCAGAAGAGGAACCCCGGATAGATGTACAGGTAGGTGACAGAACGTTTTGATTTATGGTCGATTCAGGGGCTAAAATATCTTACATTAAGGCTATCCAGTTGGTTCGTTACACCAACGATCTACATATTAAGGTAGGTACACAAAATGTATCTGCTCCCTTGTTGTATGACACAGATACCCCAGCAAATCTTTTGGGCAGAATCTCCTTAGTCGACTCCATATGTCGATTGCTTTCACAGAGGAAGGTATAGTATGCTTGACTCCAGGTTTGTATCCGGTGAGAGAAACAGCATTTTTGCATGCATACTGTAGTGACAGCATGATAAGGGGGGGTATGTGTACACTCAGTTTTGTTCCCTTATGGAGTAATGATTGTGTTGAGTTCCCGGGAATCAGAGATCAGAAAAGGCAGATACCGATTGAATTTTTGTTTCGTCCTGCTGAGTCGCAGGAGGTAACATGAGACACCTTTGTTACAGTTCTCCTAGAAGCAGTAGTTATCAAGAAGGACAGGGTGGTTCTCTCAGGCACTGATGAGGAAGGTGGAGAGTGGTGGAGAGTCCTGTGCTTCGGTCCAACCTTATTGCTAAGGGACGAGTCTGGCAAACCATTGTGCGAACATGCCGAGGACACAGAAGAGATGGTTTTCGAGATTGGGGTCCTACCCATACCTACCTTAATTTCTTTCTCTTTCTAAATATGCCTGCTTCTACTCTCTACCCTATTCAACTTACCCAAAACAGGTTTTCAAGGCTTGTCCTGGGCCTCAAGCCCAGGGATCGTATCTCTCCAGGACTGAAATCTCTTCACTGGCTCCCAGTGGCTGCGAGGATTAAGTTCAAAACCCTCCTTCTCGAGCCCTTTCGCTCTTCCGCCTACAACTCCCTCAGGGTCAGTCACTTCTCCAAGCAACAAGTTGGTAGTACATCTCTTTCCTTGGCTGGGACCTTGTTAGGGAGAATTCTCATTCTATGGCTAATTTCCCTTACCTATAGATTCCCCCAGCAGCTTTGCTGGATTTCAAGGGTTTGTTTCTTTTTACCTGCTAAGAGTGAGACTCTTTTTCCCACTCGTAGGCATTTTTGCTATGTGTGTTCTAGCCTATTTTTGTGTTTAATGCCTATGGAATTTTCTCTCACCCATAGGAACCATCTTTATTCACATGTGTTACACAGCACCCTCAGTGCAGTGACACAGGGGTGTCGTAGCGACCCCCAAACATAGACTCCATACCCTGGGACTGACTACTGTCTCCGAGGGCATGTAAAGTCCCCATTGACTTTACTAGTCAAATCTTATGAACTTAACCAGTCCAACCCATCTTACAATGGAGGTACTGGAAAGGGTTAATAGTTTTTTCCCTTGTGTTCATTTTCGAGTGGGTACCTTAAAGTACCACTCTATAAAGTTTCTGGCTGGTGGCAGTGGCTACTACCTTAAATATTCGACCGCAAATATTTTCCTATGGGATTTTCCCATTGTTTGAGGCTAACACTTTTACTGACAGCCTCTAACATACCGCCGGTTTATTTTATTATAAACTTTAGTCTGGTAGGTTTTATTTGCCAGAACTTTAATATAAATTCTTTCTTGTGTCTTACTCTAAACTCCTAACGCAGGTCGGGATCCTTTGTTCGCTCTTTTGGCGGGCTTCTGCCAAGAAGCCCTCCTTTTCGGCGCCTCTGAGTCTGGGGTGGGTATGTTGTTTGGGAGGGGGAGTAGAACCCCAGGACAGAGTTGCCGCAGCAACTCAGGTCACACTCTAACCTGATAGGCTGGAGGGTCTCCCGCCAAGAAGACCACTCCACTGTGTGAGTGACGGCTAGGCTGTATGAATGGGTCTCTTTCTGCATAAAAGCAGGGTCCTGAGGACTGGAAGAGCAAGAAGTCACCACTAGAACTACGGAACCGAAGGGGAGAGAAGCCACAGACATCTTCAGCATCTACACCACCGGTGAAGCCTTGCCGGATCGTCTCACCACTTTTCTTCCACACGACGAGAGTAGATCTTCATTGAAAGAGCCTTCTTCCCTTGAGCTGGTGGGAACAACCAGTTCATCCATCGCTTCCCCGGACCTGCCTTGGTCGAATCGACAGTGCCCAGCACTTGGAGACCGGATAGCCAGGCAGCTATCGACCCGGACGTGATTAAAAGGGGTGTACTTTTTAAACTTCGTTTGGCAGCACCGTGGCTGGTTTCATCTCTGGCAAGTGCAGTGTCTCGAACCTTCCTCCACGACGAGAGCCTCTCTTCCTCTGCTGGACCCCTCAACCTGCAGGAACTACCAGGAACAACCGCCACCGCAGGAGCCACTTCTTCACGTTCAAGTTACATTGTTCCGCCAGGCCTCCCTTTCCCCGTGGTGGCCCTAACGGTGTCTTAAATCCTTTATCTACTTGTTGGGTTGGCCGCCCTGTCGCTTAACATTGTCTTTCACCTCGCATCTACCTTTTCCATATTCGTCTACCAAAGACTTGACTGCAGCTACAAGAACATTTTTGCTCCTAAGCACTTGGTCCTGTACCACTGACTCTGGCTCAGGCCTATTGACTCTGGCTGATTTGTTAGATCTGGTCTCACTAGATTGATTTTCAATGAGAAATGTGTTGATGCACCTGAATCTTCTAAACCTCTCTTCCTTCCTACTGTTTTAACTTGTGGAGTGCCATTTTGCTCAGTTTTCATTCACTTATCTTTCTGCTAAAGTGTTACTGTGCATTACTTGTTCACAAAACTTCAGGGAAGTGTTGCTAGGGGGTGTCTAAAGATATTTTGGTTTAACTTGTGCTTTCCCTCCCTTTCGTTAAATTGTTAGAGTGCCATTTGTAGTTGGTTTTCACTGTGCCGCTTTGCTCAGTTTTCACTCTACCGCAAACTTGTCTACAATTGAATAGGGAGTTGTATATACTTTTCCTTGACTAAACTTAACCTACTTTATCAACTGTGATTCATGTGTTGAACTAGATGTGTATAAAATAAATATATATTCTTTTTTTTATACAAAGCTTTGGTCAGTGTTTCCTTGTTCCATAGTGCTGTGATACCTATTGTGTAAACCCTGAATACTGACAATCTCCCTCTTGAGATAAGTCTGACTGCTTAGCCACAGCTACCAACTAAATCTTTGTGGTACAGACTGATACCAAAGGGGAATTATTGCTCTCACCTGTAGTCCTAATCCTGGGTAGTGATCCCTGAGGGAACTGCACGGGATTCTGCCTAACACTGGTGTACAGCAGTGAGGATAAAAGTATTGGATTTACATTTTAGTGTACTACTAGTACCTTGGTTCAATTAACCACAAGGTTAACAATCACAAAAAGTTATTTTAACAAAGTCAAGAATGGAAAGTTATAGTCAGGAGAACCTCCTTTCAAAAACTGCTGATTATCTTAAACATTTGTGCAGACAGAAAGGTCTTTTGATTGATTGATTGATTGATTGATTGATATTTTACTTCTATCGCGCTCCTACACAAGTGTTTCAGAGCACGACAAGGCAAGGGAGGGGAACAGGGGAGAACAAAACAGCGATCTTACTAGGCCCAGTGACATTGAGAACGCGCAAGTGCATGGGAGAGGTGCGGGGGGAAAAGTGCATGGAAGGGGGGAGAGGTGGAAAGTGCGAAGCAGAGGAGAAACAGATAAATAACAATAAATAAATAATAAAGGCAACAAACAGTGGTAATGCAGCCAGCAATTTGCAAGTGCTATGTTTAAGGCAGCAGACAGGGTAGGTCTGATAAGTGCAGGAAGAAAAAGGGGGGGCTGTATGGGTACAGATACAGACCCCAGTGCAAGGAGCGGCCCGGAGGTAGTGCGGGAGGGTGACAGGATGAGCAGGTACCTGGGCCCAAAAGACAGAGGGTGGCCAGGTTCACGGTGCCAAGAGAGAACAGATCAGCAGGGGAGAGGGGGAGCGAAGGCAGAAGAAAAGAGGAAAGTCTTGAGGTGCTTCCGGAACCGGAGATGGTTCTCCTCAAGTTTTAGAGTGGCAGGGAGGCTGTTCCAGAGGGAGGCCCCAGCCAAAGACAGAGATCTACCCCCAGCTCAGTTCTTAGAAAAACAACTGACCCTGAGTGAGTTGGAGGTAGAGGAGCGAAGAGCTCGAGAGGGGAGGTATTTGCAGAGGGATAGCTGAAGGTATTTTGGACCCAGGCCCCAGAAAGCCTTGTGGACAATGCAGAGGGTTTTGAATTTAATCCTTGCATCCGCTGGGAGCCAGTGAAGAGATTTCAGAGCTGGAGAGATACGATCCCAGGGCTTGAGGCCAAGGACAAGTCTCGCAGTCCTGTTCTGTATTAGTTGCAGAGGGCGGAGAGTAGGGGCAGGTAGATTTAGAAAGAGGCTGTTACAATAGTCCAAGCTAGAGAGAACCAGAGCTTGAGATACCATGACCTTCTCTGGGAAGGAGAGGAAAGGCAGATTACCTCTGAGGAGGTGCAGTCGAAAGTTTGACTTTTTAGAGACCTCAGAGATGTGGGCGGAGAAGGAAAGGGTGGAGTCAAAGATGACCCGAGGTTCTTAGTCTCGCAGGTGGGGGTAGGAGGAAGGCCAAGGGAGGCCGGCCAGAGAGTGAGGGGAAAGGATGGTGAAGGTGTGCCGATGAGGAGGATCTCCTTCTTGCTGGCATTCAGACAAAGATCATTGGCGGCACACCAATCTTGAATGGCAGTTAGGCAATCGGAGATGAGAGAGATAGAGGAGGTGGCAGAGGGCAGCCTGAAAATGAGTTGAGTGTCATCAGCGTAGCACTGGAAATTTGAGCAGAAAATAGCAATGCAGTGGCCGAGAGCTGCCAGGTATTGGTTGAAAAGCCAGGGCGAGAGGTTAGACCCCTGGGGAACACCACAGGTAGAGAGGAAGATAGATGAAAGGAAGGACCCAAGTTGGACCTGGGAGGGTCGATCTGAGAGGAAAGAGGTCAGCCAGGCCAGAGCCTGATCAGTGATACCCAGGTTTTCACGGAGACGGTTGAGCAGGATGGTATGGTTGACCGTGTCGAAGGCAGAAGAGAGATCGAGGAGGAGGAGGACAGAGGGAATGTTTGAGTCAAGGTTGGTGAGCAGATCTTCACGGATGTTTAGGAGAGCAGTTTCCTTGCTTCTGGCAGCTCTGAAGCCAGACTGGTGGTCATGGAGACAGCCAACAGAATTGGAATGAAGGTAAAGCTGAGAGATGGCCAACTTTTCCAGGAGTTTGCCAAGAAAGGGAGTAATGGAAATTGGGCGATAGTTAGCTGGACAAGAAGGATCAGCTGTGGGTTTCTTGAGAAGAGGATGCACAAAGGAGTGCTTGAGAGGTGAGGGGAAGGATCCAGAGGCAAA
The DNA here is from genome assembly GCF_040938575.1 of Ambystoma mexicanum. Taxonomy (NCBI): domain Eukaryota; kingdom Metazoa; phylum Chordata; class Amphibia; order Caudata; family Ambystomatidae; genus Ambystoma; species Ambystoma mexicanum. The sequence goes on along the minus strand of NC_090934.1, from coordinate 337,176,483 downwards.
GGAGTGGTTGCAAAAATCAGCAAGGGCCGGAACGAGGGTGTCAATGTGTTCCTTGATGGTTTTAGAGGAACAGGGAGGAGCCCGTTTTGAAGAGGCTTTCATAGATCGGACTTGTCTAGCAACCTCGTAAGTGGTGAAAAGAGGAAAGGACGAGAAGGATGGTGGGAGGGTGCCTGTCAAAGGCAAGAAAACAGAAATTATTGATAGACTGTTAGAGAAACAAAGTCTGGATAGTGGTGCTGTAGGCCCTACTACCCCAGCAAATGTGGCAAACAGTAATGAGGATAATGTTGAAATTGTTATTGTTGAGTCAGATGAGGAAGAGGAGGATAACAGTGTCACCCTCTCTGGTCCTCTACCTGCTCAAGGGCCTCAACCTGTAGCTACTGGACCCTTACCAGGTCCCACATTAAGTCCTGAATTTATAGCTCTAGAAAAAATGAGACTTGAACTTGAATTCAATCAAATTAGTGCCCAAACTGAACAGAGGCATCAGGAACTAAGGCTCAAAGAAATGGAGCTCAACCATGAGCTTGAGATGAAGAAATTGACTTTGGAAAATGCTTCTCTCCCCAAATCCTCTAGATCTTCCAGGCCAAAAAGACCCTGGATGCCTAAAGAGATTGTGGGTATGTATGAACCTAAGTTGGATGTATTAGATTGGCTTGCTATGTTTGAATATAATCATGGGCTCCAGGATGTCACAGGGAATCAGTTGATCCCCTGGTTATTCTCTAGGTTCCCCCCTGTTGCATCTGATGTGGTAATGGATTTGGGGGAGGTGGATAGTATGGACTATGAATGTGTAAAGCTAGCTTTAATAGCTAGATATGGGAAGATTCCTTCCAAGTATCTTAAGAGGTTTAGGACCCTCAAAAAGCATTTTAGTACCCATAGGGCTACTTGGGTGAATGAATGTTTGAAGAACTTAGAGGGATGGATTAAGGGTTACAGAGTTAACACTTATGAAGGAATGAGAAATCTTGTTATGATGGAGTCTATCTATGATGGCTGCTCTCCTGAGCTCAGACAGCACTTGGCTGATTCAAAAGAATTAGATTCTAACTAAACTAGCTAAGGCCGCTGACTTGTGGGTTGCCAACAGGGCCACTCACATGGATTCAGGGGTAACTCAGAAAAAGGATGAGGGAAAGCAGCCTAAGAAAGACAACAAAGAGAATTCAAATAATTCCAATTCCAAAGAGGGACCCAAACAAAATTCTAAGGGTAAGCCACAAGGGAAACCTAATTAGGCTAGTGTACCCTCTGGTCCAAGACCAGAAGGAGGTCAGAACAAGCCACCATTCATAAAGACATTTGGGAAATGTTATGCTTGTGGCTCTACTGATCATGTGAAAGGGGATCCCAGATGTAAGGGTAAACCTTCAGGGGTCCACACTGTCTCCTTAGCTTTCGCTCCAGAGGAGGAGGTACATATGGTCAGTGGGAACTTTCATGTACTAGCTGAAGATCCCATTGGAGTCTCAGCCAGTGTATCTTTAGTATCGCTTGGGTTGTGGGAACTACAGAATTTAGATGTGTATAAGTCTATCCCTCCTAATACTAAAGAGTATTATAAAGACAGTGTCCTAGTCAATGGTCAGGAGACCCATGCCATTACAGACACTGGGCCAGCATAACTGGTGGACGAATCTTTTTTCAAGGTGGAGGATGTTGCTAAGGCACCCAAACGCCTCGCCAAGTTACCTGGAGGGCCTGTGCAGATGCTTCCCCAATTACCAGCTCTCATCCAGTGAAATGAAATGACTGTCAGGATACCTGTAAGTGTACAATCTGAAGTACCAGGCAGGAAGGGTGCTGTTGGGCAATGATCTGAAAGACCTGGGAGTAGTGTCAAGTACTCCCAGACCTCCTAGTAAGAGATTACAGGAGCTTACCAGACCTGCAAGGGAGAGGACCTTGAGAGGCTCTCCTGAGATGATAGAAAAATAAATCCCTCCTACCCCACTGGAGTTACTAACAGCTATTTCCAAGCAACCAGAAGCAAAGGGGAAACCCAAGACTTCAAGAAAGAAGCCAGCAGAAAGCACTCCAGTGCTGCCAACCAGGAAATCTCCTAGGTTAGCAAGAATCACACCTGTGATTCCTCCTCCAGCTGAGGTTGAGAGTGAGGTACCACCCTGTGTGGTTGGACTAGAGCCTGAGGAATCAGATCTAGTAGGAGGCCAGGAACTCATTGGAGATCTTGACCCTGTGGACCATCCTGAGCTGCAGTCTTTACTGGCAGAAGGTGGACCCCAGAGGGCAGGCTTCAGTAGAGGACAAAGAGAATGTCCAACTCTAGACGGTCTTCACCACCAGGCAGCTTCTCAGCTTGAAGGGCAAGAGTCTGGGAATAATAGGTTACACTGGGAAGATGGCCTCTTCTATAGTGAACCAACAGACTCAACCCCTGGAGACTACAAGAGACTTGTAGTTCCCCAAGCGAACAGACTCCAATTCTTGCAACTAGCCGATGAGATACCTTTGGCTGGTCACTTGAGCTTCAAGAAGACCAAGGAAAGACTCTCTCTCTACTTTTATTGGCCTAAGATGGGGGCTGAGGTAGAGAGGTATTGCAAGAGTTGCCACACTTGCCAAACTTCTGGTAAAAGTGGCTCCAGGAACGTGGCACCCTTAGTGTCATGATGCCTACCCCCAGGGACCCGGACCAAGTCCAGCAACCCCGGAATCAGGTATCAAGTTATCCTAAGCAAGCCCAACAACCCCTGCTAGGGGCTATTTGGGTCCAGACTTGGCGCGTATGGCGCCAGGCTCATATGGAGAGTCATTCCTGGCGCCATAGATTAAAACTTACCTAATGCAGACCATGCTGCAAACTTACCTGATGCAGACCATGCTGCAAGAGCTCCAAGCCAAAAGAGGCTTGGAAGGGACTACTTTACTTAGGGACTATTTTTTACTCAGGCGGGTCTGGGGAGGAATACTTACCTGGGACTACTTTGGAGGCTATTTAAACCACGCCCGAAGAGTAGCACACGCTTCGCGTTATTCTGCATCCAGCAGCGTAACGCTCACCGTGCCTGCAAGTCTGCATCCAGCCTTCTGCCACGCCCGCCTCGAGTTTGGAGCTCCTAGAAAAAGGGAGAAAGAAGGAGAAAAGGTTAGAACAAGTGCAATACCTTTGATCCTTACCTGAATTCCCGATCCATCGCACCTTCGAGCTGGAAGAAAGAAGTTATTTTATGCGCGTCGCCTCGCCTGCTGTAGCGCCGCGCTGATCTCACCGGCCTTCGCAGCATCTTCACATTCCACCGCATCTTCCTGCATGTTCCCGCCGCACTCCGGCACCTAAGGAAAAGACAAGAACAATAAGGTGAGCCAAGGGAATACACAGAGGAATATTAGTTACCCCCCCATAGACCTACCTGATTTTACCACCGGGGGTACTATTCCGCTTCACGGGTCGGCGCAGCTTCCACTGCATCTTCGCCGAACCCCGGCCCCTAAGGGGAAACAAAAGGACGGCAAGGTGAAACAAAGGGATTAACAAGAGGAACACTCCTCACCACAATAGACTTACCTGATTTTAAGGCCAGAGGTATTATTCCCCGAAACTTCATACTTTCTCTCAGCGCCTGAATAATGGAGAAAGCAACAGGTTACATATTGACATTATTTTATCGAACTGTGTTGGAAAATACAAAACCTTACCAGAATACCACCGGTTGCCACGAGGAACTCTTCATTAGGGTCAAGCTGCAACCTGCAAGGAATCGGACAAGAGTGAAAGTCAGGCATTTGAACTCTTACAAACTTTATACTTATGGCGTCTTGCCGGGAATCTCGGAGTAAATATTGTTCTGGAACTCACCAATTCCTTCGAGCCAGTGAAGCAACTGGTTATCAAGGCGCCCCTGCGCTCAATGCAGGATGTAGAGCTCATCTTTTCAAACCATCAGGTGAGACTATAAGAGGGGACATCAAAGGTGATCTGTGGGGAGAACAGCAGGGGTGGGGGGATTTACGCTCAACTCCACGGGTGGTTAATTCCCTTTCCCCATTTGCAGAAGAATATTCCTACGGGCCAAGCAAACGAAGCTAGGTGGGCCAGTCCAGTCCGTCATCTCGGCCCTACGCGTCACATTGGTGGAGACCGCAGCTGTCCAGTTCCGATCGACGCGTCTGTGGGAGCCAGGTGAGCGTAGCACTTAGTGCCTCTCCCTGTGGTGGGAGTACCATTTGAGAGGGTAGGAATCGACATTGTTGGTCCCCTTGATCCTCCAACTTCTTCAGGCAACAGGTTAATATTTGTTGTAGTAGACCATGCTACTAGGTTCCCTGAAGCAATTCCTATGAGGACTGTTACAGCTCCGGATGTGGCTAAGGCCCTCCTTGGTATTTTTACCAGGGTTGGGTTTCCTAAGGAGGTATTATCCGACAAGGGGTCAAATTTTATGTCCCACTACATGAAGGCCATGTAGAAAAACTGTGGAGTTACCCACAAGTTCTCAACAGCATACCACCCTCAGACAAATGGATTAGTAGAAAGGTTCAACAGAACCATGAAGAGCATGATAGGTGCCTTAGAGGACCCCTTTAAGAAAAAGTGGGATCTTCTACTGCCATGCCTTCTCTTTGCATACAGAGAAGTCCCTCAGAAGGGAGTGGGTTACAGTCCCTTTGAACTTCTCTATGGCCATCCGGTTAGAGGTCCATTGGCCCTGATCAAGGAGGGGTTGGATAGTGCTCCTTCCCCCACACCAGTCAGAGTCACTGACTTTGTGATAGGACTCCGGAGGAGAATGTCACACATGATGGCTGAGGCAAGTGATAACTTGAAAGCAGGTCAGGCTCTGGTCAAACATTGACATGACCAGAAGGCCAACATGATTGAGTTCGCTCAAGACCAGCTAGTTCTTGTTATGGTCCCCACAAGGGAGAGGGCCTTGCAGGACAAATGGATGGGACCCTTCAAGGTTGTGGGAAAACTTGGAGAGGTGAACTATCTGGTGGACTTAGGCAATCCTAAGGTGGCTTCTAGAGTCTTTCACATCAACTGTCTAAAAGCTTATGTCTCGAGACCAGAACTTGGAGCTTTGCTTCTAGCTTCAGCTCAAGAGGAGGAGGAGAGTGATCCCCTGCCTGACCTCCTCAGAGGCAAACCTTTAGATGAGAAAATAGAAGGAGTCAATCTCTCTTCTAATCTGACACCTGAGCAACAGGAGGAGTGCAAACCTTTGTTAAATCAATTTGCCCCCCTGTTCTCACTAACACCAGGTTTGACCCCTTAGGGCCAACATGATATCCAAACTGGTGACTGTCGACCTATCAAAAGCATGGGCTACAGGATGTCAGAAAATGTAAGAACCCACATCAAAGGAGAGGTCAACAAGATGCTTGATCTCGGGCTAATAGAGCCCTCTACTAGTCCATGGTCTAGCCCTGTTGTGTTAGTACCAAAGGCAGGATCTAAAGAGTTGAGATTCTGTGTGGACTATAGAGCTCTAAATGCAGTCACTAAGACTGATGCCCATCCTTTGCCAAGGACAGATGAGCTGGTGGATACACTTGGTTCAGCCAAGTTCCTCAGCACATTTCATCTCACGCCAGGCTATTGGCAAATAGCCCTGACTGACCATGCCAAGGAGAAAACTGCATTCTCCACCCCAGTTGGCTTATACCAGTTTAAGGTTATGCCTTTTGGATTAAAGAATGCACCTGCTACATTCCAAAGGATGGTTAATCAGGTTCTGAATGGGATGGAGGACTTCTGCATGGCATACTTGGATGACATTGCAGTGTTCCGCCCTACTTGGAAAGAACATGTTGACCACCTAGGATATGTTTTGCAGGCTCTTGGGCAGGCCCATCTGACCATAAAGGCAAGTAAATGTCAAATTGGTCAGAGTAAAGTGGTCTACCTTGGGCATGAGGTAGGAGGTCGTGAAATAAGGCCTTTGCTCAGCAAGATTGACGCTGAGCAAAATTGGACATCCCCTTCTACTCAAACCCAGGTGAGAGCCTTCCTAGGCCTCACTGGGTATTACAGGAATTTCATTATGAACTATGGGTCCATAGCTTCTCCACTGAATGTAATCTCCTTTCCTAAGTTCCCTAAAAAGATCAAATGGAATGAGGAGTACAATCAGGCCTTTGAAAGCCTGAAGAAAGCCCTTTGTCAAGCTCCAGTTCTCTGAGCTCCTGACTACCACCAACCCTTCATTGTACAAACAGATGCTTCCAATATAGGTATAGGTGCAGCACTCAGTCAACTGGATGAGAAAGGTAGGGAGCACCCCATTTGCTTCATCAGTAGGAAACTGAAGGAACCTGAGACAAGGTGGGCAACTATTGAGAAAGAATGTTTTGCCATTGTGTGGGCTTTGAAGAAGTTTAGACCATACTTGTATGGATCTACTTTCACCATTCAAACAGACCACCAACCCTTGAGATGGTTAATGCAAATGAAAGGGGAAAACCCAAAACTGCTAAAATGGCCAATCTGCCTCCTAGGGTTTGATTTTACCATTGAGCACAGGTCAGGATGTCACCACCAAAATGCTGATGGTCTCTCTAGGATGTTTATAACCGACTAGAGATATGAGACGCATCCAGGAGTGGATTAGATCCTCCTGTCCCTTAGTCTGGGGGGGGGGGACGAGTGTTAGGGAGAATTCTCATACTATGGCTAATTTCCCTTACCTATAGAATACCCCAGCAGCTTTGCTGGATTTGAAGGGTTTGTTTCTTTTTACCTGCTAAGAGTGAGACTCTTTTTCCCACTCTTAAGGCATTTTTGCTATGTGTGTTCTAGGCTATTTTTGTGTTTAATGCCTATGGAATTTTGTTATTCACATGTGTTACACAGCACCCTCAGTGCAGTGACACAGGGGTGTCGTAGCGACCCCCAAACACAGACTCCATACCCTGGAACTGACTACTGTCTCCCAGGGCATGTAAAGTCCCCATTGACTTTACTTGTCAAATATTATGAACTTAACCAGTCCAACCCATCTTATTATGGAGATACTGGAAAGGGTTAATAGTTTTTCCCTTGTGTTCATTTTCGAGGGGTTACCTTAAAGTCCCGCTCTATAAAGTTTCCGGCTGGTAGCAGTGGTTACTACCTTAAATATTCGACCGCAAATATTTTCCTATGGGATTTCCCCATTGTTAGAGACTAACACTTTTACTGACAGCCTCTAACATACCGCCGGTTTATTTTATTATTAACTTTACTCCGGTAGGTTTTATTTGCCAGAACTTTAATATAAATTCTTTCTCGTGTCTTACTCTAAACTCCTAACCCAGGTCGGGGATCCTTTGTTCGCTCTTTTGGCGGGCTTCTGCCAAGAAGCCCTCCTTTCGGCAGCTCTGAGTCTGGGGTGGGTCTGTTTTTTGGGAGGAGGAGTAGGACCCCTGGACAGAGTTGCCTCAGCAACTCAGGTCGCACTCTAACCTGATAGGCTGGAGGGTCTCCCGCCAAGAAGACCACTCCACTGTGTGAGTGACAGCTAGGCTGTATGAATGGGTCTCTTTCTGCATAAAAGCAGGGTCCTGAGGACTGGAAGAGCAAGACGTTGCCACTGGAACTACGGAACCGAAGGGGAGAGAAGCCACAGACATCTTCAGCATCTACACCATCGGTGAAGCCCTGCCGGATCGTCTCACCACTTTTCTTCCACACAACGAGAGGAGATCTTCATCGAAAGAGCCTTCTTCCCTTGAGCTGGTGGGAACAACCAGTTCACCCATTGCTTCCCCGGACCTGCCTTGGTCGAATCGACAGTGCCCAGCACTTGGAGACCAGATAGCCAGGCAGCTATCGACCCGGACCACGATTAAAAGGAGCGTACCTTTTAAACTTTGTTTGGCAGCACCGCGGCTAGTTTCATCCATGGGTAGTGCAGTATCTCGAACCTTCCTCCACAACGAGAGCCTCTCTTCCTCTGCTGGACCCCTCGACCTGCAGTAACTACCAGGAACAACCGCCACCGCAGGAGCCACTTCTTCACGTTTAAGGTACATTGTTCCGCCAGGCCTCCCTTTCCCCGTGGTAGCCCTAAAGGTGTCTTAAATCCTTTATCTACTTGTTGGGTTGGCCGCCCTGTCTCTTAACATTGTCTTTCGCCTCGCATCTACCTTTTCAATATTCGTCTACCAAAGACTTGCCTGCAGCTACAAGAACATTTTTGCTACTAAGCTCATGGTCCTTTACCACTGACTCTGTCTCAGTCCTATTGACTCTGGCTGATTTGTTAGATCTGCTCCCACTAGATTGACTTTCAATGAGAAGTGTGTTGATGCACCTGAATCTTCTAAACCTCTCTTCCTTCCTACTGTTTTAACTTGTGGAGTGCCATTTTGCTCAGTTTTCATTCACTTATCTTTCTGCTAAAGTGTTACTGTCCATTACTTGTTCACAAAACTTCAGGGAAGTGTTGCTAGGGGGGGTCTGAAGATATTTCGGTTTAACTTGTGGTTTCCCTCCCTTTCGTTAAATTGTTACAGTGCCATTTGTAGTTGGTTTTCACTGTGACGCTTTGCTTCGTTTTCACTCTACCGCAAACTTGTCTACAATTGAATAGGGAGTTGTATATACTTTTCCTTGACTAAACTTAACCTACGTTATCAACTGTGATTCATGTGTTGAACTAGATGTGTATAAAATAAATATATATTCTCTTTTTGATACAAAGCGTTGGTCAGTGTTTCCTTGTTCCATAGTGCTGTGATACCTATTGTGTAAACCCGGAATACTGCTCATCTCCCTCTTGAGATAAGTCTGACTGCTTAGCCACAGCTACCAACTAAATGTTTGTGGTACAGACTGATACCAAAGGGGATTTATTGCTCTTACCTGTAGTCCTAATCCTGGGTAGTGGTCCCTGAGGGAACTACATGTGATTCTGCCTAACAGACCTCCCTCTGGAACAGCCTCCCTGCTTATCTGAAACTTGAGGAGCACTATCTCTGGTTCCGGAAGCACCTTGAGACCTTCCTCTTTGCTTCTGCTTTCTCTCTTCCTCTCCCCTCCTGAACTCCTGGTTGAAATTGAAACTGCACCGGTCACCTGAGTACCCTCTGATCTCGGGCCCAGGTCCCCTCCCCGCCAGTTGCACTCCTGCACTGGATGCCCCCCTAGGAAACGTTTGCACTCAGGGTCTGTTTCTGTATCCCTACAGTCCCCTACTAGCACTTGACACTTGATGTCTGCACTTACCCTTGCACTTGCCACCAGTTGGCCTCCCTTTTTATTTATTTGTATTTATTTGTTTTACTGTGTGATCCCATGTACTGCACTACCCCCTACCCTTCCCCTTGCACTTTTCCCCTCCCCTGTACTTGTGTGATCTCAATGTCACCTGGCCCAGTAAGATCGTTGTCTGTCTTCCCCTTGTTCCCCCTTCCTTGCCTCGTCGCGCCTTGAAACACTTGTGTATATGTGTTATAAATGCCATATCATATCATTGCCATATTGGAAGGAGTATTTGGAGAAGGTGCCAGTCCAATTATGGACCAGCAATCCTCATGATGTGGGGCTGTTAAGGAGTGTTGGAGCAGTACAGATAAAATTGAAACCTGGTGCAACACTACCATGTGTTAAGCAGTACCCCATGTCTATAGATGCTGATGAAGGTATTTAAGAGACCATTATGGCATTGTTGAAGCAGGGCATAATACAACCTTCTGTGTCCCAATGCAACACGGCCATCTACCCTTAGACACAAAGGGGTCCAGTTGGATGATGGTCCAGGATTTGCACCCTCTTAATAACATTCTTGAGGCAGAGTTCCCTGTGGTACTGAATCCAGCTACCATTCTCTGTAATATCACAACTGGGGTGATCGACTTCACAGTGTTCGATTTAAAGAATGCATTTTTCTCGGTCCCCTTACACCCCGATTCTCAGTACCTCACAGCGTTTAGGTATCATGGTCAAAGATTCGAGCACACACGGTTGCCCCAGGGCTAGTGTGAATCTCTTAGTGTTTCAACAGTGTGATTCAGATGAATCTGGGGAATTTACATGTGTCCAGTATGGTAATTAATTTAGTACATGGATGATTTGCTAGTTTTTAGTATTTTAGAAGAGCAGTGTCAAGGAGATTCAATGACAATCCTCACCCTGCTTGCGGAGAAGGGGTACAAAGTGGACCAAGAAAAATTGCCATACTGCCAGACAGAGATAGTATACTTGGGGTAAGTGATATTGCTTGCAGGAAGGAAAGTAATGCCAGAGAGAACCACTGCAGTTCAGAATATGCCCCAACCAGTGACTGTGAAACAAATGCAGCCATTTCTGGGACTCTGTAACTATTGTAGATCATGGATCTATGACTACACAAGTTACATTAGGCCCTTACTGCAGGGACCTAAGGGAGCGCAGAAGGTGAAAGGCCAGATAAAATAGTCTGAAGAGATGGTGACCTGCTTTCAGGAACTCAAGGCTGTGATCAGCAACGCTCCAGTCTTGGCAACCCTAAATTACAGGAAACCATTTTATCGATTTTCTCATTCAAATGGGCAACTGATGAAAGCGGTCCGGGGCCATTAAATAGGCCATAAACCGACTCGGGAAGATATCTCAGGGGCAACGTGCTCGCCTTGGAAGCAAGACGACACACTGCACCACAGGTCAATCCCCGGGTACGCACTTAAAAACCTCTGGGTATTAAGCACGTTATAAATACCCTATCATATCATATTATAACCTTTTGCATACTACAGCAGACTACTAGACCCAGTGATGCAAGGACAGTTTCCTTGTGAACAGGCTTTAGTGGCAGCAGATTTTGCAATTCAGAAGTCTTCAACCATTACCATGGGTTGCCTGGGGACATTGTATGTGGAGCATGTGGTCTTTGCGATCTTGGAAAAGTCCAAGTCGACTTTGACGACTCAGAGAGTCTCGAGGTATGAGGTTATCTTATCAAATGCTTCCATACATCTAGTACAGTGTCACCTAGTCAATCCTGCGATATTTGTAGCCATGCCAATGAAACCTGATGACATTGTACATGATTGTTCGACTTATAAGGGAGAAGACGAAGAGAGGATGAATTTTAAGGAGGATGCCTGGGAGGCATGCAAGGTACTCTTTGTTGATGGGTCCTCGATAATTAATCAGGACACTGGTAAGAGGCATAAGGGTGCAGCCTTTGTGGGCCTTGTGGATGGGGAATACCAGGCCAGGATGAAGAAACGGTTGCCTTCAAATTACTCGGTACAAGCAGTGGAACTAGTGGCACTTATAGAGGCGCTGGAAATGGGTGGGAGAAGGCAGTCACTATTTATTCTGACTCTGCATATGTAACCTCCACTGTACAGTCAGGCTTGTCAAGGTGACAAATAAGAGGGTTTAGGAGATCTGACAGGACCCCTGTCCAGCATGCTGCGCTGTTATCCAGATTAATCAACACGCTAACACTGTCCACAGAGGTAGGAATTCGCAAATCCGCTGTGCACTATACCGTACTAACCAAATAGCGCTTGGAAATGATGCTGCAGACAGAATGGCGAAAGAGGCAGCGTATTTGCCATTTACAGATTCCCAGAAAATGGAAACCATGTTCCAGCAGGTACAGTTGCCAGCCCTGTACACTGTGGTCCCTTTACTTTAAATTGTGAAAATACAGAGCAGAGCACCTAGAGATGAAAAGGATCTTTGAGAAAAGAGGGGATGTGCCCTCTCACCCACTGATTTGCTGTGGAGACAAGAGGTTACGGGCAAAGTAGTGATGCCTGTAGAGCTGCTTCTTGTGGCTGAAGAGCAACTACATTACCCGTCACACACTTCTAGGTGACAAAATGCAGCAGAGCTCCTGGAGGAATGGTTCATACCAAACCTCCAAGAACAGGTAAGTAGATTTGTAGTGAATTGTACAGTTTCTGGATAACAGGCCAGGATAAAGAAATTTAACCCTGGAAAAACCCTGGAAAAACCACCGGAATGGTAAGAGGAGCTTTGCCCAGGCCCTCTGTGACATTTCGGGAGCTTCCTATTGACTTCATAGATATGATTCAGATATATAATAGTTTTTGCTACCTCATGGTCATCGTTTGCCCATTTTACCATTGGCTTGAGGTTGGTCCCTGCGTACACCCTGATCCTAAGTCTGCAAACAAACATTTTTGTGAGGGGGGTATTCCCACAGTGGGGAATTTGTGAGGTCCTGAAGTCTGATTTTGGGACCCACTTCTTTAATGCCTTGTTCTCAGAAGCTTTTGGGGATGAAGCACAGGTTGTGTTCAGTGTACCACCCTCAGCCCAAAGGAATCCTAGAAAGGTTGAAGTAGAGTTCTTAAGGTGTGTCTATCAAAATTGGGCAGTGATTTGAATAAGAATTTGTACTATTGATTGCCAATCGTTCCGTATTATTTGGGAGATCAGCCAGGGAAAGATCACCATCTCAGTCCACATGAGATTGTGATGGGCAAAGGCTACACACACTGCTCTCATCTGCACACACAGCATCAGATGAACACAAGTCAGCAGTAATTCTTGGCGAGGAGTTTAGAGAATACCTTAGGGCAGTGGTCTTCAAACAGTTTTGGCCTGGGCCCCATGAGCAAAATGTGGGCAGGATGGGACACCCTAAAAAAGGCAAATGGACAGTAAGTCCAAATGGCTATGAACTATTACGCGCCCTCGTCGTACCCTGCTCCGAGTATAATCCCTCGGCTCCCCCACCTGCTCCCAACACAGTCTCTGGACTCTCTCTTCCCACTCCTAGCCCAGTCCCTTGGCTCTCACCACCCCATCCCACCACAGCCACTGGGCTCTCCCCACCCTGCTCCCACCAAAGTGCCTGGGCTTTCCCCATCCTACTCCCACCACTATCCCATGGCTCCCCCCACTATCCCATGGCTCCCCCATCCTACTCCCACCACAGTCCCAGGGCTCCCTCCACCCTGCTCCCATGTCAATCCTAGGACCAGCAGCAGCTGGTGAATTTTTTAAGTGGAGGAGCATAAATATTTTCCTCAGATATGCCATAGCGACCGAGTGTAGTGTGGGAGCTCAAACCAATCAAGGGTGGTTCGTGAGGGTTCACCCCCAGGAAATATTTTAAAACAATGTGTTAAAATGTGGCTTTTTAGAGCAGACTTTTTTAAGTTAACCCTGTTTACCACTCTTACCTCCCATCGCTAAACTGAACAGCTTATTAACAAGTCATTCTAGAACAAGGATCATCATGTAAGGCAGTGGAAGAAAAGAAGTAGCAGCATGTGTACAAATCTTTTTGTAGGTGTCAGGGTGGATGTTTCCTTATTTAGGCTCACTTGTTTTGGACCTGCAATGATGGTACTCTTTCTTTATCTGCACACTCACTGGTGGACTGTCAAGTACCTACCTGCAATGATGGTACTCTTTCTTTATCTTTATTTATTTTATTTATTTATTTTTATTTTATTTAGTTTATACAAACTTTTTGAAAAAATGTATTATCCCACGATACACATCTTACAGAGGCAGAGAAGTAAAAAGTCCATAATGCAGAACACTTCGTAGAGGGAGCACTCCACCCATGTCAAGGAGCAGCCACACACAAGAACCCACAAGATCTTTCTAGCGTTTAGCGTTGGTTCTCAGAATGCTAGGTTCCTTCAAGTTGATTTCCATTAGGTTGGTTTCGAAATTTGCTTGTTGAACGACTCTGCCTCTCCGTTGATTACCATTTCCTGGCTTAGTCTCTCCCGGTCTCAGGCTGCTTACATGGTTTCTAATTTATGTACGAAATTTGTCAAGCCAAAGACATCTTTTTCTCTTGGGTTAGCGAATTTCAGCCATAGTTCTTCCCCGCATAAGGTGGAGTATTGGTTAACTACTTGTCCCAAGTGCAGGGTTCTCATGTCTTTCAATCCGGAGCAATATAGCGTGAGGTGTTTTAAGGTCTCATGGTGGTGATTACAAAATCGGCAACTCACTATCGCAGCCGGTTTTCGAAATCTCAGAGCTAGAGTTATTCTTGTGTCAAATAAGTTAAGTCAGACTTTCAGGAGCATCCTTCAATGTCTGGCATTAGCTGTTTCACCACGTATTGCAGCTGCTTTTTGTGATTTTTCCTTTCACTTGCTGCATCTTCCATCAGTTTATGACGATTTCTGTCGTCGACTGATGCACACCAATCTCGTACCCATAGCTTATTTTTCACGCGGTTCGGATTGGTTTTTAGTGTTTCCAGATCAGTGCCTAGGCAAGATGGTTTTTGCATGCATTTGCCCATTTCATCAGTAGGGATTCCTGGTTTCCTTTCATTGCATCCCGTAGTATGACAAATTGAGGTGTGCAGTCGTCAATGATTATTTTCCTGTAAACAGAGAGCATGTTCCACATCACACAAGCGTTCATAGATATTAGATTGAGTTCATATCGTAGACACGCACTAGATATACCCTTTTCCAGCTTCAGAACACGCCTCCAATACTGGTTTTCCAGTTGGGCCCATAGATTCGAAGTTACTCCTAAGGCACATTCTGCCCCATAAATTCGTGTTGGCACTGTTTTTTGATTGTAATGGGCCAGAACAGGCAGCAAGGAGAACTTTACATACTTTTTATTTATGATAATTCCCTGGCATGCTAGTTGTTTACATTTTTTTTGGTGTTCTCAGCCCACGGGGCGTCATTTATGTTGCTGTTGATCCACATTCCGAGATATTTGGCCTTTTTTACACAACTCAGATGTTCGTTATTCAATCTTCATGTCGGCTTATTTTTTTTAGCTTGTTTTTTAGTTTGTGTAAGGTCTTGAAGAATGATTACTTTGGATTTTGCGGGATTCATTCTCAGTTTGTTTTTTAGCACATACCCTTCGAGGGCTTTTAACTTCCTTGTTAGCCTGATTGGTGTTAAATTGAGCAGCGCTATGTCATCCGCATATAACAACCAATTTACACTCATGCCATTGATTCTAGGTGGATGAGACTTTACCTCCAATGGCAGACAAAAACAGGCCAAACAGGGTGGCTGCCAACGGGCATCCCTGCTTTACAGCCTGATTTGTCTTGATTGGCTCACTAAGGGTTCAACCGGCGTCCAGTCTGATTTTAATTTCGGTGTCAGTATGCAGTTCTTCAATGGGATCTAATAAATTTTCTGGACAATTCCATTTCCTCATTTTGTCCCAGAGCATTTTGCGGTCAATAGTATCAAATGCGCTGGACAAATCGACAAACGCAATATAGATCTTTTGTTTTGTCGGATAGCTTCCATTTTTAAGAAATTTATGATACTCAGGTTCAGTCCACAACCGACGCTTTTAAGAAATCCTGCTTGCCGAGGATCATATCGCTCCGATTCTTGAATCCATTTTAGCAGTTTGCCTTGAAGCTGAGTGGCAAACATTTTCCCCACTTCATCAAGGAGAGCTATTGGGTGGTAGTTCCTTGGATCCGTGCGTTTGCCTTTTTTAAAGATTGGTACGACAATGGCACTCCGCCAGGAGGTAGGAATCTTTCTCTTCTGCAAGATCGAAGCAAATAGAGTGTGGTAGAAGTCCGTCCATAATTCTGGTTGTTGTTTTAGGAGTTGGTTTGTTAGCCGGTCGGGTCCCGGGGCTCTCGACGTACTGAGTCTTACGATGTTTCTATATATGTCCTCTTTATCAATTTTGATTGACCATTCGCTTCTTGGATCTGATGGTTTACTGGAAATTGTATTTTTGTTGTAGAATGTGTCCGAATAGAATTCCACCCATGCTTTCTCAGATACCATGCTTTTTGTTACAGCCCTTTGCAGTGTCAATACATTATTCAAATAGTCCCAGAAGGCGCTTATGCTCCTTTTTGCTATTGTTTCCATCATTGCTTCAGCATCTCGTTGCAACATGACATGTTTGTGACTGATCAGCCAGTTTTTATATGTTTGTTTTAGTAGTTTTTTCTCTCTTTCACAATTAGCATGAGCGTTATTTTTTTTGCTTTCTTACTGCTTTGTTCAGCTCTTTCTTCTTAGTGACAATCTCGCAATCCCAAGCATGTCATTTTACAAAGTCAGGTCTTGACCTCACAGTTTGCTTCTCTCGATAAGCCTCTAAGAGAGTTGTGTATTCAATTTTCTCAGTGACTAATCTTTCTTCCATCGATTTTAGCAGAGATTTTACCTTGTTTTTATTAAGCCGCAACCGGTTGCAACCTGGTACAACTAGATCCTTACATGGGATGGCTACATTCTTTTTCATTTGATGTATATTCAAGTGCCTTTTTAGCATGCAATGGTCGCTTGATTACATTTCAGTGATTTTTAGGAATGCAACCTCATGTCTCATTCTTTCATTTACGAACATATAATCGATGGTGGATTGTTGTTGATTTCTTTGCCAGGTGAAATGCGTTGGAGTGTCACCAGGAGTTTCTCCATTCAGCATCTTTAGGTTCCATGCTTTCATTTCATGCAGCCAGGTTGTGGCAGCTAGATCGCCATTGATCTTCCCATAGTCACAATCATTTCTAGACTTATCTGTGAGACAGTTTATGTTAAGATCACCACAGATGAGAGTATTAGCCTCATTCTCGTTTTCCTTGATGTTACAAATCGTTTCTGAAATTACTCCATGAATTTTTCAAGTTGCATTTCGGCATGTTGCCAATAGATGTTTATCAGCATCAACAGATTCTCCGCTTTGGGCATCTGCATTGGGAATCTGATCTTGACAACTTGTATATATGGCAATATATTCTTTGCTTTTAGAATGCGTATGCCACTTTGAATTTTGATAAGGGTAAGCAGCCCAGACATGGGGCATCCTTTGGTCCCCTTAGTTGCTTGATTGAAGGCGATCTCAAAGCCATCCGCTGCGGTTATGTTCATTAGCCATGTCTCTTGTAGCCTTGTAGACATAAAATGTCTATGGGCCTCATTCCGAGTACGGCGCTAACCAACGGCGCTATTAACACCTTGGTTGACGCCGTACCCGGACCGGCAGCGCCTTGGTGGATGGCGGAATTACCGCCCCATTCCAAGGTTGGCGGGGCGGTAATTCCCCATTCACCAAGGCTCTTCCCCATTCCCAAATGAGCCCTCATAGGGCTCAATGGGAATGGGGAAGATGCAAATAACGGTGACTGTACATTACGGTCACCGTTATTGGCTTGGAGGCCCCTTTGCGCCCTCGACTTTAACACCTGCTCAAAGCAGGCGTTAAGGGCGAGGGCGCAAAGGGAACTCGGAGTATGGCGGTAAGGGATCACCGCCACCGGTCTCGTTACCGGTGGCCGCTTTCCCTTACCGCCATACTCGGAATGAGGCCCTATGTCCTCTAATTCAGTTGGGATGTCGCCGAACAGGTGCATTTGACCAGGAGGCAATGCATATTTTCCCCGGCTCACTGGACTTTTGGCATTAGCTCTCCTTTCGACTGTTAATAGTTTGAGCAACCCAAGACCAATCCTGATCCTCTCCAGAGGAGAGACAGCTCTTCCGAGCTACAACCTCCGCCTTGGCAATCGTTATTTTAATCAGATCCTTTTCGGGATACCTTTCACTGTTGTCCTGACCATTGGGTGCACTAGACTTGCATATAGCCCTGCATTCTCCCACTTTATTTAAGGAACTGTTACTTGCCGCTGGTCCGAGTTCTGGTGAGCGGGCACATTTCCTGGGTTTATCTTGCCACTTAGTTTCGTAAATTTTAAAGATGTCAAACCCTAGAGAGTTCAGTATAATGCCACTGTTCAGCAGCGAATCACAAATAATTTTCAACGCTATGTGCAAAATTACACGGTCGTTTTTGGTTTCATCCTCACCTTCCACAATTTGAATGTCTTCAAAAACCACAGTTCTCAAATGCGGTATATGGTGGAATAACATCATCACATTTTTCTGGTTTAGTATCAGGCCATCTTTTTCTTTCTCTATTCGCTCCAGCCGTAAAAAATATTTCTCTAATTTTTTTTTGGCGGTTTGGAGTTGACGGCTTGTTCCTTTTCTGGGAAGTACATCAGCCATTGTGTTTTTCTGGGTTGCCTCGGTCCTGGGATTATAGGAGTCGAAGTTTATCTTTCTCGTGGATGAAAGACATTTATTTGTTTGTCGAGAATTTTGCTCGTGTTTTTTTGACTCACTATTCCTCAACTCTGATCTTACATTTGGAATTTCTTTGGGCTTCTCAGCACCCATTAAAGCTCTTTTTGTCTCAAGAGTATGAAATTCCTGCTCATGTTCCTTCATTTCGTGGTTGTGCTGTACATCCTCTGGTTCATGGGTTGCTTGATTTCCACCAGCTGCAATTAGGATCCTTTTGGCCTCTAGTGTGATGAATTTAGCAGGGGGGTCAGCAGCAGGATTCGGATCGATGTCATCCGAGTTTCTGGCTTCAATGATGACAAGTCTACGATTGCTAAGTGTAGATTCCTTCTTTTTTGGGACATTTAGTTTCGCAGGAATTAACTCATTTCTTTTAGTTTCAGCCGGTATCCTCTCATCACTCGTGGGCAGGCAGGGGACTATGTTTGTGAGAAACCTCTTTTATTTCAGTGGCAGGAGTCTGGTTCAGATCGTTTGTGTCGTCTTCAGAAGCAGTCGTTTTTTCCGCAACATTGCAGTATTTTTGCTCATCAAATGTAGGTTTTGCGCTATTACTGGTGCTAGTATTTATTTGCTCTCCACGTATTTTGTTACAGGTTGTTGTGATACTAAAACCTTTGATGTTTCCTAAAAACGATCGCACATGCAATCTTTGTTGAGTTTTTCTTTTTTTCATATTTTTTTATTTCTTCTCTGCAGTGATGTTATTCGAACCATTCTTTTTTGCAGCCTCTGCTTTATTGCGGTTGAAGATTGAGAGCACTTCTTCAGTGGAGGGTTCAGTCTTGGCACCCAGGTTATCTTCAGCATCTAATGAATCACGGGCTTATTCCTGGTTAGATATATCTCGGCTCTTACAGTGTCTGTCTTGACTTGAGATGTTAACTAAAGATGAGGATGTATTCTTCACGGCTGCTTCCGGGAGAGTTGAGTTTGCAGCGCTTTTGACAGTAACAATGTGGGGTTCTTGAGAAGGTGCTGTCTCTTTTGATCCATCGATTGGTTGTACTGCCGTGGCTGAGGCCGAGGTCACCCAGCTCTCACTATTTCCACGGCAACAGTCCACTGATGTTCTCTTTCGTTCCGCTCCATTTGTGTGTTTTGTTTTATTTTTGCATTTTTGCGGTTGCCGTGTAGTGGAGAGGTCTGTGATTGGAGTAACGTCACTACTTTCGGCCGCTGGGTTCGATTCCGTGACGCTGTTCATGTTTAGTGCCATAGTTTGATCTTTTGAGTTAGGATGGCTTTGGCGGCTACAGGTCCACCGTCATAATCAACTTTATCGAACTGATCCGATGTTGTCGTTTTCGCATTCTACGATTTCAACAGGGCAATTGCTTCGCGCTGTTCTTGGTATGTCCCAGTATTACCCTCACATTCGCTTCAGATCTCACATGTTCATTAGCCACGACTTGTTTATTCGTTGTTAACTCTTGCTCGATAATTACCATTTTCGGATTTAGCATGGCTAATAAGGTTGTCTGGTCTTTGGCATTGTCATTCAATTGTTCATACAGTTTCATGTAAGGTGCTAGAGATACAGTATGAGCAGCCATTATCAATGTGTTCAGGTCTTTAGTGATTTGTTTTGAAAGTTCTTGTGCCATATGTTGTGTTTGGTATAGTTTTTTAGATTTAGGCCGTAACGGACGGGATTTTTTCCCCCAAAAGATCCTTTTCTTTAATGGCTCTTCAAATATACTGTTGGCATCCGGGGACAAAGCCAGGTAATGGTCAGCTGATATGTTATCACAAGGGTCTAGTTGTGATTCAGGTACGTGGTCTTCCATTAAAGATTCTAATCTTTTTCTTTTCGCTGTGGGTTGCGGCCACGAGTAATGTTTCTCATCATGTGTCATTTCTGAAGTCTGTAGTTGTGGTAGGATCTTTTGCTTAGACCATTCAGCCCAACGCATGTGCTCTTGTAGGTTTTCATCTACAGGTGTTCCACCAAGGTGATCAGGGTTTGCTGATTTCCAAATCTTGCATTTAGTTCTCTTAGGTCTTTCAAGACCTTATCTACAGCCACGATCGAACTGCGCCTATCTGGACTTGCCACAATGCTAGTTGGCTGGTCAGGTAGGATGTTCGGACACCCCAAAGCGACACTTAGCTGAGCATTGAGCTCAGGTCCTGTCGTTGATTTTATCGTCAGTATGTGAGGACTATCATCGGCTTGAGATGGAGAGTTGTTGGCTATATCATGGTTCACATCATTTTCTTGATTGACTAATTTTAGGTCTCTGCGACCCGGGGTGATATTTTCACAGGATGGCTCATACTTGTGTGTTACTGAGATCTCTGAGCCGTTGGTATCAGAATCATTCGTGCAGCTCTTGTTAAGGTCTTTGGCAAGTATCAAAACTTGTGAAGGCAGCGATTGCAGGGTCTTGACAATTAGAGTGTCACCTCTCATGTTGTCTAACAGGATGGCATTTAACGGAGCGCCAAGCGAATCCATTTCAGGCACTTCTGCCTCTTCAGCATTCATTGCTCTGCTTACACCCATACACACAGGTGATTTCGTACCATTCAGCACACGCCCGTCCAACATTTCCATTGTTGTGGGTGGCGTTAGCGGGGAGAATACCGGTGAGCTACTGACTAAGCAGTCAAAGAAGATGTCAGCGTTTATAGAAGTGGTAGATGCACAAGTTCTTTTACGAGACACATGACCACTTACCAGCGGGGCCACATGGGGCTCGAACAGTCCTCTGCCTCCTGCTGCCAGAAATTGGTGTTGCCACCATGTAAGCGGGTGAGCGCCTCCGTCCACTCCCGTGTGTTGGATGAGTAAAACTTCATCATTCACACCAAGCCCAGAGGTGCTGGGACCCAGCGTGTCCATAGAGCTCATTTCATGCGCAATATCGAGGGGCTGTTTATGTTGAACAGACATGCGGCAAGGGGGCCCTGCACGGCGCACACCGGCGCACCCCAAGCAACACTGACAACACACTTGCCCCACTCCGCGACGCTCCGCGTATGGATGTGGTGTTTATTGCAGAAGCTCCTCCTCCACACCAGTAGAGAGTAAACACAGACTCTGTAGCTGCAGCTCCTCCAAGGTACCGACACTGACAACACACTCGCCGCACTCGCCGCACTCCGCGACGCTCCACATATGGATATGGTGTTTATTGCAGAAGCTCCTCCTCGACACAAGTAGAGAGTGAAAACAGACACTGTAGCTGCAGCTCCTCCAAGGTACCCACACTGACAACACACTAGCCGCACTCCGTGATGCTCCACGTATGGATGTGGTGTTTATTGCAGAAGCTCCTCCTCCACACCAGTAGAGAGTAAAAACAGACTCTGTAGCTGCAGCTCCTCCAAGGTACCGACACTGACAACACACTCGCCGCGCTCTGCGTATGGATGTGTTGTTTATTGCAGAAGCTCCTCCTCCACACCATTAGAGAGTAAAAACAGACTCTGTAGCTGCAGCTCCTCCAAGGTACCGACACTGACAACACACTCGCTGCACTCCGCGACGCTCCGCATATGGATGTGGTGTTTATTGCAGAAGCTCCTCCTCCACACCAGTAGAGATTAAAAACAGACTCTGTAGCTGCAGCTCCTCCAAGGTACCGACACTGACAACACACTTGCCACACTCTTTCTTTATCTGCACACTCACTGGTGGACTGTCAAGTACCTAGCATTCTAATGCTGGAAAGAAATCTCTGCTGGAATAATTCAAATTACACCTATTTGTGATCAACAGTGCTCCCTGATTTCCAATGGAAAAAGCCCCACTAAACCTATTGTGCACATATGACACCTGGAGAGCAAGTACCCTGTGGCTTCTTATAAATCACCTATGCATGAAACAACATTCTGAAGTGGCTGCTGGCGACATCAAAGTACAATATAAAACTCATGAATATTTGGACTGAATGAATAATTTAATAAATGTCTCTCTCTTTCCTTTACAATGCACTAACAAGCACAAACCTAAGCTGACATGATTACACACGTAGTGATAAAGCTCAAAGTTTTGGTTTTTCTGTGGAAAGGAGATAGGCCTTTGCGGGCACTACCTTAACAGTGGTATCTGTCCATAAAATGGCGACAGCTGGAGAATCTTGTGAGTACCTGAGCATATGAATGGTAGTGGTTGGGAAACTATCGGATAGCTATAAAAGAGCCAAAAGTGGCTTTGCCAAAGCTTGTTTTGTTTGCCATTTTTTGGGACGAATAGAATTATCTAAGCAGATTTCACATTTTTTTAAAGCTTTGAAAAAATGTCAGCCCGAGAATTAAAAAAAAAAGAACACAGAAACAAGAAGCCCTAAATATGTTTGATCAAGCATATGAAAGTGGGTATCCTGTAGAAAGATCTATTACAGATGCAAATCCCTTAGCTTGCTCAGAAGGTGCCCTCTTTTTATGGTGCTCACCAAATCATCTTCATTTTAAATAACACACCTAACTAATGTCATGGTATAACAGAACAGGCAAGATCCAATGCCCAATAGTGTAGAGAGCTACAATATTGTATTTTGTGGCCATTATACTATATGCTAAATCTGGTCTTCATCTTGCAATGAATATCGTGTGCAATGATAGCCGTATTCAAGTACATCTACCATCGTACCATTCCACACAATATTTATTGCATGCTGAAGACCAGTTCTTTTTTAGTCTATGATCTAAACTCAAGTGTAGATTCTAGACTAAAATAAAATTGCATTTACAATTATTTTTTTTTAAATTCAAACTGTGGGTGTGCGACCCCCGGGACATGAGGCTGCGGCCCCCAAGGGGGTCGCACCCCACAGTTTGAATACTGCTGCCTTAGGGCTTTAACCAAGTGTCAGACTTATGCCTTCACAGGTTGTGTCTTCTCATCAACAGTCTACAGGAGAAAATGGCAAAGAATCCAACGATCTACACCAGCCACAGTTGCTTCGCAGGTACCTGGTGTTCGTCCACACTTTCATTAGAAACTAGAACGAGCAGCGTTTCCATGGGCCTGACCGTGTGATTTTCTCATCTCCGACTGCTGTGAAGGTGGAGGGCAACAAGAGTTGGATATACATCAGTGACATATGAAGGGATACCGGCGCCACTCCACTGCCACAGGACAAAGAGCGTGCTCAAAGTTAAGTATGCTCAAGGGATTTACAGTTTGTTCCAGTAGAAAAGGGGGGAGCGGGCGAAAACCAGAAACTGTTATTATAAAATATAAAGGAAAATTTGGATTTAAGATGAATATTAGGATGGTTGATTACATGTTTCTCAAATTTTTCATGTTATTGTGTTCAGGGGTCAGATACTATGGCGGTTAATGTTGTCAACGTGTCTAGTTGATGAAATATAGAAGTTGATGAAATATTATTAAGGGCACAAAGAAGTGTTGACTCAGATTTCACATTTTTTTAAGCTTTGAAAAAATGTCAGCCCGAGAATAAAACAAAAATAACACAGAAACTAGAAGCCCTAAATATGTTTGATCAAGCATATGAAAGTGGGTATCCTGTAGAAAGATCTATTACAGATGCAAATCCCTTAGTTTGCTCAGAAGGTGCCCTCTTTTTATGGTGCTCATCAAATCATCTTCATTTTAAATAACACACCTAACTAATGTCATGGTATAACAGAACAGGCAAGATCCAATGCCCAATAGTGTAGAGAGCTACAATATTGTATTTTGTGGCCATTATACAATATGCTAAATCTGGTCTTCATCATGCAATGAATATCGTGTGCAATGATAGCCGTATGCAAGTACATCTACCATCGTACCATTCCACACAATATTTATTGCATGTTGAAGACCAGTTCTTTTTTAGTCTATAATCTAAACTCAAGTGTAGATTCTAGACTAAACTAAAATTGCATTTACAATTATTTTTTTTTAAATTCAAACTGTGGGTGTGCGACCCCCTGGACATGAGGCTGCGCCCCCCCAAGGGGGTCGCACCCCACAGTTTGAATACTGCTGCCTTAGGGCTTTCACCAAGAGTCAGACTTATGTCTTCTCATCAACAGTGTACAGGCGAAAATGGCAAAGAATCCAACGATCTACACCAGCCACAGTTGCTTCCCAGGTACCTGGTGTTCGTCCACACTTTCATTAGAAACTAGAACGAGCAGCGTTTCCATGGGCCTCACCGTGTGATTTTCTCATCTCCGACTGCTGTGAAGGTGCAGGGCAACAAGAGTTGGATATAAATCAGTGACATATGAAGGGATACCGGCACCCCTCCACTGCCACAGGACAAAGAGCGTGCTCAAAGTTAAGTATGCTCAAGGGATTTTCAGTTTGTTCCAGTAGAAAAGGGGGGAGCGGACGAAAACCAGAAACTGTTATTATAAAATATAAAGGAAAATTCGGATTTAAGATATTAGTATGGTTGATTACATGTTTCTCAAGTTTTTCCTGTTATTGTGTTCAGGGGTCAGATAGTGTGGAGGTTAATGTTGTCAACGTGTCTAGTATTATAGAAATTGATGAAATATTATTAAGGGCACAAAGAAGTGTTGATTCAGATTTCATGAGCAATAACGATGATGTAAATTCAGATCCGATAGATGCACATTGCTTTGCAGCAGATAACCTATGGTACAGCCTTATGAGGAGAGTGGGGAGGAGAGAGATCTGTAGGATTTTGCTACATCTGTTCTCTTATCCCCCATGCTTCTGGTGTCCATAGGATATTTATCCCAGATGAGATAGAGTTAGCAGAGGCACTGTGTCTGGTGCATCTAGCTCTGAACCGGGTACGAGGGCAGTTTCAAGGGCAATCATCACAGCATCTGTCCTACTTGTTGACGAGCAATGTTCGACCCCAGTTCGTAAAGAGCAGAAGAATGTGCGCTGTACACAAAGAGTCCAGTTGAATTTAAAATGGTGCATCATAATGAACAATCAATGAGAGCAAGTGGGGGAAGAGTTGTAGAGCTGGAGGAATGAGGGGATTTCCAGAAGAAGGGGTGGCGTAAATGAGCCAAGAGTGTGCAAATGTCTGTAAGAAGTATCTGAAATATCTGACATGGCTCAAGGAGACAGAGAAACCTGTTAAGATACAGTTACTCAGACATTTGTCTCTGTTTTAAGGGCTATGACACAGTGACTGTCGGCACAAATGGGAACTGCAGCCGCATGTTTCGCATCACTGATCTGGGAGGAGGTACATCTGCACTTCTTGATGTGTTTTGGTCTTGTGGACAATACGCTTACAGACTATTGCCTCCAGCCTGCGAAGATGTGCGCAGACTCACTACGCTAGTTGCTACATGTGCCTGTCATTGGTATCCCAGAGGAACATTTGATACTTGCCAGTCTGATGCCCAAAGCCACATCTTTGCCCCCTATGTCCCATGTGCCCCTTGCGTCGCTTTTGTCATCGTATAGGGACTGACCATTGACTTTGCCTGACCGTGAGGATGAGGAACTGTTGAAATGGACTAAGCGGTCCAACTATATTTCGGCGACATTTTCAGAAGCTCTAATGGACATTCCTGAGCAATATCGACTGTTCAGCTCGACTGAGATGCTCTTTTCTTTTCTCTTGGCTCCAGTGCTCTCGCCATCGCAAATGTGAAATGGCTCCAGGTCACCCGCTACAAAATCTTGTTGTTTGTAAATTCCTCTGAATCTGCTTTTAGTGCAATCAAAGAATAACTATGGGCCCTGAGGCTCATGGCCTTGAAAAATAGGTACATTCTCAACCTCCTAACAACTCTGGAGGGGGTAGTAAGCCAGAACACTCAAATAATCGTCGCATGGAGAACGAAGCAGGAATCAGAAAGGACCCTTGGTTGGACTCTCTTTTTTCTTGGGTACCATCTTGGATGAGCCTAGCTGTCAAGATCTTAATGCCAATTTTTGTCTTTTTTCCTATTATCTTTGGTTCCTGTTAAATGCTCTTATGATGCTGTTCTGCCCAGTTACCAAAATCAATTGCCATGATAGCTGTGACTCTGTCTAAGGCTAGAACCACTATCATTTCATGTCACATGGGTACTCAGACTGAAACTGTTTTGTGTCCTCCACCAAATGAGGATGATTGTGTGGATCAGCGGATAGATTGTTCAAACAGTGGGGGGCGAGTTTGGTTTGTTCAGCGGAGGAGTATGCCAATAGTGGGACTGATCTGAGAGATGGTTGTAGGGTTTTATTTCCACGTGAAGATGGTTTAAAAGAACAAGAAATTAGTTTATGAGTTAATTTATTAACTAAAGGAGAAATGTTGGGGTGGTCGGTAAAGGTCCCAATGAGGAAGATTGGTGATTTGGCGAATGACAATGTTTATGCGATGTGGCGATTTAGCATGTTTCTAGTTTAGTTAATAGAAATGGGATGAGTGCTACTTTTACTGTTACTTTGTGTTTAAGTTAAGTTTTTAGATTTGCACATGCGCAGCAAGATAATGTCAAAACTGCTGATGCAAATATAAACAGTGTATATGTGGTGTGCCACGTAGTGCCTAAAAGTTGGACAGCGAGTATCTTCATATGCACACACGAGAAAGGAGATTTGCAATGAAGAATCCACTGTGAACAGGGTGCAGTGGTCTTGAACATACATACATGGGAGTCTTGGGGGACATTTGTTTGGGACAGTTGAGGTACATGGTGAATATACAAATCTGTATGCCACAAGTCCTCGTATAGTTAGGGACTGTGCAGGCCCAGAAGCCTGGGTTGGTGAGATTAACTCTGTGTGACTGGGAAAGCTGTTTTAGCCAGGTTGAAGGCTGAGGAAGGGCAGCAGGCAGCTGCAGTAATATCAGATGGTCAGCTAAAGCCAGGCTTGTATTTTTTACGACTTGGTACTATTGTGGAGAGGAGATGCAATCTTTTTGAGTACATGGGAGCCAGTTATTCATTGCCCAGGGAAGTCCGGCCACCTGGTAGAGTCAGCTCAGGGCTGAGTAATAAACACGGTGTTAAGGGACATCTAAGGGCAGAGTTGTCAAATGCTTTATGGGTTTCGATCAGGTTCTCAGGGTGTACCCAGAGGCCATGTATGTTGAATTGGTAGTTGTATAGATTAGTGGGAAATAAGGACAGCAGCAAGTCTGGGCAGATAAGATTTTTATTGCAAGGTCAAAGGAAACTTGTTTATTTGTTCTCCGTGCATATCATTGAACTGCCCCTGCAAACCATGTGCATCATGTTTGGGGTTAGCGGTCCCCAGCCAGTTGGGACTTGTAATGAATAATGTTTGTTGTGTGTGAATGTGTAACCATGGGACTACGTCCGGACCTACCATGAAAGATCCCAAAATGGGGTGTGCTGTAAATATGAGCTGATGCAAAGATATGTTGAAAGGGGATGCTAGTTAAATAAACATGTCCAATGAGAGCATGGGAATTAAGGAGATTACATTTCTTTGTATAGGTTTGACCAATAATGTGTGGGGGATGATTTGTAATAAAATATGTGCGAGTGATTTAACTGTTGCAAAATGTAAAAAATGTGTAAACATGTGTGGTTTGATGAGACTCGTATTAGTTTGACCAAACAGCGTCATCTAGACAAGCGTGTGCTCGCTTCATAAGAGATGAGCCTACTTTGGATTTAGGTGATCAGAGGTCCATCCGCACGATTTCTTGGGACATGAAGTTACAGAAAAGGGATTCAGCACACACAAGAAAAAGATAGAAACCATGCAAAAGTTAAAAGATCCCATGGATCTGAAGGGCTTTAAGAGCTTGTTGGGGATGACAAGTTACAATAGGAAATTCATTGAAGAATATGCAGAAATCACACAAGCACTAATAAGTTACTAAAACAGGGTATGCCCTGGACATGGGGACCGAAACAGCGTGAGGCGGTAGCCAGATTGAAAGATTGTCTAATAAAGCATCCATAGTTTTACAAAGGTAGCGGGCGCCCCTCTCTCGCAAGAACAGACATGATAACCTGTTCAGTGGTTATTAACCACTTGAGAGTTCGCAGCCACTGCTTTTACTCACTGTGCGTTTCACAGATGGGAAATATCCATTTGCATATCAAAGCAAACTAATAAAGCATCCATGTTTGGCATAGCCAAAGAAGAATCAAGATTTCTTTCTGGAGGTAGGGTTCACAGACCTATGCATGTCAGCCGTCTTGTATCAAAAACATCATTTAAATCACAAAACTGTCGCATATGGTAACAAAGCCTTGTGAAAAATGGAAACAAAATATGAGTGTGAAAAAGCACTTCTGAGGACTGTTTGGGCGTTTCAACATTTTCCCCCCATTATTCAAGGAAAGCGGGTGATTGTTGAGACTACTCATCAACACCTGCAAGAGGATCAGATAAGGACACTTAGCCCAGTCAAGAATGACATCATGGACATTGGCATGGCAGGGATTCCCTGTAGAAGTGAGATATGGGCATAATAGGAAAAGTCCAGTAGCTCAAGGGCTGGCAGATGTGCATGATTGTGCAGTTGTAGATACTACAGATAGTGCAGACATAGAAACAGGTTTGATAGAATTTGAACAATCACCACACAAGTCCTTTGATGAAGAAGAGTGTAGAAATGTCCCAACTTCATATGTCCATGGGTGTGCATACCATGTGCGTGGTGACCCTGACAAAGAACTGGTGGCAAGAATTAGGAATGTGTGGGTCAAATTTGAAGGTACCCCACGAGTGAGCATGAGGAGAGGTCCCAGGAGTAGTCGGGTGGCAGAATTAGCTGCAATATTAACAGCAGCAGAAAACAAATTAAAAGAAATAGGGCCTCATTACGAGAATCCTGCTAAAAACGGGATCATTACCGGCATGGAGGAGGTAGCGGGTCCGTGCTCCTTTGACACCGCTAATAGCAGCTGATTACGCGCGAACCCCCATGCCGCTAATGGCCATACCGCCATGCCGCTAAAGGGCTCCAACCCCCCAATAGCGACATCACGGGACCCGCCGATACCGTCTCCGCCAACGAGCAACCCCTTAATAACGACCCGGTAATAACAACATGCTAATACTGGGCTCGTAATACACTACTTTACCTTTTTCCCCATTTACTTATGTGTGGAACCAGGATCTGTACAGAACCCTCACAGACCCTCATATGTCGTTACAGGTACACACTTGTTTCCTCAACGGCACATCTATACCAATGATGGATTTTCTTGCTTACCCTTGCACAGGATAAGTCTTCGGTAAGATTTAGGCTCCTCAATAAGGGAGTTTTTTCCTTCTTTTTAATACAGCATCCTGAGGGAGCTCACTGAATTATCATTTTATATTTGAGGTCACTACTCCACTCACCACACTCCATTTGTTTGTTTATAGATAGAGATCCCGGGACAACCATTATTCCATCACATGTCCTGATGAAGGCCTGCTCACATAGCTGAACCTTACAGCTCTTCTAGGCCGAAACACAGTTGTGTCGACGATAAATACCATCTGAACAGTGCACAGTTCAAGCATTGTTTTTGTGATTTTTGTATATATGTTCATGAATTTGAGTTTATGTTCATTCTTGTAACTGCACAATTGAATTGATTGACCAAGAGTAGCAGTTTGTTGTTGTTGTTATTCCATTGAGATCCAGTTTTTTCCACTGGATCATCCCTATCTGTATTGTTTTTTCTAATACCCCTGAGTGCTCTATCCCCACCAATATTATCCAGATGCCATTAAAACACATTCAGTTGAAAAAATGCATTCCTAGTGACTGTTACATTTGTTATAATGTTGGAGTGGTGTGACCTCTCACCCTGAAATTTCGGTTTTGTTTATCTAAAGATATCCTTGCTGCGCATGCCAATGAGGTATTCATGAATAACCTCAAAAGGGAGGTGCAGCTGAGGAAGAAGGTAATTTGGGAGGAGGTAGCACGCAAGGTGTCTGCGGTAGGCACCACCCCCCAGACAGTCAAAAACTGCAAAAAAAGATGGGACAACCTCCGTCTCAGGGTCCGGAACATCCTGGCCAGCAATCGGAAGGAGGCCATGGAACAGGCGGGGGTGCGCACTCACCGGTGAAACTCATGCGCTGGGAGGAAACCTGCAGCATAACCATCCAGATGGAGTCAATAGAGGGCTTCGGGACATCTGGAGAAGGAGGTGAGTGACCCTGCAAACCCCAGTAGGCCAAACCATGACGTAGCGCAACTGATGTGAAAGTGAGCTGAGACAAGGCAATGCATGGCCCATCGTACACACATTTACAGATCCATGTCCAGATGGAGGCCCAAACACTGCCACACTGAAATGCATGCTGTGCGCCAATCCCATAACCAACAGACACCCAACACACAGGGACCATTTGCATGTAACACATCACACAAAGCCCAATACAATGGCATACCACCTGGTACGCATCAGTGCCGAATGGAGATTCCACGGCTAATGCCAATATGCCCCCCCCTTGAAACTTCCCTGCGTGATACACCTATAAGATTGCAATGCATGAGAAATGAAATACTGTACAGCACCATCTCATGCTTCTTGCATGTAACACCATCACTGATGCCCTGCATCTCTTCCTCCCCCACAGGCACTGGTGGAAAACGTGGGAGTCAGGACTCTGCCACAAGGCCATCTATGTCCAGGGCCAGACCGCCGGGTACTGGCCAATCCACCTCCGGGGCAGCACCGCGGCCCACAGTCCAATCCAGGGCAATGCACAGGCCATGCACGCACAGGAGGACACCACAGCAGCGGACGTGACTGCTACCACCGAGCTGCTAACTACAGCTGAAGGGGAGGCTGATGGCACCCAGTCCGCTGCCACAAGCTCAGTGGGTGAGGCAGCAGCCACAGCCCCACTCAGTGACGTTAATGTAGGAGCGGAGGAGTACGTGGACCTAGATGGAACAATCCATGTGGAATGTCCACACACCCCAAGCCCCCCGTCCACCTCCAACACGCCACTCAGGGCACCCTCTCCAGCCCCATGCTGGATTCTGCAGTTCCACTGCACAGTTCCGACCTCAGTACCACCCCAGAGGCCAGCCCTACAATGGCACACCCAGCCGCAGCACCGTCAACCTCTGCTGCTCCCACTGACTTGGAGGCAAGGCAGGACTCCATGATTGACCTTGTGCGCCAATATGTGGCTGACGGCGAGGAGACACGGCGAGGGATCCGTCAGGCCATTGCTGGGAACACTGCCGCCATTAATGCCTGTGCAGTCATGATCCGTGACAGTTTGGGGGCCGTCACGTAGGTACTGAGCAGCATGCTACAACACATGCAGCACCAACAAACTGCGCCGGCCATGCCAATCCCAACTGCATCAACCCCATACTCCACACCTGCATCCTCCTCACCCTCCAGCCCTGTGCGGGTGACAAGGCGGAGTGCAAGGCAGACCAAAATGCTGTCCCAGACACACACAAAAACGCAAATAATGTGGGATGACAATGGGTGAGGGGGGAGGTGGTTTTGGTGGTGTATAGGGGATTAAGGGGGTGTTCATTGGGGGGCATGGGGTGTTCATTGGGGGGTATGGGGAGTTTGGGTGTTTTGGGGGAGGAGGAAGGAGGGAGGGTGTGTGAGTGGTGGAGAGAGGAAGCACTTTTATGTAATTTTCATTAATACACCCGTTGTGTGCAAAATCATTTAATGCCTGGACATTGTTCATTTCATGCGTGTTCATTCTTTTCATGACAGTGCACAGTGCCCAACTCCCCACATACCCTGTGTGCATGTCCACATGGACCCAGTGCTCAGTGCAGCACTGACACATATCCATCAACGTCCCTGTGGTTCAGAAATATTTGTCAATCAGTGACTGGCGTACAGCACGGCCATCTTGTGCATCACGTACTGGCAGGGGTGCTGCTTCTCCATCATCATCCTCATCATCCTCATCATCCTCACCCGTGCATTCATGTCAATGTCAGGAGGCAGTGGTACATTTCTCCGGATGCACATGTTGTGCAGAATGACACAGGCCATGGTGATCTTTGCCACCTTCTCAGGGCCATAAAGGAGAGCTCCACCAGACCTGCTTAGGCAGCGGAACCACGCCTTCAACAGGACAAAGAACTGCTCAATCACGACATGGGTACGGGTATGAACCCGATTGTACTCCTCTTTGTGCCTGTTACACAGGTTCTACACATGGGTAAGTAGCCACAGCTTCAAGGGATAGCCTCCATCACCTGCATGGGAGCGCAAAGAGGAATGTGTGAGTTATTCTGAGCTGCCACCTTTAGGATTCACAGCCATGGCCGCAGCTATTTGGTGTTGACATGCACATGTCCCTGTACGTATGCACACAGATTAATTGGATGCATTGTGTACTACAATATGGTCTGCTAGTGCGTATTGCGTATTACAGATGATGCAGGGTGTTCACTTGCATGCTGATGCGGATGTACTGTGGATGTGGAACAATATCTTGCCTCCCATAATTGCAGTGTATGCTACTCTGTGCCTAATAACACAAGCGACATTGGCACAGTTGTAATCATGTTTAGTCATGCATCGCTTGACATATCCACGGTGGCCTGCTTGTGCGTCTTGCATGTTGTCATTGATGTACGGCATTGGTCTTATGTGTAGCATTGATGTGTCATGTTCGGGTTGGGAGGTTCTGGTCAGAAGTGTTTAGCTCTGAGTGCATTGTCCACTCACCGCCCATTCCCACCCAGGTGGAGTATGCATCCCCCCTGCCCCATTCCCACCCAGGTGGAGTATGCACCCCCCCCCCATTCCCACCCAGGTGGATGTTAGGGAGAATTCTCTGTTAAGGCTAATTTCCTAAACCTAGTGAGTCCCCCAGCAGCTTTGCTGGATTTTAGGGGTTTAATTTTATCTCCTGCTAAGAGTGAGACTCTTTTTCTCCCACTCTTAGACATGCTTTGAGATATCTTTTGACTTTAAAATGTGTTTAATGGGCTATGGGGTCTTATACTCCATAGGGTTTCATGTGGTTTTTGGGTAGGTGTGTTACACAGCACCCTCAGTGCAGTAACACAGGGGTGTCACAGTGACCCCAAAACATAGACTCCATACCCTGGGACTGACTACTGTCTCCCAGGGCATGTAAAGTCACCATTGACTTTACTAGTCTTAAATTGGGAACAGAACCAGTACAAACCATCATATTGTGGAAGTACTGGTAGGGGTAATTAGATTGCCCCTGGGTCTGTTTTTCGAGGGGGCACTGTGCAGTCCCCCCTCATCGAGTTTCTGGCTTGTGGCAGTGGTTACCATGCGAAATATTCCTTAAGAATATTTACTATGGGATTTTCCCATTCATTTTAAAGCACCACTTTTTGGTGCAATGTTAAAGATACCGCTGGGTGATTTATTTAATATTTATTCCCCGGTTGGGTCTTTTTGCCAGGACTCGGTTTTAAAATGGCTTTTGTGTTCGCCTCTGTAACTCCAACCCAAGTCGAGCCCTTTGTTCCACTTTTTGGCGGGCTTCTCCACAGAAGCCTCCAAAAGTGGTGCCACTCTGTCTGGGTCTACAGGATGTGTGGGAGGGGGGTTTAGGCACCCTGGACTGAGTTGCTTCAGCAACTCAAGTCGCACTCTTGTGTGATTGGCCCGGTGGTGAGCCGCCCGGCTCACCACTCAGCATGTTTGAGTGACAGCTAGGACTGATGATTGGGGGTTTTCTGCATAACAGCAGGGCTTTGGGGACTGGAACTTGAGAAGTCGCCACAGGACCAAAGAACCGTCTCACCACTTCCCAACGACAGAGAAGATCTTCATCCCGGAGAGTCTTCTTCCTCTGAGCTGGTGGGGATAACCAGTTCGCCCTCTTTTTCGCCTTCCTGGATCTCTCGTGGTCGAAT
Source organism: Ambystoma mexicanum (assembly GCF_040938575.1). NCBI lineage: Eukaryota > Metazoa > Chordata > Amphibia > Caudata > Ambystomatidae > Ambystoma > Ambystoma mexicanum. Next base: position 337,142,773 of record NC_090934.1, on the reverse strand, counting down.
CGCCTGTTCCAAGCACCCCGGCGGCCCGATAGCCACGCTTCACCACTACCGCGAATAAAAGGGTAGTACCTTTTAACTGGGAAACTCCGCGGCTGGTTTCTTCCCTGGCAGTGCAACGACCTCCAGCTTTCCTCCAAGTCGAGATCTCCTCTTCCCCTGGACGAAGCACTGACTTGCACCCACTGGCAGGAACAACTGCCCCCGCTGGAGCTTTCTTACCATTTCAGGTACTGAGTCCCGCCTGGTCTCCCTTGCAACAGACGGTTCAAGGTGTCCCGTTAATCCTTGACTTTCTATCCTGGGGTGACTTGGGACCTACTAACTAACTTTTCCTGACTTGAGCCAACCCTTTTTAAACTCTTTGCAACGACTCTTTAAAAGTACTATTCAACTGTGTGATCTTGGACACATTCCGCCTTGCTCTCTTCAAGAGTGGGCCTGGCCTATGACTTTCTTGCTCCTCAGTGGATTCTGCCTTCTCCAGCATGGGGTCTGGCATGGATTCACATGCTCATGAATATTCCCCGTCGTCAGGCTGGGAATCCTCGGTAAAGAAAAAATTAGCATCAGTTTTGTTTCTGATCTGTCTTTCTTAGTAGTAACCAATCACTGATCTCTGGGTCATACTGCCCCCAGCCAATGACTGCCCTCTCCCTAACCCCCGCCTCTGGCAGCCATCCTCAGATTTTTACTGCACGCTCAAGTGTTGGGAGTCCTCGTGTTTAGCTCTTGAGTTTTTTGCTGCGTTTTCACGCTTTTTTCAGGAGATTTCTCATTTTTTCGATTTAATTGAGCCTCAAGCTCCACCGCTTCTACTTCCGATAACGGGGACCCGTTTCGAAATTCTTCTACGCCCCTCAAGGGTGAGGTTTTTGTCGAGTTTACACTTCTTGGAGGATTCCGAAAGATCTGCGGCCTACCTCAACGGACATGGCCCAGGACAAGGGGAGCTCGACGCCCGGATCCAAGCTGTTCAGAAACTGCCCTGGATGCGGATTATATAACGTTTTCAAGGAGGACGAGCATTCGCGATGCCTCTCCTGCCTCCATGGGGACAAGACGCACGTGGAGAAGGACTGTGCGTTCTGCAAGAGCCTTTCGGAACGGACCAAACAAGATCATCGTTCCCGCCTCGCCACCTGGCTGGAGAAGGGCACAGCAAGTGAGAAGGCGAAGAAGAAGTCTGAGCAGGCTTCTAAGTCCTTTGAGGGCGCCCCGGTGACGGGGGCCCAACAGAAGGCCAAGCACGGCGAGTCCGCGGGCTCCAGGAGCTCTGAAAGGTCAGGCTCTTCCGTTGCCAAGCAGGGCGCTACTTCCCCGGCATGTTCGACCACGAGCCAGCGCTCTGGTTCGGGGAAGAGGAAGTCCGAGAACCCGGGTAGGCCGCTGGAGCGGACCTGGTCGATCTCGAAGGGGGAGCGAGGCGCTGATCCTCCCCCCAAGGCGAAGGCCCAGGACGCACCTAAGGTGGTGAGGGCTTTGATCCGCCCGGCTAAGGCCTCTACCGAAGTGGTCGCTTCGACCCTGGCGGAGCTGGCTGAGACTACGCCAATGGAAACGGCCTCTGGGCCCAGAGTATCCCTGCCGTCTCAGAGGGAATCCTCTTTCCAGCCCATCGCTAAGACCCCCGTGAAACCCCCGGCTGAAAAAGAGGGGGGGGGCGGTGGCCATTACAGACTCGGAATCAGCCTCTGAGGAGGAACTGGTGGAGAGCGAGGAGGGCCTCAACGAAAGGTCCATAGGCCTCAACGAGAGGTTCAGAAACCTCAACGAGAGGTCCGAGAAGGTTCGATCCAGGGGACGGTCCCGGCTGACGTGATCGACGATAGCGACGACGAACAGGGCCCAATGGAGCAGCTATTCCCTTCCGTCGCAGCCATTGCCCGAGCCCCAGGATAGCTCGGCGGCCATTTTGTTGGCAATCCAATCCTTATGTACCGAGATAAGGACGAGATTTCCACGCACCCCGACGGAGGAACAAGCGGAGGAGAGTCCACCCCGCTCTGCCCTTCGTGCCTATGAGACCGGTGGACCCCTCATCCCCCTCGCCGGGAGAGGATACGGCGACGGATACGGCGACAGGAACGGACGATGACGGCGGCGATGACACAGCAGACATCCCGTCATCACCCCTCCCCCCGCGGGTGTCCCCGGCCGACGAGGTTGGCTCTTTCCACGCCATGATGACTAGGGCATCCGAGCTCTTCCAGTTCTGTCCTGAAAAACAGAAAAAGGAGGGATTTCTGTACCAACGACGAGAGGCTATGAGGAAGACGGCCCTCGTGGTGCCTTTACTTGACAACATCTGGGACGAGGGGCTTGCGGTCCTCAAGAACCCTAATCTCAACAAAACTCAAGAAGGTCCTCAAGAACCCTGCCACGACACCCGCCAAGAGGGACAGGTACGAGAAGAAGTACCGAGTCCCTGATGCCTCCCCCCTGTGCCTCAGGGCCCAGCCCACGCCAGACTCGATCGTCTCAGCAGCGGCTAAGAAGAAGGCAGCGGGCACGGCGGCTTCAACTTCCACTTCCCTGCGGGACAGCGAGGGCAAGAAGTTGGACTCTATGGGACGACGAGTCATCTCGTCGGCAGCGACGACGATTAAGGCGGCCAATACCTTAGCGATCGTGGCCCGCTACGACAGGGAGCTCTAGTTCAAAATAGCTCCCCTGCTAGATTTCCTGCCTGATGACAAAAGGGCGGAGGCCCTAGAAATTCTGCAGGAGGGCGAGGTGGCGTCGGATCACGCCATAACGGTGGCGACGGACATTGCTGATACCGGATTTCGCCAACTAGGCAATGGAGTTTGACTCCGACGACGGGGATGGCTCAAGGCGACAGACTTTCGCCAGGACGTCCAGACCAGGGTGTTGGACATGCCGTTTGACGGCAACAACCTCTTTGGTAAGGCGGTGGATGAGTCTCTACAGGCCATCAAGACCAACTCGGAGATGGCCCGGGCCCTTGGGGTGCTTCAGCAACGACGGCCCTTTCGGAGCCCCGGAGGCAGACAGGGTGCCTCCAAAGGATCCAGTGGTGGCTCCTCCGCTTGCCGCCAGGCGGCACGCTCCTCTTCCCAGGAGGCCTACAGAGGTCGCAGCAAGCAAGGGGATCACGCCTTCGTCGTCAAGGAGGCCAAGGCGGCAAGGCCTCCTCCAAACAAGACTGTCTTCGGGCCCCCACCGAAGCACCCCGGTGGGAGGCCGGCTGACGAAGTTCATCAGCATGTGGGAGTCCATCTCCACCGACCGTTGGGTGCTGGAGACCCTGTCCAACGGGCACTCGCTGGAATTCCAAAAGAAGTGCCCTCGCATTCCTCCCGTGGCCAGGAAGAAGAATCACGTCCCTCAACTGCTGTTGGAAGTAAAGGCGATGCTCAAAAAAGGTGCCATCGAGCTCGTCCCCAGAAGGCTCCGGGGCTCCGGAGTGTACTCAAGGTACTTTCTCGTCAGAAAGAAGACTGGCGGTTGGCGCCCCATACTGGACCTGCGTCGGTTAAACAAATACATCAAGGCGCAGAAATTCAGGATGCTCACCCTCCAGCACGTGCTGGGACAGCTGGAGGAAGGCGACTTCCTATCGTCGTTGGACCTGGAGGATGCTTACTTCCACATCCCCATTCTAAAAAGGCACAGGAAGTTCCTCAGGTTTGTGGTTCAGGGACGCCACTACCAATTCAGAGCCCTACCGTTCGGATTAAAGTCGGCACCCAGGGTTTTCACCAAGTGCCTGGCACCAGTGGTGGCGCGGCGTCGCCTGCAGGGGATCCACCTCTACCCCTACCTGGGCGACTGGCTAATCCGGGTAAGGTCAAGGGAACTTGCCGTAGTTCATACCGCGAGGACCGTCCGGTTGCTCACGGAGCTGAGGTTTGCCATCAACTACCCCAAATCCCACCTTGTTCCATCGCAAGTAGCTCTGTTTTTGGGGGCGAAGCTCGATACTGTGGAGCAATTGGCCTCCCCTTCTAGAGGAGAGGACCAAGACCATCCTGGGCAAGGTGTGGCGCCTGTTAGACACGGACGTGGCCAGGGTGAGGTCTATCAAGTCCCTTCTCGGGATGATGTCCTCATGCATCTACCTTGTGCCCCTGTGCAGACTTCGGATGCGTCCGCTACAGGAATTCCTCGACGCACGCTGGTTTCAGGCGAGGGGTTGCTTCGAGGACAGGATCCCCCTCGACGAGGAGTTCCGTCGGGCGATCCTATGGTGGGGCACCCGGGCTCACCTCACAACGGGCATGGACTTTCAAACCCCGGCGTTTCAAGAGACGGTGACTACGGACGCCTCTCTGGAGGGTTGGGGGGCCCACACCGGAGATCTCCACGCAAGAGGCCTTTGGCTCCCGGAGGAGAAGTCTCTTCACATCAACATCTTGGAGCTCCGAGCAGTGTTCTGGGCGCTCAAGTCGTTCCTCCCAACCCTCAAGGACAAAGTGGTGAGGAACTTCACAGACAACACCACCACGATGTTCTACATACGGAAGCAGGGGGGCACCAGATCCCCAGCCCTGTCCAAGGAGGCCCAGGATCTGTGGCACTAGGCCGTCGCCCAGGGGAGGTTTCTGGTTCCCTTCCACCTGGCAGGAATAAAAATCTGCATCGCCGACTCACTCAGCAGGGAGCTGCACTGCTGCCACGAGTGGGAACTGCGCCAGGATCAAGTGGATCGACTCTTCCAACGATGGGGCAAACCCCAGATCGACTTGTTCGCAACGGCGACGAACTCCAAGTGCCAGAGGTTCGCCAGCAGGTTCCCACAGCCGAGGAGCATGGGCGATGCTTTCTCGTTCCCTTGGGACGGCCTGTTTCTGTACGCGCTCCCTCCGTTGCTGTTGCTGCTCCGCCTCATCAACCAGCTCAAGAAGTCCAGGTGCAGGATGATCCTCGTTGCACCAGCGTGGCCGAGGCAGATCTGGTTCCCGGACCTTCTGGATTTGTCAATGTCCCCGCCAGTCAGGCTGCCGGCGGACGCGGATCTCCTCTCCAGAGAAGGAGGCGCCATTCTCCATCACAACCCACAGTCGCTGAACTTTCAGGCCTGGCTCCTACAGCACTAGAGTTTGGAGGGTACGATATCCCGGCTGATTGCAGAGAGGTTCTTGCAAAGGCCAGGGCGTCCTCAACTCTCAAGTGTTACAGTCATAAATGGAAGAGGTTCTCTGTCTGGTGCCGTGCACAGAAGATTAACACTCTGCGGATTACGGCCCCTCAAGTGCTGCCGTACCTACTGTCGCTGGCCAAAGCTGGTCTGGATCACGCCTCCATAAAAATACATCTGGCTGCCATCTCCCGATATACCAGGGCTACGGGACGGGCGTCCTTGTGGTCTCATCGCCTGGTGAAGGAATTTATGAAGGGACTATTCCGATCATTCCCGCCGGTGAAGGCTCCTGCCCCGGCGTGGGAGCTTAATGTGGTGCTGACCAGGCTCATGGGACCCCAATTCGAGCCTATGCATTCGGCGCCTTTGAAGTTCCTGTCATGGAAGACAGCGTTCCTCGTGGCCATCACCTCTGCACAACGAGTGGGAGAGATTCAGGCCCTATCTTGCAAGCCTCCATACTTGACTTTTCATGACACGAGGGTGGTGCTAAGGATGCAACCCTCCTTCATGCCCAAGGAGCCCTTCATGCCCAAGGTGCCGTCGGACTTCCACCTCAACGAGCCCTTGGTGTTACCAGTTTTCTTCCCGTCGCCTTCGACGCTGGCCGAGAGGACTTTGCACTCGCTGGATGTAGCTAGAGCGCTGAAGTTCTACGTGGACCGCACAAAGAGTTTTCGGAAGACGTCACAACTGTTTGTGAACTTTGGGTCTGTGAATCAAGGGAAGGCTCTGTCAAAGACTTCCATTTCCAGACAGCTCTTCGACTTCATCATGCATTGTCACCGGTTGGCAAACCAACCGCTGCCCGGCCGTCCGAGAGCCCATTCGACCAGAGCGATCGCTGCTACCACGGCGTTCCTGTCTGGTGTGCCCCTGCTGGACATCTGCAGGGCTGCTACGTGGAGGTTGACACACACCTTCACAAGATTCTACTGCGTCGATCGGGACTCCAGGGAGGAGTCCAGGGTCGGCCAAGCAGTGCTGCGCAACCTGTTTGTTTAAGGTGAGCCTGGTGAGGAGGTAGGAGATGCTTAATGTTGAGTTGTTGTATTGCTTAATGTTGAGCCTGTTGCCACCTCCCGTGGTTGTGCATGTGTATACTGCTATGTATTCTTTTATTCATGGGCATGTGAATCCATGTCAGACCCCATGCTGGAGAAGGAACAAGTTACTTATCTGTAACTGTTGTTCTCCAGCATGGGTTTGGCATGGATTCACATGTGAACCCTCCCGCCTACCCCTCTGTGGCTCTTCACTTGGTCATACTGCCACTTGGCGTGCTACCAAATCTGAGTATGGCTGCCAGAGGCGGGGCTTAGGGACAGGGCAGTCATTGGCTGGGGGCAGTATGGCCCAGAGATCAGTGATTGGTTACTACTAAGACAGATCAGAAACAAAACTGATACTGATTTTTTCTTTACCGAGGATTCCCAGCCTGACGACGGGGAATATTCATGAGCATGTGAATCCATGCCAGACGCATGCTGGAGAACAACAGTTACAGGTAAGTAACTTGTTGCTTTTCTGACTTGCTCTGGTGCTCCTAAAGTGTTGGTGTTGTGTATGTTCCTAATTCTGCCTTTTTCCCTCCCTTTTTTAATTAACTTATTGGAGTGCCATCTTAGGTTAAGCGCTCATCTCTGTCTGAAAATAAGTGGTGTTTTAACTAAGACTTGGTCAGTAAGTGATCAGGGATGTATATATATTAATAGTGACTGTGTTTGAACTTGCTTGCCACATTAGTGTTAGTGTATTTTACAAAGTGTGTTTTTAAATAAATAATTATATACTTTGTTACCAAAGCTCTGGTCAGTGTTTGCTTGTGCTATTGTATTTTGGTACCTATCTTGTATACTCTATATACTGTCTAACTCTTCTTGAGAGAAGTCTGGCTGCTCAGCCACAGCTACCAGGTAAATCTGGGTGGTACAGACTGCTACCAATTGGGTTTACTGCCAACACCTGTAGTCTTAAGCCTTTTGCAGTGGTCCCTAAGGGAACTGCACAGGTTTCTGCCTAACAGTGGAGTATGCATCCCCCCACCTCACAACCCTGATTCACTGCCATGGGCCAGTCAGGCAACTCACCAAACAGCCATGCACGTCATCCAGCATGTGACTCCATGTGGCGGGGTAGCGTGGAGTTACGCAGCACCATGGCATCATGTGTAGATCCGGGATATCGGGCGCAACAATGTCTGATGATCTTGCTGTAGTCATATACCATCTGCACATTGATGGAGTGGTATTGCTTGCGATTGCGGTACACCGCCTCTGTTGCATAAGGGACGACCAATTCTACATGGTGCAGTCGAGGGCACCGACGCAATTGGGCATGCCTGCCAGTGCATGGAAGCCTACTTTAGTGTCGGCACGCTCCTGGGCAGTCCGTGGTAGGGATATGTGGGTGCTAGCGTGCTTCAGGAGGGCATCCAGCACTTGAGTCAGCATGCGCGAAAAGAATGGTTGTGACATGCCATGCAGCTGGCCCACTGTGTGCTGGTAGGTGCCTGAGGCCAGGAAGTGGAGTACAGACACCACCTTTAGTAGCGGGGGGAGGGGTTGGCAGTGCGTATTTCTATGAGGCTGACAATGTCGTCGTGCATCATGTCCACTATGGTGGTGATGGTGTCCCGGTCCAACCGGTACAGGCTGTGGATTTGCTCTGGGGTTAGATTGAATGGACTGGGTCTGATATGAGGGATTGGTGGCTGCCTGCCACTGGATGCACTTGTGGAACTTGCTGGGCCTGTCTCTCCCTCCTTTTCCTCCTGCATATCCTCTGTTCTGCCTGTTGTTTTAGCTGTATCTGTTGCTGTTGTTGCTGTAGTTGTAGCAGTACAGGCATGTCCTCCAGCCCCATGATTTCAACAGCTAGTGGTATCATTTTGGTGGGGAAAGTGGTGTGGTGTGTGGGTGTATGCCTTTTGTACTGAGACAGGCTCCATTGACTCCAACTATGGTGATTGTGTGCACCTGTGGCAGTTGCCTACACTGCAGGTTGCTATTTACGGGTGATCCGCGATGCCTGTGTTGCTGCCGTCATGCAGGCCCTAATTACTGCCTTCGGGATGCCGTTATGTGCATGCCCGCGTAACTTGTGATGTCCTCTTATTAGCGGCATCCCAGTATTTCCGCCAAGAAGGGACGCGTGTACGTGCGTATGCCAGTATGAAGGGGCACGGTACAGGCAGTGGCGGTATTGGCGGGTTGTCAGGTCGCAATGGCCCAGACCCGTTAACGATGCCGGTAATACCATTCCGCCTTCCTATTTTCATTACCTCCATGCTCGTAATGCGGCCCATAGTGTTGGTTACCGATTCTGATTATGCCCAGAATAGTTTTGTGGAATACTTACCATAGTGGAAGCTGAGGGGGGTGGTTACTTGTAGCAAAAAAACACTACATCATGTAAAGCTGATTCAGGCCATTGACAATCTTGTTTCAGAAATTAGATGAAAATTCACTGTGGGAAGAATGACGGCATTCCAAAACACCAGGGGAAGATAAGGAAGGGATGGACAAGGCTGATCAATTGGCCACAATTGAGGCAGTGAAGGGGGAACTGTTTCCTATTGAACACTTGCTCAGTGAGATCCAAGAGGACATGGTAACACATTCCAAATCTCAGGGACTAAGTGATCAACCAGTGGTGCAGTGGAGCTTTGACAAGCCCGATCAGGACTTAATCAGTGCACAAAAAGAAGACCCAATCATAGGTATATTGTACAATCATGTGTTGGATGCAGAACAGAACCTTTAACAGAGCAGGATTGCAAAGGAAGAGAGGGATTGAGGGGGATGATGGAGAATAAAAAACAATTCAGGTGCAAGACAGACTGTTGGTCCAAAAATCTATCTCAGGTCAGATTCAATAGGTGGTCCCTGTGTCATTTCGGAGGTTACTGCTGCATCATTCCAATGATGCAATAACAGTGGGACATAAGAGATTTGCAGAAAACATTGAAAATATTAAAAGAATATACTTATTTGCTGCATATGTCCCAAGATGTGGAGTTGTATACCCAAGGGTGTTTGGTGTGTGTGCAATTGCAACCCACCTCTCCAACACATAGAGCACCATTAATGAATAGAGGTTTGACACTTCCCCGGGCAGATTTGCAAATTGATTTCATTGCCCCAGTCCAAAGGTCATCACAGGGAAACAAATGCATGCTAACAGTTACCTCTTTGATTTCAAAATGGTTGGAAGGTATACCTGCTCCTGGCTGTAGTGCACGAATGCTGTTAGTGAGCCACATTTTTCTTAGATTTGGTTAGCCTCAGAGAATAGAATCAGACCATGGGAGCCATTTTACAACTGCAGTGATGACCAAGATATGGCAGATTCTGGTAGTGAAAAGGAAGTTAGATATTTCCTACTGGCTATCTTCTAGTGGTGGAACTGAAAGGTACAACCGATAAATAATTGGCATTCTGAAAATGTTTGTGGCTGAAGCAAGGTCTATTTGGGATTTACGACTCCCTTTGTTGCTGATGACCATTAGAGCTACACCATCGAAATCTACAAATCTCAGTACACATGAGATTATCACGGGCCGCTAAAATTGTACTTCTCCAGCATTTGTTGGACAGGACCAATGAGTATGTGGAAGAGTTGAGAAAGTGAAATCTGGATAGAGCAGCTGAGTGAGGGTGCCAAATCATACTATGATAGGAAGTCATCTTTTAGGGAGTATGAAACAGGTGACCAGTTGTACAAATTTAATTTCATGAAAGGAAAGAGCAAGAATGCCAATTGTATGGCATCCTGGCATGGCCCATACAAAATTGTGGACAAGAGTTCATCTGTACTTTACATAACAATAATGACAAATGAAGGGGTTCTGACTGTGTTTAAAGTTTGCCCATGTAAATCAAATAATTTCACGCAAAACATGAAGGGCGAAGAATGGAGCAGACTGGGGAGGCCAGTAGAGAATGAAAGGTGTAATGGTCACATTAGAATCAAGGTGCTTAAGTCAGTTTGCAGTGGTCTACAATGGGCATAACAGGATAACAGGATTCATCATAGTAGGTAAGTAGGTGTGTTTGGTGTGGTGTGCCTTAAGGAATGAATGAGAAGTAAGGATATAAATATGAATAAAAGTGTGTATATAAGAAAGAGAAAATTGTAAGGTTTGTGTAACGCTCTCCTGATTCCCGCAGAGGCGCCGGTCTTGACTGGGTGAATGCTGTATCTTCAAAGGTGATGTGTAACACACGGTTGGCTCTTTGGGCTGGACCTCTGTGCACTGTATGTCTGACTTGAAGAGTAAGATGTCTTAGGTAAGTGAACGCCGAGCTCTCCATCTGCCTCGGGGCAGGGTGCCGTAACCAGTTTCTTCACTGGATAAGGGTGCAGGCCTCTTGACCTCAGAGGACTGCTGTCCGTCGTTAACTGCACGAACGGTAAGTTCTGAGCACTTCAAATGTCTTAAAAGTCTTTTGTAATGATATCTCTTGTTTTGCAAGGTTCCGGCGATGGCGGACGGCGGGCTGATGAGAGTTGAGGATCGAACCCGCGTGTACAAGTTCGGAGCTTTAGAGAAGCTGAAGGGTGCAGGAATACCCACTGGATTCGGCGTGGGAAGGAGTAATGGCACGTGAGTAATAAAGTTGCCCAATGTCTTTAAATGCACCTTCTTTTGTCTTTCAGATGCGGGATGCAGCGCCGAAGGCCTCCGGAGCGTGCGAAGAGCTGGTAAGCTTTTGTCTTTCAGATGCCGGAATGCAGTGCGAAGACCTCCAGAGCATGCGAAGAGTAGGTAAGCCTTTGTCTTTCAGATGCCGGAATGCAGCGCGAGGCGTTGGTGACAGCCGATGGACCAGGTAAGAGATGCGCTGCCACTGAAGACCGTAGTGCTAACCTGTTCTTTCTTTGTCTTTACAGGTGCTGCTGAAGACTGGATTCCAGGATGGTAAGCCTTTGTTCCCTTAGGCCCAGGATCAGAAGCAGAAGACACGATGAGCGTTCTGCTGCAGAGAATGCAGAATAACACAAAGCAAGATTCATCCATCGGGTGTGGTTTAAATAGCCTCCTGTAGTGCTTAGGTGTCTCCGTCCACAGCTACGCCTAGGTAAGAAAAGAGTTCCTGCTTTCCAGAAGAGTTCCAGTGTTCTGAACCTAGGGAGTGGCTCCTGCCCCACCCAACAGGAAAAGTAGTCCCAAACAGAAGAGGATCAGGGGTTCAACTGGCAGGTAAGTAAGCAGCATGGTCTGCTGCAGGTAAGTCCACCCAAGCATTATGAGCCCGGCGCTTCCAGCGCTGGGACTGGGCATCTTTATGAGCCTGGTGCCACTGGCGCCAGGACAGGGTCCAAAAGGTCCCAATTGGGACTGGCTGGCACTCGGAACCGGGGTTATGGGTCTGCTTCCAAGGGAGTCGGGCAAGTCCTGATCTTTTGGAAGCAGAGATCATGACAGTTTGTTCTAGGCAGTTGGAAGAAAGGGGAAATCCTAAAGGAAAAATATTGTTGCTTCGTATTTAACCTGTGTGTGTCTCTCCTCTATTTAGAAATAACTAATTCATTTTCCTCCACAAACGTCCCCTCGAGCCAGATGTCCATGGAGTGGAGTCCCCTGGATGAAGTGAGTCCCTGGTATGAGGGAAAGGCGGAAGGAGACTGGCAGAGGTAAAGGAGAATACCAGAAGATGCTTGGTGACATGGACACTTGCCTCTCTGGCAAATAGGCAAATTGTGTTCAAGCCAGAGCCACGATTAGGCCTTGTGTTGGAAGATGTCACTGTGAAATCCCAAAGATGCCAAATCCATTCTAGACCATTTCTCTTTTTGCTCACTACTTTGTTTCTATTCTTTAGCTCTATTCTTCAAGTATTCTTTTTCTCTATTCTCACGGCTTTGCTGTGTTCTTCCTATGAACAATTTTTGTTGACAGTGCCAAAAGATTCATTTCATAATAAGCAAAGCACTCACTCACTGTTGACGACATGGAAAATGTGTTGCATGGGAGACTCAAATTCTAGTCAAGTTGATTGTTCTGCAAAGTCCCCATGTTTAATCAGTGTCCTCAGCTGAAAGAGGGGACATGTAGGAAGTGTTGTGTGCTAAAGAATCCATGCATCACATGCTATGTGCCGTGTAGTGTAATACATGGATTACTAACATGGATTGTTAACATGGGTACTAATGTAGCATTAGGAACTGAAAGGGGGTGACCTGGGGTGCTAACGCTTAGTATAAGGGTGGTTTGTGTGGGCGAAGTTTGTAGGACACAGGTCTGATAGTACTAACAGTGCCACAGTCGCACAAACTCTACTGGCTGTGAAGTAGTTTCAGAAAATAAAGCAGACATTTGAAAGATGAATAACCTGTTTGCAAGATGAGATGCGGTGTGCGGTTTAGCAAAATTATGAAGCCTTGGGAAATGAACATGCCCTTTGTTCATGGAGGAGCGCAGGAAGAGGAGGAAATGTGTGGAATTTACCTCTGAGAGATGAACAAGCAAGAATGCAGCTTGCCAAAAACCAGGGGAAGTGAACTGAACCAAAAGTGGGTGAACTGGGCGCTAGAAGGTACTGGAATATGCTTGAATGTTCTGACATGTGATACAGTTGGAAGTTACATCATGAAAGGGGAAGGGTGGTAGCAGCTGAAATCACCAAATAGGAGGGAAAGGATGTTCAGAATCCAAATGTGATATACCAGAAAGGGTGGATAAGCGATGTAAGGAGGAGTCTTTGGGTTTTTTGTCTGGATCTTTGACAGTTATTGGATTTTCTTGGGCTGGCTGAAACTTTAAAACTGGGCTGGGCTTTAAAATCTCTAACTTCTAGCAAGGCCTTGGGTTTTTGGTTGTCTTATTTTGAAAGAGATTTGGGGCTTACCAGAAAAAGATCTCTAAGGGACTTGGAGGGAGGTGAGCAATGAGATTTTGCCTCCTCTGTTTACATCATGAAAACTGGGCTTGCTCGTTCGGTGTGCTGCTCCAAGCACAATCAAGAAACTGAGGCCTTGAAAGCTGCTGAGAGCTGTCTGCAAGCTGACAATAGCTGTGGGTAGATGGCAGCATGACAGGGTTCAGAGCAGTGCAGTGTCCTGGGATTCTGTCAGCTGGAAGGGGGGGGGGGCGCTGCCGAGTGTAGTCCAGATTGCAGGCTGACCGGACGGGCTGGGTACACCAGAGTCACAAGTTAAGTAGAGTGAGTATTAAAAGGGACACAATTAGCTGGCACTCTCTTGCAGGGTAGTCCGGCAAGGTGGCAAGGCATAACTCCCTTGATTTCTAAGATACCCAGGGATAATGGTAGTTGCCTTAGTTTTAGTTTTGCAGGTTGTTCTGCTATGCGGGAGAGTCCATAATATCTAATCCCATACTAACCCAACTTTAGCTAAGGGCAGGAGGGTAACTGGGAATTGAAGTAGTATTTATAATGCATTTGCTTTCATAGCCAAAGTGCCAGCTAGGATGTCTCCTAATTTCCTCACTAACCTTATAGTAGGCTGGTGGGGGTACAACTAAAGGTGAACATGCTCCATGGTGGGTTACACACATTATAAATGAATGTCAGTTAGGGTTTCTCATTTTTCACATTCACCAGTGTAAATAATTGACAGATCTAATAATGTTCATATAAAGTGTAAAATTATGACCATGTGTGGTGGTGTTTTATTGTGTTGCCTGTTCAATTCATGATTTCCAGTGTTAAAAGAACATGGTGTGTGCCTGGTGCAGTACAAATCCTGCTGGTGTCTAGCCAAGACCGTGGCAAAATTGTGGAAAAAGTAAAAATGGCAGGACTGTATCTAACATAGGGCAGTATAATATAAAGAGTTAAAACATTTACACCCACAAGGGGAGTTACATTTTTTTGAATTTGCTAAAGTGAAGGCAGAAGTGTGGAGGCTTTGCTCGGAATCCCAGTGAAACCTAAAATACATGAAATAGATATGACTTTGATCCAATTCACAAGTGTTTGTAAATGGGTAAAAGAAATATATAAAGCAGGTCAGGGAGGGAAGAAGAATCCATACACAAGATCAAAGATAAATGTAATCAAGATGTAGGGCAACAACTGTCCAAAGAGGAATGGTCCATAGTGCTAATGCAAGCAAAAACCATTTTGAGAAATTCCTGCTTTCAATGGATACAGTGTACATGTTGATATTGATATTTTTTTATTTGCATCGCGCTCGTACACAAGTGTTTCAGAGCGCGACGAGGCAAACAAGGGAGAACAAACAACGATCTTACTAGGCCCAGTGACATTGAGAACGCGCAAGTGCATGGGAGAGGGAAAGAGCAAAGTGCATGGGTGGGGGGAGGTGAAAAGTGCTGAGCAAATAAATAAATAAATGGACCTTTTGGGAATGCCGCCTCAGTTGCTATCGATTCTCTATCACATGCATGTAAACTCCAGTTTGAAAGTAAGACTTAGTGCCGAGGGAACCCTAACCCAGGAGATTCAGGTTACAAATGGCCTTAGGCAAGGGTGCATATATGCCCCTACCCTTTTCAATCTATACTTTTCAGATCTAGGCAACAACTTTGTAAATCTAAATGTCTTTTCACCGAAAATAGAAGGGTGTAAGCTAATGTGGACGGCTTATGCCGACGACGTTACCCTATTTGATCACACCCCGATTGGTTTACAGCGACTTTTATCAGCCTTTAGCAAATATATCCACCAAAATGCCTTAAAAATGAATCTCACTAAGACGGTAATAATATGTTTGTCGAGTAAGAAGAATTCCAAATACCCCTCTTGGTTTCTAAACCACGAAAAACTCTTAAGGTGTTCCTCTCTCAAATACCTTGGTTATCCCATATTTGGAAACAAAAAAAAAGCAAACCTAAGAGAGTACCTGGAAATGAAGACTAGAAATATGATTGTTTAAATACGTAAAATTGATTTGAAATTTGGCAAGTTTTCCCTCCTACCTATCATTCGGTTATATAACAGCAAAATCGTAGCACAGTTGTGTTATGGACTGGAGTTGGTACCGTCCTGGTGTAGAAACGAGGTTGGGAAATATGAATCTAAACTGGTTAGATCCATGGTAAGTTGCCTTCCTAAATGTATCCCTATCGGGCAATCAGGTATGAGCTAGGCCTTCACTCCTTGAGGAGTATTCTTGAATGGAGAAGATTATGTTTATATCGGAAACTGATGACGAGCCATGAATGTACACTTTATTATATCTTGGGAAGGAACATCAAGAAAGGCGCTCCCTCCTCAATCTATTTGAACGAATTGATGGAGGAAGTTAACAACATACTTGACAACCTGGGAGTCTCAAGAGACCTCCTAATCAGTAATCCAATGCAAGTAAAATTACTACTAGCACGTGCTGATTGGAATATTACCGTCGAAGAGATTCAGAAAACTAAGCTCTATCCTCAAATTATAAATGTCCATAAAAAGATGGGCGAACCTGCTCCATACCTATTAAAATTTCCGAACAGAGATTGGAGGCAAGCCTTTATGAGGTTTAGATTTAATGCCTTAGAAACAGGAGAAATTATGGACATCAGGCACAGCAATCATAAATGCTTTTCCTTTTGTAAGTTTTGTAAACAAAAGGATAAGGTGGAATCACTGTGCCACTGGCTGACGACTTGTGATGGGCTCAGAGAAGAGCGTATTGGGTATTTTAGTAAGTTTGTGCCCAATACTGAGCAAGTTGATTTGGAGCTACTGTGGTGTGACATGTTACATGGGGAAAGATTGACGCTACAGATTGCGTGGTTAGATTCCTGAAAGTGTGTTGTAACATGAGTAACATCACAAAACCATTTGGCACTTCAACATGATATATTCTTGCACTAATCCTCTGTGAAATCCAGGTCTGGGGGAATAATTTGAAAAAATGAGCCGAGATGAAGGGCAGATAAATACCATTATTCATAGGAAATTTAAGTATCTTTTATACTTCTAAAATGGTTTTATTATGATGAAGAATTGCATCATTTTTACATTTTAATTATGTTGACACACTGTTATTAAGCAAAGGTGGGAAAATAATGTCAATACTGTCTTTGTATGTTATGTCTAAAATGTGATGAATGTTGATATAATGTTATTAAGCAAAGGTTAGAATTAATGCTAATATTGTCCTGTATGTCATGTCTAAAATGTAATGAATGTCTATACCAAGCTTAGGCCGGTATTGTTTTAATTCTAACCTAAGGATGTTTTTGTAAAAGTTACTTTGTAACTATAAATAAAAAAAAAATTAAAAAAAAAACATAAATAAAATAAATAATAAAAGCAACACAACAGTGATCGTGCAGCCAGCAAGTGGCAAGTGCTGGATTTAAGGCAAACATACAGGGTGAGTCTGATGAGTGCAGAAAAAAGGGGGGCTATAGGGTTACAGATACAGACCCCAGTTCAAGGGATTGGCAAGAGGCAGTGCGGGTGGGTGGCAGGGTGAGCCGGTACCTGGGCACGAAAGTCAGAGAATGACCAGGTGCACGATGCCGAGACAGAATAGATCAGCAGGGGAGAGGAGGTGAGAAGGCAGAAGCAAAGAGGAAGGTCTTGAGGTGCATCCAGAACCGGAGATAGTTCTCCTCAAGTTTCAGTGTGGCAGGGAGGCTGTTCCAGA
This sequence comes from Ambystoma mexicanum, assembly GCF_040938575.1. NCBI lineage: Eukaryota > Metazoa > Chordata > Amphibia > Caudata > Ambystomatidae > Ambystoma > Ambystoma mexicanum. Next base: position 337,126,092 of record NC_090934.1, on the reverse strand, counting down.
GGGAGGCCGCCGACGAAGACAGAGATCTACCCCCAGCTTGTTTCTTTAAAAACTGACTGACCCCGAGGGAGTTAGAGGTGGAGGCACGAAGAGCTCGGGAGGGATAGTATTTACTGAGGGAAAGATGAAGGTATTTTTGGCCCAGTCGCCAGAAAGCTTTGTGGACAATGCAAAGGGTCTTGAATTTAACCCTTGCAGCCACTCGGAGCCGGTGGAGAGATTTGGAGAGATACAATCCCAGGGCTTAAGGCCAAGGACAAGTCTTGCAGTCCTGTTCTGGATAAGTTGCAAAGGGCGGAGAGTAGAAGCAGGTAGATTTAGAAAGAGGCTGTTGCAATAATCCAACCTAGAGAGAACCAGGGATCGAGAGACAGTGAGTTTCTGGGGGAAGGAGAGGAAAGGCACCTCTGAGGTGCAGTAGGAAGTTTGACTTTTTAGAGACATCAGAGATATGGGCATAGAAGGACAGTGTGGAGTCAAAGATGACCCTGAGGTTCTTAGCCTTGCAGGTAGGGGTAGAAGGAGGGCCAGGGGAGGCCGGCCAAAGAGTGGCAAGATAGGAGGGCGAAGGTGTGCCGATGAGGAGTATCTCCGTCTTGCTGGCATTCAGGCAGAGATCATTGGCGGACAGAGAAGTAAGTGGGCACCACTGTTTAGTAATTTTTCGATTCAAGGTCAATAAACCCTATTGTGCTTATTGAAGTTCAAAAGGAGCTGGCTGCGACAAGTCTGGAGACACCCTGACTATAATACACAACAAAAAGCAAGAGACCGAGTAAAAATACTAGGTCACACAGCCGCTCTAAAAATGGCCCAAATGGGGTATAAAGTTCCAAGACTTTCTTGTATCCAAGGATATTTCGGTGCTCAAAAACCATTAAATGTAGGAAGTCATCAGTTGGTTTTTTCAAATTTTTAGTTTATCCAAAAAGCAAACATAGCTGTCACTCATATTTTTCTTAATGAGAGGAAGGTTGCCGCAACACATATGTACAATAGACTTAAGGCCAATGCATTTCGGAAAGATTTTCTTCTTCAGGGCCAGTCTACATAGTTACAAATCAAAAAGCAAAATGCAACCATAATAGTATTACCATTACATAAAAATGACAATAAATGTAAATACAACATACCAATCGATGGATAGTCCCATGGTGAAAACGAGATATGAAAAAAATAGATAAATAAGTGGAAATGAGTGGAATGAAATAAAAATACAGAAAAACATGGTGGAAATGTAAGAAAAAATGTCACCTTAATGGTGTTGCATGTGTAAAAGCATACGTTGTAAAGCCCACAGGGAGCGGGACACAACGTGGTAGCGGGTATACAGCCGCTCTGAAATTTGAAGAGATCGGGAAATCTGATGGGAAGATATGGAAAAAGGGAAGTATTGTTAAGGGCAGTGGAGAAATAGAATGTATGTAAACCGACGCGGTCGCGTCGCTTACCTCTGTGCACACGGAGATCGAGAGTGCTTCTGCGAGCAGAAGCCGGTTCAGCAAAGCGAGATGCCGAGTTAGGCGGTCGTCTAGGTAACCGCTTGATGCAGGGACACGTGACGATCGCGGCGCCATTCGGCAGCCGAGGTCCACAAAACAAAGATGCAGAGCAGAAGAAGGCCTGCACAGATGTGATAAATATGCAATTTAGGGGTATCTTAGTATGATCGGCTATCTTAAAATAAAATTTAGCCCAAAAACTAAAAATTACAGAAAAATTTCAAGCAGATAGTAGAAATACTCAAGTGTAAAAAGACGCAGGAACCAAATCTAAAGGAAACAATTGCTGAGCAGGATCAGGTCCTAAGCAAGGCCATATCCAAAAAGAAAATGACAGATAGATAAGCTGAAGCATGAAGAGCTGAATAAAGCATGTTAGTGGCATTACTAAAGTGAACAATACAACTAAAACATGTAAGTGGCATTACTAAGGTGCGGTAGTAAATAACATATGGAATAACATAAATTGGAATATGAAGTGTATGTAGACACATGCAATCCCAAAATGGGAATTTGTGTTACATAACCCCGCTGAAGGTGGTGTCGCCCAAAAAGACGGCACCTTGGGTCCCAGACCAAGGTCCGGGATGTACAGCGAGGTTATTTTTCTAGTCACATAGGAACAGGGTAGAAGAGGATGCAATCAGCATATCAGTACATTAGTAATAGGAGAAAAACAGTATCAACAAATAATGCACCAAGAGTCCATTATCAGAACATGTGTTTAGATATAACAGTGGTAATTGATTTCCTCATTCAAAACGTTGGGGACCAAACTGCAGAGTTTGTCAATCCAAAATGTTTCTCTACGATTAAGTCGTAGACTCAGATCTTCATGGGGATTGTTACTTGTTTGCACTTCCAACACCAAAAACTTAGTTTGTGAGAAATAGTGGTTGTTCATGGCCCAATGACGGGCTACGGCTGAGTTTGGATTAGAATTCCGAATACAGGAACGGTGTTCATTCCACCTGGTCTTGGCAGCTCTAGTGGATTAGTGTAACGCTCACCTGATTCCCACGGAGGCGCCGATCTGTTCTGGACTGCTATGACCTCTTCTAAGGTGATGCGCAGGACTCGGACGACGGACTGGACCGGACCCCCAAACCTCACCTGTCTGGCCCGTAGAAGAATCCTTCTGTAGATGGAAAAGGGGATTAACTGTCTGCTGGATAATGTGTTGGATTCCCCCCTGTCCCCCTCTCACACTCCTCGAACCCCCTCCGCGATTCCCTGTAGGGTCTCACCTTAGAGTCTGAAAGGACGAGCTCTCCATCCTGCTTCCGATGCAGGGGCGCTTTGATTTCCAGTTACTTCACTGGATCTCGGGTTTGGTGAGTATTGAACTCCGCTTGACTTTTCCGATATGAGGCCGTAAGTATTCAGTTGCAAAAGTTCAAGCCTTAATTGTCCGTTGTCCTTTTCTCTATTTCAGATGTAGGATGAAGAATCCGCGTAGAGGAATGGATTCGCCGAAGGTAACTCTAGTGAGTCTTTTTGATGGATGGTTGCCTTAGTGATCTTGCTTTCACCCACTAATGCGTGTGTCTTTTTCCCCCTTAGGGGCCGGGATACGGAAGTGCCAAACAAGCGGCGCCGACCCGAGGTGAGGAAAGATTGTCCCAACAATAATCAGGTAAATCTTAAGGTGGAAGAATCAGGCCTTCCTCGATCTGTTCCTTCGCTCACCTTTGTTTTGTCTCTTTTTCCCCTCAGGGCCCGGGGTACGGCAGTGCCAAAGAAGTGGCGCCGACCCGAGGTGTGGAAAGATTGTCCCAACAAAAATCAGGTAAGTCTTAAGGTGGAAGAATCAGGCCTTCCTCAATCTGTTCCTTCGCTCACCTTTGTTTTGTCTCTTTTTCTCCTTAGGCGCTGAAAGGCGACGGATGGTGCCAATGGTGGCTGAAGAGCCCGAGGGCGCCTCGTGAAGGTGAGTGGAACGCGGCGCTGCAGCGAGCGATGCGATGCGCTTCTAAAATTAACGTCTTTTCTCAGGATCGTCGGAGTGATGGTTCCAGACTCCGGATGGAGGTAGGCAAAGTTCAATTATTCACCTTTCTCTCCTTTCCTTCCTTTTCAGGTGTTCCAGGTTGCAGGCGGGCGTGGCTGGAGCCAGGATGCAGGAGCAGACATGGTGAGCGTCCAGCTGCTAGATGCAGAACAACGCGAAGCGTGAGCTGCTGTCTGGGCGTGGTTTAAATAGCCCCCAAAGTAGTTCCAGGTAAGTATTCTTCCTCAGCCACGCCCGAGTGGTAAAATAGTCCCATAGGTAAAATAGTCCCTTTCAGACCTCAAGGAGGTCTGGATCCTGCAGCATGGTCTGCATCAGGTAAGTCCGTCCAAGCACTCCCATAATGAGCCTGGCGCTTATGGGGTTGCTGGGTCACTCCCTGGGGACATGATGTCTGCTTTCGGGGACGCTGGCCCTGAACTGGCTTCCCGGGAGTAGGCATCATGACAGCACTCTCCCCCAAGGCCCCTCCCAAGATTGTTCCCTCCGGGGGTTTTGGTTTGTTTGGGAAGATCCGGTGGAATTTCTTAATTAATCGAGGTGCATGTACATGGTCACTGGGTACCCACGACCTCTCCTGAGGCCTGTATCCCTTCCAATCGATTAGATAGAAAAGTTTTGACCTTAACATCTTTGAATCTAAAATGTTCCTCACCTCGAACTCCGATGCAGGTTCTCCTTCCCTCATCTCCGACTGTCTTTCTGCTATCCAGGAATGGTGTGCCGCCAACGACCTCTGCCTTAATGCCAGTAAGACTGAGATTCTACTCAACGGCACTCCCACTCCCTCCTTCCCTGCTGCTCTCTGGCCGGCCTCTCTGGGCCCTCTTCCTGCTCCTACCTGCAAGGCAAAAAACCTTGGGGTCATCTTCGACTCCACACTCTCCTTCTCTCCTCACATATCCGACGTATCTAAGAAGTCACACTACCAGCTACACCTCCTCAGAGGTATCCTTCCTTTCCTCTCCTTCCCCCAGAAGCTCACTGTCTCTAGAGCCCTGGTTCTCTCTAAGCTGGACTACTGTAACAGCCTCTATCTAAATCTGCCCGCCTCTACTCTCCGCCCTTTGCAACTCATCCAGAACAGGACTGCAAGACTTGTCCTTGGCCTCAAGCCCAGGGACCGTATCTCTCCAGGGCTGAAATCACTACACTGGCTCCCAGTGACTGCGAGGATCAAGTTCAAAACCCTCTGCATTGTCCACAAGGCCATCTGGGGCCTTCGGCCAAAATACCTTCAACTCTCTCTTCCTAAATATCTTCCTTCTCGAGCTCTTCGCTCATCCGCCTCCAACTCCCTCAGGGTCAGCCGCTTCTCCAAACAACGAGTCGGGGGCAGATCTCTTTCCACTGCAGGGGCCTCCCTCTGGAATAGCCTTCCTGCCTCCCTGAAACTTGAGGAGAACCACCTCTGGTTCCGGAAGCACCTCAAAACCTTGCTCTTTGCCTCCGCTTTCTCTCCCCCTCTCCCCTGCTAATACTACTGAAACTGCACTGAATCTGCAACTGGGCCATTCACAGTTCTCGGCCCAGCCACTCTCCCCTGCACTGCCTCCACGGCAACCCCTGCACTACGGGACTGTGTCTGTATCCATACAGCCCCCCTTCCCAGCACTTGTCTGCACTTACCTTGCACTTGCCACCAGCTGGCCCTTGTTATTTATCCTGTATGCTTATGCTAATAACCCTGTACTGCACTTTCCCCTCTCCCTTTCCCCCATGCACTTTTCCCTTCCCCTCTACCCTTGCGCGATCTGAATGACACCTGGCCTAGTAAGATCGTTGTCTGTCTCCCCTTGTTCCCCCCCGCCTCGTCGCACCTTGAAACACTTGTGTATAGGCGCGTTACAAATGCCTTATCATATCATATCATAAGGTTCTCCATCTATTTGAATGGGTTCTGGAGGCTTGATTAGTCTGGTTCCAGGTTGCACTGGTTTCAAAAGTGACACATGAAAAACAGGGTGAATTCGCATGTTAGCTGGTAAATCAAGTTTAACGCCCGCTGGATTGATTATGGCCGTAATGGAGTAAGGCCCCAGATAGTTTGGATTAAAAGTTTGAGGTCCCTTGAGCGATAAGTGCCTGGTAGCCAGCCGTACTTGGTCCCCAATCTGGTACTGAGGTGCTTCACTCCGATGCAGGTCAGCATTCTTCTTGTATTTTCTCTTGGCTTGTTGTAAATGTGTAGTTGCTTCTTTGAAGGCTTGGGTAATTGTAGAATGCAGATGGTCCACTGCGGGCATTCCGAGGCCTTGAGGCGAGTCGAGGTCTGAGGTTCGAGGGTGATGCCCATATAAAGTATAAAAAGGACTTTGCCCAGTTCCAGAGTGTACCGAATTATTATATGCATATTCGGCTATCCAAAGAATGTCTTTCCAGTTACTTTCAGATTGCTGCAACATACACCGTAAATATTGCTCAAGGGTCTGATTCGTCCTCTCTGTTTGACCATCGGTCTGAGGGTGGTGACTAGTCGATAATCTGACATCGATTTGTGTCAATTGACAACATCTACGCCAAAAGTGGGAAATGAATTGGCTTCCCCGGTCTGAGATTAGTACAGACGGGAATCCATGTAAACGAACAATATTTTCAAGGAATTCTTTGGCTAGAATTGAAGCTGAAGGTAAACCTTTCAATGGAATTAAGTGGGCCATTTTGGAAAATAAATCCACAATAACAAGGATAGTGTTATATCCTGAACAAGGAGGTAAGTCCGTAATAAAATCCAATGACAGGGTGTGCCAAGGTGCTGGCGGAATGTCTAAAGGTTGAAGGAGACCGGCTGGTCTTTTCTTTTGGCCTTTATTTTGGGCACAAACACCACAGGACATCACAAATGATTTAACATATTTTTGCCAAGAAGGCCACCAGAATTGTCGTTTCACCTTTTCTTCCGTCTTGTCAATACCGGGGTGCCCCTCTAATAGTGAATCATGATAACGAGAAATAACGAGCTCTTGTAATTCCTTGTGTGGCAGAAATAAGCGCCCTTGGAAATAAGGTAAATCATTATTTATAGTAAAGTCAGATCCCTTTTGTACCCAATCCTGTAAGTCTGTAGGGTCCAGGAGTTGTTTAACTCTAGCTTGAATGTCTTCAAGCGTTTGTAAAGAAGTCATGCCCAAAATTCTCTGTTCAGGAATTATCGGTACAGGTTCTGAGATAGTATCAGTTTCTCCCATTCCTATTCAGGATAGAGCGTCCCCTTTGCCATTCTTACAGCCAGGACGGTAGGTGATTACAAAATCGAATTCTGCAAAAAACAAAGCCCAACGGAGCTGTCGAGATGACTGAGCCTTGGCGGTCTTTAAATACTGTAAGTTCCGGTGGTCGGTGATCACCGTGATGGTATGTCTAGTGCCAAGTAGATAATGCTGCTAGGCTTTAAAGGCCGATTTAATGGCTAACAGTTTTTTGTCAGTGATTGTGTAGTTAACCTCGGGTGCTGGGAATTTTCTGGACCAAAATGCAACAGGATGCAGTTGGTTAGTTTCGGGATCTCTTTGAGACAGGACAGCTCCCATGGCTAGGCTGGATGTGTCAGTTTCGACGACATAAGGGAGATCTGGGCGCGGGTGCTTCAATACAGGTGCGGAGGTAAATTCAGCTTTTAGTTCCTGAAAGGCCTGCTCGGCTTCTTCAGACCATTCGAAACGTTTATTTTTCCTTAAGAGCGCAGTGATGGGTTGAACAACACGAGAACATTCCGGGATAAACCTGCAATAAAAATTGGCAAAGCCAAGCATGCTTTGGACACCTTTCACGGGGCTAGGCGATGGCCATTTGAGGATAGCATCCACTTTTCGTGAGTCCATGCGGATTCCTTTAGGTGTCAGGATGAAACCAAGAAACTCGACTTCCGTGGCATTTAAAACACATTTTTCAAGTTTAGCAAATAGTTTGTGTTGGCGCAATTTCTCGAGAACTGCTCTGACATGTTTTCTATGATCAGATTCCGAAGAGGAGTACACAAGAATGTCATCGATATATACGACAACACAAACGTCGATGAGTTCCCGAAAGACATCGTTCATGAAGTATTGGAAGGCAGCCGGTGCATTGCACAATCCGAAAGGCATCACCTGGTACTCGAATAGCCCATATTTGGTGCGGAAGGCAGTTTTCGATTCATCGCCTTCCTTTATTCGCACCAGATGGTAGGCCCCCCGGAGATCTAACTTGGTGTATATGCAGGCATCCTTTACCTGGTCAAGGAGTTCAGGGATCAGAGGCAAAGGGTATCGGTTTTTAACAGTTATCTGGTTCAATGCACGGTAGTCAATACAAGTTCTGAGGTCGCCTTCTTTTTTAGGCACGAAGAATAAAGCCGAGGATGCAGGAGACTTAGACGGGCAAATATAACCATTGGCTAGGTACTGATCTAGATATTGTCGTAAATGAAGATTCTCGGGTTCGGTAAGGGCATAGATCCTGCTGCAAGGGGGTTGTGCACCGGGCAATAGATCGATCTGGCAATCGTACGACCTGTGAGGCAGTAGAGTGTTGGCCTGTTCCTTTTGAAAGACGTCTTGAAATTCTTAGTATTCTGGCGGTAGTTGTAAAATGACAGGGGTTACTGTAGCTAGGCCAATACTTGGATTTCTTGGATAACAGGTTTGTGCACAATCTGGAAAGGTTATCCTCTTTGCTCGCCAGTCAATTGGAGGATTATGTGTTTCCAACCAAGGGATTCCTAGAATTACTTGAAATTGCGGAGCCTTGATTACATCAAACACAATTGCCTCCCGATGTCCGTCTTGACCCAACAATGTCACTTCAGTAGTGGAGTGTGTTACCGGCCCAGAGGCGATTTCGGTTCCATCCACTGTGGTGATGACATCCTTACTGGTTTTAGGGAAAAGAGGGAGGTTGATCCTGGAAGCCAATTCACGATCCACATAGTTTCCTATAGCCCCACTATCGATGTATGCCTTAATGGCATGTAACCGCCCAGGCTGCTTCGGATTTACGAGGACCATTGGCATGATGAAATGCGAGGTCAGAGAGTTAGTTTTTAAGCTTGGCACACAGACCCCTACGCTTGCCGGGCGTGGTCGTTTCCCGACTCAGATTCCATCAGGTTCTTATCAGCGACTCCTACCGCCTTCTTAGACGGTTTTATAGGGCAATCTCGTAAAAAGTGTCCAGAAGCCCCACAATAAAGGCATAATTGCATTTACTGTCTTCGTTCACGCTCCTTTTGAGTCAAAGGTCCTTTAACCCCTCTAATTTGCATAGGTTCAGTAACATCGGCACCCTTGGGGTTAACATGGGTTTTGACCAAAACCCGGGTCTCAAAGTTGGACCGATCTGCCTTTCTGTTTTGAAGCCTGTGATCTAATTGGACCACCAAGTCTATATATTCAGAGCAGTCTTGGGGTGGATTTACAACCTGGGCCAGGACATCCTTAAGTTCTCCATGTAGACCTCGATGGAATAACGTGATTCTTTTATCCTCCGGCCATCCAGTCCCCACAATTAACCTATTGAAGGTCGTGATATAGGCTAAAGGTCCTGGTTACCCTGTTGTAGGGATAGAAGCTCGTTGTCCAGGGCCTGTCACTGAGAATGCCGCGCAAAAAGTCTTTCCATGCTTGTCTGGAAGGCTTGAAAGTTCTGAAGAATTGGGTCATCTTGAGTAACCAGTGGAACTGACCAATCCGCAGCACAGCCGCTGAGATATGATAGTACAAAAGCGACCTTGGTTTGGTCATTAGGGAAGGCCCCAGGTCTGCAGAGGAAGTGCAATCGGCATTGATTCATGAATACGGCGAACCTTTTGGGGTCCCCGGCAAAACTTTCCGGTGGGGCCAGTGGCATATTTCCAGGCAGATTAATTTGCACGGGGTTATTTGAAACCACTGGGGCGGAATTACCCCCAGAACCTGGTAAAGGAGTTTGACCAGCCTGACCTTGTAATAGCTGTCTGGCAAGATCATCAGTTCGTTCTTTAGATACAATTAACTCTCTCCTGAGGGCATTCGTCTCCTGGCGAGCGGAATGAACTTCAGCCCGTAATTCCCCCAATAGCTGGGCCAGCTGGTCTGACTCGGAAGTCTCCATAGCGCCCGGGTGGGAAATTGTAGGTAGGCTTCGCGTTCTGTAACGCTCACCTGATTCCCACAGAGGCGCCAATCTGTTCTGGACTGCTATGACCTCTTCTAAGGTGATGCGCAGGACTCGGAAGACGGACTGGACCGGACCCCCAAACCTCGCCTGTCTGGCCCGTGGAAGAATCCTTCTGTAGATGGAAAAGGGGATTAACTGTCTGCTGGATAATGTGTCAGATTCCCCCCCTTCCCCCTCTCACACTCCTCGAACCCCCTCCGCGATTCCCCGTAGAGTCTCACCTTAGAGTCTGAAAAGACGAGCTCTCCATCCTGCTTCCGATGCAGGGCGCGTTGATTTCCAGTTACTTCACTGGATCTCGGGTTTGGTGAGTATTCAACTCCGCTTGACTTTTCCGATATGAGGCCGTAAGTATTCAGTTGCAAAAGTTCAAGCCTTAATTGTCCGTTGTCCTTTTCTCTATTTCAGATGTAGGATGAAGAATCCGCGTAGAGGAATGGATTCGCCGAAGGTAACTCTGGTGAGTCTTTTTGATGGATGGTTCCCTTAGTGATCTTGCTTTCACCCACTAATGCGTGTATCTTTTTCCCCTTAGGGGCCGGGGTACGGAAGTGCCAAAGAAGCGGTGCCGACCCGAGGTGAGGAAAGATTGTCCCAACAATAATCAGGTAAATCTTAAGGTGGAAGAATCAGGCCTTCCCCGATCTGTTCCTTCGCTCACCTTTGTTTTGTCTCTTTTTCCCCTTAGGGGCTGGGGTACGGCAGTCCCAAAGAAGCAGCGCCGACCTGAGGTGTGGAAAGATTGTCCCAACAAAAATCAGGTAAGTCTTAAGGTGGAAGAATCATGCCTTCCTCAATCTGTTCCTTCGCTCACCTTTGTTTTGTCTCTTTTTCTCCTTAGGCGCTGAAAGGCGACGGATGGTGCCAATGGTGGCTGAAGAGCCCGAGGGCGCCTCGTGAAGGTGAGTGGAACGCGGCGCTGCAGCGAGCGATGCGATGCGCTTCTAAAAATAACGTCTTTTCTCAGGATCGTCGGAGTGATGGTTCCGGACTCCGGATGGAGGTAGGTAAAGTTCAATTATTCACCTTTCTCTCCTTTCCTTCCTTTTCAGGTGTTCCAGGTTGCAGGCGGGAGTGGCTGGAGCCAGGATGCAGGAACAGACACGGTGAGCGTCCAGCTGCTAGATGCAGAACAACGCGAAACGTGAGCTGCTGTCTGGGCATGGTTTAAATAGCCCCCAAAGTAGGTAAGTATTCTTCCTCAGCCACGCCCGAGTGGTAAAATAGTCCTATGAGTAAAATAGTCCCTTTCAGACCTCAAGGAGGTCTGGATCTGGCAGCATGGTCTGCATCAGGTAAGTCCATCCAAGCACTCCCATAATGAGCCTGGCGCCTATGGTGCCAGGACTGATACCTTCTATGAGCCTGGCGCCGACAATGTCCAAAGAGCCCCTATAAGGGGTTGCTGGGTCCCTCCCTGGGGACATGATGTCTGCTTTCAGGGACGCTGGCCCTGAACTGGCTTCCCGGGAGTAGGCATCATGACAATTGGCCCACATAGTATTTTCCACAGGGTCATTTAATACCGTATATAATATTGGTGCTATCGCAGGTGCCAAATGTCTTGAGAATAATCTTCTTACCTGTCCGTGGGTGAAAAACAACGTTACCTTTGACTACAGAATTGCAATTAATACAATGTAGACATGGGAATGTACCGGTGCGTTGTGTGGACAATTTAGTGCAGAGTAATCTTGTCTGTACTAGTTCGTCCTTCAGATTCCTGCTTCTTTCAAAGGCAAACACCCGTGGTTCATTGAAAAGATCTTGTACTCTTGTGTCGTTCTTAAAAATATTCCAATGTTTTTTTATACTTTTTTTTATTTTATTGCTTTGGATGGTAAATGTTGACAATTCACAGGTGATTTCTCTCTCACTGGTTTCTTTGGAGCGGAGAGTAAAGTGTCACGATCAAGGATGTTAATTCTGCTAGCAGCAAGGTCCAATTCTTTGTTAGAGGAATTTTTCTTTCATCAAGAGTTGTTGTGCTATACAGTCTTCTGGATCACTCACAATCCTTTTTACTCGTACAAGTTGACTGAATGGCAGGTTTCTGAGCAGGCTGGGCTGATGAAAGCTGAGGCGGTGCAACAGGTTGTTGCGATTGGTAGGTATTCGAAACAAGGTGGTATTGTAACCTGTGTCCCTCATTTCTATCTGCACATCAAGAAAAGTAATCTTGTCTCGTGAAAGTTCTCTGGTGAACTGTATTCTGGGTCAATATTGTTGATGTATCCGAAGAAATCCTCGAAACGTTGTTCTGTACCTGTCCATACACCGAAGATATCATTGATGTATCTAGTCCACATATGAATGTCCCTTTTCCATTCTTGTTTGGTCAGTATATGTTCCATCTCAAATTTGAACATAAAACTATTGGCATATGAGGGTGCCATGGTGGCACCCATGGAGGTCCCTGAGGTTTGTAAATAAAATTGATTACAATACTGGAAATAAGAATTTTCAGAAATAAATTGTAACAAAGTCAGGATAAATTATTTTTGTGCACGCACATCAGGGGATTGGAGTAACAGCCATTCCACAGCTTCAATACCAAGATCATCCAGTATGGAGGTATATAGACTTTTAACGTCTATGGTGAACATCAATTGGTTGGGTTGAGGACTGGTGGCATTGAGTTTTTGTAGGAAGTGAGTTGTATCTCTGGTGTAGGTCGAGGTTAAAAGTCTATATTGAGATTGCATGTGTCTACATACACTTGATATTCCAATTTATGTTATTTCATATGTTATTTACTACCGCACCTTAGTAATGCCACTTACATGTTTTAGTTGTATTGTTCACTTTAGTAATGCCACTAACATACTTTATTCAGCTCTCCATGCTTTAGCTTATCTTATCTATCTTTCATTTTCTTTTTGGATATGGCCTTGCTTAGGACCTGATCCTGCTCAACAATTGTTTCCTTTAGATTTGGTTCCTGAGTCTTTTTACACTTGAGTATTTCTTCTATCTCCTTGCAATTTTTCCGTAATTTTTAGTTTTTGGGCTAAATTTTATTTTAAGATAGCCGATCATACTAAGATACCCCTAAATTGCATATTTATCACATCTGTGCAGGCCTTCTTCTGCTCTGCACCTTTGTTTCGTGGACCTTGGCTGCCGAATGGCGCCGGGATCGTCACGTGTCCCTGAATCAAGCGGTTACCTAGACGACCGCCTAACACGGCATCTCGCTTTGCTGAACCGGCTTCTGCACTCTCGACCGCGTCGGTTTATATACATTCTATTTACCCACTGCCCTTAACAATACTTACCTTTTTCCATATCTTCCCATCAGATTTCCCGATCTCTTCAAATTTCAGAGCAGCTGTATACCCGCTACCACGTTGTGTCCCGCTCCCTGTGGGCTTTACAACTTATGCTTTTACACATGCAACACCATTAAGGTAACATTTTTTCTTACATATCCACCATGTTTTTCTGTATTTTTATTTCACTCCACTCATTTCCACTAATTTATCTATTTTTTTCATATCTCGTTTTCACCATGGGACTATCCATCGATTGGTATGTTATATTTACATTTATTGTCATTTTTATGTAATGGTAATACTATTATGGTTGCATTTTGCTTTTTGATTTGTAACTATGTAGACTGGCCCTGAAGAAGGAAATCTTTCCGAAATGCATTGGCCTTAAGTCTATTGTACATATGTGTTGCTGCAACCTTCCTCTCATTAAGAAAAATATGAGTGACAGCTATGTTTGCTTTTTGGATAAACTAAAAATTTGAAAAAAACAACTGATGATTTCCTACATTTAATGGTTTTTGAGCACTGAAATATCCTTGGATACAAGAAAGTCTTGGAACTTTATAATTCGACGCCCATTTGGGCCATTTTGAGAGCGGCTGTTTGACCTAGTATTTTTACTCGGTCTCTTGCTTTTTGTAGAGATCATTGGCGGCACACCAATCATGAATGGCAGATAGGCAATCAGAGATGAGAGAAGGAGAAGAGGTGGCCTAGGGAAGCCAAAAGATGATTTGAGTGTGATCAGCATAGCACTGAAAATCGGAGCAGAAAATGGCAATGCAGTAGGAGAGAGCTGCCAGGTAATAGTTGAAAAGCCAGGGTGAGAGAGCAGACCCCTGGGGAACCCCGCAAGTAGAAAGGGACAGAGATGAAAGGAAGAACCCAAGTTGGACCTAGGAGGGACGATCAGAGAGGAAGGAGGTCAGCCCGGCCAGAGCCTGATCAGTGGTACCCAGGTTGAGCAGGATGGTATGGTTGACCGTGTCGAAGGCAGAAGAGAGATCGAGTAGGATGAGGACAGAGGGGATGTTAGAGTCAAGGTTGGAGAGCAGATCTTCACAGATGTTTGGGAGAGCAGTTTCCGTGCTTCTGGCAGCTCTAAAGACAGACTGGTGGTCATGGAGACAACCAACAGAATCAGAGTGAAGGTTAAGCTGCGAGATGGCCACCTTTCCAGGAGTTTACCCAGAAAAAGAGTGATGGATATTGGGCGATAGTTAGCAGGGCAAGAAGGGTCAGCTGTGGGTTTCTTGAGAAGAGGGTGCACAAGAGAGTGCTTAAGAGGGGAGGGGAAGGCTCCTGAGGCAAATGAGTGGCTGCAGAAATCAACCAGGGCAGGAGCAAGGGTGTCAATGTGGTCCTTGATGGTTTAGGAAGAACCTGTTTTGACGAGACTTTCATAGATCAGACTTGTCTAGAGACTGTGTCAGGGGAGAAAAGAGGAAAGGATGAGAAAGAGGGTGAGGGGGTGACTGTAGGAGGGCCAGAGTTTACAGAGGAGGAGGGGAGAAGAGGGGGAGGGGACGAGAAAGTGGAGAGGATGTCCTGGGTTTTTTAGATGAAGTGAGAGGTGAGGGCCATGCAAAGGGCTTGGGAGGCGACAGGAAAGGTAGAGACTGCAGCAGGGTTGGCCAGCTCCTTGCAGATTTTAAAGAGTTTGGCCGAATTTTTAGATCCCGCAGAGACACAGGCTTGGATGTGGCCTCTCTTCTTAGTGTGGACAGAGAGTCGGTATTGCCTTTGGAGTAGGCGACAGGCCAATTTGTCAGAGGATGAACAGGAAGCATTCCATTTACTCTCAGCCACCTACAATTAAGTTTAAGTGTAGCTAGGTCAGAGTCACACCAAGAATTGCACTTGGCTTTTGGCTTCAAATGGATCCTCATGACAGGGGCAAGAGCATCAAGAGTATCAGAAATAGTAGAGTAGAGCATATACAGGGCTGTGTCAGGATGTGAGTCAGCCGGAGGTGGAGGGGGGAGAGAAGGTGGTGGAAAAAGCCTCAACTGACACACACTTCGTGGGCCAGATGTCCAAGAAGGTAGGTGGCAGTGTTGAGGTTGGCTTCGCCTGGGGGTTAGAAAGTGTGAGATGGGAGGAGAGGAAGGAGGGATCACTCCAGGATAGAGGAGTGGTCAGAGGGATGGGGAGGGGAGGTCAGAGGAAATCAAGACATCAAGTGTGTGCCCTACAGAGTGAGTCGGGCCAGAGGGGAGGATAGAAAGGGAGAGGGAATCACAGAGGTCACAGAAGAGTATAGAGCAAGAACAAGGAGAGTCAAGGTGGATATTGAGGTCTCTGAGAAGGAGAAGTTGAGTGGTAGAGGCCAGGAGGGAGGAGGAAAGGTCTGCCCACTTAGAGAGAAATGAGGTAACCTGGCCAGGGGTCCGGTAGAGAGTAGCCATGGTAAGAGAGTGGCCAGGTGAAAGAGAAAGCCTGCAGACAAGGCATTCGAATGAGGAGGATATCTGCACGGGAATGATAGAGGTAGGAATCTACTCAGGAAAGATCAGGGCTACATCCCCTCCGGACTGGGTGGATCTGGGTGCGGAAAGGATCTTGTAGCCGTCAGGGAGGAGAGTGTCAAAGCTTGTGACAGAGCTGGCCGTGAAGCATGTCTCGGTAAGACCGAGGACATAGAGGTCAAGTGCTTCCAGGACGTGGCAGATGTCAGAGGACTGTTTGATAGCAGAGCGAGAGTTGAGAGTGGAAAGATGAAGAAGGTTGCCAGACTTAAAGGCCTTCCGGGGAGGGGTACAAATCAGACGTACTCTCTGCACAGATGTAGCAGGAGCCTGAGGTGGGGCGGGAGAGTATGGAAAAGACTTGGTTGAGACTCTTCCAGGGGCCCTCCACCCAAGAGCAAGTTAATGGGCTGTGTTCGTGCTGGTAGAGAGTTTCCCAGACCCCCTCTGTTTTGCATACCAAGTAACTTTGGGTCTCACCCTAAGTTACCAGGGGAATCCAGACATGGACCCCTTGCTCACTGCTCTTAGAGAGGCACAGCTTCACTTCACTGATGATGCCCAACTACGCTGAAACAAGTGTATGGGGTTGCTGTGGTACTCTTGTTCAGAGGAGAATTGACTAGAATTTCGGTGCTGGACTGCCCCTGGACAGGACAAAGACTGATATGCAGGGACATTTCTTCTCTGTGAAAAGAACAGTGAGCTAAAGACTTGGTTGAGACTTTCCCAGGGGCCATCCACCCAAGAACAAGTCAATGGGCTGTGTTCATGCTGGTAGAGAGTTTCCCAAACCCCCTCTGTTGAGGATGGATGAAAGGGCAAGGTAGCCAGGGGCGGGGGGACAGCAGGAGATGAAAGGAAATTGATGAGGCAAGGTAAGCACCTGTCAAAGAGGAGGAGATTGTCCTGAAGGCCTTGGACCATGATGGTGCCATTTAGGTAGACATTGATGATGACCTTAGAGGAGTCGAAGGGAACCATGAGAACTTCCTAGCGGGTGCCACCATTAATGGGAGAGGAGGAGAAAGGACAGAGCACAGAGATCATATGAAGAGTCCATAGATCTGGCGAAGGAACGACAAAGAGGATGTCGTGATGGTCTGCCTGGAGGAAACGCTGGAGTAGGTATCAGCGATGGAGAGACCAGGGTTGGCGGCCATGATATCCTTTTTAAACTTCTTCCTACCAGACTTAGGGCCTAATTACACGGAAGGCGGTGAGCCATGGCGCTATTAGCGCCATGGCTCATGCGGGTAAAATACCGGCACCGCCTTGGCGGAAAGGGGATTTACCTCCCCATTCCAAGGTTGGAGGGGCGGTAAATCCCCCTTCCGCCATTGCCCTTCCCCATTCCCATTTCTGCCCCATAGGGCTCTATGGGAATGGGGAAGGCGCTAATTACGGCACCGCAATTTTGCGGTGCCGTAATTAGCTCCGAGGTCCCTTAGCGGGTTGGTTTTTAACGCCTGCAAAAAGCAGGCGTTAAAGCACCAACCCGCTAAGGGACCTCGTAGTAAGGCGGTAATGGTTAACGGCCACCGTTACCATTAACGGTGGCCGTTAACCATTACCGCCTTCCGTGTAATGAGGCCCTTAGTGAGAAGGGAAGGATAGTTGATGGAGAAGCAGTTGGAGAACATAGGAGAAATAGAAAGCGCCATGGGTGCATAGGGAGAGGGGCAGCAGGGAGAGTAGAACAGGTACAGTGATAATTCTTTAGGGCAACCCAGCCTTATGCACTTGCACTTTAACTTATTGGTAATTCTGTTGGCCATGACCCATTTCCACTATGTCCTGGGACACCAATTCCTGATGGAATACAAACACTGGATGGCACAATGAAGCCCGAAACATGGCGGCAAGCCTGAAGGCTGCTAAACCTGGATGGACCCCAGCGCAGTAAGGGGTAAGAGGAGCAGAATCCTCCGGCTGCCAGAGGCCAGCTGAACGGGTACAATTGGGTGCACATACGTGGGAGGACACAGCCCATTCCTAGTCGGTAGCGGGCAGCAGGGGAGGTCTCCCAGCAGGGTACCATGCACTAGCCTCCGGATCAGTACTACATCAAGTAGATCCTCACATTAGAGGCGGCGGCGCCAGCATACACGCGGGCGACACAGCAAAATGTAAAAAAAACAGTAAGACCAAAGAGCAAGCAGCCCACGTTGGAGGCTTATGCAAAGACACCACCTGAGGCGGAGGGTGCCCGGAGTAAGGATAAAACCACCGCTGGGACAGAGGAGGCCCCGGGCACTATCCAAGAGGTGTTGGCGGCAATTGCGGACCTTAAAGTCGCCTGGGAGACCAAACTGGGCCTGGCCATGAACGAACTGAAAGTGGCATTAGATCTTAAGGTTGGAGCGGTCCAGGAAGATGCGAATTTGCTTAGACAAGACGTGAGATCACTTGCAGAGCGCACTGGAAACCTGGAGAAGGATATGGCCCCAAATATAGCAGACTGTGCCACCCATAGATCGGAAATACATGCCCTGGTGCAGCGAGTGGGCAACTTGGAGAATAGGGCGGAGGAAGCGGAAGGACGTGCTAGACGCAACAATATCCGCATAGTTGGCCTTCCAGAGGGAATGGAAGGACAGAACCCAACAGAATTTGTGGAAACCATGTTGCTGCAGGAGGTAACCGGGGGGGTCCTGACCCAGTGGTTTGCGGTGGAAAGAGCGCACAGGGCTTTGACAAGAAGACCGCCCCCGGGGCCTCACCCAGGCCAGTGATCGCCAAAATCCTGAATTACCGAGACCAGGAAAAGATACTTGAATTCTTCCGTAAGGGCGGGACGATCGAGAGGGGGTCCGCCAAAATCACTGCATATCAGGACTACATCCTGCAGGTACAGCGCAGCAGAATGAACTTTGGAGCGGTGAAAAGAAGACTGCAAGAAACAGGACAGAGATATATGTTGCTTTACCCGGCCAAGCTGAAGGTTTTCCACAAGAATATAACTTTGTTTTTTGAAACGCCAGAGGATGCCATGGACTGGCTAGATATGCATAGTCGCCCCCAAGAATCGGAGATCCAGACGGCAGCTGACGAAGATAAGTAACATGCCAGGAAGGGGTAAACGGGGAGATTCTTAAGTACTATAGACGATTATATGAGGATACAGGGGAAGATATGAGCCAGGAAATATGGGAAACAATAGAGGATACAGGGCTGCCTACCCTGGACGACCTAGAACACGCGGACTTGGATGCCCCCATTACCGTTGACGAACTGGGGGTGGTTATCCAACACCTCCCCACATGTAAAGCACCCAGTTCGGATGGTTACCAAGTGAATTTTATAAAACATACAAGCAGCAGCTACTCCAAGCCTATGAGCGAGGGGAACTGCCGGCGTCCCTCCGCGAAGCAGTGATCGTCCCACTCCTGAAACCAGGTAAGCCGGACATGGAATGCGGGTCCTACAGGCCATTGTCCATGCTCAACCAAGATAGCAAAATACTTACAGCAGTGCTAGCCAATAGACTAAAGCGGGTAATTGGCAAGTTGATACACCCAGACCAAACGGGTTATGTCCCCGGCAGGAACATCACAGATAACCACAGGGGGCAGCACCACATTATTGATCAAACTAAGGAAGACTTGGGCGAGGTGGCTATTGTGTCACTGGACGCAGTGAAAGCCTTCGACTCAGTGTGGTGGCCGTGGTTGAAAGCGACCCTGAAAGGATATGGAATGGGACCAGGTTATACTAGATGGGTTCAGCTGCTATACAGTTCCCCGATTGCGAGAGTTAAAACGGGACCCATAATCTCAGACAAATGGCAACTCAGTAGGGGGACCAGACAGGGTTGCCCCTTGTCACCCATCTTATACATCCTGGCATGAGAGCCGCTAGCAATATGCCAGCGGCAACAATATGGGGAGATGGGGATTCGCACGACAGGGGGCACACATCTGATATCACTATACGCAGATGATATGCTTCTCTACTTGCGCTACCCGGAGGAAAACCTGCAATATGTGCTGGATGTGATGGATCATTATGCCACCCTCTCGGGCATATCGGGGAACCCCGGGAAGTCCAGCTTGTTCCCTTTGGGGAGGTATAGGGGCACCCCATCGGTGAGGCTACCCTTCCTGCAGATACCCTGGCAGACTGTTACATTCAGGTACCTGGGCGTGAACATTTATCACAAGATAGAGATAGAGCACAAACGCAATACAGAGAATGCGATTGAGGGCATCAGGAAAAGCATGGCATTCTGGTCTAGACTACCGCTGGCCATGATAAGGAGAGCGGCGTTGCTCAAAATGGTCGTCCTGCCCAGACTCTTGCACTTTTTTGTGAATATCCCTTACCTGATTCCGAGACGTTTTTTTGTGAAACTCCATGGCATGTGCAGGGGCTTCATATGGGACAAGTCCAGGAATAGAGTGGCCCTGTGGAAGCTACAGAACACTTGTGATAAGGGGGGCATAAACCTGCTAAACTTTGAACTGTTCTACTTGGCGGGACAGCTGTTGTATGTGGCTTGATGGCTGTCTTCGGAAGACTCGGCGGAAGCCAGGCTTCTGCAGGGTGACTCAGCCCCATACTTTTTAAGAGAGACAGTGTCGATGCAAAAAACTAAGATGGTGGGGTTGGGGAGACTATTGGAGTTGAGCAGGGAAGGATGGCGCAGAGCATGGAAAACGGTGGGCAACCAGGACCCGCCCTCTCGGCAGGTCCCGCTGGTTGCTCTATGTGGGGACGACCCCCAACAGTTTGAAGCGGTCCGCAGGTACTGGGAACCTGTGGGTATAGCCACCCTCGGAGATATGCGGAAGGAAGGGGAAGTATTGGAATTCCAGAGGTTGCAGGAGGAGACAGGGGTGCATAGTGGCCAATACTTTACATACATCAGGCTCATGAAAAGGTTAAGGGGAAGGTGGCCTGAGACCGCACTGGCGGAAGAACAATGTATGACATCTCAGAGGGTGGAAACGAAATATCTAGGATATATGAGCTCTTGAGAGGGAAGGCAGAGAGGGAGCCACCACAGCTGAGGCTGGACTGGGAGGAGGAGATAGGGGAACCCATGACAGATGGACAGTGGGATAGAGCTCAAAGATACCACAAGAAGGTGTCCCGGAATGAGAGACTCCAGCAGATCCAGCTGTATGTCACCCATAGAGCTTACCTGACCCCTGGAAGAATAGCCAGGTTTGGAGGCTCAGCCATACAGAAATGCCCCAGGTGCAGAGAGGAGGAGGCAGGGTTGCTGCATATGTTCTGGGCTTGCCCCGAGATACACAGATTTTGGGAAGAAATAAAGACGAAAATGGCTGGCGGGGGTGTGGTGTTGGATGTGGGGTCTGCTAGGGCATGCATGCTTGGGAATTTCCCCAGGCAGCGTAATTTAAAGCATAGCAACAAAATGAAGGATCTGGCCTGTATCCTGGCCAGGTGCAGGATTGCAATGCGTTGGAAGGCTGCCCATAGGCCCAGAGTGGAGACATGGTGGGCGGACCTCCTGCGATGGGCGGAAGCAGAAACTGCGGTTTGGTTTGAAGCTGTCACCAGGGGGGAGAGGAGGAAGTGGGCCCCCTGATAGCCTGGAGGCAGCTAGTGACTTCAATGGCAACCTCTCACCAGGCCAATCAGGAACCAGAGGACTCAGATGGGTTGACAAGTACTGAGATTCCCGAAAAAAAATATAGATGACACTGTTGAAACGGCTCGAGTTTGTGGGGAGGGAGGGGGAGGACGGGAAATGTATAATTTGCTGGCTTGACATTGTTTAAAAAAAACAACTGTTATGTTAATACCCTAATCTAGAGTGTGGGGTCCCCTGTGCCTTTTAGAAATATGTCTATGTCGTCTATGCCATCATCTGTCACTGTGAGGAGATATATATAGGGAGTACCATCCGAGAGTTAAGAACAAGAATACGAGAACATTTATCAGCCATCGGCAGTCAAGATATCAATTTACCATTAGCTCAGCACTGGCAGAAGAACCACCAGTGGAGTGACAAGAAACTGCTGAGATTTGTTGGTCTCAAAAAAGTGACACTGGGCCCGAGAGGGGGAGACTAGGAACTAAGACTAAGACAAGAGGAAGCAAAATTGATATGTACATTTCGCTCAGTGGCCTGAATTCAGACAACAAAATGGCCTCATTTTTGTAGTTAGTGATACGAAGAATAATAACATAACAATGAGTGACACAATAATGAATGTTAGAAACAAGTGGTTGATGGAAATGCCTATTTAGGATAAACTGGTTATTTTTAGAGAATGGTAATGCATGGTATTCAGTGATATCAGTTTCAGGCAGTGAGTCACTAAGGCATATGACCAGTATGCAAAATGAAAGTGAAGCCGACATTTTTCTTATTTTCTATTTAATTTTATTTTTCCAATGAAGAGGCTATGTCTTTCTCACGCAGAACTTTCGGGTTGTTAACACTTGAGTATACATGATATGTAGATCTGCGCGAGTTAATTAAGTCTTGCGAAGCTCCCCCCAGCACCGCCATTTTTAGGTACACATTTAAGTATGCAAATCAACACAACGGAGAAATCATTTTATTATTACATAACCCTATTAGGAAACATTCTATACTGAATTAACCAATGCCACGCTTAATTTCTCACATTTTAGATTAGCATGCCACAAGGGTTCAGTAAATAACGTAAGCAGCATAGCCCATCATTCGTTTTAGCCCAAAATATGGCTGCTGCAATAGAGAGCGCAGTAGGACAACGTTGCTAGGCAACGTCAATGTTAACAAAATGGAGCTCGGCAGGAACTTGGATTGTACAAGGACAGTTTTTCACGGGATAGAGAAACGGAGGTAAGCGTGAGTGACTAGCCCCCAAGAGAGTCATTATTTGCACAGACACACGTGTCCACACGTGGGGATCTGACTATATTCAAACCCAATCTGTATGAAAGTTTTAAATAGGGATATATGCATGCACAGAGCAGTAGAATGGAGACAACTGTTACCGTTGAACGCTGGAAAGGGACACTCCCAATTAAGACATACGTGTCCACACGCAGCGATCTGTTTACAATCAAACTACATTGATATGTGCGGAAAACACTATCAGGCCGATTCATGGAACTAATGTGTGCTGACATTTTCGGCGCAAGCGTGCGAAAGCGTGCGAAAGCGTGCAAATCGCAGCGCGAGTGCGAATATCGCAGCGAAGCCCGCGCACAGCAATTCATGGAAGTCCATGTGCGTGTAAATCCCTGAATGTGCGCTAAAAATCTGCGTGGCGCACGCTGCCACACACGTCTCCAAACAGCATGCGCTACGCACACAGCAAAAGTGCACATAGCGCGGTGCACACAACAAAAGTAGGTGGAACAGGGGGCGTAACACGCTGAATGGGGAACAACGCGTGAAAATGTGGGCGGCACGGGGGAAGTACAGGAGGCAAATGCGCGGAACACCCACACGCACGTTCAAAACACGTATTTATGGAATAGAACAGGGCTAACGCCTGCGCCAAAAAAGACGCGCTAATCCGGAAACACGTACGCCAGCAGGAAGCAGGCGTACGTGGACCCGCGCAGCATAAAAGTGCGCGCAAACAACAAACAAGCTCAGACGCCAGGATGAATATACCATTCCTAGCAGCAATGGTCGTGGGATACCGCAGGAGGAGGAGGAGGATAGTCAGGCCCAGAATTTTTACACCCTGAACCAGCCTTTTTGGGATGCCTGGTGACCAGGTGTATGGGAGGTACAGGTTTCCACCTCACATAATACTCGACCTGGTGAGTGAGTGGGAGGATGACCTCACATCACCCACCCTGTGCTCCCAAGCACTCAGCCCCCTGGAGAAGGTCCTCAATGTACTGCACTTCTTCGCCACTGGATCATTTCAGTGGACACGTGCTATAGTGGGGGGGGGTGTCACAGGCCACGCAGTCACGCTGCCTACACCAGGTGTTGGCCATCATGACTGCACGCCCATCAGTCCGCAGGCACATATACCTGCCCAGAACACCTGCAGAAAGGCAGGCTGCCGTCCAGGACTTCTGCGGGGTGGCACAATTCCCCAAAGTGCTAGGTGCCATTGATTGCACCCATGTGGCTCTACGTCCCCCCAGGGCATCTGAGCACATCTATAGAAACTGCAAGCACTGGCATTCCATCAATGTGCAGGTAGTATGTGATGCCAAGGGAATCATCACCTCAGTATATGCCAACTATCCAGGGTCCACCCACGACAGTTTCATTTACAGAATGTCAACCCTAAACCGGGACCTAGAACCTGGCGGCATGGCGATACATGGCTGCTTGGTGAGTATAAATGCCACTGCACATGCATGCATGTCACATACTGAGTAATGTCACAACCCCACTAATGATACCCATCACCACCTCCCCAGGGGACAGTGCCTACCCTCGGAGCCCCCACATGATGGCGCCAATTCGGAACCCCACCACTCCACCCGAGGTAAGATACAACACAGCCCATATTGCAACCAGGGGCATAGTGGAGCACACATTTGGAGTGCTCAAGTCACGCTTTCGCTCCCTTGACCACTCTGGTGGGCAGCTGCTATATGCTCCCCCAGTAGTGTGCAGGATCATAGTGGCAGCATGTGTCCTGCACAACGTTGCAACACGCTGGGGCCTGCCGGTGGACATGGTGGTGCCCCCACATCCCAAGCCACATGCACGCCCGCTGCGCATGGGAGGGGAAAGGGCATGTGGTGAGGGAGCCCGTACGCAGCTGGTGGCTAATTACTTCATATAAAATCACACCCCTGTGGAGTGCACACAGCCCTGGTACATACCAGCTGACAATCAATGATGATGACATAAGGGACAGTCAACTGTCACAACCATACCAGCCTGCGATTGGTCACCAGGAAGTGTTACTTTGTGTGCATCCCTACCTACACAAACACCACCAATGCTGTGTCTTCAAAAGACATACATCTATGCTGTTAAATTCATTACTCCCTAGCAAAATACAACATGAAAACAGTGCCATGTCACCCAACCCCTCCCCAGCTCCGCCACCCAACACACCATGGCATGTCATGCAATGTGAAAGCAAACAAAGAAATGCACAAAACCTGACACAAGTGTCACAAAGTACACTGTCCCCAATGGAAGATGCCCACACACAATATGCTCCCAGTAATGTATACCTAACAACACACATGACCAAATACTTACCAACAATACAATGCAGCAACACAACATCAAAAATAGCAAAAACATGACAGTACTAAGTTAAAGTAGTCATAGTCTTACTACCTGAATATGTCACCACATCGACCCCTTCCAACTGTACAGTGTTGCTGCACGCAAATGTTTTAGTGTACTGCATACAACACGAGCTGCATCTGCAAAGTAGACGGCCTTGTGAAGACATGAGGAAGGAACCTGCAGATTAGGAGGAAGACATGGATGCACAAGCACAAGCACATATCAATACACCATGCAGTGTACAATACAACAACAATATCCACTAGGGATGTCTACACAGTATTGACTACAGACTGCCCACACAGCTCAAGGGAGCCCAACGTCACTGTGTAATTCAATGTCACTTGGCCACACCCTTTGCAAGCCCATGGAAACGGGAAGCAGGAGGGGTGTGTATCTCACGAACCCAAGCATCTAACCCAAACTCAGGACAAGCCTGCATGTGCCCAGCCGGAATACAATGGATACCCACGTAAGCCACACAAGGCAACACACTGTAAAAAAATCAAAAATGGCCCTGTGGGGGCCATAGGGGGTGGGGGAGGGCCACTCAGGAGGTTCGAGGACAGGGTGCACATCAACACCCACCTGCGTGGATGTTGTGGAAAAAAAAATATACCTCCTTCGGCTCATGGTCTGCACGGCTATGCCATTGTGGGAGAACTGCTGACACTGTGCTCATCCTTTGCTGCTGCATCAGGAGGTGGTGGCACTATGGGAAGCAGCCCACGCAAAGCGCTGGTATGGTCCTCCATGGCAGCAAGGATGCGGGTCTGGAAGGTCTGATTCTGGAGGATTAATGTGCGGAGATCCCCATGCAGCACATCACGGGTTGCTTGCATTTCTGCACGCATGGCCTCACGTGATGCCCGGATCTCCTCACGTGTTGCATGCAGCTCAGCTGAGAGCGAACGTGTGAGCTGGTCCAGCTGCTGTTCTGCCCTTAAATTACTGGAAGCCTCAAGTGCAACCAGTGTCTGCCTGAGGTTATGTAGTTATACCCTCAGCGCTTCCCTGTGGCCCTGGGACTCAATTGATATGGATTTGTGCAGAGTCTCCAGTGCCGCCCGTCTGTCCCTGTTGGACGCCAACATGTCTTCCCTGTGTGATTGGCAAATGGAGTCTGTTGCCTGCTTTTGTTGCTCCATCTGCCTTTTAGGGGGGATAATGGAAGTGGCCACCCTCTCCATTGCCTGAGCCATCATTTCTACTTATGCTGCCTGTTGGGTTGCCATACTGTACATGGAGTTTTCCCATACAGTATTGCCTGCTGGGGCACGGCCACCGCATCGACGGGCACCACACCTGTTTGGGGTAAGGCGATCTGCACCTTGCTGTGCTGGCACTGCCTGAGGCTGCAGGACTGCATTCCCCCTCTGATCTGCTGGCCCAGGAACAGGATCAGATGCTGTGGAGTGTGACCCTGCATCCGCAACCGCCAAAGGCAGACCTACCAACACTGACATCCCCATAGAGGGTTCTACCCCTGGTTCAGGTGGGTTGGACAGAACAGAATCCCTACCAGAAACACTTACCTGCGACTGCACATAAGTCTCATCATCCGACTCAGCACCTGAATAGAGGTCTGGGGAGGTGCACCCAGAGGCACCCCTGGACAGTATGGTCTGCAGTAACATTGGGTTTTCACCCACCACCAGACCACGTCCCCCACTGGTGCCCGGTCGTGCCTGAGATTCCTCCTGGGTCTCCACCATCTCCTCAACCGCAACAGCACCAAGTGAGTCATCATCTGCAAAAACATGAAAGACAACAAATGGAAACAGGCATGAGCACCATAGCACACACATAGGCCGTGACAAGCCAGAGATCCAGTACATGAATTACACATGTCCCACATGACTATAACCCTGCCATGCATGCACTGTCAAAGAGTTGGAAGTGGAGTCAAACAGGCAGACACTGGGGAGAGCAATATGGATATGCAACACATTTGCAGCATGTTGGGTAGCACTGGTATCACACATCAGGCTGTGAGTGGCATGTCCAATACACATACATGACACATGCCACCACACAGATGTCATGTAGCATAGCCATGGTAAATTACAAAACTACAGCAATATGTCAGTGAATGAGTAATGTCACACATCCATGTTACATCAACATGATGCGAAGATTGATGCTGAATAGTGTTGCAAAATATGCATGTGCCACACACTGAAACACATCCAGTGTCCAATAACACAGTCATTGTGGGCTGATCAATGGTTGGTCCCTTTGACATCACAGGAAACACCTGCCATCTTCCACATGCAAACAGGCCCTTATGAAAATGTTC
Organism: Ambystoma mexicanum; assembly: GCF_040938575.1. NCBI lineage: Eukaryota > Metazoa > Chordata > Amphibia > Caudata > Ambystomatidae > Ambystoma > Ambystoma mexicanum. Next base: position 337,099,212 of record NC_090934.1, on the reverse strand, counting down.
TGCAGGCCAAGACTCCATTGGCCTGAATGGTCTAATCATTAACATAACCATGTGAAAATAGTGCCCCAGTGTGGGCTGTGAACAATGAACGAAACATAGCACATATGTCGCAATAGTGCAGAAAAATGTCTAGCAAAAAGTGGAGAGTGGAAACAATCAGCCTGAATGAACACTTACAAAATGTGAACTATGTAGTTGCAAGATGACAGTTCAAGGTAAAGTGCACTAATGTGTGCCTAATTGGCAACTGTGGGCAGAAGGCATACAGTCATACCCAAATCCAAGGCATGTGAATGTATGGGAGGAAGCAAATGGGTGACGCATAACACTCAGGAGTACACACCCTCACCTGGCACTGAATCAGAACCCATCACCCAAACAACATACATATGGATTACACACACACGCATGGCCACTCACCGGACAATGCTTCGTAATCAGGTAGATCTCCCACACCTTCGATCTGTTCCTCTGTGACAAAGGTCCCAGCAACAGACTCATGTTCATTGAGTTCGTTGTCCTCTTGTGGAGACCCACCGCCAGTCACCAGAGTAGATTTGAGGCCAGCTTGTTCTTTGCTCTGCGTTTCATGTCATTCACCGCTTGTAGCAATCATCAGCTATGCGCCTCACAAATCCACAAATCCAAGGGCACTTATGCGGTCCGCGATGGTCTGCCAATGTGCCCTACGTTGACCAGGTGTGGTCTTGCACTCTGCATTCACCAACATTTCACGGCTATGTGCCGACACATAGGTCACAAGTGCATCAAGTTCCGGGTCATTAAAGCTAGGCTTCCTTGACGTGCTGGAGTGTGTAGCCGTGTCTGGGCTCTCAGCCTGTTGTGCCAGGGCACCCTTCTTCCTCTTCTTCAAAGGTGGAGCGGAGCCTGAGTGGCTTACGCCGCTCTGGTCAGTAGGGGCAGAAGCGCAGGTGGACTAGGTACTGGGAGTGTGCGAATGCACAATGACCATAGGTCTTGGTGTAGGCATTGGTTGCAGGGTGATGTTGGCAGGGAGAACGTCAGTTTGATGGACCTGGACCGACACTGTCATGGCTGGGAGAGTCAGAGCTCGGGTGGATGGAGCTGCAGCTGCCCCTGCAGCCTCTCCACCTTGCCTACTTGGGGCAGCAGATGACATAGCTGCCCCAGATCCACGTGGCTTGGTGACAACAATTTGCACCGCCACACATGGCCTAGACTTACTGGCCTGGAAGTTAGCCTGGGAGTCATCCTGTGCCAGTTCAGGTGCCACAATGGGCTGGTCCAACAAGGGCTGAGCTGGGATGGTGTCAGCCACGTTTCCCTCAACCATGGGGGGGGCATGGGTGTTCCTGATTGGTCCTCCACACATGGGGGTATAGGGGCACCTTGCAAATCCTGGCCATGTCCCCTACCGAGTCCACCACGGCCACCTTTTGAAGGTCGGCCACCTTTGCCTCCCTTACCGCTTGGTCGCCTCCCAACCATGGCACTGATGTTGTTGTGCGTATGGGAGTTTCAGTAAACAATTGTTCTGGGCAATTGGGGGTCAAGGATAGGGTACTAGATGGAATTCGTACCCTAGTGCTCTAACAAGGCTGTCTGTGACCCCTGGGGGAAAATGACAGGTCACGCAACGCACAGGCAGCCCAAAATCAAAAATTAATGTGCACGCAACCCCTCGTAGACCACATGCGTGAAAAAATGAACCCGCAATACGCTGTGGCACCCAGAAACACAAAATTAAGCGTATGCATAATACACGCAGCGGACAATGACCTCTGAAGGGGTACGCAACACACGGGGCAAGCACAGTTGTTAAATACGTGCGCAACTCACCGTCTGCCTGGAAAAAGAATGTGAAAAATACATGCGTGTGCGCGTTGGCAACACCCCCACCAAAAGAAGAATTGTACGCTGTCTGAGGAGACAGGACAAAAGAAGAAGTGAACGCTGTTTGAGGAAACAGGCCCAACAGAAAATCAGAAAAAAGCTGTCAGAGGTAACAGGGAGTATGAACTTGAAACGCTGTGAAGTAATAGCGTGTGAACCGACAAGAAGTACAGAATTCACCCACTCGGTCTCCACGAAAAGGAAATGGTGTCCTACACGTAGCTTTTAATCTGGCCCACACGTACACGTCACATACGCGTGTACGCAGGCCCTTTCCTCCAATTACAAGCGATGACACAAGGACGTGTAGTTTTCCCACATGTGCTCTGTCATCACATGCTATGAGGGAAACGCCCGCGCGCGTAATGTAACTTACACGCTTACGTGCTAAGTGCCTTTGGTCCAATGAAATCGCGTACGTGTGCTGACGCGCTTACACGCTAAGGGCCTTTCCTCGAATTACACGCTGACGTGCACTTTTTTCACGTGCCAAATCACTCCGTATCAAGCTAGCCACGCGAAAACACACGGAAGACCACGCTCCTGCCCAGAAGGCCGAATTACTGCCTCCCAGAGCCCTGAGCATGCTCCCACCTGCCATCTGCTGCTGCCTCACTGCCTGCTGCCCACGTGCCCTGCCATTTGCTGCCTGCACGTTTGCCAGGGTTGCAGTTGCTGTGACCACCCTTGCTGGAACCGAAGACTCCCGACTGGGATTCCATCGCTCCACAGCCCAGCCCCAGGACCCAGTTGCCCACCCACTCCTGCCTCTGGGGTTGCCATGTCGGGCACAACACCATCTGAGACCACTGGCAACCCCCAGCCAGAGAGGCAGAGGGCCACCAGCTTCAGTGCCAGGGAAGTTGGTGTCCTGGTGGAACAAGTTCTGGGGCAGTATGATGCCCTCTCTGGAAGTTTGCGTGCCCGCATATAAAGAACGGTGCAGGATCTGGATGGACAGCGTGACTGCCATCAACGCGGAGGGGGTGGCAGTCCGCGACTTACATCATGTAAAGAAGCGCTGGGAGGACTTCAGGTCCAGGACCCTCAACAAGGCCCGGCGCCTCTCGAAGGCAGTGGATGCCCAGGGGGGCCGGGGCCAGCTGTCGGACCACCAAATGAGGGTCCTGGAACGCATATGCCCAGCACTCTACGTCCAGATCCTTGAGAGGCAGACCCGTCTGGAGTCGAGCGGTAAGTGTACTTGCATGGTGATTGGACGCTGTGCGTGTCGTGGTGTGCCAGTAGTGTGCAGGATGCACATGTGTTTTTGTAGGGCCATGTAGGGATGTGTATGAACATGGGCGTGAGGCTGCCACATGTGAGTCCACTCAGGTGTGAGACACATTGAGGGTGTATGTGTTGGTAAGCATGCTGGGCAAATGCAGGTGTGGGAGCACACATGTTTGAATTTCTGTGTATGTACATTTGCATGGTTGTGGCATGGATGGTGGTTCATAATGCATGTATCTGCACTGTGTACATGTGCATGTATGTGTATTTGACAAGTGTGCAACTGTGATGCAACATGGATGCATGTGAAAGCAAGCGTCCCCAAACAGCACGATCCTCCCCGCAATGAGAGACAATGAAGGACTCTCCCAAAATGGGAATAAGGCCAAGACAGAGTGCGGGTGAGCGTAAATGGGAGTTTATCAATCAGAATTGGGCATGCAAAGAACTCTGCAAACTCCGAGAGCGCTCTGTCTGACAATAGCAAAGACAGGCGTATATATTTACAAAAAACGTCATCAAAACCTACATACTATAGGGGGCACAAGTTCATTGGGATTGGGTGGCGACGACTAACTATAGGTGCTGCTGCGGTGTGGTTGGTCTTGGCTGGAGGACGTCACTGGTCACCCTCGTGGGTTGGGCTGGGCCTGGCAGGTCGGCTTGAGTTCATCCGGGCGGTGTTGGTGTGCCGAGGCGGCCTGTGGCAGAGATGAATGCCTTTTCTGACTTACTTGCCCTCTGCCATGCACACCGCAGTCATTCAGTCATTTACAGTTATATTCTCTTTAGTAAATCTTTCGATAGGTTAATGCAACACAGGAGGAATGCACCTTGTGAGGGGTCTGCAGATAATATATCGAGGCCTGGTTACTCGTGATCTGTTGACCGGGACCGTAGGTCGAGGGGCTAAGCTTCGGGGACTGGGGCGGGTGGTACAGGTCTTTCTGTCTTGTTAGAAGTGGTTATGGATGTTTCGCTGTGTGTTGTCAAAGTGTTGGGTGTCCTGATTGCACAGGGCCATAAGTCTAAGGCAGTCTGGTGGGTTGTGGGGTTTAAGAGGGGGTGCTTGAGTTTAAACTAAGGTTTACTGCTGTGCTGTAAATAATGCAGGTGGCTGGCCGCGGCCTTGGGTGCTGCAGCGGGGCTACAAGTCTTTGAAGCGGCTCCAGTCGGGTCGGGGGAGGCGTGACAACGCAGAGCGGGGCTCTGTTCTCATGTCTTGGCAGCCTTCTGAGGGAGGGAGGGGGATACATCGAGACCTTGTACGCTTTCACAAAGGTATCTCCCTCGTGTGTTGCCGAATATAGGTAAAGACATCACAAACATTTGAACATTTTCTAGACTACTTATTCAAAATCACTTCACAACATGCATTTAAACTTTGCTGGATGTATCTTGATTATATCCAGCCCGCGCACCATATTTGTACGTTATATTCTAACAGCTACAGTGTTTTAGTTACATGCATATATATTCGCAGAAAATGAGGTAGTGTTTAGATCGGTGGAGTACATAGAAAACGACCCGCCACTGTACGTGACGGTGGTAGCATATGAGGGGCTCAGACATTCACACATGATAAGTGCATGCTCGCGCATTCTTTACATGAGTTCATAGTATAGTTGCATCCACTTCCTCGTGTACTCTAGCAGCATTAGCTTTAGTTATGGCGCGAAACCATGTGAGGTAGGCTGCCCAGTGATACACGCAACGAACAGATCCCTGGAGCGTTCCTTTATCATTAGCATCCACCTGTAATGGTGCGAGCTCGCCGTAGCTTATATCACAGGAGCATACTCTCTCATTCTAATACATTCTACAGGCATTTGTATTATGTGGAAGAAAGAAATAATGCAAGCGGTCTTGACATTAATATATACATATACATAAAGACTGTCTGCCATCAGAGGACCAGTTTACTGTTCTTCTCATTGTTCGGCCTGCTGGCCGGGTCAGGCTGATAGTGATGGTACACTGCGGGAGGTGAACTGTTACAATGTTAGCGTATTGTGCTAGCTCATGTCCGTCTTGTTCGTGGGAACGTGCTCGCAGCGGATCTGCCAGGGTGCTGCGGCAACAGGGATGTTCTCCAAGGGTGGGGGCCGCGCTACAGTGTGCTGAGCTCACACCATCTGTACCGGGCAGAGAATGGTTTCTGGGCCTAGCTAAATTTGTGTGGCAATCAACACATGTGGGCACTCGATACGTGTGGGCAATGTCTCCAGTAGGTGAGCCCTCCACCACCTGGGCCCGGGTGGCATGAGGGAACGCCCAATGGGCCATAGCCCTCACCTGAGGAAGAAACGCAGGCGAGAGGGGTCTCCTGGACCAGTTCTCCCCTACGTTTCCCCACTTTCGTTACTTAAGTAACGAATTCTTTAACTCCTCTATCCTCCTACATTCTGCTTCGTCCATCACCGCCTCATCCCATGCAGGAGTTCCTTTGATAGGCATCCATGCTCTGCACACCCCCCTTAAACTCTCACCTCTCCTGGCGTATTCATCTGGGGTACACGTAAGATATATGCATCCACCATCTCCTTCCAAATCTACCCACACTTCCTCGTACCATTCTAGTATGCGGGGCTCTTTGATGGTGGTGTGCCAAAGCTTATCTACAATATCCTTGTCGTGATACATGGGCACCAGTTGGTACCTAGGTGTGTTGTATACCCCTGTTTTTACTTGTGCTTCTTGCATCGTTTTTATTGTACCGTGTGAGTTGCCCATTGTCACCATCATCATTGCACCATTTGGTACTGCGCTGGCACAGACTCGAAGACCCACCTGGCATAGGCAGAAAATCAAAAGGAGGAACACCACAGCTGGCATCAAAAATTTCATCGTTGTTCCAAGCCATGAGGGGACCCAGGAGAAGAGGTTATCGAACCATGTACTATCTTCTGCTCCGCCTTCCATCTTCATTTTTTCTCCTAGGTTGTGGACTGCTTCGATCACATGGGACAGGGAGACGTTCTCTGCATCTTCAGAAGGTACGAAAGTGCAGCAGGCACTTCCTATTTTTCGGCAAACACCGCCGTCCATCGCCGTCAACAGGTCCAGGACATACCTGTTTTGCATGGTCATCAGTCGCAAAGCTCTTAGTTCGACCTTTATTATGTTAAAACCTTCTTCAGTGTCGTTCGCCAGCTGAATTAATTCCCAGCGGGTTATCTGGAGCCATTTTGCGTTAGCCCTTGCTTGGACACTTGATACGATCGAGGCAAAAAATGTTTCTGCTGAGCTGAATAATCGATATTTGTCTGGGATCTGGGCCAATAGTTCTGATGATGCCTTTGATATATAGTTTGATGCTCGTCTGTTGCGGGTCAGCACCTCTCCCTTGCTTCCAGAAGACAGGACATACATTTGTGGTTCTGCAGTTGGTTGGGCCACACTCTGTTGTGTGCGTTCCTGTGTTCTTTTGCTTCCATCAATGTGGCTTTCGGGTATCACCATTAGAGCTGAGTGCAGAGTGGCCATTGAGCAGCTGCCACTCCACAATGGGGGGAGGTGTAGGTATGCCTGGTTGCCACATACCCAATACGTGTCCATAAGGGCCGCAGTCCCTTTTCTTAGGTCTGGGATAGTGAGGGTTTTGTTGCACTTCTTGTTCGTCCCCATGGACGTTCTCCCCTCTCCTTTGAAACATAGTTCATAGTCTATTTCATTCTGCAACTTGAAAGGCTTTTCGATGGGCGTAACCCAGGTTAGTTTTGAAATGTGTTCTCTCCATACGGGTGTGCATGTTTCTTCTATCCATTGCAATTTCTCCGGTGCCACACCCCTCAATGCTTCGGCTTTGCACATTACTTCTTCGTTCTTCCACTTGTTATCAGAAAAAAGTGTCCCTTCGATTGCAAAAAATGGTTCTTTCAGACATACAACCCCTGACGGTTTTGGGTAGCATGTTTTCTCGTTCTGCAGCATTTGAAAAGTCACTTCATGTGCCTGGAAGGTGTTCTTAATCCTGCACAACGTGAGATGAAGGAGACATTGGGCATCTATAATCGGCAACTCTTTGGGTAACAGTACTTTGGGTGTACCTGATGCATGAGGGATGAGGGAGCAAACATAACAGCTCTCGTTTGTTGTTTGTTTAGCTGTGGCACTCATGTCTGCATACCACTTATTTGTTTGGTGGGGGTGTCGTGGGTCTTCCATCTTATCTAGACCTAGCCCATAGTACTCATCATACTTTCTCCTCCCTGCTTCCCTCTTCCGTCTATTGTTCTTATTTTTTATATTCTTCCCGATTCCCTGGGAAAGGGACAAACTAGACCCCCCTTTCTCATTCCCGCCCCCCTTCACCCAGTCATCATATAATATTTCATGTGTTTCTCTCATTCTTTGATTTTCTATGGCCGTGGGTGCAGGTTGGCTGGTGGGGGTATTATACAACCAGGATATGGCAGAGGGATTTCGGTCGTTTAAGCTGTGAGCATTGTAATTAGACATCTCAGGTGGGGACAGTGTGTTGTTTTGTTTTACAACACTGGATGACGTAGTATAGTAGCCCCACACAAGTTTAGTTCCGTCCCATATCAAAAAATCGCCTTCCCTTGTAGTTGCATTGATACTTGCAGTTGTATTGGTCCCAGTCGTTGTGTTGCCCCCTCCCCCCTCGTTCATCTCGATAGAGATGAACGCTATGAACCAGTATGTAACCAGACCAAATAATAATGTAAAGAACAATATAATGCACGCAGACAGTCCACATTCATACGAATATATACATTTCACAGTTAACCATTCTCTAAGTCTAGTAAATCTATCCGTTGCAGGCCGCCCGTTAGATGCCATGGAAGCTCCTGTTTTAAGATATAAAAGTGCATTGAGTGCGTACATGTAAACATTTTGTTGGCACCATCAGTGCCAATATATATGTGACGGGGAATGGAAGTGGGTGGGGATACGGGGAAGGGTATTCACAGACAAGGGTGTATACAAGCTCATAGTTTGGCATTCCATTTAATATATGTACATATATTCACACTCAACAAGATGAAAGTTAAAACAAAATTTTTCCCCCTTTTTTTTTTTTTGGCATCTTTATCAGTTGTGCATTCCTTCAAATTCAGTACCAGCACATACATGCAAGTTCATATTCAGTCATTCTGCTCAGTTGCAGTGTTTGCTGTTGTCTGTGCCTCCCCATCTACCTCCTCTTGTACGTTGCTATATGCTTTCCGTACATCGGTCAAGTGCACCCAGTACCTCAATCCCTTGACCTTTACCGCCGTAGGCGTGCAAAATATTACTTCATATGGGCCATGGAATCGCGGTGCATTCCACCGACGCACAAAACTTCTGACATATATCCAGTCGCCTGGCATTAGTTGTAGCTGTTGCCCTGGCTCCGTGTCAGCGCCTGTTACGTTTCCCTCTTCTCTAGTGAAGGGTGGGGACAATTGCTTTGCTATCACGCGCGCTGCCCTTGTCAGTTTCTTTAAATAGTCTGTGAACTCATCTCCCAATATCGCGGCGCTTCTGTGAGCGTCTGAGTGTTCGCGCAGAGGTGAATGTGCTGTGTTCATCCGTCTCCCAGTCACGATCTCGTGCGGGGACAAATGGTGGTCTTTGCTTGGCTGGTTTCGTAACTCAAATAGCGCAAGCGGTAGGCAGTAAATCCAATTCTTTTTTAATGAAAAAGATAGTTTTGATAACCTGCCCTTCAACAGTCCGTTCATTTTTTCCACTACGCCATTACTTTGAGGATGATAAATTGAGCATAATTTATGTTTTATTCCCAACAATGTAGTCACTTCCTTAAAAAGCTCATTCACAAAATGGGTGCCATTGTCTGAGCGGATCACGTCACAAATTCCCCAGCGCGGAAATACTTCCCTTACTAGGAACTTGGCGGCGCTCTTGGCATCGGGTTGCGCGCAGGGTCCTGCTTCCACCCACCTTGAAAATGGGCACACGACCACAATCATGTACCGTGCACCATTACACCTTTCCCCCATGTCTGCGTAATCTATGTGTAGTTCCTTGAATGGGCCAATGGGTTTAGGGATTGTTCCCCGGAGAGTGCGTAATGTCATCCCTGAATTGTATATTTGGCATGTTGTACATTCCATTGCCAATCGGGACACATGCTCCTGGAGACAGGGCACGAACCATTCTTCCTGTATTTCTGCTGCGATGTGTTGTTTGGTGTTATGTGCCGGGAAGTGTAGCTGTTGAAATGCTATCTCTAGTAGCTGAATTGGCATTACCACCTTCCCCGAGTTATTTTGCCTCCACAGCAGGTCTGTTCCTGACTTACTGCACCCTCGCTTTGTCCACAATAGTTTTTCCTCTTCACTGGCTCCTTCCTGCAATTCTATTATTTGTGGTATGGGCATGACATTATATCCCTCTGGGGGCTCTTCGTTTGTTTTGTCCTTAAGCATGTATTCACCTGTGTCATTTTTCTGAAAATAGGAAGCCTCCTTGGCGGCGGTGTCCGCTGCCGCGTTCCCTAAAGACACAACATCTGTGTTGGATGTATGTGCTTGCCACTTTACTATTGCTACTGCAGTGGGGCTTTGCAGGGCCTCAATTAACTCTTTTAACAATTCTGCATGCTGTACAGGTGTTCCATCTGCCCTCCTAAAGCCCCTCCGCCCCCACCTTGCTAGGTCCCCATGTACTGTCGTTGTCATATAAGCTGAGTCTGTGTATATCATCACTGCACAACCCTTTGCTGCATGTAGTGCTTCTATGAGCGCAATCAGTTCTGCTGCCTGCGCGGAGTAGTGTGATGGGAGGCGGTATTGTACCAGTGTTTCATACTCACCGTCTTCTAACCTCACCACTGCCATGCCAACGTGTTTTTCTCCCGTGTCTGCGTCAATTGATGCGGACCCATCCACAAAGTACACTTCCCCTTCGCTTATAGCGTTCTCACACACCACTGTCTCCTCCCCGCTTCCTCCTGTGTAGGTTGCGCAATCGTGGTTCTGCATGTCTTCAAGCGTGCAAGCTTCTGTAATGAATGTGGCGGGGTTCACTGTCTTGCATCTTACTATATGGATGTTGGCACTGGACAGTATAATCTCGTAGGCGGTCGCCCGCTGTGTGGTCAGTGTGCTTTTTGATCTCTCGAGTATTGCAAATAATGAATGTTCCACAAACAATGTCACAGGGCAGCCCATTACTATTGTGGCACTTTTCTCAATCGCGAACGCGGCTGCAGCGAGTGATTGTTCGCACGCGAAATGGCCCTGCATCACGGCATCTAAAGTGCCACTATAGTAAGCCAATGGCTTGTGTCCTAAGGATGTTTTTTGTGTCAAGACTGCTGTCATCAGTGTTTCCTTGCAGTGTGAGAATAGGTAAAACTCGCGTCCATAATCAGGGTTTGCGAGTACTGGGGCGCTTGAAATCAACTCTTTTAGTGTTTGGAAGCAGGAACTCATCTCTTCCGTCCATTCCACCTTCCTGTTCTCCTGTTGGGCCACCTTTAGTGCTTGCAATAAGGGCCTGGTGTATGCCGCATAATCTAATATCCATGCTCGGCAGTAATTGCACATTCCCAAAAATTTCTGCATGTCTTTTACTGTTGTGGGTTCTTGTACTGATCTTATGGCTTCTACCCTGTCTGGTATTATTCTTTTCCCATCTCTTGAAATCAGCTGTCCTAGGTACAGGACCTCTGTCAGACAGTATTGTAGCTTTCCCTTGTCCACTTTGTACCCCTTGTTGGCTAGCAGAGTCAGTAATGTTATTGAATCTGTTCTGCATGTCTCTTCGTTTCGTGCGCAGACTAGTAAATCATCTACGTACTGAATAATGGTGCTCTCAACTGATAGGTTTCCTAAGTCTTCATGTAATACGCGATTGAAGATGCTCGGGCTCTCACAGTAACCCTGTGGTAATCTGCAATGCTCATACCTTTTACCCCCCAGTGTGAAGGCGGTGAGGTATCTACTCTCTTCAGCCAGGGGTATAGAAAAAAATGCGTTTTTCAAATCCACTACTGTGAAATGTGATGCCTCTTTCGGGATGCTGCATAGTATTGATGCGGGGTTTGGGACTAGAGGGAACTCCTTCTGAATTACATCATTGAGGGGGCGTAAGTCCTGTATCATCCTCCAAGACCCCCCTTTTGCTTTTTTGATCGGATAAATACAAGTGTTACATGGGGAGTTTGAAGGCACTATTATCCCTTGTGCTAGTAGGGCATTTATTGTCTCTTTTATCCCTTCTTCAGCTTCACGAGACAGAGGATACTGTTTAACTCGTGGTAAAATTGCTCCTTGCTTTAACTTTATTACCACAGGCTGTACTCCAAGCAACAGTCCCACATCATGGGGGCCTGTTGTCCATAAGTTGTTTGGTACGAGCCTCATGTCGTCATCAAAAAACGACGGTGGTGCTCCTACCACTGTCATCAATTGGACGGGAGTCTCCCTTGCTTGTATTAAAATATCACAGGGCATCGCTATTTCCATCACTATTTCACCATCCCCTTCTGAGTCTGAAAAGAGATCTTCATCTGTTACTTCTCGTAGGGCGATGTTGGCGTTTGTCCATAGCACTGTGCGCCACTCACACCCTTCCTCGTCCAATCCGATCACTGCTATTCTTTTTGCTGACACTTGCACAGCGTGCAAATCTAACGATACTACTGATCCTGGTGCTGTGTTGGGGCATACTATGGGGCGGAAGAGGAACTCCGCCGGGATCCTCCAGTCCATGCTTCTCAGCTCGGGGATTATGAGGGCCAGAGTCTTCAGCCCTTTGATAAACATTTCCTCATTTTGTGGCAGTCCTCGTATTTCCTGCGTGGTTGTGTAGGCTTGCACTACCAACATTGCATGCAAGGGGCATATCCCGGGTGTGGAACACACTATCCCTCTCTCGGTAAATGATATGGTCATGTTGAGTTTACTCAGGAGATCCCTCCCTAGCAAGTTAATTGGGGAATGTTCGTAATACAATAAGGGTGCCTTCACAGTCTTACCCCCCACTGTTACATCCAAAGCTTCTGTGTAAGGAACTTCAACTACAGCCCCAGAGAACCCCTGCGTCTCTAACTTCCTGTTAGATAACGGGAATCGGCCCTCTCTGATACATGATTTCTCCGCTCCCGAATCAACCATGAATATAAACTGCTTGTCTCCTATCTGCGCCCCTACCAATGGTTCCTCTGCTGCATTGTAGGTGGTGGATAGAACTGGACACGCAAGTGTTCTCTGTGGGCTGTCCTATGCGGGGTATCTCGTTGCCCCTCCCTCATTAAAGACATTTCCGGAAACTACCGACATACCGCTGTAAGGTGCTGGCACTGGGGCCCCGTTTGCTGTTGTCGCGAAAGGGTTACCTGGCGTGTATTGCATGCTGTCATTGTTTTGGGGGTGGTTCTGTGTCCTATACTGGTGTCCTTGTTGCTGGGCTGTGGTACCCTGGCCGGGGTTTCTTAGTTGCTGCTGTCCCATTGGGAGACCGTATGGGCTTCCCGGGTGTGGATGACCATAACTCTCCCCTTCCTGGAACCCATTGTTTTGTCTACTTCTGCACTCCCTGGAGTAATGTCCCCATCGTCCACAGTTCCAGCAACTCCCTTGGGGGCCCCTGGGACCCTGCCATCCATTTCCTCCCATTCCCCCATACGCCTGTCCGCCTCCTCTCCGGCCCCTGTACCCACCTCGTCCCCCTCGAGGGGTCCACTCTTGCCACTGCGAACTTCCACCTTGCTCCTGCTCAGTCCACTGCCGCTGTGCTGGTCCTGCCCAATTAGTTGCCAACCTTCCTTGGAGTGCTATCAGCCCCTCCTCCTCCTCATCTCCCTCTCTACTGTGTGGGAGCGCGGCTACTGCTGCTGCAACCTTCACTAACTTTGACTGTACTAACTTTGCCTCGTCTGCCAATCTTTTCTGCGCCACCTCCTTCTCCCTCTCTTTCATTCTTTTACAATGGTGTACTATTATGCTCTGAATTTCTGGCCATCCCTTTGCTTCAATTCCTGCTATCTTGTCAAGCGCCTTCTGCACTTCCTTTGGGAGCCCTCTCTTTATAATAAAATAAAATAAAGATGTCGACTGATACCAGGGCGTGCCTGTTTCTGCTCTCCACATCTCTTGGACCCGAAAAATATAATCCATAACCTCTTCCCCGTCATTCATTGTACACTGCATCACTGACTGCAAGTCCGGTGTGTCTGGGAATGTTTCGCGTAAGGCATCCCACACCCTGGCACGCACCGTGTTAAAGGATGCCCCATCATGGCGGTCACAGTCTAATGTTACTCCCGGGAAACCGGCCTTAACCCATACCCTTTCAGCCTGATCACCCACTGCTGATACGAGTAGACTTTTTACATCTCCTATGGCTAGGGGTACCCCGGCAGTATGTTTCTCAAAGGCATATATCCACTTACTTGCCCCTCCTGACAACGGGGGCAATAGCTTTAATAAATTGGCTTTATCCATCTGTGCCCATGGGATATAGTTAGGCCTCCCTCCTCCCCTGTGTATCAACGGGAGCTGTAGCCTTCCTTTTGTCGTTCCGTCCGGACCCGTTTGAGCTGTTGATGTCCCCAGTGATGCCATTTTTCCCACTCTGTTCCTTAGTCGCCCCGTCCACTCATCATCCAGGGTTCTCAATGAACACGTACCTTCCTCCCCTTCGCTTCCCCCTCCTATCGCCATACTCAACCTGTCGCTTTCTTCTACCTCGTCCCTTATATCACACAGCAACTCTTCTCTAATTCCCCTCCGCCTTTCTTCGCTGGCAGCATCTCCCTCTCCGGGCCCTACTTCTATTATCCGCGTTGGTTCTTCCTCAATTCTGAACGAAATCTCGCCCTTTTTCCACCCCTCTTCGGGCTTTCTATTTTCACCTAGCGCTCTGGACGTACGCCCTGATCTAGTTGCATCTAGTGCTGTTCGTTCGCATATGTCTTTTATCCTCGAGAGCTCATCCTTTGCTATCGTCAGTCTTGATTCTAAATCATCTGTGAGCTTCTCTATATCTACCCTTTGTGCGCCTGCCTGGGCTCGCTCCCTCGTGCTTTCGTATGGCGGAGGTGCCGTGGGCCGGAGGGGTGTAGTATCTCTCGGGGGAGCTATGTAAGTGGGATCACTGTACCCCTCTGCGGGCACAGGCTTCTTTATTATCGGGTACAAACTTATTACCTCTACTGGTGGCGCGACACTTGAGCCTTCTTTGACATCTCTTTGTATTAGCAGTGGATTGTCTGTGGTGGACGGGAGATCAGGATTTAGTGCTGGTGTCTTAGGCGGTGGTATCTCTTCAAATAACCTCCAAAGATCTAATATTTCCCTCCTATTTTGCAGCTGCTTTCCTTTGTATTTTAGACAAATGCATGTGGCTACTGTACCCAGGACACTTTTATCAAACGACCCTCCCTCGGGCCAAATCTGAGGTAACCCCTCCCCCTTTAGCTCGGTCACCCATTGGTCGTGATATTTTTTAATCCGCTCCACGTATCCCGGGAGATTCTTACAAATATGTGATAAGGGTGTTTCAGCCCCCATCTCTGTGCCCTCCTAGTGCTGGTGTGCCTAGTGTGTTTGCAACTACAACGTGAATGTAGTATCAATATTATTCTTTATATTTTACTTCACATTCAATGTTGGGTCCCTTTGGGCTCTCCCCCTCCCTGACTGCACAATACAAAACTGGCCGTACACAATGTCTATTATGTTCTTTTTGAGGGGCACATACAAGAGCAACCCATTCTTTGGTTTGACAATGTCAGACTGGAAATCCAAAAAGGTACTCACACACTCCACTATATTGACGTTATCTGAAGAGAGAAAAAACTTTTATCCGACCACACTTATCATGACCATTTAACTATTATGCACTTATAATCGCTCACACGTTCACAACACTAAAATCTCTTCTAGCACATACGAGGTGCACACATCTCTTGGCACCATTCACCATTCAAGCTGCCCTCCCTTTCCTCCCTAGCCGGCTGTCCCTAATCGCCTTATTTGAATATCTAGATGCGCATATATATATAGATATTAACCTGTTTCCCCCTCCTTCTAATAGGACTCTGTGGGCCTCATTACGACCCTGGCGGAAAGTGACTGACCGGACCGCAACAGCGTAAATAGCGTTTCCGCCATTGCACGAAGGAGCAAAGTGCGGCTAATTACGACCCATCGGGCACGAGCATTACGCCATGGCGGAATCCGAAAGGCTGCGATGGCGGAAATGACCCCAAAACGGCCCTTACCGCCGCCGTACGCTGCACCAGGTGCAATACCGTCACCCATCTTAGCGTTCACCGTAATGAGCGGTCACCGTAACGAGCGGGCACCGCAAATTACGGGCACCGTAAATATACGGAAACGGAAGTAAAAGCATGTGGCCGGAACGGGAAACAGCACGCCGCACAACTATAAAATCCGAATCCCAACACAACCATTAAAAATCCGACCCTGACACACATCCCAACCCGTTAGCAACCCCAGTTAAAAAAATAAATATGGGAAAGGTAGCCAAGAAAGCGTGTGATCGCAAGCGGCAGGTACACTTCTCCCGAGAGGAACTGACCGTGCTCACCGAGACCCTCCAGGAAAATGCCGCCGTCGTCTTCTCCAGTCAAATGACCAGGACGGCCCTTGCCAACAAGAAGGCCATATGGGCCCTGGTGGCACAGCGCGTAAGTGCGGTGGGGACAACACCCCGCACGCCACAGCAATGTCGCAAGCGGTGGGACGACCTGCGGATCCGCGTACGCAGCATACTTTCTGCGAACAGGAACATCGCCACAGCTACCGGGGGGGGTTCAGAGTCGCCCATCAAGTTGACCCCCTGGGAGGATATCTGCGCCTCCACCATAGGAATGGAGAGCATAGAGGGAGTCGGAGGGATGGAGAAAGGAGTGCCGACATCCAGAGAATCAGGTAGGTTGGCCAAGAGAAACAATGCGAAATCCACAAAACACGAACATGTGCAGTACCATGTGACCCCATAGTGCAATACATACTTTGCCCTGACAGCGCCCTCTAAAAGTCAGAATGAATAAACAAATCAATCAAGATGCCATAAACAACCCCTACATGTGCAGCATGCACCCCCTAACTGCAGGCAGCCAAATGAATGCATCCTCAATCCACACGAAAATGAGACCACCTCCAAGGCCCAGTCCCAAATCAGCCTCATGTACCACCCCAATGCATTTGATACGTTGCCATTCCAAATCCGACAGACCCATAACTAACGCTCGCCCCTCTTTACTCCACCACAGGGTCCGATACCAACGACGAGCTGCAGGACACCCCTACCAGCACGCCTGCAAAGAGGGCCAGGACCAACGTCCCAAGAGCCTCCACCTCAGGTGCAAGGATCAAGACACGGCAGCAGCAGGAATCAAGTGGCAGCACACTGGAGGGGACTGCAACAGGCACCCCAGCAGCCAGCAAGTCCACAACCCCAGCACCACAGGTCCCCCCAAAGAACGTATCTGATGGCACTGCCTCTGGTGGTAGCAGCACCATAGGTGACACAGCTGTCATGCCAGCATGCTCCGACACGGAAAACAGTGCTGGCGACGTAGGTACCATCCATGACCTTTCCCAATCCCCCTGCATGTTCCATCCCCTACACCATGACGAAACCACGCAGGGGCACCCTGAAGATGACGACTGGCCAACCCCCACAAGTCCTGTGCCAAGGCAACATGTGTTGAGCAGCCCCCCTGTCACACCACCGCAAATGTCCATGGCCCAGCAGAGGCAACAGTCCCTCGACCTGCTGATCGAGCAACAGCAGGAAGTGTCCACGCTACTCAAGGACCATGCAAATGAATGCGGGGGTTCCAGGGCAGCCATGGAAACATCCACCGAGACACTCAGGGCACAAATAGAGAAAAGTAGTGAGAGCCTCAGGGGAGAAATGGAGAGAAGCACCGAGAGCCTGAGAGCACAAATGGAGAAAAGCACCGAGAGCCTGAGAGCACAAATGGAGAAAAGCACCGAGAGCCTGAGGGGGGAACTGCATGCGACGTCCAAAGACGTTTGTGCTGAACTTGCTGCTGTGCGCCGTGTGCTCTCGGAGCTCTCACAAACCCTCAGAGACATGCATGGACGCGAGCAGGCAGAGACATCATCCGTGGCAAGTTCCGTCCAGGGCAGCCCCCAACGCAGATCTGGCAGGAACCTGCGCTCCACGGGCAGGGGTGCCCCTGATACCCGTAGAGGGGGCTTGCAATAGCGTCTACCCACGGACAGCATGCATATTTGGACACTGGTGTTGGGGGGGGAGGTAGTAGGGTGGAGGGGGTGTGTTGGGCTTCACTGGGTGGCGGGTCCATAGGGTGTATAAATCAAATCACATTAACAATACAGCACCTCATTATCATCCAATGACATGTGTGGACATTGATATTTGCGTACGAGGCCTTCATAGGCGTACAGTCCACAATGTGCCTGTACTACACACACACAGTGCCACAGGTCCCCTTTCCGTGTAATAGGCACCATGCGTGGTTGCTAGAAGCATGCATCTATGATGCTCTGTCGGATTGCACGTGCATCCTGTGCCTCATGGACTCCTTGAGGTGCCTCCACATCCCCACCCTCATCATCATCATCATCTTCAGGTGCATGCAGTACAGCGTCAGGGGGCATGGGCACATTCCTACGTATGCACATGTTGTGCAGCATGACACATGCCATGACCATCTTAGAAACCTTCTCATGGCTGTACATGAGTGCCCCGCCAGACCTGCTGAGGCTGCGGAAACGAGCCTTCAGTAGGCCGAATGCCTGTTCAATGACCACACGGGTACGTGAGTGGGCATGGTTGTAGTCCTCCTCATGCTCGTTCTGTGGGTTCCGGATTGGTGTAAGGAGCCATCTCTTCAGTGGATACCCGGCATCACCTGTATGAGACGAATAAAGGGTGTCAGTGGAATGATAGTGCTAAGTAGCCCCCCCCCCCTCCTGCAAGGTCATTGACGCATCAAATGGGCCACGATGTCATGCATGGAATGAGACTCACCGAGTAGCCAGGATCTGTGCCCTGCGTGTCGCTCCATGTAGCGTGGTATTCTTGTGTTCCTCAGGACCATAGAATCATGGGTAGATCCTGGAAATCTGGCACAACAATGCGTAAAGATCTTGTTGGAGTCACACACCATTTGCACATTGATTGAATGAAATTGTTTCCGGTTGCGGTACTGGACCTCCATGGCATGTGGGACAACCAATTCAACATGGGTGCAGTCGATGGCACCAATGCAACCCGGGATGCCGCCAAGTGCATGGAATCCCACTTTTGCGTTGGTAATCTCCTGGTACGTGCGTGGTAGTGTGATGTGGTCGTCGGCGTGCTTCAGGAGGGCATCGTGCACTTGGAAGAGTGTCCGTGAGAACAGTGGCTGTGAAATGCCATGCAACTGTCCCACTGTGTGCTGGTAGGTGCCTGTGGCCAGGAAGTGGAGTACAGACACCACCTTCAGTAGGGGTGGGATGGCGGTTGGGCTATCTATCATGCTCACGAGGTCAGCATGTGTCATGTCCACAATGGCGATTATGGTGTCCCGGTCCAAACGGTAGAGGGTGTGGATCTGCTCAGCAGTGAGGTTGAACGGATCAGCTCGGAGGCGTGGGATTGCGGGCCGCCTGCGTGGTGGTAGTGGCAGTGCTTGTGGGCCTTGCTGACCCTGCCTTGCCCTCCTCCTCCTCCTTCTCCTCCGTCTCCCCTGTGCGCCCGGTTGTTGTACCTGTTGTTGTTCGTCGTCTTCTTGTAGTTGTAGCACTTGCAGTGCTATCTGGTCCCCCAGGCCCAACATCGCTAGTCCTGCCGGTAGCATTTTGGAGTGGGAGTGGTTGTGGGAGGGGTTTGGGTCTGCTATATATGTGCTGTCGGCCTGTATGGCCTCCACCTGTGCTGATTGAATGAATCTGTGGCAGATGCAATCCCTTCTGGCCGAGCACGTCCCGCACGTAAGGCTGCATTTGGCCGCATGGCATCTTGGGATTGGAATCATGTATCAAATCCCGATGGCAGTGTGATGTACTTTGACTGATTTTCATGCTATGCTCCCATTGTTACACATGCTATAATTGCAGCCGCTTACATACCTGTGAAGAGTCAGTGGTATGTAGGGCTCGATCGATGGCCGACCCTCATGCAGCACAGTAACGTACTTCACCGACGGGCGTGGCGTCCCATTTGTGATTGCAGCCAGTTAGCATTATGACACACAGCCGCACTACATTGATGTAATTGTGAATGCAAGCGTTCACAGAAGCCTTTTCGACGTAATGTTGCAAGTGAGGAATTCGAAGGCCAGCATTTTTGGTTTTGAAGTAGCGGCGAGGATACGCCCACAGGTCTGGCTGGAAATGTAACGTTCTATTGTAGAATGTCCTTGGGACATGGCCCATAACGAGCAAGCAATGAATGATATGAATTGAATGGGATGCGCAATAGCGTAGTGGACGATAAGGCAGGACGTTCCCAAATCCATCTTGCTTCACAACACTACAGATCCGGCCAGGAGCACAGTGGTTTTTGCAGACTGCATTACGCACAGACGCGATGGAAGTTTCACATATTATGTGAGTGAATATTCATGCGTTTTCATTGCGGGATGAGGGAATGATGAATGGATGCATGGACAGATGATTCCATTTAGGGTCTGCCATGTACATGGGTTTTTTAAATCACTCCCCTTCCCCTGCGCTATGTGATGCAAGGCTGCCATAGTGGGACTTACGTCTATCTGCCCTTGTCGGATCCTCCCTGTCTCGACGCGCCTTCATACACTTGTGTCTAGGCACGTTACTAATCCCATGTCATGGGTTCTATCTTGACGGACGCATGCACAGTAACCGACGTTGCCAATGGTGTATTTACCTCGATTGATTTCGTTATGAATCGATACTGATTTAGGGGTGTGTATATTCCTTTGGAGTGGGCTAGCATGCATATGGGTGTGGATTTGGTGTGTTGAATGAAGATTGTAATGCATCATGAGTCCCGTAATGCAATCGGTTAATTTGTGTTTCATTTGGGTGACAGGTATCTCCTGCCCTATTGCAGATGCCATCTCTACGCCACTCCTCCAGATGGGTTTTACTCTCGACACCTGCAGCTTCGGGTGAATCAGTGGAGCACCATTTCGATCTTATGGGACGATCGCCAATGGGCCACATGCCCTTACGCTGTACTGGTGGCTAGGTGCAACATTTCGGCCTTTCAGCTCGACTAGTGCCTGCCTCATGGGACGGACCTGCGGTTCTTGCCGCTTCCATGTTGCCTTTTGGAACGTTGATGTAGGCCCTGTGTGCCATGATGGTACAGGGCGTCACACAAGTGGAAGCTGGTCAATTATTGCAGATGCAGCCCTCGGTGATGATGGATGTTTTGGTGTTATTTTGCAAATTGCTGTGGGGCCTTTGTCATTTGGATGTGCATTTAAATTGTATTCCGATATTTGTCGTGTTGCGTTATTCTTTGCAGGTGATGTGGCGATTTTCGATTTGTGGCGGTATGTATTGCGAGATGATCTGCATTGTGTTCCGCCTTCTGAGTTGAGTTGTGTGGTACAGTACTGGCCGCGTTTGCCTACGTAGCACAGTATGGTCACGGATAGGGGCTGCCATTGTGACTGTTTACATGATGTGCTGTTCAGGGGCGGGGGATTGGCTTTTGGCCGACTGGTGCCTGTCAGCCAGGTCGATTGGTGGAATGATGGGATGTTCAGAATGTGGCTGGTCACAGGTGCCTGTGTTTGCGTGCGTTTGTTGGAGGGGGACTGGGGTCATGTCCATTGGAATAGCTTCTGTATTCATGCCATCTGTGCCCTGCAGCTCCCATCGGCCCCTCTTGGGATGAGCCTGGCTGCTCAGTCACTCTGCCAACTTGTGTGGTACATGCTTCTGCTGATGGTTGGTTTGTTTACTGGCAAGAGTACAGGGCTGGTGCAATCCCCCTCAGGATGCTGTTTTGGATGTTGCCTTGCGCTGGTGGCAAGCGATGGGGGACTACTGTTGTTTTGTGTCATGTGTTCTTGATTTTCATTTTGATGTATTGTACCTTCACATGCCTGTGCTGCATCAGTACGGCTATGGTGACATGCCGTACATGGATGCCCACTCACGGGGCGCTTTGAGCCCCTGCATGCATTTCTACGTTGGCATGCATGGGTGAATTGTAGATTTCACTGGTTGCATAGTGTGAGTACATTGCGCCTGCCAGGAGTTGTGCAATGTGGCCAGGGAGTGGAGTACAGGCACTCAGTGGGCCATTTACGGTTGGTTCACGATGCCGTATTTCTCGCCATGGCGGAATGGTACTTTACGACGTGCTTGATGGCGTTCAGTACATGTCCGCTAGGGTCAGAATTCGCGTACCGTTGCGCCATGGCGGTGATTCCGGTTTTGCAAGGCGCGCGTGCGCGTACTTGGTGCAGTTAGCGTTGCCGTTCACTGCGGTGTCGCTAATGGCATCGTACTTTACGGTGACGGGTCATAATCGCAACGAGCGGTGTTCGATGGCGGTATTGCATTTCCGCCATCATTTTTCCATTTCCGCCAGGGTCGTAATGAGGCCCTGTTTCTCTTACTGTCTCCCCAAGTCTGTGCTAATCACAGTTCTTTATTCTTCCCCCCTACCCTAAAGAAAAGGAAAGAAATAATAGCGGTCACTAATGTACTCTCCGTGTCCCCTTTTGCTGAACACTTTTATTTTATACTCCACTTCTTCATATATTCCCAGTACTAGTCAAGATAGCACTATGCGGCGCCGCCTTCCACCCCCTTTCGGAGCTAGGTTCCCGTCACTCTCATCTCTTATTCACCTCGTAATCCTAATGGCCATATGCAAAGAAAAAGCAAGGAAAGTTTAAGATGATCCTTAGTAGATCTGCGTACCCCCCTCTTCGTTACCTGTCCTACACTTCTCTCCCCGCTCCCCTTACAATCGCTCGCACTCAGTACTCACGTGCCCGTCTTGAACCGATAGTCTCCGAAACTGGGTCCGTCCAGGCAGTGTCGCCGTCCGCTCAACAGTCAGCCCCGGCTCCGGCGAGCGGTACTCAAAGGGGATTTTTCAACCGGGATCCCGTACCCTCTCTCTATTGAGTGCGCACTTCTTAGTGTACCGGTCGCCGTTGGCGGGCAGCCTCCCGGAGCCGGCTCACCGTGCGTATCCCTTTTCGACCGGAGATTCTCGTGCCAAACGGGGACGGTTATAATGAGGTTAGGAAGAAATAAATATCACGCTATCGGGGTCACCACTGAAAGCAAGCGTCCCCAAACAGCACGATCCTCCCCGCAATGAGAGACAATGAAGGACTCTCCCAAAATGGGAATAAGGCCAAGACAGAGTGCGGGTGAGCGTAAATGGGAGTTTATCAATCAGAATTGGGCATGCAAAGAACTCTGCAAACTCCGAGAGCGCTCTGTCTGACAATAGCAAAGACAGGCGTATATATTTACAAAAAACGTCATCAAAACCTACATACTATAGGGGGCACAAGTTCATTGGGATTGGGTGGCGACGACTAACTATAGGTGCTGCTGCGGTGTGGTTGGTCTTGGCTGGAGGACGTCACTGGTCACCCTCGTGGGTTGGGCTGGGCCTGGCAGGTCGGCTTGAGTTCATCCGGGCGGTGTTGGTGTGCCGAGGCGGCCTGTGGCAGAGATGAATGCCTTTTCTGACTTACTTGCCCTCTGCCATGCACACCGCAGTCATTCAGTCATTTACAGTTATATTCTCTTTAGTAAATCTTTCGATAGGTTAATGCAACACAGGAGGAATGCACCTTGTGAGGGGTCTGCAGATAATATATCGAGGCCTGGTTACTCGTGATCTGTTGACCGGGACCGTAGGTCGAGGGGCTAAGCTTCGGGGACTGGGGCGGGTGGTACAGGTCTTTCTGTCTTGTTAGAAGTGGTTATGGATGTTTCGCTGTGTGTTGTCAAAGTGTTGGGTGTCCTGATTGCACAGGGCCATAAGTCTAAGGCAGTCTGGTGGGTTGTGGGGTTTAAGAGGGGGTGCTTGAGTTTAAACTAAGGTTTACTGCTGTGCTGTAAATAATGCAGGTGGCTGGCCGCGGCCTTGGGTGCTGCAGCGGGGCTACAAGTCTTTGAAGCGGCTCCAGTCAGGTCGGGGGAGGCGTGACAACGCAGAGCGGGGCTCTGTTCTCATGTCTTGGCAGCCTTCTGAGGGAGGGAGGGGGATACATCGAGACCTTGTACGCTTTCACAAAGGTATCTCCCTCGTGTGTTGCCGAATATAGGTAAAGACATCACAAACATTTGAACATTTTCTAGACTACTTATTCAAAATCACTTCACAACATGCATTTAAACTTTGCTGGATGTATCTTGATTATATCCAGCCTGCGCACCATATTTGTACGTTATATTCTAACAGCTACAGTGTTTTAGTTACATGCATATATATTCGCAGAAAATGAGGTAGTGTTTAGATCGGTGGAGTACATAGAAAACGACCCGCCACTGTACGTGACGGTGGTAGCATATGAGGGGCTCAGACATTCACACATGATAAGTGCATGCTCGCGCATTCTTTACATGAGTTCATAGTATAGTTGCATCCACTTCCTCGTGTACTCTAGCAGCATTAGCTTTAGTTATGGCGCGAAACCATGTGAGGTAGGCTGCCCAGTGATACACGCAACGAACAGATCCCTGGAGCGTTCCTTTATCATTAGCATCCACCTGTAATGGTGCGAGCTCGCCGTAGCTTATATCACGGGAGCATACTCTCTCATTCTAATACATTCTACAGGCATTTGTATTATGTGGAAGAAAGAAATAATGCAAGCGGTCTTGACATTAATATATACATATACATAAAGACTGTCTGCCATCAGAGGACCAGTTTACTGTTCTTCTCATTGTTCGGCCTGCTGGCCGGGTCAGGCTGATAGTGATGGTACACTGCGGGAGGTGAACTGTTACAATGTTAGCGTATTGCGCTAGCTCATGTCCGTCTTGTTCGTGGGAACGTGCTCGCAGCGGATCTGCCAGGGTGCTGCGGCAACAGGGATGTTCTCCAAGGGTGGGGGCCGCGCTACAGTGTGCTGAGCTCACACCATCTGTACCGGGCAGAGAATGGTTTCTGGGCCTAGCTAAATTTGTGTGGCAATCAATACATGTGGGCACTCGATACGTGTGGGCAATGTCTCCAGTAGGTGAGCCCTCCACCACCTGGGCCCGGGTGGCATGAGGGAACGCCCAATGGGCCATAGCCCTCACCTGAGGAAGAAACGCAGGCGAGAGGGGTCTCCTGGACCAGTTCTCCCCTACACATGTGACACTGATATGTAGAAGGCAGAATGTCAGATGTGACATGTACGGCAATCTCATCACTGCAACAGTTGGAGGAGATGTACACATGCATGTAAGTGTGGTGGCGTGTGTGTGTGTCTAGTGCACTCCCAGTGTTTCATGTGATGTCAGGCTCACCTTTGGCTGTACATGCTGTTGTATGTGTATGGATGGTGCTGCCTGGTGCAATATTGCTGTGGAAATGCTCATGTGTGTGAATTAAAATGACATGTGTGTCGTGGAGTGTGATGCCGTGTCTGAAGTTTGACAATGCCACTCATGTACAACTGTCATGTGTGTATCAGTCCAATGTACTGTGCCCTGATGCCTGTGTTTTATCTCTCCCTGTCTGCAGCGTCGACTGATGAAGAGGGCGGAGAGGGTGCTTTGGAGCACAGCGGCAGGGATCGCACCACCAGCTGGAGACGCAAGGCCCGGCTCCCTTCCCAGATTGTCATCTCGTCGGGGAGTGAGGAGTCTGGTGCCGTGTCCCAGGCCGCAGCTGCCGAGGGTAGGTCCAAGAGGCAGAGGTTGGAGGTGGACTCCTCGGCAGCAGAAGGGGCAGCTGAGACCCTAAAGGGTCCAACGGAGGAAGATGGCATGGAGTCATCCAGGTTGGTGGGGGGTTTGGTGGAGGTGAAGGCCGTGGAAGGTACACACACAGGGTCTGGAGGTGGGGATTCCACTGGTGCTAGTGGTGCAGTGCAGGACCAGGGACAGGAGGCAGCACAGGCCGCCGCGGAGGTGCCTTTGTGCAATCCTGTCCCTGATCCTGTCACTGCATCATCTGGCACCAGCAGGGATGCCTACGTCGAGACCCGTTTTCAGGGAGGGGATGAGCGCACAACAACTGGCCTTCCTCTCCCTGCAGACGTGGCTATCCGGGACCGTGTTGAGCCTGTCCTGGCTGGGATAGCGTTGCATCAACGGGGCATGCGAGTTGACGTGCGGTCTTTTCGTGAAGAGACTGCACATCCTCTCGGGTGCCTCTTTGACCGCGTTGACCTGCTGGGACGGGTCAGCAGTGTTGGATTCCTCCGTGTGCTGGACCTTCTTGCGACCTCCTCCGCACCTGAACCCCCTACGCGCCAGTCGTCCTCCATGCCATCTCCCACCCATGTATCACCTGGGTACCCTGTGGAGCTGCCTCTGACCCTGCGGCCAGGCTGGTGGAGGACACATCCCTGCCACAGTCGGGAGTCAGATGTCCAGCAGGGGTGGCCACCTCAACAACTGCACCCCAGCCAGAGGAGGATGTGCAGGCAGCAAGAGCCAGGGCACAGGCAGAGGCACAGCAGCAGCAACAAGGTGGGAGGCATGATGGCTCAGGGCCTTCAACATCGGAGGGGCAGGCATCGGCCAGAGGGCAGGAAGACCCAGGACTACAAGTGTCTTCCGTGTGGCAGCGGTTAGGCCATGCTATAGATGCGGAGCGGCAGCGGGCAGAAGAGGCACGGCTCACGATGGTCAGGGCGGAGAACTCCATGCGTAGGGCTCTGAGGCGGGCCGAGTGCCTCGAGGCAATTCGCAGGGACCTGGAGGTCCACATGTCATCGTCCCTGCGAACCCTCGGGGACATTGAAGAGGACCGCCTCCGGGACATCGAGCAGGAGTTCGATGATGCCCTGGCCCGGGAAATCGGGAAGTGAGCCGTCGGACTAGCCCGCTGCCATTGTAAATAGTTTTTAGAGTTAGGTTTCCTTTTCCTTTTCCTTTTATTTGTGGTCAATGGACAATGCCACACACATTTGTATATAGTTCTATTTTTAGGTAGTTTATTAGGTAGGTTTCATTTGTTTGGTTGGGCTCATGGACCCTTTACATATTTGGACAATGGATTGATTTGATATGTTTTTTGGATTTTGCACATGGAATCATGGAATTTTTTTTTGGACAATGGATTGTGAATAGTTTGATCATGGATTAATTTGATTTTTTTTTCCTTATGGACATGAAGCAATGGATTTTCTTTTTTTACATTTCCTTTGGATTTGCGTTGGTGGAGGGAGAGTTTGGACTGTTTTTCTTTTGATTTTTTTGGATTGGTTATAATTTTCATTCACTCATCTTTTGCACATGCTTTTCATTTCATGTTTCGTATTTTTGTGTGATTTCATTTCATATATTTATTTTTGTACATAATAAATTTTCATATTTTATTTCCATGTGTGGGATTTGCTCATTGGGTTGATGCATGTGAAAATGTGGGTTTACACAATCAATGCCAACCAGTGTATCTGTGTGACCGACATGTGTTGATGTACATAGTTGACTTTTGGTTTGTGTCTTGAGATAGGCATGTCAGTGTGGCGTGGATTGGGAAATCATTGCGTCTCAAGAATGGGGTGGCTTGATGTGGTTTTTTGGTGCAGAAGTGGGCCATGATTGTGCTTCTTTATTTTGTGTAGGGGGGGACATGAGTGGGGGTCTGCTGGCAGGTGCCCCTGACTGCTGGGGGGTGGAGGTGCAGGGGGACATGAGTGGGACATGTGTGGGGGTTCTTCTGGCAGTTGCCACTGACTGATGGGGGTGGGGGTGCAGGGGGACATGAGTGGGGGTCTGCTGGCAGGTGCCCCTGACTGCTGGGGGGTGGGGGCGCAGGGGGACATGAGTGGGGGCCTGCTGGAAGGTGCCCCTGACTGCTGGGGGGTGGGGGTGCAGGGGGACATGAGTGGGACATGAGTGGGGGCCTGCTGGCAGGTGCCCCTGACTGTTGGGGGGTGGGGGCGCAGGGGGACATGAGTGGGGGCCTGCTGGCAGGTGCCCCTGACTGCTGCGGGGGTAGGGGTGCAGGGGGACATGAGTGGGACATGAGTGGGGGTTCTTCTGGCAGTTGCCACTTACTGATGGGGGTGGGGGTTCAGGGGGACATGAGTGGGGTTCTGCTGGCAGGTGCCCCTGACTGCTGGGGGGTGGGGGCACAGGGGGACATGAGTGGGGGCCTGATGGAAGGTGCCCCTGACTGCTGCGGGGGTAGGGGTGCAGGGGGACATGAGTGGGACATGAGTGGGGGTTCTTCTGGCAGTTGCCACTGACTGATGGGGGGTGGGGGTGCAGGGGGACATGAGTGGGACATGAGTGGGGGCCTGCTGGCAGGTGCCCCTGACTGTTGGGGGGTGGGGCGCAGGGGGACATGAGTGGGGGCCTGCTGGCAGGTGCCCCTGACTGCTGCGAGGGTAGGGGTGCAGGGGGACATGAGTGGGACATGAGTGGGGGTTCTTCTGGCAGTTGCCACTGACTGATGGGGGTGGGGGTCCAGGGGGACATGAGTGGGGGCCTGCTGGCAGGTGCCCCTGACTGCTGGGGGGTGGGGGCACAGGGGGACATGAGTGGGGGCCTGCTGCAAGGTGCCCCTGACTGCTGCGGGGGTAGGGGTGCAGGGGGACATGAGTGGGGGTTCTTCTGGCAGTTGCCACTGACTGATGGGGGGTGGGGGTACAGGGGGACATGAGTGGGGGCCTGCTGGCAGGTTCCCCTGACTGCTGGGGGGTGGGGGCGCAGGGGGACATGAGTGGGGGCCTGCCGGAAGGTGCCCCTGACTGCTGGGGGGTGGGGGTGCAGGGGGACATGAGCGGGACATGAGTGGGGGCCTGCTGGCAGGTGCCCCTGACTGTTGAGGGGTGGGGGCGCAGGGGGACATGAGTGGGACATGAGTGGGGGCCTGCTGGCAGGTGCCCCTGACTGATGGGGGGTGGGTGTGCAGGGGGACATGAGTTGGTGATCACTAGTGGAAGGTGACATGTGTGCTGGCTGGGGGGCATGGCCAGGTGTGCAGTGTAGTCCCCTGTGTTGTGGGTTGCCTACAGGGGCCGTGGATGGGGTGGAGGGCACACCTGGGAGGACCCACACTTCCAATTCACTTGTGGGACTCCCCGTGAACCCCACTAGATACACGTACCCGCTCTGAGATGCAATCGCGTGTGAAAGTTCACGCGAACCCCAGTAATACACGTACCCCACTCGCACAGGGCCCTTTTGCGTGTAAAACTTCCCGCAAACCCCAGTAATACACGTACCCCACTTGCACAGGGCCTATCGCGTGTAAAACTTCCTGCAAACCCCAGTAATACACGTACCCCACTCGCACAGGGCCAATCGCGTGTGAAACTTCCCGCGAACCCCAGTAATACACGTACCCCACTCGCACAGAGCCCTTCGCATGTAAAACTTCCCGCGAACCACAGTAATACACATACCCCACTCGCACAGGGCCAATCGCGTGTAAAACTTCCTGCGAACCCCAGTAATACATGTACCCCACTCGCACAGGGCCCTTTTGCGTGTAAAACTTCCCACGAACCCCAGTAATAGACGTACCCCACTTGCACAGGGCCCTTTTGCGTGTAAAACGTCCCGCGAACCCCAGTAATACACGTACCCCACTCGCACATGGCCCTTCGCGCGTGAAAATTCCTGCGAACCCCAGAAATAAACGTACCCCACTCGCACAGGGCCAATCGCATGTAAAACTTCCCGCGAACCCCAGTAATACACGTACCCCTCTCGCACAGGCTCCTTCGCGTGTAAAACTTCCCGCGAACCCCAGTAATACACGTATCCCACTCGCACAGGGCCAATAGCGTGTTAAACTTCCCGCAAACCCCAGTAATACACATACCCCACTCGCACAGGGCCCTTTCGCGTGTGAAAATTCCCACGAATCCCAGTAATACACGTACCCCACTCGCACAGGGCCTATCACGTGTAAAACTTGCCGCGAACCCCAGTAATACACGTACCCCATTAGCACAGGGCCAATCGCGTGTGAAACTTCCCGCGCACCCCAGTAATACACGTTCCCCGCTTGCCGTGTGCTGTGTGGCGGCCATGTATACTGGTACAGGGTTAGCGCAGACCTTTGCGCTGGATTGGGGATTTTGATGGCTTTTCCCTGCGCTAGGGGCGTTCTTGGGGGCACAACTGGCACTGCTGCACGGTCGCTGTGCCACTGTGCGCCGCAGCTGGTTTTGGTAGCTAAAATCCATGAATACACTGTGCGCCACTTGTGTGCTAAATTCCATGAATTACCCTCTATCTTTCTATAGAAAAGTCAAAACATTAAACCAACATTGCTTCTGACACGGGACCATTGTCTGAGTATGAAGTTTAGAAAAAGTTACGAACTTGTAAATAGAAGTGCTTCTCAACCATGCATCTTAGTGAAAGTGAGATGTAAGTAGCAACATGCACCAGACAGAGTGCTTTTCAGAAACAAGGGTAGGATTATACACTTGCCCAGTACACATGTACAGTAGATTGTATTCCAATTTATAGCACAAATTAGTATGTCTTTTTTCCTTTTGACCAGGCTGGGATTTAACCCGAGACTTGACCGAAAGACATTAAGATACTTACACAAACAAGCAACATTAGGTAAGCAGATTTGGATTGTACAAGAATACCATGCACATCATGTTTTGCAAAAAATCTCAATTTAAATTCCAAGAAAGACACTAACGCATTGTGATTTTCTTTTGTGTGTCTTTTCTGTTTTTTTCATTTTATTTTCCATTTAATGTTTGATTTTTCTTTACTATTTAATTTTGATGCTATTTTTACCACTCCTAAACACTACTACCCTTTACCCCTCCCTCAACGGCCAATCTCTTGAATGGGGGTTTTGTAATGAATTAAATAATTATGAAACACATAAATATGGCTGTTTTTCGAAACTGTAATTTTAAATTGCGTGTTTTTGATCAATGGTAAAATAGAATGTTCTCATATCATAAAAATGTGATTTTTGTTACGTACAATTTTGCAAATGTAAAACAAAACTAGCCCTGATTTGAGAAAGATGGGAGCGCTGTCGAAACACGTATAATCATATAGGGCACTTGTCAACACGCATTATATTTGAAGAAATCATCACAAAAATCAAAAAATATTTAAAAAATACATATTGAAACAGGGAGAAAGAGGTCATCTGTCTTCTTTTTCAGTAAAATGTGGGTGCATGGGTAACTTGTCAGTGTAACCGCATAAACTACTTTTTCATTTAAACAGAGAGGAGAAACTGGTTACTCCGTTGTTACCCAAAAATCCATGCGACCCTGAAAAGGAGCCAACACCAAGCACAAACAAGGGTGCTGAGGTCCATTCGTAGGTATCCCCATCAAAAGGTTCCTCAACTTTTCTCTAATAGAATTATTATGTAAACTGTCGAAGTCATGTATTAAGCAATCCTGTTGGGAGTGTTTCCATCTAAAAAAATGTAAAGATAAAAATGTTAATAAGTTACTGTCCTTGGTTCTGGCATAAGGTTGCATAGTAATGGAAAGGAGGAATCCAGATAGACCGCGGTAAAATGGATGGGAGAGATGTAGCAAAGAGGGTTAAGGCAGAAAAAGATGTGCAAGAAACAATGGTTAAAGCTAAGTCTGTGGACGCGGGGATCCGGCATATGTCATGTTATGTTATATGGCACTTGTATAGCGCCTACTGCCATTTGTAAGGCCTCAAAGCACTGTGTGGGGTGGAATTCGCTTCAGAAGACTGAAGTCAGATATGTAAGATGTGAAGAATGGGTTTCTGAAAAGCATGTGTGCATTTCTGCCAGTACAAAGGCGGAGGGCTAGCTGCTAGGTCCTTAGCAGCAACCCATAGTTATCAGGTGAGAGAATGGGTGCCGTGACAAATTGTCAGGGGAGTGGAATAGTCAGAAGGATCAGATTATGTGAACGGCTGGTACGAATTTTGCATGGGTCTCAGTATTCTACTGGATGATGTGATGCATGTTTTAGGTGTATGTGTGTAATCTAGTAGTGTTTATTGAGAGGTATGCAGGTGAGTGGGCCATGCCTGCACAGATACAGTTATGTTTCGTTGTGATGGCATGCTTGATGCTCCATTGAAGAGGGATTGACACCTGTTGGAAAAGGGTCCTGCAGAGCTTCTCATAAAGGCTTGGCTGGGATTTCTTCAGTGGGGGTGGTAATGTGCCCCCCCTTGCGGACGACTCAAGTTCCCCAGTATTCCCATCAGT
Source organism: Ambystoma mexicanum (assembly GCF_040938575.1). Lineage (NCBI taxonomy): Eukaryota > Metazoa > Chordata > Amphibia > Caudata > Ambystomatidae > Ambystoma > Ambystoma mexicanum. The sequence continues at coordinate 337,067,835 of NC_090934.1, read as the reverse complement.
CTTCTTAAATAATTAATCTAGAAGATGGGCTGAGTTTGTCAAGCTCTTGAAGGGAAGAGCCAGGTTTTTAGAGCCTGCCTGAAGGCAAGGTGATCTTCTATGTGGTGGATGGTTGAAGGGATCGAGTTGCAGATGGTGGGTGCTTGGACTGAGAAAGCTTGGACATCCTCCACAAGGCTTTCTGTGGCCTGGGACCACTCTACATCCAGCTTTCCTCCCTGCTAGATTCCTTCGGTCTTCTAGCTCTAACTTTCTACAGGTTAGGCGTTTCTCCAAACAGAGAGAGGGGGGTAGATCTCTTTCTTCGGCAGGATCCTCCCTCTGGAATGGCCTCCCCACCTCTCTCAGACTTGAGCCGGATCTCCCTAAGTTCTGCAAGCTTCTCAAGACCTTCCTTTTCTACTTCTCCTTCCCTCTCCCCCTTCCTTGCTAATGCCCCCTACTGCTGCAACTGACTGCCTGGTGCCTTGTGAGTCATACAGGGGCCAAGCCATCCCTCGACCAGTCTACTTCAGTACCCCCGTCTAGCACTTGCCTTTGGGCACCCTCCCCTGACAGGACTACTGAGTCTGGTCAACCCCCCTCCTCGTACTAGTTACCCTTATCCCGTCCCCTGTGCACTTGCCCTGCAGGCTCCTCCCTGCACTTACCCACCACACGTAGCCAGCCCCTAGGGCCCCCTCCTGCCTAGATATCACCCCACCCCCTATCTCCCAACCCTTTCCCCCTGTACTTCCTGTTTGCTGCACAGGCTAGAGAGACATGTTCTCTTAGAGCCTAGGCCTAAGAGGAGCCTTGCAGCTATGTTTTGTACCTGTTTGGGTTTCCTTAGCTCTGTTGCAGTGGCTCCCAGGTATAGAGCGTTGGCATAGTCTAAGCATGAAAGGATGATAGCCACGATTGCGGAAACTCTGTGAGGGAAGGTGAGATAGGGAAAAAGGTGGCCGAGAATGTTTGTTTGTTTGTTTGTTTATTTTATTTATATAGCGCACCTAACATATGGGTATTTGGGTGCTTGTGAAGGTAACGGTTACATGGTACATAGTATACATTATATACAGGAGAATACAGTTGTACAGGAAAAATATCAGTCAATCTAGACAATACAGTTATACAGAAAAAATAACAGTCAACAATCCATTAGAAAAGTCCATGTACAGGGATAATAGGAGTCATAAAGGAAGGACAATAAAGTGTAGTGATAGCGTGGCTAGGTTAGGATTTATTGAGGATCCAAGTGATAACGTGTCTTCGGAATATGTCAAAAGATTGAATATTTTTAATATCCTGTGGGAGTGTGTTCCATAACTGAGCAGCTAGAACTGGGAAACTGGCACCGCCAGCTCTTTTTAAGTTGTACCTGGGCACCACCAGGCAAGATGAATTAGATGATCTTGTGATTCTAGGGGTTGGTTTCCGTGTGAATTTGTATATGAGATAGGGAGGGGCTTGGTGGTTAAGTGCCTTATGAGTAAGGCATATCGTTTTCAGGTCAATTTTTTCTTTTATGGAGGGCCATTTGTATTGCCTTCTAGTTGCTGAAATGTGCTCTCTTCTCGGGATATTCAATGCTGCCCTAAGCGCATTGTTTTGCAGAATCTGTAGTTTGTTTGTGATGGATTTATTAGCGCTAGGTAAAGGCTATGGCAATAGTCCAGTTTAGATTGTATAAGTGCTCTGGCCAAGGTTAGACAACTGTCAGGTGATAATAAAGGTCTATAAGCCCTAATCAGCTTTCCAGTGTAGGCTGTGGCAGAGGCACTCAGGTTTACCTGTTTGGATAGATTCCAGTAGGCATCAAGGTAAAAACCTAGGGTTTTTACATTTGTGGATATGGGTATATTGTTCCCATCAATAATGATACTTATGTAGTTAGGGCTCAGTTTGTGAAGGTTATTGGTTGAACCGACTAGGAGTAACTCGGTCTTGTCATCATTCAGGCAGAGCCCATGTGTGGCCATCCATGCCTGAATGATGGTGTAGACTTTGTTAATCCGGGCGACATCTATGTCGTAAGTTCCTGATAGTGGTAGGAGTATCTGGGTGTCGTCTGCGTAATTAGTGTGGGTGACACCCAGACAGTCCAACTTGTCGAATAGTGGCTTTGTAAAAATATTGTACAAAGTGGACTAAATGCAGGAGCCTTGTGGTACTCCGCAGGTGATAGGGATAGGATCAGCCGCAGCCGTAGGTGAGAAGACACGCGTTGTTCTATTCTGGAGGAAAGATTGTATCCATGTGACTACAGAGCTAGAGAAGTGTGCTGCTGATGAGAGGTGCTCACATAGTAATTTATGGTCTACCAAATCAAAAGCACCAGATAGGTCTAGGAGTAGGATAGCAACTTTTCCTTTGTCTTTCAGATCGTCAATCTGGCTTTTGAGGTCAACAAGGGCAGTTTCCATTCCGTGCTGGGGTCTGAAACCAGATTGACGGGTTCCAAGTAGTTGGTTAGATTCAAGGTAGTCTTGAATTTGCAGATATGCAATTCTATCCAAGACTTTCAATAAGAAAGGGACTGTTGTGATTGGTCTATAATTGGTGGGTATAGCCGGATCTAGTGTCTGTTTCTTGAGTAATGGGAGAACCCAGGACTGTTTCAAGTTACTTAGGACAGAGTTACTGACAAAGGAAGAGTTTATAAGTTTTGTAATAAAGGGGGCTAGATCTCTAGCTGCCTCTTTTATAATCTGAGCAGGGCAGCTGTCACCTTTACAATTTGAAGGTTTAAGAGATGCAATAACTTTTTGAACTTCAGCTATGGACACCTTATTGAATTTAAATCCTGAGTTGATGTGTGCAGTAGAGGGTAGTGTAAGGGTAGTAGGGTTGCAGGTGGTGAGTTGTAATCTTTTTTCCGCTATTTTGGTCTGGAGTCCTTTAATTTTGTTAGAGAGGGCATTTTGTATACTGGTGTACCAGTGTTTATCCTTAGTGCAAGTATCTGCTGGTGGGTTAGGGTTTTCTAGCTCTCTTAGGATGTTAAATAATTATTTCATGCTGGAACTTGCTTGGCTGATTCTGTTATTGAAGGTGTCTTTTTTTGGTGCGGATTATCTCGTTTTTGTAGGTGGCAGTGCTGGTGGTCAAGTTAGCTTTGTTTTCAGGTGTAGGGGTAGATTTCCAGAGTGTTTCCAGTTTCCTCTTTTATGTACGTAGTGCTTTAAGTTCAGGAGTATACCAAGAGTTCAAGTGGGCTTTTGGTTTGCTTTTGTGTAATTTTACAGGTGCAATAATGTCTATAGCTTTGGTCATAGATTTGTTGTAAATATCAACCAACAGGTTGGGATTATTGGTGTCAGGTAGAGTATTGAGTATGAGGACTACCAGAGGTAATAACGTCTCAGCTGTAATATTTCATTTGTTCCTGCTAAGACATGGTGGCGCTATACGAGGCTTTATCCTCATCTGTTTATTGACATTGATGTCTAAGGTGATGAGAAAATGGTCGGACCATACGAGTGGTGCAGAGTCCATTAGGGTGATGTTGCAATTAAGATCTGCAACCCAGTCAAGTATCCTGCCCTTCTCGTGGGTAGGTTTAGTACTTCTTTGGGAGTAGCCTTGTTCAGCTAAAGCAATAGCTAGGGAGGTGGCATGTAGATCACTTGCGTCATTATAGCCAAGGTTGAAGACACCCAAAATGATGGTTTGCCCTGAGGGTTTAGTAGTATCCACTGCTAGTGATGTAATGTCTTCTTCGAAGGATCCGGGAGGACCAGGAGGTCTGTAGGTGATGTGGATGGTAATGGTGTTGTTAGGCGAGGTTTGGAATTTAACTGAGAGGTGTTCACATGATACCAGAGGGGCTGAGGCAGCTAGCCTTATGTTGAGGGTAGATTTGAAGATGATAGCTGTTCCTCCACCTCAGGCATTGGGTCTGTCTGCTCTAAGGATGGAATAGTTGTCAGGGACAGCTAGGGTGATAGATGGGCCCGCTGCGTCGTGCAGCCAAGTTTCTGTCACCGCAAGGAAGTCAAGATTATTGTTCAGTATGACTCCGTTGCCTGAGCGATAAGGGATCTGGCGTTTAGTAGTGCCCCTTTAATAGACTGCATCTGACTATCTATCAGGGAGAGGATAGGATTAGTGTTCGCTGGGTTATTAGTTGTGGTTGAGTTGGTTTTATTTTTGCGCCTGGGCTTGTCGTTAGTTGATTCAGTATGGGATGTACGGGTAGTCTTATAGTTCTGTTTAACTAGTGAGTGTCGATTTATGGGTAGTCTACTACCTAGTCTATCTTCACGCTTAGTTGTTGTGTCAGGGTTGGTGGTAGGTGAAGTTATTCGCAGAGTGGGTGTCTTGACGACAATGGGAGGGAGAGGTATTCTATACAGGAAAGGTGTGCCCTGTTTATCATAGGATGTGGTGACTTGGTATAAGGTAGGTAGAAACAAGGTAGGCTTAATTCTGGAGTCCGTGAAGGTAGGATTAAGTACTGGTAGGAATGGCGTGGGTGGAATAGAACTATGAATGTGAGTAGTGGTCAAGGAGCTCCAATGTTCCATCTTAGAGAGGTGAGACGGTCTAGTAACAGGCCATATAGAGGTGAGTATGAATGGCAAGGTGCAGAGTAGGCTAATCATGGTATGTCCCCTATCTGTACCATGTGTGAGTGTAAGGTGTGTCGTAGGGATCACTCCAATATTAGTGATAGCATTAGGCTAGTATATGTATACATATTGCATAGTTGAAGGGTAGCTAGGGGAGTAAGTGGATGTGCTCAATATACACTATAGTCAGACACAATTGGCTAGTTTGAATCAAAGGTAAAGTAAGTAGGCTGGTTCAAAATCAGTGGTGAGACAAATAAGCTAGTTCAAATCAGTGGTAAGACAAATAGGCTAGTTCAAATCAGTGGTAAAGCAAATAAACTAGTTCGAATCAGAGGTAAAGCAAATAGGCTAGTTCGAATCAGGGGTAAAGCAAATAGGCTAGTTCGAAGTCAACAGGTGAAACAAATAGAGTGGCAAGCGAAGGGAGTGGGTCATAGGGCCTGGGTTGGCAAATCAAGGGCAGTATCAAAATGATTTCACTAACACAAATAGCTTTGAAAGTAAGCTATTTGCAGGAGTCATCGACATATACACTTGTGCATAGGCAATTTCAAAAAAACGTATAAAACTTACAATGGGCCCTAGGCCGTAATATGTTGGGACTTTCATGAGGGCTATTTCAGAGCCTCACCAGCATGCTCAATTGAAAATTGTCAATTTCGAAATGTTGCATACACTTTGAAATTTGCAATGGGCAGCACCAGCACTATTAGTTTGGAGGTAAGCTATTTTTCCCAAGAACCGCATATACAATTGTGGATAGGCAGTTTTTTCTTACATACATGTTAAAGCTAACGAGAGTACAGAATCAAGTCTCGCCAGCATGATGGTGTCCCAAGCAGTATTGCAGGGTTTTTCAAGTACGTCAGTGTTGCAGATAAACTGTTAATGAAAGTCATGTGTTCCAACACAAAGTATTCGAAAAAACGAGTTTGTAAATTATTGATTATGTGTATGTAGCAGCTTTTTGTCACAGAGTTGATGTGATGTGATAGGGTCAGGTGCGCGTCCATAGTGCATCTGAGGTTTTTTACTGTGATGGAGGTGGTGGGCTTAGAAAGAGAGGGCACGGGGTGGGTTGGGGGAAGAGGTGGTTGACAGTCATCCAACACTTGATTTCTGAGATGCACGTTGCGAGATCGGGATGTGTCAGAGGGGTCCTTTGGGATTTTGAAGACGATTTGGTGTCGTCTGTGTAATTATAGTGGGTTAGGCCATGGGATCGAATGCACCACTAGTCTCACACTTCTTGGCTGAGGGCCACTCTGCAGACAATTTCAGATGGACCATCCTTGAGAAGGTCAAGCCCCCGATGCGTGGGGGCAACTTCCATGGCATCCTGTTCAGGCAAGAACAGAGGGGGATCTTCCAACTCAACACGTGTCAACAGGGGCTCAACGGGGCCATACAGTGGCAAGAACTGGCAGTTATTACACGCCAGGCCAGCACAACACGTCCTTTAGGGTTTGACCAGACCAGCCTGGCACAGATCACCCTGCGGGCACCCTATTACGGCGACTCTAATGACTCTGCCCTGGCACTGATCATACCATTGCTATCATCTGTATAGCACTGTTTCTTGGTCACCCTTGCCATGTAGCCCCTCATTGTTGTTGATCCTTGACTAACCGGGCACCCATGCGCCATTACACTCAGTTCCCCACTGCAGGGACTTTGCCATAATCTATTCTTGCTTAATACCTATTGACATCACCCCATCATCACTCCATCTTAGCCAATGTCACGGCATATCAATGCCCAGTGATGTCAAGTATCTCTGCATTTAGGGCATTGCACACACACTTGTCGGCATGGTCAAGAATGCGCCTCCAAAGCTTCCACACAGGCGATGACAATCTGATTTAAAGTATGCACCTAGCTTTTTCCGAGCCCAGCTATGCAGAACATCGATTGACAGCTGGTTTTCCTGTACCCACACCTCTGCTCATGTGGCTCTTTGCAACAGGCCCAGTTAACCACACATTGGTTTCTATTTGCTCATCTCACACTTACATAGACCCGCCCCTCCTATGTGTATCGCACAGTTACCAGCGCGCACACTACACAATGGACAAGCGTCCCCTTTGGGCCACGCCCAATGCCCCGCTCTCTGTGATGCACACGGAAGAGTCAGATGCTCACGGTTGCATGATCCAATGGGAAAGTGCCCTTGATAGGCCACGGCCAAAGTCCTGCTCTCCGTGACGCACACAGAAGAGTTAGCTGCTTACGAACGCACTTGCCAGCAGCATTCCGCTTGCGTTCCAGCCACGGGCGGCTGCTATCTAGGATACGTTCCTGACCACTTTTGAGGTAAGCCGGTTCTCAAAGGTGAGACCTCAGCTCCAAGACCGTGACTATGTCCCATATGGAAACTGACAAACGCTCAACACACTTGCATTTCTTTTTGTGTCCCCCTGCAGCTCTGCCCTTGCTACTGGCCTGGAGTCTATACATACTCCGGGTCTTGGTACTTCGGCTTCCTGCTCTGAGGTGAGCATATATATACAGGTACCTCTCCTGCTAACATCACAGGATGCCCACAGGGTGGCCACACAGTGCCTTAAATGCACCAGCACACGCATGGTAGTCTCATTGAACACGCTGTTCTCTCTTCCCCCCACCCCACTCCCTTCCCTTGTTGGTTTCCCCCAGGATAATATACACACACACAGCTCCATAGTGAGTGGCAGCATATTTACATGCCCCATTTGTTACTTTTTTTCTGGATATTTTACCAACTTTACCGTAGACAGTGTGCATGAACTAGTCAGTGGATTGTCATATGTTTTGACTTGGTATCTGGTCAATTAAGGCCCGCCGCCCCTGTTGTTTTTGTGGTCCCTCACAGGGGACAGAGCAGCACACCCAGGCAGCCTCCATCCAAGACATGCTGGAACTTGTTGTTACCACTAAATTGCCATCCTGAAGAAGATGGTCTAAACCGTTGGCACCATCGAAACCGGTCGACCTCCTTGGTTATGGTGCTTTACATAACCTAATGAGATATCCCCCTGGGTCAGAGGGGATACTTCTTGTGTTTAGTGTATTTTCCTCATGCAGAGTGAGCCTTTTAAGGGTATCTCATGCAGATTTGGGATCACTTTTTATACTGTATGTTTTTTGGTTACATGCAAAATCCACCCACATTTGGTTAAGTGGTAGCCTAAGGGTGAATAAATGTAGTATGGAAATTCCTATGGCGCCAACTACCACATGTTAGCTTTGTAGCTGCTTCTTCGCAGGATTTAATCACATGATTTGCTGTTGAAATTCCATATGTTGGTTTTACGCTGGACATAGTTGCTCTTTCTGTTTCATTTAAAAATCTGTTGCGAGTACTGCCCACACAATTGATGAGAACTAGGGACACTCTCTCCTTGATCTATCCCCTTTTAGATAGGTGGTGCATTATTCGCCATCTGGGGACAGGCACCCATGCTAGGGCTAGGGTGTTCTTCCTGTGGGTCAGACAGGCCATTGTCTCCCCTATGTGGTATACAAACCTGTCTTGTCTGTCATTTGTTTGACCTTTTGCACTTTTTACTCCCAAAGAACCGTGTAGGTTGTGTTATGATAACTGTTAAGGGAAGGCAGTTGTTTTTCTCCTTTTGTCCTTGTTCAAATAAGCCCTGTTGTTATTTAACGATCATCACAAGACATTCCATCTCGGTGCCCTCGGTCACTTGACAAAATCCTTGTGCCTAAAAGCTTGTGTACAGTGTAGAAATGTTTGACCATAGCACATTAAGTGGCCTTTGATTTTATTGTGCTGAAATTAATGCTTTGGTGTAAATGTGTCTATCTTTCCTATCTCCATGGCATGCTGCTCAGGATGTTTGTTTACATGTATGAGTTAACGAGTGCCCAGAGTACAGGATGCAGTGTGAGTTCGCTACTTTCCCTGCGCTACTCTAAATTCTTTAACACACTGTTATGAACCCTCCCAATGATATGTATTTTGCCAATCTCTGAAGCCTGAAAAGTAGATCCACACAGGCTTGACATGTGGCCAACGTTGCACCAGATCTGCAGATGAACTGGTCTGCTGTTAAATCTCAGTTATCAGTTGAATGGTATCCACTACAGAGTGTAATTTGCTTTCTGAATTTGAGAACATTCAGAGATGTAATTGCTCATTTTACTATAGGCGGTGAGATAGATATAGCCGGTAAGATAGCTCAGTGGGTTCAGCGCTCATTGCTGCGATGTGTGTATGTGATCTGCAGGTTTCAGGTTTGAATCCTGGCAAGGCAACTCAGCCTTTCATTCTTCTGAGGTTGATAAATGAGTACCAACACACGTTGGGTGATATTGTATGTATATTTGTTCTATATAAAGCACTTCAGCATAAGTGCTATACAAAAACACATCATTATCATTTGGCCTAGGACGTCTGCTTGCATTCAAGTAATTTAGTATTGTCGGCCTATATACACTGATATTAACAAACATATGGTGATCCATTCTTGTATGAAATGTATATCACATTACAGCGATATTGTAACCTTCTTTTTCATAGTGTACTTAGGAACAATGCTATGTGTTGCCACTTCCTGTTTTGTCAAGTGGGGTCGTGTCATGTCACTTCCGCTACGCCAGGCCTTTTGGTGAAATGACATCCCTGTTAGTAGCTTGAGAAATTCAATGAGGAAGAAAGGAGAGAAGGATGAGAAGAGCGGGAGGATAGAAGGCAAACATGATGGTGTTGTTGTGGAAAGATTGACGAAGATGGCTGCATTGTCAGTCCAGCAGAGTGGATGGGGTGGCAGTGTAGTGATGAGGTCCGGTGATCTAAAGATTACATCAAGGGTGTGACCTGCAGAGTGTGTAGGGCCTGACACTAGTTGTGCTGGATGTAGGGTTTCCAGGTTGTCCAATTAAAATCATGCCGTAGGGTTATGTGAGATGTTGAACCAGATATTAAAGTCCCCTAGTAGTGTGAGGGAGAGGTGGGAGACCACCATGGCTGCTAAGGAGTCGCTAAGGAACTCTGCAAAGCATCTATTGTATCCCAGGGATCTTTATCAGTGTAGGAAGCTGTGAGTATGCGAGGGAGTGAGCTGAAATTTTTACCAGAAGCGATTTGCAATCTGAGTTGCAGGCTTGTTCCTCGGAGTGCCAGATGGAGAGGAAGGGTTTGTGAGGCTGGCAATGCCACCTTCCCTACTCGTGCTGTTATGCACAATAAGATTGTAGTAAGGAGGCATGGCCTCTTGTGCAACGGGCCAGGCGTTTTGGGAGAACCAGATTTCGGTGATGAAGACAATATCGGGGCCTTCCGATGAGATGTGGCTGTTAGGGAGAATTTTCAGCTTGTGTGCTAATTCCCTTTAACCTTAGAGACCGCCAGCACTTTTGCTGGAATCTGGAACCTTTTTGATTTTAACCTCCTGAGTGAGTGGGCCTTTTTGTCACCCACTCATGCCTTTTTACTCTGACTAAGATTGTGTGTTCCTTATGTTTTGATGGAGTCTGGTAAACTCCATAGGCATCTGCTTTTTAAATAGGGACACACAACACCCTTTCTGCAGTGCCACAGAGGAGTACCTTGGACTTCTCTAAATGTTAAATACATTTTCTTGTGTGAACTACAGTTTCCAAAAATAGTAGGACAAATGTTCTCTTACTTACCTTTTTCCATTGTGGGCCCAGCACACACCACCTTATGTGGAGTGCTGGGGGGTTAAATAGTAATGCCTTATTCCACTTCTCATGTCACTTTTTGTTACACTAACTAATTTGAATGGCTGGTGGAAGTGGTTTCTTATTTAGTACCTTTTGTGAAATATATCTGCAGGCTGATTTCTCCAAAATTGCCCCAGTCTTCTTTTTTGACAATTATTTGTTTGTTAGTTCCTTCTGGGCTTATACTGTGTTGTTTAGATCAGGTTTGAGTACATTGTGTGTTTTGCCTTTGGCAGGCTTCAGCCCTGAAGCCTACCCAGGCTCCAGTGTGAAGGGGAAAGCAGGAAGAGAGGGAGTAGCCCGAAGGTTTACTGGCCTTTGTTTGTAGGCATGCCTGGCCAAACCTAGTTCCAACTGGGTGGGGTGGCTGTCCTAGAAAACGACCCCCTTTGTGATTGGCAGCTTAGTGTTGTGAATGAATGGGATTTTGCATATAAGGCAAGGGTTTTGGGACTAAAGGCAAACTCAACCACTGGAACATCATATTTGAAGAAGAAGACACAGAGAGAAGCCAGCAGCACCTTCCAGGACTGCGAAAGCACCAGTGAAAACTTGCAGCTGTGCTGACCATGTTTTTCCATTGACAGGGAAGTTCTGCCAAGGTGGACTTCCTTCCTTAGGCTGGTGGGACCAACTAGCCTCATGACCTGCTTCATTCTGGGCCAACCCCTATGTCACTGTGACCTTCCTGGTCTGCAATTTCCCAATAACCACAGTACCTGGAACATTGACGAGAGCAATGTCTTCCGACGAACGAATCGGGATGAAACTTTGCAGGTATCCGTGTGAGTCTAGGAAGCAAGAAATCTTGGTCCAGGGTCACCTCACCAGAGTTTAGGACTGGGGGACCGAGGAAATTCCAACCGGGGAAATTCATTCCACTTTGGCACTGAGAAAAAGGCACCAAAACTACAAAGAGCCAATGAAACAAGTGGAATCCATTGTTGCAGAGTCCAGTTGGAGAGTGCTGACACAGAAGCCTGACAGACATCCTTCTTGTGGTCACCACGACCAAGGTCCAGGAACAAGGATCTGCATCAGTGCATCAAGAAGCACTAAGGTACTGTGGGGCTTTGGGTTTAACCAACTTTAGCCAAATCTAACACTTCCTATCTTGGGGAGTGCTCTTTTATATGTTTTTGAATTACTGCAATTCACCTGTGCAGGCCTAACAGCTTGTGCACATCAGGTAGGGTCACATGAGCTCCTGAATTTTTCTTCAATGAACTACTGAATGTTCAACACATTCTTTCTAAGAAGATTGCATCAGAACTAGAAAAGTCCTATTGACTTTGGCTGTCCTGGCTCCCTAATGGCATCCGATCTGTTGGGTGTCCTGACCCACGTTTCAGCTATCATGCTGCAACATTTGGTGCTGTGGGCTTAGAAAATCCAAGATGGCCAAAAAGCCCACAAGTGTGCCAGAATCCAGGAGAACCACGCAGTTTGTGCGCACACCAAAATGGTTACCTAACTTGCCACCCACAAGTGTAAAGAAAGACCTTTGTTAACAAAATCCACTGTTACTAATGTCAAAAAGTTGCTGAAATCGTGACTCATTGGACCACTTTAAAGATTCAACCCTTTTGTGGGGTTCCACATAACCATCTTACTGTAAGGAGCCCCATCAAAACAATGTTAAGCAAGGATTTACTACCATGTAAGAACCATTCCTGTTTGGAATGCATTAATCCAAGAAAAATCCCCAAAATGCTTGCATTACCAGTACTCACCAATATCAGAAAGCCGGCGGTTTAAACCACACCAGACTTTTTTTTTTGTGTACAACTGAATAAATGAACCCAAAGCAGGCCAAAGAAAGACTTACTGAGAGGTAGATACAATGTAAAGTTATATTCTGAAGTGACTTGAAGGTTTATAACAAGACTGGTTGAGCTGTGGATTTCAGCAGTTTAAGTAAATTTGGACTGAAAGACACTAAAAATCTAAATGTTTAAAAGAAATGAGTGACCTACTTTTGAGTGTCACATAGGTTGCGATTGTTTAAATGTCATAGTTTTAAACTTAGAATCAGCATTCTAGCTGCATGTGTAAACATTGTTAGTTTATTTGAATGCAGAAAACTGGGTAACTAAAAGTGACATTAGCTGGGGCCTGGCTTAAGGAATTGAATTCTGCCCACCAGCTACCCCCGACAGGAGTTGAGACTTGCACAACAGCTGTGTTCCCAGGCCTAGCTGCCTTTTGCTGCTCCCACCAAAAGGGATCTGACACTTCTCTGATTGAATTACCTGGGCTCTGCAGGAAATTGAACAAAGCCCTGTCCTGACTCAGGCAAATGTTTTATTGGTGGGAGTCGTAAATGTGGCTTCCTCCTGGAAGGAAAGGGGAGGAGCACTGCATGTGAGAGCAAGCTGCCTTGGCAGAAACTGGGAGGGGGAGAAACTGGAGACAGAGGCTGAGCTTGAAGAAAGTGGAAAGACTGGTTTCTGTACCATGTGACCTGAAAAGACACACCCCTGTAGCCAGAATATGGTTTTAGAAAAAGATGAATAACTCATAGTACGGACTTGTCATAATTATTTAAATGATACCATCATTCTTGTGATTTTTCTGCCCACATTTTAAGAGGTTTTTAGAACCGGTGGCATGATCTAGGGGCAAACTAGCAGTTAAGAGGGTATTACTTAAAATGTCTGCATGTAAAAAGTCTGATACTTCATCAATTAATGCATGCATGCCTTGCACACATTTGGGTAAATTTGAGTAAGAATCTGATATTGGTAACCTGACCAAAAAGTGAAATATGTTGCCATTTCTCAATGCACGCTCTCAGGAAGAGCAGATTTGAACAGGGTATATCTCATGTGATATGCATGATGGGTGCATGTAATTTCAAACCACTGTGTAGCTATGAAATATGTCTTTTTGATCAAATATAGATTGTGTGTAAAGTTGACAGGGGTGGGTTCTCTGTATCATAAACAAACCTCATCATGATGACACTTCATTTCATTCCCCCAATCAAGGGGAAGAGGAGGAAGTGGCCAATAACAAGTGGAGAGGGGTAGGGCCTAGGAAGCTAGCCTCTCCATCCATCCAAAACACATAAAAGCAGACAGTCAGGACAGATAGGGACATTCTATTCCATCTGCTGCGGGACGCTCTGCCGGGAAAATCCATACTTTACCTCCATCAACCTCCAGAGAGCCAACATAGAGACTTCAATCTATCCACCTTCAGAGACCAAGACTTTACTTCAGAATTTGTAGCAGAGAGGTCAACTACAAGTTAAATCCCTCTTTAGCAGCCCTCAAATCATTGCCATTATCACAGCCAGGCGAGCTGTTTGAATTCTTTGCAAGAACTCTTGCCATTTGCCAGAGAGCAGTGTTGTATCCAGAGAGAGACCAGCTGAACCGGAGACTGCTGTATCCGGACCCACAGACCTGATCAGAACCAGAGACCCAGGCCAGACCAGCAGAGTAGAGCTGACCCCGACGCTGTGCGCAGAGACCGTCCGTGGCGAGTGAAGAAAACCTGACCAGATCCGTGGTGAGGCCCATTCTATTTTAAAATATATTGTGAGTACCTAGCAGAACTGTGCAGAACCAATCTCTTAGTTAAAATAATATAATTCAATCTATTTTAATCTAACCAGAACTGCCTTCTAACTGTCACCTGTCATTTTGTAAAGCTGTCACCTGTCATTTCTAGCTGCTAGCTGTCACTTGTCACTTTGAACTTTTAAAATTTCAAATCTGAAAAACGACCTTTACCATATCGCTAATATCTCCGTGACCGCATTCCTATTCCCTATACTTCTGCCGCAATCGCAAAACACGCACTCGCGAATTCTACCGCGATTTGCAAATTTCTCCACGTGTGAAAACAGCAGCTTCCTTGCTTTCCTTGCTAATAAATTTGTTTGCCTCTTAAGAACCATCCCTGAATCATTGCTAGAGTGAGCCTGGACTAATATTAACTTGATACCACTCACCCTGAGCCTCTAGAGGGGATTAAAAGCATTTTAGCATATTTTTCACTTCATTGCCAGCACATATAAAAGCATTTTGGGCCTGTGTTTCAAACTTCTGTAGTCTAAGCTTGCTGGGGTGAACTGAATTACATTTGATTGCATTTCTGAGAACTGTGTGGTTCCTTCCATTTCCTTGCATTGCATAAAAGGGGGGGGTGAATTGTCCAAGAAAGTGATTACATTGGGCCTCATTACGAGTCCGGCGGTAACCGCGGCGGTAAAACCGCCTGGTTACCGCCAGACTCGTATTACCATTCCGCCTCCGTCATTACCGGAATTACCGGGGCATTACAACCCCGGTTTTCCGGGAATCACAGAGGCGGAATGGTGTAAATCCCCATTCCCATTGAGTCCTATGGGACTCAATGGGAATTGGGATCATGGAAACACCGGCAGCATCTCGTAATGCTGCCGGTGTTTCCTCGTCCGCCTGCATGCGGGAGGTGTTAAACCTGCCAGGTCAGACCTGGCGGGAACATCATCTCCCGCCTGCAGGGGTCGGGATCAGGCGGTCCGGAAACAACGGTGGCGGCGGGTTTACCGCCACCGTTATTTCCGGACCGCCAGGGTCGTAATGAGGCCCATTGTCTTTTGCTGAAATCCTATCAAGTTATTTTCTGTACTGCATTTCATTCCACATTGCATCCATTTGAAACCATCAAAGTATTGTTGCTATTTTATCCATCCTATAACCACTCATCATTGATTATAAAGAAGTGTGATAGTGCCGGACTATCCATTATTGATTACTGCTCAGATTAAGTGTGATATTCAATTATTAATTTATTATAAAGTGTGATATATATATCTATTGTTTAAATTATCAAATAAACCTTTTAAACTTGCAAAACAGAACTACTTCTTCGCTCAGCGGGGTCAGGGGGATTCCAAGAGAGGGGTGTTATATAGGGGTAGTCATCCAGAACGCATGAACTGGACATAAGGATATATCAATAAGGGTTTTCATTCAGTATTCTAGACTAGGCGTTGACTTAGCTGTAGTGTTGAATTGAATCCTCTTACACTTCTGAAACCTACTGTCTTTGGCAGTGACTGTTCCCTTACAGATTTGAATTGTTTTACCCTATTATTGCTGGGATAAAAGACTGCCTTCATCCCTCTGGGAGAAAAGACTATTGTTACATTGCTACAGTGTCCTATCCTACTCTAACACCTTTTACCTCCAAAATCAATATTGTATGGTGAACCATAAGTGCTACTACTGACCTTAACTGATGTCACTCTGTGTGCTGGGAATGCTTTAGTACAAACATAATTTGCTTACCTGCATTATTGCTAATTGAATAACTTGTTTCTGAAATTCTACTTGATGGTACTATTAGTTGCTGCATAACCTACGGTGATTCATTTGCTTTGTGTATATATAAACACATAATGTTAATATAACTTTAAAGGGTGTAAGTGTTTACTTGAATACTTGTGATTACTGATTTCATTGTACTGCTCTACACAGTACCCCTTCTAAGATAAGCCTGGCTGCTCAGCCACTCTCCCGTCTTGAGTAGTACAGGCCTATGTTAAAGGTTGGGTGACTAATACCAAGCAGATAGGTCTTGTAAAGTCCCACACCAGTTGGACTCTATCAAATCTAACAGTGGCCATAAATGTTGTGGCAATTTTCAACGATTGATCTGTCACTGGTCAGAATGCCCTTTAGGCCACCGATTAGTTCTTTGTTTGATTTAGGGAGGTGGACATTTTGCGAGACAGCTGGGGGGGTTCCTGTCAGAGGGTGATGGACGGTTATAGGTGTGTGGGAGAGTAAAGGCTGATGTGGTGATAGCTGTAATGAAGGTTTGCTAGGGATGGTCAGGTAGCTTGCTTGTGTTTGTAATGTGGTACAATTGGAAGGCAGGATTTGGCACCAGGTCCAGAGTGTGCATGAAGGAGAGGTGTTTTTCGGGGGTGGCCAAATGGTTTCCGGTGGAGAGAGAGGTGAAGGTGGCTTTATCTATTTTTAGTGTGAGTGTGAAGGGGTCTGGGAATGTGGGAGGTGGCTGTAGGGATTATCAGGGATGAGAGTATGTACTGGTGTTTTGTAGTGGAATCCCTTGTGTCGGGGTGAGCTGGTATAGTGGAGGTGGATTCTCTGATGTATAGGGGTGGTGAGGGTTTCAGAGATTCCAAATAGGTTTCCCAATCATTCTCCAAGTTTTCTATGGTTGCCAGAGGAGTCTGATGATAGTCTTGTGGAGGCGATCGGAGGGTGGGGCCTGGTGTGTGTGTGCCTGGCAGGCTTTTTAGCAGGTTTGGGAGTGATTTTACTGGGTTTGGTGACACTGGGGAGGCGGTGATGGTGTGGGAGAGGGGGGTTTCAAAGGTCTATGTGAGGAAGGGGTAAGTGTGTTCGATAGATATGAAAAGGGACACAGTGTGTAAGGGTGCAAATAAAAAGAAAGCCTACCTCTTCCTAACTTTAAGAGGGGTTTCCCTACCTCAACTAAAATCCTGAGGATTCAGTCAGGATGTCCATATAAAGCAAAAGTCCACCGTCCTGTGACAAAAACCTATTCTCGTCCATTACACTTATAACTAAACTAATGAAGTAGTGGATCTTCTTGGTCCAGAAGAATGGCTCCCTTCTTTGAGATAATGGATTAAAGTTCCAATTCTTAGGTGGGATCTTTACCTGTGGGAATGCCTCCCTTCCTCAGGTCTCAATCCCTTTCCAAGGCACAAAACAAAGTTCCAGGTTGTAATACTAAAAAGCAGTAATGTTCTTAGTTCAAACTCAAAAAGTAAAGTTCCAGTTCAAACATCAACATTCCTTATTGGCCATAGTTGTTTCTTCACTATTGGGTTTCTGGAGAATGCCTCTCTCCTCCGTGTATCTTACTCTCAGTGTTTCCTGGAGAATGCCTCCCTCATCCATGTATCTTGCTCTGTGTTTCCTGGCGAAGGCCTCCCTTCTCCCGGTATCTTGCTCTCAGTGTTTCCTGGAGAATATCTCCCTTCTCCAGGTATCTTGCTCTACAGTTCACAATACCAGGGGAAATTACTCTCCTTCCCATGTTTCTTTACAGGTTTAGCACAGTTCACAATGCCAGAGGGAAGGACTCCCTTCCCCTGGTCTCTTTCCATGACTTATACACCTTACCCCATCATAGACTTGGCTTCCAGTTTTGTGGGTGTGGGTCCCAGACCCGTAGGATTCTCTGCTGGCAGTGTGGCAGACCTGGTTCCCTAACCTGCCAAGTACTGCAACTATGAAGATGACTGATGAACTCTCTTTCTTGCTGGTGCGTTTACCAGACTCGTACTGCTTTACGAATTACCTTCCCACAGCCTTTTTCCCAGGCTATTTTCTTAGCCCTTTTTCCAAGGGTATAGCACTCTTTTTATTTTGACCATTAGCTTCTATTCTGTCCCCACCAGCCGGCCCGTGATGGCCCCTTCCTTCAGGGAGCGTTGCTGTGGGCTCCGGTCAGTCCTGAGACTCGCCTTTGGTCCTGGCGTGCCTTCCGCCGAGTTCACTCTGTCAGGTCTGGTTTGTCCCAATCCGCAGGAGCTGCTGATCCCACAGACCTTCTCTGGACGTTGCCCACTAAACCATTGATTTAACAGCTGAGTCAACAACCCCAGGGAAGGGAAAGGGGTAGTGGATAAAATAACAAACTACAGACATGCCTCACTCCTGGATTCTTGGAATGGAGTTTCAGAAGTCGCTAAATACTTAGTTCAAATATTTCCTCCCTCTACAATCACTCACTCTTTACCTGTTTTGCCTCTACTTGTAGCTGAGAGGTTTTGCATTTAAGAAACTGATACCCTCTTTTAGTCTTCTGAATATTGTCTTCAAACTTTACTCAACTACCTAATTCCTATAAAGCCCTCGGTGCAGGCTATGCACACAGCTTGAAGGACAATTTGACAGGCAGGCCCAGACGGGGCCACAAATGCACTGACATGAAGGGGTTTGGTGACACGTCTTTATATCGTTACATGTCAACAGCCAACTGCGAAAACCATGTGTTCCCCAAGTCCCGCCCCCTCATTGTTTAGGCCCAAACTGCAGGCCCCCCACACAACAATGTGGGAAGGTAAGGTGGTCACGCTACAATGTGACATCTTCCCCTTTCTTAGAGTACAGCGTCACTCTTGCTTTCACCCCTTCTCCTCAATTAGCCTTCATGGTTTTATGTGGCATTGTTGAAGTCTTCTGGAACCAAGGAGGTCCTGAGCAAGTAACCATTCTTCACTGCTTTTGTCATCTCCTTCAGATTGTTCCCTGTCTCCTTGATAGAAGTCATTCGAACATGATCCGTCTGTACTGCAGCCTGAATGCTCCCATCTCACGGGTGTGAGATCTGTAAGTTTCTTGAACTGGAATGAATTCCTAGTTATAGATTGTTGGTGATCAACAGTTGCCGTAATCATGGTGCCCTTCTTGCCAGCCACCACTAGCTTCTCTGGGGCAAATGTTGAGTCTTCTTTTCTAGCCTTCTGCTGGCACACCACTACCAGATCTCCCAATTACAATTCACACTCTTTTGCACCTCAATGGGCGTCTACTCGTTCTTTCATTTTTTCATTCTGTACTTGATCACGGGTCTGGACCTGTTGGTCAAGCGGAGTAACTTGCATAGAAATCTGGGCTTCCGGCAGTCTGGTTCTTATTACTCATCGAAACATAAGATCAGAGGGGCTGACACCTGTGGTGCTGTGAGGTGTTTGACTATACTCTCGTAGAAGCTGGTACAGTGCCTGCTTGAAAGGTTTATTGAGTAAATGGGCTATCTGTAGGGTCCTCTTAATGTTGGCCATGAACCGTTCGATGATTCCATTAACCTGGGGTCATCTAGGTTTTATTTTCCGGTGTTGGAATCCCATGTATCGGGGCAAAGCTCTTGAAGTTGTGGCTCGTAAATGGCGATCCATTGTATGATTTTATGACGCTAGGTACTCCATAGGTAGATAGCATGTTGCAGCCTTTGAGTCAATGATTTGTGCGTCCGGTAAACAAGAATGTTCATCAATGAACACCATAACATATGTTCCATTTCACAATGGTCCAAAAAGATCCACTGTTAATTCCTCCCAGAAATCCTTTGGAAGCATGGACATTTGTAGCGGATTTGGGTGCGGAGGAGGAGCCACCAGTGCACATGTGTCGCAGCTGCCAACAAATTCTTCCACCAACATATCTATTTTTGGAAACCACACCGTCTGACGTAAAAGGCGTTTCATGGAGACTATCCCCCGATGGCCTTCATGCGCTAGAATGACTACGCATTCACGCAACGATGCTGGGATGACAATCTTGCAGCCTTTCTATGATAATATGGTCATCCAGCACGGTTAGTTCATCTTTCACTAGTTCTAGGGCTTTTATATCATCTTGTACAGTCTCCGGTTGTTGTCTGCTCTGATGTTTCATGTGTGCAAGCTTGTCAGTTCGGATACAGTGAGACACTATCGCAAGGGCTGTGTCATTTTGTGATTCTTTTCGTATGGTGGCCCAATCCACAGGTAATGGTTGTAGATGATGTATGATGTAATTGATGTAGGCATCAACAATGGATTGACTAGCTTTGGCTGGACCTGTGGGGTGTCTTGATAAATAATCAGCCGGGTTGTTTTCTTTCCCAGGGTGATATACTATGTCAAATTTCTTATCCTGTAACCTTAGTCCCCATCGGGCTATTCGAGGAGGCATCCTCGCCTTTGCGTCACCAAATATTGTTAGAAGGGCTTGATGGTCAGTGACGACCGTGAATTACTTGCCATATAGGAAAAGGTGAAAATATTCACAGGCCCACACCACTGCTAGACTCTCCTTTTCTGCCTGAGAGTATGTTTGTTCAGTTTTTGTGAGACTTCTGCTTGCATAAGCCACAATGAGTTTTCTGGTGGGATCTGCAGGGTCGCATTGTGTAAAAATGGCACCCAGGCCGACTGGGCTGGCATCTACAACTTCAGTCTTTCTGTCTGCATCAAAATATGTCATGTCTTCTGCCTTCACAATAATGTCACAAATGGTTTTGAAAGCGTGTTGGCAGTCTGTCGTACATTCAAAAGATTGTTCTTTTCGTGTGAGCAGGCGTAGATTGCTGACGGTCACATAGTCTTGCAGGTATCTGGACCAATAGCTTGCTAAACCAAGAAAATAATGTAGTTGAGATGTTTTGTGGCGACTGAGCCGTATTAAGAGCAGCTACTTTTTCAGGGTCCGGTCTTATTCCTTTCTCAGAAAATATGTGGCCGAAAAACCTGAGTGACCATTTATTTTCTGAATTCACAGTTTGCTTGGTTAAGTGTTAAACCTGCTGCCTCTAGCGCTGAACACAGTTTATGTAAGGCTGCATCATGTTCTTCTTGAGACTTGCTTTATACTAACACGTCATCTGAGTAATTCAAACAATTGGGGACATGTCGCATCACCTTGTGAATCTCCTCTTGAAATATTTCTGCAGCAGATGAAATGCCAAAACGGAGTCTCTTGTATTGGAATAAACGCAAATGGGTGATGAACGTGGTAATGTATCTGGACTCCGGGGCATTTTTGATCTGATGATAACCCTTTGTAAAGTCTAGCTTTGAGAAGAATTTGGCACCAAGTAATAGGTGTACCATACAGTTATTCGTGGTGCTTGGTGTCTTTCTCTTTCTATGGCTTTGTTGGCCCTTCCCATGTCTATGCATAGTCTGATGGTACCTTCCGGGGACTTCTTCGGTACGGGTTCTATGGGAGACACCCATGGAGGGGGACCTGTTGCTGGCTCAATAATATGTTGCTTTATCAGCTTGTTAATTTCCTCCTCCACTTCCTTTTGTATATGAATAGGTATGCAATGGTAGTGTTGGGCGACAGGATTTGTTTCTGGTTTAATGGGAAGTTGGACTTTGTGGTTTTTTAGCTTCCTGAGTACTTTGAAAACATTTGGGAAAGCTGCTTCAATGCTTTCTGGACGGGCAAAGTACTTGTGAGTCATCAGCTTATACATGATATGAACCAGACCCATGTCCACCGCAGTTTTGAAGCTGAGTATACAGCCGCTGTTTGCTTCTGTCTTGAGGACATGTAGCTGTATCTTTGTTACGTGGGACTTGTGTGCACATCTGGCAGAGATTACACCTTTGCAAGGTAGTAGTGTTGTTGCGCTATATGGGCAAATATCGACCGTGGCCTTCTTGAGCTTAGGCGCTTTTGCAAGTGTGTTTTATGCCTCCTTGCTGATTGTATTAACAGTGGCACCAGTGTCAATGCGAAAGTCCAGTGATGTGTCGTTGACTTCTATTGTTAGCACTGGGCTGTGCTTGGTTGCAACACTATTGTTCAAAGCCCACACATATCCCTTTTTTTGTTGGTCCTCATCCGATGAAGGCGATGCACTACACAAGGATGACTTCTTTTCAGTGTAGCGGACATAGCGATGTCGCCCGCTGCATCGGGAGTCATCAAATGGCCAAAGCATCTCTTGTGAAGATGTTTTCTTTTGGTCCCTATCATCTCGCTGCTGCCCTCTAGGGTTTGTATCAGGTCGATTTTCACGTAGACTTGGTGGTAATGACCTTCGATGTTCTCTGAAATTTCTCCGGCTGGATGAACGCAAGGGGGCGTTTTACACATGGCCATGTAGTAGTCGTAACCTCCACATGCAGGGCCTTTTTTGTCCCAGCACAGGGCAGTCAGTGGTGTGAGGGTATTCGTATCCACACCTATAACATTTGGCATCAGTATGTCTGGGCTGCAAATTTTGAAACATGAAAAGTTTATTGACAGCTTCTTGATCAGTGGATTTTGATTGTATGGTGACTTTGCCAAGGTTATCGAGTTGAGATTCTACTGCTGCCTCCATGCGTGCTAGGGCAAGAATTTCTTCAAGTGACTGCTGTTTTTGTAGGAGGTTTTTCCGAAAGCCTTTGGACTCACAACAAGAAATCAACTGGGATCGTAGAGCCTCATCATTCGAGTATCGATGGAATTCACAGTATTTCAGCATGATGCGCAACATCATTACAAAGTCAGGATTGTGGGGCTTATTTGTGAAAAAGTTGCTCTAGCAGGCGACTCCTTACAATCCCTATTAAATGTCAGGAAATTAGGCAATATTGATTGCATTAGTTGTCATCAATTGTCGTGGGTCACTGGATTTGGACGGATATTAAGCCCATACCGTCCACAATGTAACAAGAAAAACAGGAAATTCCAGGACTCAGCGCTAGTTTAAGACTTGATTTTTTCATTGCACAATCTGTTACAAAGCTGCAGCAGAATTTTCTACAATTGGGATTTGTCCCTATTATTATATTTCGGACAACAGTCGTACGGATTAACTAGTTCTATTATTGGCCCTGATTTGATAAAGGCTTGTGGGGGCCGAATCGCGTAACCAAGTAGAGGGCTTTGTAACAGATTGTGCAATTAAACAATCAAGTCTTAAACTGGCACTGAGTCCTGGAGTTTCCGGTTTTTCTTATCATTACGAAGTTGTCTAAAGACTCCCCTTTCTCTTGAAATGTAGTGTGGAACACAGGCCTTTCGTAGTCAACGCTGGTATGTGGTGTGAAATATTCAGTTAATTTGGTGCGCAGGTCTTGGTGTGAGGCGGTGTCAAGATTGAGTAATTCTCCCGCAATGTCTCTCACAGCAGGTCCCACTGACATGGAAAGCGTGTTTTTGAGCCTGGTGTCATCTTTCAGTCCTATGGCCCCTACGTAGAAGTTGAAATCACACAGCCAGGTTGCCCATCGTGTGCCTAGATTGCTGGTATCTCTTATATCAAAAGCATGTGGCGAATTCAATACTTGAGACCCTCGATTCACAGGGGTGGCAACATGACTTGAGGGGATGGCCCCTGACGTGGCCGTGGCATCTTACTCAGACATGGTAGGTGGTGGGGTTCCTCTGAGAGGTAGTGAGATCAATTGGCGTAAGGATGAAAAAACCTCTTGTTAAAAGCTATGAGCTGTGCTGGCTGCAAAACTGAACATGGTGTGTCCACATTGTTGTTTTTTTTCTTCTTCTTTGATGTTCCCAGATCACTGGCTTTCCTTCTTTATGTGGCCTGTCATAGGTTAAATGTCGCCCCTTGGACTGTGTTATCCAGTTAAGCTGCTTTATTTCAGCTCTTTCAAAGCCCTTGTGTTGCCAACGGGGGATTAGGTTAAATGTGCATAGCTTGTGCAAGGCTGAACTGCTCTGCCACACCTCTTTTGTAATGGTGCCGAGCTTATGTGAGGCATTGTGTCCCTTTCATAATATAATTTTGTGGCCTACACAGGGCGAGCTTTCATGCCGCATTTGTTACTTATTTATATATATTTTCCTTTCCATTAACGGTGCCGGGCTTCCAACAAGCTCCGTTTCCTCCCTCTCTCTTCAAACTGTTCATGTGGCGGGGCGTTACCCTTAGAGGGTGCCTGTGTGTGTATAATAACAATGCCGGGCTTCCGGTTCCTTTTTTTATTCTTTTCAATCCGTACCTGTGAATTCTTCAGTAGAGGCTGCTTCACATGGACAGGGCACCGAGGCGTGCCGACACACGTTTGATGTGCCTGACAGCACCCTCCTACTCTGCCTACCCACCAGGGCACAGCTGAATGCTCCTTATGTATGTTTTCTCCCTCACTTGTGTTCTGGCGTGCCGGCTCCAGTCATATTGCAGTGTACGTTCGCGCACGAATTCTCGTCACCAGTTGTAAGGCCCTCAGTGCAGGCTATGCACAGGGCTTCAATGGACAGTGTGCCAGGCAGGCCCAGACGGGACTACAAATACACCGACGGCGACACACATAGCTCTCAACCATTTGTGTGGCATAGGCGGGTGAAATCACCCGATTTTGTTTTTGGCGGGTGAGAGGCCCATTGGAATAAATGGGCGTGCAGGAGGCTTGGCGGGTGAGTTAGCCCTTTATAAGGCGGGTGACACCCGCCAAAAGCGTGTGAGTTGAGAGCTATGGACACAGAGAGGGTTTGGTGACATGTCTTTATTTCGTTACATCTCAACGGCCAACTGCCAAAACCAAGTATTCCCCAAGTCTCACCCCTTCCCTAGCCCAACATCCCCCTTCATTGTTTCGGCCCAAACCGAAGGCCGCCCACACAATGATGTGGGAAGGTAAGGTGGTCACGCTACGATTTGACAATTCCTATACTAAGTATCCCTAACTATTCTATTTTCTAACTCTTACTGTTAGTAACTGTATTCTTGAATGTACTCTTATTTTCTTTCTCCTTCTCTGTAATGCTTCTATCTCTGAGAAAAACTCTTTACTTCCTGTGGCTTTTACTCCTCTTATATTTACCTTTTCTTCCTTAGTTTTGTAATAAACAATTCACTGGGATGAGGAAGATGACGACTAATTAATCCTCATGTTCATTCACAAAGCTGTCTTTAGTACTGTTGCATTGACAGGACGAAAAATGCTTTTAGGCTGACTAGTTAATCCTTGTGTTCATTCACAAAACTGTCTTTATTACTGTTGCACTGGCACAACTAAAAATGCCTTTCGGCTGACTAGTTAATCCTCATGTTTAGTCACAAAGCTGTCTTTAGTATTTTTGCACTGGCACGGCAAAAAATGCTTTTAGACTGCCTTCTTGAAACAGAACTGTAGATGGCACTCAAATGCTTCCAATGTTTTCTCACATGCGCAGCACAAAACAAAACTACAAATGCCGTCCTTCAGATCGGAAAGGAAAGCTGCTTCTATAATGTCTTTTTGTTTTGCTTGTTGGGCCGAAACAACTTGCTTCAGACTTATCCTGTAGAATCTTCTCTTGAAACTGATCCTTCTCCTGAGTTGCAACAGAAATGAAGCGATCTTCAGCAATCACTGGTTCTGGCTTACTGCACAACTACTTTCACTGCTGGGAAATTGACGAGACAAGGCATCTGCCTTTCCATTTAACCAACCTAGTCTGAAGGTAATCACAAAATCATAGTTTGCAAAGAACAATGACCCAACGCAATTGACGAGGAGCCTAAGTTCTAGCAGGAAAAGTACATTCCTATGATCCGTTAACACTGCCACAGTATACTTAGCCCCCAATAAATAATGCCTCCATTCCTGAAAAGCCTTCTTAATAGCTAGAAGTTCTCGGTCTGTGATTGTGTAATTAGTTTCTGCTGGAAGTAGCTTCTTAGACAGGTAGGCTACTGGGTGCAGTTGTCCCATATCTGGATGTCTGTGTGAGAGGACGGCTCCAATTGAAAGATTAGACGCATCTGCTTATACAAAAAAAAGGTTGCAAGGTATCGGGGTATAACAGAATCGGACCATATATGAAACTTCCCTTTAACTTCAAAAAAGCTTCTTCTGCCTCCTACGTCAAGCCAAACTTGACTCCCTTCTTAAGGAGTTTAGTTATAGGTGTTACATGCTGTGAGAAATCTTTTCTGAATCTACGGTAGAAGTTTGCAAAGCCAAGGAAACTTTAAATATCTTTTACACAAGTGAGCGACCGCCACTCCTTACCTGCCAAGACCTTACGAGAGTCCATTTCCAACCCTTTTGGTGAGATTACAAAACCCGAAAACTCCACTTCCGCAGTGTGGAATTGACTCTTCTCTAACTTGGCGAATAGTTTATTCTCCCTTAATCTCTGTTACACCAACCGGCCATGTTCCTTATGTTGCTGAAGATCTTCTGAAAATATCAAGATATCATCCACGTATACTTCCACAAAAATGTCTAAAAACTCTTGCAGCACTTTACTGATGAAAAATGTAAATGCTGCTGGTGCATTACACAGGCCAAAGGGCATAACCTGGTAATCAAACAAACCACATTTTGTACGAAAAACTGTCTTCCATTAATCCCTTACAATCATAATTCCATTAATCCCCACGTCACACTGTAACCAAGTGATCAGCTCCTCTCAAATCTAACGTGGTAAAAATCAGAGCTCCTTGAATGTGATCCAACATTACGGAGATTAGAGGCAGTGGGTATCTGTTCTTGATAGTAATCTTATTCAAAGCTTGGCAATCATTACAAATTCATAATGTGCCTTCCTTCTTACGGACAACAAACAATGGGGATTCTGCGGGAGACTGAGAATGCCTGATAAATCCTTTAGCTCGTTTCTCCTGAATGTATTCCTTTAAATGCTCATTCTACTTTTCCGTCAGAGTGTAAATATGGCTGGATGGAATCTGGTCTACGGATTCAAGGTCAATCTTACAATCATAATCCCAAAGAGGTGTCAATTCATTGGCCTCAATTTCATCCACATCATCAACATCATCACTAAATTCTTGATAACACTCTGGCAAAATTACAACAGCAGCTCCTATCGTGAACTACAGAGGCTGCTCTTACTTTCATCAAACCAATCACCACTTCAGAAGACCCCTTCAAATTCTCTTGCTGCTCATTCTCTTTCAAACAATATTCCTTACAGAAACTTGAAGCAATATCCACCACCCATCTACCCTAATCTATTCTGGGATTGTGATGAGTCAACCAGAACCAAGGAATTCCTAAAATTGCTTTCCACTGGGGAGTATCGATCAGTTCAAAAACAATTTCCTCCCAATGACCCCCTGGCATTTCCATTTCTACTGTTACTGTTTCATGGGCAATAAGACCTGACGTTAACTGCGAACTAAAAGTATATTCATAGCTCTAAACTACATTCCAGTCCATAGAATTCCCGGTAGCCCTGGAGTCAATCACTACTGGACCACTTCCTTTCAACACTCCCTTTTATAGACAAGGATACATTGAGGGTGATGTGAGGAACAGCCGCCTGAATGGTGTTTGCTACTTGTTGCGATCTTGACCTTGCTGGCTGAATGGTTTTGGGGCACCATGGTCAATTTCCAACAAAATGCCCTGTCTTCCCAAAATAAATACAGAGGTTCTTTAATCTACGCCGCTCCTTTTCTTCCTTGAACAATGGTCCTCTAATCTTGCCTCACCTCAATAATTTCCCTGATCATGAATCCCTGACCGTACTCTGAACCTTTCTCTGTCCCTCTCACTGCTACATAAAAATCTGGTCTCAACTACACCTCTTCTACGCTCTGCCTTACCTTCTCCCAGGCGATAATCTACCTGCATGACCAGATTTATCAGAGCATTGCATGTGGTGGGTCTATCTGCAATAGTGGCTGAGGCATCCTTCAAATCATCTCTAAAGACCCTATCGAGCAGGGAGGCTTGTTTTTCTTCAGGCCATCTGCTTTCAAGAACCAAGGACTTAAATTGGGTTATGTAACTCACCAAATCTTTTCCTCGCTGCCTCAACTCTAAAAGCTCCCCATCAACTTCCTGAGCGAGCTGACGTTTATCAAACATCTTCTTGAACTCCATCTTGAAAGCTGTCAGGTCCATTAAATGACGTTTTCTTGTCCCACTACTAATACAGACCAGGCTGCACCTCACCTGTCAAGTAAGATAATATAAAATAAAAGCTATCTTGGGAGTCTCAGTAGCAAAAGCCTTAGTTCTGCACAAGAAATTAAGCTCACACTGAGTTGGAAAATCTGACATTTCTTAACATCTCCTCCAAAACCTTTTGGAGATGCTAGAGGCACAGGTGCTAGCTCTGACTTTTACTCCCTTTGCTACTTTCCCCTTGTTCCGTTCGTCCCATTACATCTGCTCTGATCAACTGTGGGGTTTCTAGAACCAGACTCTCCTCCCTAATTAAAGTTGCCAGTGGTGCCATTTCAACTTGGAATTTTGACACCTTTAGATTCAACTCCTCCAGCCTTAATTGTAAGTCCTGATTTTCCCTTGTAGAAGCCATCATCCCCTATTTTAGCTCTCATTACACCTTGTGCAGATATTTTATCGTGGGCCTTTCATCCTGTCAGGTCCGGCTTGCCCAAATCCGCAGGAGCTGCTGATCCAACAGATTTTCTCCGGCGTTCCCCACTCACCCCTTGATTCAACGGCTGAGTCTGCAACCCCAGGGAAGGGAAATGGGTAGTGGATAAAATAGCAAACTACAGACACTCCTCACTCCTGAATTCTTGGAATGGAATCTGCATTGGTAAAAAGAACATACTCAGCATTAATTTCATAAGTCGCTAAATATGTAGTTCAAATGTTTCCTCCCTCTACAACCTTTAAATGTTTTGGCTCTGCTTGTAGCTGAAAAATTTTGCATTTAAGAAACGGATGCACTCTCTTAGTCTTCTGAATATTGTCTTCAAACTTGTCTCAACTCCCTAATTTCTATACTAACTATCCCTAACTATTCTATTTTCTAACTCTTGCTGTTAGTAACAGTAGTCTTGAATGTACTCTTATTTTCTTTCTCCTTATCTGTAATGCTTTTATTTCTCAGAAACACTCTTCACTTCCTTTTTTAAAAATATACTTTATTTCAATTTTCACCATTAACAGACACATAGAATAAAACACATTTGAAAAATATTAAAAAGTCATATTAAAAAGTACAAAATGAAAAGGCTTAACATTTTCTTGCCGTACGTTTAGAAGCTGCAGCAATACACTCACACAGACCATTGATAAAACGAGACTCCACACATGACAAAACAAAATTCATAGCATCAGAGACATGTCTGATGTGGTTTGCAATTGAATGACTTTTCAGCCAAAGACACTTCAAATCCAATAACTTTGGGCAAATAAATAAAAAGTGATTTAAGTCCTGCTCAGTTCCACTGCCACCTATACAGTGCTTTCTGTTATAGAACCATGTCATACGTGCCCTCTGAGGCAAAACGTTCAATCGCAAATACCTTCCTCAGGTACCCCAACGTTCATAATTTTTCCATACGATAATTGCAAATTCAAAACTTCTCTTTCTAGCTTTCGTAAAAAGTTGAGGCTTTGTCATCAAGCCACCCCTTAGTTCATCAAAGGCAATTCCCATTTTTTTTACATAAACTGGAGCAGTTCTTATACCAAGGGTAAGTGGCATATGACTCTGCCATTGTTATTTCCTCCTTCACGTTCACAATGTTGGGGTTCGTCGGAGTGATGGAATGCAGCTTGCGGAAAAATTCTAAAAACCTAAATTCAGCCTGTACGCCAATAGTTAAGACACCAGTCTCTAGCGCAAGGGAAGCCCCTGTGGTGCTGGGCATCAGACTTAACAGCTTTCTCAGACAGATGCATAAAATACAATCCAACGAGGAACAGCTTGCACTTCCACACAGCTCACTGCCATACAAAATGGCAGAATAGATCTTAGCCTAAAGGGCTTGAATACACTTATCAACGCAAAAACCACCAAATTTATGATAAAAAGTCCTCAGCCCACCCAAACTGGTCCTTATGCGGTTCTCTACCATTGATAAGTGTGAAAACCACTGACAATTGCTTGCAAACATAACACCCAAATAGCAGTAGGAATCATCCACACTTAGATTCACATTATCTATGCACCAATTATAATTATTTAACTTTCTGAAACCAAAAACAACAATCTTGGTTTTCTTTAGGTTTCATTTTAAACCATTGATTTTTAAAATAATTAGATAGATAGTTATATATAGCTCTCAACCATTTGTGTTGCAAAGGAGGGTGAAATCACCCGATTTTGTTTTTGGCGGGTGAGATGGCCATTGGAATGAATGGGCGTGCAGGAGGCTTAGCGGGTGAGTCACCCCTTTACAAGGCGGTTGACACCCGCCAAAAGCGTGTGAGTTGAGAGCTATGGTTATGGCTGGGGGTCAGATCTAATAGTACTGCATCATCTGCATAAAGTAGAATGGGGTACATCACCCCATTCAGAGATGGAGGTAATGAACCTGGCAGATGTAAAACAGGCACTAAATCTGATAAGATAATAATAAAGAAAAGTGGAGCCAGGGGACAGCCCTGTCAGACTCCTTTATTTGTTAAAAAAAAAAATCGGTTCAAGGGCTTACTCTGTGGCTTTTACTGTTCTTATGTGCACCTTTTCATCCTTAGTCTTGTAATAAAAAATTCACTGGCATGCGGAAGATGACGCACAAAGCTGTCTTTAGTATTATCGCATGACTGGCACTACAAAAAAAAATGCCTTACGGCTGCCTTCTTCAAACAGGACAGTAGAGGGTGGTCAAACGCTTCCAATTTTTTCTCGCATGCTCAATACAAAACGAAACTACCTTCAAATCGGAAAGGAAAGCTGCCTCTAGAAAGTCTTTTTTTTTGTTGTTGCTTGTTGGCCGAACCAACTTGTGCACACTGCTGCCAGCAAACAGGAATTACTTCACATGTGAAATGCCTCGAGCGCGGCGCGCATTCCTCACAACGTTCCCCTCACCTCACATGCACTGAAGCGTCTCCATGGAGTTCATGGGCACACTCTTCACAATTAAACGGAAACTTTAACGCTTGCTTGTTTTGCAAGTCCTTTCAATTAACACTGTCCCCCAAACTGCTCTGTTCCCACCCGTGTCTTCTGAATCTTTGGGTAAGTCTCACTGCTTCTACTGTCTTGTTTCTTCTGGAGATGATCTTCTAGGTTCAAAATGTAGACATGACATTAGGGAGCTTAGGAAAACATGATTTGTCTATAATTTACTTTGGATGAAAGGTAGTTGTGGAATTCAAAGAACATTCCATGGTATTGTTCTCACAGCCAATCAGCTTAGGTCATTCTACTTCTCCATTTTGGTATGGGAATCCTGCATTAGCTTAGTTATGGAAAATAGGGAACAAGAAAACAAGCACTAAATTATTCCTACTCTAACACCTAGCCCTAAGAAAACATCTCCCAAGCCTATGAAAAACTATTGGCCACTTGCAGGAGCTGACATGCTCCAGCTATGGCGGCACAGCAGCTGCGGGTTCGCCCTTTGCTGCTTTACCAACATGGTCCGCATGGCACCTCTTCCTCCATCAGGTCAGTCAGCTGCTTTACAGAAGGGATAAGGGTCGTCTTGCTTCAGACCCTCGGGAGACTCTTCGTCTTGTGTCCCAGTCTAACTTGATTTTCTCTGCCACACCTCCTCCAGGGAGGGCTGAACTTCTCTTCCTGTTATCCTTTTTCTTTTTTTAATGTGTTTCGACCAATAGGAATTTGGGAACCACTAGAATGTTCACTAGTGGTTCCAGGAGTACTCATCATTATAATGGGTTATTTATAACACGCTTAATACCCAGAGGTTTCTAAGCGCTGACCCGTGAATATAACCTGTGTTGCTCCTGTGTTGCTCCGCATAGTCTTGCTTCCAAGGCGAGCGCATTATCCTCCCGAGACCATGTATCTGCATTGCCTCCTCATCTCAATACCTGCCTTATTGTCCTCAGTTGGGTAGACTAGTCTCTTCCTCGTCCCAGTGTTTACACTATACTCCTCCCTTGGGTTGACTAGATTCTTCCTCGTCCCAGTACTTGTGATTTTGGCTACCTGACACATGTACATGGGTTACAAGTCAAGGGTGGGGTAGGTTAGGGGAATTGAAGTGGGGAATACAGGGTTCTACCTGGATAGTCGTCCTTGCTCCCACAGGAGGGTGGTCCCTCCCCATGAGGTTCTCCCACTGAGTACCACCATGGGAGGGAATATCCGGTAGCAGCCTCACCTGCCTGGCCCCTGGGAGAAGCAATTACATTCAATGATTCATCATTACACTTCCCCTAATGCAGCTGGCCCGAATGGAAAGACCTTAAACTGAAATAATCCGCTACGGGTAGAAAATGCTGTTTTTTCTGTTGTTCTCTGGATTTAATGGCACCTGCCAATGGTACTTCATAAGATCAATCATGGAGAGGTAGATGACCGTGCCCAGTCAACCAATGAGATCATCAATACGAGGCATTGGATAACTGTCGAACTGGGACACAGCATTGAGTTTTCTAAAGTCTATGTAAAACCTCCACGATTGATCAGGTTTTGCCACTAGGACTATTGGTGAGGACCACAGACTATGGGATGTTTTGATGATATTCGCATTCCAGCTTTTATCCACCTCTTGGAGGACTATTTATTTTCAGACTTCGGGGATCCGGTAAGGTTTAAGGTTAATAACTTTCCCAGGAGGAGTACGGATCTGATCACTGGGTCCTCGTTCTACTCTTTTGATGTTAACGTGGTACAGCCTAGTCTTAAGCCTTCTATCGGGTTGTGATACACGATAACTATGGGGGCCAGTCTGTTCCAAAATTTCATAAGGCCCGTGCCAGCAAGAGAGAAAAAGATTGGGTATTTTCCAAATTGTCACCATCATTATTGCATTATTAGGTACTGCTTTGGCGCAACAACGGAGACCCAATTGGCACATGCAGAATATCACCAAAATAAACACGATGATGGGGACCAATATTTTTACAGTTGTTGCAAGCCAGGATGGTACCAAATGAATGCCATGTTCACCCAATCGTCCTCCTGGATCCCTACTTCCTTCTTCATTTTTACCCCAAGTTCATGCACCGCTGCAATGACATGTGCAAGTGTCCCATTCTCAGCGCCTGCAGAAGGTACGAATGTGCAACATGAACTCCTGATCTTTTTGCAAACCCCGCCCTCGACCGCTGTCAGGAGGTCGAGGACATAGCGGTTCTGCATCGTCATTAGTCCGAGGGCTCTCATTTCCACCTCATTTCCACCTTGATGATGTTGAACCCTTCTTCAGTATCGTTTGCCAGCTGGATCAATTCCCATAGAACGATCTGGAGCCATTTAGCGTTGGCTCTAGTCTGGACGCTGGCCACAATGGATGCAAGAAATGTCTCGGTGGAATTGTACAGTCTATATTCATCGGGTATTTGTGCAAGTAGATCAGAGGATTCTTGGGAGAAGTAGTTAGAGGATCGCTTCTTTCTTCACAGTCGGTCAGGGCATTCCTTTTCTGTGAGGATACAGAAGCCGGGAGGTGAAATGGTGGGTGCTAGTACAGTGGTTTCAGGCAGAGCTGGTTCTTCGTCTTCAAAGGCCCCCCTTCAGGTGTTCTTCGGGTACTACAAACAGGGCTGAATGCAGCATAGCAAGCGAACAGTAGCCCCTTCCAGGATGATGGGAGGTGCAAGTACGCTTTCTAGCCAGATACCCAGTAGTAGTCCATAAGTGCCCCTGTGCCTTTTTGGAGATCTGGAATGAGCAATCTTCGATTGGACCGTTTGATCCTTTCGAAACAGTTCCTTTGTGTAAAAACAAAGTTCATAGCTTTCTTCTTGGTGCACTTTCACCGGTTTTTCAATTGCTGTGATCCATGTCAGTTTTGCAACATGTTCTGTCCATATTTGTGCACATGCTTGCTCAACGAGGGCTAGTGTTTTTTCTGAATAGCCGACAAGACCTTCTGCTTTGCACATGAACGTTGCTTCTTGCCACTTATTGTCCATATGCTTTGTCCCTTGTATAGCGAGGAATGCTTCCTTCAAACAGTTGGGGTTGGTGGAGCTGGTTTTGCATTTTCGAGTATCTGGCTCAAGGAGTTGTAGGTGAACACTGCGTGCCTGGAAAGTGCCTTGTATCCTACTTCTTGCAAGATGAATCAGACATTGTGTTTCATTTAATGGTACCTCTTGTGGCATTAATACTTTGGGGCCCCCGGATGCATGGGGTATTAGAGAACAAACATAGCAACTCCTGTTAGTCGCTCGCCTTCCCATCACACTCATATCCGAGTACCAACGGTTTGAATGCTCGGGATGGCGAAGATCTTCCACTGCATCTAATCCTAAACCATGATTTGCATCATACTTATTCGGGTGTGTTTGCCGTTTCCTTCTGTTACTGTGCAAAGGGAACCTTCTCCCCCCTAGCACTGCTCTGTGAGGACTACTAGTGTTACACAAGGAATGTTGTACACATAGTTTTAGTAAATGGAACAGTAAACTAATGAAAAGTGTGGATTGGGAGTTGTTACATGTGGTATTTGTAGTATTATACATTGTGTTGTTTGTTACTCCAATGGTTTGCTCAAAATTCTCATTACTTGGGAATTTTCATTTGTTTTTTCACTTGGGATCAAGAAGCGGGAAAAACCTGTAACCATGTTAGGGGATGGGGTGGGCAACATGTTAAACACTGAGGTAGATGATTGGGAGTTAAATAGTACAGAGGGTATAGATGTGGCATTTGGGATATCTGGTGCCCTATCATTTATATTTCCAGTGATATTTACATTTCAGGTTGGCATAATAACACTTTGTACCTTTCTTGTCGGATTTCGATGTAAAGTTGTGAGTATTATAGACACATTTCCACTCCAGGCCCACTTATGTCCATCCCATGTCCATTTGCCCCTCCACCCCCTTCTTTTATATGGTCAACCAAGATAAAAGATGCTCCCCAATAAATGCCCAGTGCCAACATTAAAACAGTAAATATAATAGCCAGCCACAAAGTGTAACCCGCAATCATAGCTATACATTCTCAAAAACAAATTCTATTTCTACTACTATCTACATTCGACGTGTCTCGCAGTGGTGTCATCTCCATAATCGTTAAACCTGTGGAGAGGGAAAGAACAGGGTGGGTTTGAGAGGGAGGGAGAGAGAGATTATAATTTCTTGTAGCCCATGCTCTAGCAGCAATGCATGTTTTTTAGCACATTTCACATGCATATATAAGGTTGACGTAGGGCTACTTATGTCAAAGTAGCATGATTGTTCTCAGTCATTATGTTTTGTGTGTTGCTGCCTGGTGCTTTGTGAACATCTGAGAGGTGTATCCAATATCATAGCCCCTTTACTTTTACTGCAAGCGGGGTGGAAAACACCACCTCATAGGGTCAGTGGAACCTGGGTGTGTTCCACTTCTGAATGAAGCTTCTGATTTAGATCCACTCCCCCGGTAACAAAGGCTGGGTCAGACAGTGCCAGTCATAGTGGTAGTTGTGGTTTCTCTGTATTCTGTGTAGGGGGTGAGATTTATTTTTAAATGCATCTTATTGCATGTGTAAGTTGCGTGAGATATTGTTTGAATTCTTCTCCTAAAATGGTGGCAGCTTTGTGGGCATCTGATGCTCTTCGTACTGGTGACAGAGGCGTTTGTATGCGTCGATCAGTCACTATTTCTTGGGCGGATAAGTGGTGGTCCTTGTTGGCTGTGTGCACAATTGGAATAGTGCCAGGGATAAGCAGTACACCCAATTTTTCTTGAGGGTATTGCATAGTTTGGACAGTTTACTTTAAAGGAGCCTGTTTATTTTCTCCATCACCCCTTTCGCCTGTGGGTGGTAAATTGAGCACATTTTATGTTTGATCCCCAATAAGGTTGTCACCTCCTTGAACAGCTTTTTGAAAAAGTGAGTCCCATTGTCTGATCGCAGGATATCACACACGCCCCATCGGGGGACAACTTCCCTAACAAGGAATTTTGCGGCACACTTTGCGTCAGGGTGGGTGCATGGGCCTGCTTCCACCCATCGAGAAAAAGGACACACCACCACAATCAAATATCATGCTCAATTACACCTTTCTCCCATGTCTGCATAATCAATGTACAGCTCTCGGACACGCCTACAGGGTGGGGTAATGTACCCCGTAGTGATCTCAATGTCATCCCCGTGCTGAACACTTGACACGTGGTACATTGGACCACCATTTGTGTCAGATACTACTGTAAATTCTGAATGAACCAATCTTCCTGGAGATTGGCAGCAATGTGTTGTTTGGAACTATGGGATGGGAAGTGCAGCAGTTTGAATGCAATGTATAGTAGCCAGACAGGCATCACAACTTTTCCTGTTGCCTGCTGTCGCCAGAGGAGATCCGTGGATGATTGAATACACCCACGTTTCAGCCAGAGTTCCTGCTCTTCTTGGGGCACTCGATGCTGCAACTCGATGATCTGTGCTATGTGGAGCGATGCGTATGCATCTGTGGTGGGGGAGTTGCCGTACTGGCTGGGACGTATTCTGCACTTGTCTACTGGAAAGTACGGTGCTTTTTGCGCTGCCGCGTTCCCCAAAGATATTTTGTCTGTGTTTTGAGTGTGAGCTAAATATTTAACCACTGCTACTACTTAGGGTTCTGTGAGGGTGTTGATCAATGTGTTCAGAAATTCTCCATATTGCACTGGGAGCCTGTCATGACCCTTGCCCCTGGCCCTCACTGGCAAGTCAGCCTTCCAGTTAGGGCCAGGTCTAAGGCCTTAAAACCTCATCCAAGACTCTCTTGGAGTCAGTCCTGGCGCCTTTGGCGCCAGGCTCATAACCATCATGAAGACCAACATTAGAATGGGACTATTTACTTGGGACTATTTAACTTGGGGGTTTCAGCCAACATAGAGGCACACACATAGCTCAGTTACAAGAAACTGAGCTATGCTGTCTATTCTTTTGGGTGTGGCAGGCCTGGGACTACTTTTCCTGGACTACTTTGTGTGTGGCAGGCCTGGGACTATTTTACCTAGACTACTTTACCTGAGACTATTTAAACCACACCCAAACAGCAGAACATGATTTGCGTAATTCTGCTGTGGGCAGTGTAACGCTCACCGTGTCCAGTTCTTTGATGCCAGCTTACCTGAAAGCAAGGACCTGCAGAGAGAGAAAAAACACTACGAAATTTACCTGGAACAGTATCCTGTCTTCAATCCATCACCGACTTCAGTTCCACTCACCTGAAAGTACAAACTCCATCATCCGGCACCGCATGCATCGTGGAATACCATACCTGGAAAGAGGAGAAAGAAAGACAGCATTAGTAAGCGTTTACTCACGTTTCCTCCCGAATGAAGAAAGCCACACAATTCTTACCTGGGTAGTCATCTCCTAGTCAGTATCATTGCTGGAACATTACGGCGCTTGGCGAGGAAAATCGCAACCTGCAAGGAGAGAAAAGACATAGGTTAGCAATATAAAAGGCAAAACAGCGCCGCGCATCGCGCATTACTCACCAGACAGCATCGCGCACAACGCCCTTTCGCCTACCGGCCCATGCTCATCTTCAAACTGCGTGACAACACCAAAATACCTTTCCATACCTAAAAGGAAAGAAGCAAGACATTATTATTCAAACTAAGAGGAACATAAGAACTGCATATAAAGACTGTAAAGCAGCAAACCTACGGAGTCGCAGCAGGCCTGTATTTCCACAGGAGGGGGGCTTGCACCAGTGAAGTAACTTGGTCGCTGCTTGCCCCCCACATCTACGCGCCCCTGCCACGAGGAGCAGGACGGAGAATCCACCTTTTACAATATTAAGGTGAGGAGAGGGCCCAAGGGGGAGGAAGGAGTTGAGGCCAAGGGAGGTGGGAAAACATAAAGACAATCTGGTATTGAATCCAGCTCTCCTATATTGCAGACCCATCTTTAACCAGAAACCTTACCAAGGGACCGGGAGAGGGTCAGAGAGTGCAAATCATCCAACCAGGGCTGGGTGGCATCCCCGTGGATACCAGGTGAGCGTAACAGAACGCAAAGCCTCAATAATATTATCCACTTGGGCGTCATGGAGACTGCAGAGACTGACCAGTTAGTTCAGTTGTTGCCACATACCCAGCAGTAGTCCTCTTAGGAGGGATTCGATTGTTCCTAAGGATCGTACCGACGAAATAAGTAGACAATTGCTCCAATCACAGGCAGGACAGACCTCATTTCCTGGTGACATTCCGCCAGCACCTGTACCAACTTTTTCCACCAATCCAGTACAAATAACCCTTCCTGGGGTAGTTCCTTTAGCTCCACCTGAACGATTTACAGGGGACCCCAAGAAGTACGCAACGTTCATGAACCAGTGTCGTTTTCATTTCCTTTGCAGACCTGGGGCTTTTCCTAACGTCCAAGCGCGGGTTGATTTTGTCTTTTCATATCTGAGTGGCAGTGCTGCGGATTGGTCAGTACCATTGGTACCATTGGTAAGTCAGGATAACCCATTGTTACATGACTTTGGGGGTTTCCAGATGGAAATGGAAAAACTCTTTGCTCGTCATACCCAAGGCCAAGCATTAGACAATGAACTTTTGTCACTCCGTCAAGGAAGTCAAGACTTGCTTACATATATAGCAACATTTAACAGACTAGTCGTTGAAGCTGGGTGGCCTGAGGAAAAAAAAGACCACACTATTTCATCGGGGTCTACGAGGGGAACTAAAGGATGTCCTTGCTCAAGTGGTTAACCCACCTAAAGACTGTGGAGAATTCATCAACCTTGTGGCGCAATTAGATCACAAATTACAAGACCGAAAAGCAGACCGGATAAGGTTAGACACTCGACCTGTGTATGTCCGGTCAAAGGATAATGTTCCACGTACATTGGAAAATACAGTACAATCCATGCAAATCGGAGGTGTATGGCCCCCTTTAACTAAAACTGAAAGAGACAAGAGAAGGCAACAGCAATTTTGCTTATATTGCGGAAAATCAGGCCACTTCCTCAAAGAATGTCCAGTGAAACCACCAAGAAGAACTATTGGAGCCACAGAGAAGGAAGATAATAACAAGGAGTCAGAAAACTACCAAGCTCTGCAAGCGTAGAGGTCCGCTTGTCGAGCGAGAAGGATGAGCCACAGACCTCACACTTTGCATTACCAGTAATTTTGATCAATCACCAACAACCATCTCGGATCCATGCTGTCGAAGCATACATAGACAGCGGAGCAGTTGGGAATTATGTAGACCAAGATCTGGCAGCGGAGATGGGGCTTCCCTTATGCTCTAAGTCGACTACTGAAAAGGTTACTACTGTTGATGGGACAGAAATAGCTTCCGGACCAGTAACCCAATGCACAGCAGCACTAAACCTACTGTGCCCGAATGGACACCGAGAATCTATTGCAGTCGATCTCATCAAAGCTCCTCAGTTTCAGCTAATCTTAGGGATGCCATGGTTGGTAGCTCACAACCCTCTAATAGATTGGTATGCCAAGAAGTTGGCCTTTTCCGATGATTGTGCTCACATCTGTTATTACCAAGAAAAGGGGAAACCAGACTAATGTACATCTGCTACTCCCAGTATGGCGGGGATTGTACTAGATGTGACTAGTACTCTACCAAATGAATACTAAGATTTTCAAGACGTGTTCCAGAAAGAACAAGCCAATACTCTACCACTGCACAGGCCCTATGATTGTCAGATCAAACTCATACCTGGTGTGCAAATTCCTTGTGGTCGAATCTATGCACTTACTGAACCAGAAAACCTCCATTTGAAATCTTATCTTGATTAGTACCTGACAAATGGATTTATCCGCCCATCTAAATCACCGGCAGCCAGTCCCTTATTCTTCGTACCAAAGAAGGAAGGAGATTTGAGGACTTGCATCGACTTATCACGCATTAAACGAGATCACAGTAAAAAACCATTATCACTGCCCCTTATTCCCGAATTATTGGATCAAGTCAAAGACGCCCAAATCTATACCAAATTGGACCTTAGGGGGGTGTCCCATTTTGTTCGAGTGAAGAAAGAAGACAAATGGAAAACCGCCTTTCGTACCAAATACGGCTTGTATGAATACCAGGTAATGCCTTTTGGATTTTGCAACGCTCCTGCTGCATTCCAGTACTTTATGAATGATGTTTTGCGGGAGTTAATCGACGTTTGCGCCCTGGTTTACATTGATGACATCTTAGTGTATTCCGCGACAAAAGAAGACCATGTCAGGCACGTCTGCTCTGTCCTTACTGAACTCTGCCAAAATAAACGGTATGCTAAACTTGAAAAATGCTCTTTTCATGTCACTGAAGTGTAGTTCCTCGGTTTTATCCTCACACCAAAAGGTATCAGAATGGATAGGCACAAGGTAGATGCCATTTTTAACTGGCCGTCACTAACTTCATTTAAAGGAATCCAGAGTATGTTGGGCTTTGCAAACTTTTACCGCCGATTCATCCCAGATTTTTCCCAAATAGTGCATCCAATTACATCACTATTGAGAAAAAACAATAAGAAGTTCCATTGGACCGAAGAAGCAGAGAAAGCCTTTCAAGAACTTAAGAAAAAATCCACTTCTGCTCCAGTTCTACAGCACCCTCGCCTAGACCTCCCTTATTTAGTTGAAACAGATGCCTCTAGCATGGCTATGGGAGCTGTTCTGTCACAAAGGGACCCAGGAACTGGCCAGTTACACCCTGTGGCCTTCTGGTCACGAAAATTCTCACCTCCCGAACTCAACTATGTTATCACAGACAAAGAACTCTTGGCTATAAAATCAGCTTTCAAGGCATGGCGACACTATCTTCTTGGTGTTAGACATACTGGGCCTCATTAGGACCCAGGCGGTAAGGGGTTTACGGCGGCGTAAACAGCGCCGACCCTTACCGCCTGATTCCGAGGTCCCTTAGCGCCATGGAGGATTTAACACCTGCTTTTAGCAGGTGTTAAAATCCATGGCGCTAAGGGACCTTGTCGTTAATTACGCCACGGTAATTTACGGTGGCGTAATTAACGCCTTCCCCACTCCCATTATGCCCTATGGGGCAAAAATGGGAATGGGGAAGGGTAAATGGGTTAATGGGGACTTACCGCCCCGCCAACCTCGGAATGGGGCGGTAAGTCCGCCAACCACCATGGCGTAAACATAGTTTACGCCATGGCGGTAAAGGTACGACCCAGGCGGTAACTTACCGCCTGGGTCGTAATGAGGCCCACGGTCACGGACATAACTGATCAGCGAAACCTACAATACCTAAAAACAGCAAAGACTCAATCATCCCATCAACTGCGGTGGGCTCTTTTCTTCGCTGAATATGACTATGTGATCACCTATCGGCCAGAGTCTGAAACGGAAAGGCTGACGCCTTGTCCCGCATGGGTGTTGATGAAAAGATATACATAACTCCAGACCCAGTAGCCATCATTCCAGAAGACAAACTCCTGGGTCTTACGACAACATTGACACAGGGTGAACTCCGAAACAAGATCCAACTCTTAATGGATCCCACTTTCTCACAAGAGTGGTGTACTCAAGGAGAACATTACACCATTAAAGACCAGTTACCATATTTTAGGAACCGTCTATACTTGCCAAGTAAAGATTTACAAGAGCAGGTTATTTTGGGTTATCACGACTCCCTGATTGAAGGTCATCCTGGAATTGCCAAAACTCTAGCTAAAGTAAAACTAAACTATTGGTTGCCTACATGGCGTAAAAACATCATACAATTTATCCAATCTTGCGGTGTGTGTGAACAAAACAAGTCCCAAAAGCAGAAACCAGCTAGTCTTCTCCAACCATTAGAAATTCCTCCCGCACCATAGCACACACTGTCCCTTGATTTCATTACAGATCTACCTCCCAGTCAAGGATTCAAAACCATCTTAGTAGTTGTAGACTTGTTCTCTAAAATGGCACACTTTATTCCTTTTAAGGGTCTTCCAAATGCATCCAATTTAGCAAAAGTATTCCTGGAGGAAATTGTACGGCTACATGGCTTTCCATCCGTCTTGATCTGAGATCAAGGTAGTCAGTTTGTATCCAACTTCTGGAGGAAATGCTGTTCAATGGCCCAAATTGACATTCGACTATCTACAAGTCACCATCCTCAAACAGATGGCCAAACAGAAAAAACAAACCAAACCCTCAAGCAATACTTACGTTGCATGTTACATCAAGTGGAAAGAAATTGGAAGGACTTGTTATGGACAGCTGAATATGCCTATAATAATTCATTACACAGCAGCACTGGACAAACCCCTTTCTACACTATATATGGTAGACATCCACGTACTTCAGAATTGAATCTCCCAACCCCTTTGGAAATGCCAGCGGTTAAAACCCTACATACAACTATTTCCCAGGCCTTCAAAGAAGCAGCAGAACATTTACTCCAAGCCAAGAACAGACAAAAGAAATTTGCTGACCAACATCGTAGTAAAGCCCCCGACTATCAAATTGGAGACAAGGGGCCTCATTACGAGTCCGGCGGTAACCGCGGCGGTAAAACCACCTGGTTACCGCCGGACTCATATTACCATTCCGCCTCCGTGACTCCCGGAATTACCAGGGCATTACAGCCCTGGTGTCCCGGGAATTCCGGAGGCGGAATTCGGTAAATCCCCATTCCCATTGAGTCCCATAGGACTCCCATAGGTCCCATAGGACTCAATTGGAATGGGGAAGTGGAAACACCGGCACCATCTCGTGATCAGGTCAGACCTGGCGGGAAGATCACCTCCCGCCTGCAGGACTCGGGATCGGGCGGTCCAGAATTAACAGTGGCGGCGGGTTTACCCCCACTGTTAATTCCGGACTGGCCGACCTATAATGAGGCCCATGGTCTGGTTAGCATCAAAATATGTGCCCATAAAAGGGACTCGGACCTTTCGTCCCCGATATCTGGGACCTTATTCTATTGAATTCATAATAAATCCAGTGGCAGTTAAGTTAGCCCTACCACCCACTATGCAGATTGATCATGTGTTTAACGTATCACTCCTGAAACCGGTACAACCCAGTACTCGGGTTACAACACAAACCAAAACCAGTATTAGTTGACGGAGAACCAGAGTTTGAAGTAAATGATATCCTAGACTCAAAATACACCAGATCCAAACTATACTACTTAGTTGATTGGAAGGGGTACAGCCCTCAAGATAGATCATGGGAACCTAGTGAATACATCCATGCACCACACTTAATTAAAAAGTTCCATCAGAATTACCCAGCCAAACCAGGATCAGGCAGAAGTGTCACCGTGAGAGGGGCCTTGGGGGGGGAGTGCTGTCATGACCTTTGCCCCTGGCCCTCACTGGGAAGTCAGTCTTCCAGTTAGGGCCAGGTCAAAGGCCTTAAAACCTCATCCAAGACTCTCTTGGAGTCAGCCCTGGCGCCTTTGGCGCCAGGCTCATAACCATCATGAAGACCAACATTAGAATGGGACTATTTACTTGGGACTATTTAACTTGGGGGTTTCAGCCAACATGGAGGCACACACATAGCTCAGTTACAAGGCACTGAGCTATGCAGTCTAGTCTTTTGGGTGTGGCAGGCCTGGGACTACTTTACCTGGACTACTTTGGGTTTGGCAGGCCTGGGACAATTTTACCTGGACTACTTTACCTGAGATTATTTAAACCACACCCAAACAGCAGAACATGCTTTGCGTTATTCTGCTGTGGCCAGCGTGACGCTCACCGTGTCCAGTTCTTTGATGCCATCTTACCTGAAACCAAGGACCTGCAGAGAGAGAAAGAACACTACGAAATTTACCTGGAACAGTATCCTGTCTTCAATCCATCGCTGACTTTAGTTCCACTCACCTGAAGGTACAAACTCCATCATCCAGCACCGCATGCATCATGGAATACCATAACCTGGAAAGAGGAGAAAGAAAGACAGGATTAGTAAGCGTTTACTCACGTTTGCTCCCAAATGAAGAAAGCCACACAATTCTTACCTGGGTAGTCATCTCCTGGTTAGTATCATTGCTGGAACATTACGGCGCTCGGCGAGGAACATCACAACCTGCAAGGAGAGAAAAGACACAGGTTAGCAATATAAAAGGCGAGACAGCGCCGCGCATCGCACATTACTCACCGGACAGCATTGCGCACACCGCGCTTTCGCCTACCGGCCCATGCTCATCTTCAAACTGCATGACAACACCAAAATACCTTTCCATACCTGAAAGGAAAGAAGCAATACATTATTATTCAAACTAAGAGGAACATAAGAACTGCATATAAAGACT
Organism: Ambystoma mexicanum; assembly: GCF_040938575.1. Classification (NCBI taxonomy): domain Eukaryota; kingdom Metazoa; phylum Chordata; class Amphibia; order Caudata; family Ambystomatidae; genus Ambystoma; species Ambystoma mexicanum. Next base: position 337,024,129 of record NC_090934.1, on the reverse strand, counting down.
GTAAAGCAGCAAACCTACGGAGTTGCAGCAGGCCTGGATTCCCACAGGAGGGGGGCTTGCACCAGTGAAGTAACTTGGTCGCTGCTCGCCCCCCACATCTACGCGCCCTGCCACGAGGAGTAGGACAGAGAGAATCCACCTTTTACAATATTAAGGTGAGGAGAGGGCCCAAGGGGGAGGAAGGAGTTGAGGCCAAGGGAGGTGGGAAAACATAAAGACAATGTGGTATTGAAGACAGCTCTCCTATATTGCATACCCATCTTTAACCAGAGGCCTTACCAAGGGACCATGAGAGGGTTTGAGAGTGCAAATCATCCAACCAGGGCTGGGTGGCGTCCCCGTGGATACCAGGTGAGCGTAACAAACCCGTCTGCCCTTCGGAACCCTCTCCTTCTCCACTGGGACAGACCTCCGTGCACCGTGGTGGTGACGTATGCAGAGTCTGAATAAATTGTAACACAACATCCCTTTTATGCTCTTAGGGCCTCAATCAGAGCCACAAGCTCTGCTGTTTGTGCAGTAAAATGCCTTGGTAATCTTTTCATGATGAGCGTTTTGTATTCCCCCTCCTCCAATCTCACTACAGCCGCCCCAACATGTTTTTCACCTGTCTCCTGATCAATTGAGGCTGACCCGTCAACAACAAATATTTCCCCTTCTTCTAAGGCACTGTCCTTTGCTTTGGGAATGTCGTCCCTTTCTCCTTCATATGTTGCGCACTCATGATGTTGCATATCCTCAGCAGTGCAAGGTTCTGTCAGATATGTGGCTGGGTTTACTGTTCTGCATCGGACCACATGGTTATTTGGGCTAGACAAGATCATTTTGTATGCAGACGCTCTTTGTGTAGTCAGGGTGGATTTGGAGCGTTCCAGTATTGCAAACAGTGAGTGCTCAACGTATAAAGTTATTGAGCATCCCATCACGATTGCGGAACTCTTTTCAATGGCAAAGGCCGCAGCAGCGAGTGCCTGATCGCAAGCGAACTGACCCTGCATAACAGAATCGAGTGTGCCGCTGTAGCATGCCAAAGGCTTGTGTCCCATGGAGCTCTTTTGTGCCAATACTGCGGTCATGAGGCTGCCCTTGGAGTGTGAAAACAGGAAGAACTCCTGGGTATAATCTGGGGTTGCTAGAACTGGGACTGTTGAAACTACCTCTTTCAGGTCATTAAAGGCTTGGTCTAGTAAAAATTTGTATTGTCCCTATGGGTCGGCCATGTTTTTTTAAGCCTAAGTGGCTCGATTTTAGAAAACTTTCCTATGGACCTTACCCGAGTTTTCGTCCATTAACGCATTAAACGCATGCGAAAACAAGCACCAGGGAGCCGCCATTTTCTGATAATCCTATCTTTTCCCCCATCGCCCTGGCTGACCTGCTTTTGCGGCACTAAATCAATTCCCCCGCCCCTGAGCCTGACATTATCAAAACATTCATATTCCCCGCCTCTCTCCATGACGTTACTGTGCTGCGTAGGCAAACGCGCCCAGTCGTCTTCTGCGCGACTCCACACAGAACCCGGAAACCAACACAGATCAACTCACAACACAGCGCGCCACAATTCGGAATATGAAACTGTACTTTAAAATGAAACAGCAACACGGTACATTTGGTAAAGTACATTTATTTGACATTCAATGTTTAGAGAATATTCAGCAATTGCCACATGAACTCCGGAAGCCATTTATTTTCTTTTATCTGTATCCGCAATAACTGTTCCGTTTCATCTTGAGTCACGCACTGTTCCTTTATGGTACACAGGGTGTTCATTTTCGTAAAAAGAATCACTTTGGAAGCACGGTGAAGGCTGTTCCATCAACTAGGCACTAGTCCAGCCTAAAGGTTGATATGTTGCTTCTAGCCACTAGTACAGCGTAAGGGCATGTGGGCCCTTGGCGATCGTCCCATAATATGGTGATCGTGCTCCTGTTGTTGACACAAAGCTGCAGGTGTCTGCTGAAGAATCCATCCGCCGGTGTCTCAAACAGATGGCACTGGCAGAATGGGATCAAATAATAATAATTTATGAAAACAAAAAAATTATAATTAGTCTCGCTAGCCGAACTTCATTAATATTACTCATTTTATTTATTACGGCCGATCAGAAACTATTTGCTTGCAAGGATAGTTCAATGGAGTATGTTCGTCTCTAAAATCAATGCGAAAAGTAACGAGATAAATCGAGGCGAACACACAATGATAAACAAAAGTTAGTCTACATGCGTGAGGAATGATATGATATATGATATGGCATTTGTAACGCGCCTATACTCAAGTGTTTCTAGGTGTGACGAGGCAGGTGGGGAACAAGGGCAGACAGACAACGATCCTACTAGGCCAGGTGTCTTTCTGATCGCGCATGGGGAAGGGCTGTACATGGTTAGTTGAATACAAATTAAATAATAGGGCCAGCTGGTGGCAAGTGCAAGGTAAATGCCGGGAGAAGGGGCTGAAGGATACAGAGACAGTCCCGTAGTGCAGGTAGGCAGTGCAGGGAAAAGTGGCTGGGCCAAGGACCGAGATCGGTGAGACCAGTGGACCTGCATGCCCATGTGCCCACTACGAACACGTTTTACTTGCTTTAACTAGCTCTTCATTCATTCATTTATTCATGCATCCATTCATTAAATCTTCATTCCGGTATAAAAGCGTGTAAAGATTTACTTACATTATATTTGAAATTTCCATTGTGTCTCTTCGTAATGCAGTCTGTAAAACGGAGCGTGCTCTTGACAACGATTTTTCGTATACTGAACTAAAATTAAACTCGGTCTAGTTTCTGAATTTTCTGCCTTATCGTCTCTTACGTTATTGCGCACTCCCTTCAAATGTAGTTCTTTCGGCATGGTCCCTGTCTCAAGGTCAAAAAACAATAGACCCTTATACTTCCAGTGCGGCTTGTGGGCCTCATCTGGGCGCTGTCCTTCGCATTCTTTATTTGCAACATCACGTAGTATAGGCATCTTTGAGAACTTGAAGTTTAGAATCCGTCTATGTAGTGCGCCTCAATGTGCAAATGCGAACTGGCTTCTCTCCCAAATGCCACGGCCCACTTGGCTGGCACATTCTAAGTGCCCCAATTTTGTCCCCGTTGTCTGCGAGCTTTGCAGCCCAAATTGAGACATTTCATTTTTTGCGGAAGGTCAGGGAAAGTATAAAGTTCCACAGGAGTTGAGTTACAAGTGGGATTTATTGTTTGTTTGTTTTATTATTTGCAATACGCAAGCCTCCCCTCCGTTAACAGTGCGCAGCATTTACATTTACATGAGATGAGACATGAGAAAAATATATACATACACATATGTGAGGTGAATAGAGAGAATTCAAAGATGACACCCAGCTTGTTCGCCACCCATGATGGTGAAGGTAGGGGTTAGGTTTACAGGTACACTGTACAATAACATTTATTTACAAAAAGACAATCGTATTGCAATTATTTAAACCGGGATTTGTACTTCACAATCAGCTGTGCTTCGGGTGGGCATGGCACAGTCGCAATGTTCGGTGGCAATGGATCACTGCTCTGCACAGAAACGTCCAAAATTCCATATCTGTGCTTCTCTAACACAGCAACAATAAGGCCTTTCACAAAGTCGAACTGCATTCCATCATAGACTGGTTTGATCACCCATTGCTTACTTAGTTTTGAAAACACCTTAGTGTAGCGAGGCATCCTTACTTTACCCCTAGTCCTAGATTGTTCACGTCCGACATTGCTGTTATGGGCCAAGACTGCTAGTAGAGTGCGATGTTTCATGCCCCGAAAGCTAAAATGCAAGCGCTTTGGCCTGTACTTTAGGCACATATTGTGGAACACCTCCAAATCTCCTGTGTGACAGAATTCTGTCAGTCCTCTCAAATCTCTTGATAGAGTTTTGTCGAAAACAATCTTCTCAATGGCTTTGTGTGTCAGTGAAGATGGAATCAACCACTTCTTCTTCCGTGCCTCCTCTGGGGACAAAGGGCCATGTTCACATTGGTGGAAATGTTCATTTGCTGTCCAGAGGTGAACGTTGGTACAGTGGTGCATCAGTGACCGCCATTTTTCAAGTAGTATTTCCACTGACCCCTCACAAGTTTTTGAGCTCCACCAAAGATGGTTGGTGATAGAATGTGACCACTGAAACTACTTTCAAAACCTTTTTTTTTCCCTGCAGCCAAGATTTTCTTATTGATTCATTTAGCAAGATGCCATACGTCAAATTGATGTTTAATATGTGGGAACTGCTCTCTCATTGTCTTGGCAATTGAAATGTGTCTATCCGTGGCTATGAGGTCGATGTGTATTCCCCTTGATTGTAGATATTCCACTGATTTTATAAATCCTAGTTTCTCCATGGCCACTGACAATGTACATTGTGTTACCTGCACGACCACCAAACTCACAATTTTCTTACTATCTATGTCCTGAAAGTGGTAGGTGCAGTACTTGGCAGAAAATCCAGGGCTGTCGCATTGTCCATCGCCGGCTAGCCTGAATCGTTTTCCTTCGAATGTACTTGCTAGAGACAATTGTTCAATTTTCCAAGCATCACTAATGGCCGGAAACAGATAATCACGTTGGTATATGTAGTACAGCGCTTTAGAAATGAAATGGAGTCCCACAAACTGAAAGAAAGCCTCTAACTTTCTAAAACTGGAGCCACTAAAAAGTGATGCAGCTGCACACAGTAGATTGCCTGCTGGCAGTTTCCCCAGCATCGGTTGTGCAGACCATGAGAACCTATGATTTAATCTACAGGCGGCATTTATTTTGACGTTACTGCCTTTTATTTGACGAGTCACATTAATCAATGGCTTCCCACATACTTTCCCTCTAATGGAATGCACACATTTCAGCATACTTATAATTTCCATCAAGCAACTGTCGAATACAGTGTATTTGCTCTCTTTCATTAGACTGTCATCCTGCGTCAATGTTGTTTCGGCCTGTGACGTTGTGGAGATTTCAACACATTGGAAAGTAATATCGCTGATATCAAGTTCTGATGCGTCTATGGATGCTGCGGCTGGTTCATTCTCTGTCATTTCGACATCTATTACTTCAACATTGATGGGAGAACACAACAATGTTGACAGGTTTTTTGGTGGCAAATTTGTGGCGGGTGTAGATTGTGTAAATTGATCTGCAACTACTTCAGAGCTATCTTCAATACATTCAATAACATCTTCTTGTGGTGGTGCTGTCGCACTGTAGCTATGGTCCAATGCAACTTTGCTGTAGTCTCCAAACACAGTTAATTCATGTTCTGGCCATTGGACATGAGCATCTCGAGCCTGAAAACGCCTCGCCTCAATTAATAGTTTCTCCATAGTGTACACGGTCTGGCAAGCCACATCTCTCATTCGCTTCACTGTCTGTGTGTGTATAGTTCTGACACCCACAGGTAACTGGAGGAGAGATTGGAAAAGGGATTTTTTTTAAAGTTATGAACTGTTTGTAACTAAACTTTTTTTGTTTTTTTTTCTTTGCAACTTTTTTGACTCGACCTTCAACATCTGCACGCTGTAGCTCCGATTCGTTTCCGCATGTCCTCCTTCCTCTTGCGCTGCAACAACTATATTTTCTGTATCCGCACAGACAGCACGGAATGAGGCTCCATCGTCTCCCTGAAACATAGTACTTTCATTACTATGTTTCAAAATATTGTTAGCATAAAACACACGTGAGGACGACCACACAGGTACATCTCAATAGCCAAACACGATTTAAACATTGTGTGCAACAATCAACCGACAAGTATTCGACCAGTGATGATCTATTTCGATGGAACTGTCAGTATCCATACCTCTGGCGCTGCATGGACTGCCATGAATGGTTGTATTGGAGAGGAGGCATCCGCATCTCCCTGAAACACAGTACTTGCATTAGTATGCTTTTCAATATTGGAAACACAACACACACTTGGGGTCGACGGCACAGGTACATATAAAGAGATAACCACAAATGATGCATTGTCCAAAAGAATCAAGGAAAATCCAAATATGATCACATTTCATCGACTTATTTCAACGATTCCTTTACATCTGCATCATCTAAATGAGATGTTGTGATTGTGGTGGAAGCTCCGTCGTCTCCCAGAAACACAGTACTTGGATTAGTATGGTTTTCAATATTGGAAACATAACACACACTTAGGGTCGAACGCACAGGTACATATAAAGAGATAACCGCAAATGATGCATTGTCTAAAAGAATCAAGGAAAATCTAAATATGATCACATTTCATCGACTTATTTCTCCGATTTATTTACATCTGCATCATCTAAATTGGATGTTGTGATTGTAGTGGAAGCTTCGTCGTCTCCCTGAAACACAGCACTTGCGTTAATAGGGAAGAAAGTATAGCAAATGGAATCACGTTATATGATTACGCATGATGGAGCTGTCATTATCCATACCTCGTGCTGCTGAAGAATATCTATGGATGTTCCAAATGTAGTGCGCACTTCCGAAAGCTGTTGCACCGATTCGTATACGCATGGTCCCGCTTCCACTTCCCCTGGAATTACTTGAATGTCAGGCTCTGCATCAAGTGCAGGGGTTGACGCTCCATCAACTGCCTGAAACATAGTACTTGCATTAGTGAGGATTACAATAGTGAAAACATAACACACACTTGGGGTCGACAGCACAGGTACATATCAACGGCTAACCACGAATGAAACATTGTGTAGAGCAATCAAACGACAAGAATTCCAGCTCTGATGATGACGCTCGATGGAGCTGCCAGTATCCATACCTCCTGCTGTTGAAGAACATCTAGAAATGTTGATGTGGCGGACGCTTCAGCATCTCCCTGAAAGACAGTACTTGCATTAGTATGGATAACACTAATTATAACCGAAAATAAACACCAGTGGACGATAACTAAGGTGTATATCAATTGGAAAGCACTAACCAAACATTCGGTAAAATGATTACACGATAAAATAAAAATATTACTTGACATGCATAAAACAGGTCTGTAGCGGATTAGCCTAGTAAGATTACCTGATACGCGCTAGAAGTGGTTGATAACTGCGACCACGTCAAGGATGTAGAATGTTCTTGCTTCAGATTCAAGGGATAGTCAAGAAGTTGTAAAGGTAAATTAATGATTGATAATGAAATGCCAATATTAAAAATAGCCATTTAAGGCGACAGAATACTTGTAAAATGCTCAATACAGCACAGTTCCCTGTTCCCATATATATACATTGCGTTTGTGGGTTATGAAATCGAAAAAGAATATATTGGTTAATGTCATTATTCAAAAAACTATACAATCGTATCAATATCGAAATTATTACAAGGGATAGAACACCTACAATATCAATTAATCCGTTCGGATAACTACACACTACCGCAAGGCCTAAATCTAAATCCGGACACTTGACTCACCGGTGGCGGAATGTGGACGAATAGAGTGGGAATAGCGTTTTCGAGCAATTTCTGTGTTGTTCGCCGTTTATTCTTCTTTGTTACCCAAGATGTTGTGACATGTCCAAGGAAAAGTGCCGGCTGCAGATGCAGTATCGATCACCCCTCTTGTCCTGTAAGACTTGTTGGACTCTACTTTCCAGCTCATCCAGTGGATATCTGCAATGTCTGACCCATTCTCTTATTCGATCAACAGTTTTTGGGAATACATGCATTGTAGTGCCTTCAGATTTCGCATGGGTCTTGGAAGGGCAAACGCTAATCGAACAGGCAGGCATTGTTGATAAATCTGAAAAGTAAATATCGACATTATTATACAATCTTCAAGAATAAAGATTTGATACAAAAGTAAATGAATCATACAATGATCAATGCAAGGTTTGTTTTGGTCGCAGGAACTATACCAGTTCATTATATGCGGAAATGTATAAATGATGTGACTAAAAACTGAACATGTGACTCATCCCTTGGATGTTCTGTATTGCACGAGAACGAAACATGCTTACATCATAGACTGGACCCCCGAAGGATGCAATTCGATGACAATTGACACAGATGAAAATAAATAGATCTATTGTTAACATAGCAATGGAAATTCAAGTCAATAGCAATGAGACCAATGAACATAGCACTATTGGGTACTCTACTCGCAAATAGATAGAAATTTAAAAATCTGCGAAATATGACCAGGATACATGGCCTTACCTTGACCAACAAACAGTTGGATTCAGCAAGCAGAGCAGTATGTTGTGGGAGAAAAGGTGGATGGCCACAGGTAGCGCACTGATGGGTATGCTCAAAGCGGTCACAGAAGTTCACGGATAGCACGACGACGAGCAGATTAGCATAGATCTCAGTGGTTCCCAGGTAGCACGTTCAGGAGCTGACTTGCAAAGCACAAAGATGTTCTCATGAGACATATCGAGTGGTTTTTAAAGTATTAGAAACTGGGGTGTGTTTGTGAATGAATGATGTATGTATGTCGTGGTATTAGGGGGGCGGCCTGCTTCAAGGGGAGGCCTGGCTGGAGAGACGGGGTCTGAGGAGGCCATGTGACCGATGGCCCCTTGGCGTGGGACACCTTTTGAAGTGTACAGGCTGTTTGGCACCTTGGCCGTTTGTGCCCATGACAGCCCCCCATGCCAGCGCTCACCCCCAGGTGCGAACCGCCTTTGATAGAGGGGGTGGGATGAATGGGCCAGGGGCGTGCAGATAAGGCACAGGAAGACTGCTGAATGGAGACACACTTATGTGGATTGCAGGGGGGCGGTCTGCTTCAAGGGGAGGCCTGGCTGGAGACACAGGGTCTGAGGAGGCCATGTGACCGATGGCCCCTTGGCGTGGGACACCTTTTGAAGTGTACATGTAGTTTGGCACCTTGGCCTTTCGCGCCCCTGACAGCCCCCCATGCCAGCGCGCATCCACCGGCGCGAACCGCCTTTGATACAGGGGGGTGGGATGGATGGGCCTGGGGCGTGCAGATAAGGCACAGGAAGACTGCTGAATGGAGACACACTTATGTGGATTGCAGGGGGGTGGCCTGCCTCAGGGGAGGCCTGCCTGGAGACACGGGGTCTGAGGAGACTATGTGAACAATGGCCCCTTGACGTGGGACACCTTTTGAAGTGTACATGTAGTTTGGCACCTTGGCCTTTCGCGCCCCTGACAGCCCCCCATGCCAGCGCGCATCCACCGGCGCGAACCACCTTTGATACAGGGGGGTGGGATGGATGGGCCTGGGGCGTGCAGATAAGGCACAGGAAGACTGCTGAATGGAGACACACTTATGTGGATTGCAGGGGGGCGGCCTGCCTCAGGGGAGGCCTGCCTGGAGACACGTGGTCTGAGGATACCATGTGAACAATGGCCCCTTGGCGTGGGACACCTTTTGAAGTGTACATGTAGTTTGGCACCTTGGCCTTTCGCGCCCCTGCCAGCCCCCCCCATGCCAGCGCGCATCCACCGGCGCGAACCGCCTTTATATCAATATATAGTATATCGCCTTTATATCAATGATAGTATATCGTTGCTTATCAATAACAAATGCCACATACCGGAGATTCTTGTGAGCACAGACCCACACTTCAACCGGTTTATTATAGTGGTCAAGACCCTAAGGCCTGTATAATCCAATGGTAATTGTTAGTATAGATATATGTGTGACTTTTATAGAGACATAACCTACTGAAAGACTTTGAACAAGTGTTATTTAGTGCATGCATTATCGAGAATGTGTTATGTTAGCTTAGATAGATAGTGACCACCCTGCTTCACAGCGACCAGACCTTCACCCATTCGGAGCACAGATGTCTGACATCCATCCTTGAATGGAGACACACTTGATTCATTTAAAAAATCGAAACAAACATTGTTAAAATATATGTGGTGTTTTATTTTGTATCTTATTTTCATGACACAAAAATACAAGACTTTAAAGATTATACAGGTCAGGTTGCAGCACAGCGAGAGAAAATCCCCTGTACTGACCGCTGTCACTCGGGAACGTTTCTCTAATGGCATGAACGGCACAGGCGGGTATCACTCTTCGAACGCGGTGACCAAGCCTCCCGTGGAGCCACCATGTAAAGGAACGATATGCCACCAGCCTGTACCACCTGTGAAAAGGAATGAAACAAACAGTTTTTAAATGACCAAGATAAGTTTAATAAACGTTTGTTGTCAATGACAATTCTTGTAACTAATGGCATTCTGCACGGACAAATGCTATCTAGACAATGCACACTATTGAACGACTTACATGCGTTACAATGATATGTAGATGTAATTTTGGATACAGTAGAAGATCATGAAATAGGAGTGGCATGACAAGCAGAGTACTCGGATTACGAGGACGAACAGTTGCGCGAAGTTCGTGCATAAGCACCATCATTATTCTCAACACGGCCCGTGTGAGGCAGGCTGCCCTGAAGTCTGGCGGTTCGGTGATGCATTGCGGTCGTGGCTCGCCTTCCGAAATGTAGGCCAGGCATCCCGAATTTTCTCGGCAGCAGCAGTTCTCATCCTCAGTTGGCATTAGCTCGCACCGATTGCATGTGCACCAGGTGGAGACGCCGTCCATTCGACTAGGCCCAGGCTCTTCATCTGTTGATTCGTCCTGCCAACTGCCGTTCGAATCCCCATCGTTTTCGCATGCTTCCCTTTCCAGTAGTTCCTCCTCGGTATACTCGGGCTCGTACATGTAGGGCATTATTGTAGCCATTGTGGGGTAAACAGAGTAAAATAATTTACCGAGATGGTACAGGTGTTCACACGGGCTACAAGCGGCGAAGGTAGCTGACCAGAGCACTGAAACGAGTTACAGAATACTCAAAGTAACACAGAGAGAGGAATGGAATCGAAAATCTGCTGCTGTGTCTTGTGAAACGGTCTGTTTATACTTATTGAGCAAAGAGGCGCCCTGCCATTTCCATGGCGACACGTCATTAGCTGAAGCGCAGCGAATGTTGACACAAGACGTACTTTGGCGTTGGGAAATGGGCGGTACGAGTCTGCTGATGACAGGCTCAGGGGCGGGGGAATTGATTTAGTGCCGCAAAAGCAGGTCAGCCAGGGCGATGGGGGAAAAGATAGGATTTTCAGAAAATGGCGGGTCCCTGGTGCTTGTTTTCACGTGCGTTTAATGGACGAAAACTCGGGTAAGGTCCATAGGAAAGTTTTCTAAAATCGAGCCACTTAGGCTTAAAAAAACATGGCCGACCCGTAGGGACAATAAAATGTTTTACTAGACCATGCCTTTAAAGGCAGTTACCATTTCTGTTGTCCATTGGATAATCGTTCCTTCTTTGTGTGCCTCCTTGAGGCCCTGCAGGAGTGGCCTGGTGTATGCTGCATAGTCTAAATCGGCAATAATTGCAGAGCCCTAAGCATTTTTGGATTTCTTTTACCGTGGTTGGTTTAGGAGTTGAATGCACTGTGGCAGCTCTATCAGGTATTATTCTCTTGCCATCTTTGGAGATGAGTTGCCGTAGGTAGAGCGCTTCTTGCAAACAGTACGGGAGTTTCTTTTTATCTACCTTGTATCCTTTCTGAGCCAGCAACTGGAGTAGGACAATGGAGACCCTGCAACAACTATGCTCGCTGTTGCTGCAGACCAGTTGGTCGTCTACATATTGAATGAACGTCCTGAGCATCTGAATGCTGCCAAGGTCTTTGTGTAGGATTCTGTTAAAGATACTGGGGCTTTCACAGTGCCCCTGGGGCAAGCAATGTTGTTCGTATGACTTTTCTCCCAGGGTAAATGCTGTAAGATACTGTGATTCTGGGGTGAATGGCACTGAGAAAAATGCATTCTTCAGGTCCACTACAATAAAATGGGTGGCCTGTTTTGGGATGCTACACAGAATGGAGGCCAGATTAGGAACGAGAGGAAACGCCTTCTGTACAATATCAATCATTCAAGGGGCGTAGGTCCTAGATCATCCTCCAACCACCCCCTGTGGCTTTCTTGATCAGATAGATAGCAGTGTTGCATGGGGACATGGAGGGCCCTATAATCCCTTGCTGTAGCAGGGACTGTAATGTCTCCTGAATCCCTTCTTCTACTTCTCTGGACAAGGGATACTGTTTTACCCTTGGTAACACTGCACCTGGTTTGAGTGTTATTCTTACTGGGGGCACTTCTTTTACCATGGGGGAACCTGTTGTAGATCAACTTCACAGAAAGGGGGAGGACCACTAACAATTGCCATAAGGGGGAATCTGTACCTTCCGATATTGCACCATGATTTCACACAGTATACACATCTCCAATATTATTTCTCCATCGTTGTTTCTGTCCTCAAAGAGATCCTCATCTGTGAGTTCTCTCAACGTCTCAACTATATATTTCGGTCAATACATAACACTGTACGCCATTGGCACCCATGGATATCCATTCCCAGGCCCACAATTCTCTTTGCAGACACCTGTAACCCCTCCAAGTGTAAGGACAGGATAGTACCAGCAACCACCTCAGGGAGTGCTACAGGTCGGAAAACAAATTCAGCAGGTACTCTCCACTCTTTTCTGGTAATCTGGGGCACTGCTCTGGTAAGCACTCCAATGCCGTAAATAAAAATATCTGGGTTCACAGGTATGCCTCTCACTACCATCTCACTAGCCACTGTGTGTACCACTAGCATGGTCCGGAGGGAGCACATGCCCGGAGTTGCGCAGACAACTCCTCTGTCTGTGAATGATATTGTCATGTTTAGTTTACTGAGCAAGTCTCATCCCAGTAAGTTGTCAGGAGAGCTGTCATAGTAAAGGAGTGGTGTTCGAACAATTTTCCCTCCAATTTTGACATCTAAATCTTCTGTATAAGGAACCGTTACTACAGCCCAAGAGAATCCGTGCGTGTCGAGAGTATTTCCTGATAGCGGGAAGTCACCTTCGCTTATGCATGACTTTTCCGTCCCCGAATGCACCATGAAAATGAATTGCTTATTTCCTATCTCTGCCCCCACCTTTTTTTGGATGCAAGGTCATTGATAGTACTGGACACGCAAGTGCTCCCTGTGGGCTGTCCTAGTCAGGATAGGTGCCTTTACCTGGAAACGAGAAGGGGATCCCTACTACTACGGTGCCTCCTTGGTAGGGGGCCGCAGCACCGTTGCGTGCAATGGCAAAAGGGTGTTGGCTTCCCTCGGCCTGTGCGTTGGGACGGCACTGATGTTGTTGCATGGGCTGCTGTTGTGGTGGCGGGCAATATCGGCCAGGGATTTGGGGAGATAACTGGGTGTATGCTTGGTGTATTTCTTATGGAATCATGGTTGACCCGTGCACAGGCCCCTGTGGGCTGCCGGGGTGGGGTCCTCCATAGGACGGTTGATTATAGCTGTAGATCCCTTCCGGCTTACTGCAGCATTCCCAGGCAAAGTGACCCCACCTTCCACATGACCAGCATTGTCCCCAGAGACATAGGTTTGGTATGTGTACCCCTCTGCTGGTTTAGTCAATAATGGATAAAGGTTCTTTGATTTTTCTCCCCCTTCTCGCCCTCCCGCGTGTTGGTCACCGTCTCCTTGTCTTGCATCACCCCTCCCATCTCTGAGCCCTCTGTTTCCTCAAACATCCTCCACAAGTCCAATATCTCCCGTCGGTTCTGTAATGGCCTCCCCTTCTACTTGGCAGTCAAGTATGTTGAGATATGATCTAACGCACACTTATCGAAGGATCCGCCATCTGGCCAGGAGTGGGGCATTGCCTCCCCTTTAGTTTCTGTCACCCATTGACTGGTATTTCTTTATTTTGTCACTGTACAGGGGTAGGGCCTTACATATGTGGATTCAGGGTGTGTCGGTCCCCATGGTTGTCAACTATCTAAATTGCGTGTCCCCACTATGTTCGCACAATGTTCCTCCATCAGCCCACACATTCGAGTTACGTAGTGTCAGTCAATACTTCTTATTACATGTACGTTACAATTATCTCTGTATTGTCAACAAACGTAAAAAAAAACAATATTGCCAAGATTGTTTTTATATAAAAAAAATGGACACTATTAACTCTTTTTTTTTCTTCCCCATAGAGCAGCCCCATTCACTCCATACACACTTTCTCTGCGCACTTCTCAATCAATCACACCATACACGCCCCTCCTGGGCCTCCTATTCAATAGACAAACATTATAGCAAATCATGCTTGTTTATTGTTTATATTGACAGATTTATTCAAACGCTGCAAAATACCCGATGAGCCAAATTAATTACTGAAGAATATTACTCCACACACTTGTGAATTTGAAATAAGGTTAGTGCCGATATCCTACCTCAAGCACATTTTTTAAGATATAAAAATTACTGTACCAGGTCCTCTAACGGGTTATAATTATATTTGTAGGTTTTAGCGTTTGGTGCACAGGGCCTTGCGCACGAAGCCAAGTATGAACTTGTCTTGATACCCATTGTATAAAGCGTCCTGAAGACGGGTCTTGAAGACACACTGACAAAAAGACCAATCCTATTCAGGTGTTCTTTAACATCCAGAAACACAATTTAGTGTTGACGCCCTATGTGAAAATCCACACATGGATGGAATTTAAATTGTCACTTGTGTTACTAACATCACAAAAGACTGAATGAATAGCTTAACCTTCTGTCAGGCCGATTCATGGAATAATTAGCGCGGCGCAAGTGGGCAAAAACGTGCGAATCGCAGTGGAATAGCGAAAATCGCAGTGAACGTGCGAAAATCGCACGAAAAGCAGCGCACGTCGATTCATGGAAGGCCGTGCGCGAGAAAACCAGCGGATGTGCGAAAAAAAAGTGCGCGGCGCACGTTGGCGCACGTTGGCGCACAGGCCATCTAACAGCGTGCGCCAGGTCACAGCGAAAATCGCACAGGCCACAGCGAAATTCGCACATAGCGCGGCACACGCAATAAAAGTAGGCGGAACACGGGCGTAACACTCGGAATGGGGAACAACTTGCCAAAACGTGGGCGTCACGGGGGAAGTACAGGGCACAAGTGCGCGGAACGCCCACACGCTCGCCTACAACACGTATTCATGGAATAGAATAGGGGAAAAAAGCGCACGCTCAAACCAGCGCACAGGCACAAACACGACCGCCACAAGAAAGGAGGCGGTAGCGTCTCTGCGGCTGTAAGAAATGTGCGCCAAAAGGTGCGCCAACAAATAGCACCTATATACTGCCATGATGAATGTCCCATACTGTGGCCCTCCAGGAAAAATGACGTGCAAAGGGGTACCCACAAACACGGACACCCGCTGACAAAAAATACGTGTGCATGTATACCGGGGTGCGCGGGAAGTGTCACACGCGATTTGCAGGGTACGTGCATCACGCGGGCTACGTGTATTACAGGGGTTCGCGTGAAGTTCCTCACGCGATCGGGCCTGGGGGAGCGGGCTACGTGTATTACAGGGGTTCGCGTGAAGTTCCTCACGCGATCGGGCCTGGGGGAGCGGGCTACGTGTATTACAGGGGTTCGCGTGAAGTTCCTCACGCGATCGGGCCTGGGGGAGCGGGCTACGTGTATTTCAGGGGTTCGCGTGAAGTTCCACACGCGATCGGGCCTGGGGGAGCGGGCTACGTGTATTACAGGGGTTCGCGTGAAGTTCCACACGCGATCGGGCCTGGGGGAGTGGGCTACGTGTATTACAGGGGTTCGCGTGAAGTTCCTCACGCGATCGGGCCTGGGGGAGCGTGCTACGTGTATTTCAGGGGTTCGCGTGAAGTTTCACACGCGAATAGCCTGGGCGCGTGAATTTGAGGGGTGCGCGGGAAGTTCCACACGCGATCGGGCCTGGGGGAGCGGGCTACGTGTATTTCAGGGGTTCGCGTGAAGTTCCACACGCGATCGGGCCTGGGGGAGCGGGCTACGTGTATTACAGGGGTTCGCGTGAAGTTCCACACGCGATCGGGCCTGGGGGAGTGGCCTACGTGTATTACAGGGGTTCGCGTGAAGTTCCTCACGCGATCGGGCCTGGGGGAGCGTGCTACGTGTATTTCAGGGGTTCGCGTGAAGTTTCACACGCGAATAGCCTGGGCGCGTGAATTTGAGGGGTGCGCGGGAAGTTCCACATGCGATCGGGCCTGGGGGAGCGGGCTACGTGTATTACAGGGGTTCGCGTGAAGTTCCTCACGCGATCGGGCCTGGGGGAGCGGGCTACGTGTATTTCAGGGGTTCGCGTGAAGTTTCACACGCGAATAGCCTGGGCGCGTGAATTTGAGGGGTGCGCGGGAAGTTCCTCACGCGATCGGGCCTGGGGGAGCGGGCTACGTGTATTACAGGGGTTCGCGGGAAGTTCCACACGCGAATAGCCTGGGCGCGTGTATTACAGGGGTTCGCGGGAAGTTCCACACGCGAATAGCCTGGGCGCGTGTATTTCAGGGGTTCGCGGGAAGTTCCACACGCGAATAGCCTGGGCGCGTGTATTTCAGGGGTGCGCGGGAAGTTCCACACGCGAATAGGCTGGGCGCGTGTATTTCAGGGGTGCGCGGGAAGTTCCACACGCGAATAGGCTGGGCGCGTGTATTTCAGGGGTGCGCGGGAAGTTCCACACGCGAATAGCCTGGGCGCGTGTATTTCAGGGGTGCGCGGGGAGTTCCACACGCGAATAGCCTGGGCCCGTGTATTTCAGGGGTGCGCGGGAAGTTCCACACGCGAATAGCCTGGGCGCGTGTATTTCAGGGGTGCGCGGGAAGTTTTACACGCGAATAGCCTGGGCGCGTGTATTTCAGGGGTGCGCGGGAAGTTTTACACGCGAATAGCCTGGGCGCGTGTATTTCAGGGGTGCGCGGGAAGTTTTACACGCGAATAGCCTGGGCGCGTGTATTTCAGGGGTGCGCGGGAAGTTTTACACGCGAATAGCCTGGGCGCGTGTATTTCAGGGGTGCGCGGGAAGTTTTACACGCGAATAGCCTGGGCGCGTGTATTTCAGGGGTGCGCGGGAAGTTTTACACGCGATTTCTGCACGGTACGTGTATTTCAGGGGTGCCGGGGAGTCCCACATGTGATTTGACAGTGTGGGTCCTCCCAGGTGTACCCTGTACACCCTCCACGGCCCCTGCAGGCAGCCCACACCACAGGGGACTACCCTGCATCCCTGGTCATGTCCCGCAGGCAGCCCACCCAACATGGGCATGCCCCCCAGCAAAGGCACATGTCTCCTTGAACACCAACACATGTCCCCTTGCACCCCCACCCCCCAGCACTGTGGGGCACCTGCCAGTAGGCCCCCACCCATGTCCAACTCATGTCTCCCACCACCCCCACCCCCCAGCCACCAGGGTCACCCTCCACCAGGGCCCCACTCATGTCTCCCACCACCCCCACCCCCCAGCACTGTGGGGCACCTGCCAGCAGGCCCCCACCCATGTCCAACTCATGTCTCCCACCACCCCCACACCCCAGCACTGTGGGGCACCTGCCAGCAGGCCCCCACCCATGTCCAACTCATGTCTCCCACCACCCCCACCCCCCAGCCACCAGGGTCACCCTCCACCAGGGCCCCACTCATGTCTCCCACCACCCCCACCCCCCAGCAGTGCAGGGTCACCCTCCACCAGGGCCCCACTCATGTCTCCCACCACCCCCACCCCGCAGCACTGTGGGGCACCTGCCAGCAGGCCCCCACCCATGTCCAACTCATGTCTCCCACCACCCCCACCCCCCAGCCACCAGGGTCACCCTCCACCAGGGCCCCACTCATGTCTCCCACCACCCCCACCCCCCAGCACTGTGGGGCACCTGCCAGCAGGCCCCCACCCATGTCCAACTCATGTCTCCCACCACCCCCACCCCCCAGCACTGTGGGGCACCTGCCAGCAGTCCCCCACCCATGTCCAACTCATGTCTCCCACCACCCCCACCCCCCAGCACTGTGGGGCACCTGCCAGCAGGCCCCCACCCATGTCCAACTCATGTCTCCCACCACCCCCACACCCCAGCAGTGCAGGGTCACCCTCCACCAGGCCCCCACTCATGTCTGTCACCACCCCCACCCCCCAGCCACCAGGGTCACCCTCCACCAGGCCCCCACTCATGTCCCCTATCACCCCCACCCCCCAGCCACCAGGGTCACCCTCCACCAGGCCCCCACTCATGTCTCCCATCACCCCCACACCCCAGCAGTGCAGGGTCACCCTCCACCAGGGCCCCACTCATGTCTCCCACCACCCCCACCCCGCAGCACTGTGGGGCACCTGCCAGCAGGCCCCCAACCATGTCCAACTCATGTCTCCCACCACCCCCACCCCCCAGCCACCAGGGTCACCCTCCACCAGGGCCCCACTCATGTCTCCCACCACCCCCACCCCCCAGCACTGTGGGGCACCTGCCAGCAGGCCCCCACCCATGTCCAACTCATGTCTCCCACCACCCCCACACCCCAGCAGTGCAGGGTCACCCTCCACCAGGCCCCCACTCATGTCTGTCACCACCCCCACCCCCCAGCCACCAGGGTCACCCTCCACCAGGCCCCCACTCATGTCCCCTATCACCCCCACCCCCCAGCCACCAGGGTCACCCTCCACCAGGCCCCCACTCATGTCTCCCATCACCCCCACACCCCAGCAGTGCAGGGTCACCCTCCACCAGGGCCCCACTCATGTCTCCCACCACCCCCACCCCGCAGCACTGTGGGGCACCTGCCAGCAGGCCCCCACCCATGTCCAACTCATGTCTCCCACCACCCCCACCCCCCAGCCACCAGGGTCACCCTCCACCAGGGCCCCACTCATGTCTCCCACCACCCCCACCCCCCAGCACTGTGGGGCACCTGCCAGCAGGCCCCCACCCATGTCCAACTCATGTCTCCCACCACCCCCACCCCCCAGCACTGTGGGGCACCTGCCAGCAGTCCCCCACCCATGTCCAACTCATGTCTCCCACCACCCCCACCCCCCAGCACTGTGGGGCACCTGCCAGCAGGCCCCCACCCATGTCCAACTCATGTCTCCCACCACCCCCACACCCCAGCAGTGCAGGGTCACCCTCCACCAGGCCCCCACTCATGTCTGTCACCACCCCCACCCCCCAGCCACCAGGGTCACCCTCCACCAGGCCCCCACTCATGTCCCCTATCACCCCCACCCCCCAGCCACCAGGGTCACCCTCCACCAGGCCCCCACTCATGTCTCCCATCACCCCCACACCCCAGCAGTGCAGGGTCACCCTCCACCAGGCCCCCACTCATGTCTCCCACCACCCCCACCCCCCAGCAGTGCAGGGTCACCCTCCACCAGGCCCCCACTCATGTCTCCCACCACCCCCACCCCCCAGCAGTGCAGGGTCACCCTCCACCAGGCCCCCACTCATGTCCCCCTGCACCCCCACCCCCCTGCCACCATGTGCAGCCCCCACCAGGTCCTCACAATCCCCAATCATGTGCGTAATGGTCATCCTCCACAGCCAAAAAGACCTACCAAGTAACCCATTCACCCACATGGAAATGGAAATCACATGTTACACCCCCAATGTACATGAAGCAAATGAACCCATGTCCGTCACACACATATTTTCAAATTGAATGGGAAAACACACAACATGACATGCATGAAACCAATGAGATGAAACCACACAGTGAACAATGGAAAAAAAAATGTATTGAAAAAAATACAAATGCCAAAGAAAGAAAACTAACTGCAATGTAAATGTGAAAAAATAAGCTGCATGTCCGCATAAAAACACAAAACTAGAAAATCAAATCCAAAAAATTATGTCCAAAGTGAAATGTAAAAACTCTCCATGCAACAAAGAACTATGTACAAAAATAACAAGGGTCCATCATCACAACTGAACTAAGGAAACCTCCTAAAAAACCTACCTAAATATCAACTATATACAAAAAGTGGAGCAGTGTCCGTCGACTCCAAATAATAATAAGAACGAAAGGAAACCTAAAACTAAAGAACTATATACAAAGGCGGCGGGCAAGTCCAGCGGCTCACTCTGTGGTGTTCCGGGCCAGGGCATCATCGAACTCCTGTTCGATGTCCCGGAGGCGGTCCAGTTCCATGGCCCCGAGGGTCCGCAGGGACGACGCCGTGTCCTCCTCCAACCCCCTGCGGATTGCCTCGAGGCACTCGGCCCGCCTCAGGGCCCTCCGCATGGAGTTCTCCGCCCTGACCATTGTGAGCCGTGCCTCTTCCGCCCGCCGCCGCTCCGCACCTATGGCGTGGCCCAACCGCTGCCACACGGAAGACACTCTCTGTCCTGGGTCCTCCTGCCCTCCGGCCGATGCCTGCCCCTCCGATGTCGAAGGCCCCGAGCCTTCATGGCTCCCACCATCTTGCTGCTGCTGCTGCTCTGCCTCTGCCCGTGCACTGCCTCCTGCTGCCTGCACATCCTCCGCCGGCTGGGGTGCACCTGTTGATGTGGCCACCCCTGCTGGACGTCCGACTCCCGACTGTGGCAGGGATGCCTCCTCCACCAGCCTGGCCGCACTGTCAGAGGCAGCTCCACAGGGCACCCAGGTGACTGATGGGTGGGAAGATGGCACAGAGGACGACTGGCGCGTAGGGGGTCCAGTTGAGGAGGGGGTCGGAGCAAGCCCCATCAGACAGCGGAATCCGGCCTGGGTGACCTGTCCCAGCAGGCTGACGTGGTCAACGAGCCATTCGAGATGACGTGCAGTCTCTCCATGAAAAGACTGCAGGTCACCTCGCATGGCCCGTTGACGCAACGCCACGCCAGCCAGGACAGGCTCAACCCGGTCCTGGATGGCCACGTCCGCAGGCAGAGGAAGGCCAGTTGACGTCAGCTCATCCCCTGCCTGAAAACGGGTCTGGACGTAGGCATCCCTGCTGGTGCAAGATGATGCAGGGACAGGATCGGGGACAGGATTGCACACAGGCACCTCCGCGGCCGCCTGTGCTGCCTCCTGTCCCTGGTCCTGCACTGCACCACTAGCACCAGTGGGATCCCCACCTCCAGACCCTGTCTCTGGTGCTTGCGCGGCCCCCTCCTCCACCAAACCCCCCACCAACCTGGATGACTCTGTGCCATCTTCCCCTGTTGGGCCCTGTGGGGTCCCAGCTGCCCCTTCTGCTGCCGAGGAGTCCAACTGCAACCTCCGCCTCTTGGACCTCCCCCCAGCAGCTGCGGCCTGGGACGCGGCACCGGACTCCTCACTCCCCGACGAGATGACAACACGGGAGGGGAGCCGGGCCTTGCGTCTCCGGCTGGCGGTCGGATCCCCGCCGCTGTGCTCCACAGCACCTTCTCCGCCCTCTTCATCAGTTGACGCTGCAGACAGGGAGAAACAAAACACAGGCATCAGGGCACTGTACAATGGACACATACACGCATGACAGTTGCACATGAGTGGCATTGGCAAACCTCAGACATGTCATCACAATCCCCAACACACATGTCATTGCAACTGGCACACATGAGCCACACCACAGCCATATCGCAACTGCCACCACCATCCCTACACATACAACAGCATCAGCAGCCAAAGGGGAGCCATACATCACATGCAACACAGGAAGTGCACCACACATGTACACACACCACCACACTTGCATGCATGTCTACACCTCTGCCAAGTGTCGCACTGTTCAGACGGGCATCCATGTCACATCTGCCAATCAGGCTTCCACATACCGCTGTCACATGCATCCATGTAGCATCACTGTTGCACCTTTGACAAATACACACACATGCACATGTACACAGTGCTCATACATGCAGCCGAAAACAACATACATGCCTGACATCACGGACATGTCTACTTACATACACATTCATCCAAACATGTGTGCACGCACAACTGCATTTGCCATGCAAGCCCACACACACAAGCACCATCCATGTCTCACACATTACAGCCCTCGCATGTGTCAGCCCCACGGCCCTGTACACCCCCACCCATACTCCACCCCATACAAACAGATGTGCAACCGGCACAATGGGGAATGATCACCACACGCCCTGCTCACAACCAGGATGCATGTACCCTCACCGCTCGACTCCAGACGGCTCTGCTTCTCTAGGACCTGGACGTGGAGCGCTGGGGATATGCGTTCCAGGACCCCCATCTGTTCTTCCGACAAGTGGCCCCGGCGCCCCTTGGCATCCGCTGCCTTCAAGAGGCGCCGGGCCTTGTTCAGGGTCCTGGACCTGAAGTCCTCCCAGCGCTTCCTGACATGTTGTAAGTCCCGGACTGCCACCCCCTCCGCGTTGATGGCAGTCACGATGTCTGTCCAGATCCGAGTCCGTCCTTCCTTGTCGGCGCGGGAACTTCCAAAGAGGGCATCATACTGCCCCAGGACTTGCTCCACCAGGACACCAACTTCGGTGGCACTGAAGCTGGTGCCCCTCTGCCTCTCTGGCCGGGGGTTGTCAGTGGTCACAGATGGTGTTAGCCCCGACATGACAACCCCAGAGGCAGGAGTGGGTGGGCAACTGGGTCCTGGGGCTGGGCTGTGGAGCGATGGAATTCCAGTCGGGAGTCTTCTGTTCCAGCAGGGGTGGTCACAGCAACAGCACCCCTGGCTGATGTGCAGGCAGCAAATGGCAGTGCACGTGGGCAGCAGGCAGTCAGGCAGCAGCAGATAGCAGGTGGGAGCGTGCTCGGGGCTCTGGGGGGCAGTAATTCGGCCTTCTGGGCAGGAGCGTGGTCTCCCGTGTGCTCACGCGTGGCCAGCTTGGTACGGAGTGAATTGGCACGTGAAAATCCTGCACGTCAGCGTGAAAACCGAGGAAAGGCCCTTAGCGCGTAAGCGCGTCAGCACGCATACGCGATTCCATTGGACCAAAGGCCCTCAGCGCGTCTGTGACGTGACCCGCACGGGTGTTTCCCACACAGCACGTGATGACAGAGCACACGTGGAAAGACTGCACGTCAGAGTCTCATTGCGTGTGATTGGTGGAAATGGCCGTACACCGGGATACAGGTGCGCTGACGTACTTGCGTGTGTAAGTGTCCGCGCACACCTCATATACACGTACATAGGCCAATCGCGTGTACACGCACTTTTGTCCAATTACACGCGATGAGACTCTGACGTGCAGTCTTTCCACGTGTGCTCTGTCATCACGTGCTGTGTGGGAAACACCCGTGCGGGTCACGTCACAGACGCGCTTACGCGCTGAGGGCCTTTGGTCCAATGGAATCGCGTATGCGTGCTGACGCGCTTACGCGCTAAGGGCCTTTCCTCGGTTTTCACGCTGACGTGCAGGATTTTCACGTGCCAATTCACTCCGTACCAAGCTGGCCACGCGTGAGCACACGGGAGACCACGCTCCTGCCCAGAAGGCCGAATTACTGCCCCCCAGAGCCCCGAGCACGCTCCCACCTGCTATCTGCTGCTGCCTGACTGCCTGCTGCCCACGTGCACTGCCATTTGCTGCCTGCACATCAGCCAGGGGTGCTGTTGCTGTGACCACCCCTGCTGGAACAGAAGACTCCCGACTGGAATTCCATCGCTCCACAGCCCAGCCCCAGGACCCAGTTGCCCACCCACTCCTGCCTCTGGGGTTGTCATGTCGGGGCTAACACCATCTGTGACCACTGACAACCCCCGGCCAGAGAGGCAGAGGGGCACCAGCTTCAGTGCCACCGAAGTTGGTGTCCTGGTGGAGCAAGTCCTGGGGCAGTATGATGCCCTCTTTGGAAGTTCCCGCGCCGACAAGGAAGGACGGACTCGGATCTGGACAGACATCGTGACTGCCATCAACGCGGAGGGGGTGGCAGTCCGGGACTTACAACATGTCAGGAAGCGCTGGGAGGACTTCAGGTCCAGGACCCTGAACAAGGCCCGGCGCCTCTTGAAGGCAGCGGATGCCAAGGGGCGCCGGGGCCACTTGTCGGAAGAACAGATGGGGGTCCTGGAACGCATTTCCCCAGCGCTCCACGTCCAGGTCCTAGAGAAGCAGAGCCGTCTGGAGTCGAGCGGTGAGTGTACATGCATCCTGGTTGTGAGCAGGGCGTGTGGTGATCATTCCCCATTGTGCCGGTTGCACATCTGTTTGTATGGGGTGGAGTATGGGTGGGGGTGTACAGGGCCGTGGGGCTGACACATGCGAGGGCTGTAATGTGTGAGACATGGATGGTGCTTGTGTGTTTGGGCTTGCATGGCAAATGCAGTTGTGCGTGCACACATGTTTGGATGAATGTGTATGTAAGTAGACATGTCCGTGATGTCAGGCATGTATGTTGTTTTCGGCTGCATGTATGAGCACTGTGTACATGTGCATGTGTGTGTATTTGTCAAAGGTGCAACAGTGATGCTACATGGATGCATGTGACAGCGGTATGTGGAAGCCTGATTGGCAGATGTGACATGGATGCCCGTCTGAACAGTGCGACACTTGGCAGAGGTGTAGACATGCATGCAAGTGTGGTGGTGTGTGTACATGTGTGGTGCACTTCCTGTGTTGCATGTGATGTATGGCTCCCCTTTGGCTGCTGATGCTGTTGTATGTGTAGGGATGGTGGTGGCAGTTGCGATATGGCTGTGGTATGGCTCATGTGTGCCAGTTGCAATGACATGTGTGTTGGGGATTGTGATGACATGTCTGAGGTTTGCCAATGCCACTCATGTGCAACTGTCATGCGTGTATGTGTCCATTGTACAGTGCCCTGATGCCTGTGTTTTGTTTCTCCCTGTCTGCAGCGTCAACTGATGAAGAGGGCGGAGAAGGTGCTGTGGAGCACAGCGGCGGGGATCCGACCGCCAGCCGGAGACGCAAGGCCCGGCTCCCCTCCCGTGTTGTCATCTCGTCGGGGAGTGAGGAGTCCGGTGCCGCGTCCCAGGCCGCAGCTGCCGGGGGGAGGTCCAAGAGGCGGAGGTTGCAGTTGGACTCCTCGGCAGCAGAAGGGGCAGCTGGGACCCCACAGGGCCCAACAGGGGAAGATGGCACAGAGTCATCCAGGTTGGTGGGGGGTTTGGTGGAGGAGGGGGCCGCGCAAGCACCAGAGACGGGGTCTGGAGGTGGGGATCCCACTGGTGCTAGTGGTGCAGTCCAGGACCAGGGACAGGAGGCAGCACAGGCGGCCGCGGAGGTGCCTGTGTGCAATCCTGTCCCCGATCCTGTCCCTGCATCATCTTGCACCAGCAGGGATGCCTACGTCCAGACCCGTTTTCAGGCAGGGGATGAGCTGACGTCAACTGGCCTTCCTCTGCCTGCGGACGTGGCCATCCAGGTCCGGGTTGAGCCTGTCCTGGCTGGTGTGGCGTTGCGTCAACGGGCCATGCGAGGTGACCTGCAGTCTTTTCATGGAGAGACTGCACGTCATCTCGAATGGCTCGTTGACCACGTCAGCCTGCTGGGACAGGTCACCCAGACCGGATTCCTCCGTCTGATGGGGCTTGTTCCGACCCCCTCCTCAACTGGACCCCCTACGCGCCAGTCGTCCTCTGTGCCATCTTCCCACCCATCAGTCACCTGGGTGCCCTGTGGAGCTGCCTCTGACAGTGCGGCCAGGCTGGTGGAGGAGGCATCCCTGCCACAGTCGGGAGTCGGACGTCCAGCAGGGGTGGCCACATCAACAGGTGCACCCCAGCCGGCGGAGGATGTGCAGGCAGCAGGAGGCAGTGCACGGGCAGAGGCAGAGCAGCAGCAGCAGCAAGATGGTGGGAGCCATGAAGGCTCGGGGCCTTCGACATCGGAGGGGCAGGCATCGGCCGGAGGGCAGGAGGACCCAGGACAGAGAGTGTCTTCCGTGTGGCAGCGGTTGGGCCACGCCATAGGTGCGGAGCGGCGGCGGGCGGAAGAGGCGCGGCTCACAATGGTCAGGGCGGAGAACTCCATGCGGAGGGCCCTGAGGCGGGCCGAGTGCCTCGAGGCAATCCGCAGGGGGTTGGAGGAGGACACGGCGTCATCCCTGCGGACCCTCGGGGCCATGGAACTGGACCGCCTCCGGGACATCGAACAGGAGTTCGATGATGCCCTGGCCCGGAACACCACAGAGTGAGCCGCTGGACTTGCCCGCCGCCTTTGTATATAGTTCTTTAGTTTTAGGTTTCCTTTCGTTCTTATTATTATTTGGAGTCGACGGACACTGCTCCACTTTTTGTATATAGTTGATATTTAGGTAGGTTTTTTAGGAGGTTTCCTTAGTTCAGTTGTGATGATGGACCCTTGTTATTTTTGTACATAGTTCTTTGTTGCATGGAGAGTTTTTACATTTCACTTTGGACATAATTTTTTGGATTTGATTTTCTAGTTTTGTGTTTTTATGCGGACATGCAGCTTATTTTTTCACATTTACATTGTAGTTAGTTTTCTTTCTTTGGCATTTGTATTTTTTTCAATACATTTTTTTTTCCATTGTTCACTGTGTGGTTTCATCTCATTGGTTTCATGCATGTCATGTTGTGTGTTTTCCCATTCAATTTGAAAATATGTGTGTGACGGACATGGGTTCATTTGCTTCATGTACATTGGGGGTGTAACATGTGATTTCCATTTCCATGTGGGTGAATGGGTTACTTGGTAGGTCTTTTTGGCTGTGGAGGATGACCATTACGCACATGATTGGGGATTGTGAGGACCTGGTGGGGGCTGCACATGGTGGCAGGGGGGTGGGGGTGCAGGGGGACATGAGTGGGGGCCTGGTGGAGGTTAAGCCTGCACTGCTGGGGGGTGGGGGTGGTGGGAGACATGAGTGGGGGCCTGGTGGAGGGTGACCCTGCACTGCTGGGGTGTGGGGGTGATGGGAGACATGAGTGGGGGCCTGGTGGAGGGTGACCCTGGTGGCTGGGGGGTGGGGGTGATAGGGGACATGAGTGGGGGCCTGGTGGAGGGTGACCCTGGTGGCTGGGGGGTGGAGGTGGTGGTAGACATGAGTGGGGGCCTGGTGGAGGGTGACCCTGCACTGCTGGGGTGTGGGGGTGGTGGGAGACATGAGTGGGGGCCTGGTGGAGGGTGCCCCTGCACTGCTGGGGGGTGGGGGTGGTGGGAGACATGAGTGGGGGCCTGGTGGAGGGTGCCCCTGGTGGCTGGGGGGTGGGGGTGGTGGGAGACATGAGTGGGGGCCTGGTGGAGGGTGCCCCTGCACTGCTGGGGGGTGGGGGTGGTGGGAGACATGAGTTGGACATGGGTGGGGGACTGCTGGCAGGTGCCCCACAGTGCTGGGGGGTGGGGGTGGTGGGAGACATGAGTTGGACATGGGTGGGGGCCTGCTGGCTGGTGCCCCACAGTGCTGGGGGGTGGGGGTGGTGGGAGACATGAGTGGGGCCCTGGTGGAGGGTGACCCTGGTGGCTGGGGGGGTGGGGGTGGTGGGAGACATGAGTTGGACATGGGTGGGGGCCTGCTGGCAGGTGCCCCACAGTGCTGCGGGGTGGGGGTGGTGGGAGACATGAGTGGGGCCCTGGTGGAGGGTGACCCTGCACTGCTGGGGGGTGGGGGTGGTGGGAGACATGAGTGGGGCCCTGGTGGAGGGTGACCCTGGTGGCTGGGGGGTGGGGGTGGTGGGAGACATGAGTTGGACATGGGTGGGGGCCTGCTGGCAGGTGCCCCACAGTGCTGCGGGGTGGGGGTGGTGGGAGACATGAGTGGGGCCCTGGTGGAGGGTGACCCTGCACTGCTGGGGGGTGGGGGTGGTGGGAGACATGAGTGGGGCCCTGGTGGAGGGTGACCCTGGTGGCTGGGGGGTGGGGGTGGTGGGAGACATGAGTGGGGGCCTGGTGGAGGCTGCCCCTGCACTGCTGGGGGGTGGGGGTGGTGGGAGACATGAGTGGGGGCCTGGTGGAGGCTGCCCCTGCACTGCTGGGGGGTGGGGGTGGTGGGAGACATGAGTGGGGGCCTGGTGGAGGGTGCCCCTGCACTGCTGGGGGGTGGGGGTGGTGGGAGACATGAGTGGGGGCCTGGTGGAGGCTGCCCCTGCACTGCTGGGGGGTGGGGGTGGTGGGAGACATGAGTGGGGGCCTGGTGGAGGGTGCCCCTGGTGGCTGGGGGGTGGGGGTGGTGGGAGACATGAGTGGGGGCCTGGTGGAGGGTGCCCCTGCACTGCTGGGGGGTGGGGGTGGTGGGAGACATGAGTGGGGGCCTGGTGGAGGCTGTCCCTGCACTGCTGGGGGGTGGGGGTGGTGGGAGACATGAGTGGGGGCCTGGTGGAGGCTGCCCCTGCACTGCTGGGGGGTGGGGGTGGTGGGAGACATGAGTGGGGGCCTGGTGGAGGGTGCCCCTGCACTGCTGGGGGGTGGGGGTGGTGGGAGACATGAGTGGGGGCCTGGTGGAGGCTGCCCCTGCACTGCTGGGGGGTGGGGGTGGTGGGAGACATGAGTGGGGGCCTGGTGGAGGCTGCCCCTGCACTGCTGGGGGGTGGGGGTGGTGGGAGACATGAGTGGGGGCCTGGTGGAGGGTGCCCCTGCACTGCTGGGGGGTGGGGGTGGTGGGAGACATGAGTGGGGGCCTGGTGGAGGGTGCCCCTGGTGGCGGGGGGTGGGGGTGATAGGGGACATGAGTGGGGGCCTGGTGGAGGCTGCCCCTGCACTGCTGGGGGGTGGGGGTGGTGGGAGACATGAGTGGGGGCCTGGTGGAGGCTGCCCCTGCACTGCTGGGGGGTGGGGGTGGTGGGAGACATGAGTGGGGGCCTGGTGGAGGGTGCCCCTGGTGGCGGGGGGGTGGGGGTGATAGGGGACATGAGTGGGGGCCTGGTGGAGGGTGCCCCTGCACTGCTGGGGGGTGGGGGTGGTGGGAGACATGAGTGGGGGCCTGGTGGAGGCTGCCCCTGCACTGCTGGGGGGTGGGGGTGGTGGGAGACATGAGTGGGGGCCTGGTGGAGGCTGCCCCTGCACTGCTGGGGGGTGGGGGTGGTGGGAGACATGAGTGGGGGCCTGGTGGAGGGTGACCCTGGTGGCTGGGGGGTGGGGGTGGTGGGAGACATGAGTGGGGGCCTGGTGGAGGGTGCCCCTGCACTGCTGGGGGGTGGGGGTGCAGGGGGACATGAGCAGGTGTGCAGGGTAGTCCCCTGTTTTGTGGGCTGCCTGCAGGGGCTGTGGAGGGTGTACAGGGAACACCTGTGAGGACCCACCCAGCCTAATTGCGTGTGATAATTCCCGCACACCCCTGTAATACACGTACCAAGCCAAATCGCGTGTGATAATTCCCACGCACCCCTGTAATACACGTACCTGGCCAAATCGCATGTGAAACTTCCCGCGTACCCCTGTAATACACGTACCCTGGCCAATCGCGTGTTGAACTTCCCGCGTACCCCTGTAATACACGTACCCTGGCCAATCGCGTGTTAAACTTCCCGCGTACCCCTGTAATACACGTACCCTGGCTAATCGCGTGTATAACTTCCCGCGTACCCCTGTAATACACGTACCCTGGCCAATCGCGTGTTAAACTTCCCGCGTACCCCTGTAATACATGTACCCTGGCCAATCGCGTGTTATACTTCCCGCGTACCCCTGTAATACACGTACCCTGGCTAATCGCGTGTTAAACTTCCCGCGTACCCCTGTAATACACTTACCCTGGCTAATCGCGTGTTAAACTTCCCGCGTACCCCTGTAATACACGTACCCTGGCCAATCGCGTGTTAAACTTCCCGCGTACCCCTGTAATACACGTACCCTGGCTAATCGCGTGTATGACTTCACGTGTACCCCTGTAATACACTTACACTGGCTAATCGCGTGTTAAACTTCCCGCGTACCCCTGTGATACACGTACCCTGGCCAATCGCGTGTTAAACTTCCCGCGTACCCCTGTAATACACGTACCCTGGCCAATCGCGTGTTAAACTTCCCGCGTACCCCTGTAATACACGTACCCTGGCTAATCGCGTGTATGACTTCACGTGTACCCCTGTAATACACTTACCCTGGCTAATCGCGTGTTAAACTTCCCGCGTACCCCTGTAATACACGTACCCTGGCCAATCGCGTGTTAAACTTCCCGCGTACCCCTGTAATACACATACCCTGGCCAATCGCGTGTTAAACTTCCCGCGTACCCCTGTAATACACGTACCCTGGCTAATCGCGTGTATGACTTCACGTGTACCCCTGTAATACACTTACCCTGGCTAATCGCGTGTATGACTTCACGTGTACCCCTGATATGCACGTTACCCGCTTTGCGTTCCTTGTTTGGCTGCCCTGTAAACTGGTCCAGGGTTAGCGCAGCCCTTTGCGATGATTTAGCGATTTTGCTGGCTTTTCCTTGCGCGAGGGCGTTCTTGGGGGCGTTACTGGCGCTGCTGCAGGGTCGCTGCGATACTCTGCGCCACGGCTGGTTTGGGAGCATGAAATCCATGAATACGCTGTGCGCGGAAATCGGTTTTAGCGCACGTGCCTGGCGCAGTCAATCGCACGCGGACACTCTGCGCCAGCCGCTTGCGACACTTTTCTGCGAAATTCTATGAATTACCCTGTGTATGTGTATGATGTGGTCACACTCTTTGTTTCCTCTTTGTTTCCTCTTTGTTTCCTTCAAAACGCGATGGAATTACATCTCCTGTAATCGGTTTTTACTGATTTTTTTTAAATTGATGTGAATATGTATACTAATTAAAATATGTTTTTCTATCAGATCTGGTTAATGGCTATATATATGTTAGTCGGTAGCCTGTAGGTGCTACTTGGGTTGTGATTTACCTACCGCCTTGTGTATTTGAAGCAGGGTAGCTAGTTTTGGAACCTCCTTTTCGTATCTGAATACCCATTTCCTCATCCACAAAAGCCCCCTATCAAAAAAGAGGATATACTTTTGCTCAAAAACTTTTTTTTTTATAACTCTGTTTATTGGGTTTAAAAAGCATAACATAATAACAATAAGCATGAATCATCGGTATACAACAAATGAGAGAGGCATAGCAATATCAAGAGCAAGAGGGGCCCCGCAGGGTCAAGGGCCTAGGACAGTTGCAGAACAAGGCAGGCAAATAGTGTTATTCGAGGTGTTGATCTGCATCCTTCGGCGGGCTTCAATGAGCATCAAGCCATTTGCCTCATATTTTTTCGATTTGCGGGGGCAACCCCGTGCATTATAGATCCGGCGTTCTGAAGCCGCGCGTCTGTCCAGTTCATTACTCCAACGGTTCAGGCACAGTAGGACTGCAGAATCCCATTTAGCCACGATAAGTCTCTTGCCTGCCCCTAACGCTATTGACAGGAAAAAATCTTCATATTTTGTCAGGTCTACTTCTCCCCAGTTGCCTAAGGGTACCATTTTGGGATCTGTAGGGATTGGCTTTGCCAGGGCAGCAGAGATCATATTAATACAGTCCTCCCAGAAGACCTGTAGCACTGGGCAGTCCCATATCATATGGTAGAAGGTGGCTGGCTCAGTTTTGCATCTGATGCATGTCCCATCTTCTAGCCCCCTCCCCATCAAGCCATTGCAGTGCGTGAGTGATAAGAGCGGTGAAGGATTCTCAGTTGTATTCGTCTGAGTTTATTTTCTATCGCGATTTCCCTGGGGGACATTAATGCATCAACCCAGTCTTCCGGCTCCAGTTGGCCCACATCCCTTTCCCACTTTGCTTTGAGTCCATCGAGCTGTGTAGCCCTGAAAGAGTTGAGGGCCTGATAGAGAGTAGAGGTGACCTTTGAAGGGATGCGTTGCGGGAGGATATTGGTCTCAATGGTAGAGCATGAGGGTATGTTTGTCGTGTCTGGAAATTGGGTGTGGATGGCGTGGGCCAGCTGCGCATACCGAAACCAGTCCATGGGCGCCAGATCAAATTGCACCTGCATGGTCCCAAAGTCCAGGAGGCGACCCCCCTGTATCACATGTGCCAGTGTGTGTATCCCTTTTGCGTGGCAGTGACCGAAAGAGCCCATTTTCACTACTTCTGGAAGGAGTGCGTTGTGCCATATAGGTTGGGACAGTGTTGGCTTTCCTTTCCAGCCAATCAGTTTGTGTGCCTCCCGCCAAGCTCGACGGATATGATGCGTCGTCTTGGGTAACTTCGGG
The DNA here is from genome assembly GCF_040938575.1 of Ambystoma mexicanum. Lineage (NCBI taxonomy): Eukaryota > Metazoa > Chordata > Amphibia > Caudata > Ambystomatidae > Ambystoma > Ambystoma mexicanum. The sequence continues at coordinate 336,992,354 of NC_090934.1, read as the reverse complement.
AGGTGGTTGTGGGTGGCATACAGAGTCTGCAGCAGGGTTAACGGGGTCCTGGTCTCTAGTTCGATACGGGTGTGTTGGAGTGTGGTTTCTGCATGCATCCAATCGTTTACCACTCCGATCTGTGTTGCAAGGTAATACGTACGTATGCAGGGGAGACCGATACTCCGACCGATACTCCCCTCCCAGACCGATCTCTGGAGCGTGTCAAGGGCGATTCTGGTTTGCTTCCCTGCCCATAATAGCGTGCAGAGGTTCCTATCAATAAGTGCAAAGGTTTCTCTGGGGATGGTAAATGGGGCGTTTTGGAGAACGTAAAGGAGACTGGGGAGGGTCATCATTTTGAATAATGCGGCTCTGCCCATTAGCGATAGGGGGAGTGATTGCCAGTGGGAAGTGTCTTTGTTAAATCGCTCTAGTACTGGTTGTAGGTTCAGTTGGAGGAACCATTCAAGTGTCGGATTGAGTCGTATGCCTAGAAATGTAAATTCCCTGATAGAGATATGGTATGGGCAGGTCTTAGGAATTGCAGATTCGCCGCCCTGGATTGGGAAGTAAATGGTTTTGGTTTCATTCACTTTCAGGCCCGCAAAGTTTTGATATTCTCTAAGGATGAGGGAGACAAAAGGGCCTGAGGTGCTCGGGTTACTAAGGTACACAAGGAGGTAATCTGCGTAGAGCGAGAGGCGGTCTTCCCCCCCCCCCAGCCAGGCGAATCCGGTCCAGTTGGTGTTAGTTCTGAGCTCAATAGCGAGTGGTTCAAGGGCCAGGAGGAAGAGAAGCAGAGACAGCGGGCACCCCTGTCTCATACCCCTACCCAAGGGAAATTATTTAGAGGACCTACCGTTCACCCTTACCGTGGCCTCCAGGGATGCATAGAGCAGTCTGACTCATGATATAAATGTTTGCCCCAGGTTCATCCAGTCCATGATTGCCACAAAGTGTCCCACCCCACCGAGTCAAATGCCTTTTCAAAGTCCACCGCCAGGAGGGCTAGTGGGGCCGGTATTTCTTTGGCTCTGCTCAGCGCCAGTTGGATTCTGTGTAGATTCATGCGAGTGGATTTATTGGGCATAAATCCACATTGGTCCGGATGGATAAGGGTCTCTATCACCTTCAGAAGCTTGTTGGCGCGTTTCTGGTGAGGACCTTGGCTTCTCCATTGATTAGTGAGATGGGACGATAGGAGGCACATTCCTCTGGAGGTTTCCCTGGTTTGTGTATGACTACTGTGCTGCCTTCCTGAGGTCCGTGGGGAGCGTCCCTAGTTCTTTGCTATGTAGGAACATGCAGTGCATATGGGCCGATAGTGTACCTCTGAGGTATTTCCATGTTTCTGTGGGAAAACCGTTGGGACCCAGAGTTTTCCCGGGCTGGAGCTGTGTTAGTGCTTCTTGCACCTCGGCCTCCGTGAGTTCAGTGTTCAGGAGTTCTGACTGGTGCTGTGAGAGTCTTGGGATCTCGATCCGGTCGAGGTAGTGGGAGGGTACAGCATGCGAGCTCTCGGCGGGTGGGGTGTAGAGCTTCTCGTAGTAGGTGGCAAATGCTTCGACAATGTCAGAGTCGTCTGTGAGTAGTGTGCCATACGGCGATTTAATGGCACGTACATGTCCCCTGTTTTGTTCACGCCTCTCCAACCAGGCCAGTGTCTTGTTTGCTTTGTCGCCACGTTCATAAATTTGACTCCGGACCAGCTGGTGGGCTGTTCGTGCATTGTCCAGAGGTAGGTTATTGAGGGTATCTTGTGCCGCGGTCAGGGCATCCTTTGTCTCCTGGTCGTTAAAGTCCCCCCTATCACCCACAGATCGGCCTCTTCTTCCAGGAGCACATTTCGCAGCTCGGACAGTAGTTCTTTCGTGAGCGTGGGGGTGGCATAAATTGCTGCGAGGCCCAATTTCTCGCCCCAAATAACGGCGAATATCATTACATAGCGGCCCCAGGGGTCAGCTTTGACCTTCCTAACTTGTAGGGGGACACGCTTGTGGACGAGTATCATCGTGCCCTTGGCGCCTTTTGTGAATCCGGCCTGGTAGGTATGTGGATAATAATTAGGCATTTATATAGCGCTACGAACCCTCAGGTATCTGAGCGCGGCTTATTATTACCCACGGTATGTGGTGCTCATTTATCGACCTCGGAAGGATGAAAGGCTGAGTTTGGCCCCGCCGGGATTCGAACCTGTGTAAACAGGCTCTGCACGGATGTCAAAGCGAGCGCTCTACTCGCTGTGCCACTTGATCGGCTGATCGTTGGACCTTTTCAAAAAGTTGGTGTTCGTTCCAATCAGATGCGTTTCGTTTAGAAGAGCTATGTCTGGTGAGTAGCGATTGAGATGTTGGAGCACCAGCCTTCGTTTTATGCTGGATCCAAGTCCGTTAACGTTCCAGGACAGTAAGAATACCTTGTTGGAGTTCATTCTATCTGCGCGGGCGTTTTAACTCACCATCTGGAAGGATCAATGGCAGTTGCATAGTTTTCAAAGGAGTGTAGGGGTATCCACTCAGGGTAAACGTCTGTGGGTTGTCCTGTAGTGACGTGCCTGACGCCTGGATAATTTTGGTATCAACTGTCCCGCCCGTAGGCCGTGCGTGCCCCCCTCGCCAGTGCCTTGCCGGTGTCATGCCTTCTCGATCCGTGATTCTGATTCCTTATATTCCTAAAACTCCCCCCTCCCTGTACTTTCCCCCCAACTGGGAGCACCTGTCGCCCAAACATCAAACTTATAACTTGGTAAACTTCCTCGGGATAGCCCGGACTGTGATAGCGCCCGCGACGCACTAGGTGTGGCAGCCGCTAAGTGAGCGTTCCCATGTTATTGTGTTGCAGATTCGTCCCCATATTGCGTGGGGCTTATCCCTTCTCTTTAGGGTTCCGAGCGGTGCCGTCGTCTGCATTGGTCGGGGATCACGTCGGCGAGGGCCGCTCGGACCAGGGCATCTGTGTGGGCGGGCCCGGTTGTGTGCGCCCTGCTCTAGGGTCCGTGAGGACTTGAGTTTCAAGCCAGTTCCATGCCCCTTTAGGGTTGTGGAAGAGGTGAGTGGTGCCCTCATAGTAGACCTTGAGCAGTGCCGGGAAGAACAGGGCGTACTTGACAGATAATGACTGGAGTTTCTTCTTAACGGAGTCAAATGACTGGCGGGCCTTTTGAACTTCCTTGGTGTAATCGGGGTAGAACCCGACCTTGAAGCCGTTGTACGTGATCGGGCCGGAGGCCCTGGCCATCTGCAGGATCGCATCACGGTCTTGGTAATTTAGCAGGTGTGCAATCATTGTTCTAGGTGGGGGTCCAGGGGTAGGTCGGCCAGTGGGCACCCTGTGTGCTCTTTCTATGGAGAAAAATTTGGATAGCTTTTTAGGAGCGAAGACGTGAGTCAGCCAGTCTTCCAGGAACAGTTCAGCACTGAGACCTTCCTCTTTCTCCGGCATTACAAGGATCCACAGGTTATTGCGTCGCGCTCTCCCCTCGTTATCCTCAGCGCAGTATTCCAGCTGGGTGACTCTCTGGGTGATTGCGGCAAGTTGTTGTTCCAGGCGGTGGACGGTGTCTTCTGTGGTAGACACCCTTTGTTCTGCCTCACCCACCCTAGCTGAGAGGTTGCATAGATCCTGTCGGATAAGGGAGACCTCTGAGGACAGGCCGCCTATTTTGAGTTCCAGCGATGTTCTCGAGTCCCCAATCGCTTTCATGAGGTCTGACAGAGAAATTGGGGGTCCTGAGCCTCCTCGCCGGCAACTTCCTCTTCTGAAGTCTGCTTCCCCTGGAGGGGGGGGGCCCTGTTGTATAAAAATCCATCTTACTTTGAAGAGTTTGCCGTTTAGATTTTTCTTTCCCCAAGTCGCAGGTGGCACACCAGTATAGCAGCAGGCACGTGTATATTACGTAGTCGGGCCAGGAGTGACACAAGGGGTCCCCGGTGTATTCACACGGGGTCGGCGTCGAAGTCAGTGGAGCGTGTGTCCCCGGGGTGTGGGTCTCTCATACAAACTGCTAGGCCAGGCGAGTGGGGGAGAGCTCGCCCTGTAGTAGTGGTGTCCTGTAGGAGCAGTTTTGTGGATCGTCCCTCACATCCGTGCTCCCACCGCAGTCCAGGTGTGCTGAGGCCTTAATTAGAGAGAAACTGTTTTGTAGGGAGTGCAGGATCGTATCGCTATATTGTTCCCAGGGGGAGCACAGGTTACTGCATATTACGGTCCTCAACAGTTCTGATCAAGGGCTGAACAGGCCCTGTCGCCGGTCCGGGTTTATGAGGAGCCGTGTAGGGATAGGGGGGAAGAAGCAGGGTTGGCTCCTGGGCCCACTCACACCCCTACCTTGCTATGGCTGGGTCTGTTGCCTTTGTGTCGTCCACCAGAAGGGGAGCGCAGCACTAGATCTTCCCAGGCGTGCCGCGACTCAACCCTGGGTGGTGCAGTCTCGCTGATGGTGGGGGAGGGGAAGGGGGAGACCACCGATGGAAGGCTGGTGGCGTAGGCCCGGGCCTGGGGCGAGCACTTCAGGTAGCCGCGGGTCCGTGATAAGGAGGTGTTGGCGCGCTTCCCGCGTGATCCTCCGCAGGCACAGGAAGGAAGGTGAGGGTTTCTTTAGCGGGATGCAGTGGATCAGCGATCGGGGCCGCTTCAGTCCTAGCGCCCGGCAATGTTCAGGATCAGGTGGGCGGGATGGACTGCACTCATGGCTCCGGCAGTTCCGGCAGAGAGTCCCAGGGTGTGCTCTGTCGGCCCGCCGGCGTTTCTCCAGCGCGTGCCCTGGCTCCGAAGCGTTGGTGTGCCCCAGAGGGGGAGGGGTGAGCAGTCGCCTCCGCTCACGCTGCTCTGGCCGTGGATCACCCGACAGCTGGCGGTCTTCGAGCCGGTATCGGAGTCCCCCTGGTCCGAATCGTCTCAGAGCTGCAGCGACAGCTGCCCAAGTGCGTTCGATAGCGTTCATAGGCAGATGGGGTTCTTTAGAGCAGCAGAAAGGGTTTATTTAAAAGGATAAATGCAGCGGCCGCCGGGAGCCGAAGTGCTTAGGTCCGCATGCGTCGCTCGCGAATGCGCAGTCCTCCGCTCAAAAACATTTTGACTCTCCTTAATACATATGAAAAATACACTGAAAACAACTAACTAAAATATCAAGCTAAAACAACAACCCCTACTTTTTCCTGAGCCCTCTACTTATACAGGGCTCCTAAGTATCTCCTTATTTTTATTCTCCTGCACTGGTCGGAACAGTGCACTTTGGCTGCCACCTTCTCTCCTCAGACGGAGAGTCTCCCTTTCCTTCCTCTTTTATGGCTTCCACATAACTTAAAAACAAAAGAAAAAATGAATAAAAAATGGCCATAAAAACTTCAACAATCAAAAAATCGGTCCATCCATCCACTGTCACTCACTGCGTGTTCCCCTCTACCATACCGCTCCATACCCTTCCACAGACATTGTTATTCCTTGCAATCTAAACTCGCGTGTCCAAGTTTTTCTGACAGCTTCCGTTCGTGGGGAATCCACAACAGGTCTGGGCCTCTCCCTGGGGCTGCATGCGTCTCCAACGAGCAGGTAGGTTTTTCTGCAAAGACGGCACCCACAAGGACCACTTCTGCGGAGTACGTGTTTTGGGGTACTGGTCACTGTAGATGGGCACTGCCCTTCCAGAGAGGCCACCTGGATATCGCTGCAATTATGGGGGCTGAGGAATCACATCAGGGTCACAAATGAAGGCGAGTCCCTCGAATACGCACACTCCAGAGTAAATACAACCCTCTAGGGAAATAGGCCAAGAGATAGCTTTGCAAGGATAATAAGGTTTACTTGTACAAAATATAAATGCCAGCAAAGAACCCTGCTGCTCGAGAGCACTCTGGTCTTACATTCACAAACATGGGGTTATAAATACAGAAAGCGTAACTCTCATACAGGACATTTTGGTGCTCCTGATTGGAGGCATCCTACACATGGTCCTGCGCATAGGGGATTCCAGACTGTAATAGGCTAGTTCTCCGTTGATCTGGCTCCACGGGGGTCAGCTGGGCTCATCCTCGTGGTGATGGTCAGGGCGCACATAAAAACAATGTTTCCTAGCTAAACTAAACAACTAAGACAGACTATTCATTCATTATGGCAGGCCCCGGGAGAACAAAAACAAAGAGGTGATGGCTGGAAGGTTTAGAATGAATCTTAACCTCTGGCATTACTCTGGGAAACCCTCCAGACCATCCTTTTTCACCTGCCAAGCCATTACAGAGGGGCAAAGACCATATGCAAATCAGGCTTGGTACCACCCCAAAAGGGGTAGTCCAGCCCGAACTGCTAGGTCACATCCCTTCTGCACAAGACCACAAGCATCCCCAAATATGTTTCAGCCTTGTTGGGCCTCATCAGTGAGGAGTAGCGTGGGTCTCTAGGCCCAGCAGGCACAGGACCCATGTCTGGGCATACCTGTCCCACTCGAGGTGACAAGGCAAAAACAAAGAGGTGATGGCTGGAAGGTTTTGAATTAATCTTAACCTCTGGCATTGCTCTGGGCACCCCTCCAGACCGTCGTTCTTCACCTGCCAAGCCATTACAAAAGTTAGGACGTGGGGGTCAGAGGCTTATCAGAGAGCCGAGGGAGTGGGGGTTGGGTTAGTAATGTGCAGCCAGCACTGGACCGAGTGGGTAGGGGTCAGAGGCTCAATGGCAGTTAAGTGAAGATGAATAGACACATCCTGGGGCCTTGTACTGTCTCACGCTCTGTGCCGGGCACATTCCTGAAAGCGATACTGAGTATTCGCAACACTGGAGGGGCAAGAGGAAAGTGGACTTCCGTGGGGAAAAGACCCAAGCGGAGCCAGCATGCTGTGTAGAAATTGGGCTCTGTGAACAGGGAACACAAGCAGCGCTGGTCTGCAGTCTGTCTCGTTTGAGGCCTATTACAAAATAATGTCGCCGAGTGTTGACATTTCTAGTGTTAAGCATCCACTTTTATTCGCTATGAGGTCCTTATATGGCACCAGGTGATGCAGACCGTTCCCCCCTTGCATGTTACATTGCCTCATTTGGGATTCACCTTATTTGGAAGCGCCAAGGGGGGTGGGATAGGCTCCTTTCCATCCCAACACGTTCTTTTGTCGTATTAGGCCTTCTGTTGTTTTTGGGCCGTAGCCAGGTGAGCGTGGACTATATCCCTCACCACAGTCATATGTTCCTTAAGCCGTTGAGTGGTTTGGGACAGAAGTAAGATAGCCGCGTCCCTCTCTTAGTATGTCTAGGACATCTCTGGGATCGTGCCCATAAAGGAGTTCAAAGGTTGAAACCCAGGGGGAAACTTGGGGATGCTTCCGGATGGTAAATAATGCCCAAGGGACCATCATATGCCAATTCTTTACATCCGCTTCCACTAACTTCTTGAGAACAATTTTGAGCATTTTAGTACTCAACCAGGCCGTCTCTCTAAAAGAATGACAGGCGGAGGTGTTAAAAATCTTAATCTGAAATATCTGTTTGACCTATGCTTGCTCATGAAGGATGTTTATTGGTCCGTCAGTATCTCCTTGGAGAAGCCTACCCAGGATCAAAAGGGAAATAGGTGTTTTAGAATTTGTTGCGAGGTATTACTTCGCTTGGGAAAGGCCTCAGGATAACAGGTAACGTAGTCTATTATAGCTAGAAAGCTAGAATATACTTGTTTCCAAGTTTTGAAGGTGTTAATGGTCCCACAATATCCATCCCTATTCGGAAGAAGGGGATGTCTATGATTGGGAGAGATTGCAAGGGTGCTGGAGGAGGGTTATGTAGAGCCGTCTTTTGACATAAGTAGCATGTCATCACAACTTTTTTAGTGTCTGTATATATCCCTTGCCAATAGAATTGTCTCATTACTTGTCCCTGAGTTTTAGCAGTTCCCAAAGTCCAGGCATGAGATGGGCGTGGGCAATTTCTAACACCACCCTGTGGGGGCTTCTCGGGACTACTATTGGGGATCTAGGGGTTCCCTCATTGGTAGTGTCTCCTCTGTATAACAATTCAAGTTTTAAGGAAAATAAATGGAATATCTTTCTTCCTGCCTTCTTTCTCAGGGATGACTCTGAGTAAAGCATCAGCCAACATGGGATTGTTGTGTTGTGCAAACGCTATATCTGGGATTACCTCAGTTTCTCCCACTTCACCACTCCGTTTGGGTAGCTCTGGGTTTGGGTCTTGGTCAGCTTTCCAAAAACCTGCAGTCTCTCTCTCTGTGGAATCTAACTTTGGAACGTCTAGGAGTCTGTAGAATAGTGCACTCTCTAGAATTCCCTGAGCAATCTTCTCCTTGGTTTCTATATGATAGGCATGTTTATTGTTGTTCTGGAGCAGGATTTTAATATCTCCTATATAGTTTGGGTCCACCCCCCCACCCCGGCCATTAAATCCAGCCTATTTTTCCAAGTGAGCCCTGATTTGGAAACTATTCGGATGTATGTGCCCTTGGGTGCTGCCAAGACTAGATCAGTGGGAATGAGTTGTCTCTCTTCAGGCTCTATGGTTATGTCACGGCTACTGGAGAGATCAACCCCAATAGATTCTGTAGTGGCAATAGATGGTTTAGAGGCTTGGTCACTTAATTTGGTCAATCGTAGGGTCCCCCAGTTTGTATCAACTAGGTTGGATCCCACTCCTCACACCATTTGTAAGGGCGCAGAAGGAGGAGAAAGTCACACAGGTGGCATGATTGTTGGCATAAACCTTTATCATTCCATAAATACATAGAAAGCCTACCTCTCCCTAACTCTAAGAGGTGTTTCCCTACCTCAACTAAAACACTAAGGATTCAGTCAGGATGTCTATGTTGTTAGAACTATAGTAAATGCACTGACCTTATCCGATGAAATAATGGTTGTGTAGGCAGCAAGGAATGTCCAGGGTCCATTGTGACCCTGATAACTGTAAAGCAAGGGTGACAGAAGCCTCAGAGAAACCTTCTTATGGGAGGAAAAACCTGCAGCTGGTGACATTGGAAGTTGATGAAGATGGATCCAATCTGCTGAGCTGAAGGAGAAGGTTTGAAGTGCAGCAGTAGCAAGTAGAATCCAAAATGGCGTGGAAGAAAGGCACTGGACAGGTAACAAACAGTGGATAAGCAAAGTCAGATGAGTAGAAGATGTGAGCTGCAGACAAACATGGGATTCAATGGAGGCAAAGCAGGAGATGAGTAGAATAGGTACACGGCAGGCACACATTGCACATCATCGGAGGCAAAGCGGGAGATGTGCAGAACAGGTACACGGCAGGCAAACGTTGCAAATCAACGAAGGCAAAGCAGGAGAGGAGTAGAACAGGTACGCTGTAGGGAAATAACAGGGTGTTAGATGTGAAGAATCCCTCCCCCCATTTGAGATACAGAAATAAGAGTGACAAACAGAAATGCTGAGATGAGAAGCCTAGAAACTAACTCACAGAGCATCTTTGCTGAGAGAGTAGCAACACGTTGGTTTCCCGCGCAATGCTGGCTTTGTAGACTTCTGTGTTGGTGAAGTGACGCATCCTGACTGCAATCAGCAGCACCTCAGAAACTAGGGTGTTGCATGGCACAATCTCCTCCATGTTGGAAGGAGCCCATAAAACAGAAGGATCTACACAATGAATCCGCCTCCAACATCTCCAAAATGACCTCTGCTGAACATGAGTCATGACACATGTAAAGCAAAAGACTGCCGTCCTGTGTCAAAAACCTATTTATGTCCCTTACACTCACAACTAAGCAAATTAAGTAGTGGATCTTTTTGGTCCAGAAGAATGTCTCCCTTCTTCTGGATAACGGACTAAAGTTCCAATTCTTAGGTAGGATCTTTACCCGATGGAATACCTCCCTTCACCAGGTCTCAATCCCTTTACAAGGCACAGCACAAAGTTCTAGATTGTAATACTAAAACACAGTAATGTTCTTAGTTCAAACTCAAAAGGTAAAGTTCCAGTGCATACATCAACAGTCCTTATTGCCCATAGCTGTTTCTTACCTATTGGATTTCTGTAAAATGCCTCCCTTCTCCAGGTATCATGCTCTCAATTTTTCCTGGAGAATGTCAGTTCACAATGCCAAGCGAAATGACTCGATTACCTTGGTGTCTTTACACTTTTAGCACAGTTCACAATACCAAGGGGAATTACTCCCTTTCCCTGTTCTCTTTACAGTTTTAGCATAGTTCACAATATCAGGGGGAGTAACTCACTTCCCATGTTCCCTTAATAGATTTAGCACAATTCACAGTACCAGAGGAAATTACTCCCTTCCCCCGTTCTCTTTACAGATTTAGCACAATACCAGGGGGAATCACTCCCTTCCCCTGGTCCCTTTCTATGATGTATACACCCCACCATAGACTTGGCTTACAGTCTTGTGGGTTTGGGTCCCAGAACATAGGATTCTCTGCTGGCAGTGTGGCAGACCTGGTTCACTAACCTGCCAGGTACTGCGACTATGAATGTAACTGATAAACTCTCTTTCTTGTTGGTGTGGGTCCCATACCTGTACTGCTTTATACATTATCTTCCCACAGTCTTTTTGCCGGGCTAATTTCTTAGCACTTCCGAGGATATCTCCATCCTTCTTATTTGGACCATTAACCTCTCTTCTGTCCCCGCCGGTCAGCCTGAGTTTGCCTCTAGTTTCAGGGTGCATTGCTCTGGGCTCAGGTGAGTTTGGTCCTGGAGTGCCTTCCACCAACTTTGCTCCAGCTACGGCGACTCCGCGGCTGCCGGTTCCCTCTGGGCTGCTCTACTAATGCGGTCCTTGTGGTCCCTCTTCCTCCGGGAAGTCAGCTGCTTTGCAGAAGGGATAAGGGTCTTCCTGCTTCCGACCGTCAGATGACACTTCGCCCTTCTCGCCTTGTGTCCCCGTCTGCCTTGCTTTTCTCCGCCACACTGTTGACTTACTTGCAGCTCCTCCAGGGAGGGCTGAAATTCTCTTCCTGCTTTCCCTCTTCTATTTTATAAGTGTTTCGACCAATAGAAATTCAGGAACCACTAGAATGTTCACTAGTGGTTCCAGGAGTGCTCTTCATGCTTCCGCATTGCCTCCTCGTCTCAGTACCTGCCTTATAGTCCTCAGTTGGGTAGACTAGTCTCTTCCTCGTCCCAGTATTTACACTATATTCCTCCCTCGGGTAACTAGATTATTCTTCCGCCCAGTACTTGGAATTTTGGGTGCCTGTCATAGGTACATGGGGTTACAAGGCAAGGGTGGGCTAAGTAAGGGAAATTGAATTGAGGAATACCGTATTCTCCCTGGATAGTCGTCCCTTCTCCCACAAGGGAGGAGGTCCCTCCCCATGAGGTCCTCCCACTGAGTACCACCCCCAGGGGGACTATCGGGTAGCAGCCTCACATCTCTGGCTTCATGGGACGGGGCTCCCCCTAGGGGAGAAGCAACGACATCCAAGGATTTGTCATAGGTGTTTCTTCTTTAGGTCTTTAGGGGGAATATGGCTAAGGGTTGGAGGGACAGCTGAATATGGGGAGACGGCAAGGATTGCGCCTAAGAGGTGTAAAGCATGGGTCAGAATTGTGTGAATGTGGTGTTGGAGTACACCTGGAGGAGAGGGGAAGGGGTCCCAGATGGGGAGGATCTGGAGGAGGGGAAATTGTTCTGAAGGCAATCTGGGAGAGAGAGGGTGGATACTCGGATGAGTTTTGTCATGAACTTCAGATCACACCCCTTTTGGACCTCCTGGTCCTTGTCTCAACGGGGCTTACATTCCGTACTTCTTCCAACATGGCCGTCCAGAGCTGAAGCCCTTGCTCGCTCCATGCGCTGAATGCGGCGTGGTCTATTTATAGACCACGCCTTCCACGGCTCTGCGCGTCTCAATGCTATTGCAGAGTAGCCCAGACGTGTGTTCGTAGCTCGCAGTATTGTTTCCCTTGTCCGAGTACTATTACCCATTAATTCCGAGCTTTTCTATCCTTTTCCAGTCTCCCGGATTCCTGGACTCTGTGATCCCGGAACTAAACGCAACCTGGAACCAGACGAATCTCGAGCAGCGCTGTTCAAGACCAGGAGCTTTCGCAAGAAGGCAGCAATCGAAGTCACCGGCAAACATCGGACCCAGGTGAGAATGGGGAACTCCTTGACAGTTTGAGACGCCACCCGACCGAACCTAAAAACGAGATGGAAGCCGCCGTGCAAGACTTAATGCGACGTATGCAAGAACTATCAACCGAGGTTCAAAATCTTAAAGCGGAAAACGCTGCGCTCAAACAATTGGTCTTATCCCGGGATTCTGCTACAAAGGAGGGTGCCCCGTTGGGCGGTATTGTTGACAAGTATGATGGTTCGGCAAAAACACTCCGCAGATTCCTGGATTCATGCCTTGTCCACTTTACATTCAAGCCCTATTATTTTTCGACTCTTAGGGCTAAGGTGGGTTTCATCATATCCCACTTTTCCGGCAACGCCTTAACTTGGGCAACACCCCTTGTCAACTCCGGCGATGCCCTCCTAGACGACTACGATGGGTTCATACAGGCCCTTGAAGGCATGTTTGACCGTCCAGAGCAGGTCTTTACTGCCCAAGAACGCTTGCTGGACCTTCAACAAGGCTCCCAAGATATGCTCACTTATGTGTCCAGATTTAAACAATTGGCCAAGGAAGCAGACTGGTCCCCTGAGGCTAGTTTTACCCTGTTCAGGAGAGGCCTAAATGAAGAGATCAAGGATGAACTGGCCAGGGTGGCCAGACCAAATTCATTCCAAGCACTCATGGGCCTGGCCTTGCAAATAGACTTTCGCATCCAGGAAAGGAAGGCTGAAAGAAAGAAATCCAAGGGAAACCCTCCCAAGACATCCTTTGAGAGCACAGCCAGACCGGACGCAAACCCAAGTCCAGCTCCAGAACCAGAACCCATGCAAATTGGAGCCTTTCGTGGACCCATATCGCCTCAAGAAAGATTGAGAAGGATCCATATGGGTTTGTGTATGTATTGTGCTTCAGACAAACATTTGGTCAGGGAATGTCCTCTGGCACCTCCTAGGCGTTCGGGAAACGCCAGCTCCTGATCTTAAATGGAGCAGAGATTCGGGAGAGAGGTGTTTGCTCCACATCAATTCCATCCTTGAACTCTCCTGGACAAAACAGTTTGGTGATACTACAGGCTTTCCTGTCGCCCTCCAAAAACAAGACCTATTGCATTCTGGCCTTGGTGGACTGCGGAGCTATGGGAATTTTCATTGATCAAGACTGGGTGGTTAGTCATCATATTCCGTACGAGACCGGAACACCATGCAGCCGGTGGAAGCAATTGACGGAAGGCCACTCTCTTCAGGGCCCATAAGCCTGCAGGCTAAAGAGATCCAACTTTCCATAAAACATCATCAGGAGCAGATTACATTCGACATCATTAAGTCAGCCCATTACCCCATGGTTTCGGGAATGCCTTGGTTACAAAAGCACAATCCGTAAATCAATTGGACAGCAGGATCATTATTCCTGGGCTCAGAGTTCTGTATGTCCCACTGTCTGTCCCTGGATCCCTCCTCAGTAACTCCTAAAGAACCACCAAGAAACCAAGAAACACCACTCATGGTCTCCAATATCATACAAGTTCCAGAGGCCTATCAGGGATATGCTGATGTATTCTCTACTGCCATAGTCCAGGCCTTACCCCCTCAAGGCCCAAAGACTGTGCCATAGATACTGATCCCTCAGCTGTAATTCCTTTCGGCAGAATGTTCATTCTTTCCGAACCCGAGAAAAAGGCCCTTCGGGAATACCTAGACACTAATCTTGAAAATGGCACCATAAGACCCTCGAAATCTCCAGCGAGTGCTTCATTGTTCTTCGTTCCCAAGAAGGATACCAAGGAACTCAGACCTTGCCTTGACTATAGAGGCTTAAATCAATGCACTCTCAAGGATCGGTACCCACTAACCCTAATCTTGGATATCCTGGAAGCTGTGAGAGGAGCCGTAATATTCACTAAATTGGATCTCAGGGGTGCCTACCATTTGATCCGTATCCGGGAAGGAGACGAGTGGAAGACCGCCTTTAGAACACCCTTTGGCCACTACGAGTACCTGGTCATGCCCTTTGACTAGCCAATGCCCCAGCAGATTTCCAACGTTTTATGGATAGGGTGTTCTCTGATATGTTGTTTCTCTTCGTCATTGTCTATCTGGACAACATATTGGGAAAAATCTATTGATTTTTTCCAAGGATCCTCAGAAGCATGAAGGACATGTCAAGGCAGTTCTACAAAGACTCCGGGAACATCACCTTTTAGCCAAGCCTGAAAAATGTTTGTTTCACGTTACCTCTGTGCACTATCTGGGATTTATCCTTAGTCCAGAGGGGATTGGCATGGACCCTTCAAAAGTAAAGGCCATTCTCGCCTGGCCTACTCCCACGTCCGTGAAACAAATCCAATCCTTCCTAGGACTAGCCAATTTCTACCGGAAGTTCATAGCCACCTTTTCCGAGATTGTACAACCCATAGTGGCTCTGCTAAAGAAGGACACCCCATTTGTCTGGTCAACTTTACAAGAAACTGCATTCCAGCGTTTAAAGACTGAGTTCACACAAGCTCCCATATTGGCTCAACCCGATACAAGTTGACCCTTTTAAGTGGAAATGGATGCCTATAATTACGCTATAGGAGCAGTGTTGAAGCAGAAGATGGAGGACGATTTGGAACACTCAGTTTCTTATCTTTCAAGAACCTTAACTCCTAGTGAAACACACTACTCCGTCCTGGAAAAGGAACCCTTAGCCATTCGCCTAGCTTTCACTGAATGGCGACACATACTTCTAGGAGCCAGACATCCTCTCCAAGTCCGTACTGATCATCGAAACCTACAGATATTACAGTCACTGGAGTGCAGGAACAGTCGTCAGGCACGTTGGGCCTACTTTTTTGCCCAGTATCAGTTCCACATTACCCATGTCCCTGGAACACAGAACCTGATCGCTGACGCTTTGTCTCGCCGTCCTGACTACGTGACCACTGAAGATAAAGCATTTCCTAAAATGTTCTCTCCCACAATATTCGTAGCCCAAGCAGTTAATCTCCTGGAAGAAGTCTGATCGCAAACCCAATCCTCGGGATTATGGAAGGACATTTCAACACAAAATCTCTGGAAATTAAGAGCCAAGGAAGGCTACTTATTCAAGGACAACACACTATTCATTCCTACAAGGAAGCTACAGCAAAAGATAATAAACCTTTGTCATGATACACTCCATTCCGGGCACCGAAGTATCAACAACACCCTCTGTCTTATACAGAGACAGTTCTGGTGCCCTAAAATGAAGTCTGACGTGCAGCAATACATCCAGACTTGTATAACCTGTGCCCAAAATAAACATGATAACAAGAGACTGGCGGGTCTTCTTCTGCAGCCCACTCTACCCTCTAAACCATGGGAAATCATCGCTACAGATTTCATAGTGGAGTTACCACCTTCCCGAGGATATACTACCATCATGGTCACCATAGATTTGCTTACCCATATGGCCCATTTTACGCCACTGATGAAACTACCCTCCTCTTCAGAGCTAACTGGAATATTTCTGGAACACATATTCCGACTACATGGGCTTCCTTCCAAGATCATATCTGATCAGGGTCCCCAATACATTTCACAATTCTGGAAACACCTCTGTCGGGTATTAGGAATCCAACGTGCCCTCTCTTCAGGATATCACCCCCAAACCAACGGAGCCACAGAACGTGCAAATCAGACCCTGGAACAATATCTCTGATGTTTCGCTACCAAGATCCAGGATGTCTGGTCTCTCCTGATGCCCGTTGCAGAATTTGCTTACAACAACTCCGAACACTCAGTGCTACAGACCAGCCCCTTTTATTGTAGTAAGGGGTTCCACCCATCGGTCTTACCTTCGGTTCTTCCTGACCCTACACCAGTACCTACTGTTGACTCCTGGATCGAAACTCTTATCAACATTCACCGGGAGGCTAAAGAACACTTAGAGAAAGCCAGAGTACAGACCAAGAGGTATGCAGATTCCAAGAGAAGACCAGGTCCGTCCTATACGGTCGGTGACCGAGTGTGGTTGTCATCAAAACTACTCCCCCAACACTTACGACCAAACAAGCTGGCTCCCCGTTACTATGGTCCATTTCCCATCAAGGAGATTATCAATCCTGCCTCATATCTAATCAAGCTACCTGACTCCTGGAAAAGAATTCATCCAGTCTTTCACACATCCCTGTTGAAACCCTACATCCAATCTTCTCGAAATCCCAGTAGACCACCTCCTCTACTAGTTGACAACCAACTGGAATATGAGGTGTCCCGGATTTGTGACTCCAGGTATAAGCAGGGCCATCTACAATACCTAGTGGAGGGGAAAGGATATCCTCCTAGCGAAAGGACCTGGGAACCCATTTCAAATATCAAGGCTCCTCGGTTCCTCAGAAGATTTCACCTAATACACCCGGGCAAACCTGGAGGGAAAGGCCTTCGGAGGAGGCATGCTGTCATGAACTTCAGATCACGCCCCTTTTGGACCTCCTGGTCCTTGTCTCAACGGGGCTTACATTCCATACTTCTTCCAACATGGCCGTCCAGAGCTGAAGCCCTTGCTCGCTCCATGCGCTGAACGCTGCATGGTCTATTTATAGACCACGCCTTGCGCGGCTCCGCGCGTCTCAATGCTATTGCAGAGTAGCCCAGACGTGTGTTCGTAGCTCACGGTATTGTTTCCCTTATCCCAGTACTATTACCCATTCCTTTTCCTTTCCCGCCTTCCTGGTTCTGAGCTTTTCTAGCCTTTTCCAGTCTCCCGGATTCCTGGACTCCGTGATCCCGGAACTAAACGCAACCTGGAACCAGACGAATCTCGAGCAGCGCTGTTCAAGACAAGGAGCATTCGCAAGAAGGCAGCGATCGAAGTCACCGGCAAACATCGGACCCAGGTGAGAAGGGGGGAACTCCTTGAGAAGTTTTGTGGGAGGGGGTCTCAGCTATAAGGGGGATAGGACGAATACTCACATTGGTGTAAGGTTGGTGGGCGGTGCTGGCAAGTAAGGGTGAAATCTGATCAGGGCTGTGGGGCGTTTCTGGTATGCCAGTTGGCGCCTCTAATCTTGGGTGTGATAGACATAGCGGGAGCAGGCACAGTGTAACTGTAGAGCTATTCACAGCGGGAAAAGCCTCCAACCCGGATCCTTATTGGAAAATGGCAGTGGAACACAGCAGCAAGATATAGTTGGGGAACCCACCTCCTGGACCCTAAGAGAAGAAAGGCAAATATAGCCTTGTAATACAGTGGAAAAATACAGTTGGGGAGCACTAAGGGAAGAAAATGCTATTTGGTGGAACAACACAACAGCGAGATTCAAAAATGCTAACACAACCAGGTTCTCTGTGGCAAGAAAATGCAATGTGGTGAAACAACACAACCGCAAGATTCAAAAATGCAAACCCGACCAGACAAAATGCAGTGTGCAACACAACACTGAAATTCAAAAAGGCAAACCCAACCAGGAGCCCTGTGGGAAGAAAATGCAATGTGGTGAAACAACAGAAGAGCGAGATTCAAAAATGCAAACCCAACCAGAAAAAATGCAATGTGGTGGAATAACACAACAACAAGATTCATACATGCAAAACCAAACCAGGAGCCCAGTGGGAAGGAAATGCAATGTGGTGGAACAACACAACAGCGAGATTCAAAAATGCAAACCCAACCAGACAAAATGCAATGTGCTGGAACAGCAAAACAGTGAGATTCAAAAATGCTAATTCTGTTAGATCTATTACATGCTCTGTCTGATTTGAAACAGTGAGTTTCAAGAATGCAAACCCAACCAGGAACCCTGTAAGAAGAAAATGCAATATGTTCTAACAACACAACAAACAGCCAGTTTAAAAAATGCAACCACAACCATACAAAATGCAATGTGACAGCACAACAGTGAGATTCAAAAAGGCAAACACTGCTAGACCTATTACATGCTCTGCTATGAAACCACGATAGGGATATGAATTTGTTCGTCTGGAAATAGGTAAATAGGCAAATTAAAGTTCAAGATGCCAAGATTGTAAAGGAAGCAGGAGATAAAGATATTACAAAGAAGAGTACAATATAAATGTGAGCGTAATGATGCCTTATACACAAGAGCATTCTTGCAACTATATAGGAGAACATAATGGACCAGCTTCTCAAATCTTTTTTGGGCGCAAGTAACTTACATGCACCAAAAAAACGTGCAGCCCAATACTCAAAGGGCATCCCAATGAGCGCATCTTCGGGTGCACTTTTTCCGCCCTTTGTCCATTTGCACAAATAATGGGGTGTTGCTGTGCATTTAAAAGTGCATCCCAAATTCACAAACGGGATGCCCTTTTAAATGCGCAGAAATAGGTGTCTTCCGCCTGCACCTGTTCCGAACAGGCACAGTGGGAGTTGCAAAGCATGGGTCATTTCTGCCCCTTTAAGGATTCGTTTTTTAAGTGTGATAGCTGCAGTTTAAAAGGTGGCTGTCACACTAGCATTTCCATCCGCCTAACAGGGATGGACATTTTTTTTTCCCTCTGGCATTTCACTGAGACGGGCCCTGTAAGGGCCCATCTTGGTGAAATGTGCTACAATCAACCACGTAGTTCACCTTTGAGAATAAGGTAACCTGAGAATTTCAGCAATGAGCACAAATGAAGCAATATCGCTCTTTCTGTCTGCCTCCAATCTCCTCCAAAACGTCTCTGTTCTGTCCAACCTCCTCCAAGCTTTCTCCCCCAGCTCCTGCTACAGATACTCACTGACTGAGAACTTGCGCTTATATAGCCGGGGACCTCTCCCCTGGAGTTAGGCTTCCTGTGAGGGTCTTCTGGATATGCAGAGGTGAATGAGTGTGGGCCTCTGATTGACTGAGCTTAAATGGTTAACCTCAATGTGGTTTCATTTTTGGCGTAGTCCCTAAAACGCTGTCTCGTAATTCAGATTTCTCTTCTCTTTCCTGTAGTGCCCAGTGCTCCTCATGGTTATCCACTGGGGTAGAAACGCCTTGGTGTGTGGTACGGTAAGCAGGTTCAAAGCGCTCCAGGCCTGGTGGGACCCTGATGTCTGCACAGGCTCATGGAGTGAATGCTAAAGAAAAATAAATGTACCTCTGATGTCTAGGCACACTTGCTGTGGGACCACTAGAGAAAAAAGTCTAATGTGCCTTTGATGTATGTGAGTGTGTTCACCGAACAAGCACAGTTGAAAAATGTAATGTGGCTCTGATGTCTGAGTGTGTGCTACTGACGAAGTAGAGATTTGTTTCCTTTGCCCAATGTCTTCCTTGGCTCAAAGTGGCCAACTCTCAAAGTGACAGTGTACATGAACCTTCCAATGGCAGGAATACAAAAACTGTTCCCTTTCGGGGTAGCGGGAGAGAGTCTGGCTCCATATTGTTTTTGAATATCAGAGTTGGGGTCTGTCAGCTGGGGTCCATTTATTGGGGCATATAAATGGCCAGTGCCTTTGTAAGATAAGTGGCAATTGGTTGGAGTTCTCTGGTTCGGGACTCCCTACCTGCCGCGCACCTTTCTTTAGAACACAATTTAGGTCAACCTGCAGCCTCACTCCTTGTTCGTCTGAGGACCAACTCCAGATCCCCAATAGGTTGAAAGGATACTGGGATGACAAACTGTGGATGATGATGGGCGCTGGGGGGCTTCACTGGCCCATGCATGTAGCGATTGCATAAAGAATTGGTTTCATGGTCAGATTAGAAAAAGACTTCTTTATACATTAAAACCTGTTGTTTTATTATTGCTTATGCAACTCCATACGATAAAAAATGAAAGAACATAGTGATGTATAACATCAGTCATAACCCATTGGTAAGTGAAAACAGCCAATGGGTTATGACTAATGTTATACATCCCAGTAGTCTTTGTAAGATAGTTTGGCTCACCACTAACATATAGAGGGTGAGTACTAGCTCTACCTGAGGACACCATGCATGAAACTAGGGAGGGATGATGCATATCATTGTCCCCTGCACAAGATGGGCACTATGCACAAGATCCTCCCCATGCTACCCCGGATCCATCATCCACTAGCTCAGAGAGGCATCATCCACTACCTCGGAGAGCCATCTGGCCCCCATAGTCAGAGTCGGGGAGGGGACTTTGTCACAGGTTGTTATATATGAATTGGTTGTAAAGCACTTAGAGAGATGAGTGTAGTGGAAGGTAGAGGAGTGAAGAGGGAGAGGCTGAAGCAACACAATGGTGGGGAGTAAGAAGTAGGAGAGGAGGAGGAAATTAATCATATAGAGACAGTAGAAGGGGAGACGGAACAAAAGAGAAAGGAAGGAGAGGAGGAGGAAATGGGGAATCATATAAAGCAGGGGTCTCCAACGCTTACGTTAGCAAGAGGTACTTATACTTAATGAAGGATGACAGTGCACGCTATCCACCAGTGCTCAGTAATCTGGTGTGTAGCTTGCAACAGCACTCGGATGCTGTCAGATGGGATAAAGGTTTTGATTTCAGGAAGTTCATGTCTGAAAAAGGCATATTTGCAAAGATAGGTAATCGCATTGGCTGAAACCCTCCTTGCCATAGGGTTTGCCCCTAACTGCACACCTGACATGGCAGACATTAATTCAGAACTTTTTTTTAAATCGCTTACAACAGACTCAGCCACAGGATTCACTGCACCCTTCACAATTGCACCATCAGCAAAAGTACATTTGTTTTTCATCCAATAACTACCAACTTGGGAGGATGCCTCTGTGACAGCATTTACATGGCAGCTTTTAGTTTATCTACTTTTTAGGATCACAGACACTTTCCTTTGGGAAAACGATTTTCATAATTTGTGTGTATTGATGCAAAATTCCTTTCAACGTTACTCTTTTTCGCACTTTAAATTGGACACTGTAGATTAAAAATGCACCTTTGTTTACCCTTGAAGAACGCTGGAAGAAAAACAATGGTTGTAAATGGTACATCTTTTGCCTTTTGTTGGATGGTGTCACTCCATCAGCATCCA